>NC_139029.1:15705833-16968024 GCF_964662115.1 Mustela nivalis | reverse complement strand
GTGGACACAAAAGGGGTTCGGACAACTGCAGGGAGGTCATGATCTGCCCACATGCACTGAAACTAACTGGCGAGAAACGTAATTCATTCAGAAACAAAAGTATTACTTTTCTCCTTAGAATTGTTTTAGAAATAATGCACTTTTATATGTTTCTGATTTCTTGAGTATTAAAAATGAACACCGTCCTGTTAAAGGGTGAGGCTTGCACATTTGCTTCTGACAAAAGGAAGATCCCAGAAAATCCCAATGGCCACGGACCACTCTCTTTCTCCAGCGGTCTCTTAGTATCCCTTCAGGCAGTACATCTATAGGAATAAGACAGTTAATACTGCCTAAAAATCAATCCCTAGGGCTTTTCCTGTTATAGAAGTTTTCCACCAAATATAGATCAGAAGCTTCCTTCTATGCTGAAATCACCCATGCAATTAGCAGTAAAAAACACTACAAATACCTTACATCTAAAATATGTAAAGACAACATGTAGCCGATAGCTTTCTTGGGAATTCCAGAAAAGTACTTTGCAGCTGGGTAACAAGCCAACTAAAATCATTAGGTGAGAAAAGTAGAAAAGGTTTTATGGGAAGGTTGGTTTCGGGGAGATGAGGGTTGCAGCTAGGTGTGTATTTCTCGACCTTTCTGGAAACACCACTGCCCGATCTTCTCTTCCCCATCCCAAAGCAGCGAAGGCAAGGCTTTTCTTTTTTTTTTTTTAATCAATTTCACTGAGGAATTAATTATGAAAATAATTTTGTTGCACCCCTTTGCCTTGGACATAAGAGCCTGAGGGGCCCACCACGTCTGCACGTTAAGAACAATTTCACTGTTGAGAAGCAGCAATGTTTCAACCCATTCAGCTGTGAAATTATCTCTGGAGTCCTACGGCAAAAGATTTTTCATGTTCTATGTCTGTCTGTAAATCTGAAATAGAAAATTCCGTCCCTCCAGCAGGTTTGTGGATGTCAGAGACAAGGCCTCCATTTCCACCTGGGGAAGGCAAGTGCCTTTGGTTCTCCTCCATATCACTGCTGACTACCAGGAAAGAAAGCTCCCAAACTCCTGGGCGTGGGAGATTTAAAACTCTGATCATTTGAGCACTTGTAATAGTTCTGGGCCCTAAATTCAGAAGTGCCAGAGGGGAGCAGAACACAGAGTAAATGTGAAAACCTTCTTCAACTGTTTGGCCATAGTATTCATGTTGCTTTCAACACTGTTCCAGATCAGAAAGAGGCATGAAACTGAATTAAAATTCAAGGAAATATGGAAGACTAACTGATTGCTATTGACATCTAGGTTTTAGTGGTTCATATGTTTATAGATGCATACTCTGCCTTATTGGAACACAAGTTCTTAGAGGGCTCTTTTTTCCCCCAATCTATGATATCCCCTATTTACCATGTAGAAGAAAAGTAGTCAAACCAACGATCAATCGTTTTTGATGGTAACAAACTACAAACTGGGACTAGGGTGGGGTCAGAGATATTCTTAATGGGAGTGTCGACTATAGAGGCAGAGACTGTCAAAACTCACTAAGTTGCACACTTAAGACCTGTACATTTACTGCAGCCAAGTATCACCAAATGAAAAAAAAGAATACGAAGAAAAAGAGTGACACGAGGAGGGGCATGGGAGGAGGTGGCTGCTGGAGTGACCTGTGGCCAGCCGTGGAGGTGGCCCCTGGACCATCACCACTGTTGGACGCAGCCTGTCGGGGCCAGAGCCTTGCCCACCAGGGTCAGTCCCCCAACCTGGCTGGGAGCACAGCAAGCCTACTCTTTTCATCTTCACTTGGGACAACACATCCTTAGTCATCAGTAATCATCCTGGCTCTAGGAACTTCTTTTTTCTTCCATGGCCAGTTGAAAAAGATGCAGAAGTGTGACTGTGCCTTTCCAGAAGAGGTGTGCCCAACGTAGAGCCCATGTTCGGGCAGGCTGGTGGCCAATCACCAGCCTCAAAACACGTAGAAAATAGGGTGCCCCTTTAGGAGAATGAGATCCACAACCACTATCACACCTAACTGTGACTTTTTTTTTTTCCTAAAGATTTTATTTATTTATTTGACAGAGATCACAAGTCAGCAGAGAGGCAGGCAGAGAGAGGGGAGGAAGCAGGCTCCCTGGTAAGCAGAGAGCCCGATGTGGGGCTTGATCCCAGGACCCAGGGATCATGAGCTGAGCCGAAGGCAGAGGCTTTAACCTGCTGAGCCACCCAAGTGCCCCCTAATTGTGACTTTAACAGTGAAGCTGACTGGGTGGCAGGCAGGGCCCCTCTGTCCAATGAGATCCCAGATCTTGACAGTCCCCAGGCAGCAGCGATGGCTTTTTCTCTTTAGCCTGAAGGTCGGCTGTTTATTGAAGAGCAGAGAAGACAGAGGAGCAGACTGCAAGGCCTCCTGGAGGAAAGGGCAGATGGAACAAGCCTGTGGCGTGGGCAGACAAAAAGAGAAAAGCAGAGTATTCTGCCGCTGCTCAGCATGTCCTCTCCTGCCCCACTGAGCACTGTGCTGCTGGGGATCTAGAAGCGGCAGTCTGGTTATAGGCGGCCATTACCTAATCCAAGGACTCAAGATGGCCCATGCAACATTTCAGGTCTGTAAGCTCGTCCAGGTGCTGGAGCTCAAACATTGTTTGGATCCAAGACACCAGAGATGAGAAAAAAAATCACACAAGTGGGTTCTTTCCAGAAGACCGTGTGAATTTCCCTAGGCACAAGTGAAACAGGGTTGGTCATCCAAACTGCTGTACGAAGTACCTAGGCTTCAGGGGTCAAGGTCAGGATCATAGGATTCATGCACAAGGAAACCCATGACTGCTCACCAGGAAGTCCAGTCGAATCTTCACTTCCTTCTTCCTGGTCTCCTCGCTGAGGAAATTACAGAGATTAGGGAAGTCCAGCCTCAAGCTTCTTTGGGTGTCAGGAGGAAGGGGGGGGCAGCCTACAGGTGCTCTACTGGCTCGTCACCACGGTGGTCTCTTTCCTATGACTTTGGTGATGGAGAACTGGCTTTGGTGAGCATACCAAACCCTTCTCTACATCTGAGAGGAGGACATAAGTAGACACCACCCATTCCTGAGCAACAGAAGCTCTCTGCTCACTGGCCTTTATCATGGGTAAACTATTCCTTTCTCCATCCAGTTAATAGAAACCGGTCCCGGTCCCGTCTTCAAACACGAGACCACAAAAGCAAGACTGCAGGAGGAATCCACAACCTGGACAGAAAACTTCAGGAAGCTCTGATGGCTTCTACCAACGATTTATGTTCTCAAGGAGCAGAGCTCTCTAGCCAGACTGTCTGGATTTGACTCCACGCTGTTACGTAGCTGTGTGACCTTAGGCAGGTCACTTACCTTTGCTGTGCCTAGTTTCCTTACCTGTTCCTTGAGGACAGTAAAAGTACCCACTTCACTGGGTTATTGTGGAGGACAGAGTGAACACTCATGGCTCTTAGAACGACAACAGTGAGTACTGTTACTGCTGCTAACAGAAATAGGGCAGGGCTTTGCCAAAAGTCTTCTTGCTATTCTGTCGTCGCAAAAAATAGCTGCTCTTCTGTACGGTGTCGATTCCCCGAGAAGGAGGTGAATGCATGACAGCAACATGGCAGCAACACGGCATCAGCGGATGGTACTGGCACGTACTCTGGAGGTCACCACTGGGAAGCTGGAGTTTGCCCTTCCTGATAGTCCTTTAGTGATTCAGACACAGCAACTCTGCTGGAGCAGCCCCCTGGGGACACGCTCTCCCAGGAGAATTGGCTGTGCTGGAGGACAGAGTGCACCAGTGATTAGTGTCCATCCTTGGGGGATCTTCTGAACCTCACCTGTGACCATGACCCTTCGAAGCAGAGACGGCTGCTTCTCTGTTAGGACACTGAGGAACTTGGGTTCCTCTGCTATGATCTTCGGACTTGAGTTGAGAGTGAGAAAAGCAAGAATTTTTTCTTTTTTGGTAGTTGTAGCAGAATTCTTCATATTAAAAAATACATAGTTTTCACTTCCTTGGCTTTTAATCTTTATAAATTTTATCTTTGTTTTGTTTGCTATTTTCTTAAAATTAACTGTTTGGAGATGGTCTTGAAAATGCCTTGCTATGCACGTATTCACAGTGCTAAGCTAGCACAGGGGAATGAAAAACCATCTAAAACAAATGGAGGGGTGCCTGGGTGGCCCAGTGGGTTAAGCCTCTGCCTTCGGCTCAGGTCGTGATCTCAGAGTCCTGGGATCGAGCCCCACATTCAGGTTCTCTGCTCAGAAGGGAGCCTGCTTCCCCGCTCTCTCTCTCTCTGCCTGCCTTCCTGGCTACTTGTGATCTCTGTCAAATAAATAAACAAAATCTTAAAAAAAAAATTAAACAAATGGAAAAGGCTGCTATGAAGTTATTGAAGTACAGAAGGAAAATGTGAAGCAGAAAGACAAGATTCTCTTTAATTGAGGCCAGTTATGCACAAATATCAAGAATGTTCCATCCTTGGGCTTGCCCATGTGACCTCCATCTAGACTCTTCCTTGCTGTTCATCACACTCCCTCATTCAATAAGGCTATTCCGACCCTAGGTGCTGAGGCTACAGCAAGGACCACATACTGACTGTGATTTGTCCAGGGTACAAGTTTGTTTTCTGGTGGTGTTTTCTTCATGGACATTAGAGGGGGAAGGTCATTTTGAAAGCTAGAGACCCATCTTTCCAAAGACATGTAAACTTGAAAGAATGTCACAAATGGCCATGAGAAGGAACTTATGTGTGTTACTTGTTCTTTAAAATAGAAAAAGGTTGCGGGGGAGGGGGGGCGCCTGGGTGGCTCAATTGGTTAAGTGACTGCCTTAGGCTCAGGTCATGATCCTGGAGTTCTGGGATCAAGTCACACATCGGGGTCCCTGCTCAGGAGTCTGCTTCTCCCGCTGACCTCTCCCCTCTCATGCTCTCTCTCTCTTTCTCTCTCTCAAATAAATAAATAAATAAATAAAATCATTTAAAAAAAAAAAGGAAAAAAAGAAAAAGGTAGGGGTGCCTGGGTGGCTCAGATGGTTAAGCGTCTGTCTGCCTTCACTTGGGTCATGATCCTGGGATCCTGGGATCGAGTCCCGTGCCCTGCTCAGTGGGGAGCCTGCTTCTCCCTCTCTCTCATGAATAAATAAATAAAATCTTAAAAAAAAATAAATAAGAAAAAGGTAGCCTTCTTCTTGCTGAACATTTCGTCTAGAAGCTTTTAAGCAAAGCCAAGTAAAGTAGGTGCGCCCATGCTGATGGGGAGCAGGGAGCTACAGGGTCAGAGGGTGTCTGAGTCCCAGCAGGGTGAAGAAAGTGGCCAACTGGGAGGCAGGCCTGGCCTGGGGTGCCGGAACCCAACAGGGTCAGGTCAGTGTGTCCATGAGGGGCAGCCCGGCACGGGAGCTCAGGGGGCTGAGGAGGGTGCCCGGGCGGGAAGACGGCCCAGAGCAGGGAAAGAGGGAAGGCATCTCAGCAAAGGGGCAGGCTGACAGGGTGTCGAAGCCCAAGTGAAGGGAGAAGGGTGAGGAGGGAAGTCTGTGCTGGGAGGCCATCCAGCATGGGGTCCTGGCACCCCAGGGGGGTCAGCATGGTCTGGGTGGGAGGTGGCCCAGCACAGCATCCTTGATCCCACGCAGGGTGAGCTCGGTGCTCTGGGACTGTGAGAACCTGGGTGGGGTGCAGAGGACTCTCACGTGGGGGGGTCTGGGCGCAGGGCGTTGGAGCACAGGTCAGGTAAGGAGGGCATCCCCATGGGAAAGAGGGTGGACTGTGGCAGTAACATACAGACCAGTGACTACATAAGTAAATAATAAGACAACAGAAGCTAGTTTTCTCTCCGTCAAATAGGACTTACAAAGCTGAAATGGGAGAAAACTAGAAATGAATTCTTTAGTGCTGGCCTGGACTTGGCAAGTATAACCAGAAACACACAGATGCACGTATCTAGATATTTCCTGGCTCTGTCTGCCGAGATGCCCAGGGACAGTGGTAGCTGACTTGCACGCACATCCTGGTTTCTGGAACTCTGAAAGGAGGCAGGGCTCCTCGGAAAAGTGGCTGGATCTAGGGCTGGGCAGACAAGGTACAGAATCATTCTGGAATATCTTGTTGTGTTGCAGAGTTTAAAGGTGTACTCAGGAATGATGTGCACGTGTCAGAGACACAGAAGCCATCTTGAAGGAGCCACCACTGGCTGAGCCAAGGACAAATCAAAGTCATGACAGTTAACAGGTTACAACCAAGGAACAAGATCAGAGACCATGAGCTGTACGGATATAAATAAATGAATATGTTAAAACTCTGATGGGGGAAACAGGACATTTACAAACACCTCCCACAAAATAATTACTAATTACAAGGAGAATGAGAATAACTTGACAGTGGTCATGCCTGGTAGACACCACCTTAGTCAAGGGCTCCAAGTGAATTTTGTTGGGAGTGGGTCCAAGGTTACCACCTGACAGGACGCAGTGACAAGAGCATCACTTCTGTGACATTCCTGCCAAAGGCGCACAACATCAATCTAATCCTGAGGAAACATCCCACAAGCCCAAACTGAGAGATATGCAATAAAATAACCAGCCTATAACCTTTGCGTGTGAACCCCAAGACAGACTCGGGGAGACCAGACATCCTCCCAGACTGAAAGCGTCTGACAGCTAAATGCAATGCTTCCAAAGGAGCTGGATTTTTTGATATAAAGGCCATTATTGAGACAACTGGCAAATCTTGAATGGGGGCCTGGGGATGAGAAGGGCGTAATACACCAGTGTTAATTTCCTGAGTTTTGTGTTTTCTGCTAGGCGAAGGTCCTTGTTTGCAGGAAACACATATTGTAGTATTGGGGTAATGGCCATCATTGTTGGCAACTTAACCTCAAAATGGTTCAGGAAAAAAAAAAAGAGTTCTTTGTGCTCCCAAACCAGTAAAGATATCTTGGTATGTACCCCCAATATATTTTAGTTACCTAAACACACACACACACACACATACATACATACATAAATATGTTACAGACATGTTGTGGTACCCTTATATCATCTATAAAACTCATAAAAATAGAATGTATATCAGATTAGGAAATAAAAGAAATAAAAGGACATCGTCATTAAAATTAGTTTATGAAGCTTCCACATAAGCCTTGGGGAGTACTGGTATCGTGGCCCCGCAGATGATGCTCCCAGGCTCATTCAGCACATACTTAAATAAGCAGCAAGTCTTAAAAGCCAGGCTCTGGACCAGGCAGTGTGGCAGTGACACACGTGCCCATTTGGAGCTCGCTCACTCCCAAACTCTCCACCCCCCCCCCCATGGGAGCCCTGCTTTGGACAGATTAGGAACGTCCACACTGGGATAATCCAGCTGTTTCTTAGAACCCGAGAGCCTTGAGTCCTGCCTTGACTTGGGGAATGGCAGATCTTTCCCAACTGAAATAAGATTATTGGGGAAAAAAAAAATCTTTGATGTAGGACAGATGCCATCGTATGCACTGATAAAGGTAAACTAGAAGGCATTTTGACTATCTGTACACATTAGAGAAAAGTTATTTGAATGATGGTAGGATAAATTTCAATTAAGTTATAGGAAGCCAAGGATGACTCACTATTACACCGGTTCTTTCTCATCATTCAGGTTTCGGCTCAAATGCCACTTGTTCAGACAGGTCTGCCCTGACCACTCTTGTTAAAAATGACCACCCAGCAAGCCACTCCCTATCCCTCTATTTTATTTTCTTTGTGGTACATGTTATATTGGAACGTCTTACTCACTTGTTTGCGTGTCAATTTTTCTCTCCCTATGCTCCACGGGGGTTGGCACCTTTTCTCGATCACCGTGGTCTCCCTAGAACCTGTAAATGACCGTGGCTGGCACAGTGTTCAACAATACTGCTTATGTGCATCGAGCCAGACTGCAGAACCTACAAGCCCATGTCTAAGACCATGACAGCAAAGCTCCTTTTAAGTTGGTGATATCTTAATACCGCTGGTCATTAGGATACCGAATTACCTAATGAACTGATTCCAAGTCCTTTTTAACTCGGTTTTGAGACAATATATTCACAATGGAAACCATAAATATAACTGAAGGTAACTGGAGATACCTTTTTCATTTCAGAAGATCCTAAGGTATCTGAAAATCCCTAAATGTTAAAATACACTGTGGTGTGTGGTCTGAGGACCCAGCGCAAGTCCATGAATTTGCTACTAGTCCATGATAAGGCTCAGCAGAGAAATTGAGAAAAAGTGTCTAAAACCATTCTGGCAAGCTTACATTCCTGTGACATTAGTGCATTTTACAAAAACCAGTCTGCGATAGTTTGGAGGAAAAAACTGGTCCTCCACTGAGCAGTGAGTCTGAGAAGAAGTCATTTATAGTTTACCCAGAAATTCATTAAAAAGTAACAAAAATGTGAACGACCAGACTGGCAAAAATCTTAAATTCTGAGAACAGAATGTATGGGAGATGCTGTGGTACACTGGAAACTCTTCTAAGAGGGGCTGGTAGGAATGCAAACAGGTACAAGCAACTTTAGACACCGCTGGACAGTATTTGCTAGCACTGAAGAAACGCAACCTTACAAGCCAGAAGCATCTGTCCTGTTATAACCCCTAAGGACCCCCCTCTACACCCCCACCTACAGAGGACATACACAGAACATTTAGCATCACAGCACCTGTCAAAAATAACCTAAATGTCCAACGTAAGAAGCTGTAAACAAATTATGGTAATTTTATAGAATGGGACACTGTATAGTAAGCGAGACAATACGTATTTCAACATGGATTATTCTTACAGATAAAATGTTGAGGGGAAAAAAAAGAATTCATACCATATGCCACTTATATACAGTTTAAAATAATGTAAAATGTGATGTATTTCACTAGTGTTTTAGTTTTTAGCATTCAGTTCCTGAATGTATCTTCTTAGACTTATACTTCCATATTTCATGGTGCTACTGTAACTGGTAACGTTTTTTAAATTTCAGTTTCCAAATGTTTACTGCTAGCATATAGACGGTACACCTGATTCTGTGTATTGACCCCATATCCTACAATCTTTCTGAACTCACTAGTTCTGACAGTCGCTATGTCGATTCCTTTCCAAATGGACAATCATGACAATTGAAAATAGAAAATTTTAAAAGTAAAGTTGACCCTGGAACAACAGTTTGAAGTGTCGGTCCATTTATATATGGATTTTTTTTAATATAGTATAGTCCTGTACATGTGATTTTAGTAACAATTTTCTTGTGATTTCAATAACATACTTTCTTGTGATTTTAATAACATTTTTTCTAGCTCACTTTAAGAATCCAGTACATAGTATGTATAACATATAAAGTATATGTTAATCGATTATGTTATTGGGAAGGCTTCTAGTCAACAGCAGGCAATTAGTTGTGAAATTCTGGGGGAAATTCCAAGTTTTTAACTCCATGGAGGGTAAGTGCTCTTAACCCCAGTATTGTTCAAGGATCAATCATAGTATATGCACACATAGTTAAGCGGAAGCAGAAGAAAGACCAATATTTGATCACTGGACCTACAAATATGGCAATTTCATATGGTTAGACTTAATTAAAAAGTTGAAATTACACGGGAAATCATAAGCACTGCGTTCAGGGTAATGGTTATCTGTAGGAGGAGACACAAGGGGTTCAAATTACATTAGTAACATTTTATTAGTTAAATTGGGTGGCCACATGGGTTTTCTTTACGTTAGTCTTTATCCTTCTCACATGACCTAAAAATTGACCTTCGTTTAGGAGCTTGGGATGGTGCCTTCACACAAGATAAGTAACCAAACTTGGAAGTTATTTGCCTGTGTCTTACCTGGACTCCTTGGGTGAGCAGAGGCCAAGGCAAGGTCGCACACAAGGGAGCCTGTTTGGGGAACTGACTGCATGGGACAGAGAGGGAACAGTGAAACAGGGAAGGACGGAAAGCCGGTCCTCCTCCTGTCTGTCTGGGTTTTGTTATCAAGCGGTCACTTCTGTGGCCAGCCGGGGTGTGATCTGGCTGGAAGCCCTAAGAAGGCGGTAAGAAGACCCTCAGAGCTGGCTTCAGGCTCAGAAGAAGGGGGGCTTATTCACTGGCTCTAGTCTCCCACTGGTCAAGGGTCGCCCTGTGGGATGCTGACTCCCTCACATTTTCCCTTCTGCAGAGGCGTCAGGAACAGCCCAGCCACCCCACAACGGCAGCAGAGAAACACCGGGATGACATGCAAGGTTATGATATAGTGGAGGCTGGTGGCTGAGGTTATACCTGTGCACAGCTGGCTGCTTGAGCAACATTTGGAGTGAGGAGGTGGGCCAAGAGGACGTGCACTGGGGCAACAGAGGGGCCCAATACATACAAATCACAAGCACACACGCACATGTGTGTGTGTAATATGTATGTGTGTGTATATGCGCATGATATACGTATGTATATATAAAAGCATATTACGAAGAATGTTAAGCTCAAGAAAAAAGGGTTCTTTTTTTAAACATCTTTTTACATACTTTTATTGTGGTAAAATATACGCAACACAGCATATACCATTTTAACCATTTTTAAGTGTACAATTCAGTGGCATTAAACATCATCACACTGTTGTGAAACACCACACCCATCTTCAGAACTCTGTCGTCATCCCCAACTGAACCTCTGTGCCCACCAAACCATAACTCCCCATTCCCCACCCCCTCCGGCCCTGGCAACCACCTTTCTACTTTGCATCTCTCTGAGCCGGGCTACCCTCTCTTACAGATGAAGAGTCATACAATACTTGTCCCCTTGTGTCTCTTATTTCACTTTGTATGTCTTTCAAGGGTCATACATGTTATCACATGTATCAGAACATCATTCACTTTTAAAGCTGAATAACATTCCACTGGATCTCTACACCGCCTTTTATGCATTTATGCATCGATGGACCCATGGGTTCTTTCTGCCTCTTGGCGTTGCAAAGGAGGCTGCTATAAACACCGGCGCATGAATACCTCCTCGAGTCTCTGCTTTTTATTTTTAAAGATTTTATTTATTCATTTGACAGAGAGAGAGAGAGAGATCACAAGTAGGCAGAGAGGTAGACAGAGAGAGAGGAGGAAGCAGGCTCCCTGCTGAGCAGAGAGCCCAATGCGGGGCTCAATCCCAGGATCCTGAGATCATGACCTGAGCCCAAGGTAGAGGCTTAACCCACTGGGCCACCCAGGCGCCCGAGTCCCTGCTTTTTAAACATATCCAGAAGCAGCGTCCTGGACCTTATGGTAATTGTATGCTTAAAATTCTTTGAGGAACTGCCCCGGTTTTTGACAGCAGCTGCACCATTTTGCATTCTTACCAACAACGCACAACGGTTCCAATTTCTCCACATCCTTGTCAACACCTGCTCTGTTTTTAGGATAGCAGCCATCCTAATGGGTGTGAGGTGGCATCTCACTGTGATTTTGATTTGAACTGCCCTAATGGTTAGTGATGGTGAGCATCTTTTCATGTGCTTATTGGCCATTGGTGCATCTTCTCTGGGGAAATATCTAAGTTCTTTGCCCATTTTTCAACTGGGTTGTTTGGTTTTTGTTGTGGAGTTTTGGGATTTCTTTATACATTCTGGATATTAATCCTTTACCAGATAATATGACTTGAAAATACTGTTGGCCATTCTGTGGGACTGCCTTTCCTGCCTTTCACTGAAGGTGTCCTCTGATGTCCACATTTTAAATTCTGATAAAATCCAACTTTTTTTTTCTATTGTTGCCTGTGCTTTGGGTGTCATATCCAAAAAATCATTGCCAAATCCAATGTCAAGAAGCTTTTCCTCTGTTATCTTCTAAGAGTTCTATGGTTTTAACTTCTGAGAGGTTTATGGTTTTTAACTGTGACATTTAGGTTCTTGATCTATTCTGAATTAAATTTTGCATAAAATAAGATAAGGGTCCAACTTCATTCTTTTGCATGTGGATCTCCATTTCCCCCTGAACCTTTTGTTGAAAAGACTGTCCTTTCCACATTGAATGGTCTTGGCACCCTTGTTGAAAATTATTTGACTATAAGTGCCAGGGTTCATTCAGGGCTCTCTATTCTATTGCATTGGTCAATATGTTCATCTTTATGCCAGAAAAACAATGGCTTTTAAAAAAATTTATTGAAATATAATTGACATGTATGTACCCATATCGTTTTGATTACTGTCGCCCCGTAATAAGGGACATATCTTAACATAATAAAGGCCATATATGATAAGCCCACAGCTAACATCACATTTAATGATGAAAAGGTGAAAGCCTTTCCTCAAAGATGAGGAACAAGACAAAAATGCCCACACTCACTACTTCTATTCCACACAGTAGTGGAAGTCCTAGCCAGAGCATTAGGTGAGAAAAAGAAATAAAATGCATCCAAATTGGAAAAGAAGTAAAACTGTCACCATTTGCAGATGACATGATATACACAGAAAACCCCGAAGACTTAAAAAAAAAAACACAACCTGTTAAAACTAATAAATTCAGTGAAGTTGAAGGATATTGAAAACCCAAAGGTATGTCATATTTCTTATATTTATAACAAACTACCAGAAAGAGAAATTAAGAAAACAATCCCATTTATACTTGCATCAAAAAGTGTAAAATATGTAGGAATAAATTTAACCAAACAGGTAAAAAAAGATTTGTATATTGAAAACTACAAGACAGAAATGAAAGAAACTGAAGAATTTATAAATAAATGGAAAGATATTCATGCTCATGGACTGGAAGAATCATTATTCTTAAAATGTCCATACTACCCAAAGCAATCTATAAATGCAATGAAATCACTATTGAAATTCCAATGGCATTTTTCGGAGAAATAGAATATAGAATCCTAAAAATCATACAATCATAAAAATTCCTGAATAGCCAAAGCCATCTTGAGAAAGAACAAAGCTGGAGGATCACACTCCCTGCTTTCAAATGATATTACAAAGCTATAATAATTAAAGCATTATGGTACTGGTATAAAATCAGACACACAGATCAATGAAACAGAATTAGAGTGTGGGGAAAGAAACCCACCACATATACACAGTCAATTAATTTTCAACAAAGGAGCCAAAAGCATACGATGGGAAAAGAGCAGTCTTGTAAGTAAATGGTGCTGGGAAAATTGGACAGCTACACACAGAGAATGAACTCCAACCATTATCTTAGACCACATACAAAAATTCATCCAAGAATGGATTAAAGCCTTGGTGTAAGACTTTAAACTATAAGAAATCCTGGAAGAAAAAAAAACAGGTGATAAACTCTATGTCACAGGTCTTGGCAATGATTTTTTTTTTAATCTGACACCAAAACCAAAAGGAACAAAACAAAAATAAGCAGGACTACATCAAACTGAAACACTTCTGCACAGCAGAGAAAACTGACAAAATGAAAAGGTGACCTAGTTGCAAGTCATGTATCTGGTTAAGGAGCTAACACCCAAAATATATAAAGAAACTCATAAACTGAATAGAAAAAACCCACACAATCTGATTTGGAAAATGGGCAGGAGATCTGAATAGCCATTTTTTTCCAAAGAAGACAAACAAATGCCCAACAGGTATGCAAAAAGATGCTCAACATCACTAATCATCAGGGAAATGCAGATAAAACCAGAGGATATCACTCTCACACCTGATAGTGTCAGAAAGAGAGGAGATAAGTGTTGGCGAGGATGTGGAGAGAAGGGAACCCTTGTGCACTACTGGTGGGAATGTAAATTGGTGTAGACACTGTGCAAAATGGTATGGAGGCGCCTCAAAAAATTAAAATGATCCAGCAATTCCACTTCCGGGTATTTATCCCAAGAAACCAGAAACACGAACTTGAAAAGGTATCTGCACCCCCATGTTTACTGCAGTATTATATACAATAGCAAAGACATGGAAACAGCCTCAGTGTCCATTGACGATGAATGGATAAAGAAAATGTGGTGTGTGTGTGTGCTTGTACACACACACACACACACACGCACACAGAGGCACACAAGGGAGTGTTATTCAGCTGTTAAAAAAAAAGAAATCTTGCCCTTTAGGACAACATGTATGGACCCCGAGGGCATTTTGTTAAGTGAAATAAGTCAGACAGAAAAAGGCAACTACCATGTGATCTCTTTAAGGTGGGGGATTCAAAAAACAAAACAAACAAAATGAACTCATAGGTACAGAGAAGAGACTGGTGGTTGCCAGAGGAATGAGAAAATGGGGTGGCAAAAGTGGCCAAAAGGGAGAAACTTCCAGTTATAAACTAATATTCTGCAGCTGCAGATATTACCAGTAAGGCTTTTATACAAAATTTACCATGACTAAGAACCGTATCTAAAAGGAAGTCCACTGACTGAACTGCTCCTAGAATTTCTAATGATACGACTTCCCATTTAATTTAGGTTAGATATAATCCTAAATGGTTTTTCAAATGAAAATAAATCAACAAGAACTCACCACTTTGGCAAGTTAAAAAAAAAAAAAAAACTTCCTAGTTTACACTTAAAAAAAGAAAAAAAAAAAAGAAGTTGGAACGGATATGATTGTGAGGTTTTTTGAATGAATCCTTAGGATTATAATTTTAAGATAAAGCTAGTAATATGTGTGGGTCTTTGATGGATCACAAATAAACAACAAGGTTTATGTAAATATTATACAAAAATGCAGAGCTCTTAAAACTTTTGAGAAAACTAGGAAGGGTGATTTCAAACAGTCTGCATCATGGCTGAGCTTGAGAAAGAAACGAAAACAAAGCTGAAAGGTACAAAACTGGCGGTGGCTCCTCGCTCTACCCCGCCCTTCTTAACCGGGGCCCCTCCCTTCGGGCTCTCCTTCCACCTCTGCTGCCCTGGTCTTCACACGTTGTCCACAGACATTCCTAAAACGTACTTCTGATCACCCCTTTGCTCAGAAGACTATTTCCCGAAGAAGGGCAAGCCCCTTGAACGTTGCAGGACGTCCCACGCTCACCTTTCCAGCTGGATTTAACTTCACCTTGGCTGCGTCTCACCTGTGCACCTGCCACAAGAGCTCCTCCCTGAAGTGTTCATACTTCCTGGAGTCAGCTCGTGGGCTCGTTCTGTTCCCTCTGGCCAGAATTCCCCCTCCCTTCCCTGCTAACCTCCTCCCTGGCTCGCTCCGCTCTTCTCCAATGCCATCTCCTTGGAAGATCTTCCCTCCAGCTGGCTGTCCTCCTGTCCTCTGACACCTCAAGGTACTCAGTGCCTCGAAAGCCACTAGTGTTCCATCTATCTCCTGAGCAGGGCTGTACACGGTCCGAGGCAGAAGCTGTTTCTATTCCTACTCTATCTCTGGAAGCAAGTGGCACAGTGCCTTGCGCACTTGAGTGCGTAGTGAGTCAAACCATATGAAGTTCTCTCCAAGAAAGTCACTGGAAGGAAAATTCTCTGGGTGCACAGACAGTAAGTTAAAGGGCTCATATGTTGAGAAAAAAATGTCAGCATATGCAAAATTTCTCCCAATGACAAGAATATTTACTTTGGTACGACTGAGACCTATAGGCTTTTGTGAGGTCATGATGGAAAAAAAAAGCCACACACAAAACCTCTCTTTCCCGGTAAATAATGAATGAACTAAAGGAGAGTAGCCTTTAAAAAATAAACTCAGTCATTTTTCCCCAAACTGTACAAAGTAATATAAGAAATGCTAACAATTCTGTTACAATGAATTTATAAATAATCCTAATTATGTAATCAGCCTCAGAAAAAAGCTTAAAATACTTCTGGCTTGTATGAATTTACTCCCAAGTAATAGGAAGCCAGAATAAAAATCACTAGCTTTTCCTTAATCACAGGCTCAAAAAATGAATAAATGAATTGAGTGAATGAATCAGGACTTCATAAGACCTGGTTCAGAGTTCACTATAAACCAGTGCTTCTCAAAGTAGTTGTGGGAGAAGGACTAATTTTGAAATATTTCCTATGTCTTGCAGACCAGGGCGCTCATAAAATACAATTAAAAATGCTGCAGCCATGTCTAAGGGTTGATGCGTGCTTTTCGTACATGTCACGGGCCAGGAACGAACTCGGCAAATGCACAGCAGCGATCTGCTCTTTCCCTGAGGCCCCACTGAACCCACTACCATATGCAGGGGAAGGCAGGAAGCGTGCCTACCTTCTGCTGTTGCACCTCAAACACTGCTTCGTGGACGCTGCAAGCAAAAAGTGAGGTAGGCAGATCACTGAAATCCATCATCTCTTCCAAATCATCTTCATTTTCACCAAAAACCATCTCTTCTTCCTCTTCTTGGTCACTGCTACAGAGATCTGACTGGCTATCATTCCAAGATTTCATAGTGTCCCCCAGCATTATCCCCTAACAGCAGGTCTTCGTTTTTAAAGTCCTAAGGTGTCTATAAGGCATCTGGTGTTAAAAAAAAAAAAAAAAAAGCATAAAGATAAGATTGGGAAGGCCAAATACTGTTTCAGTCAATTCTTAAGACAGCAATTCATCAACAGAAGCAATCTTGTTCAGCAAAGATAAACCAGAGTTTTAAATCAATTCATTACAGTCCTCACAAATTCTACATGTTCTACTCTGTTTATGTTCTACTTTGCTTAGCATATTTTATCTTGCATATTTCACTGGCAATGACATATGACCAAAAAAAGGCAAAAAGTTTTCTAGTGGAATTGGGGGGAAAAAAAGAGGGGGCGGGGGCAATACAAAATGAGTGAATCTGTACACTGGTTTACAAGCAGTAGGAAGGAAAATGTGAACCAGAACTGTCTTCACATATTTGTTTTGGGTTTTTGGTCTACAACACTGAAACTGGCAGCGTTTAAAAACCCACACGATTCATTCACCATCTGCACCGTGAAATCTGTCTGCAATGACATGACTTCACCTTTCTTAACCAGTCTGTTCTTTTTGACTGTACTTCCGAAGAATTAAGTTCAACAGAACCAGAAGTTCTATATAAAGTAGGTCTTTGTTAATATTAGAAATGTTTAGGATGCCTGGGTGGCTCAGTCGGTTAAGGGTCTGACACTTAATTTCGGCTCAGGTCATGATCTCAGTGAGATCATGGTGAGATAGAGCTCTGCCTCAGGCTCCGTGCTGGGTGTGGAGCCTGCTGAAGATTCTCTCTCTTCCTCTCCCTCTGCCCCTCTGAAATAAATAAATTAAACAACAAAAAAGAAATATTTTAAAAAGGCAAAATCTGACACAGACAATAATCAAAGAGATGTCCTTTTTCTGAGTATTTAAAAATGAATAATTTTAACTCCAAGGCACTGAGCTGATAGTGTCCCTTTGTTAAATAATGGAACAGAGTCTGTCTTCTATGGACCTTCTGTGCACGTCTGTCTCTTCTGATGAACTCCAAGCACAGTGGCTTGAGCATAACATATTTCTTTTCTTTTTTTTTAAATTTAATTTTTTTTTAAGATTTTGTTTATTTGACACAGAGATCACAAGTAGGCAGAGCAACAGGCACAGAGAGAGGGGAGAAGCAGGCTCCCTGCTGAGCAGAGAGCCCGATGCGGGGCTCGATCCCAGCACCCTGAGATCATAACCTGAGCGAAGGCAGAGGCTTAATTAACCCACTAAGCCACCCAGGTGCCCCCATAACATATTTCAATATGCCAAAATGGAATTTAAGAAATACCAATCAGGCACAGAAAAATTAAGTAGTCATGATTACTAGTAGTTTACTAGTAGTTTAGTACTACTTCATTTGTGATCTCCCATGTTATTTCAAAGAAGAAAATGCTGTAAATATATTGCTTATACAGAGTACATGACAGATGTTAATGATAGGCTAAAAACAGCAGAGTTTTTTTTTAATCTTTTCATTATTCTGCTACGCCCATCAGGAAAGACTAATCCCCAAAAGTAAAATCCTTACTCATTTATTAAAATGAGGGGGGCTCAGTTGGCTAAGCATCAGCCTTCGGCTCAGGTCATGTTCCCAGGGTCCTGGGATCAAGCTCTGCATCAGGCTCCTTGCTCAGTGGGAAGCCTGCTTCTCCCTCTCCCACTCCCCCTGCTTGTGTTCCCTCTCTGGCTGTCACTCTGGGTCAAATAAATAAATAAAAATCTTTTTAAAAAAAAGAGAGAGAAAATAAAAAAATTAAATATTTTCTGAATGCCCATTGTATGACAGGTATTATTAGGGATATTAGATGAGTAAGAAATAGTTCTTATCCTCAAGGAGCTCCCACCAAAGCAGAATTTCTTCTCCTCCACAATGCTAACTGCTCCTAACTGGTCCACGAATTAGCTCTTATATTTTCAATTTCTCCTTCTCCATCTGTTCCTTTTCCTCAGCGAAAACACCTATTTAAGATTTCTCACCCTCACCCACCCAATCTTAAAAAGAAAATAAAAAGCAACACCTTTCCTTGTGGATTCTACCTGCCCCTCCATCTACCTCTCCACCTGCCTCTCCTTCACCTTTCCTACCAATTCCCCTTCTGCTGGTTGTTGCTCAACCATGGTCACCGGCAAATTGGGTGCCACCGGGCTTCTACCACTGTCGTCGGGCTGACCCTGCCCTCACAGGCCTGCGTCTGCAGCACCAGGCCCTGCTGCCCACCCACTCACCCTGCAACCTGGCGGGGCCTCTGCCTTCCTGGCGCTCCCTCCTCCCCCGCTCTTTGTCGATGGCTCCTGGGTCTCCACCTACCCTCTTGACTTGGGCTCTTTGAGGTTTCATCCCCTTCCTTCCTCCTCTGATTCTTCTTGGGCGGTTTCACCCACACTCCAGCATTTAACCACTTAACCACCTGGGCTGCTCAGCTGTGTCTCCTGCTTACCCTAAGGTACACACACACACACACCCCGCACGGGGCTGAGGCTGCCTTTCACTCTCCACAGTCAACTGTAAGCTGGGAAGGTTGTCACCAGGGCAAGAGCAGAATCTGGGGCAATGAAGGGGAGGGGAGAGCCTGGAAAAAGTACACAACCCCAAGAGATTCTGGTCTGCTCCTAGCTCTTTCCGGCCTACACATACCGAAAATCACTGGGTATGATTCATGTATTCAGACTCAACCTCCCTCTCCTGAGTTCCAGAACTGTCTTTCCGGCTTTCGATTATACATATCTGCCTGGGTAGCAAACAGGTACTGCCATTATTTTAAACATTATACCTCTAATTAGATGACTGTGCCAGAAATCTCCAATCTGGAAAGGGGCCTGGTGGGCGGGCGGGGGGGGGGGGGGGTAAGGGAGGATGGTATCTCACTGGAGTTTTCACTGTCATCTTTTCTTTGAAACCAAGCTGTCACTTAGCGTTCATAGCTCTCTGAGCACTTTGTTCACTACTCTATTAAATACTTATTCACAACTATTTGTTTACAAATCACTCCCAGCTACCAGACCGGCAGCGACTTTGAATCCTAAGTCCCTGGCACAGTTTCAGGCTCACAGTATATGCTTAGTAAGGACTGCTGAGTGAAAGCAGATAGCACTTTGTTTACCCCGGTGATATGGTAGCACAGATGAAGAAAAAAAAATTTTTTTTTTTTTTAGATTTAAGTTATTTATGTGAGACAGAGAACCCAAGTGAGGGGGAGGAAGGGACCGAGGGAGAAGCAGACTCCCCACTGAGCAGGGAGCCTGATGTAGGTCTCTACCCTAGGACCCTGGGATCATGACCCAAGCTGAAGACAGACACTTAGCCAATTGAGACACCCAGACGCCCCGGAAAATTTAGTTTCCCCATGAATGTTATGGACACACTTAAAAGATGAACAGAATTTCATCAGAAAAATGATGGGGTGCATTCCAGGCAAAGCTAACAGTTCATGGACAAAGACAGGACAGATTGGCATGCACAGAGATCTGATAGAGTTACTCTGTAACTCTACTTTCAAGGAGCTTGGTCCACGCCCCCTTTTTAACTCTGTGTCATGCCACCCCACAAATACGGTGGCCACAGGGTACCGTATTTGTGGGGTGGCATGACATAGAGTTAAAAAGGGGGCGTGGACCAAGCTCCTTGAAAGTAGAGTTACAGAGTCCTGATATAAAAACTGGTCAATGTCAGCATGCCAGTGAAGGCCTTCAGGCAGGAAAATGATATAACCAACCCAGTTTAACTTTTAATACCACTAAAAGTAGACTGTCTTTATATCTTATCTCTTATAGAGGCACTAATATTTTTAATCTCGCCCTACTCTCAATCCATTAAAGAGGTGAAGAAAATACTCTGCCTGGTAATTTGGAGGCTGGAAAGCTGGAGAGCAGTGCATGTCTAGATTTGGAAATATGAAAAAAATCAACCAAATTTTAATAAGATTTTTTTGTTTGTTTGTTTCAAGATCCTTCCTCCAACCCCTAAAAAGGGGTAAAAAAAAAGAAAAAGAAAAAGAAAAAGAAAATCAGAGCACAGGAAACAATCCCTCACATGACTTAAAAAAAAATTCTTAGAATATTACACCTTCATTTCCTGTTTTCTACCTACACTTTGGGGTAACTTTCTTTTGAAAAAATTTCAAAAAGAAAAGTAAGAATACTACAAGGAATTCCTGTACACTCTTTACCCAGAGTTACCGATTAATTAATCTATGCCCATTTTTAAAATCATTCTATTTCTAAACATATACTTTTCCCCCTGAACCACTGAATGTAAGACAAATGTGCTGTCTTTACTCTTAAGTATTTCACTGTGTAAGAACAAGACCATTTTCTTACACAATCCACAGCACTGGTAATACTGTTACCTAAATCAGCATCTATATATAAATTTTGTCAGTTATCCAAATAATGTCTTTATGGTTATTCTCTTCAAATTTTTTGGGTTATTGTTAAATAATCTGTCTTTTGTCCCAAAGATTTCTTTTTTTTTTTTTTTTAAGATTTTATTTGTTTATTTGACAGAGAAATCACAAGCAGGCTCCCCACTGAGCAGAGAGCCCAATGTGGGGCTCCATCCCAGGACCCTGAGCCGAAGGCAGAGGCTTAACCCACTGAGCCACCCAGGTGCCCTGTCCCAAGAGATTTAAATAACCTTTATAGTATTGCTACATTTTTTTCACTTATACATTTAAAAGACTGAATTTTGGGGTGCCTGGATGGCTCAGCTGGTTAAGCATCTGACTCTAGATTCTCTAGATTCGACTGGGAGCATGATCTCAGTGTCAGGAGATTAAGCCCTGCATCAGCTCTGTGTTAGGTATGGAGCCTGCTTAAGAGTCTCTCTCTCTTTCTTTCTCTCTCTCTGCCCCCCCCCCCGTGCTCTCTCCTTCGTTCCCTCTCTAAAAATAAATAAATAAATAAAAATAATAATTTTTAAAAAAGGATGGATTGATAATTTATCATAGTAACTGCAAACAAGTTTGAACAGTCGTTAAGTATATCTCAGGAAGAGTCAGGCTCCATTATTAATTTTCTAGATTCAAACTCTGGCTCCCCCAGTACTCTATATTAGGCAAATTATTTTGCTTCCCTTCCTGTTTCCTCAACTGTAAAACAGAATTATAAAATAATAATCCTTACCCAATCAGGATGTCAGAAAGATTAAATGCTAAGTGCTCAGAACAATGCTTTGCATACAGTTAGTGCTCAACCATTATTTTTACACAGGCACAATGTACGTCAGGGCATTGTTGGGTTGAAAGGATGCCAAGAACCATCAGTGGAACAGATATTAAAACTGTACGTCAGGGCATTGTTGGGTTGAAAGGATGCCAAGAACCATCAGTGGAACAGATATTAAAACAATAAAGTAAGAAAAATACATAACCAAATAATTTAATTCTAAGCAACAAAAAGGCTACAAAAGATAAAATAAATACTTTTCATTTCAAGAAAACTGTTCAGTGGCAAATGGACAATGAAACAGGCTCAGAACAACCCCTGGCAGTAGTAATAGGGCTCCAGGAAGAACACATTTAAAATTTAAAAACAGACAGCCAGCTGGAAAAAAAAAAAAAGGGCCACAGTGCCTTTTTTATGGGCTTCATGGAATTTTGTGTTGTAATTCAGTGCCCACAATATCAGAGATATTATCTTTCAGATGACAGTTCTCTTGCTGAACTTGCTGAAGGCAAACCAGGACACTTTTTTGGATACAGCCTAAGACAACACCATCAACCACTTCATAATTTTCTGATATCATAACTGCAGATAGATTTGAACAGAAAAAGAGAGCTGATCAAAATCAACCAATGGACATGACAATCTTAGCACATCTGTAAAGAAATCATCCTATAAGGTGACTTCCCTGGTAGTAGCTTGGTTTTATTAAGACAAAGGAGAAAGTTACAAAACTACATTGTTTTTATGTTGTTGGTCCTGGAGTTGTTGCAAACTCTATCCCACTCCAACTATTATAAGGTCAAACCTTGGTTTAACAGAAAAGGCTGAACCAATATCCTCCAGTTTCTGTAAGCAAAGGGCTGTGCTAATCAGGGTTTAGCATCATCTCAGGGCAACTGTAGCTGTGGCTGGCTTCTGGCAAATTGTTTCTTCATGGAAATATCAAATAAGTGGAAAACTGGTGACCATCTGCTCTACTACAAGCCTTGTGACACAAGTAATCCATCAAGACAAAACATCAGGCATGTGCATTTGACTTCGTATTTTAAGTTTTGATCAGGAAAAGGTAAGTTCCTCCTCTTCCAGGATTTTTTAAAAATAATTTTTCAAAATAGTACACTTATCAACTTGGTTAGCTTTTAAAATGCCTTAGCTAGATGCACTTTATTATCTTTTGAAGTTTTCAAAATGAGACTGACCAATACTGGAAACAGACAAGTATTCCCTTTCCATCTCTACACATGCCTGAAAAATAACCTTGCAGTAAGTCATTACTGGCTTCTTACTTGTTCTCTCATATATAAAATAAGGACAATACTTATAGATGTTGTTGAACTACTAAATTCTTTTTAAAAACCTCAAAATTAGAATTTGGACTAAATTTCTTTTATCAAAGAAACCCTCAGAATTGGGGGCCCTGAGCTATCATGTAAGTCTCCAACTTCTATTCCCTCCTCATTTACCACTTCTAGGTAGACTTTTACTGCTTTTTAGTAGTTGTGGGAAAAAAATAAAAGAAAAAGGAAAAGAAAACTGATGCAAAACTAAAGTAGGTGAAAATCAGATTTCTGTAATTTTTATGTTTTGATGACCTATGCCCTCTTTTCACAGATAATTTAGAATTGGTCCTGTTATAATCATTGAGCTTCAGTGCTCCACCAGGAATAGTGGTATTTCTTAGTGTGAGAGACAGAACAGAAACAAACAACAGCAAAAGAATCAACTGTGAGATCATATGAAAATAATAGGTTTTAAAGACCTATTAAGGTAGAGATATAAAAAGCTGATGCTATTTTGCTGTATATAATGCATTTTCCCTCACTATAACCTCTACATTCTAGAGGGAGAGGGGAGATCTACTGTCTGACACCCACCTTCTGGGGGCTTTGGGGGAGTCTAAATAACAAATGGTATTGAACTTTAGACCTTCTGTTATTTCACAGGCTTCAGCCTAATGCCTTTCCAAATCACACTGTTGATCACGATGTTTTGCTTAATAAGTCTTTCAACCAACAAATCCTCTGGCACCATACAAAATATGCTTTCATTTGTAACCCCTGACATCCCACATGTTTAAAAGCTGGGTGGCTCAGTGGATTAAGCCGCTGCCTTCGGCTCAGGTCATGATCTCAGGGTCCTGGGATCGAGTCCCGCATCGGGCTCTCTGCTCAGCAGGGAGCCTGCTTCCCTCTCTCTCTCTCTCTGGCTGCCTCTCTGTCTACTTGTGATTTCTGTTAAATAAATAAATCTTAAAAAAAAAAAAGCTTTACAAATGTTACAACTCAATAATGGGAAAAATCTCGTTTTCCCTAAAAGCAATGAAATCTCTTCCCACGCCAGGAAAGAAAAGGTTTGCGGAGGCAGTTAAACGTAAAGCTGATGGCACCGCTAAAGAAGGGGTGCAGTCCTCAAGCCTTTCTTCCTCCATTAGAAATTCCTCAAGACCAACAGAAAGTCCCTGCCAAAAAGTACAAATTTGTGTGAGGCACAAAAATCTATACCCCAAGTCTCCATGTTGTATTTTTTATAATTAAATAAATTGAACCAGAGCTAATGAAATAGTCTCAAATTATTCTGAATCCTAGGCAATTACAGCTACAAATAAGTCAGTTGCTTCTCTTACCAAGGAGCACATCAGAGACTTCCATGAAATGCAGAGAATTCTATGACAAGTGTAAATAATGTGGTGTGCTAGGTAATTTTCAGTTCGGGGGGGGTAGAATATTTCTGGCTTTGAACAACACACTAAAACATCACTTCAAAGAATCCTGGTTTGTCCCGGACACACGGGTCTGACCTGCTCCCTACACCAGATTCGTAATCCCTAAAGGAGATGATCAGATTTTGCACGGAAGCTGGAGTGAGCAGCCTGCAAACAGACCACTGTCCCTCTACCGGTCCAGGCAGCAGATGGAAGCAGACAGACAAGTTCCACGAAGTTAGCGAGTTAGTAAAGCGAAGGCTAGTCGTGCATTATCAAGGGGGCGGAGAGGGGCTTCGAACTCCCAGCCGTCCCTGTTTTACCAACCGCACCTTTCCTGCCTTAAGGGGCAAAATGGGCCTGTGAGCTATTCAGAGGCGAACTGTTGCGAGAAAACCGCCGGTGGACAGGAGAGAACAATTTTCTTGGTTCTGCTTTCCAAGGCACCACCCCAGAGCTGCCGGAGAAGACGCTGGGCACGAGAGGGGCAGGACCCTGGACGCGCAGCATCTCTGGGGTCTGGGGCACCGGAACGCCCACCTCTCTCGGGTATCTGCGGACTGTTTCCCTCTATTTTTCTTCCTTTAACTTTCCGCACCCCGCACCCCCCACGTTCCCCAGTGCTGCCTGCACACGGGGCTGGGAGAAGCCGCGCGCCGGCCCCACCCAGCGAAGGGGACTCACCTGCGCGCTCCAACGCTGCAGGAAGGAGGGAAGGCGGGCAGGGGCGAGGCCCGGGCGGCCCGACGGGCTACCGGGAGCCGGGCCGCCGCGAGGAGCGGGGACCAGGGAGACAGCGGCGGGCGGCAGCCGGGACACAGTCCGCGCGGCTCCGGCCGCCCGCAGCCTCGCCGCCACGCCCTCGACGCTCGCGGGAGCCGCAGCCTCGCCGGGGGCGCGAGCGGCGTCAGGACCCAGCCGGGCTGCCGGCGTCGCGCGCGCGTCCCCGCTCCGCCCCCTCCCCCGGCGGAGCGCGCGCGGCGCAGGCGCCCGAGGTCGGCGGCCGGCAGGGGCGCGCCGGGCCGGGACGCCGGCAGGAAGCGGCCCCGCCCCTCGCGCGCGGCCTTGGGGGCGGGGCGGGGGTCTGACCGCGCGCGCGCGCACTTGGAGGGCACAGCTGGGGTTGCTGATTCCCGGGCCGCGGGGCGCTGGGGCTGCTTTGCTACAGCGGGCCTCTAAGCACCCGACGACAGAGTCTTTGGCGCCCTTTTCGTCTCCCACCGTGGCCAGAAATAGTTTCTCTCCTTCTCCCGTTGGCTCCGTGTCGGACGCAAGAGGAGTTAGTGGGAGTATTAGACTATGTACAGTGTGCCGCGTGCTTGGCGAGCTTTACCTCGTTTAACCTCCCGGTCACCGGCGAACCGGATATTATTAGCCAGCTTTTACAGACGGGCTGGCTTGCCCGAGGAGAGGTGGCGGCGGCTAGATGGGAGCTGAGCTGCAGGTAGCACCGAGGGTGCAGCTCCGCAGCCTGGTCTCTTCCTCGCAGTGGGATTCTGCTCCCGAATCCCGCCGCTGCCGCAGCCTCCTTCCCCTCCGCCAGTTCTCCGGTGCCCGCTCCCTTCCCTCTTCTTCCTGTTTTACCAATAGAGCAAGCACCTAAGCTAGTCAGTGAGTTGTCCAAAGTTACAATGGTAGGCCTGGGGCTCTTTGGTCATCATCACCATCATCATCATCATCATTATTATATTTCCTTTTTCTTTTACCTTTTTACAAGCCATCTGAGCCAAGCTTGGAAGTGAACCTGTGCCTCTTCCCTTAGCTCCCAGAGTGGGAAACAGAGGCAGAGAACAAGAAAAGAATTTGTCTTAAGGATGTGCAACTGGAAGAAAATCAGTTCTGATCATCCACCCCTAGCCCCCTCAGAGGCAAGGTAAAGCAAACCGAAGGTTAAAAACCAGAAGCCAGCGTTGTTAGGCTCTCAGCACCGTAGACGGGGGGGGGGGGGGGGGGGGGGGGGGGGGGGGCAGGAAGAAGGGTTAAAGTGTCTAAAATACATCTAATGGCTGTCAGATTCACATTAAGGGGTTGGGGTTGGATTATGGTCCCAATCACCCTAACGACTGACCCTGTGCCATCAGAGAGATCTCCCGGCCTGGTTCCTGCTCATTGCTTCTGCTGTTGCTGCTGCTTCCAACCCTGCTGCCCCTGCTGGCGACCTTGACCTAACCAAGTTCTTCCCTTTTATTCATTTCACCAATTTTTATTGAGAGCCACTTCTTTCATCAAAGACACCCAAAGAAGTGCAAGAATTTTTCTTCTCTAGATGCCTCTAACCCAGCAACTTGGGCAAAAAATTGAATTTTTAGGTGAAATGAGTTTGGGAACTGTTGCATTTTGCAAAGCTGCTTGAAGATCCGTGATGCTTGTTAACAGAGAAACGGTTCTGAAGTTGGTCCGAAGGTTGTGGGTTATTGTTAAGCTGTTTAACAGAGAAACGGTTCTGGGAGGCCCTCACGTAAAAAGACCCTGCAGCCGTGTTTAACCCAGCGTTCCCCTTGAGGTATTAGCCTGGGCCCTGGGCTGTTAAACATAATGTCCACACAGAACCCCTTCAGGGGCTCACAGATAGAGGAGACAGATGAGCAAATGCACTAATAGAGCATTTGCAAAGTGCTGACAAAGCAGAGGAAGAAGTGAAAAATTCTATTGGGAAAATGGTGGGAAAGATTTGCAGATAAGACAGTATTTGAGGAGGAGTTTTCTAGGCTGAGAATATGGGAAAGGGCATTCCATAGTAACAGCATATTTAGAGACATGTAAATAAGTATGACCTCGCGTCGGTCCTTGGGGATCGGTATTAAGTATTATTGAAGAGGGTTTGTTTGGTTTTGTTTTGTTTTTGCATGTAGTAAACCCAGCTGGGCTAAGCAGCAAATGGAATTCATTGCTTCAGGTAACAGAAAAGGTATGGATGGGCTCCAGGCAGACTGGATCTGGGGGCTTAAAACTACGACATCAGAACTTAGTCCTTTTTTTTTTTTTTTTTTAAGATTTTATTTTTAAGTCATCTCTACACCCAGCATGAGGCTTGAACTCACAACCCCAAGATCAAGAGTCAAAAGAGTCGCCTGCTCTACAGTTACCCCCAGATTCAGTCTTTATTTACTGCTTCCTGACTGTTTTCCTTTGTGTTGATTTTTCATTCTCAGACTGCCTTGCTCCATGAGATGGCAGAATGACTGCTTACACTTCAAATCACGTTCTTCCCAACAGAAAGAGAGCTGATTTTCCTCGCAGCTGTCAACAAGAGTCCTGGGACCGCCTCCTGTTGTTCGGACTTGGGTTACTGGTGCATCAGTAAACCACTCTCTTGAGAGGGGGGCCTGGGATATTCTGAATGCCCAGGCCTGGAGCCCATCTCACCTCTGGAGCTGAGGTGCGGTGAGTCAGCAGCTCTCAGCTCTCAGGTCTCAGAGGCTGAGAACTGAGGCAAGGCAGCTTCCTGTGAGAGGGTGTTTTCTGTTGGTCCCTCTAAGTGATGTACTCTCCACCCTTTTCCTTCCTGATTTGTATCTCACTAGGCCGACCTGCGTAGATGGCTTCAGCAGGTCCCTTCTCCTCCGGCTTCCAGTTGAATTTTTCCAGTAGGAGATCAGAGGGGTTGGAGGAAGAGGAAATGCGGGTGTTAGTCTACAGACCTCTTCCCTCCCAGGTTCCTGCAGGTTGGCTGCGTACATGTGCTGAGGCTTCTGTCAAGTGTCCTACAGATCTCGCCTCTAGTTATGCTAAGGTCTTTCTTTCGGTCTTCTCTCTGCGGGCAGCTTCAGGGTGCCATTCCTTCTGGTTTCCCTCAAGCCTGCCTGCACGCTTGTAAACAACTTTTACCAAATGCCCCTCAGATTTATCTTTTCCTGGAACCCTGATGGTTACATTCACCAAAGGTAATTCAAGTGTCTATTACCTGCTCTATTACAGAGCAGGCACTGGCAATTAGAGAGTCATACTGGTTTGGTAAAGCTATGACAGTATTGCAGACCAAGGATGATAGTACCTTCGACCAGGGGCACAGGGAAGCATTTGTGAAAAATAGTATGATCCTGACTGTATTCAGTTTTTTTCTAGTTCTTATTTATTTATTTATTTATTTTTTTACTTGAGAGAGAGAGAGCATGCTCGAGCACACAGATGGAGAGAGGGGCAGAGGGAGAGGGAGAAGCAGACTTCCTGACAAGTAGGGAATCTGATGCGGGGCTCGATCCTAGGACCCGGGATCATTACCTGAGCCGAAGGCAGATACTTAACCCACTGAGCCATTCAGGCGGCGCCCCCTCCTCACTGCCACACCACTGTGTTCTAAAGGGAAAGTTAACAAAATTTGTTGATGAATCATGTGTAAGTAAGAGCATTTGAGAGGAGTTGAGGATGGAAGCATTTGTAGCCCAAGGTGAGGTTGGACTGGGCGTGGTGATTTGGAAGGGAGGTGTGATGCGTAGTTGAAATCATGCGCTCAGCTGAGATGAGAAGAGCGAGTGGAGTAGAGCACGGCAAGAGCAAAGAACAGAATCCAGAACAGCATCGGGTCTTCACGGGGTAGGCAGAGGGTTGCCACCTCGTATCCATCAGCTCGGTTGTAAGCAACTGGAGAACAAGAATGGAAACTTCCACATCTTTCCTCTTTTCCATTGTGTCCGGCAAGGTGCTGGGAACACCCCTAAAATAAGTGGTTCTTATGAATGAACTTTACACAGTTTCGCATTTCTAACACTCCCTCCTTCTCCTGTGGTCTGAGTCACAGGCGGAGGAAAAAAAAAGAGAACAAGAACCTGATCCCTCGTGGCTCAGTTCACGGAAGGCTGTAGCAAAGTGGATAAGCATTTTGCTGTCCTGGGAAACACAAGCAGAACCTGTTGATGCTTTTTAAAGTTTTTTTTTTTTTTTAAGATTTTATTTATTTATTTGACAGAGAGATCACAAGTAGGCAGAGAGGCAGGCAGAGAGAGAGAGGGAGAAGCAGGCTTCCCGATGAGCAGAGAGCCTGATGTGGGGCTCGACCCCAGGACCCTGAGATCATGACCTGAGCCGAAGGCAGAGGCTCAATCCACTGAGCCATCCAGGAGCCCCAGAACCTATTGATTCTTAGCAGCTTAATGCCTGCTTTTCAGGAGAATTTCCAGACAGGCGATTTCATTCAAAATTTTGTGAGTCTCCTTTGATTAGATTTAAAAGTCAATACTTTTAGGAAGTCATTATGGAGGTAATAGAAGTAGTCAAAGATCTCTTTCTCACATTCATGCATTGCTGATGGAAAAAATACAGCCATTCTTGGAAATCGTTTGCCAGTTTAGCAGTCTACATATACACCTCCCCTATGACCCAGAAATTCTGCTCTTACTTAGACACTCAAGAGTAATGAAAGTGTAGGTATACACACACACTGCTCTTAGTATCTTCATTTGTAATATCCTCAAACTGGAAATATTCCAAATATCTGTCAAAAGAAGAATGGAGAAACTATGGTATAATCAAACAAGGAAATAGTACACGGTCATAAAAAGGAATGAACTACTGATACCCACGGCAACATAGATACATCTCAAAAAAAAAAAAAAAGGTTGAGCAAAAGAAACCAGATACCAAAGAGTTGTGGATGTCATTCCATTCATAAGACATTCAAGAGAAGGCAAAACTCATCTCTGGTGATACAATCAGAATAGTTTCTACTTCTGAGGGGTTAGATTGAGTAGAAAGGGGCATGAGAGCACATTCAGGGTTTATGGGAAATTTCTGTCCACACTGTACATTCAACACATACTTATTGGATATCTGCCACTTGCCAGGCACTGGTCAGGGCATTGGGAATATAGCAGGGAATGAAACAGGCCACGGCCCTGCTTTTATACAGATCTACCTCGACTCTTCGTTGGCTGCATGATATCAATGGATTCTTTTTTTTTTTTTTTTAACTCCCTTAAAAAAAAAAAGATTTTATTTACTTATTTTTAGAGAGAGAGAGGACACAAGCAGGGGAAGCATCAGGCAGAGAGAGAAGCAGGTTCCCTGCTTAGCAAGGAGCCCAAGGTGGGACACGATCCTAGGACCCTGGGATCATGACCTGAGCCAAAGGCAGACGCTAAACTGACTGAACCACTCAGGGGCCCCCTCAATGTATTTTAAATAGAAAAAAAAAAAAAAAGTGGCCTGTCTTTAAATATGGATAAGGACAAGACTAAGGAACTTTCTTCTATCCTTTGAATTGCTTATGGAAATGTAGCAAAATATAGTGGAAAGAGCCTGGGATTTAGGGGGTCAGCTCCACTATTAAATAGTTCTGTGGTCACTGAGAAGGCTCATTAAACCTACTAAACCTTACTTTTCTCGTGCGTCATATGGCATCAATGATACCTGCTTTGCAGGGTTGTTTTATAAAGTGCCAGACACAGAACACATGCTCAGTAAATACTAGTTGGTTTATAATTAAATTTTATTCAAGGCAGCAATATTTTGCCTCTCTTGCAGCTATGTATGATTTAATTTTGCCCAATGAGATATGAGCAAAAAGAAGCTGACTTAGCTGGGAAGAGGTCCCTCTTTGCTCTTCTACCATTTCTCTTTCTTCTAGCCTATGATGTGAATGTGATGGCTGGAGCCCCAGCAGCCATTTTGGATCAAGAGGTAACCCTGAAGATTGAATGCTGAGATGGTGGATCAAAAAGATGAGGAGCCTGAATCCCTTGTGATACTGGAACTGCCATGCCAGCCCTGAGTTGCCTATATCTAGACTGCCTTCACTTGGAAGAGAAATATTGTTAGGTGTCTATCACAGCCAAACCAAATCCCCACTGATAGACCCTTTAAGTCGTCCCACCATCTAGTCTGTTCATTGATATATCCTTAGCTCCTTTAACAATGTCAGGTTCTGATACTAGTAAGTGCTCAATAAATGTGGAAGAGAGGAAGGGAGGGTGGAAATAGAGCTGCTTCTGATTATGGGAGAGCGCATAATGAAAAAGGAAGAGGACTGAAGATAGAAGCCTGCCTGCCCATTCAATTGGTCTCTCTCTCTCTATCTTCTCCCTTCCACCCATCAGACTCATTAATGTGCACCTGGGTTTACTAGATATTCAAATTCCCAGTCTGCCACACACTCTAGATCTCCTATGGGATTTGCCTCACAGATGGTACCTTTTACTGAAGAGCCTTAAATTAACCAGCTTCCCTCATAACATCCTCATTTGTCTCCTGCTCCTGGAAAATCAGTCATGCCCCCAACAAGAGAGTTGCAACAGGATCCAGTCGCTTATGGGAGGAGTGGACCTTCTTACTAGCACCACATTCAGCATTGGTTGGGCCATGCATCGTGTATATTTTTGATATTTTAAATTTTCCCATTATGAAAATTAGTCTTCCCTATATAGATAATTTGAAAACAAAGGATAAATATGAAAATCACTCACAACCTCATGGTCTAGGGAGAACCACTATTCAATATTTTGGTATGTTTCCTTCCAATCTCTTTAGTAAGATGAGGTATATCATTAGAATCGTTCAGTTTGGATCTCCCACTTATTTTGCTTCACATTACATTGCAAGGTTTCTTTGTGTTGTAAGATACTATTCTGAAGTATGTTTTTTGATGGCTATGTGATATTGCATTGTGTATATTCCATTATTCATCTAATCGTTTATTGTTGGAATCAAGTTTTTTTTAGGATTTTCTCTTCTATAATTAACTAAACAACAAGCGCCTTTTTAAAAAAGATTTATTTATGTGAGAGAGAGAGAGCACGAGTGTGCACCCATGTGGGGTGGAGGAGGGGCAGAGGGAAAGGGAAAGAGAACCATAAGCTGACTCCCTGCTGAGCACAGAGGCTGATGGAGAGCTTGATCCCAGGACCCTGAGATCATGACCTGAGCTGAAATCAAGAGTCAGCTGCTTGACCAACTGAGATCCCCAGATGCCCTCAACAAATATATATATAAGTATACTTTATATATAAATATATTGTTACATTTATGATTTTTTCCCTTAGCAAATTTCCCAGAAGAGGTTACTAGGCAAAGAGGCATGAACATTTGTAAAACTCTTCTTGGAAATTGACAAAATGCGTTTCAATAAGTTGTACAAATCATATACTCCCACATCCTCAGTGTACATCTTACCACATCATTAATAACATCGTATTTTGTATTAAATTTTAAAACCCTTTCCTGTTTGGTCAGCAGAAATAACTCCGTGACATCTTGACTACTGGAGAGGATGAACATTTTTTCATGTGTAATTATGAGCTATCAACATTGTATGATTGATTGTAAGAACATCTATACTGAAGGTAGTAATCCTGTGATGATCATACTTGTTGACATTTTCTTTTTTTTTTTTTTTTAAGATTTATTTATTTGAGATAGAGAGAGTGGTGGACAGGAGGGACAGAGGAAGAGGGAGTGTCTCAAGTAGAGTACTTGCTGATCCCAGAACCTGACACAGGGCTCAATCTGATGACCCTGAGACCATGACCTGAGCTGAAACCAAAAGTTGGACACTCAACTGCCTGTGCCCCCCGTGTGCACCTGTTGGCATTTTTCTTAGTTTGTGTCTTTCCTTTTGAATTTTTCTTTCTTCTCCTTCTCCTTCTTGTTCTTCTTCTTTGATATATAGATGTTTTTAAAGTTTCGTTTGAAGGTAAATGTATCTTTTACCCTCATAATTTCTTCCCTCGCTTTCTTTCTTACAGACATTTCATTAATAGGGACCTTCATTTTGGGGGATGATTTCTATTTTTTATATTTACCACTTTAGTTCAAGTGAAATTTATTTTAGTATAAAAATATGAGGTAAGACTTTGACTTAAATTTTTTTAATAGATATTTTACAAATCTTTAAGTAATTTCTGCACCTAATGTGGGGTTTGAACTCATAACCCTGAGATCAAGAGTCCTATGCTCTACCTATTAAACCACTCAGGCGCCCCTTAAGTTCTTTTTTCAATGATTGTAACATTAATGATTAAAGGATCCATTTAGCCCACTGCTTGTATGTATACAATTTAGTATATATAAAAACACAGGGCGCCTGGGTGGCTCAGTTGGTTAAGCAACTGCCTTCGGGTCAGGTCACGAACCTAAAGTCCTGGGATTGAGTTCCACGTCTGGCTCTCTGCTCAGCGGGGAGTTTGCTCCTCCCACTGACCTCTCTCCTCTCATGTTTTCTCTCTCTCTCTCAAATAAGTAAAGAAATAAATAAAATCTTAAAAAAAAAATAAAAATAAAACCACAGTACATATATATTTCTGGTTATTTCTTCTGTTTCATGGATCCAGCTGTTAATAAAAACTTTTGATCATTGTAGTTTTCTTTTCTGAAAGAGAATATCAGGGCATGGATATTTTCAAATACATTTCAGAAAAGTTTTACCATTTTATACCACCTCCTTCCTGTCTCTCTCTTCCCACACCCCTCAAACTGCAGCAGGATTCCAGAGAGCCAATCTCAGGACGGCAGGCATATTCCCTAAAAGTCTTTGGAAAACTGCACTCACATCCGGCTTGTGCTACTGACTAGTTAGTTGTTGAACCTTGAGCAAATATCACACACTTTTCTCTTCAGCTACATCGAAATAACAGTGGTACCTCCCTCCGAAGACAGTTTTGAGGCTCAAACAGTTTATTGAAAGGCTCAGTGGGTTGAGCCTCTGCCTTCAGCTCAGGTCATGATCTCAGGGTCCTGGAATTGAGTCCCGCATCAGGCTCTCTGCTCAGCGGGGAGCCTGCTTCCTCCTCTCTTTGCCTACCTCTGCCTACTTGTGATCTCTCTCTGTCAAATAAATAAAATCTAAAAAAACAAAGCGGGGGGATTAGCGGCTCCTCATACCAGTAGCATCACACAGTATTTGTCCTCTTGTGTCTGGCTTATTTACTCAGCACACTGTCTGCAAAGTCTGGCCATGTGTCAGTATGTCCTTCCTTTTCAGGCCGAGTAATCCACGCGGGCACCACATGTCATCTGTCCACTGGTCCGCTGATGGATGGCTTGAGCGCCTTCCATCTTTAAGCTGTCTTGAAGAAAGTTACTCTGAACCTAGGTGTGTTCATATCTGAGTCCCTGCTTTCAGTTCTTTCATATATATGCCCAGAAGGGGACTTTCTGGATCACTTGGCAATCTAGTTTTAGTTTTGGGAGAAATCACTGCAAGGTTTGCCATAGGGGCTGCACATTTTACATTCCTCCCACTGCAGGTGCATGAGGGTTCCCACGGCTCCACATCCTCGCCTACGTGTGTGCATTTCACTGTTTCTTTTGGAGGGGATGAAAATGTTCTCCAATGGACTGTGATGACAGTCACATATATGTGTGGATAGACTAAAAACCATTGAGATGTATACTTTAAAAAAATTTTTTTTTAAATATTTTATTTATTTATTTGACAGAGCGATCACAAGTAGGCAGAGAGGCAGGTGAGAGAGATGGAGGAGAAGCAGGCCCCCTGCTGAGCAGAGAGACCGTTGTTGGGACTCGATCCCAGGACCCTGAGATCATGACCTGAGCTGAAGGCAGAGGCTCAACCCACTGAGCCACCCAGGGGTGTATAATTTAAAGAGCGTGTTGCATGGTGTGTGAATTATGTCAATAAAGCCGTTGAAACAAAGCAAGAGGAGGTGCCCCATCCAGTTGGGCCCCCCACCTGGAAGAGGGCATGCTGATGTCTCTGGAGAGTGGGAGCCACGAAGCTGCTCGTGCAAGTGTTGGAAAGAACTGGAAAACTAGACTCCATTGCTGCTCTGCGAGGGGAGGGAGTGTCCCTGGAAGATGCGCACAGGGACAGGACATAGGAAGGAGCAGCCCCTTCTTCCTGCAGCCTCTTGGTTCCCCTCACAGGCGGGCAGGGGGCAGCTGGCCCAGCGGAAAGGTGGCGTGTGGGGTTCCAGCCCCAGCATCCCCGAGAAGGGCAGGTTTGGAGCCGAGAGAAAATAGCTTAATGACTTGCTGTCTTAATCGGTTCTGGTTGCTATAATAAAATACCATAAAGCAGGTGGCTTATCAAGAACAGACATCAATTTCTCAGTTCTGGAGGCTGGAAGCCCACAGTCAGGGCGCCAGCGTGGTCGGGTTCTGATGACCCGTCCTCTGTCTGGTGATGGCCGTCTTCTTCCGCGCCCTCACTTGGTAGGGAGAGGGCGAGCTGTCTCTCTGGCCTCTTCGTGTAGGGGCACTAATCCCACTCAGGAAGGGGTAGAATGTGTGCATATCAATAAGTGAAAACACCAACAGTTGAGTTCGCCTTGTGCAGGCTTTCCACTGTCCTGATAAGAACAAAATAATACGTCTTCATATATAGACGATGAAGTACGAGACGTCTAATATCAGCGATTCCCATACAAGAGAAGTGCTCTTCTGCTTACATTTAAAATGGGTATTGCGGGCGCCTGGGTGGCTCAGTGGGTTAAAGTCTCTGCCTTCGGCTCAGGTCAAGATCCCAGAGTCCTGGGATCGAGACCTGAGTTGGGCTCTCTGCTCCGTGGGGAGTCTGCTTCTCCCTCCCTCTCTCTCTGCCTTCCTCTCTGCTTACTTGTGATCTCTGTCAAATAAATAAATAAAATATTTTTTTTTAAATGGGTATTGCATGAAATAAAAAATGAATGGTAAAAAGTTGTAATTTTGATGGCAATTTTCCTGCTCTTTGAGCAAGGGATCCCTGCATTTTCACTTTGCACTGGGTTCTGGAAGTTGGGGAGCTGGCTCTGCAGCCATCCTAGTTTAGATTGGAAAAATCTTTGGTCTCTGCCTTCCTCTGAACTCTTTTCTTTCCTCATGGCCCACCTGGACACTGGGTCAGGCTAGGCCCACGCTCTGGGGCCACCCTCCCTGCTTCCACGGCCTTCCCTGGTTCTCTGGCCTCCTCCTTAGTCCTGACCCCGTGGCATTTCCTCATGGCTCCCTGCACTCTAACACTCTCATACTAACTCATACTAACTCTTCTCATACTATGCGCCTCGTGCTGACTCCTTCGCATGGGCTCTCCCTTTTGTTCATTGGTGCATGAAGGTACCTAGCACATAATCAGTGCTCAAAAACCCTCTTTCACTTAAAAAAATTTTTCCCACGTTTTATGATGAAAATTTCAAGCATACATAAAAATCGAGATAATAATTTAAAGAACCCTTGTGGACCATGGCCCTCTTTGTCTACAGTATCCTGTCTTCTGTTTATTCTCACTCATTTGTCTTTCCCTTTCGTGCTGATGGGTTTCCTCAAATGCCTTGTGATTCTTGATCACCAGCTCCCAGTTAGGAATAAAGAGCTGTCTTGCTTTTCTGTGGAGAGTTGGTGTGGATCTCCTTCGCAGTTGTCTGGATCTGTGGACCCAAACCAAGGCCTACTATCCCCTGAATGTGAGGGGTGATTTTTTTTTTTTTTTTTTTTTAATCTCTGAGGAAGTGAGCTGGGTCTGTCTATGGCCTCATGGGTTGGGTCCCAATTCCATCAGACGTCTCCTCCAACCCAGAGACATGGTACCAGCCTTGGTTTCAACATCTCTGAGGTTCGCCTTCGCAAGGGCCCCTCCTTTAGACAGAACATCTAAGTTTTAATAATTCCAACCTCTTCCTCATCTTCCCCCTGCCCTTAGTTGTTGCCTCTATGATACCTCGGCATTCTCTCCGTCCCCTTTCCGCTACCTAATTACCAACTCTTTCTGTTCAGTTCTCTTTTCCAGTAATGGGTGTGGTTCTGGTCTCCTGACTGGGCCCTGATTGATTTACTTAGGTACTAAGTGCTCCAAGGGAAAGAAAGATGGCATGTCCCAGGCCACCACCGTGAAGATGGACAAGCCGATGCTCTCACTCCACTGCACGCTCAGGGACAGTTACACTCAATGCTGAACAATGAATAAAGTATTGAGAAGTAAAAGCATTATTGCCTATTGAGATAGCAAGCACTGGATTTAAAATACATGGAGAGAGGGATGCCTGGGTGGTTCAGTCAGTTAAGCTGCTGCCTTTGTCTCAGGTCATGATCCCAGGGTCCTGGAATCGAGTCCCACATTGGGCTCCTTGCTCATAAAGGAGCCTGCTTTTCTCTCTGCCTCTGCCTGCCGCTCTGCCTGCTTGTGCCTTCTCTCTCTCTCTCTCTGACACATAAATAAATAAATAAAATCTTTAAAATACCTGGAGAGACTCTGGGGTCAGTTATATCTGGGTTTGAATCCAGGTTTTGCCACTTACACACCAAGTGGCCCTGAGCAAATGGCTGAACTTCTTTGAGCCTCTGTTTCTGTGTCTGTAAAACAAGGACCGAGCAGCTTCCTTGCAGAGCTGTTGCGAGACAATGCGGTTAGAGGATGAGCTCAAGAAATGGCTGTGGTTGTGGAGCATAGGCTGTGGTGGGACTTAACGCTGCGGCAGAAGAGGAAGAGGCCAGAGATCTGAAGACCTGGGTTCTAGTCCCACGCCTGGAGCTAACTGGCTGGCGAATCCCTCTGAGGGCCCCCCTTTCCCAACATGTGCAACCCCACATTTGAGTCACAATCAAACCAACTTTGGTTCCCTAATGCCAGTATCATCTAATGGGCCTGCAACCAAATGAGGCCAATCACGACGCTGTCCTGCAGTTTTTCAAAAAGCTAAATTATTCAGCTTAAAGGATTATCTGTTACTGTGAGATTTTGCTCTTCTTACCATTTGGGTGTCAATATCCTGTTTTAATGAACTGGTAATATGGTAGGGTATTTTTTTTTCTTTCGATGTCCTTATTTGGTAAAATATGAAGTATGAGTAAGAACAATGATAGGAGACTTGCCCTACCAGATACAGAAGCACAGCCTCAGTTAAAACCCTCAATAATTTAAACAGTGTATCAGTGGTGAACGGATAGGCAGATGGTTCAGTGGAATAGAGTGGAGAGTCCAGAAAAATAGAGAAATCTAAAATATCATAGAAATGGCATCTCACTTCAGTTATGTTTATAAAATACATAGAAAAGGACATATTTTTAAAAAAAATTTAAAAGATTTATTTATTTTGAGAGGATAAAGGGGGAGGGGGAGAAAGAATCCCAAGCAGACTCCCCACTGAGCACAGAGCCCTACATGGCGCTTGATCCCATAAAACTGAGATCACAACCTGAGCTGCAGACTCCCCACTGAGCACAGAGCCCTACATGGCGCTTGATCCCATAAAACGGAGATCACAACCTGAGCTGAAACCAAACGTCAGACGCTTAACAGACTGTGCCACCCGGGTGCTCCTAAAAGGGCATATTTTTTAGAAATAATTGGATTATATGTAAAATAAAATACATAAAACAAACAAAAAAGGTTTTTCTCATAGCAAAAAAATAAAAAAACTATAAGCAAATCAAAAAGCAAATAGCAAACTTTGGGGACTATTTTCAGTTCACATCACAAAGAAAGGGTTGATCAACTCAAAATACACATAGTATGTTCAAGGCCGTCAGAGGCCCACAGAGGCATAGACTGTGGGCCAAGACTGTGGACAGTTCACAGAAAAGGAAACACAAATGTGTATAAACACATGCAAAGACACTTTGTGTCATTCATGTGAAGGGAAATGTCTGCGACTTGAACATTTCGGTAGAAGATGACATTTTAGCAAAAGGATAAGACACCTATGTAGTTGCTTGAATCAGTCTGGGATGCTTACACAGATCAGAGAGCAAGGGACTCCTGCAAAGATAGATTTCTGGTCCTGTTGTTTTCATGACCAACAGGTTTCTGGGGAACTAAAGATGGGCTTTGCGGAGGTTTTGTTTTATTTTGTTTTAACTTATAAAGTAATCTTGAGAATTAAGCACATGACTGTTTCTAGGGTGCGCTCTTGAAGATCCACATTTCTGCGTCAACAGGAGAAGGCAGCCTGCAATGTTTGCCCCGCGATGAGAATCTTCTCTCGTTATACTGGCCTCTTGGTCCATTCAGGCTGCTGTTAACAAACACTTCCATAGACTGGGTGGCTTCAACAAATGAACATTTAGTTCTCACAGTACGGGAGGCTGGGAATTCCAAGATCAAGGTGCCAGCAGGTTCAGTCTAGTGAGAATCTGCTCCCTGGTTCAGGTCTTCTTGCTGTGTCCTCACTTGACGGAAGGGGCGAGGGAGCTCTCTTTTTATAAGGGTGCTGTGAGATAACGGAAAATGCACATATTGGTCTCTGCACCCTGTCGCTGGCACAGAGCTCCTAAAACCCTTGTGATTTCCTCAGTGGTAAGAACACTCAGAGCAACTCTCATTCTAAAATTGTCTTTGATCTTGTTCCTGACTTAGGGCCCCTGAACTTTGTAAGTTTGTGAGTGATACGAGCACTAGGAGTGTATTTTGTTCTTTTTTTTTTTTTTTTTGAAGATTTTATTTATTTATTTGAGGGAGAGCGAGAGATCAAGCATGAGCAGGGGGAGGGGCATGGGGAGAGGGAGAAGCAGACTCCCCAGTGAGCAGGGAGCCTGAAGTGGGGCTTGATCCAGGGACCCCGGAATCATAACCCGAGCCAAAGGCAGATGCCCAACTGACTGAGCCACCCAGGCACCCTGCATATTTTGTTCTACAGAGGCAATGCCGGGTGGGCTCTTGGATGGCTCCTGGGTGGGCTGCTCACTAGAAAAGCCAAATCCTGATTAGAAGATGGGATTTTCAGCCCGCCCTCCAACCCCGGGAGAGGGGAGGGGCTAAAAACTGACTTACTAATTGCGCAGCCTCCATAAAGTCCAGTCACACAAGGAGGTGGGCCAAGACATGGACAATGGGAAGTCGAATGACCTCAACTCCTGGGGACAGAAGCTACTGCGGTCAGGACGCCCCCATTGCTTCAGCATAATGTAATAACCTGATGGGATGCTAAACATAGTTGCAAGACTTCACACCTCTTAGCTCATCTGAGCCTCATAATAACCCTTAGGTTGATCCTGCTACTGTCCCTATCTCACAGATGTCACAGATGAGGCTTAGAGAGTGACCAGCAACTTGCCATTGCCACACAGCTAATAATGGAGTTGGAATCAAACTTAAGCAATTAGCTACAGAGTCTATGGCCATCTTTCCCCCTACTGCAGGAAAAACAAAAAAGTGTTTAATTCAGCCTTCACTGCAATCATGGGCATCTCTAGGACCGTATTACTACAGGAGCCACTAGCTATGTGTGGTATTCGAATTTAATTAAATTTAAATAAAATTAAAAATCTAGTGTCTAGGATGCGCTTGCCACATTTAAACCACTCGATAGCCACATGTGGTTAGTGGCTGCGGTCCTTAGTAGCAGACACAGAACAGAACTTTCCGTCACTGCTGAAAGTTCTGCTGGACAGCACTATTCCCGACAACTTTAGAAAGAATTAGCCAAACATAAGACTCGAACTAAATAGGTGTCACATGGTCTTTTTTTAATTAAATACCACTTTATAATGTTATTTGCACCTAACACACACATTTTTTGAAAAATAAGACATGCTATATCAGTCATGGAGTTAACAAAATATAAGCATCCACATGGAATATATTCTAAGGTGACTTCAGTTACACAGCGTCTCAGAGAAACACGCAGTTCTTTTTTTCTTTTTTTTGCCCATCAGCCACCGTTGGACCAGATATGGAATTCACAAGAAGGCGGGGTGGAGGGTCTCCAGCTCTACCCTGATGGATGTCCTGTGTATACCAGTACCACCAAGCTGGCTGGTTTCCCCCGGAAAAGCAGCGGAAAGGTCGGTCCTCTTTTCCCTACCCAGCAATCAGTTTCATGCTGCAAAGATCCCACGTGACCTGAAGTTTAATGCAATGGCCTCATCAGATGCGTCTTCAAGGGAGGGGTCCAGGGAGGGTCTGAGCTCTCATTAAAGCCCACTGGGACCAGTCTTAGAACTGGTTCTAATGTCTGATTAGAGAACCCAGAGTGCCAGTCTTTAGAAGAGGCGGACAGAGTGGAGTGCAGAGAGGAAGACCAGGGAGCAATGGGAAATTTGAACCCAAGTTTGGTGACCTTGCTTTAGGTACTGGTTGCTAGGAAAGAGAGAGAGGCATGCTTCTTAACATGGCTTGGAGCATTCCAGAGGACTTGGGAATCTCAGAGCCAGGAGAAAAAAAATAAAGACACTGGGCTGTGAGTAAAAAGTTGATACCCGCCCCCCCCAATGTCCCCTGTCCTAACAGCAAGTGCCACCAGTAAACAGTCCATTTCTACTTGGAGACAAAGGGTGGGAGAAGAAAGCCCCAGACAGACTCAGAACTCTGGAGTCCAAGGCCCCAGATTGGCTGCTGTCCCAGAGTCCCTAGGGGCCTACCCCGGCTTCCCATCAGGAAACTGTCCTGTGCTCTCTGCTCAGACTTGCTGTGCTCAGCTTCAGAGGACAACACCATCACCCACAACCAGCAGGCAGAGGCGGCCCAGGCCCCAGAGATGGGGGCTGGTGGTACCGAAAACATGACAGTCAGCTGACCTGAAACTGAAACACGCTTTTATCCATTCCTCTCATTCTTGCCTGGCTCGAGACCAAAAGGTGCATAACCAGAAAAAAGGGAATGGGCGGAGTGAGGTTGGAGCACATAAAACCCCAGAATGATCAGCTGGTCTGACATACTGAGATGGCTTCCCTGCTCACCTTCCTTCCTTTTTTTAAAAAAAGATTTTATTTATTTATTTAATTGAGAGAGAGAGAGCGAGCGAGCGCATAAGAAGGGGGAGCAGCAGTGGGAGAGGGAGAAGCAGGCTTCCTGCCGAGCAGGGAGCCCAATGAGGGGCTCGATCCCAGGACGCCAGGATCATGACCTGAGCCGAAGGCAGATGCTTCATGACGGAGCCCCCCAGGCGCCCCTGCTCATCTTTCATTTATCCACTCTGCCCTCATCCTGCCCACCTTAGAAAAGTCACTTGGAAAATCTGAAGAACAGCAAAATCAGGTTTTAACTCTCCTTTTTTGTTTTGTTCTGGTGGGCTTACAGCTTGACCTTGAAAAGTGACTTTTACTGTCCCTATATAGAGTATAATTCCCTATACTCTGCATAAAGCTTCTTTTCCAATCAGTGTTGATCCTGCTGTTCTCTCTTATGAATCATCAATGGCTCCCATGCTCTCTGAGATACACCTTGATCTCCTCTGGCTGGCATTCGAGGCCTCCATGAGCATCCACTGCTTATCTTTCCAGCTTATCTCCCACCATCCTCTCTATCTCTCTTTTCTTTGCCAACACCCACTCCCCATCTCAGCCCCTTTGCAAATGCTGGCCCCTCTGATGGGGGCAGAGGGAGGTGGTCACCCTACTCACATCTTTGCAAGATTTGCCCCATTGATGAGCAAAGCCCGAATCATCACCAGTTCTTTTTGCTTTTTAATTAATTAATTAAAAAATTTAAAACATTTTTAAGTATTTTAAATTTAGAAAATTAACTATTTAAATTTAGATTTAATATTTTAAATCTATACCACACATGGGGTTTGAACTCATGACCCAGAGATTAAGAGTCACATGCCCAACCGAATGAGCCAGCCAGGTGCCCCCAAAATCATCTTGGGTTCTGAATAACCTGCTCTGGGCTTGGGCCTGACCTTTAGCAGGGCTTCCTTAACCATCCTTTTTCTGTGTGCCATGGTTACTCTGTGCCCACCCCCCTACCCTCCCTGTTGTATCTTCCATTGCGGGTCTGCAGGGCAGAGACCACGGCTATTCTTTGTAGCCCTCACCATCCAAATGCTTATTTATTTAGTTTTTTAAAAGATTTTACCCATTCACTTGAAAGAGCGAGAGCGAGAGAGAGAGAGAGAGAGAGATCACACACAAGAGTGGAGAGGGAGTAGCAGACTCCCCACTGAGCAGGGAGCCTGACAGGGGACTGAGCCAAAGGCAGACACTTAACCAACTGAGCCACCCAGGCGCCCCCATCCAAATGCTCAGTAAAGCACAGCAAATGCGTCACAAATATTGTTGAACTGAGTGGATATGTATCCTGAAGAAAAAAGGTCATTGTCTGCTGCCTTCTTAGGCATGTCAGACACAATACCGAAATGGTGAAATGGTTATCACAAGCAACAGACGCCAGTTTTCAAAGTCAAGGTAGTAAATCGGTATGAAGCACAATCCATAAAGGTTAATGATCTATCAACACTGGTCTATTAACACTGTTATCTCGCCTATTAGTTAAAGAGTGCCTAGGGAAACAGTAAGGGTCGTTCGAAGTAGTAATCATGAGATGGATAAATGCCTCGGATCCTATGGGAATTATTTGACCTGCTAAAGGAGCCCTGGACAGGAAACAAGTTAGGGTAATAACAACTATCCAGGAGGGGTGTGGCGCCCCAGGTTTTCACAGCCCGTCTCTCTCAATTTCAAGGTGTGTGCTCCTTGGATCGCCTGCATCAGAATGACCCTGCTGTCCGTTAAGAATGTGGACTCTTTTTCCTCCCTGTCATTCCCATGGAGGAATGGGTGTAGGGGTGTAGGAATCTGCATTTTAAACACACTCCCTAGGGGATCGTTATGCTCAAGTCCGCAAACCCTTCTGGCATTCTCAGAAGTCTATAGTCAGTCCAGGAGAAGATAGTTATGGATGTAGCCAGAAAGAAAGCAGCAATCCCTTACCAAGAATGCCCGCTTTCCCAGACATACGCACATGGTGCGACCTAAAGGGTCTCGGTCAATTCCAAGGAAATGAACCAGTAATTCAAGTTTGGTTTGATGGAGAGAGGATGGAGGCTGTCTGCAGTAAGCACTCCCAAGCCTCCCAGCGGGTACTGGTGGGCAGGAACACACCCATGAAACAGCCAGATTTTCTGCCTATCTTTTTGTAAGTGGCACATTCACTTTTTGTAGGATGAAAAGGGATTTTTCTTCCTTCGTGGGCTAACGCATCGTTACCCCTGCTCCTGTCCTTATTTCGCGCCTTCTCTTAACTCTTAACCCGGGGCAGCGGGTGGGGGGGGGCGGGTTGGGAGGAGAAAAGCAATTACATAGTTCACAGAACCAAAACCAAATTAGTTTTCAGAGCAGATCTAATACAAACACACCAAGCATGTTTTCTCCGGAAGGGCACAGACCACTGGAAGGCCGAAGTGTATTTTCTACAGGTGGATGATAGGATGTTCCCAGCGCTGGCCTTACTATGCTTCGGGATGACAGCACAGATGTTAGTGGAAATGTGGAATGATGAGTGAGATGGGGAGGATCAGGCAAGGGAAGATTAGATTCTGAGGTCTCTAGCCTTTCACGGGATGTGGCAAGTGAGAACGGAATGTCTGCCTTGCTTTAGCCCCGAGGAACGCGGCAATCTTTGGTCACTGCCAGAGGAAGCTCAGTTACCATCCTTGGGGATCATGACTGCTTTCCCAAGTAGGCTGGACAGAACCAGGCAGAGTCTGAACTCTGCACTCCCTCCGACCCCGGGGAAGGGGGAATACAGGTTTCATCCCCACCCCCACCCCCTACCCGGTCATCTGAAACCTCTGAGACCAAGATAATATATTCTTTGCCAGAGATCCCCTTTTAGAGAGTTTTAAAAAAACAAGAACTTGAAAGGCAAACTTTAGAATTCAGGGTCGAACTGCTCACTGTCGGCCTGACTTGAGAGCAGTTATAAATGGAGGAAAGTGCAGTCTCCTTCAAGGCGGGCTCATTCCTTCTTGGTGTGTTCCAGGACTCGGTAGGGCACCCCAGAGGCACCCCCGGAGCTGTGTTCCTCTTGCATGACGGGCAGCGTGGCGGGAGCGTAGATCTCTGAAACGTTGTCGTTGTTTTCCAGGGCCCCATAGGAAAAAGAAGCTTTGAGGTCAGGCTGAACTGTCATTCCCTTGTCATGCATGTTTTGCATACCTGAAATGAAATCCATGTTCTCCAAATCATTATGCGGCAAGGGGGCCCAAGGTTGCTGCATCTCCCTCTACCCTACCACGGTCTGATTACAGGGCTCGGGTGCTAATCACGTGCCTTGCCAAGCTCCTGAATGCTTTAGATTAAAAAAAGAGCAACCATAAATGTATGCTAGAAATATTATGGTTGCCAAGCAACAGGGACGAATCTTCAGGAAACAGGCACACGGACCAGTCCCTGTCAAGAGAAGCCCGGGTTGGTCTAGAATGAGGCGGGAATGTGTGCTTGGGTCCCAGGAGAAGCACGACCAGCACTGTGCTTCGAACGTGGTAGATGCCAATACTTTACTACCGAATTAAACCAGGATCATTATCCCCTGGAGGGAAGAGGGTAACTTCCATGTCACGGACACCTGGTGGGGACACAATGCATCGTGACACTCAGAGAGAACGAGATCTGACCTTTCACACTGAACATCGCTGATCTGCAGAGAGGGGAGGTATGATACAGCCTGCTGCTTTTGAGCACGTGTGGACGCTGGATGTCTACTTACAGTCGAGAACAAAGACTTGAATCATTAATTCCGTTAGTCTTACTCGGCAAATCCTCCTGCATGTGGGCCCTGGGCTTGGAGGCCAGCTCTCTTCTTGGCAGGGAATGGAGATTTCAAATTCTCTTACCCCCAGGCTGTCTTATGAAACTGAACGCCAAGTGTCCTCCGTGAAACTATGACGATAACAGCAGGTGCTAGACTATTCCCTCTGCCCAGGCTCTGAGCTGAGGGTTTAGATCAGGACGGTACCAACAGCAAGCGTGAGAATAGCTAACAGGTACCGAGTGTTGAGTTGGGGGCAGACCCCGCTCTAACCAGCTGATAAGTTTTCTCTCTTCTGATCCTCATAACTACTGATAAGGAAAATGAGGCACTTGGAGGTCAGGTACCTTGCTTGAGGTCATCAAGATGGCAAGTGGCCGGGCTGGGATTCAAACTCAGGTGGTTTGAACGCTGAGGACCACGCTCAGCTGGAATGCTGTATGGCCTTCCTAGGAGCTTCCACCGAATCCCCCCGAGATCCCATCCTCATCGTCTGGGTAAGAAAACGGATTCTGAATGGTGAGGTTAATTGCCGAAAATCACAGAACTGAGATCGGACACCACAGACCATGGCCTTGTGACTCCATGAGTGGCCTGGGGAGACTCTATGCTTTCACACAGCACTAGCCTTAGCTCAAGAGCATCGGACGGGTATGGTCTACATCTGTGGTTTGGATTTTGGGATGGGGGCGCACTTGGGAGAAGTTGAGGGGTGCCTGTTGGCTTACCAGCCACAGTTTAGCTCCTGGATTTTTTTTCATAGTTCCTCAGCCAAAGAGCACCAGGATTACACCTAGAGTCTAACAGATGTGGCTTTATCATTCATTGCCATGAGAGAGTTGTCCACCGTGGGGAACTGTGGGATGCCTCAGTAGGAGGGTGTTAGAAAAGTCGGGATTTGTGTTAGGCAATTTGGGAGAGGGTTTAAGGAAGCTGGGCTAGGCTTTGGATTAGATGCTGTCGGGAAGTGGGACCAGTTTAGTAACTGGGAATCTTAATAATTCTTATCTAGATGGAGAGAAGGCCGTGTAGGCTCAAGCTGTACTTGGTAAAGAGGTGCCAGTCCCCCGTGGTTCGGTCAACGGTCACGTTTCATCTGCATTCATACATGACAATGGAGTGGCCCTGTTTGTATCTGGTCTATCATGGTTGGAGTGCCCCTGTCTGACGCTGAAGTTCTGGGAAGCTGCTTTTTGCCAGCCAGGGACACTGAGGCCCAGCTGGGACAGCTAGGCCAGCTCTCAGCTCACAGGGACAGCTTTATCTTTTCTCATTTTTTAGAAGTCTTTCACGTGCTAGAATTACTTAAATCCTCTCTAAATTGTGACCTGCAGCACATTTTTTGGAGAACTAAACGCCTCTTGAACTGTAGCTACTGTCTGCTGTGAAGCTGTTGATCTAGATGGACCAAAAGCAAGGTTCTAATGCTGGCCAGGGAAACCGAGTAGCTAGGAGACAATCTGTTGAATCGTTTTTTTTTTTTTTTAAATTTAATTAGTTAATTAATTTATTTCTAAAGTTTAAAATAAAATTTATTTAAGTAATCTCTGCACCTAATGTGGGGCCCGAACTCATGATCCCAAGTCAGAGCTGGGATCCGACACGGATGCTCTTAGGCTCTTTCTCTTTCGACTAAACCAGCCAGGTGCCCCCCCCCCTTTTTTAAACAGTTTTATTTTTCATGTTCTACCTGGCATCAGGTCAAACAAGTGTCTGAAATTTTCAAGGATTTTTTTTTTTTTTTAAGCAAAAGGGACGTGAAATCAAATTTAACCAGGCATCTACCAAGTCCCAAACACTGTGCAAGGGGCCTTTAACATATTATCCCACTACCCTGAAAGAGGGAATCCCAATTCACAAGTGAGGGTCGGAGGTCTTGGGAGGTCCAAGGACATGCCCAAGGTCACACCACGGGTGGGTGGTAGAGCTGGGATTTGAATCCAGGCCACCTGGACTCCAAGCCCACGCTTTTCACTGAAGAGAATACGTCTCTACCCCCAAGTGTCCTGACATGCTACAGCACCAGGGTGGGGTCTCCCTTGGTCAAGATCTAACCTCCCACCCATCACAAGGTACAAAGAGGAGCCCAGAGCCACATCCACAAACAGACCACAGAATGTTGGTATCTAAGGTTACCTTAGGTTACCTTCTATTTTCCACTAGCAGATACGTCTGTATAAATGCATACACAAATACTTAGATATATACACATACACAATTTGTAAACACACCAACACACAGATACACACACTTGCACACACAGAGTTGACACCTCACCTATCTGGAATTCAGCTATCCAGCGCCCTCATCTATCGGGGACACAGCCGAGAAACAAGGAAGTAAGCAAAAAAAAAGGCATCTGAGCAGCCCGATTAGATGTTTTAAAAGTCCATGCACTAAAGCTCATGCACTTAACTCCTAAGAGAAAGTGTAAGGCCCCGATTCAAAGCTTGTTTATACTAATTTTACGTACAGTTCAAACAGTGGGGTCAAATGAGACTTTTGACCCGCAAATGCTATACACAGGCGGGCTGGTAAGAGCATGAAGGACAGACGACAGCTTGAGAGCAAAGGATGAGGAAATTATATAAAAGTAGACACATACACCTTGGGGCCGTTTAAAGTCGGGGAACCTCAGTTGGCTCTGAGAACACACTGGTATCCCAGAGTACTTTAATCAGCAGTACTGTATGCCGTCCGTGGGCTTACAGTTTGCTCATTAGGGTGTCTTCATGAAGGGTGGGGCTTATGTTCTGGAGAGTTCCATCTTTTTTTTTTTTTTAAAGATTTTATTTATTTATTTGACAGACAGAGATCACAAGTAGGTAGAGAGACAGGCAGAGAGAGAGGGGTAGGCAGGCTCCTTGCCGAGCAGAGAGCCTGATGCAGGGCTTGATCCCAGGACCCTGGGATCATGACCTGAGCCAAAGGCAGAGGCTTTAACCCACTGAGCCACCCAGGCGCCCCTGGAAAGTTCCATCTTTACACCTAAAATAAAAATTCTGACTGAAAGTGAAAGCTAGTGGTCACTGGCAACCCACAGAACTGAGCTCAGCACACCTGGATGAACCTTCCTAATGTGGGTCCCTGTGGGCAGGGCAGGCACTCTCTGGTTCTCCACAGACTTCCCTACTCCCTTCTGTGCCATTCTCTGCAGAGTCACACCTTTAATTAATTAATTAATTTATTTATTTATTTGACAGAGAGAGAGATCACAAGTAGGCAGAGAGGCAGGCAGAGAGAGAGAGGAGGAAGCAGGCCCCCTGCTGAGCAGAGAGCCTGATGCGGGACTCGATCCCAGGACCCTGAGATCATGACCTGAGCCGAAGGCAGCGGCTTAACCCACTGAGCCACCCAGGCGCCCCGCAGAGTCACACCTTTGTTACTGTCATCGGCTAAAGGCATTTGAGCTTGGGCTTCTTGGTGTGAACCCCCAGCTCCTTGGGAAATTAGGCTTTCCAGAACAATCCGTGCTCTGGTGCCACCTAAGAAGTGAGGCGATAGTCTCCGAATTTCATTCATCCTATTTTCCTTCCCCTCTCTGGTTATTCCATTCCATTTTGATGAGTGGATTTTTTTTTTTTCCTGCAGGCACGAAGCCTGAGGTACAGATCACAAGTATACCCAGTGTGAATCGGACCTGTCTTTAAAGAGATCCCAAAATAAACACGGGAACTGGCAAGATGGGCTCAAAACCAACCGAGGTGCCTCCACCATTGCCTATTTGGCACAGAGAGATTTAAAAAAGGGAGAGGGAGAGAGAGAGAGAGAGAGAGAGAGAAAGAGACGGTCACACCGTAACGGCACAGCACACCTTCCCTGTACCGAACCCAGCGGCTGGTTGTCGCTTTAAACAGGAAGTCACAGTCATTCTATATGGGCGGGCTGGCCAGAGGGACACACGGGGTTTCAACATTACCTGGCATGGCATCCATGGAAATGTAGGGCTCAAATGGAATGGCCTTCTTCCGATTACGTGTGATTAAGAAGACGCCCAAGAATGCAATGAGGCACCTACGGAACAGGGATAAGGGAGGGAGAGAAAAAAGGCCAGGGTGAGGGCAGGAGGGCTCGCTTTCTAACCCCGGGTAGTGGGAAAAATGGAAAAAGAGGGCTGCAGGCCGCAGAGCGGGGCTCGCTGCCGAGGAGCCCTGGGAGGCCTTGGGGCTTGAGATGGGCAGGGAGCAGACACGGGATAAAGAAAAGCCTCCCATGCCTTGCAGGCCACACTGCATTCATCAGAATAAATTAGACAATCCAGGGCAAAACTCCCATAATAAATTAGACAATATATTATATATTATATATATTATATATAATAAATTAGACAACAAATTAGACAATAATAATAATTACATATATAATATATATAATAATAGACATAATAAATTAGACAATAAATTAAACAATCCGGAGCAAAGCTCCTTTACTTCCATTTCACCTGTATCTTAGAACCTCGCCTTAAAAAAACATATTTTTTTAATTAAAAAAATTCTTTTTTAAAAAAAGATTTTATTATTTATTTGACAGAGGGATAGAGAGCACAGGCAGCAGGGGGAGAGGGAGAAGCAGGCTCTCTGCTAAGCAGAGAGCCCGATATGGGACTCAATCTCAGGACCCTGAGATCATGACCCGAGCCGAAGGCAGCTACTTAACCAACTAAGCCACCCAGGCACCGTAAAGAAAGTTCTTTATGGCCTAAATGCAATCAATACAGGAGGAGAAAAAGAAGTAGTTAAAAGTCCCTGAATTCCCCCTGGTCCTATGTCCTCAGATAGGGGGAGAGTCTTCTAGAGTCCCTTTCCCCCCCTTTCCCTAGAGCTTAAATAAGTGCATTTTCTAAAAACCAAGGTGAAATTCACACGCAGTAAAATGCACAAACGCTAAATGTAGTGCTTGAAGAATTTTACCTGTGTGTACCTCTTGCAATTACCACACAGGTCAACAGAGAAGAGATTTCCATCCCCTCCACCCCAGAAAGTTTCCTTGTACCTCTCCCAATCCATGCTAAACCACAGGAAGCCACTGGCTACTATCATCTGATACTTGATTTGCCTGTTCTTGAACTTTTTAAAGAAATTTTTTAAAAGAGTTATCTATTTAGCTGGGGTGGGAGGGGCAAAGGAGAGGGGGAGAATCTGATGCAGAGTCCACACTGAGTGTGGAGCCTGATGTGGGGCTCAATTCCAGGGAGCTGAAACCATGAGTTGGATGCTTAACTGACTGAGCCACCCAGGTGCCCCATTCTGTCCTTGAACTTCTTACAAGTTAAATCATACAGTGTGTACTCTATCTTGTTTCTTTCCCTTATAAATATTTTTAAGGTTCATTCACTTAACTGTATGTATTAGTAGTTCATTATTTTTTTTAAGATTTTATTTATTTATTTGAGAGAGAGAGAGAAATCACAAGTAGGCAGAGAGGCAGGCAGAGAGAGAGAGGGAGAAGCAGGCTCCCTGATAGGCAGAGAGCCTGATGTGGGGCTTGATCCCAGGATCCTGAGATCATGACCCGAGTTGAAAGCAGAGGCTTTTCCAACCGAGCCACCCTAGTTCATAATTTTTAATTGTTATACTGAACTCATTGTTTGAATATACTGTATCATTTGTTTTTCACTCTCTCCATTGATAAACATTTGGGTTATAAACAATTTGAGGATATGACAAATACAGTTATTATAAATATTTAGGTACAAGTCATTTTGTCAATATATGTACTCATTTCTTTTGGGTATGTATCTAGATGTGGAACTGCTAGATTATAGGATAGACCATACATTCAAAAAAAGTGTAACTTTTTGGGGCGCCTGGGTGACTCAGTGGGTTAAAGCCTCTGCCTTCGGCTTAGGTCATGATCCCAGGGTCCTGGGATCGAGTCCTGCATTGGGCTCTCTGCTCGGCAGGGAGCCTGTTTCCCCCCTCTCTCTCTCTGCCTGCCTCTCTGCCTGCTTATGATCTCTGTCTGTCAAATAAATTAAAAAAAAATAAAATCTTAAAAAAAATTAATGCATCCTAGACATGGTTTTATGTAAATATCTATAGACTGGCCTCAATTTTTCAAAATGGCAGCATGGTACTTTATTTTATGGGAATACTGCAATTTATTTAACCTGTGTTCTACTGTTGGGCATTTAGTCTACTTTCAATTATTTACTTATACAATTAATTTTAAAATTAATAAACAGCCTCATACATGCACCTTTGTGTCCCATTTGGAATGTTGCATCAAACATTGCTCATTTATAATTTTTAGTGGTCCTGCCAGATTGTCCTCTGGCATCAGAGATGCCCTCGCTGTGGCACAGCGAGGTCTCTTCATTCTCTGGCCGACATGGACGCCCTCAGTCTTTCTGGGTTTTGCAACATCATGGTATCTCCTGTGGCTTCAAAATGCATTTCTGTGATCTGGGGTGAGGCTGGGAGTCTTTTCATGGGTCTAAGAGGGATAGTCTAGAAACTATGACAAGGAGATTAAAGCCCAAAATAAGAGAAGGGGGAAGGAGATAAAGCCCTTTGGGGAGTAAAATGCTCACTCATCTCTGGGGGACAAAGCTCTGAATTCTGGCTGCTCCCTCGGCTCTAGAGGATTGTGTGAGAGGCAGAGGCAATAGCGGGCCAGACAGGTGAGCTGCCCCAGGGCCACGGAGCAGGGACTCACCCCAGTGCAAACATGCAGATGTGCAGTACGTCCTCCCCGATGAAGTCCAGGTAAAACACTGCGCCTGCAGAGGCAGAAAGTCGCAAACATGGGTGAGCTGTTTTCAAATCACCTTCTTGCCTGCCTGTCTAGGATTCGGCTAAGCTCTCTTCCCTGCAGGAAACCGAAGTGGTCAGGAGCCTGATGACCAGCAGGGTACGTGTCAGAAGAGTAGAATAAAAGTCCTTTTTGGGGGGGACAGATTGTCTTCTCTTTATCCTCCAACGTCCCTCTTATCGCCATCTTTTTTTCTTAACTTTTTATTTTGAGATAACATTAGACTCACAAAAAGGGTATAGAGTTCGCACGGACCCTGCGCCCAGCCTCCCCCAATGAAACATATTAAGAATGAAACTGTAGATCTTTTTTGCAGTTTTTAACACCCTCTTCACCCATTTTTTTTTTTTTAAGATTTATTTATTTATCGGGGGGGGGGAGGGAGGGAGGGGTGGGGGCAGTGGGAGAGAGAGAGAATCCCAAGGAGACATGGCACTGAGTGGGGAGCCCGAGGCAGGGCTCGATCCCACAACCCTGAGATCATGATCCAAGTTGACACCAAGAGTCTGACACTTAACCAACAGGGCCACCTAAGTGCCACTCTCTGGTCTTTCTCAGGATGGAAAAACAAGGCTTCAAGTTAAGCTCAGAGCCTTCTGACCTCACATGGCCAGCAGACGGCAGGCCGGCAGCCCCCTCCCAGGAGGCGGCAGTAACATGGGCTTGCCACCCTCATCCGCCCCCCAGCAGCCTTTGTCTGGACTCATTTCACCTCCATGGGCTTCTGGCTGTATCTCTGGGCTCCTACTCCCCCCACTCCAGCTTCTGACTGCTTCATGCTATTGGCTATTCCTTTCAACCTTGCCCAGACCCATGTTCTTGACCAGGACTTATATCTTCACATTGGGTTCACTTTCTGGCTGCTCTGGGCTGACATCCCACTGGATCCCCAGGTCTGCTCATCGCACAGGCCCCAGCGGGTGTGTGCCTACCCTGCTCCCGCCTCTACGGGCAGGATTTGAGCAGCGCTGGTCTAAAGTGAGAAACACACAGCCTTATGGCCAAGCTTTGCTCAAAGGGAGGCACACTGGCCCTTACTGGTCTTTTCACTTTGAAGATTATCGCCTTTACTGCCCCTTAAAAACAAACACAATCTGATATGCTTGCAGCCTCGGAAGCCACCTAAGGATGAAAAGGGAACTATAAGAATGATGACAGGTTACCCACCGCCTGTTCTATCACAGATGTTCATACGGTCATAACCTCTCGAAATTATAGAAAGAAATCTGGGGTCATGTAGAGGAGCTAGAAGATGATGGCAAAAATTGTTAAAGAAACCTTATACGCGCTCTACTGAGTACATATTGTACATATTCCAATTCTGGGAGGTGAGTGCTATTATTCCCATTTTATGAATCTGGAACTGAGGCTCAGAGAGGCTAAGTGACTTTCCCAGAGCCACACAGCTCCGTGTCTGTTCTGGGACCCAGGTCTCTCTGGCTCGAAATCTTGCACTTTCTCCATGAAACTATACGCAACTCTAACAGGTAGAACATGTTAGTAGAATTGGCCCTGGCGGAGCCTCATCCCTCGGCACTGGGGTAACGTCGCTGCTGCTAAGGTAGGAGACGGAAATCCAGCAGTCACCGCCCTTACCTGCCGTGATGGCAATGGTAGTGGACAGAATGTAGCCCACGCTGGCAATCAAAGAGGAGTCGTACATCTGCGAGGCTTGACTTAAAAACCTTCAACACAAGAGCACTCTGGTCAGTGGGCACATTAGAAAGGCTGAGGTGGCAGCTGGTGACAGCAGGCTTAGCTTGAAATATGAAGACAACACATGAAAGAAAGATGCCATGCAGGTGCATCTCTGGGGCTGTGGTCCACGCTTCGCTCCCACTTGTCACACAGCTTGAGGTCCACCGCCATTCCCCAAGGGGGCCACGCCTTCCCAGGTATGCACTTCTGGCCACATGGTTCTCACCCACTGGAAATACCCCTCTCCTCACGTCAGTGTCCCCTACATCCCCACGCACCCCTACAATGGGCCATCCTGTTCCCATGAACAGGCCAAGAAACTCCCGTGGCACTTATTGCGATTCTGCCTGTTGTTTTCAATATTTTTTTAAAGCACATTTTCTGCTCAATAAAAAAATAACATGCTTACTGCAATAAAGGTGGGAAAAAGAGAGAGAGGAAATTAGACTCATTCCTCCTCTCTCCATCTAGGATCGACACTCCCTCATTCTGGAATCCATTCTTTGTCCGTTCTCTGGGTGGTAGCTGTTCATATTGTCCCACTCGACTGCACTCGTCCACCCCAGGGCTGGCAGTGCCTCCAAGGACAGTGGCTGTTGCTCTTGCCTCCGTGGCAGAAGGTCTGGCACACAGGAGGCCCTCGGTGGCTGTGTGGCTGTGCGACTGTGCAGCTGTGTGCTGGCTGGGTGAGTGAGAAGCTTCCCCTGCAGGGGTGGGGGGCACTAGGTTCTCCTCTGTAACTCTGGAGTGCTCAGCACGGAGCCTGGGGCGGGGTGGGCTCAGGGGTAATGACCAGAATCTCTGCAGTAGGACTCGGGACAGTAATAATCGATTATAATCATAAAAGGGGCTGAGATTTTCAGGAGGTCGTCCTGGGGACGGCACAGAGAGCTTCGTGCTCCTTCTGAGGAGGGTTTGCTGTTATTCTCAGTTGTGGACACAGAATCCGATCCCAGAGAAGCTGCGGCAGAGGCCTGGATTGGAGCTACGAGGGGTGTGGGATGCGGAGCCCGATGCCGGGGTTCACATCTCAGCCTTGCCCCTTTGGTTGCTCAAAAGCAAAATGAGGATGGGATCATCTGCTTCAAAGGGGTTCGGTGGGGGGATCCAATGAATTTAAGTTCACGTGAAATAGGGTGTGTGTGAGGGGCTTCCCTTGGAGCCCCAAGGCAGCGGTCACTCTAACAACTGCTCCAGGCCACCGCTGGGGGATGGCGAGCCCAGCCACCAGGGGCCCGGGCCTGCCCCACCCAGGATCCATCAGCCTCATATGCCATACTGAGCCCTGTGCCGTTCACCCTCCTGTCCCCAGCAGGGCCATCCCAAGCCTTCCTGGGCCCTCTGCAGATCACCTGGTTTCAGATGGGAACAAGGCTCAGGCCCACCCTCAGGACCACTGCTTCTGAGACAGAAATGATGCTCTGGAGAAGATTCCCAGAGGACAAGAAAGGACGACTTGCTATTCCACCTAGCAGACAGAGAAGTCTCTCATGTGGGCACACACAGCTTCTTCTTGAAACAGACACCCACACTGGGGCAGAGGCAAAGTGAGGCTGCCCCTTCTCCCAGTTTGAGGCAGAGAGAAAAACACCTCCACTCCCGGCTTTTTCTTTCAAGGGGCACAGAGTCCCTCCAGGGGACAGCTCAGCAAATCAGCGACCCCTCTCTCTGCAGTGGATGCTGACCCTTGCTCAGCTCATGGGCTGTGTCTGAATGTTCTGCCTTCCCTATAGCTTCAAGAACAAATGAAATCAGGCGCAAGAAATGGAAGTGACCCCAAAACGTGGAGAGGCCCCACAGGGAGAGACTTTGTAACTCACGCGGCCTGGTAGACAGCGGTGGCCACCATGCACACGAACATCACGTAGAAGATGGGGTAGTCGAGCTGCAGATTCCCCTGTATGGACAAGACGAGCATCCCGGCCACGGCCTTCACGGTCACCACCGTCATAGAGCCTGCAGGGGATGAATGAGGACCAGGCGAGGGCATCAGACCCTGCAAGTGAGCTGATGACTCCAAGGGACGTGTCGAGAAAAGATGGAGGGATCCCTGGCTGGGCCACCCCAGGGATGGCGAGGATGCCAGGGGCAGCAGATCTCCCCCGCCTTCCACGAGTTGCCGCTATCCATGTGCTCTGTCCAAGGTGGGGAGAGCAAAATGCCCACATGCTTCCGAGTGTCACTTCTGAACACCAGGAAGAAAGGGCATTGAGTTTAACTCTCTGTGTCTGGACCATGGTCAAAAATCATCCCTCAATGGATACATGAACTTCCTGGGAGTACCCCTCTTATGGCAGTTACAGGGGGAAAAAAACCACATGATGTGTCAAGCGCCCTCTATTTTTTATTCTAACGCTCATTCACTTGTATTTTTAAAAACGTTTCATTAGACAGAGATCTCCCAATATTTTGGAATCCTGCCTCTAGGCCCATGAATGTACTTTTCCAAAATATAGCTGTTTGTGCATTTTAAAGTGATCCTCATGTAACACTGTGCTTATAGGGTATGCACGTAATAGAACAGGTGTTGGAGGTACCACTGTTCACCTCACCGTGGAGACCACTGCTTTCCCCAGCGGTGCAGAAATGGCAGCTGAAAGGCCCCCCCCACCGGCCACCCCCACATCCAGGTACAAACGAAGCCCAGTGTTCTGGCTGAAGGGCTCTGCTCTCCTGTTTTTCTCGGCTTCTGCCCATTTTCTCTCCTGCTAACAGCCCATCACACAGCAGCTTATGGGCCCCCCACAAACTCGATGACCATTTCCAAACATCAGCAGTCCAGTTAAGAGAGGCACTTTCAAGAGGGTGTCCCTGTTAGTGAGAAGTGGGCAGGAGGAGGGTGGCCAATGCACCTTAGAACCTTCTGGCCTCCCTACTCTCCAGAGAGGACATTTGGCGACTATGACATTCCAGTCTACTTTGGAAACAAGAGCACTTAGGAATGGACCACCGATCTTAGCTACTCCCGGGACAAACATCTAAAGTGCTATGCTCGGTAAAAGACACGGGTCACAAAAAGCCACATGTTATGGGGTTCTGTTTATACTGTATACTTTAAATAGGTGAGTTTTATGGTATGTAAATTATATCTCAATAGAGCTGTTTTAAAAATACCAAAATAATGGAACCTTGTCCTACGGTGTCCCCTGTCTGTGGGGCTGAGGGCCTGTCACTGCACTGGGGGCTCGGTGTGGGAAGGACAGAAGACCGACAACATGTCTTGGGCACTTGTGCCCACCTCATTTAACCCTGCTCTCCCCCCTGAGATCTGGGCATTCTCCTATGTCTATTCTGAGACGGCGATGTGGCTTAAACTGGAAGGGTCACCAGCCCGAGGCCAGAGCCCCTGGGAAGCAGCCAGAGGGGGCCCCCCACCTCTTCCCTGGAAGCTCGGATCCTTTTCCCAGCCCTAGTGAGTGTGTCAGACTCCGTGTGGAGTCAGGCCTTGCCTCGGTCTGATGTAGGAGCTGTCTCTCACATGGCACCCATCCCTCCAAGAAGAGAGGGGAAAAAAAAAAGTCAGAGAGCAAACTCAGTTGTTTTTGAATCCAAAACTCGTTCCTAGCCTGACCGGTTTGCGGGGAAGCCCTCAGGACTCGGTTGCTGGAGCCCGTCTGCCTCGACCTTCTCGCCCCGCCTCACCCTCCCTCTGCTGTCCTCTTCTTCACTGTGACCCTCACGGCCCCAACGTGTCTCTCTTCTATGCATTCGCCTCCTTGCTTACTGGTCATTCCTGCCTTCGGAACGGAGAACCCCCGAGGGCAGGGGGCTGTCTGTCTTGTTCACCCCCGTGGCAAGTTTCCAGCACTGTTCCCGGCACGTAGGGGACTCTGGGTATTTGACAGGACTGACGGAAGCTGCTTCCTGACCGCAGGGACCTCGTGGTGCAACGGGACGGTGGCCACGGTCAACCACCCGGACCCCCACTTACCCAGTAACGCCACCAGGAGAAGAATCACGATGATGCTGTTGGCGTTCTTCTCCTTGTAGAAGTAGAGCAGCAAGCAGAACAGGATGATCTCCACAAGCTATGGGAAGCAGCAAGCAGGCGGTCAGCAGGGTGCACGCGGATGCAGGGAAGATTGGGAGATGCTGGTGGGCTGGACTGGGCTGATGTGGCTGGAGTCATGGACCCTCAGCACTGAAAGGGACCTGAACAGCCATCATTTCCCAAACCACTGACAGACTTCATGCAAAAGGAGGGGATTCAGAATGAACTCTGCGGCAATCTCTGCCCCTTGGGCAACACCGACAAGGGGCTCACCTCTGAGCTTTGAGGGCGCTGTGCTGGCCGCATGCACACACACCTGGTCATGGATGGCCAGGATCAGGCTGGGAAGGTTTCTTTCCACTTTGCTGCTCTGTGGGTGACCCCTGAAGGTCGGTCAAAGAGAGGTTCACTGGCTCACTGAGGAGATGAGCTCCCTGGGGCAAGTAGGTAAGTATTCACGTCCCCACCCCCTAACCACAGATCCAGTGGGTGCAGCTCCGTGGGGGAGAAAGACAAGGACATCTGCAGTCAGGGAGGCCAAGTTTGAAACCAGATCCACTGCTAAAATAGTTGTGTGACCTTGGACCAGGCACTTAGCTTCTCTAAACCTCAGTTACCCAATCTGTGAAACGGGAATGATTTTTCCTTTGCAGGGTCACGATCACTGCTTATATTTAACGAACTCATAAACATACCAGGCACAGTTCCAAACATCGTATCTATGCTAAACTCACTCAATCAGCACAATGATTCTATGAAGTAGGCACGATCACAATCTGAAGCTAATGAGAGGGCAGAGCCAGGATCTGAACCTGGACAGTCTGCCTCCAGGCCCCATGTATTTTCCACAAGGCTACACCACCTGAAGGAGGGAAGCCCAGGGCCTGGGGCTTAGGAGGCGCTCAGTCAACAGAATCTTCGCTAGACATGCACAAGTGTGAAGTGGGAGTTCCCGCCTTGCCTTCATGACTGTCCTTTCTACTCCTCAAGGGCCCAGACATTTGGCAACATTTTCCCAAGAAGTCAGTCCAGCACCAGTGCCCAGCAAAACAAAAGCAGTAAACTTTGACCTTAGCGCGGTCCCATTTGCCTACCCTAAACTCTTACTGAAGTTTATTTATCGTAACAACCAACGCATTTGAAAAATTTTTAAATTCCTAATTAGAGACCATTAAAAAAAAAAAAAAAAAAAACACCCGGCTGTTTTCATTTTCCTGTCTTTGTGGCCAGGAATACATATATATATATATTTTTTAAAGATTTTATTTATTTGACAGAGAAAAGACACAGCAAGAGAGGGAACATAAGCAGGAGGAGTGGGAGAAGGGAAAGCAGGCTTCCTGCCAGGCAGGGAGCCCCATGAGGGGCTAGAACCCAGGATCCTGGGATCATGACCCCAGTGGAAGGCAGACGTTTAACGACTGAGCCATCCAGGCACCCCCAGGAATACATATTTTATCTGTTTGTCGTCATAGTGAATGCATAATTTTGTGCTGGGCCATTTTTAGTCACCACAAACCAATTCCCATATTTTACGAAGTTGTCATAATTATCTTTAATCGCTGCAGAATACACCATCAAGCAGGTGAGTGACTCATCCACATCCCTAACCATCGGGCGTGCCCAGTTTGCCAATCATTCTTCATGATGCTTAAATGAGCCTGGGAAGAGCGCTCAGCCTTCTGCTGCGAGAGGGCGGTGTGGGTGACCTTGAGTCCTGGGAGCATGTCTCTCTCCTCCCTCCCACCCTCCCTCCCCTTCCTGTTTTTCTATCTTTCTTTCTTTCCTGAAGTACATTTGACACATGCGGTGACATAATTGTCTGGTGTAGGACAGGGAGCCTGGAGGCCATCCCCTCTCTCTGCTACGCTGTGCTCGCCAGCGCCCCTACCGTCCGCCCGGCGTCCCGCTGTTTGGCACCCAGCGGACAACAAAACAATGACTGAATTTGCAGGGGGCCAGATCTCTCTAGTTGCCAGTGTTAGGGCACAACAGAGAGTTACTCAGTTCAGAGGATTGAAAGCCATCAGGCGGACGGGGAAGGGACAAATGCAGGGGAAGAATGGGTCTGTTTGGCAGAACAAATAGCTCCCACCAAGCAGAGGTGTGGGCAGGGATTCTGCAGGCTACTCCACTGCGGGAGCCACACGGAGATCAATGCCTGCAGGGCAGCCCCCTCAGTTGCCTCAGTTGCCCTCTGGCTCCTTCTAATACCAAGATCTCCTTCTACGGGAGGGGTTTTCCGCCATTTTTTTGAACTTACAATGTATGCACCAGCATGTGGACATGCTAAGCATGCGCAGTTAAACCCAAGTGCGGAAGGAGCGAAGATGTGTAAGTTTCTTAAGGTGCCAAGCTCTCTGCCCCTGCCCCCCTAGCACGCTGCTTAAAAGCTTCCTGCACTAACCCCAAGGGGAGACAGTGCTCTGACAGTGATCTTCCTATCTCCTTACTTGTGACAAGGAAGGAAAGTTCTTTGCTTTCAACACTTCCTCAGATTGTGGTCCATTTAATGCACCCCCGGCAGCCAACCCGCCTTGAGTTCAGTTCCAGCAGCACCGCCTCGCAGACACGAGGAAGGAAGACAAACAGGGATAACTGGGCATCTGCTGAGGGATGCGTGATTTCCACACCACCCCGCGTCTCCCAGCCACCAGCTCTTCCCACCTGCTTCCAAGCTTCCAGGTAGGTGACTTGGGTGAGGTCACACAGCACAGATTCAAGCCCAGGGCTCCCTGAGAGAAGTCTGTGTTCTGGGGGTTAAGCTTTTTCTGAAGGGGTTGTTCTATGGCTCTGTCCGGCAGCCGTTTCTCCACCCCCCCCCCCCACAACCACCCTCCCACCTGGGACCACAGGTGTGCGCTGAGGCTGACTAGAGGCAGGGAGGTGACTCAAGCTCAATCCTGGAGAAATTTATTCCTTGCCTCATGAGCAAACTAAGGAGAAAGAACATTCCAGGCCTGTAGAGCACTGCTAGGCTGCTCGTGTCAGAGGAAAAACAGTGACCACCTTCATCAGCAGGCCAAGCCGGCCTCAAATCCAGCTCGGCTCTCATGGGACTCTGGGCAGTCAGCCAACTTCCCTGAGCTTAACTGTCTCATCCATAAAATGGGGAGAAAAACATTTACCTTACAGGGTGGTTGGGAGGATTTGAGATGGTATGTAAGAAAGTGTTTTGCACTGGAGTGCCTGTGTGGCTCAGTGGGTTAAAGCCTCTGCCTTCTGCTCGGGTCATGATCCCGGGGTCCTGGGATTGAGCCCCACATCTGGCTCTCTGCTCTGCAGGGAGCCTGCTTCCCTTCCTCTCTCTCTCTCTCTCTCTCTCTCTGCCTCTCTGCCCACTTGTGATCTCTGTCTAGCAAATAAATAAATAAAATCTTAAAAAAAAATTTTTTTTAAAGTGTTTTGCACAGTGCCTGGCTGGGAATAGGAATCTATAGCAGTAGCTTGCTCAAATACCTTACATGCTTCCTCCATCAGTTTATCTGTAGACCTAACACGGGACATAACTGGGCCTGGGAGTTTAGGAGACCATTTTAGAGTCTCCTGTGTTTCTATCAGCTTCTATCAGCTGTGGGATATCGGGCAAAAATAAATAAACAACACAAATTTTACTGTTTAAAATTTTAACTATTTTCTTACCATAAAAGTCTTAAATGCTCCCTGTAGAAATTTTGGATGGTGCATAAAGACAAAAGTGAAATGAAAACTCAATCATAATTCCAGCTCCCAGAGACAACCATGGATGGAAATGCTGATCTTCCATCCAGTCCTTCAGCGACACATTCTACCGACAGACCTACAGTCCAAAACTAAAAACTAAGATTATCATATTATCTATGCCGATGTAGACATTACTTAGAACGTAAGTGAAAAAAGCATTTTCCCATGAACTCCATACTCCCCACAAGCATGGTCTTCAGTGCTGGGAAATACATCATGCCTCACTCGAATCCCCTATTCCCGGAGGTTCAGGTTCCCGGGTTCTGGGACCTGATACTCCCTCTTGTCATCACGGGTAGGACCAAGGGCTTCTCTTACCATGTACAAGAGAAAAGGCCAGCTCACGAGGTGCCTGGTGATATTCTCGCCTGTCATCTTCTCGTGGCTGTTAGGGGCGAATGTCACCAGCAAATAGGTGCCCACGATAGCCAGACCACAGCCGACGAAGGACAAGACGTAGCGCCCTGCAGGGAAGGAGGGAGGCTGTCACAGGCTCACCGCAGGTGCAAGCTTCAGGCCTGTATGTGTTTCTAGAGCAACATGTGATGACCTGCTAATTTTGGTTTTTCTTCACCTCACAAATAGATCATCTCCCTTATTGTTATTTTAAAAAATAACATTCATAAAAAAATAATAATAACATTTAGGGACGCCTGGGCGGCTCAGTCAGTTAAGCAACTGCCTCTGACTCAGGTCATGATCCCAGGGTTCCAGGATTGAGCCCTGTGTGGGCTCCTTGCTCAGCAGGGACTCTGCCTCTCCCTCTCCCTTTACAGTTCCCCCTACTTGTGCTTTCTCTCTCTAATAAATAAATAAATAAAATCTTAAAAAGAAATTACATTTAATGTTAAAAAATTTTAGCGAGAGTGTAGCATGTATGCCAAAAAGTACTCCACGAATTCTCACAAGGTGAACACACCCGTGTAACCACAACCCAGGTCAAGAAAGGGAACATTAGCAGGACCCCGACGTCCTCACTTGTGTCCCCTTCCAATCACTAGACCACAGCCCTAGGGTAACATTGACTTCTGCCAGCACTGGGAGTTGGCCTGGTTTTGAACTTTCTATAAGTGGACTCGAGCTATATGATTTCTTGTGTCTGTGTTCACGTAAGATGTTTGTGAGTTTGTGAGATTCACATGTATCTTCGCGTGAAGTATAGGGGTGTTTCCTTCATTCTCACACCCGTATGGTGTGTGAACACAATTTATCCCTTCCCATATCCATACCTGTATTTATCCATATGCTGTTCATGGGCGTTTGAATGCTCCCCAAGGTTATAACAAATATTGTTGCTATGGGCATTCTTGTGCCTGTCATTTGGAAAACACACTGCCCCTGTTTCTGTTGGGTGTAAAATTAGGAGTGGGAATTCCCCAGTCAGGGGACAGGTGGACCTTCAGCTTCGTAGTTACTGTCAAATTGTTTTCCAAACTCCATTTCCATTCCTGCTGGGAGAGCATTAGAGTAGAACTGCCTCTTTTTCTCCTTCACAGCAGCCATTCTGCTACTGAATCATGGTTTCAGTGTGCATTTTACAGGGAAGGTTTTAAAGTCAGAATCACTTTATGGGCAATATTAAAAAAACCAAATACAACAAAACCTCACAAGCAAACCTTCGGAGCCTACCATGCACCTTTTAAAAATGACCTTATCATTTCCCATCTGCAAGTTAATCTCATCCCAAGGGACCGGTCCAAAGACTATCAATGTTCTATTCCACAGACCTGTTGGACACTGTTAGGGAGGCCTGGGAGTTTCCTGACTCTTCCCTGGGTCCTGTCACACTCCAGTTGAGCCTTGTGGATTTCGTGAAAAGCCTCTTGAAGTCCAGCCCAGACCTGGGCAAGCTGAGAAGGGCTGTGAGTTCTGAGCTACACACAGTGACCACAAGCCTCTGGATATTTCTGGATAGAACTATCTACATATTTCATTCCATGGTCTCCCAAAAATGTGATACATTTTTGTATCTTTAATTTTCATTCTAGGCCTCATAAGGTGCCCTTAAAACAGATGTTCAGTTTTTCAATGAATGAATGAACCACGGTGAAACTCAATAATGAGTCCTGTGCTAAGATACAAGAGTCTGTTTTCTTCAGGAAGGGAAAGATCTTACTCATCTCTATGCCTGTGGTGTACAGCACAGGTCTAGCATTGGGTGACTGCTGAATTTAATAAAACTTTAGGGAAGACAGCCATGTACAGTTGTACAAGTTGCTCACTGCACAAAAGCACCTTAACCCGTGGGCTAAAATCTAGCCCATGCTCTGCTCACCAAGGCATGTGCCAGTGGAACCACAGATGCCCAAAGGGGGTATCTTTTTAAAATTCGCATAGGGCACTGCCTGAACTAGCATGTTTCTTATACCAGGACTTTCTAGAGTGATCCTGGAAAGGACATAAAACTACACTGGCCTCAGAACCAGCCCAGCTACCCCTGCATCCCCTACCCTGTTCTGCCATCAGGACTACTGCAAATCACTCTGAGTCTTTTGGTCTTGGCATCATATATTAACTCTTCTTTTTTCAGTGAAAGATTCTTTGACTTGCTCCCATCCTGTACCCATGATTCAGAACAGTGGTTCCCAAACCTGGCTGCATGAGCAAGTTCATCTGGCTGCATGTTTAACCTGCAAGCTCTAATCCAGCTTATACAAGTAATAAAGAATGACTCCTGACCTCCAAGCTTCCCATTCGCTTTGGAACTCATTTAGGTAAAGAGGGTGCTTTTTATCAGGCCTCCTAAAATCCCAACAATGGATGCTCAATAAATATTGATTGAGTGGAATGAAATCAAGCTCCTTTTAAGAAGTCTCACAGATGATTCTGCTGTGTAGCCAGATTTGGGAACTACCGATTAAAAATCCCAGCTCTCAGGAGCCTCATAAGGGTGGACTACACAGCACAGAAGGGGGCAGGAGACAGATGATCTCTAAATTGGGGTGAGCTGGTTTTATAATGAAAAAACAAAACAAAACAAAATAGCACAAGCACAGAATTAAGAACATGGGCTCAAATCGGTGAACTTACTCAGAAAGTCTTTGGGTTTCCATTTTTCTTTGATGAATATGATTCCTATGATGGCGCTAGCTACAAAAAAATAAAAGCACAAGGAAAAGAAAATGGAGGCTGCTCTCAGTCCAGTGGAGTCCCTTTGCCTAGGCCCTAGGATAGACTCATTTGCCTTAGGGCTTGGTACTTCCTACCCTCTCCCTCCTGCTCCCCCAAACTCAGTCCTTCTGGTTCCTCTCTTATCCCATCTCAGAAAGGGAGGCTCCTCTCTGAGTCTTCCTGAGGATTTCTACGAGTCTGGGAGCACTGATGTGGAGTACCTGCAGGGTGACAGGTCATTTGCACAGGTTATTTCTGGCATGTCTACCCAAGGTGGGTGCCGTTATTATTCCCATCTGAAAAACGGGACACTGAGGCTGGGAGAAGTGAGTGTGCTCGTCAGGGCCATGCAACTGGTAAGGACTGCCGGACCCCAGGGCCCTCGATCCTTCCATTGCTGTGACTAGCTCTGACATTCTCCCCATGGTTCTTCTGTCTCCGTCTCAGACTTCCTGGTCACTGCCTAGAGGGATGCAGCTGGCATTACTGGGAACAGACCTGGATGGCTATTCTCAGCTCTGTGTGTTCTGGGGTGAGTCACCACCTGCGAGTCTCCGTTTGGATCCAGCTCAGGCCAGCTTGCTGCTTGTTAAATACCGAGGAACCCACTGTCGCATGGGCAACCGTGGTGGCGATCTCTACACCGTATAAATCAGAAACACTACACATGGGGTCTTCCCACTTTTCTGCCCCTTCCTTCCCTCCTTTCTGTCTCCCTCCTACCCTTCCCCGACTGCCTTATCCTCTTCTTTTTCCTCTCATTTTCTCCCTCTCCCTGAAGGTTGGTTCATCGGCACACCGCTGAAAGCACCCCCTTCTCTGAGCTTTAAGGGCAATTCAGTGAGATAATGCATGTAAATCATGTGTCCACAGTAAATACTTGATAACTGACTTATTATTATTATTGAAGTACCTGGGATAGTGACTGATAAGTAATAGGTACCCAACAAATGGTGGCGATTACTTTATTATTTGTTTTTAGTATTGTTTTTTACTGGGTGACTTAAGAAGCTCCGAGAGCCCCTCAATTTCTAGCTGCTGGAGCCTGAGAATCCATCGTTCGACTTCAGTCTCTTATTTTTAAGAATTTGGTTGTGAGAATTACTAAAGTATTAAGTCAGAGGCAACAATTTAAAGCACGTTGTCACTCGATCGCCTGTTTCTCATTGTGAGGAAAGGTTCTGAAGCCTTTTCAGAGGTCAGCTGCGGGCAGAGGATGAATCTCAATCCCATTCAGGGCGGGCCCAAAATACAGACGTAGGAAGTGGGCCAGAGAACACAAGGAAAGGTTGGGACTGGGGAAAACTACTCGCCTCAACTAAAGGCACTCGGATTATATTTTACTATTATTACTAGATTATTAAAACTATTATATTTTTTATTTTAAAAATTATTCTTTATTTAAATTCAACTTCTCTAATGTATACTGTATTGTTGGTTTCAGGGGGCAGGACTTAGTGACTCATCAGTGCTCGTTACATCAGCTCTTCTTCATGCCCATCGCCCAGTCAGCCTTTACCCCTGGACCCTCAAGTCTATGGTCAGATTATATTTTACAACAATATTGTGTGGATAAAAACACAGCATGTTGGAGGACCTCACTCGTCTTGTGGGCCGTGAGGGTACAAACCCAGGTCAAGAAGGAGGGGGACTCAGGGAAGCCTGGGTGGCTCAGTGGGTAAGACTCTGCCTTCGGCTCAGGTCATGATCTCAGGTTCCTGGGATCGAGTCCTGCGTCGGGCTCTCTGCTCAGCGGGGAGCCTGCTTCCTCCTCTCTCTCTGCCTGCCTCTCTGCCTACTTGTGATCTCTGTCTGTCAAATAAATAAATAAAAATCTTTAAATTAAAAAAAAAAAGAAAGAAAGAGGGGGACTCTTCATGGGATCGGGAAAAGCAACAGGTTTCCACTTCTTTGCCAACTTCTGGTCATTGGGGGGACTGCCTGGAACTCTGAGAATTCTCACCAAGGGACCCCCTGCCTGACTGATGACGTCTGCCACGGGCACAGGCCGGGCGCATGGTTGCTGCCCTTATCTGTGGGGTAGAAGACGCCCTCTTAACTCCAGAAGGAAAAAGACTACTCAAAATGCTACTTTTTCCTTTAAGAGCAGGGAAGTGCTTCTAGGCCATGTGGAGCCTGCCAGCAAGCAGAAGGGAACATTTCAGCGCAAGTTCATGGTCCCCGCTCCTGTGTTCACTAATCTACTAACATCTTTTATTTAAGATGAAAATATTATTTTTTTTCCCTAATGCTATTTAATTTGCAGAACACAAACATCAAAGCTCCTTTATCTTTTCCTTGGTTCAAATGCTCTGAGACCCACTGGTTTGGGGATTACAGAGATCACAGAGAAACGGCAAGTGAGAAAGTGACCGATGCTTCAGACATGATATCAGCTGATGCAAAAAGATCAGAGCCTCAGTGGAAGGCATGTCTATTAGAGGGTAAAAGCTGTCTGAATCCTACGGAAGCTCAGGTTGTCCTGACAGTGCTGGGATGAAAGCTTCGTGTTTGTATCTTCCTTCTGCAGTGGGAATAGAAAGCAATTCTGATAAACTTTCTGAGTCTTAAACAGATCACGGAGCCAGACCATCCTGTACCCCAGCCCTGCCACCCTGTACCCCTAGTTCCTCATCTGTAAAGTGGGGATCGTGACACTGTCACCCTCAAAAAGGAGGAGTGGAATTAATATCTGTAAAGCGCTTTGTACTAGGCCAGCGTGTATGAAGCCCTTTGTAAGTGTCAGTGACATTACCAAGCAGAAGTTGCTTTGTTTGCTGAGTATGGTGGCGGCCCAGGTGTGTGGGTCCCAGGGATTAGCAGCGGCAGGGAGGGACCCCGGTCTTACCTATCACGGAGACCGCGCCGAGGGGCACGATCAGCGACAGCGGAGCGAAGGCATAAGAGGCAAACACTCCCAGCTCGCCCAGCAGCATCAGGAACAGGCCCAGCCACCATGTTTTGGTCTTGAAGTAGGCTCGGGGGTCCTTGGAGCCTGCCAGGCGGATGTGGCAGTACTTCTAGAAATCCAAGAAAGAAGGCGATTTGCCCAGAGCTTTTGGGAAAAAGAGGCTATGACATCTGTATCCTAAATCTACCACCCACTTTTATTTGGGAAGATGTGTTTTTTTGGAGTTCCATCTCAGAGAAGAGGCAAGCCATCCTGACCTCAATACCAGGCTGGCACTCTTAAGACAGCAGTTCTCAAACTGGCCGGGAAGCCTCAGACACTCCCTGGGGAGACCTGGAAATGTGCATTTCTAATGCACAGCACAGGCAGTGTGCAGTCTGGAGCCAGAGCAGGGGTCGAGGACGCCATCCCAGGTTCCCCTGGTTTTAGGTCGAGCATCTTCCTCTAACAACAGTGCCCCAGAGTCCCCATGCTCAGGGTGTCTGTTTGGCTGCACTCCCTTCTATAGATGAGCCTGAACTCTGCTGAGCAGTCCCGGGGGCATCCGTGGACCCTGCCCTCCCTCAGGTGGATACTTGGCCCAGGTAAGGCCAATAGTCTTTGTTCTGGAATGTGTACTTGGGACATAGAAAGTAGGGAGGTGACCAAGGAGCAAGGCAGTCATGCTCACTTAGCGGACCACAGCTCCCACTTGCAGGGGGAAGGACCGTGATGGGAGCTGCATCCGAGCTGCATTCGCTGCATCCGAGCGGATGCAGAAGCAGAGAGACTGCTCTGTATAACACAAAGCATGAACCGACAAGAAGCCAGAAGACCATGCAGCCTCCGAAACACACAGGCACACTCTGGGCACACGGGTGTGCGTAGCGCTGAAAGGTACCGGGTTACTCGTGTGTGTTCTCATCTCTGATCCAGGGAGGGAGGGCGCCTCTCCACAACCCAAAGCTGGGCAGCGCAGGCAGAGAGGAGCGGGCCAGCGTGCTGTAGGAATTAACCCGTCCGCAGGTGTCAAACCTCGGTCAGGGTGTCCCAGAGCAGTCCCTGAGACTGGACTTAGGAGGACGTGATTCCCGGAGACATTGTAAGGGAGTGGGAAAGTGAGCCGGAGAAGGGAGCACACCAGTGGAGGGTGCAGAATGAGTGCCCTGGGCAGCAGGGGGGCTCATCCCACGGGGGACCCACTGGGAAACCCTGTGAACCAGCTCAGAGCCATGCGACCACAGGATGGCAGCCTGGGCATTTATACATGGACTCCTGTCCCCCACCGGCTAAAAACTGCTCCAGCGCAGCAACCACCACCATGGCTGCCACCCAATTCACACATGTCCATGGAACCAGTTTCCGGGGCGCCCTCAGGAGCTCCCCAATCTATCGGCGTGTGCCAAACCACAGCTGTGGACCAGCTCAGCAGCTCCAGAGCACCCCAGGAAGGTCTAAGTCACGGAGTACGCGGTCATTAGAGTTGAGGGTGGTACGGGATCACGTGGGGGCAAAGAATCAAGAGAGATTCTGGAACAACCACAGGGGATTGCCCAAGGCAGCCCAGGAATGGAGTGGGGGCAACGTCCCATGGCAAGGAGGCAGCTGGGCCCGCACCAGACCCCCCAGCTGACCAGCTGTATCTCTGTCCCCAGACAGTGCTCGTGACCGAGACTTACCTGTAGGTTAAGCGCAATGCTGACCACAAGGTGCCCGAATATGGCCAAAAGGGCGCCGATCAAGTTCTCCTGCAAGGAAAGTTCCCAGGAGCAGATGTGAGCTGGGTCTAAGCCAAAGGGCCCCAGGGACACAGAAGAAACCCCACCCTTCGCTGTCCCAAAACAAAAGCAGAAAGACATCTGCCACAAAGCCACAACCTAGACCTGCTATTGGAGTTTTACCGTTTACTACTCAAGGTTAATGCGGCTGCCTTGTTGGTTTACAAAACACCGCCCTGAGCTGGACACTTCCAGAAAGCAACTGTCCTGGGTCCAGGGTCACAATGACCCAATAAGGCCTAAACCTGCTCTGCTCTTTCCTTACTGTACTGACTCATGCAGTCTTGTGCACACAAGCAACATTCAGAAACCGGAATTTACAAGAGAAACACAGATGGGGGTACTATTTGCCATTTAATCAATGGACTCTTCATGTTCCCCGAGGGGTCTCAATGGGGAATTAAACTGGCTAATTCGCTCCTGGCATTTTTAATGATTTCATTTATAAACTTTTAACTTCTGTCACCTTAAAAATAAGGTTCAGATTCTTTAGCATGGCATCTTTTAACTTCAAAAGACAATTACTAGGCATATATTCATCGTATAATAACCAGGAAATACAAAGAAATGACAGGAAGAGTAAAAATCACAACAAAACAGAAAAGCCACCTGTATTTCTAAACCCAGAGCTAACTACTGCAGACATTTTGTTCTTATAAACTTTTTTCTTGTTCTTGTAAATTTTTTTTCTGTTCATGAATTCAGATATGAATGGCAATGTTAGTTTATTTTGCAAAAATAAGATTATAATCTGTTTTATAACCTGTTCCTTTACTTAAGAAATTATAAACACGGGGCGCCTGGGTGGCTCAGTGGGTTAAGCTGCTGCCTTCGGCTCAGGTCATGATCTCAGGGTCCTAGGATCGAGTCTCGAATTGGGCTCTCTGCTCAGCAGGGAGCCTGCTTCCCTCTCTGGCTCTGCCTGCCTCTCTATCTACTTGTGATTTCTCTCTGTCAAATAAATACATAAAATCTTAAAAAAAAAAAAAGCAAGAAAAGAAAAGAAATTATAAACACATTCCCATCGGGCATATTTAATTCATCACTTAAAAATATATATATTTTATTTATTGTAGGGGCACCTGCGTGGCTCAGTTGTTAAGTGTCTGCCTTCAGCTCAGGTCATGATCCCAGGTCCTGGGATGGAGCCTCACATTGGGCTCCCTGCTCAATGGGAAGCCTGCTTCTCCCTCTTCCACTCCCCCTGCTTCTGTTCCCTCTCCTTAAGTGTTCTAATTCAGCTCAGGTCATCATCCCAGGGTCCTGGGATCGAGCCGTGCATCGGGCTCCCTGCTCCACAGGAAGCCTGCTTCTCCCTCTCCCACTCCCCCTACGTGTGTTCCCTCTCTTGCTGAATTTCTCTTTGTCAAATAAATAAAATATTTTAAAAAGGATTTTATTTATTTATTTTAGAGAAATGAGAGAGCGAGAGAGCGTGAGTTGGGGGGAAGGGGCCAAGGAAGAGACACAGAAGACGTCCCACTGAGCAGGGAGCCTGACACAGGGCTCAGTCCCAGGACCCTGGGATCATGACCTGGCCCAAAGTCAGACTGTTAACCAACGGAGCCACACAGGTGCCCCTAAATCATCATTTTTAATAAATACCAAATAACTCGTCATTTGATACGCTATATTTTATATCATTGCTTCTCCACTGTTGGATACTTGGGCCGTTTCGTTTTTTTTTTTTTTTTTTAAACACCGCTGTGATCGAGTATCTACTACATGCATTTTTGTACATTTATGAGGATTACTCCCTTGGGATACATTCTTAGGACGACTGCCGAGTCAAAGGGCACTTGCCTCAGCATGGAAACCAGACTGCCGAGTCAAAGGGCACTTGCCTCAGCATGGAAACCACACTATGCTACTTCCCCCACAAGCCCTCCAGGGTTTTTTTTCACCACTAAACACCAAAGAATGTTCTCTTAGCCAAATATGAATCCTCCCGGCCCAGGATGGGCCTTTTTCAACTCTCCTTCTGCTCTAGAGGTTCCCCCACCTGGCCGCCCTCCCTGTGAAATTGGTCAGCTCTGCAAGGCCTGGGCTGGGTGCTAGCAAACCAAGAGTAAACAAGGCAAACACAGTCTTGCAGTTCATCTGAGAGACAGATAATTAGCAAGCATAAGGCAGGAAGTCAACCCTCTGTCCCCTTTGCTCCCCTCTTCCCTGGAATGCTGAGGGCCTAGACAACTAAGAAGGCAGTTGGCTATGAGTTAGGGTGGAAGGAGGGAGGGGGTGTCTATGGATGGAAACCACCATGGCTGTCCTTGACTTTGTCCCCAGCAAGGTGCAGCATTGCAGAATAAAGGAAAGACATTGAGCGGGGAGCCCGGAGACATGGGCTCTAGTTTCAGCTTTGCTGTCTCATCATTAGATGAGTCCCTTCCCCTCATCAGGCTTGTATGCCCCTGTCTGGAAAATGTAGATGGTGGCCCAGATAACCTCACTTAAGCCCTGGGTCAGGGACAGACTGCCAAGGAAAAGCAAGTGAAGGATCAGGGCACGCAGGAAACGGACTTATATTCATTTCACTTCATACAACAGCTCTTTAATAGAAGGTCACTGAGGGCATCTCATGGACCCAAGGGAGCTGGCTTCCACTTCTTCCCAAGATGGTTCTCATAGCCTGAGCTATATACTTCCTTGATCCTTCGCCATCTCTGTTCTATGTGTTTTTGTGGTCTCTTTTCAGACAGAATCAAGCAGAAGCCATGTCTGTCCTGTAGGATCACAGGACCTCATAGCTCAAAGGGTCACTGGAGATCAACCAGGCCAGGGTTTCCCTAACTGGGTTCCTAGAGAGGTGAATGGAGCTCTGAGGCAAAAAGCACAACATGGTTAAGTGAGTTTGGGAAACGTTGGATCCTCGGTCCACTGCTTGGAGGCCTACAGGTGGGTCCTCCTTGTCCACCCCAGGTGTCCCAAACCTACAAGGCTCTAGAACTTTTAGTCTGCAGACATCTCTGATGCTCACACCTGCTGTCTTAACCACATTCTTTTTCTTATGGTAATAACACCCTGATTTTGCAGTAAGCACTCCCCCATGCCCCCAACTTCCCCTTGTATGGTCTTGTGGGGACTGTCATTCCAAGTGCTTCATCCTCTCCTGGACCATGATGGGCCTATGACCCAGAAACCCTTTCTGGATCTATATGTATATAAACATACACATATGCACGTGTGCGTGCACACGTGTGTGCACACACACACGCACACTATTTTTTTTTTAAGACAGAGAGAGTCTGCCAGTGTGGGGGAGGGGCAAAGGAAGAGAGAGGATCTTAAGCAGGCACCACACTCAGCACTTGGTATGGAGCCCGATATAGGGCTCGATCTAAAAACCTGGAGATCATGACCTAAGCTGAAATCAAGCCTCAGATGCTTCCCTGACTGAGCCCTCCAGGTGTCCCAAATCTTGAATAGAGAAGCTTGAAGGCTGAAAGAAGTCTGGGCTCATTGCTGCCCAAGACCAGGCCTGGGCAAGTCAAGCCCCAGGAGCCATCCAGAAGCCTACTTCCCTAGCTCTTCCTTCCGTTCTGGGAGCAGTCCTGCAGTCTTTTTGCTTAAGAGCTGGTTTCTGTTACTTGCCTCACAGAGCCTGAGTCAATGCTTCACTGTACACAGTCTGGGAACATGTATATACTTAGTTCAATTCCTAGTAAACATGAATGTTTATTTCTTCTTCTTTCTTTCCTTAGAGAGGTGGCTTCTACAGACAAAAAAAGGCTACCTGTATCACTTTGATTTCTTAAAAAAAATTTATTTGCCATAAAAGTAATAGATTCATGAATCTAGTTTCTTTTAAACAAAATCTTACTAGGAACTAGGAAATTCTTAGAAGTTTAATAAATTGCACTTATGATTATATGATTATGCTCTTAAATAGTTCAGTGCTGTTTACCTACAATAAATTCTGTTATTCCTTTCAATTTAAAAACCAAATTATAGAACTTCTGCTTCCAGCAAGATGGAGTAGACTTACTTTTCCCTGTGCTTCCTGCATTGGACATTATATATAAGTTGGACATTATATATAAAGGAAACACAAGACAACTCTGAAAGGTGAGAAGAAGGCAGACAGGGTGGGGAGCTGGGGGCCTGAGGAACAGCACCATGGCGGGGTCCCTGGATCTTCTCTTCACCTCACATACTTCAAACTTGCAGCTGAAGAAGCGGGCAAACTGGGAGTATCAACGGGTATAGACAAAAAAGCTCTAAGAGAGCATGGGCTCTTTAGTCAAAAGACCAGGAGACGAGCCACCAAGCAAGACAGAAAACTTTAAGACAAGTGCTGTTCCAAACATCACAGGAAAAGAAAATGATACCCACCCATCCCACACCAGCGTAAGCCAAGTAGGGGGCCTACATTTCCAACCTTTCATGGTTATCACGGGGCTCCTCAACTCACATGCTGGGACTATGAGAGAAGGCCAAGGAGGGATCTGAGGTCCAGGGATGAGGCATGCCCTCCCCCCTACTGCCCCGGCCCCACAGAGTGAGAAGAGTCCACGCGGGGAGCCTGGTCTTCTATCCCCAGCTAGCAGCAATGAAACACCCTTCTACTGGGCCGTGTCAGTGGAGACCTGGTAGAGAGGCAAGACCTTCGCCATTATACCTTCACAATTACACTGTCCCCAAGTTGGGGTTACCATTTGTAGTAAATCGCAGTGATGGCCGCCAGCCATTTCTCTCACCACTCCCATCAAGAGGGGGGAACTTTCCCTCCCACCACTTGAATCTGGATGGGTTTGTGATCAACAGCATGACATGGAGTTGAGGGTGGGGGACTTCTGGGCTCAGGCCCCATAACTTCTACTTTTGCACAGAAGGGAACTCAACCACATATAAAGAAGTCCAGTCTATCCATAAGAAGAGAGAGGCCCCCTGTGGAAGACCAAACAGATACACAAGTGGGTCAGGTCGACACCCGGAGAAGAGACAGGCCCAGCCATCTCAGCCAACGGCCAGCTGAGTAAGTCAACCTGGCTGAGGCTCCAGGCATGAGTGATTCCACCTTGGATTCTCCAGCTCCAGCCCCGGCTTCAGCCCAACACCACAGATGATACTATATGAGCAAAGATGAGCCCTTGCTGCTGAGCCCTGCCCACATTCTTCGTTTCTTAAAATAACTTTATTGTAAGAACACGTCACATAAGATCTACCTTCTTAACAACTTGGGTGTATGGTGTAGTGCTGTTAACTACAGGCACAAGGATCTCTAGAACATGTTCATCTTCCGTAACTGAGACTTCATGCCTGTTGAGTAGCAACTCCCATTTCCCCACCCTCCTGCCCCAGCAACCACCATCCTCCTCTCTGATTCTGAGTCTGACTCTGGTAGACAGCTCACAGAGGGGGAATCATGCAGTGCTTGTCTGCTGGGTGACTTAACAAACATTTACTTCTCACAGTTCTAGAGGAGGGGGAAGTCCAAGATCAAGGTTTTGGCTGATTCTATTCCTGCTTAGAGTTCTCTTCCTGCTCTGCAGTTGGACACCATCTTCAAGTTCCCTCACATGGTAGAGAAAGATTATCTCCCTCTTTGTCCCTTCTTACAAGGGCATTAATCTCATTCATGAGGGCCCCACCTTCATGACCTAATTATCTCCAAAGGTCCTACTTCCAAAACATCACACTGGGGTTTAGGGCTTTAACATATAAATGGGGGGGGGGTGCTGATGAACAGAGTTCATCAGGTTGACCACAGAGAGGACACAGACTTTACAAAAAGAGTTTAGAAAAATCACAAAACAAGGAACAAAACAAACCACAACAAGCAACAACAAATGGGGTGTAGATCTGATTTCCACAGCTGCAATGTAATATTTGAAATGACCAGTTTGCATGGGTGTTGTAAAACCACGCCACTAAATCCCAAGCATTTCCACCACCCCCAAAAAAGAAATCCTAAACCTATTGGCAGTCCCTCTCCATTCCCCACCAGCCCAGCTCCAGGCCACCATTAATCTACTTCCTGTCTCTACAGACTTGCCTATTCTGGACAGTTCACATAAATGGAATCCTAAGGGATGTGGTTGTGTCTGGTTTCTTTCACCGAGCATAATGCTTTTAAGGCTCGTATGTTATAACATTACCCGTACTTCATTCCTTTTTATAGTCAAATAATATTCCATCAATGGATATAACATTTTGTTTACCCATTCACCAGTTACAGTTGTGTCATCTCCACTTTCTCTCTATTGCAAGTAATGTTATTAACATGCTTGTACAAGTTTCTGTAGAGACATATATTTTTTATTCTCTTGGGTATCTACAGTGACTATTTTAACTTTGGGGGGGGGTGTTAAATGGTTTTCCATAGTGGCTGCACCTGTTTACATTCTCACCAGTAGAGGACTCCCAATTTCTCCACATCTTTGTCAATACTCATTATTTTCCTTATTTTTTATTTTTTAAGATTTATTTTTTTAATTTAATTTTATTTTTCTTTAAAGATTTTGTTTATTTATTCATTTGACAGAGAGAGACACAGCAAGAAAGGGAACACAGCAGGGGTTGTGAAAGCAGGAGAAGCAGGCTTCCCGCCGAGCAGAGAACCTGATGCTCATCTCGATCCCAGGACCGTGGGATCATGACCTGAGCCAAAAGCAGACACTTAACGATAGAGCAACCCAGGTGCCCCTATTTATTTATTTTAAAGGGGGGAGGCGTACACAGTGGAAAGGGCAGACAAAGAGAGAGGGAGAGAATCTCAAGCAGACTCCCCACTGAGTGCAGAGCTCGACCTGGGGCTTGATCTCACAACCCTGAGATCATGACCTGAGCTGAAATCAGGAGTTGGATATTTAAACAATTTACCCATCCAAGTGCCCCATTACTTTCCTTGTTAAAAAATGTATGACAGTTACCCTAATGGGTATGCAGAAGAGTCTAATTGTGGTTTTGATAATGCAGTTCCCTAAGACTAATGACACTGAACACCTTTCCACATGTTTACTATCCATTTATCTTCTTTGGAGAAATATTCAAAATCTTTGCCTATTTTTAAAATTTGAGGTTAAGAGTCACATATACTAAAAATTGACCATTAACCATCTTAAAGAGTGCACGTCAGTGGCATTTAGTAGACTCATAATGTTGTGCAACCTTCTGCACATTAAAAAAAAAAACAAAAAACTTGGGTTGTAAGAGTTCTTTACATATTTGGATACTAAACTTTTCCCAGATACATGATTTACAAATATTCTCTTTGATTCTGTGGGTCATATTTTTATTCTTGATAAACTGCTTTGACATACAAAAGTTTTAATTTTGATGAAGTTTATTTTTTCTTTTGTTGCTATGCTTTTTTTTTCTAAAAAAAAAAAAAAACAGAGAAGAGAACAATGTAATCCAAGTTCACAAGGATTTATACAGGCATACCTTGTTTCATTGTGCTTTCCCATAGGGCACTTTGAAGATATTGTGTGTTTTATAAATTGAAGGTTTGGTTTAATTGTTCTTCAAGCAGGGATGCCTGGGTGGCTCAGTTGGTTAAGCCACTACCTTTGGCCCAGGTCATGATCTCAGGGTCCTAGGATCGAGCCCCTCATCGGGCTCTCTGCTCAGCCGGGAGCCTGCTTCTCTCTCTCTCTCTCTCTCTCTGCCTGCCTCTCTGTCTACTTGTGATCTCTCTCTGTCAAATAAATAAATAAATAAATCTTTAAAAAAAAAAAGTTAAAAAAAAAACTTCCTTCAACCAAATCCATCAACACCATTTTCCCAACAGCATTGGCTCACTTTGTGTCTCTATGTCATATTTTTAATTCTTGTAATATTTCAAGCATTTTCACTATCACTGTATTTGTTATGTTAATCTGTGATCACTGATCTTTGATGTTATGACTGTAATTGTTCTGGGGTGCCATGAACCATGCCCATATAAGACAATGACCTTAATCAATAAAGGTCTTTATTGACACAAAGGTTTTGTGTGTTCTGGCTGCTCCACCAATAAGCTGTTGTCTATCTCTCTCCCTGCCCTGGGGCCCCCCTATGTCCCAAGACACAATCGTGAAATTAGGCCAGTTAATAAGTCTACGGTGCCTCTAAGTGTTCAGGTGAAAGGAAGAACCAAATGTCTCTCACTTTAAATCAAAAGCTTAGAAATGATTGGGGCACCTGGCTGGCTTAGTTGGTAGAGCATGCAACTCTTGATCTCAGGGTTGTAGGTTCAAGCCCCATGTTGGGTGTAGAGATTACTTAAGAAATTTTTCTTTAATTAAAAAACAAAAGCTAGACATGATTAAGCTCAGTGAGGAAGGCTTGTGCAAAAGCTAGATGGACTGAAAGCTAGGCTTCCTGTTCCAAATAGTTAGCCAAGTTGTGAATGCAAAGCAAAAGTTCTTGAAGGAACTTAAAAGTGCTACTCCAATGGACACATGAATGATAAGAAAGTGAAACTTGCTGATATGGAGAAAGTATGAATGGTCTGGATAGAAGATCCAAGTAGCCACCCGCATTTCTTAAGCCAGAGCATAATCCACAGCAAGGCCCTCATACTCTTCAATTCTGTGAAGTCTGAGTGAGGGAAGAGGCTGCAGAAGGAAAGTCTGAAGCCAGCAGAAGTTGGTTCATGAAGTTTAAGGAGAGAATCCATCTCCATAAAGTAAAAGGGCAAGGGGAAGCAGCAGGTGCTGATGAAGAAGCTGCAGAAGTTCTCCAGAAAACCTAGCTCAGATAATTGATGAAGGTGGCTACCCCAAACAACAGATTTTCAGTGTAGACCAAACAGCCTTCTATTGGAAGATGCCATCGAGAATTTCATAGCTGGAGAGAAGTCAATGCCTCGTTTAGAAGCTTCAAAGGATGGGGCACCTGGGTGGCTCAGCTGATTAAGCATCTAAGTCTTGATCTCAGTCTTGATCTCAGGGTTGTGGGTTCAGGCCCCACCTTGAGAAAAACACAGGCTGACTGTCTTGTTAAGGGCTAATGCAGCTGATGACTTTAAGCTGAAGCCAATGTTCATTTGCCATTCCAAGAACCCTAGGGCCCTTAAGACTTCCGCTAAATCTATTCAGCTCATGCTCTATAAAGAGAGCAACAGAATCTGGATGAGAGCACATCTGTTGACAACTTGGTTTATCATATATTTTAGGCCCACTGTTGAGACTTACTGCTCAGAAAAAAAGGCTTCTTCTTCCAAGACTTTATTGCTCACCGACAATGCACTTGGTCTCCCAAGAGCTCTGATGAAGATGTACATCGAGATTAATGTTGTTTTCATGCCTGCTAATACCTCATCCATTCCACATCCCATGGATCAAGGAGTAATTTCAACTTACAAGTCCTACTATTTAAGAAATATATTTCTTGGGGTGCCTGGGAAGCTCAGTTGGTTGCGCGACCAACTCATTTCAGCACAGGTCATCATCTCAGAGTTGTAAAATGGAGCCCCACATGGGGCTCCCTGCACAGCATGGAGTCTGCTTGTCTCTCTTCCTCTGCTCCTCCCCCTACTCTCTCTAAAATAAATAAATGAAATCTTTAAAAAAATGTATTTCTTAAGGCTATTGCTGTCATAGACAGTGATTTCTCTGATGGCTCTGGGAAAAGTAAACTGAAAACCTTCAGGAAAGGATTCACCATCCTAGATGCCATTAAGAACATTCATGGTTCATGGGAAGAGGTCGAAATACCAATATTCACAGGAGTTTAGAAAAAGCTGATTCCCACCCTCATGGATGACTGTCAGTGTTCAAGACTTCAGTGGGGGAAGTAGGTGCAGATGTGGTGGGAATAGTAGGAGAGCTTCAATGTGAAGTGGAGCCTGAAGATGGGACTGAATGGCTGTAATCTCGTGAGAAAACTTGAACAGATGAGAAGGTCTTCTTTAGTTTTTAAAAGATTTTATTTATCTGAGAGAGACAGAGTGAGAGAGCATGAATGTGAGCAGGGGGAGAGGCAGAGGGAGAAGGAGTGAGAGAATCTCAAGCAGACCCCACGATGAGTGCAGAGCCAAAGTGGGACTTGATCCCACAACCCTGAGATCATGACCTGAGCTGAAATCAACAGTTGGCCACTCAACCCACTGAGCCACCCAGGCGCCCTGAAGAGGTGCTTCTTATGGATGAGCAAAGAAAGTGGTGGATGGAATCTACTCCAGGTGAAGATGTCTTGAAGATTGTTGAAATGAAGCAAATGACTTGGAATATTACATAAACCTGGTTAATAAAGCAACAGCAGGGTTTGAGAGGACTGACTACGATTTTGATAGAAGTTCTACTGTGGGTAAGAGGCTTTCAAACAGCATCACATGCTACAAAAAAATCTTTCATGCAAGGAAGAGTCCGTTAATGCAGCAAACTTCACTGCTGTCTTATTTCAAGAAACTGCCACGGCCCAACTTTCAGCACCCAACACCCTGATCAGTCGGCAGCCATTGACGTGGAGGCAAGACCCTCCACCAGCAAAAAGACTGTGACTTGCCAAAGCTCACATAGTGATTAGCATTTTTAAGCAATCAAGTATTTTGTATTTTTTTCTTTTGTGTTAAATAGACAAATTTTCTAGTGTACCATTTTTAAAAAAAGATTTTATTTATTTATTTGCGAGACAGAGCTAGAGCACTGTGAGCAGGGAGGGGGCAGAGGAGAGGATGTTCAAACAGACTCGCAGCTGAGCACAGACACCCACACAGGGCTTGATCTCTGGATGCAAGAGATCATGACCTACTGAAAACAAGAGTCAGACACTCAACCAACTGAGGCAGTCAGGTGCCCCTCTAGTATACCATTTTAATTCCCTTATCATTTCCTTTATTATTTATTTTTGAGTTATTTTCTTAGGGATTGTGCTGAGGATTGTAATTACCATACTGAAGCATGTGATAAAGCATTTATAATTACATTTGTATGTACAGATACTATAATATTTGTTTTTGACATAGTATATAATTAAAATATATGTGTTGAGACACTTGGCTGGCTCAGTCAGTGGAGCATGTGACTCTTGATCTCAGGGTCATGAGTTCAAGCTCCATGTTGGACATGGAGCTTACTTAAAAAATTTTTTTAAGTAAAATATATATATTGCAATGCAGTATAGGCAATGGTGTAGTAAAATTAACAAGATGTCAATTTCCCCAATCTTTTCTAGATAGGTTAAGCCAACATGGCTCTAAGTGAAAATTTATCAGCATAATTGATAGTGCCTTTCTGGTAAACTTCACAGAAATTGTTGAGAACATACCCCCCTCAAATATGTTATTTTGGCATAATCATTATTTTGAATTAAAGTTACTTAAGAAATAGCCAGTACAAAAAGGGTACTCTGAGACCCCTTTATCCATGAAAGCAGGAAGTAATTTTTCCATGTGAAAGGTACTTTCCCAATATGCACCAGGAGGAAGAGACACATCCTTATCACCAGAGATAGGGAATTTAGGGCCAAGAAGGCTACATAAACAAACCTAGTTACCACCTCATTAATTTACTACCCCAAGCCCAACCCCTTGTCTTGTCAATTCTTCACAAATTTATAGTTTCTTTGTCTAAAAGGTATAAAAGCTGCCTGCTTTGGTCACTTCTTTGAGCATCATATCTTTGGCACTCCCATATGTATGAAATTAAATTTTTCTCCTGTGAATCTGTTGTATGTCAGTTTAATTATTAGGCCAGCCAAAGAATCTAGAGGGGAAGGGAACCTAGATTGTGAAAGCAAAACAAATCCTGTTGTAAATTAACAGGGGCACCTGGGTGGCTCAGTCAGTTAAGTGTGTGCCTTTGGCTCAGGTCATGATCCCCCCAGGGTTCTGGGATCAAATTCCCCATCAGGTTTCCTGTTCAGCGCGAAGCCGGCTTCTCCTCCCTGCTACTCTTGTGCTCTCTGTCAAATAAATAAATAAAATCTTTAAAACAAGAAAATAAATTAACTGTATACAGTACTTTGTTTTGAAGAAAAATAAGAGGCTCTCCTTGTATTGTTAGCTGATAAGTCAATAAAAATAATTTATCACTATGTGGGTTTTTTTTTTAATTAGGTTCCACACCAAGTACGGAGCCCAATATGGGGCTTAAACTCATGACCCTGAGATCAAGACCTGAGCTGAGATCAAGAGTTAGAAGCTTAACTGACTACGCCACCCAGACACCCCTGCCACAATGTAATTTTTTAGCATATAATTCGGAAGAAGTTGAAAGAATTTAGGGATGAGCACTATAATAACATTCTTCCATCCCAGGTACTTATGTAAACGGGTTCTCAGGGCTTCTAGCTATAAAACCCAAAACCTACAACAGAACTGATGCTAAAATCTGTCTTATTCTAGCAATCAATAATATTCATCTTGACTATTGGGGAGAAAAAGTCCCTTTCAGATACTCATTCCTAATACAATATTATTTTATGCTTAACAATTATAATGAGACTTTATATTACATTCACCAATTGCTTCTAAAGCTTCTGGATTGAGTCAGTACTTCTGAAACTGTGAAATAGAAAGCCTGAGGCCCAAAATAGCATCATTTCAGCCAGATCACCAAACTGGGGCTTCATACTTAACCTAACTGAAGTTCTAACCTCCTTCAGAAAGCTAATCTTTTTTTTTTTTTTTAAGATTTATTTATTTATTTATTTGCCAGAGATCACAAGTAGGCAGAGAGCTAGGCAGAAAGAGAGAGAGGAATCAGGCTCCCCCACCAGAGAGCCTGATGTGGGGCTTGATCCCGGACCCTGGGATCATGACCTGAGCCAAAGGCAGAGGCATTAACCCACTGAGCCACTCAGGTGCCCCTCCATAAAGGTAATCTTAACTGATCAGTCAGGAATCTTCTGATCAGCACCAATAAGGTAATCTGTCACATGGGCCTTCCCTATCCCATTTGTCCCCAAAGGAAAGTCACTTCACTTGAAATAATTCTTTTCTCTGTTTATAACTTTGTCTTGCCTTTAAAAACTTGGGGCACCTGGGTGGCTCAGTTAGTTAAGTGTCCAACTCTTGATTTTGGCTCAGGTCATGATCTCAGGGTCATGAGATGGGGCCAGGCTCTGCACTCAGTGGGAAGTCTGCTTGAGTTCTTTCTCTGCCTCTGCCCCCTCCCCCACCCCCACCGGCACACACATGAGCTCTCTTTCTCAAATAAATAAACCTTTTTTTAAAAGGTTTTATTTATTATTTATTCAACAGAGATCACAAGTAAGCAGAGAGGCAGGCAGAGAGAGGGGGAAGCAGGCTCCCTGCTGAGCAGAGAGCCTGATGTGGGGCTTGATCCCAGGACCCTGGGATCATGACCTGAGCCGAAGGCAGAGGCTTAACCCACTGAGCCACCCAGGCGCCCCTCAAATAAATAAACCTTTAAAAAAAAAAAGGCCTCTTCTCTTTCTGCCACCGTTTGGAGCCCCCCCTGCCCCGCAACTTGCTAGATGGGTTCCTGCCTGATTCATGTATCAGTTAGTAAAGCCAGTTAGAGCATCAAAATTACTTCGTGGAATTTTTGTTATTTCACAAACCCTATGTCAAAGAAAATATTAAAGAGTGAAATTTGATTGCATATTTTCCACTTTCTTTTTTTCAAGATATTTTATTTATTTATCAGAGAGAGAGTGAGAGAGTGAGTGAGCACAAGTAGGGGGAGTGGCAGGCAAAGGGAGAGGGAGAAGCAGGTTCCCTGCTGCACAGGGAGCCTGATGCAGGACTCGAACCCTGGATCCTGGGATCATGACCTGAGCTGAAGGCAGATGCTTAACTGACTGAGCCTCCCGGGCATCCCTTTTCCATTCTTTCTTGTAGAGAAGTATGACAAGTATGGTAGGTATCCATAGAATGTTGAAGTGTTAAAAGATAGACACTGTTTGGGGACAAAATTCTGTGGGGTAAACGTAAAGGAAATACAAAATTAAGGAGAAAAAGGAATGATGTAAAATTTCCAACTGCTAAAGAACTTTTTCAGAAGGTACGTATCAAGCGGGCTTTATATTCCAGGGACTATAAAAAAAAAATTCTAGTAGGAAAATGTGCCAGAAATGACATACCTTGCAAATATAAACTTGTAACACACATTTTAAGTCTTAGATGTCAATCAAAGAAATGAGTGAGGCTATACAAGGGGGTTTCTTTAGAGGGTCAAGTCTGAAGAGCCCAGAGGAAGCCCTTCACTAGGATGGCTCATTAAGGATACAGAGCAAGGAACTCAGGCTCATGGAGGCCAAGATCTGGGGACCAGGCGGAAGCTTGGCCCAGAGACTCAGTTTACCTACGCTGATGATAGAGAGTTGAAAGAGTTAACTGGCAGTGATGTTACAGGAACTGCCTCGGGCAGGTAGGAGACAAAAGGACTCTGGTTCTGGCTCCAACGATACCTCACAGCTGCCTTATTTCCTTTATAGGGGACAAAGGGGAAAAGGAAACAGGCTCCAGACCTTGGGCAGAAAGCTAAGCCCAGAACCCGTGCTGTTCAGAGGACACTGGGGGTCCCATAGCTACAATCAGCTTCAAAGGTGGGCGGGCTGGGATATGGGCTTCACCTCCTCCGCCAGCTGGCATGACAGTGCCCCCTGCTCAGAGCTGGCGCGTGGCCTTCCTGAGGTCATCCGGGGAAAGCGCGGAGCTCGGGAACTGAACAATTACAGCAAACCGTATGAAACTGCCACTGTTCAGCCATTGTGACCTATGAAAACGGTAGTTTCATTTGGTTCGTTCGACCCATAAACTGGCAGCCCATTTTACTTTTACCCTAAGAGACCAAGCTGTCCTCTGCCCAGATGTGGATGAAATCCACAAGGCTGAGAGTGTGTTGTTAACGACTTGGTGTGGGGAGGTAGAGAGATAGAGAAGGGAAACCAGCAGCTGCGGACAAGCACCCAAGTCAATACTGTTTCGGGGAGGGGGGTGGGGAGGGCTGAAACCTAGAAATAAAAATTGTAAAGTTCACAAGGATAACCCACCTGAGCAGCAGAAAAACAAGGCTAAAAGGTTACTATGTTAACAAAGCCTGGTGTTGCTGGAGTATTTTTATCTATACATTTGGTGTGGAAAGCCCTTTCCACGCCTTGCCTTTGGGTCACATCCAACCACTGAGGTGGGGACTATTATGAATCCTAATTTCTGCACGCAGGTCAGAGGGACTTCACACACGAACAAAGGAAGGCCCGGAGACGTGCAAGAACTTGTGGGGGGGTTTCTGTGGCTCGAGGCCAGATTTCTAGTCTCCAGATGGTAATTACCCCTCTAGATCATCTCCCACTGTCTTATCTCAGGTGTCCTTCAAAGGTGGTAAAGTGAATTAGGGAAAAAATAAATAAATAACCCTGCCTCCTAAGTGCTACATTCCCACTAGTGACATGGGCAGCTGAGGTTTCCTTTAAAGGTCATTTCCACCAGCATGTTCATTTCCGTGCCTAATAAGGGGCCACGGACAGACATGGTTAGTAACAGCGCGATATAATTAAGTGTCCTTTCATCCAGGCATTTCAAAGGGCTTTTGCAACGTTAATTATGCCCCAAGCCCTTGTGAAGTGGTGCTTGGTTCCATTCTATGAGCATTTAAAGTCAAGCAAAGGCAATGCCACAGGCCCAGGGGTTACACACTTTGAACATATACCTATTAGCGGCCCTCAAGTGTCTGGCGAAAGAGTTGGGGTGTGCGGGTCTCCTGACGTGAAACTCTTCCTCTGGAGCTCAGAGCTTGAAAACTGTAAAATGGGGGTGTCTGGGTCTGCTGGCAGGGAGGGAAGTGTGGGGAGATACTTGGGTGGCTTCTGCCTCTGGACAAGTCACCGTGTTCCTCTTCTGCAGAGAGATAACAGAAATTATCTGAAGTGGTTTAAGTGCCAACAAGTGCACGTACATGGACAGCTAACCCGGAGCAGGGATCTGATCCCAGATTCAGGGACTCTGTCCCAGACCGAAACAAGGGTTCCCCACAGCAGGGCAGCTTGTGAGAATCGTCTGGTGCTGGCCGTATCAAGAGCGGGCTGTATCAAGTCACTTCTCTCTCTGCTTCAACTTCCCTGTGTAGACAGGGAAGACCAGCAGTTCTGGGCTGGGGTCCAGCCGCTGACACTTACTGCTGTGTGACTTCAGTGGAATCACTATATCTCTCTGAGCCTTAGCTGCCCCTCTGAGAAGTGGAGTAGCTGTAAACTCTCATGGGATTATCACATGAAATAAGGCACAGGTTGAAAGACCACCCAGCGCATGAAAAATACTGACACAATTCTAGTTTGTTACTATTACTTTTACAATTTTCCTTCGTATTATCATTATTATTAGCAACAGCTCTAAAGACCCTTCTGGCTCCAAGAATTGCTTTTTTATCAGCTATAACTCTGGGAAAGAACAGTTTCCAGAAAAGGAACAGAGGTCACAGAGGCAGGAACCCTTGCTTGATCAGTGGCATCTGAGTGAAACCAGCTCAGATCTCCCATTCTAACACCTGCTTTCCATCTGCCAACAAGAACCTCTATTTAAATATCACGGTGATAAGACCAGTCATCACTTGCTATTTAAACTGACCTCCCACAATCCCTTGGGCTTGAAACTAACAAGAGTTAAGTATAAAGTGCGGGTTTTTGGCTTGTTCTGAAGGTTACTCACGTTCAAATACAAGAGATGCATTAGTCTGGCTAAACTAGGTCCTGCTACCCTACCCTTTCGCCTGGCTTCAGGCCAGCTTCCTGACGCTGACGTTCTCCAGCAGGGGAGGCATTAGCTTCCCCAAGATTGTCATTTCAACACTTAATAATTGACATCAGAAAGAAAAGGGACCTTGCAGAGTAGCTGGCACAATGCGGGCAGCGGGGAGTGGTGGATAAAAGCAAGGGCCTTGGCAATACACAGATTCATTTCGAATCCTAGCTTTACTACCTACTGACTGTGTGGCCTTGGGTAAGTTAATTAACCTCTCTGTGCCAGTTTCCCTATATGTGAAATGGGGTTTTAATAGTACCTACCTTATGGGGCTCTGTGGGAATCAGCACAGTCCCTGCCATATAGTAAACACTAAAACCAATGTTCACTGCCATTATGATCGTGACGATTACTATAGTAATTGGAATTGGCTAAGGAAGCATGATAAAGAGAGGACCTATATTTTCCTCCCAGGAAAACTGCCAAATCTGGAGTTAGAGCTGGAAGGATAGGTAGGATTTCTATGGGGGATGGAGCGGGCAGCTTTGGGTTCCTTCATCTGTACATTCAGGTCATCCTCCAAGCACCCCTGTAGGATGGATTTAAAACCAACCTGCAGAAGAGCTGCACGACTTTCCCCCAAGCGATACTGATAGAAAGCGAGAAAGCCGGGATTTGAAGCAAGCAAGCTCTGATTCTAAAGGCCATGTTCTACCTTTGTATCAAATTCTGTCCTGAAGGGTAAGGTACTGACAGAATTAGCTCCCCCCACCTCCCTCCTAGACCGTAAACCCCTTCCAGGAAGAGATATCTCAATTATTTATACAGGCCCCCTCCCCCCCCAGGCCTCGCAGGCATGGACAGCAGATGCTCAGCTGAAATGCCTATTTGCTGAATGGAAGAAACTGAGGCCTGACTGTTCCAGACTGAGACCAAGCCTCCAGGGCCAGGAACCTCAGATGATGCTGCCTCCTGGCCTCTCTTTTACAAATTCCCCCCTCCACACCCCCTACCCCCACCCCAACAACCAGGACAGACAGCAGGGCTGCCATGCAAGGCCAAGGGCTTGCTCCTGACTCAAGCCCAGTGATGGAGTCGGACTTGGGCCTGCTAATGTTTTCCTTGCCCCAAAGACAGACGATCTGGGGTCAGCCTGCTCAGCTGACCCCAGATTGGTATGACCACCTCCCACTGAGAGCCAGCCAGCCAGAGAGAGAGACAGACAGACAGAGAGAGAGACAGACAGACAGAGAGAGAGAGAGAGAGACAGACACACACACACACACACACACACACACACACACACACACGCGGAGCCCCCATAAAATCTGTTAGCTGTGTGACTCCACCCCCCTGCCCATCACAGATTGGAACAGGGTGGCCACCTGACTCGAGCTGGCCAATCAGGTCTTCCCTCTTTCCAGGGTTGGGTGATCACCCCAGTCGTTCCAAACCTCCACGGCCCTTCCTACCTCTGGTTCCAGAAGCTACCTTGTAGTCTTACAATAGTTTTCTCTTTTGCCTCACTGCCTCTGAAATAGGTTTTTATTCCTTGCAACCAAAATAGCCACAACAAAATTGAGGAGGAGGAGGAAGACAACTTCCCCAGGCAGGATTAACTACACCTTTCTCTGCTTCAGGTACCTTCATCTCCTCCTTGTAACAGCAGGCACTCCTGCCTCCTGCATGGGCTAGGTGCTGTTTCGCTGATCCACATGACTGGAGGGATGAGGGATGGAGGCAGGTATTCCCACCATCAGTCTACCCGTAACAGAAGCTCTGAGGGGTTAAGCCATATGTACAATGACTCTTAGCCAGGAAGGAGCAGAGTAGGGATGCAACCCAGGCCTTCTTCCCTTTATCCCTCCCTGGAACTTCAGTTTGCTCCTAACTTTGCCTATGTGCCTGCCTCCCACCTCAATTTTTTTTTTTTTTCTTTTTAAAGATTTATTTGTTTGAGAGAGAGAGTGCAGCGGGGAAGGGCAGAGGCAGCGGGAGAGGGAGAGAGTTTGAAGGGGACTCCGCTGAGTGCAGAGCCCAAGGCAGGGGCTGATCTCACAACCCTGAGATCAGAACCTGAGCAGAAACCGAGAGTCAGAAGCTTCACGGACTTACACAACCCAGGTGCCCCCTCCCACCTCAGTTTTTCAGCTTGTTGGTAAAGTCACCATGATTGATTTATCTCTGCTCTGGCAGGGAGGTATTTCTGTAATGAGTAATAATTGAATCAATGTGTAATTTTTATGGAAACTTAATAGAAGTCTCATCTGGTAGAGTGTTCAGTGATTTCTGAGATATTTTATTTGTCTGTCTGGCATCCATTCTTCACAGAACCAGCGGTCTCAACTGTATATTCTTGGGTTCTGCATGCGTGATGCTCTGGTATTTGTAGCCTCCCTCACCAGCACGAGACCACCTCTCCCAGGGCTGGCCAGTTCTTAGATAGAGCAAAGGAGCGGCCCTGCTGCACTGTTCCCAGCCACCCCAGATTAGAAACAGTCTTAACAGCCAGCAACAGGGAATCTGTCCAGAAAATTTTGATATGGCAACTCAATAGATTATTGGGCAACCATTCAAAAAGTATGTGTTAAATCACTATGACTCAATGACATGGGGTAATAGCCCACACACAGGCTTAAGTGAAACAACTGAAACACAAAACTTTCTGTACAGTCTGATCCTAAATGTTTAACACTAAAAAAAGACAGGAAGGAAATATCCTGAAATATGAACAAAGCTTGTCTCCAAGTAATAGAGTAAGTGAATCTTCTAGGCGGGAATGAATTCCTTTAACAATGCTTCTCTACCTTTCCATTTTGATGTCTTTCTCTAACCCCCTATTTTTATATATTTCCACAAGCATTTCTTTTCCCTGGATTACATGTTCTCCTACCCGTGGGGTGGGGGGCAGCTGCCTGTTTCTGCCAGTGACAGACACACAGACCTTGGACATGTCTGTTAGCCAGGGCTGTACTGTGTTACTTTCTGGTTAGAAAAACACAACATTGCAAAACCACAAAAACGCTTGCCTTGTAGGAGAAGGAAAGCTCGGTGAGCGGGTGCGCGCTGCTTGTGGGTGGCAGCTGGCGCAGCTGCAGGGCTGCGCCGTGGGCTCGGTCCATGGTGTCCTACAGCCACATTCCCTGGGCCCAGCCTGGGAGCCGGAGCTGCTGCTGCTGCTATGCGGGACCAACCCTGGAGACCATCTTCCCCGGCGGGTTCACCTCCTCTCACCAGCCATGGGAGGATGGACAGCTTCTCTCTCACCTCCACGCAGAGAAGTGCCAAGTTCGGTCGCTCCCAAGCAGACAGTGTGATTCCTTGTCCAGGTGGTGCTCTAGGGAGGTGGGGAGGAGCATTAAAAATGCATGTACAGTGAGACATAGAGCCCGGCTTTGCTACCCGAGGAGGAAACACTATGGGCACAAAACACAACCTATCATGAGAAGTGAAACCATTAAAAAAAACGGTATCAGGCCTTTGGCTCCCTTAATAAAGATGTGGTTCACCTGCCTCAGAACCTTTTCTCCTGGCCCATAAAAGTCAACTTTTCTTTTCCTCTGCTTCTTTCCTCCCATCACATCCTAATTTAAATCCTCCCTTTTCCATTGGCTCCCCTACACATAAGCGGTGGAATACTGAACTTGTCTACCTCTCTAGGACTCCAAAAAAATATCCCAATGCCACAAAAAAGGAAACATCTGTGTTCTAACTTAGGGAAAGAAAAAATGAGAAGAAAAGCTATCTCCGTGGATGACAGAAGAACTAAGCTACTACCAATGGTCAGCTGAGCGCAGGTGAGGTAACACTGGGCCCCCCGGGAGAAGATCTGTGTGACCAGATCACATCAGCTCTGGGAAACTCAGGTGCCTCACTGTGAAGTGGGGGTAATAATGTGGCCTCAAGTAAAATCGGGGATGATAGTAATTTGGACCATTGTTGTAAATTTCATCAGGGGGATATTTTCAGCACAGGTCAAGTCCTTCTAAAATAAGGAAGAAAGATAAAGCATATATTCCTAGGGTTCTGGGAGGCACGGCCAGAGCACCTTACCATGGTGCTAAATGTTTCTTTGAGGTCCTCGTATGGTAAAAAGAAAAAAAAAAAAATCCATACGAATTTGGATTCTACTACAAAGTCTATGGTTTTTTTTTTTTTTTCCCCTCTGTGGGGGCTTGAACTTACCACTCTGAGATTAAGACCTGAGCTGAGATTAAGTGTCAGATGGTTAACTGACTGAGCCACCCAGATACCCTTCGATGTTTATTTTAATATAAAAATGTTATAGCTTTTGATCTGTCATATGCTACCTGTTTGCCTTGGCCAAGTTTAACTTTCCAGGCAGTTTTCTCTGCTGAAAATACAGATAATAACACTTCTACCACCCCCCCAACCACAGGGTTGTTGTGAGAATTTGATGAAATAATGCAAGTATAATGCATGCACAGCAATGGCCAAATGAATGGCAGCTATTATTAGTATTAATCTTATTCCTACCAGATTAATTATTGAACTGACCCACAGATCTTCCTTTCTTTCATGTAACCATGCAACAAATATTTATGTAGGACTTACTATGTGCCAAACAGATACAGCCTCTGCTATGCCCCCACGGCTTCAGAAAGTTGCCTTCTGTGTCTTGCAACTTCCAGTTCCTTCTGTTATCTAGCTCTACCCACAGGAATGCTGGTTCCTGGTGTGAACAGCACAGTCATATGTCACAGGGCTAACACTGTGTCCAGCATCTAGGAGACACTGGATGTAGGGCTTAGCACTGGGGCAGCCACAAAGACTATTTGGCTCAGGTCTCACTTTGTTGAAGAGCCTCAAAATTCAATGATTGCTGCTGCCTCCAGACGTGATTATACATTTAGTATATATTCCATACCTTAATTACATATATACACATATACATATGGTGTGTGTGTATATGTGTGTGTATGCATATATATGTGTATATATACATATCTATTTATACACACACAGTATATACAAGGTATACTCATCAGATAATTTCATAACTGATATTCCAGAACCAGACCTCCCTGTGAAGACCAATGAATATTTGCAACCTTGTGAAAAGCATAATTATTCTTCACTATACTTCCTTGTGTGGGTGAAAAGCATGACTGTGTTAAATTTAGGTATTTTAATGTTTTGAATATAGCAGCCTTAGGAAGGAAGAATGGCCCAGGGAGAGACCTCAGAGAGACCCCTGCAGGTCTTCAAGCTGGCCTAGATCTGAAGGGGGCACTGCAGCCTGAACTGGAAAGATGTCTCCTGAATCCCCTATTCAATGGTAGCTTGCCAAGGCCCAGCCCAGAGCCCAGCATGGTGACCTCCATACACACCTACTGACTGGCTAAAGGCAGGCCTGTGGAGCACCTGGGGTAGCTCCCAGTCAAGAATGGAATGGCTTACTCAGGCCTAATCAACCACAACTTTGGAGATCCCACAGCTGTAACCAGTTCCACCCACAGGATGTCAGAGAAAGCAAACAGGCCTTGAGGACATGCCAATCGGGTGATGGAAACCTGGGCCTCCTAACCTTCTTTGGACCAGCTGCTCTGTTCAGGTGGGTTTCTGTTTTTGCTTTTGTTTGTGAAGTTGTTGCTGTCATTCAAGTCCCTTCTAAAAAGTAGATTCCCTCTTTGCCTGAGGGCCAAGGCCTCTGAGGCATCCCCTGCAAAGTCAGGAGGCTTTCCCTCAGCTAGGTAGGAGTTAGGACAAAAAGCTCTGGAGGAACCCTTTGCAAGTTGCTCTCCCTTTAAGGTGCACATTGTTTACCTAGTGAATCTCCTTTTCTGCCTTCAGAGCACTTTTCCAGCACTAACATATGCCCAAGAGGCAAGTGGCCAACTCTGTGTTCCCTGCGACCCCTTAACGCTGAGGCCCTCACAGCCAGCAGTAAGCACAGGGTCATTGACTCAAAAATGTAAAGATAATTCTAGGTGCTTGCTACCATTCCATTCCCCCCGACCTTATCTCAATGAATTATTTCACCAACCCACAGAGCAGGCTGGACAGATTGAGAGGACCACAGCTCATAGCTGCTGAGAGTAGTATATTAGAATTTGGCTCTATCTGGGGAAAAAAAAAAAAATCAATAAAACACGCCCTTTTCCACCACCTGACGATTCAGCATCTGGCTGGTACTGAGTGCCATTTACAAAGCCCTTTCCCTTTCCTGGGCTTTGGCTCACTAAAGGGTTACACTCCTCCCCTACCATTGAGCTGGAAACTATAACTTCCAGCAGCCAGTGTAGATCAAGAATTCCTCCCCGTATCCCACCTGCTAACTCCACCATCTGCTATTGCCAGGAAGCCCGAGCCGGCGTGTAGAGGAATAATTTTGGCAAAGTTACTGCATTTCACTTCCTGATTGGGTAAAGCCTGCCATCAGCTATATTAAGGCAAACCTATGTCCCCCTCCCTTCGCTAAAATGGGGGGGGAGGGAACCATTCCAAGGCAGCAAGACCCAGACCCGCAAGGCAGGTGACAGCAAGAAGGAAGGGTATTAGTACTAGGGGGCGTTAGATGATTCCAAATGTATTACCTTTCCTGAAAACAAAAACAAAGGCTGATTTCAAGTCCCCCCTGCCTCAGGCTTAATCACTACTCACCGGGGCGGTGTCTCCTCTGAGGCCCACCTATCCCAGGTTTCTGAGAAACGACTTAGACTCTCCACACCACCCGGAGGCACAGTCTCCTTAATTCCTTCCCCAACTCAGGAGCTGCCTGGGTGCTGCAGTGTTTTGCTTTCAAAGGCCACGATCTGATTTGCCAGGCCGCCTGCCGGTCAGAAGCTCGCGGGGACTTCTTGCAGGCGAGTGGCTACGAGGAGGGAGGTGGGCGGGACATCCCCCGGTAATTGGCTGCGCCGCAAAGCTTGCTTGAGGCGTAGGGGGAGCGACTTGGGGAGGCGGCCCCAGTCTTGAGCTTTGCTCTCACCTGGAGGGGGCCCCTCTAGAGGCCGCGCCAAGGACGTTGGAACAAATCCCTCTCTCCCTCTCCACCTGTACGGGGTGCTGGGGTGACTGCTCACCTCCCCTGCCCGACAGGTGGGCAGCTTGCCAGGAGACCGACCTTCCAGTTCTCAGAGCCACCTCCCGGGCTTTGCTCCTGCTGTTCCTCCACCTTACACTCTCCGCGTGCCTTCAGATCCTTCGCGACCCTCAAGACCCGGCTCCCACAAAGCCGTCTCAGTACTCGGGGCATATACAGTGTCCTTGCGGGCGCTCCCCTAACACCTGTTGACTGCGCTGTGTACCAACCCTCCCAGCGCGTCCGCCGCTCCGCAATGCCCAAGGTCCTAGCACTGCGTGAATGCTTCCCTAACGTACAACGTATACAGTAAGCAGTAAGTGTAATCAACACGTGCATGGAGCTTACACCTTTTCACTTACACGCATCTCCTTTCAGATCCTCGCAGGAACCCCCTGAGTGAGACTTTGAGCTCATGCCCATTTTACAGATGAGGAAATGGCATTCGGGCCCAGACCCCAAGGAGGAGAAAGAGCCAGTTTGGGTTCAGATCTGGAGGCAGAGAGAGCTCAGAGGGAACACCAGAGAGCAGAACGAGGTTGGCATTTCGTAGGAACCTCCCAAAGAACAGCGTGGCCGGTGCAAGATTTTTCTGGGGCGTGGGTAGTAGGAGCTGCCATCAGCAGACCTGGCTAGGGACAGAGGTTTGGATTCATCCTAAATTTAAAGGGGAGCCATTGCGGGTTCTGCTCTGGGGAGTGACAAGAGCACTGTGACTGCTCTGAAGCTTGCAAAGATGGGCTCAAGGAACACTGTATGTCTGTTCTTGTATCGTTGCCCGTATCAGTTTTTTTTTTTTTCTTTTACTATTGTACACAGGGCTTGGATGAATGTTAGTTGTTGTCTTCTTCTTTTTAAAAAATATTTTTTGTATTTATTTGAAACGAGAGAGCAGGAGAGCACAAACAGTGAGAGTGGCAGAAGGAAAGGGAGAAGCAGGCTCCCCACTGAGCAGGGAGCCCGATGTGAGTCTGGATCCCAGGACTCCGGGATCACAACCTGAGCCAAAGGCAGTTCTTAATCAACTGAGCCACCCAGGCGCCCTAATCGTAGTCTTCTAACTAGGATTTCCGGGTAGGCAAAATTCCAAGGCTCTTTGTCTATAGCAAGATATTTGAGGGGTCATTTAGATGACCCCCTATTAGGTTTCCCCACTAGTTGTGATGTAATTAACCCAAACCCTAACATTCTAGCGGTTTCCCTAAGGTTTTTTTTTTTTTTGAAACACCTCTAATGATTGGCCAACAACTTTTCACGCTAAAGAAACAGAAGAAACCATTGGCTGATTACTCAGGAGGCAGCCTAAAGGAGGACTCCAGAATGTTAGGCCTGTGGTTGCCATAGCAACGGGGAGGCTGGGTAGCCCAGATTCAGCCCAGGGAGACCCAAGGAGGTAGGAGGCAGTTCCTGTCTGGGAACCGGTGGGGTGGGAGGGTTGGGGAGGGGGAGGATCTGCTAGGTGCGTGTTTGTTGGTGCCCCAGGGTGGGAAGAAGCCACAGTCCGGAGGTGCTCCTCCTTGATGGTGTGCCCTCCAAGGCCCCGCCCCCCCAAAAGGGGTGCTGATAATCACGGGGTGCCCTCCCCCCACGGGGCTCCTGCAAGGGACGTGGGCTTCTGACTCCCCTCTGCCTCTGTGAGCGTGCAAACGAATGGGGTACAGGGGCAGTGGGTGGATGGAAAAAGAGCTGAGTTCTAATCCCAGGTCCGCTCCGGCTCCCTGGGCGTCCCTCAGCAAAATGCTCCCCGCTCTGGGCCGCAGTGTATCCATCCCTAAGATGAAAGGGTAAGATTGGCATTTAGTGGTCATTAGCCAACTGTAAAGCTCCTTCCTGCTCTTTGAATGCTTTCCTGGTTTCTCATATGAAAAATATGAAGTGGATTATTTCCCTGGGTACGCTTTGAAAAATGGAAAATACTTTCAAGATGTACTATAGTATCATGTATAACTGAATTGATAAAAATCTCATGTCCTCCAAACTGCTCACGCAAATACCAGAAAATTCCACATAAAGTAAAAAGTATACATGGTTTAGTATGTATTGACATACACTGAACATCAATATGCAGGTATAAGTGTATCAAATGTGTGATAATGCTATAACCCAAATGATTTTTTTGAAAACATAGAGTGGAAACACATTTGTATTTATAGTCCGATGAGTTAAATCCTCACAGAATGTAGCTCTGAAAGGAAAGAGTTGTATAAGACTACATCAGCAGGCACTATGGCTAGAACATATGTACCCCTAGTGTTCATTCATTACTCAGATATTATTGAGCAACTACTATGTGCCAGGAAACAGACTGGGGATTTAGTGAGGAACATTCTATCCAGAGACCATAAACAAAGAAGTACGTGTAAAATACGGTGTTGGGTAGTGAAAAGTACATTGAGAAACATAAGGCAAAGTCAGGGGTAGAGAGTGGCCGTGGTGCTCCTTGAGAGAGACTGGCTAAGGAAGACAGTCTGAGGAGACAGTTTGAGGAGAGACACAGATAAATTTGTGACAGGGCAAAAGATGATCCCCAGCATAGGGAAGGGAGGAATCCACATGCTGCAAGGAGGTATTGGAGAAGCTGAAAAGGTCCCATGGCTTTAGGTGGGGGGATATGACAGCTGCCTTCGAAGACTTGAAGAATAGTCGTATAGAACAGTGGCTTTCAAACTTTCGACTGTGACCTATGGTAAGAAATGCATTTTATACTGTGGTCCAGCGCATACATACATGACAAACAAAAACTTCACTAAAGACTGCAGGCTGTGACTTACATTTTGAAAATCACTAATGCGGAAGAGGAGTGAGGTTTACTCCAGGCTGGTTTCCAGGGGTGGTCTTAGGGTGAATGAAGGGGGGAATAAATGAATAAGCTTTGATATAGGCAGGAAATTTCTAGTAACTGGAACTACCCAACGGTGAACTGCCTCGGTGAACTGCTCTGGGGAAGCCCAGCATTCTGTGAAAATTCGATAGCCTCAAATATTTGCTTTATATTTTGAAAATTGTATGCAATATCCTGGTTTTTTAAAACCAACCTTATTTACTCAGGCTTCCAAATGTCAAAATTCACCTGTTAATATTCAGCAGATGCTGCCTTAGTGGGTATGATAGTGGTTAAGAGTGAGCGGAAGTCAGACTTCTAGGTTCAAAACCTGATTCCATCTCTTAATTCTGGTGTGACCTTGAGCAAGTCACCTAACTCCTCTCTCTAAACTTCAGTTTTCTTATGTATCAAATGAGGCTAATACCTCACTGGATTATTATAAGGAGAGCATGCAGAATTCTATACAAGGTGTTAAAGACTGTAAGCAGTCAATAAATGATAACTATTATTTTAAGCTGTTACTACATTATTCCTGTGGATGTGTTAAAATCTAATATTCATAAAAGCCTACTGTGGACCAGACAACATCATCTACTTCGTCATATGGACCATGATATTTAATCCATAAGCACCTTGAGAAGAAAGTCCTGTCATCATTCTCAGTTGGTGGAGGGGGCAGTGGGGCCAAAACATGAAGGGACTCAGAACTAGGAAGTGGCAGAGCATAACCTTGAACCCAGGGATACTCCTGATTACTGTACAGGTACTCACCTGGAAGTTGCCTGGGCATATGCCATTGATAAGGAAGGCGGTATATCTTCATTACTCTTTTCTGATATTCTAGGTCCATGACATCCTGTCATGAACAGTGACACAAGGAACTGCACGCTAAGGCACATCTGGGCGGGGCTCCGTTCACACCTGGTCTGCACCTGGTCTCATCCTGGCTTCACAGGTATGCATACCAACGCCAGAAAGCATTATCAGTAGTTGCCTTTAAGGGTTAGGATCATGGATTATTTTAGAAAGTCTTTTTAATTCCGTGTATTTTCCAAAAATTTGATAAGGTACCCATATCACCATTGTAATAAGAAGCTTAATTTTTTTCTAATCACTTGTAATTCTAGCATGTGGCTACATTTTAATTTTTTATCATTTGTTTATTTTTAAATTAACCTTTGTTTGAGTGTAGTGGATAAGCAATGTTACATTTGTTTCAGGCATACAACACAGCGATTTGCCAAGTTTGAACATTATGCTGTGCTCACCTCATTAGTGCATTTATAAAATAAGAGCTTTAAACAGACACATGAAAAAATGTTCATCATCGTTAGCCAACAGGGAGATTCAAATCAAAACCACATTTAGATACCACCTTACACCAGTTAGAATGGCCCAAATTAACAAGACAGTAAACAACGTGTTTTGGAGAGGATGTGGAGAAAGGAGAACCCTTTTACACTGTTGGTGGGAATGCAAGTTGGTGCAGCCACGTTGGAAAACAGTGTGGGATTCCTTAAGAAATTAAAAATAGAGCTACCCTAGGACCCTGCAATTGTACTACTCGGTATTCACCCCAAAGGTTAAAAAAAAGTGAAAAGAAGGGCCTTCTGTACCCCAATGTTCATAGCAGCAATGGCCACAGTTGCCAAACTGTGGAAAGAGACAAGATGCCCTTCAACAGACGATTGGATGAAGAAGATATGGTCCATATATACAATGGAATATTATGCCTCCATCAGAAAGGATGAATACCCTACTTTTGTATCAACATGGATGGGACTGGAGGAGATTATGCTGAGTGAAATAAGTCAAGCAGAGAAAGTCAATTATCATATGGTTTTACTTACTTATGGAGCATAAGGAATAACAGGAGGACATTAGAAGGAAAGGAAAAGTGAATTGGGGGAAATCGGAGGGGGAGATGAACCATGAGAGACTGTGGACTCTTAGAAACAAACTGAGGGTTTGGAGGGGAAAGGAGTGGAGGGTTGGGAGAACTGATGGTGGCTATTAAGGAGGGCACGTATTGCATGGAGCACTAGGTGTGGTGCTGAAACAATGAATCTTGGATCACTGAAAAAAATAAAATAAAAATGAAAAAAAACCAATAAGATAGCTTTATTGTAGCTAGGAAAGTAGATAGTAGAAGTACTGAGTACCTAGCAGAAATACTAAGACAAAGACATAGCACTGTAGCGTGGTAAGTGAATGGTAGCTGCTTTTATAGATCCTAAAAGACATTTTTATACTGGAGTGGTCGTGTTGCTTGTGAGTGTTATTGATTTCTGGTGCTCTGAATCTCTTAGATTCTTGGAGTGTGTTGCCAATAACTCTCATGAATATTAAAATTTCAGTATAGAGTGTTAAGCAGAGAATATGGGGAGCATTGCCACGGTGATAAAGTCAAGTGAGGAACAAACACTGACGGTGGAAAGGATTGGTAGAGCACGCCATCTTTCTTTCTGTCCTTTCCTTCGTTAGTAAATGGTGCGGATTCTTGAAGAGAAAAAGATGGGCGAAATAGAACTCGTCTGTCCATGAAAGATGAACAGCTATGGAAACTGAATCCTGCTCCTGCTGTTAACAACTAAAACCCAGACTCCCCTGAAGCAACTGGTTTTAGGCATAAGACAGCTTGATTTGGCAATTCCTGAGAGGAAAACCAAGGCGAGCCTTGCAGTTACCCGAGCTTCCTGCTGGGGGCGGTGTCCAGGCCACGGTTCAGGGAGGGGGGTACCCAAACAAAGCCCCGCCCAGCTTTCCGGGCTGGAGAGATAGAAATCTGAGTTCAGGGAGCCCAGAGTTTGGAATCAATAGAGGAGAACGCCCAGAGGAGGCCCCTGCACAGAACAGTATATACTGTTTGATTACACGTATATGACATTCTAGAAAAGGCAGTTGTGGGGACAGAAAGCAAAGCAATGGTTGCTAGATCCCAGGGTTGGGAGGGTACTGAGGGCCAAGAATCCCAGGAAACTCTTTGGGATGATGGGGTTATTTCTGTCTTAATTGTGATGGCATTTGACACAATTGTACACATTTGCCAAAAACTAGAACTAAGGAAATATATTGGATGTCAGTCAATTATCTTGATAAGGATACATTTATAAAATCCAAGCCTTCAGTAGCTCTGTAAGCAACACCAACAATGAACACTTACATAATCCTCGTTACAGGCAGTGCAATGTGCTTGTGAGTTAGGGTCGTAGAACTAGGTAAGTCTCAGCCCCTACGCTCAAGATTGCTCAGTCTGTTCTGCAGATAGAACAGAACCCAATCAACGTAGTTAATGTGAAATGATCCCTACAAATGCTGTGTTTTGCTGTTGCAGGTACTTAGAAGAACATGTAGTAGAGTTTTTCATCAAACAAATGGAACATATCACAGAACTTTGCTAAGATGGACAACTCCGCACGCAAAGACCAACACCTTGACAAAAAATATCCCAGCCATGCCAGCAAATTACAGAAAGGTCTTGTGAATTTATTAACAGATATCTTTGAGGGGAAGAGAGAACTTTTTAAAAAAAAATTTTATTTATTTGTTTGAGAGGGAGAGAGAGGGAGAGTATGGGGGGGAGGGGCAAAGGAAGAGGGAGAAACAGACTCCCCACTGAGCGGGAAAAAGGACTTGGGGCTCTGTCCCAGGACCCTGAGATGGTGACCCAAGCCAAAGGCAGCCGCTTTAACTGACTGAGCCACCCATGCACCCTGAGAATTCTTGACCTATGTTCTTTTTGGCACATAAGAACACATATGTTGAATTCTGGGTCATACCAACAAGGCCACCCTTAAGACATATCAGATAAATTGCTTTTGGTGGCTCCTCACTGCTTCTAGAGTGAGGACTGGGAAGAAAGTGTGAAAAGAGGATGAGGAGAGAAGAGGGGGGGAGTCTATTCACTACACCTGTTCTTTCTACATTTCTGGTAAGAATCTCCATCTTCACACTTAGAGGTGTAAAGAGATCTACTTTCTCGATTCCTAATGCAAGCCCCCCACACTGTGGGTTGGTGGCAAGTTTAACTCCAGCCCTTAGGGGCACAAATCCTATGTTCTGCTTGTTTCAAGTTTTGGATCTTTCTCAGTAGAAAGAGGTGATGTGATGACTGGGTGGGGGATGGGAGGAAGCCCTCGGGTCATTGTTTATCCATCCACACAGGTGAGATTTCCACTGGCCCAGCTCACAGGCTCCCTCTGGTTTTGTTGGTATGTTTCTGGACCACATCTGGGGTTTAGGAATCATTTCTGGGGCTGGAAACCTCATTCCAAGATCCTTACTCCTCTGGTTTTTCTTTCTTTTGGGACCTTTCCTCCTCCCTGGTATGCTTCTAGAGTTCCTACTGCTCTCCAACTCAAAGCCAGACCTTACTTTTTCCCTCCTTTGACTTTGTGCTATCTCTTCTTCTTTAATACTTTAAAAATTGAAGCATAATATATATTCAGAAAAAGTACACAAGTCACAATTATACAGCTTAATAAATATTCATAATGAAAATACAACCAATAGAATCATTCTTTCAGACCAGGAAAATAGAATCCTAGCAGTATCCCAAAGACTGTGTCTTGTTATTTCCCCTTCTCTGTGAAAGTAAACACTAGAGCTATCCTGACTTCTAATATAGTAATTACTTTAGCCTCTTATTGAACTTTAAGATTTATTTATTTATTTATTTGAGATAAATTTATTTATTTGAGATAAAACAAATCATAAGGAAGCAGAGAGGCAGGCAGAGGAAGGGAAGCAGGCTCTCTGCTGAGCAGAGCTGAGCAGAGAGCCCGATGTGGGGCTCAATCCCAGGACCCTGGGATCATGACCTAAACTGAAGGCAGAGGCTTTAACCCACTGAGACACCTGGGCACACCTGTTATTGAACTTTAAAAAAAAGAGATTGATTTATTTATTTTAGGGAGATAGAGGCAGAACATGCTTATCTGCGCCCTGGGGACAGGGGAGAAGAGAATCCCAGGTAGACTCCCCTCTGAACACAGAGCCCATGGTGGGGGTGTGCTTGATCTCATGACCCTGAGATCCCAATCTGAGTGCAAAGCAAGAGTCAGATGCTTAACCCACTGAGCTAAGGTGCCCCGCCACTGTTTTTAAATTTCAGGTAAATTGCAATCATACAGTATGAACTTTTTTCTCTAGCCTTTTCCCACTCATGTTTGAGAGGTTGAACTTCATGTTTCATGTATCAGTTAATGGTTCGTTTTCATGGCTATAAAGTTTTATTCTGCTTGAATACACCGCCAATTATTTATCCATTCTATGTTGTTTCCAGTTTGGGGCTGCTATGAATAGATGCTTTTCTAACTAGGCTCGTACATGTTTTGGGGACATACATGGAATGTATGTACGTCATCTATGCCTCAGAGTAGAATCACTGGATCCTACGATGTGTTTATGATCAGCTTGATGGATACTGCCATTTTTCCAAAGTGGTTTTGCCAATTTTACTTCTTTACAAGCAATGTATGAGAATTCCAATTGCTCCACATCACCACCGACATCTTTTGCACGTAATGGTTTTAATTTGCATTGCTCTTTGATCAATGAGATCGAGCAATTTTTCATATGCTGGTTGACCTTTAGAATATTCTCTTTGGAGGAATGATTGTTCAAGCTTTTTGCCCCTTTTTTATTGGATTTCTCTTATTTTTACGAGTTCTTTAAACCATTCTAGAAATGAGTCCATTTGACGGCTAAGGGGAGAGTAAATCTCTTCTTGCAATCTATGATTTTCCTTTCCACTCTTAATGGTATGCTAATCGACAGAAAGTCTGAAGTTTAATACAGCCCAATTTATCAATCCTTTTTAGTTACTGTGTATGTCTGTCCTATTTGAGAAATCTTCACCTAGCCCCAAATAATTTCTTCTAGAAACTGCATTATTTTACCTTTCATGTCTAGGCCTGTAATTCGGTTGGAATCGTTTCTGTATGTGGGACAAGGTGGATGCACAATTTTGGTGTTTTCTGTATCTATATCCAGGTGACCCAGCACCATTTATTGAAAGGCCATTCTTTTTCTACTATTCTGCAGAACTGTCTTTGTCATAAATCAAGTGTCTATGTATATGTGGGGTTACTTCTGGATTCTTTATTCAGCTCAAGTACTATACTTTTTCTTTTCCAAATACTAAACTGTCTTAATGACTGTAACTTTATAAAAAGTCTTGAATCTGGTAGTATAAATATTTCAGGTTTGTACCTTTTCTGGGTGATTCTTGGCCCCATTGCATTTCTACATAAATTTTAGAATCAACTCGTTCATGTCCTAAAAATAAAAATCCTTTCTGTTATTTTGGCTTGGATTGCATTGATTCTAGCAATCAATTTAGGGATCATTCACATCTCTACAATATTGGGTTCTCTCATCCATGTGCATTTATTTTATTCAAGTCTTCTTAAATTTTTCTCAAAAATGTTTCACAGATCTCTATTTAGAGGTCACATGTGTCTTCTTTATGTCTGTCTAGGCATTTAGTTTTTATCCTGTTATAAATGGTAATATTTTAATTTCCTTCTCTAATTGTATCCTTATAGAGAAATAAAACAAATGGACTTCTGTATATTGACCTTGATTCTAGTGACTTTACTAAATTCAGTGATTACCCCTCATAGGTTGTCTATAAATTCTCTTCAAAATTTTCCATGTATAATCTTGTCATCTGTGGATAATGGCAGCTTTATTTATTCCTTTCTGATCCATACATTTTTATTTATTGCTCTTGATTTTTGTGCTTGCTAGAGCTGGGACAGTATTGAAAAGAAGAGTAACAATAGTCTCTTGGTTTGTCTCTCAGGAAAAAGCTTTTAATATTTTACTATTCAGTATCATGTTTACTATAGGCTTTTGTCATTGATAGCTTTTATCAGATTAAGGAAATTTGCTTCTATTCCTAGTTCGTTAGGTTTTTTTTTTTTAATTGCAAAAGGACATTAGATTTTATAAAATGCTTTCTGTATCTACTCAACAGATACTTCATCAAAAAAGATATGCAGATTGGAAATAGCAAATGAAGAGATGTTCAGCATCCTTAGCCATTAGGAAAATACACGTGGGAACCACAGTGAGATAGTATGGCACAGCCCATGGGATGGCTGAGATGAAAAACACTGCCCATGTTGACAAGGACGTGGAAGAACAGTAACTCTCATATACTAGTAGTGGAGATGTACAAAGGCACAACTTTGGGAAAGAGTTTTGCAATTTCTTTAAAAGTTAAATGTTTGAGGGCACCTGGGTGGCTCAATTGGTTAAGTGTCTGCCTTTGGCTCAGGTCATGATCCTGAGGTCCCCCATGGTCCTACTCAGGGAAGAGCCTGCTTCTCCCTCTGCTGCTCCCCCTACTTGTGCTCTCTCTCCCTGTCTCTCTCTCAAATAAATAAATAAAATCTTTTTTAAAAAATTAAACATTTGATCCAACCATCCCACTCCTGAGTATTTACCCAAGAGAAATGAAAACATGTGTCTACTCGGAAGAGTTGTATTGGAATGTAGGTAAACAGCTTTTATTTGTCACACCCCCACACTGGCAACAACTCAAATGTCCATCAGCAATGGATTAATATTTCTATATGAGGAAATACCACTCAGCAATAAAATCAATGAAGCGTTAGTACTTCAACAACATGAATGAATGTCAGAATAATTATGCTGAATGAAAGAAGCCAGACAAAAACCATGTACATTTTTAGTACATGATTCCATTCTGCATCTGCTGAGATGACCATATGGTTTTTCTTTTTTAGTTGGTTAAATGGTGAATGACATTGACTTTCAGTCATTAACTTATAACCTATCTTTGCATTGCAGAGATAAACTCCACTTGGTCATGATATATGATGGTTTTTTATATATTGTTGGGCCTAGTTTACCAAAATTTTCCTAAGAATTTCTGCATGTGTGTATCTGAGGGAAATTGATCATAGTTGTTCCTCCCACACCCACCACGAATGACTCTGTCTCATTTTGGTGTCAGGGTGATGCTGACCTCCTGAAATGGATTGGGAGATGTCTTATCCTCTTCAGGCTTTTTTTTTTTTTTTTTAAGATTTTATTTATTTATTTGACAGAGAGATCACAAGCAGGCAGAGAGGCAGGCCGAGAGAGAGGGGGAAGCAGGCTCCCTGCTGAGCAGAGAGCCCAATGTGGGGCTTGATCCCAGGACCCTGGGATCATGACCTGAGCCAAAGGCAGAGGCTTTAACCCACTGAGCCACCCAGGCACCTATTATCCTTTTCAGTCTTATGGGGTAGATTATAAAAGATTGATAGGTAGACTGTGCTATAAATGACAATTAGGTCAAGTTGGGTAATAGTATTGTTCAAGTCATAGATCTTTTTTTAAAAAAATTTATTTTTAAGTAATCTCTACACTCAACTTGGGGCTCAAACTCTAGCCTTAAGGTCAAGAGTCACATACTCTACCAAGTGAACTAGCCAGGTGCCCCCAAGTCTTTGCATCTTTACTAATCTTCTACCTACTTATTTAAATTATTGAGGGAGGAACTTTTTTTTTTTTAAATATTTTATTTATTTATTTGACAGAGAGAGAGCACAAGCAGACAGAGAGACAGGCAGAGAGAGAGAGAGAGAGGAAAGCAGGCTCTCCACTCAGCAGAGAGCCCAATGCGGGACTCGATCCCAGGACCCTGAGATCATGACCCGAGCCGAAGGCAGCGGCCCAACCCACTGAGCCACCCAGGCGCCCGAGGGAGGAACTTTTAAATCTGACCATAATTGTCATAATTGTGGAATATTCTATTTTTTCTTATAGTACCATCGGTTTTTGCTTCATGTATTTTATATTTCTTGTTATTGGGTGTGTCAGCATTTAGGCTTGTTATATTCTCTTAAAGAATTGGCCCCTGTATGATTATGAAATGATCCTCTTTATTGCAAGTAATATTTTTTACTCTGAAATCTCCTTTGTCTGACATTATCTCTAGCTTTCTTCTGGTTCATGTTAACATAATGTGTCTTTTCCCATTCTTTTATTTTTGACCTATTTCTGGGATTATATTTAAAGTATATATTTATATATAATATATATACACAATTAAAAATTTTTTTTTTATTTATTTTAGAGAGACAGCACGAGAAAGGGGAGGAGCAGAGGGAGAGGGACAAGCAGACTCTGCCCTGAGGGCAGAGCCTGGTGCAGGGCTCGATCCCAGGACCCGGAGTTCATGACCTGAGCTGAAATCAAGAGTCAGACCCTTAACCAACTGACTCACCCAGGTGTCCCTAAAGTATATTTCTTGTAGACAGCATATAGTTAGGTCTTTCTTTCTTATCCCTTTTGACCATCTTTGTTTTTTGATTGGGATGTTTACATTACAAAAATTTGAAATTTAATATTAATATTGGTATGTAGGTTTAAGTTTACCATCTTGCAATTTGCTTGCGATTTGTCCCATCTGTTTGATTTTTACTTTTTTGTCATCTTTTGCATTGAGTAGGGTTTTTTTTGTTTCTATTTTCTATTTTTTGTTTTTATTTCTATTTTATCCCTTTTGTTGGTTCCTGGCTGGCTTTATTGGTGGAGCGCACAACTCTTAATCTTGGGATTGTGAGTTTGAGCCCCATGTTGGGTGTAGAGATTCCTCTAAAAGAGTAAAATCCTTAAAAAAAAAAAAAAGGAATATCCTTTTGTAGTATTTTCTTAGTGGCCGCTTTAGGCCTGGCAAACTTTGGCCTTTGGCCGATTCTCACCTACTGCCTGTTTTTATAAATTAAAATTTTTTTAAGATTTTATTTATTTATTTGACACAGGGAGAAAGATCACAAGTAGGTAAAGAGGCAGGCGGGGGCGGGGGAGAAGCAGGCTCCCTGCCAAGCAGAGAGCCCGATGTGGGTCTCAATCCCAGGACCCTGAGATTATGACCTGAGCCGAAGGCAGAGGCTTTAACCCACTGAGCCACCCAGGTGCCCCTAAATTTTGGTTTTGATTGACTATTTATCTTCTGGTTACGAATTGCATTTTTTCTTCTTTGTATACCTATTAATTCTTAACTGAACACCATATATTTTCCATTTTATTTCTTGGGTGCTTTTATAGTCCTGCAAATTCTTGTGGTTTGTTCTGCAGTTAAGTTCCTCAGAACCCAGTTGGATTCTTTCACGTCTTGCTGTTAAGTGTTATCAGCTGAAGACTGGCCAGCATTTGGTCTGGGGTGATTTTGCTTTATGTGTGAGGTAAAACTCTCTGCATACTCTCTCTTCTAGGAATTAAAAAGCTTTCCACTCCGATGCGTGGGAATAGGAGCTATTCCTGTGCCTGTGTTCAGGTGTTACTGTTCACTTAATTCTTCCGGTTGATTTTTTCCTGCAGCCTTGGGTGGTGGTGTCATATGTGTATCTTGATCAATACTCAGGAAACCACCTGCGGGGAACCCGGAGCAGGTCCCCCTCTTTCTCTGTGTGGCTCTCTTTTCTGGTTCTCTGCTTCGTGAACTCTAGAAGCCTGGTCTTTCTGGGCTTCCTGATTCATTTCCTCAACTCAAAGAGGATGGCCTGGATTCCTCCTTCCTGGGCTGTGGCCTGGAAACTTCTCCAGGCTGTAAGCTGGGGGTCATTTTACTGCTCATCCATTTGCTTCCCATTTCTCGGGGATCCCCGTCCTATGTTGCTGCATGTCCAGTGCCCAGAAAACCATCATTTCATATATTTTGTCCGTGTTTAACTTCTGCTTCTGCAGCCAGGAGGGCAAATCCAGTCCCATTTTGGTTGGAAACGGGAATTCAATTATCCAGAGTGATTTTTTTAAAAAATCTTATTTTTCTGGTTGTCTTCCTCCAGAAGCTTGGATACGTGCAGGTGGTTCTACCAAAGCCAGAAGCCCAAGTGTTTGATCTTCTTTTGAGTCAGGAAACTTTTTTTCCTTCCCCCAGGGAAATGGCCTTCCATTTACCTTTAAAAAAACAAGAAGCCTCCTTTCTTTGCTGTTTCCTCTGCAGTCACTTTCAGTTGCTCCATAAACTTTTAAAGAAACAAAAGCTAGGAAGCCTTGCCTGGGCTGCTTTCTGATTTGTTCTCTCTAGTTCCCTTAAAGGAAAAATACCTAGCCATCCATCTCCTAAATGGGGTTGGGGTGGGGGATAGGGAGAGAAGGGAGGAAAGGAATATATATAGTGTATATTTTTTTCTCAGATGTTTTCTAGCCAAACATTTATTCTGCTTCTTTTACTTCATCCCCAACCTGAGCAAATTAGGTCAGATTGCCGCCTCCCCATTATTTCATGCCTTGGTCTGTTGGGTCCTTACCCTGGGCCAGACTTAGGAAGAGGAAGCCCAGCTTGGAGCTTTAGGGTCCGGGCTTATGAGACCAACTGTGTCCAAATACTGGCTGTTTCCCTGAAGGGCTTTGTGATTTGCCTGAGTGAATAGGCCTCAGTTTCCTCGTCTCTAAAGCTGATTCGTAAAAGCACCTCCTGAGGGGTCCCTGTTGGCATCAGGGTTCCATGTCTGAAAAGCAGTTTCGTGTTTCCCAAAATTCAGAGACTAAGAAATGGGCCTTAAAGAGTTTCTGTGCAACCTCACCCCCACATCCCACCTTCCTTCTTTCTCTTGGCTCTCTTTTTTCGACTTCGGCACACATTTTCTCTGTGAGGGTTTGGACTTGGGTGTTGAGATAATGTGGCTCAGTGTTGTGCACATCCTACAGAGTCGGGATGGACCCCCATCCAAAACCTGGCTTGAATGTCAAGACTGGTGATGTCACACACTCATCAGGATGATATGAGAAGGTTTATTACTCACATAATGAGGTTTTCTGGGGAGAGCAGGATAGGCTTTCTCATCTGGCCCCAAAATGCCTCGAGAGAGGGGAAAGAGACACACTTGGGGTTTTACTGTGGTCAGGAAGTGGGGCTGGGGTGAGGGTCAGGGTTTGTATGGTTTAAACTTCTGGCCTGTGCCTCCAGGCCTTCTCATCAGTTTACCCAATGTGGGGCAGAAGGAGAAGAGGGCGGGCTAAGGCTTAAAAGCTGTCTGCAGACCAACGTCAAAAAACAAGAGTCCATTCTGTTACACTCACAGGTTGGAGTTGATAGTTAATCTGCTGTACAGAGAGCTCTCTGTGGAGCCTTAGCAATTGTCCCACGTGTGAGAGCTTCTCTCAGGTGGGGGGAGGGGGCGGAGGAGAGCGGAGAATTTATATATTATTTATACACCACAACCCTGACGTGTACAATTTCAAGTTCATCTTCTTTTTTAAAAGATTTTATTTATTTGATAGAGACACAGCAAGAAAAGGAACACAATCAGAAGGAGTGGGAGAGGGAGAAGCAGGCTTCCCACTGAGCAGGGAGCCGGATGCGGGGCTTGATCCCAGGACCGAAGGCAGACACTTAAGGACTGAGCCACCCAGGAGCCCCTTAGGTTAATTTTCCATAAATGATCCCCTTGTGTTTTTTAACCCCATATCTGCACAAAGCAGAAACCTTACTTACACTTGTCTTGCACTGTGCCCGGACAGCAAGTCCCAGTCTGGAATTTCGCTCCCTCTCAGGCTATTATGGCACTTAACTGAGGTGTGAGTCTGGGTTGAGGACAAGTGCCCATCTCCTCTTCCTAGTGGCTCTAGGATGGTTTTGTGTCCCCTTCCTACATGGCAAGACTGTCTTCCCTGCCAGATCCTTCCTCTTCCCTGAGACAATATGCTTCAGGGATGTGACCAAGTCCCGCTAGTTTAAGAGTTGGGGCAAGGGTTGGGGGTGGGGTGGGGAATGCCTGATGAATTACCAAGAGGGAAAGAAAGTAAAGGGAATATTTTTTTTAAAGATTTATTTATTTATTTGACAGAGAAATCACAAGTAGGCAGAAGTAGGCAGAGAGAGAAGAAGAAGCAGGATCCCCGCTGAGCAGAGAGCCTGATGTGGGGCTCGATCCCAGGACCCTGAGATCATGACCTGAGCTGAAGGCAGAGGCTTAACCCACTGAGCCACCCAGATGCCCCATAAAGGGAATATATTTTTTAAATTAGTTTCATGTTTATCTCCTGTCAAAAGGCAAGTTTCTCTTCTATTCCACTTAAAATAAAACATTAGGGGGCACCTGGCTGGCTCAGTGGGTGGGGCGTGAGACTCTCGATCTTGGGGTTGTGAATTCAAGCCCCAGGATGTGTGTGGTGATTACTTAAAAACATAATCTTGGAAAAACAACAAAATAAAACTTTAAAGTGCTCTTTGTTTTCTACATTCGTCAATTCTCCATGCTAAATTTTATTTTGTTTTTGTTGTTTAGGTTTTACTGCTGCATATCCAACACAATCCTCCATTCCTTTTAAAAGCCGGAATTTAACAATTCCAGAATCAGAAAAAAAGGGATTCAATAGTCAAGCCAAGAGATTTTATTATAAAAAGGTAATGACACACTTTTAAGTCTGGGTTTGAGCCTCCGGGAACAGGCTCGCAAGTCGGGCTAGCGCAGTTGCCCCTAGGACCAGTAGAGGGCGGTGTCACCCAAGGAGCCACAGCCTCTTCTCCCATTGTAGGCTCAGACTGAATTAAAAGAATGGGGATGGTATTAGATTGGGAATTGGGAAGAAGGGAATTAAAAGAATTGGGAAGGTATTAGATTCAGGGAGAACAACAGCGTCTGGTTTTATGGTGCCACATAGAACCCCCCCAAATTTCTTTTAAGAAGAACTGTATTTTAAAATTTATTATAAAAATACAAAATTCAGGGACGCCTGGGTGGCTCAGTTGGTTAAGCAGCTGCCTTCGGCTCAGGTCATGATCCCAGCGTCCTGGGATCGAGTCCCGCATCGGGCTCCTTGCTCAGCGGGGAGCCGGCTTCTGCCTCTGCCTGTGCCTGCCATTCTGTCGGCCTATGCTCGCTCTCTCTCTCTCCCTCTCTCTCTCTGATAAATAAAATCTTTAAAAAAAAAAATACAAAATTCAAAAATGGTGGTATGCGAAGTAAAAAGGAAAATCCTTTTTTCTCTCCTCTCACCCAGCTTCACTCCCTCTGACAGGAGAGGAAATAACAAAGTTTTCCTCAAATAACATGCTAGTAAAATTTAAGTTACCTTTGTGATGAAGGCCCCCCTCGTTAACGGAGTATTATTACGGTTCCTGTTTTTCCTCCGTCCTCACCCTCTTTCCCACATATTTCTATGTCCCTTTTCCTCTTTGATCTGAAAAACTCTGCTGGGATGCTGGTCCTCAAGCAGCTTGGGATTTCACTGGCTAAAGGCCCAAGGGTCTAACCTTCTCCTCCTTCACCAGTGGGGGAGCTGAAGTCCCTCAAAGACATCCTTAGAGTTTTTAAATTCCTTCGGTCATTTAACCAAGATGTTTAAAATACCCTTCTTTTGAAGAAGTCATCCTCTTCAGCTACCGTTTCCTGCATTCTAAAAGTGTTTTTGATCTTATAACCTTGCCAAGATGGTAGAGAGGGAAGGGGGAGATGTAGCTTCTGAAGACAAGTGAGTCAGGAAGGACTGGGGGGGGGGGCGGGAGGGTGAGGGCACGGGTTGCTCAGCAAGCCCCTTCGCCCATAGGCCTGTTCCTGCTTTGTTTTTTGTTTTTTGTTTTTAAGATTTTATTTATTTATTTGACAGAGATCACAAGTAGCAGAGAGGCAGGCAGAGAGAGAGGAGGAAGCAGGCTCCCCGCTGAGCAGAGAACCCGATGTGGGGCTCGATCCCCGATCCCAGGACCCTGAGATCATGACCCGAGTCTTTAACCCACTGAGCCACCCAGGCGCCCCCCTGTTCCTGCTTTGTAAACAAGAATGCTAAAGGACGGAATGTTTAAGTTCCTTAAGTTTTAACATTTTAGGATTCTAAGAAAGCAAATAGTAAAGAATATAGTTTGTGTGTATGCACATGTGCACACACACACACACACACACATATGCACACACACACACACACATTTTTAATTACTTGAAAGTCTTCCCCAAAGATGATAAATAAGGTATTTGCTCAGGAGTTTTCTCTCTTCTCCCTCTAGTTTCATATGTTTTGTGTGTCCCTCTGTCCCTCTGTCTGTCTCTTCTGTGTGGTATCTCATTTGTCAGGCCAGTGATAACCTAATGTCCATCTCTAGAACACTTGCAATTCCAATAAAAATAATAGCAGCCATCATTGATTGAAGCCTACTATGTGTGCAGTCATTTTTAGACCATATCTCTAATCCTCAGAACAATGTTGAAAGGAAGGGTTTATTATCTTAATTTAACAGGAGAGGAAATTGAGGCTTAGGAAAGTTAAATGACCCACCCAAGGTCATATAGCTCAGGGCTTGGCCCATAAGAGGCCCTACATAAATATTTGCTGAATCAACGTGGAAAGAATTAGACGTCAGACCCAGGTCTAGCTCACTCCAAAGCCTCATGTTCTTTCCACACACCACCACACCCCCTTTTGTGGCCTGCAAAGCCACACATTTGATTTATGAAAGTCAGCAGTATGTTTCTGAATAGACCTTAGCAAAACACCCCAAACTCAGGAGAGGGAAAGATGTCAAGCAAGGAGCATCAGGGCCATTCTACATGATCTAGTTCTGAAGACTCAAATCCAGAAACCGAATGGGCTGGCGTTTCGAGTGAGCATTTCAGCTACTATTGGCCTCCAGAAAAGTTTCTGTTGAAGGAACCAAGATGGCGGCCAGCCAAAGCTACAGGCAGCGTTAAATAGAGAAAAGAAATTGCTCAGAAGTTCGATTTGTACTTTCCAAATGGGGCCATGTTGGTTTGTCAATGTGGAAACTCTAAGTACTTGAAAGCCTTCTGTAAATAAGTATGTAAATAATTTTGTGGCAAGAGCACGGGGATCCATAATTCAGGGTCCCTGCCTTCTGCCCCATTAAAGAGCTGTGTGCCTTTAGACTGGTCACTTGGAATTTCTGAGTTTCAGTTTCCTCATCTGAAACGTAGGGAAGATTTGGGCTATATAATTTTTTTAGGCTTTTGAAGCTGTAAAAGGGGGAAAAATGTTCTTGTCCCACGGTCATTATTCTCATTTTTCTTGAGGGACACGGACATTGAGAAGTTAAAGATGTTGTTTAACATCACCCAATAATTTAGTGAGGCAATACAAATTAAAAACAGATTTTAAAACTCTGGTGTTTCACCACCCTTCTTAGAACATTAATTGTCCACACCCTGTGCCTGATCTCATAACTTGGTTGTATCCTCACATTAGTTCCGTGACCCATTTAACACATCTTTAACACAGAGAATCGGAGCCTTGTGAAATATCAGTCCAACCTTGTGGGGAAGCATGGCCCCGCTCACATGCCCCATATAACTCCGAGCCCTGGCCACAAGGAATCCTTCCCAGAGCCCGGCATTGTGACTGGCAATTTGCGCTGCTAGAAATGAAGTCTGCTTTCCTGCACATTTTGCAATGATTTATGGAGGTGCTGGTGACTCCGCATGCACGAAGAAACATGCCTCATGTGGGACAGAATGGAGCCCAGGGGCCCGAAGGACATTTTCTTCCTCCACTTCCCTGTTTCCCATTTGCCTCTGGACGGTGGTCATCTTTCCAGGCTATGTAACACTGATAATGTCTTCGCAGCCCATTGAGAACAAGGATGCTATTATAATAGTTAGGCTCTCTGGGGCTTACTGTTCCATGATTCTAAACCTGACATCCCTTCCAGGCTCCGGTGAATGAATGCTGGTAAGATAGGGGCCCTGTAGTCTCTAGATGGCCACCATTTACAAATATATGTTGGTTTTATGTGCAGCCTGACAGTAAATCCACCTTCCCAGATGGTAAGCAGGCTTGTGTTTAATTTGTGATGAAACAGTATAAAGTGAATACTCTTTCACTCACTAACTTGACAAGGCATCGGACCTGGGATGTTTTACACGTCAAGAAGATTTAAGTGAAAGGAAGTTCAGTTTGCTGGGACCACCATGTTCAAGGGGATAATAAGCCCAAGTGTGCACGCAGCTACGTGTTTGAACCACAACGGGCTCTGCCTGACCCTTCTGCTCCGGAAGCCTGACTGCTCCCCACAGGGTCACCAGCACGCTGTCCTAAGGAGTCTGCACTCCCTGTTCCTGGAAATAACAAATACTTGCCAGGCACCGATGGCACACCAGGCAACACCTGATGACCTTTTCATTTATTAACCCAGACTCCCCATAATCACCCTGTGAGCGGAGGCTCATCATCATCTCTGCTTTTGACATAATGACCCAGAGACTTGGGTGTCTTGCACGGCCAGGCTCAGGCAGAGCAAGGACAGGCCCAGGAGACAGCTCCTCGTTCCCAGACACTGTTCCTTGTGTCTCCTGGGGACGGAAGGAGGGGCACCCTCCTCTGTGCTCTGACAGCTGCTCCCGTGCCCCTGTCTGCCTTCTGCTTGGTCTGATGGCAGTGCGTGTGCACGTCGAGTCCCTCCATCCCATTCCAGAACATGTGAGCTGCTAACAGGCCGTGCTAGTCCCTTGCCGCTTTGCCTGAGCTCTGGTCCGCAGTAGTCTTTCATAGGCGTCTGCTGAGTTGAGTTCTTGCTGATGTGCTGCTCAAGGGATTTCAAGGGGCTGCTAACAAGCGGACACCAGATTGGAGCCAGAGGAGGCTCTGAAAGAGAAGCAGGTGGCTCTCGGAGACCATACCACAGTAACCAAGGCTTCAAAAATGCAGGTTTGACTGCTTTTGCCTGACTGTGTTTCCAGCTGTGGCCAAACAGCTGGGGCCTGTTTTCATCTGTCTGGTGGCCTCGTCCTGCCACCCTGGCTTCCCCACACTTACCTGAGTGGCTCAGAAACAGTCTCAAGAGACCTCATCCCGTTTTCCGGCTTTCTCCCTTAGGGCTCCCAGGACCCTTCACTGCTGAAGTCCTCCCCCATTCTGAACAAAACAGGGAGGCTTTCTTGCGTGGAGGGTGCTCTCTCTCTGCCTCTCTCTCCCTTTTCAGCCGTGATCAGAGGGGCGGAAACTTTGAGGCCAGACAGAAATAGATGTGGGGTGAGGCCGGAAGGGAGAGAAGGCAGGAAGGGCGAAGGGCATCTTACAAGGGGCCCATCTCAGAGAGAGACAGTTTGGACCAGAAAGGCTTCAGTGACCTGGAATCCTGGAACTCAGCAGAAGGGCCCTTTCTGTGACAGTGTCTCATAGTGAAAGCCACTGGTGGGCCAGGTAAAGATGCACTGCCGCTCGAAGCTGCTGCCAACTCCGGACCTCTTTCCCGGGTGGTGGGCACCAGGGATGTGGTCTGAACACCACAGATCTTGACACCCACATGCACGGCCCTGCAGGTTCACAGAGGAGGGACCTCAGGTCCGGGGAGGACACGTGTCCTGGGGCCAGGTGCCTGTTATCCCACCATGAAGTCTGTGCTGGCCTTATCCCTTTGGTTGTGTCAACCTGAGTAAAAGCTTTCTGGCTTCCGTGAAGTCGACAGGATTGATGGACACATTGTCCTGAGACCCTAAGACTAGAGGCCTCTGTAAAAGGAAATTATTCCCTCAAGAGCCCAAAAATCTCTGTGTGGTTTCACCCGTGGATTAACCGCAGCCCCAGGCTCTGCTTCCAACTCAGACACGTCCTCCTCCTGTCAGATACTTCAAAGCCCTTCCACAGACCCCTAGATTTCATTCATCTTGTGCCCCCCTGAGAAACGCCAGCTCACCAGCCCCCAAAAGAGACCAAAGCAAGGTGGAGTATCTCTGAAGGGTCAAAGGCAGCTCTAGTAGGATCTTTAGCCAAGGATCCAACAGAGACTACATTTCCCAACCGAAGGAACAGTTTTACAAACCATTCATTTGAAAAATACTGATTGGATAGAATTTGGGAACTCAGCCCTAGAAAATTCAGGCTATGTAACAGGCTCCAAACTGGGGGACTTCAAGCTTTATATCTGGGTGGGGGAGGGGGAGGTACATGACCACCTCCCTGTTGTTTCCTTCTCATTACCTGTCCAGCCTATCCCAGGATCAAGTCAAGGGAGAGACCTTTGTCCCACCCTTGGCACCTGCAGGGGCTGCCGTTTAGCATTCTAAGCCTTCAGAAGGGCTCTCAAAGTACATTTCAATCAAATGTCACCCAGATGTGTGTTGGGTCAAGGGGTGGGAGCACATCCGACAGTCCTCCCCGGTCAGTCCCACTCTCAAGGTCTTTAACCCCCATGGGAAGGTTTGGCTCCACTAGTGGCCACACACTGGCTCTCACCCCTCTGTGTATCAACTCATTTAATCCTCACGCTGTGGGGCAGGCCTGGGAGACAGCAGTACCTCCTCGGCCACTCCGCACAGGGCGGGCAGGTGCTCGAGCTCATTCTCCCCACACCCATTTATGCTTTGTTCGTTTATCTGTTTTTTGCCTACTGGGGTGGTCTTCGCTGAGAAACGGAAGGTGGCTTAGATTACCCCGATGGCAACCTGGATTCTTGTTTCAGAAATGCACTCTGAGAAGTCTAAACTCACCCAAGAACTGTTATCCCGGAAGTGAAACATCCTGGATATTTATGACCCTCCCAGCTGGCCACTCACCGGCCCTCCTAGTATTCAGGGGAGAAAGGCCAGAAGGCCCTGCTGTTGGAGGTTTCCCTCTGAGGAGCTTAGAAACCTACCTGCCTGTCCTGCGAAGATAACGGTATGCTGGTAAACCAGCTCTCCCCTCTGTGAAGGAAAGTTCTAATTTATAGCATTTGCCAGTTTCTGGGGAGTAAATATTTCCACCCTGCTTTCAAGCTACCACGAGAAAGATCTCTGACATTCTAACCATCACTCTCTTGAGCTGCCAGCTCTAGCCTACCGCTGCCTAGATGACTCTTCTCAGAGATTCCTTAAGGGCCAAAAGGCAGCCCTCTCTCCCTCCAGGCTGTAATGTGACAGCCCTCTTCGTATTTGGCCTGGACTCAAAGCAGTTTGCAACACAGCAGAATAAAATGTAATCAAGGATTTCGGATAAATGACAACCAACTATTTTAGTATAAGTATGTCCCAAATACTGCATGGGATATACTTACACTAAGATAGCTTTTGGTTATTTAGCTGAAATTCAGATTTAACTGGGCAAGGTGGGAGGGAGCAGCTTCGTGTGTCTTGAATTTTAGGAGGCAACTCCATCTCCTTAGACATGTCATGTGGGTGCCCAGAAAACATGTGTGAACTGATGGAGGTGTTGAGGGTGGCAGGGGGACTGAAAGCCAGAGGTGCACATCTTTCTTGTTTGCTGCTTAAACCTGGAAGAGTCACAGTGACATGCCCTGCTTCAGCTCCTCGTTGATTTAGGGGCTCTGGAAACTAAGAAGCACCCAAAGGCATTGAGTCTGATGTCTCTGATTTACAAATGAGGAAACTGAGGCCCCGTGATGTGACTTGCTTCAGGTCACTTAGCTAGTTGTAGCCTTGAGACTAAAATTTCCTGATTCAAAAGTCTGGGGGTGGGGGCACCTGGGTGGCTCAGTGGGTTAAGCTGCTGCCTTCGGCTCAGGTCATAATCCCAGGGTTCTGGGATTGAGTCCTGCATAGGGCTTCTTGCTCAGCAGGGAGCCTGCTTCTCTCTCTGCCTCTGTCTGCAGCTCTGCCTGCTTGTGCTCTCTCTCTGACAAATAAATAAATAAAATCTTAAAAAAATAAAAGCCTGTGGGATTTTATTTTTCTTTTTATCCTACACATTCTCATTTGAAAGTCAGTTTGGTTTAGTGAGTAAGAGTGGATTCTATGTTTGATGGGGGTAGACAAAATAGGTGAAGGGAGTCAGAAGGTAGAAAGTTCTAATCATCAAATAGATAAGTCAGGGGGATGTAATATATAGCATGGCGACCCCAGTTAGTGAAACTGTATTGCATTTTGGGAGTTGCTAAGAGAGTAGATCTAAAGTTCTCATCAGAAGACAAAAATTCTGCAACTGTATATGGCAACAGATGTTAATGTGACTTACTGTAGCGATCACTTCCCAGCGTGTACAAATATTGAATCATGCCATATACACAAAACTAATATAATGTTATGTGTCAGTTAAATAAAAAAATTTTATGTCAAATAAAAAAATTTTAAAAATATATAAAAGTATAATGTTATGTGTCAGTTATATGTCAATTTATAAAAAAAGAGTAGACTTTGTACTAAGACCACCTAGGTTCAAATTCTGGCCCTAACAGTAACTAGCCATGTGACCTTGGGCCCTAACTCTTTTGGCTCTTTCTTCCCATCTTTAAAATGGGGGTTAAGGGGTACCTGGGTGGCTCAGAGGGTTAGGTGTCTGCCTTCGGCTCAGGTCATGATCTCAGGGTCCTGGGATGGAGTCCCACATCTGGTCCCACCCTTAGCAGAGAGCCTGCTTCTCCCTCTCCCGCTCACTTCCCCTGCTCGTGCTCTCTCTCTCTTGCTGTCAAATAAATAAAAGCTTCAAAATAATTAATTAATGAATTAAAATGGGGAATAAAATGAGTTGCTGCGTGTAAAGCACTCAGAACAGTGGCTGGCACACAGTGAGCGGCCACTCAATAAAATAAATGCTAGCTCCACGAACAGCCCCCTAGAAAAATCTCTTCCTTGTTTCCCTGGAGCTCCTTGAATCTGCTCCCACGTGTCAATATCTTCTGAACTTGGCCTAGGGCGCTGGTGCACCAGGTTCTGTCTCCCGTCTCATGGTCTGCCCCATTCGCCCTGGTGATCAGCCCCCGCTCTGCGCACCTGAGATCATCATCACCTACAAAGTGGGAATCAGTGCCCTGCACCCACCGGCTTTGACCGATGCTCCAAGGGTTCACTGCAGTTAAAATTCAGCACAGAGGAATCTGTTAATCTCATGGTTTCTGTCTCATATATTAAAGCATAATCAGATACTGCTCATGCCAGACTGGAAAGTCCTGGAAGGCCCTGGTGGCACTTCAGTCTTTCTTTCTGCCCTGAGAAAGGTGGTAGGGACGGTGGAGGCAGGATGAGCCTTGGGGGCGGAGGTTGGAGAAACTGCAGAGACTTTGTGTTCTTCATGTCCTTAACACTTGTAGCAGGGGGATATTGGGCAAATTCATCTCCACTTGCCTCAGTGTCTCCATCTGTAAAATGGAGACAGTAGCCCCTTCCTCTCAGAGGACTAAACGAAGCAACTTTTGAAAAGCTCGTACCATCAAGTTGGCACCCAGTAAACTCTCAGGACAGTAGAACATTCGTATCCTTTCGTGCTACTTGCTTGGCCAACTTCTGTCAACATAATACTTCCCCCTGGTAACTAGCATGGGAAATGAGATGCAAGTTCAATTAACTGCAAAAGCAGAAATGAGCTTAGAAATCAAGCTTCTGCTTACTCGTCTCTATCATACCTGCATCATTTAGAATCTGAGCTTCCGAACCTGTCTCTCTTTTTGTTTGCGAATTAGACACGGTCTTGTTTGGGATGAAGGTTGTTTTTGTTTCATTTTGCTTTATAAACAGAAACACTCCCTGATTTCTCTTCTGAAAGGCTGAGGAGGAAGCTGAGTCAGGTGGGTGCGGTTAATGTGAAATCAGTCATCATTCCCTCACCTTGGGCTTGCCTTCCCCAATCGGCACACACTGACTTTCGTATCAGCCACACCGAGCAGCCCATCTTATGCTCGTTTCTCTAACGGCATGAAAAAACAAACAAACAAACAAAACCAGCATTCTTCTGGAACGCAGGAAGGCATGGTACAGCGAACCAGACCCAGGCTGGGGGTCCCAAACCCAGGCTGGAATTCCAACCTCCAGCACTTGGTAACTGAGACAGTGAGCGGGCAGGCTAGGAAATGGTGGAGCCAGCTTTCCACCAAATGGTAGTGATGCCTGTCCCGGAGGATGACAGTGAGGCCGAGCATTAATGGATATGAAGCTTGCAGAAAAGCACAGTGGAAATGAATGTTCCCTTATGACACCCCATTCTCTTCCTTTCAGGATAGCATCCCAGGTCCGGGGTTCTACGACGTCATTCACCAATCTCCAGTGTTCAACAGTGCCTCGTTGTCTAAGAAAGGGACGTGCACTTTTCCCTCTATGGTGAGAACCTCTTTCCCGAGTAAGGCCATTAGCAGATCAGCACTTTCCTTCATCCATTGCGTAAACATGTGTTGGACCGCTGGTCCCTTCTCTCCAAAGACTGTGGTTTTAATTAGGAGAGTAACTGTTGCCTCAGGTGTCATGCAGGTAAATTAGAGCCTGTGTCTTTAAGTAATTTCCCCCCTCACTGCTCCACATGGCCAGAGTGAGAAGAGAGGCTAGAGGGATATTCAGAACCTGATCGTCCACATCAACTTTGTCATTGTGGGATGGACTAAGTAGATGTTTTCCTGAGATTTCTAGGCACCAGGGAAAAGATTTTACCCTAACAGGGTGTTTTACACCACTTGGTCTAATTGGGTTATTCAAATTATTGAGAAGTCTGCCGGGAGCGAAAAGAAAGCAGGCAGCAGGCTGAAATGGAGTGATCTTCCTCCCCTTCTTTGTAAGATGTGGGTCTTTATCTTTGTGGATGGCTCTAAGAATCAAGGATCTATATGAAGTGCTGATGTCCCTGACCAGACCTGGGCAAGGATTTTTTTTCTTTTGTTCTTAATTTGAGTATCTATAAATTGGCAAGAAGAAGAGATATAGTGAGGGAAAAGGGTCAAACTGGGGTAAAATTAGCTGAGGTAGAAAAGTGAAAAAAGGAAGCAAACCCAAACTAGCATCAACAAAACACATATGCCTTCTGTCCCTTTAAAAATTACAACAATCTCTTGCAAAGATGTATTATAATGCCTGACACTGGAACCGATTTCAAAACAAAACAAAGCACCACACAAAGGGTCCATTTAAGACACGCTGAAGGCAGCCACTTACTGGAATTTGACTTTGGCAGAGCTGACTTTAAAGTTAGCTCCCTATCAGCGGAGATGTGGAAGTCACCATGGCCCCAGTGAACCATGCCTCTGCCTCCTTTCCTGCCTCAAACCCTGCAGATGAAGGGACCTGAAAGCAATCGACAACAGAAGTGCCATCTCACGAAGTCTTGTCTCAGGAGACAAGACTTCAGACCTGAGCCTGACTCAGCTGAGGATTCTCGATGTGGCCTCGAGCACGTCACCTTCCTGTGTCCTGGTTACCTCATAAAAGTGGAGACTCCCTGGAGGCGCTGGGCAAATTGCAATGAGCGAAATGCTCTTTGAAACTGCGGAGTATTGTAAACATGTTAAATATTATGAGTGTTACCACCTGAGTCACCAACAAGACATCCCGCACCTCCTAGGTTTTGTCTCCGAGAAATTCTTGGCCGTAGAGTGGCACAGTCCACTCCTGCTTGGTGCCAAAGAAGGGATCGAATGAGAGCACACGACCAATTCCCTGCTAGGCTTTGTGCACAATAACTTTCCAAACGACGAGGCTGAAGAGGAGAAGAGGCCCAGGGGAGGGTCCGAGTTTTACAGAACTTAGTCAGGCCCGTCAGGTCTTTAAAAAATTCAGACCAGACCCAAAAGAAAGCAGACATGGAGTTGTGCAGGCTTCCTGTCCCTGCTTTGATGGATGAGAATTTATATTTATAGATATTTAGATTCCTGTAACCAGTTTGCAGTGGCCCATGGAGATCTGTTAGGAGACCCCACATCTTAGCTATTTCCTTTCTGCTCTGATGTGAATTTCATGCCCCCCGCCCATCCCCTTAGTGACTTTCACCTTTGACACCTCCTCCATTTCTGGATCCGAGGACTCTGAGGGTAGGAAAAGGAGACCTCCTCGGAGGAAGATCTGCCTGACTGACACTGGTATAGTCAGGAGGAGTGTGATTGTAGGTGAGGCTGACCAAGAAACTCTGTGGATCCATAAATTCTAGAAACTTCCTGATGACTGTTGGAACCACTACACCCAACCTTCAGAGAGGACCTGTCATCTTGCTAAGTCCGAATAATTTAAAGAGCTTCATTACTGTATTTTAAATCTTTGTTCCAGTTTATTCATGAGGCTGACAGGATGTTAAATGAGGCTGATGGGAGGAGACTTTCATGGCCTTTCTGTTGGCATGATGGCGGGAGTGGTTCCGGGAAAATTAGTAGGTGCTGGAGAGAGGTTCACAAATGCCAGCATGTGGCCAGATTGGAGCCCACAGGCCCGGCAATGAAAAGAAAGTCAAGGTCGTGTGAATGAGTATTACTCTGAGACAAATTCTATTATAATGCTTTATGAAAATTGGCTTCAAATGAACAATCAGAACAATTTTTTCCTACAAGTATGTTCACAGGTATTCTAAGCCAAAAAGATTTAATGATCTAGTAAGTTTCAGAAAGGCTGGGTAAGTGAAGTTAGGTTTGTTTAAGGTAGGACTTCTCACGGTACTTAACACGGTGGGCTTTATGGTGAGCCTTCAACGTGGGAACACAGTATGAGGCTTCTTAAGTTTATTTGGTTCTGGGGCTCTCTCCCTGCTGCTGCCATCACTAACACTAACCTATCTTATAAAACTGGTATGTCAAGGAACCCATCGGGAAATGGTGTTTTTGAAAAGCGTGCTAGCCTCATCTGTTGGGTGAGTCAGGATAGACACGCTACAAACGGGACCCCTGAGGGGTGGTTTCACCTTACCAGCCTTGAAAGAATTTACCATCCTTTACCAGCTTTCCTCTATAGAAGTGAAAGGGGAAAATGTGCCTATCTTACTGGGCAGAGGAGAGAGCGGGTGATGATTCCCCTTGAACTAGAACATCTCACAGTCATTCATCAGCTGCCCATCCTGTAAATGAAACATGTATTGCTTTATTCTTTTTGACTTCTTCCCTTTAGAATGAGATATCTAACCTATATCATGTAGTGGAGACAGACCGGTGACAATGTTGGTTCCACCCATCGAATGGCAGACAAAGCCCAGTGTCCTATCCATCAAGTGGGGATAAGCATAATATCCACTCCCCAGGGTTTTCAAGAAAATGAAACGCAACAGCTCATGGAAAGCATTCCATTAACTATTCCATTAACTATTGCCCAAAATGCAAAGAGCTTAGAGGGCTGGGGTAACCTTCCTTCTGGGAGCACGAGTGAATCCTGACCATTAGAGAAGGCTGACTGGGACTTGAATCCAGGTTAGGCTCTGAACAGCTGAGACTCTGGACAAGAACGTGTTTGCCCCCGGGAGCTCGTCCACCCATATACCATCGGTGCTCCATAGACTAGACGTTGAGAACCACTGCCACGAAACTCAGGGTGAGGAGCTGGTGGGAGGGAGGGTCCATGCCTCTTCACAGCCTCACCCACTTTCTGTGTTTGTGTAGTTACTGACCCCTAGCCAGCCGAGGTGTTCTCAAGCTTTTAACCATAAAATAATGAGAATTTTTTGTTTGTCTGTTTTATCAGGCTCCGATACTTGCCATACTATCCTAGGGTAAAGCGATGTTATCACCTAGTTTCTATGGCTTTTGCCCCTTTTCATTTGGTAAACATTGATTCTGCTTGCTTTATTATTGTTTTTTTTAATCTGAAAATAGTTTATGATGACTTCCTGGAAGGAGTAGGATTGGTTCTACTGAAAGAGAAAAAAAAAATTGTATGGTTCTATGCAATCAGCAATTAGGGGGTGCCTGGGTGGCTCAGTCGATAGGTGTCTGCCTTCAGCTCAGGTCATGATCCCCGGGTCCTGGGATAGAGACCCCACATCCGGCTCCCTGCTCAGTCACCCTCTGCCCCTCCCCCTGCTCATGCTCTCTCTCTCTCTCTCAAATAAATAAATAAACCTAAAAAGAAAAAGAAATCAGCAATTAGGTGGAGGGTAGGAGGCGTGGTTGGACAGCAACCCCTCTCGACCCTTGTACCTTTAAGACATTCGAAGCAAACTTGTTATTTAAGCAATTCAGATTACTTAATCTTAGAAACAAGACATGAGGTTTTACTCAGAGGGAAAGCCTTGGCTGGAGGAAGAAAGTTTAAAGCTTCCCATCATATAAATTACCCAATAGTTTATGAGTCAAGGGTAAGTGGCTTGAAACGGGATTGGGTGGCAATGCATTTATGGCAAAATCATTTTTGCCAAGTCCCAGATATTAGATGAATAATTTGAGTTAGTTTACAGAAGTCAGAACAGGTCAGAACTTGCCTTCTCCAAGAGCAAATCCTTAAAGCCCGAGGTCAGTTTATCATTGCTACCTGTAGGAGTTTCAGCCCTCACACAATGCTTTTAGACCTAGTGCTGGCCACCATTCTTTGACATCTGTCCTGCAGAGCCCAGAGATTATATGAGAGTGCTGATTCCTTTGGTTTTGTCCTTGCAGCGTGCCCGGTTGGACACCATTATTTCTAAATACCCTGCAGCGAACACATACACTATCCCATCACATCTTGTCTCGAAGAAAGACTTCAGTAATTCCTGTTCCAGCATGTTCCAGTTGCCAAGCTTTGCAAAAGTCCTCAAATTTGAAACTCCTGCACCAAACCAGTACAATGTAAGAACATTGCATGCGCTTGTTAAATCTATACTGGATGAACTCTTTACTAAAATAAACGAAGGCGGCGGATGCTTTGGGAAATAGCGTTCCAATGCAATTGACAAACCAGTTAGTGTTTGTTGACTGCCCAGCGGGTACAGAAGGCTGCACATGGTTTTATGGGGAATTTGCAGAACCCTGAGAAAAATGTGAGCAACACGGAGGTCAGTGGGAAGCAGTGGGAAGACCTCGCCCCGGAAAATACTATAATTACTCCTGCTACAGAGACTTTCTGGGACATAGTCTCATCTGTAACAATTATTATTTCCCACATTATCTGCAGTCACTATCCATTTACTTCTTAGGATTTTATAGGGAAAATAAGCTTCCATATTTCCATATCAGAAATTGGGTTTTTAGCAGTAATGTTTTGCTACTTGCAATCACTTTGTAGTCATGGAAGCAGAACGGTGGGATTAATGGTTAAGAGACGGAGTCAGGTTCAAGTGGACGCTGCCCCTTTCTGACTGTGTGGATCTGGGCATGTCCCTTCAGCTTTCAGGAATCAAGTTGTTCATCTGCAAAATAGGGAAATGTGTCTACTTCATAAAGTTCATGCAAACGTTAAATTGGGTCATCTGAGCCGAGTGCTTAGCCCAGGCCTTGGCGCATAAGGACCCCACCATCCATGGAGATTGGCAGAACTGGCTTTAGGGAAGTCATATTACCTCTTGAGTCTCAATTGTAAAATGGAATCAATTATACTCACCCTACAGGGTTATTATAAGAACCAATGAGACAGTAAATGAGGGAACACTCCAAAATACAAGAAAAAGGGGGGGATAGCTCAGTGGTAGAGCATTTGACTGCAAAATACATAAGAAGTGAATTGCGTATAAAGTATTAACATGATTATGACATATTGTCATATATGGTCTCATATTTTGGTTTCAGAGTACTTCATTTTTTATTTCCTTTTTCTTGTATTTTTTTAAATTAACTAATTAATTAATTTGTCAGAAAGAGAGAGAGCATGCGTGCACACACAAGCAGACAGAGTGGCAGGCAGAGGCAGAGACAGAAGCAGGCTCCCTGTCAAGTAAGGAGCCCGATGTGGGACTCGATCCCAGGACCCTGGGATCATGACCTGAGCCGAAGGCAGTGGCTTAACTGACTGAGCCACCCAGGCGCCTCCCTTTTTCTTTTATAATACCTTTAAGTAATATTATTTTTCTGCCTACAAAGACCCTGACAACTTTCTGTGATTGATCCAATCACTTATAATGTGCTCAGAACAATGTATGTGCCTGCTAGGCTGGCACTGTCAAATAGAAATATAGTGGTAGCCACACACATCATTTAAATCTTGGGCGCCTGGGTGTCTCAGTCCATTAAAGATCTGGCTTCAGCTGGGGTTATGATCCCGGGGTTCTAGATCAAGTCCCGCATCAGGCTCCCTGCTCCGTGGGGAGTCTGTTTCTCCCTCACCCCCTCCCCCTGCTCATGCTCATTCTCTCTCTCTCTCTTTCTCTCTCTCTCTCTCTCACTCTCTCGCAGAAATAATAAATAAAATCTTTAAATCTTCCCAGTAGTCATATTTGAAAGTAAAAAGGAACAGGTGATATCAATTTTAAGAATATATTTATTTATTTAATCCAGGATGTTCAAAATATTATTTCGATGTCTCATCAATATAAAGATTAATTATACTATTAATTATAGTTATACATGTAATTATAAATAAAATAATGCTTTACATTCTTTCCGCCTATCTTTACAATCCAGTATGTGGTTTTTAAAAAATTTTATTTATTTATTTGACAGAGAAATCACAAGTAGGCAGAGAGGCAGGCAGAGAGAGAGGGGAAGCAGATACCCACTGAGCAGAGCCTGATGTGGGGCTTGATCCCAGGACCCTGGGATCATGACCGGAGCTGCAGGCAGAGGCTTAACCCATTGAGCCACCCAGATGCACCAGTATGTGTTTTATGCTTTCAGCACATCTTAATGTGGACCAGTCGTGTTTCTAGGGCTCGATAGCTAGTGGCTACCCTATTAGACAGCACAGCTCTAGTCTTCCCCTGAGATAATCAGAGCCTGAAAATAATAATGAGGAGGACGGTGAAGTACTTTTCAAGGCCTATATACTGTTCTAAGCATGATGTATTCATCTTGTTTGATGATCACAAGAATCCCTGAAGTGAGTGATGTCTTCTTTCGATTTACAGAAGAGGAAACTGATGCTCAGGGAAGGGAAGGGATTTGCCCAAAGTTATCCTGCTAAATAAAAGGACTGTTTGCATATCGTCGAGCACAAGTAGACGGCTGAGGGATACAGCTGGAGAGCGAACCGTCATTGTGTTCCAGCCCTGCTGGGTCTCCCTTCGTGGAATCTGTGGCTGCCCTGTGCTAGACCAGGGATACAGCTTAGATTCCAGCGGGGATCTCAAGACAAAACTAATAAATGGGCTAACCAGAGAATTACAAGCTGTGGCCAGCTTTGAAGCAAACGAACAGTTGGGGTCTGAGAGATAGAATATGTGGAGAATATGGGGGGGGTTGACAGCATTATGTACTTTAGACTGGGTGGTCAGAGAGGGCTCTGGGGCTGAGACCTAAGAGCTGAAGGAAGAGCTAGAGTTGGAGGATCAGCATGTATAAAGGTCCTGGGACAGCCAAGAAGGTAGCTAGGGTAGTATTAGCTAGGAGGAGAGGGGAAAAGGAGAAGCCAAATAGGCAGGAGCTAATTCATTCAGGACCCTAAAGACCCTGGTAGGGGTCTTTCATTTGGTTCTCTGTGGGATGACATCATCTGATGTACTTTAAAAAAACAAAAACTCCCTCCAGCAAGCCCTATGGAGAATGGACCATAGTCTGGGTAAAGAATGGATTTTGAAAAACCAGTTAGGAGGCTGTTATGCTAACAGGAGAGAGGCCAAGGCCTGGTCCAAGAAATGGATAATGTTCTTGGCCCTTGCACCTTTGCCATTCCTGAGAGAGGGAGTTAGCATTCTATGCGTCTGCCTCCACAACCCCACTGTGGGCTCCATCACCCAGCTTGAAACCTCCAGCGCCCCACACAGGTCCTGATAGACGGTACACTTGCAATAAATGCTTACAACGTTGAAGGAATTACCCCAGGGGTATATAGTTAATCTAGAAAAGACCCTTTCCCAAGTCAGAGCTCAGATTTTCTGCCAACAGATCAATTTTAAGTGTATGGTTTTTGTTGATTATTGTTTTAATGTGACTGTGAAAATATTTTAGGCTCTTCATTAAATATAGTCAAGTATTTTAGAGATCCATGAACTAGAAAAGCAGAATTCTCTTAGAATTCTGTCCTCTAAAGCAAACCACCAGCAAAAACAGGTGCAATTTCTTTCATAGTCTCTTTCTCCCCCGTCCTGACCTCTGGTATTAGGATTATGCTGTTCACAGTACTCGTGCATTTTCTTCTCAGCTCTATCTTGGATTTTTCCCCTCCATGGTGATATAGCAAACTGCTTCATTTTTTTTTTTTTTTTCCCCAACCGGCCAGTCAAGCTAGCTGACTGTTTTCCTCGTCTAATGGTGAAATCTCCCAGTGACACACGTTCAGAGTATACAAAAATGCTCCCTCTTTCAGTTGTTTTTCTGTCTGGATGAGGAATAAGGCTGAAATCATGTTTTGTCTACAGGAGGCTTTTTTTCTGACCTGGAGAACAATGGTTAAGTCAACCGGCAAAAAGCAGCAGTGTGATAATCGTGTTAGCCACACTGCAGGCGAGGTCTCTTAGGGCTTTTCTTCTCCTTTGCTTACCTGGATCCTCCACCTCTCCAGGCGAATCCCTTTTCTCCAATACCATGTGATTACTTCCTCCCGGCACCCTGGCTCCTGTCCCTCTGTCCAGTAATTAGCCTGATGCTTTTGTTTGCCTTCCCTGCATGCATTCTAGCCATCGGGACCCTGGGAAAAGCTAAGTTCCTCCCCTTTTGTAAACACAAAATCAAAATGCCATCTGCATTTCTTGAGAATTTTTTTTTTTTTTTGACAAAAGAGTATCTCAGAGAAATCAAACCATCCCGGCCCCAGCAAATAGTTTCGCTCGTTCAGTAAATATTCCCAGTCACTGCCTTTATGATTTTTATTGCATCTTTATCTAATGAATACAGGGCACTGACTACAAATTGGTATTTAAAATATTTATGATTCAATATAGCAGAGGAATGAGCTCAGGGTTCTTTTTCTTTTCTTTTTTTTTTTTCCTCTCCAGTTATTTTCAGAGCGCCAAACACGCTGTATATTGTGTGGATCAGTCAAAATTTTTAATTTCTGGTCGGTCCAGAAAAGTCGAGACAAGGGAGTGTTACAGATCTGATCATCATCTTCAATTACCTGATGCCCTTGTGTGTCTCCCCAGTCCTGCGTTCATAGGAGGGCAGGAGATGTAGGTGGGGAGATGTAGGACTCAGTGTCCTGAAAGGGACAAAAGTCATAGAGAAAATAAGGAAAACAGTGTGCATTTACAGTGGTATAGGCTTGAAAAAGACACTGTCCTGTAGGTGATGTCTGCTGACCGCTGTCACCCAACTGCCTCAAGTAGAGTAGGCAGCCAGCCTGGCAGCCAGATTTCGGGCTCTCTTCCTGGCTCTGTCCTCTGGGCCATGGAGGGTGACCAGACACCTGCTGGGGACCACAGACTCCTTGGCCTCTCCAGCTGGAGTGATGGCGAAGGCAGAGTCGGGGGGACCGTCTCCCCCCTCGTCCGTTCATTCTCTGAGGGACTCGTGCTTGTGTTCTCCCCCCAGACCTCTGTCTCTTACTGCAAGCAGAGAAACAACGTCTGTGCCCAAGCCGGGTTTCTGTCCAAAACCCAGAGAGGATTTTTCAGTGTCGCTGAAACAGGACCTGCCCCAGGTAAGCAGCCAGCCACCTGGCAAGGGCCTTGACCTCAGGGTTAACGTACCAGATCGGCTCTGTGGGGCACCATGGCTTCATAGGGAGTCTCTTTGGAAAGAGTTCGGCTTTGGAGGAAGCGGGGATGTTGAACAGGTGTTGAACAAAAAGGAGAAAGCTAAGGAAACAAAGACTGTTCTGGAAATGGCCCTAAAGCAGCCTCACTGGCCTCCCTTTTCATGACCAGGCACCTCTGCTCTGGATGGCCAGATGGGGAAGTGGCTTCTCACCACAGAAGGGTGCACATCCCCATGCCCCAGGTGTCCCTACAGTCTCTGAGGGTGCAGGGGAGGGGTGTACTCAATACACTGAGTGTCCAGACCCTTCCTTTCCTCCTGAGCCTAGAGGGCACTTTGTCAGTTAGTCACCAAGCACTGGAAAATAGCTCCGTTTACTCAGAGCCTACTCCGTGCTAAGAATTTTCCACACAGTCCTTGCACATCTGTTTTCCTTGGCTTGTACTCTCAGTGGGGCTTTTCTGGTGAGGAAAGGGGGCTCAGAGAGTGGTAGTGAGCTGCCCCGCATCACACAGCGGACAGACGGCAGGCCTAGGCCCAGAGGTGTGTCTCTGAGGAGACTATTACCTCAGTTAGCCCACAGTGACTTTTGAAACGGCCCCAAGAGCTGGCCTGCAAGTGTTTTCCTCTCTGGACTGGGAAAGCTGTTGCTCTGTCCTGTTCTCTCAGTCTGCTTCCTGCTTCCAGCCTCAGTGAAAGGTTTCCAGAGAGGTCAGGCCAGGCCGCCATTGGCACTCTGGGAGCCCTCGTCAGAGCAGACCTTCCCCAGTGGGTCCTGCAGATCTCCCGTCCCCACAGCAGGGAGCTTGAGCCCCAGAGCTGAGGGGAGGAGCAGGGAGGGTTTGCCTGCTCAGTCACACCTCTTGGAGGCGGGGTGTGGATAAAATTGCAGGCCTGTCGGATTTCACCAAATCCAGATTAAAGTTGAGAAGATCAGTCTGAAGCTGAATAACAAAACCAGCCCTAATTAGGAGGCTAAACCCAGGCTAAAACTCCCCTGGCTTGCATCATCAGAGGCAAAGCCCCACCTTGTTTGTTTATACAGAGCAAAGCCAGCATCCCCGGGAGTCTGGCCAGAGGCCCTGCCTGTGAGCCCTGGGATGTGGGCACCTTCCCAGCCTGCCCATGCATCCACTCCTTCCAGGAGGGTCTTCAGGGGTCCCCAGCCCCTGGTCCTGGAGCAGGGCAGGGAGAGGTGGGTACCAGTGCGTGCTAAACTCCTACTGTGTGCCAGAGGCTTTACGTTTCTCATCGAATGATCTCCAGACCCTGTGGAGATGGTGGCTGGCACACAATCGTGTGCTCAGAAAGCGTGAGCTACTGCTATTATGCGTCCCCATTGTACAGGCAAAAATGATACCCAGGGTCCCACTGGTGGATTGGAGTCTGGGCCCTTCCCACTGGATACCTGGTGCCTTAGTCACTCCCCACCCAAAACTTGCCTGGGGAATCTGTGACGAACAATCCGTTTTGACCTGTTGGAAATAACTCTGGCTGCTCCTTCTCCTCCTTGGCGGAGGGGGGGGGGGTAGTGTGCAGATGTGGAACTGTAATTGACACCCCCTGCTGGGTCTCTGGCCCTGGCCCAGCTGCTCTGGGGACCCCTTCCTCAGGGGCAGAGGGTCAGGACTGGCCTACCTTAAACTCTGAGCAAAATGCTCACTGTCACACATCTGCTGGTTGGGTTTTCTAGTTTCCACCTGCCAAGCATGTCACAAATGTCCTCTTTTCTATTTTTCCTTAAAATTAAAAAAAAGCTATCAGGCTAAGGGGAAAGGCCAAGGTTAAAATGTCACTTGAAAAATGTGGGTTTCAGAATGGGAATTGCACTGTGAGATCCACATCGCGTTGTCTTCCAAACACACTCAGGAAAGGACGAGAAGGAAATACACCAGAGGTTATTCTTGGTTCTCTCTGAGACTCGGGAGCACAAGTGTCTTTTTCTCCTTGCTTCTGCTTTTCAGCATTTGATAATCAAGTGATTGCTTTAAGCTCTCTGTGGAAGGGAAAAAAAAATACATTTGTATATGTATAAACATATACATATTTACACGTTCATGAGAGAAAAAGAAACAAACTATGAGAGATGTATACCAATATTATAAAGGCTGCTAATTGGACATTTGCCTTTTGTTAACTTAACCATATATTGGGAACATCTTTTCATGTTATTAAAAAACCTCCTAAGAATATCATTTTGAAACAGACGTATGGCATTCCATTGGATGGTGGTACCATTAAGTTAAGGACCAAATGGCCTTTTATTGAAAATGTAGGTTGTTTTAAACTGCTCACTATATAGAGAGCAAACATCCCTGTAGCTCACAGCTTGTGTACAATCAAGATTATTTCCTTGTATTAATTGCTTAAATTGAAATTGCCAAGTCAAAAGTATGTAAAATATTTCAGTGGTTTTTGTTTTGTTTTGTTTCTTTTCTATCTGGGACCAAATTGCCCTTCAGCAGAGAGGTCATTTATTCTCCTGCTTCTACAAGGCACCTGTATCTCCTCACCTTTGCCACCACTGGGTATGATCATTCAAAGAGCATCTTGCTAATACCCCATGTTGTTTTCAGTACATTTGTAATGGAAAACTACATTTATTTGAAACAAAATCAATCTTACCATGTTTAGAGAACTTGAAATATTTTCCCCACCCATAATGTTACCACTTTTCTGGGTTCCCACGTATTTTTATCCAGATGGATCCATTTATACCTGGTACATATAGTGACTTTTAGGTATTATTTTCACTCTTTTTTTTCCCCCCCTAAAAACATGGCCATGTGGCTTTATGGTCTCCATGTTTATCATGGCCAGGGCTGATCTTGCACTAGACTGGGCTGCTGGGCCCAGCACGGTGCCTCTGCTCTTGGACCTTCAGGCCACGTACACTTCTCACACTGTGGCCACTGCTGTTATGTATGTGTCTATGCTTAGAGCTTTTCCCCTATGCTGAATAATTTCTTTAATTTCTGAGTAATGGGAAAGCTGGGTCAGAGGATCCAGGCATCCTCAAATTTCTGGTCAGTACTCCCTCTTTGTACTCCAAAACACCTATACCCCCGACAGGGCTCCCAACAATTCAGGGGTGAGACTGCCTTCTGTTCCCCCAGTCCAGGACCTTCTCTTCCTCTACAGCCAAATTTATTTTACTCTCTCAGTTTCTTGAAACAGGGCATGGTGGGAAAGCGTGGACTTTGGAGATGGGTGGCCCCGGGTCACATAATAGGTACTCAATAAATATTTGTCGATCGTATAATAGTTACTAAATGACTACCATGTGCCAGAAACTTCAATATTATCCAACTGTCCTAACCACCCTGTTGCTGGAAAAATTATTCTTACCTTATGGAGGAGGAAGCTGGGCTTAGTTCCTGGTTAGATGAAATCTTTTTTGGCAAATCATTCAATATCTCCAAGTCTCCATTTCTACCTCTCTAGAATGGAGGTGACAGTGACCCATAACTGGGCTACTGTGAGCATGTTTCCTCGAGGATGAGTGTGATTTTCAGTGATTTCAGGGAGCCCTTCCATCAGACCACCGTAGAGAGATAGCCCCTTCTAGTGTTAAATGTATTCTTACGTGTGAAGTAGTGCTTTTCATTTACTTGAGAAGAGTTCCTTATTCTGTTATTTAAAATGTCTTTCTTCTTAGGACATTATAATATCAACGAATCCCTTGTGAAGCAGTCGCCAAAGGTATTAATGTCTTGTTTTAAATCAAAAACTGAACGTGGATTAAAACTGACATCAACGGGCCCAGGACCTGGTTATTACAACCCCAATGATCACACCAAGATTCTGAAAAAGACTCTTATCCCGTGAGTCCTGATTATTCTAGTCTTTCTTTGGAAAGGTGGCTCTGGGGAAGGACCCAACAGAAGCAGAAAATAAAGGGGTGTCACTGGTTGGCAGGACACAGCTTCAGGTCCCTCTCCCTTGTTGACGTAGTGGGTGCTCAATAAATACTTACTGAATGCTTGATGTTTATTGAGCAACTGCTATGTGCCGGGAACATAGCCTCTTCCTCAACCATCATCATGACTCTATTGTAAGAATTATTATTCTCACTCCATAGACTGGGAAGCTGCACTACAGTGAGCCTGAGGCTTTGCCTGTGGGCACACAGCTAACGTGAAATGCCCCTGGGAATCAGGCTCAGGACTGTCTATCTTGGTGCTAACATTATTCTATTTTTATAACATAACATCTTTGCTGGGGTGGCAAGATATATAGCAGCAAGGGCCTGTCATAGTTTTGTACGTATAGATTGAAAGTCTAGACCACAGAGTTGGTCAGACCTGCCGGATTTGAACTTCAGCTCTGCTGTTTTCATGCTGTGCGACCTAGGGCACTGTACTAAACCTTCTGAGCCTCCATGTTCTCATCTGTGGAGTAAAGTGGGGATAATTCATGCCTTGTAGGTTGCTTTGAGATCTGATGTTTGCCGTAGGATAGGTGCAAATGGTGACAGCATTAGCACACACACATTTAAAAAGTGAAGATGGGGATTCTTGTTAACATGTTTAATATCCTATGTGTTTAATAGTACCTTCACCAAACAGGTTCAAGAACTCGCAAGGCTTATTTATTCCTCAGGTGGTTCTAGAGCTAGAACTAACTGTAAGTTCAGGCTGCCTGTCACCATCTAAGACCTCACCCCAGTACAGTCCTCTCCAGGTAGGACTGGTCCCTGTTGGGGAGATCTGACCTGCAGGGTGCCCCCCGCCCCACAGGGGTTAGGCAGGTAGCTAGGTTCATACCCACAGCAGGTCAGAAGTCCAGGCAACCAGGAGAGGCTGGCAACGTTGTGCCTAGTCTGACCATCAGCGCAGGACAAGAAGATGGGGTTGAGGAGACGAGCAAGGCATGAACAGGCCAAATTAGACTTGGATCTGGAGAAAGGATTCAGACCTCAGATGGAATCCATGAGTAAGTCCCTTCTGTCCTTCAGTTCTTGGGTTCTGTAGATTGGGCCCTCAGAGGTTCCAGGGCTCAAAACAGGACGGTCTCCAGCAACAGGCTCTTTCTGAATTATCAGGGACTCCCGCCTATGGGCGGGCTTAGGGCACCACTGCGCACCACCTTTCCCCTGCTGAGCCAGCGAACAGAAGGGGTGGGGGATGGGCTTTGGAGCTAGCAGAACTGGGTGTGAGTCATGGCTCTGTCCCTTGCAGACGCTATCCCTCTCCAAGCCTCAGTTTCCATGTTATTAAGTGGAGATAAGGGTCTTATTGCATAGGGGTTCTGGGAGGGTTAGATGAGACTGTTCTCCTTAGAGCAGCTGCTATTCCGTATCCAATGGCGTATGAGCATATAGGGTACAACTCCTTGGTATAGCCACTCAGGCCCCCTAGTTTGAATCTGGAAGCTTCTTCGAGGAAGAAGTAAAAAGGAGAGTGGAGAGCACTCAGTGTTGAGGTGCTTTCCGCAGACAAGTGCCATTTGGGCTTTGCTAAAGTTTGGACAAGTGGTTTGAAATAATTCTCATTTTATGGCATTTGCGTCTGTCAGTCAATAAGCTCTGTAGGTTTCTGGGTCTGTGCTGGAGGCTGTGGGGGTGCTCGGGTAAACAGGGCACCAGATGACCTTCCGCTGGGCTTACCTGGGAACAACTCCAGAGCAAAGCAGAGGCATGCGCCACAAAATGCTGGATCATGTGGCCCCAGGGCTCTTGGCTACCCAGATCCCCAAGGGCAGTCTTCCTAGCTGGGTGCCATGCCGTGGTGCTTGCATGTCTGAGGTTATCTGGGGATCGCTGACTGTCGATGATGCTTTGTGAATGACGGACCTTTGGTAAACAAGTCTAGGAAGCACTGAGTACGAAGCTTCTGCCCTGGGAGCGTCACGGAGTACATGGCCTAATTAAAGGTTCTGAGAAGTTCTGAAGTAAAGAAACCTATTACACCCAGTGACTCTTAAACTTGGGTTTCCCCTCATGAGTACATAACCCCCATTCGGATTCCTCCTGGTGAGTGCAGGGTGCCCAGGACATTTGCATTAACTTCCCCCAGGGTCTGGGGCTGCTCTCAGCACCCCCCTGGGCCTTATCTCTTTAGGTGTGAAAAGAAGGAAAGGTCTTTGCATTTCTGACACTCCAGGACCCTGGGTTTGCTCACCATGTCATTCAGGAGCACATACTAGGGGCAGTGAACATGGAGCCAGCCCAGACCCACAAAGGAGGCCCAAAATGTATACATTTGTAATTGACATGGGAAGGATACAGCTGAGAAACCTCTAATTGTACTTAAAAAACAAGAAGATATAATTCAAGTGTGATCCAGGATAGTCTAAACAAGCATCCATCTGTTTATGTTCAATGATGAGGAAATGAATTAATATAAAGCAAAAATACAGCTGAATACCTTGTATTGAGGGATTGATTGTTTAGACTCCAGTCTCTCGAGTTGGAATTGTTTGCTCTCCTGTGTCCCTGAAGGGTAGAGGGACAGGAGCAGTGGTAGTGGGTGGGGAGCACCTGCTGGAATCATCAGGTCTGCATTGTTTCCTCCCCATCTCTATGTAACTTCGTCAAGACTTCATGCATACCAAGTCTAAGCACAGTTCGCTCTCCTGGGCTGCATGGGGTGGCACAGAGAACCTGAGAGTCATCACCGGGTGTCCTCGTGGCTGGGGCAAGCAGCCCAGATGTCATGCCCATGTGACCTGATGTGAGGCCTATTGGTCTTCAGTTGCAAGCGCTTGGCTTGTATTTTGGGGGAGGGTCCCATCTTGCAAAAGTAACCTTTCGGCTCTGCTTTCTTGAGGATGCAGGAAGAATCAGAAGATACCAGTGGTCCCTAAAATCGTTAGTCCAATGTAACCCTCCCAAAAAAGTAAAGCCCAGGAGTTGAGGATGGGGTGAGATCCCAGGCGGGCTAGGGAGGCCGACAGGGTGCCAGGCATGGGCTTTAGCTCGTCTCTGCTCTGCTCCCAGAGCTGACAATGGGCTGTGGAGACAATGTGGCTAGTGGAGGTATATTCACACAGGATCCAAATCAGAGTTGGGCTAGTGCTGAACCTCCCACCTTCCCCATTTACCAGTTCTGGGAGCCTGGGGGTGCAAGGGCGGGGGGGGACCCTTAACTCCCAGGAATTCAAATTCAATCCTGGAAATTGTGAAATGAACACTGCGTAACGTGCTTGGGAGGCTAACATACGATAACCCAGAGAGCTCACCAGGTCTGGTTCACGGTAAGCTTTCGATACACGGAACTTGTATTTCGTATGTGAGCATACTGTACCCACCGGCTGCTTCTTGAGTGGCCCCTGGAGGGCAGGTGCTGTGCTAAGGGCTGGCAGGTGTTCAGATGACCGTGTCTGGGCTCCCTAGCTGAGGAACAGGGCACAGGTGCCTCTTGGCTGTGGCTACCTTCTGACGCAAAGCTAAGAGCATTTACCGGCTTACAGCGAGGGCTTTGGAAGAGACGTGGAGTGTTTGCTTCAGGTCTTCAATACCATCACAGTGATGACTCAGTGAATCGGAGTGAGTCAGGATAAGGGCTTTTTAGAGATCAAACTTGTCCCTCCCAGGCGCTGCCTTCCACGCACAGCAGCGAGGGGAAACGCCCACTGACATCTTTCTAACCCTTGATCTACTTCCTGGAGTTTCTAAGGCCCTCGTTTTGCACAGACACGCTGTCCTGCCACAGCCAGAGCTGAAGAATCAAACCCTGTTGGCCCCACTCCAATTTGGGTAATTATCATGACCCACCTAAAGTTCCCCTGGGATTTTCAATTAGATACGGGATGCTTCTTCCCAAGCGGCTGTAATCTGTCACCCTCTCCCCTGTTAAACAGATGCTGCATTCCACCCCAGAGGCAACCAGCTGCCCTTTAATGATGAGAAAAAATTGCCCCTTTATCCCTCCCGACCCTGGGAATCCCTGAGGCAGAGTGAATCAATGCCTGGGAGTGTCCTGAGGGTCTCGGATGCCTTCCCCGAGTGACCTGCTGGGTCCTCCTGAGACATTCATTATTCTCGGGTGATTTGCAAACAGCTCACATTGGGAGCTGCAAACGTACTTAATCCAAGTTGTGGCCAACTCAGAGCCTTTGATAGATATTTTCCTTCTACGAGGCAGGACCAGGTTGGCGTTTATAACTAAGCAATGAGGCTCATAAAAGCCCCGGTCACCATGCACTGAGGGTTGCCCTAGTCTGATGCAGCCAGACATTTGTGATCTGCCCAGCCCCACTTCACCATGGAGGGAGCAGCCCTGAACGATGATAAAGCTGTCAGGTGGAGTTCAGGTGTCTGGACTCCCCAACTTGCGGCAACCCCTCCGCTTTTCTCTGCAGTTCAGTAAATGTTCTGGGGAATAGGGACGGGTCCTCAAAGATGAGTAAGACGCAGTCCCCTGTCTTAAAGAGCTAGGCATGTACAGAGCATTAGAAAACCTAGCATGTTATGCGCAGCGAAAAGAAGGGCTAGAACATATCGAGGGCCCAGCCGTGCTGAGCTAAGAACTTTTATGGATGCCACCTAGCATCATGCTCCCAGCTCCCCTGCAGGGCAGTACAGCTACATAAAGTACAGATGAGGGTGGTGGAGCAAGGCATGGTATGCAGGTCCAGCTGGCTCCAGGACCCATGCTGATCTGTGGAGCCCCAGGAAGGGCGGTGGGGAATGGGGAGGGCAGTAGCCACAGAAGTTTCCCTGAAGGATGTGAGATGTGAAGAATGATCAGAGTTTGCAGGGAAAGGAGGAGATCCTGGCAGAAGGAACAGCACAGGCAAAGTCAAGGAATGGTCGAACAGTGTTGTGTTGGGGGTTTCTGGAAGGTCAAATGGGAGCAAGGGGCGTCGGGGGTTAGGCTGAATTGAGAGGCCATAAATAGGAGCTATTCCTCTAGCTTCTCATCGGGGTCTGTGAGGATGGATGGTCAGAAACAGGTGAACATTCTAGAAATCATGGGTGCATGAGAGCTGAAGGCCATCTAGGAGACTCAGTGGCCTCTGCCCCCTTATTCCAATTCCTGCCACATACAGCTACAGCTCATGCCTCAAGCATGATCTTGTCCCTGCTGTTTCCTCTGTGGTAAATGCCCCCTTTTCTACCTGAAGAATTCCTGCTTACCTTTCAGGGCAAATGTTAGCTCATCTAGGGTAGAATTCGGGATTCACTTAATTGGAATTTCTGCCCCTCCAACCCAGTGCAATGTTTTTATCTCTATTCTAATATTTCATGCTTTAAAAAAATAATACAAGTGAAGTACTAGTTAATATTCATAAGAATCCTGGACAGAAGGTATTCTTATGCCCCATGTCACAGAAGAAGGAACTGAGCCTCAGGGAGGCTGAGACTTCTCTAAGGTCACAGAGCTAGTGATGGGGAAGTGTGGATTCAAACCCAAGTTTGTCTGGGAGCAAAACCTATACCTTCTTAAGTTGTCACCAGCCAGGACTGTCACTAGCAGGGGATTGCCAAACCCTTGGGAACATACAGGGTCTGTGTCTCAGCACAGAACAGTCTGGACTCCTCAGAGTGCCTGGCACACGGCTGCACACGTGGCTGGCACTCTTTAAAGATCCAGAGAGCTGAGCTGCCGGCGCTGGGACTGTTGTTGGGGTGGAGGGCAAGGGACCTCTCTAGACCCTCCTGCCAAGAATTCTGGTGAGAGGGGCGCCTGGGTGGCTCAGAGGGTTAAGCCTCTGCCTTCAGCTCAGGTCATGATCTCAGGATCCTGGGATCGAGACCCACATTGGGCTCTCTGCTCAGCAGGGAGCCTGCTTCCTCCTCTCTCTCTGCCTGCCTCCCTGCCTACTTGTGATCTCTGTCTGCCAAATAAATAAAATCTTAAAAAAAAAAAATTCTGATGAGACACCAGCCCCGCCTCCTGCAGGCTATTCCCGGTTAGGACAGTAGACACCTCATGGCCGTCTCGATGAATGGGGCCTACGGATGACCTAGACCGCTGGGGTGACCTCATGCGGTGGTTGGCTCACTCCGGCTCCAGCTTTTAGGACTCAAGCCTGTCTCTCAGTGATGCCGGTCCCACACTCATCAAATTTCTGGGGGTGCTTTGAAGGGGTGACACAAGCCAGAACAAGGCGAAGCCCGCTTTCATTTCTGAGGGGAGAGGTGGTTGATCACACACTATAACCTGTTCTTCCATGTCGGCTGGAGGGGAAGAAAGAGGCATGGTTTTATTCTCCTTTTCCTGTGGGCACCTTTGTTCTAAGCACAAGCATCCCAGCCAGCTGTTCTGCGTGAGACGCGAGCCCCAAGTCAATTCACGATGACTTCCAACAGCCTGGCAGTGGGAGCGGCCAGCCTGCTTCAGGGTGACTCTATGCAAGGGGGCCCCCAGCCTCTCTTCCTGAGGCTCCGTTGCTCCCCTGAGACCAAGCAGCTGGCAAAGGCTTGCTCTGATCATCCCACTAACAACATCTGCTTTTTTATTTTAATTTTTTTTTTTTTTTTTAGTTTTTGAAGGTTTTATTTATTTATTTGAGAGAGGGAAAGAAAGAGAGCATGACTGGTATGGGGAGAGGCAGAGGAACAGGGAGAAGCAGACTCCCCGCCAAGCAGGGAGCCCGATGGGGAACTCGATCCTAGGACTCTGGGATCACGACCCAAGCCCAAGGCAGACACCCAAATGACTGAGCCACACAGGCGCCCCCACAACATCTGCTTTTATTGAGCATTTACTGTGGGCTCCACTCACCAAGTGCCTTATAGAGAGAGGGTGCCATTCCTCCTTGCTGCGGGCACAGAGAGGTCAAGGGACTGGTCTGAGGTCTCACAGCCAGTAAATGGAATTCCTGGAATTCAGATGCAGGTCTGTGGCTCTAAATCTCCAAGATTCCCCTCTGCCATTTCCCCTCTGCCGTGATGCTTTCCCCAAACTGCTAGCCCCTTGAGAGTTGAGTTCAGTGCTGGCGTTACTACCGATGGGCTCCGTGACTTGGGGTGGGGTGGGGGGGTTGCGGCTCGCTTTCTCTCTCTCTGGGCACCAATTTCTTTAGCACAATGAGGAGGCTGGATAAGACATCACTGGGTCCCCTTGAGGTCTCTGAGTTTAAAAACGCCCTCACTTCCAAAGGTGTTGGCCAAAGGGCAGCAGGGTAGCAGTGACCGGGAATCCCGGTCCCCTCCTCTGTTTGGGTGGGCGGCCTTCCAGCTGGGGTGAGTCTCTGGTGGCTGTTCAGTGCTGTGAGGACTTTCCCTTCTCTTTTGGTGAAAGACCTTAGACGAAGCCTCAGGTGAAAGGTGGGAGTGGGCAGCCCTTCCATCGCATGGCAGGGAGAGGGTTGTGATTCCCCGAACAATCCCAGAATTCCCTGGGCAACTGGCAGACCTCTGGTGGATGATTGTAGCTGGAAGGTTAGAGGTTATCGTGTCCAATCTCCTCATTTCGTAGATGGGGAGACTGAGGCCCAGAGCGAATTCATGACAGAATTAGGGCTCAGGCGCCGTTCCTTTCACCTTTCTTTTTTTTTTTTTTTTTTTTTTAATTTTATTTATTTATTTGACAGAGATCACAAGTAGGCAGAGAGGCAGGTGGGGGGGAGTGGGGGGGTGGAAACCAGGCTCCCTGCTGAGCAGAGATCCCGATGTGGGGCTCTATCCCAGGACCCTGAGATCATGACCTGAGCTGAAGGCAGAGGCTTAATGCACTGAGCCACCCACGCGCCCCCCATTCACCTTTCATGTACTCTCTCAATGATGGACCTAAAAGACTCCTTTTCCTGAAGGGCAAGGGTCATAAACTCAGAAAGGAACAATTCCAGTGTGACTGGTAAGCACGAGGCAGAAGGCTCTTGATTTCCAACCAAGTATTTGTTCACTCCCATATCCTGCTTTGCTGGGAAGATATAGTAAGATCCTGAAACGTCCATGCTGACCCAGGTCTCTTGAGATCTGCTCGTCATGGAAGGGCAGATCCCTGGAATTCAGGAGGCTTCGTCCCACTTCCTGATCCATTCAGCAGCAGCACCTCCAATGCGCCTTCTGTGTTCTCGCTCTGTGCTGGGCCCTGCCCTGCCCACTGTTTGAGGGACGTCCTTGCTCCCTAGGGCTGGTGCCATGAAACCACCATTGTGCAGAAGAGAAAAGTGAGGTCCGGGGGCCCCCAGCTCATGAGCCCCAGAAACTTGCTCCGCCTGGGCCTTCTGGTGCCTGTGCTCTCCCCATGCGGATATGTTGGTGTGGGCCAGGTCTTGGCTTGGCCTAAAAACAAGCATTTCCCCAATAGACTATTTGAGTGCTAGCTTTACATTTTGTCTTTTTTTTTTTCTGAAGGAGAAACCCCATCCTGAACTTCTCTGCACAGCCTTTGCCCCTGCCCCCGAAGCCGCCCCTCCCGGGCCCTGGGCAGTATGAGATCGTGGACTACGCAGGGCCCCCCAGACACTTCATCTCCAGTGCTGCGTTTGTGTCCAACACCAGCCGGTGGACAGCGGCCCCGTCCCAGTCAGGCCTGCCAGGCCCAGGTCAGAGGAGTGTTTCAAATGCTATAAAAACCAAATCTGGAATTGTCATTCCTGGGCCATCAAATGTCACTGATTTATGGGCTGTTTGCCAAACAGGTTACAGAGGCTTGAGTCCATCTGGAAGACCTTGTAGCTTGTGCTTTTGGAGTATGAAAGAAGTTTTTTTGTTTCTTTTTTTTTTTTTTTCAAAAATTTTATTCATTTGACAGAGATCTCAGAGACAGGCAGAGAGAGAGAGAGAGGAGAAAGCAGGCTCTCCACTGAGCAGAGAGCCCAATGCATGGCTCGATCCCAGGACCCTGAGACCATGACCCGAGCTGAAGGCAGAGGCTTTAACCCACTGAGCCACCCAGGCACTCCTGTTTTTGTTCTTTTTAAGGTGGAAGGTGTGTTAGAGTTAATCCAGGCCAGAGATTCATAACCAATGACCATGGATGTCCCAGAGGCTCAGAGATGGGCTCTAGAGGGGTCTGTGACCCTGAAATTACCTGCAGACTGGGAGCATGAAGACACTAATTTCTGGAGAAAGGGGCCATAGCTTTTATGAGATTGTCCAACATTTGCGTGCTCTTAGAAATGCTTAGCCCCCTGGCCTGGTCTGGCCGAATCGCTTGACAACTGGGGAAGGCCTGGAGAGCAAGGTGTGCACTGAGCCACAGTGAGGGAGGGGCAGACAGAGCCATGGGCTATTTCCCCTCCGTGCCCTCTGTGCCGTGTTGTGACAAGGCACGCCAGGGACTATTCCCTGGGACCGTTCCCAGGAGGTATCTAGGTCTGTGCCCTTTCCAGATGGCTGACTTGGGGGGACCCTGTCACCTCTTGAAAGTTAACAGTGTGAGGGACCTTCTCCAGCGGCTGGTCTCTGTACTCCCTGACCTCTTCATAGTTCTCCTAGAGCCCTTCAGCCACTTGCCACCCCCTGATGTCAGCCAGAGCTGGAGGACCTGGGGACAGACAGGTGTGCTAGCTGGCTGGCAGCCTGAGAGAAGGAAGGCAGAGCTGAAGGGACTGCAGGTCTGTGTAAGTCAGTCTTTCAGTGAGGACTGGTGAGGCTCCCACCATGAGGAGACAGAGGTCACCTAGCTCGGTGCTTACGACCAGGGATGTCAGTCTGGTAGGGGAGATATACCCTCCCCTTCAGGCATACGAGTGCGTAGAACATCGGGTGGACAGGACAGGGAAAGCAGATCTTAGAGCTTCGGAAATGTAGAAACAAAGGATAATCGAGTCAAGAAGACTGCAGAGGTTGGACCTGGGGGTCACTGGTCAGCTCAGGCAGAGCTTAGCTCCATATGCACAGTGGGCTCCAGGAGGCCCGGGGCCCAGCGAGGATCCTTGACTGCACGTGTGTGGCCCAGGCCTCTAGAAGCTTTTCCTGGGGGTCTCCTCCCTGCAGCACACGGTGTGGGACACCTGGCACCTGGGCGCAGGCCACTTCCTGCTGCCAGGATCACCGGCAGCGTGGGCTTCCCTGGGAGGGGGTGCTGGGAGTAAGCCCCACACAAACATCTGCCTTCTTGCTTCCGGTGGGCTGCCTGGTGCTCCCGGGGGCTTGGACCCCCAATAACCAAATCAGCATCCTTTTGGGAGTTTCCATTCACCCCGGTGTGGTCCTGGCCGCTGATCTAGAGAAAACGTGGCTGCAGTCATCATGGCTTTTACTTTTCTGGAAATTTCTTTCTTTTTTTAAGTAGGCTCCACACCCAGTGTGGAGCTTGAACTCACCACCCAGAGATCCAGACTCAAAGGCTCTGTCAACTAAGCCAGCCAGGCACCCTCTTCTGGAAATTTCTGAACGAAATGAAAACAAAACCCCACCACGTTGACACCTGGCTTCTTTAAAAGTATTGCTTTACTCCATTGTTTTTTCAAATCTGATAGAAAACTCTTTGGTGAATTTTTCTTCTGTTAAAGAAGTTGCAGGGAGTTAAAGAAGGCCAAAAGCCAGAGTTCAAGTCCAGCATCAGCCAGGCCAGGCCCTTCCCCTCTCCGCCTCCCCATGTGTGAGACACAGGGGCAGGACAGGGCTACCCCAGCATTGCCAGGGGCTGGAGCAGCTGGGCTTTGCATTTTTAATTCTAATTTTAATTTTAATTCTCTCTCCCTCTCTTGCCTCACAGCCACGTACAGGCCGGAATTCCCTGGAAAGCAGTCCTTTCTCTACAACGAGGACAACAAATGGATCCCGGTGTTGTAGGGCCCTCACACAAGCTCAGGGAGGACCCTGGCCACCAGCTGCCCCACCCAGGATTTTTGGGACGTTCATTCAGAGAATGTCCGTTTCGTGTACGACAGATGACTCCCTGTGGGCAGCTCTGCGCCCCTCCGCTCCGCCCCAGCTGCTACTGAGCTGGGCTCCTGCATTTGTCCTTGTCTTGAGCTGTCCCCTGGAGACTGGGCGTCCATATCTACTGACTCCAGTGGTTTCCTGAGCAGAAATGAGGAGTGGACAGAGCCTCTCTTGTTTACCTCGCCATGCACCTGTCCATGCTGGCTTCCGCGGGCCTCCCCGCGGATGTAAGGGGCTGCTGAGCTCAGACTCCAGCGAGAAGGCGGCCAACAGCAGATTCCCCGTCTAGAGGCCTGATGCTGAGCCATGGCTCTGGGCTCCAGAGCACACCTGCAGGATGGACCGCACAGGACCGCAGCCCAGGCACACTCGCATCCTTCAGCCTTGACCCCCAGACTTCCCCTGGAGTCTCCGGAGCTGGGAAGGCCCAGAGGCGCTTGTGATAGACACGGAAGGATTGCCTGGGCCCTGGCCTCCAGCTAGATCTTTGTGTCTCCCATTCAGGAAGAGCACAGCAGCCAGTCACTGTGGTCACTTCTGCTCATTACCCACCTTCCGGAGGGGCCACCGCATCCCGTGGGTGGCTCAGTATTTGGCAGCCCACGTGGGCAGGAGGCTGCCAGAACCAGGGCCCTGGAAACTGTGATTCTGAGGGGCAGGGAGGCCACACACCACTTGGTGCCTGTGGGTCCTTGCTTTCCCCGGGACTTCCCTGTCCCCAGGCCTGGCCTCTGTCTCCTTCCAGACCTGCTGCTCCAGCTTGACACAGTCTTCGGTGGATCTTCTCTGGCCTGCCAAATTGGCTTCCTCCTGGCAAAAGGAAGAGGTTCCCAAAGAACCAAGGGGAGCTGGAACTGAGCACTTGCCCCAAATACCGATGTTGTTCACGTCTGCCAGAGCAAGGCTCTGCTGCAGCCCCCTCCCTGCTCCACACACAGTCAAGGCCTCTGACTACCTGGGCCCCGCCTCTGACTTTTCTCTGTGACCAGAGAACGGGTTTCCTGTCCGAATGGCCGCTGACTGGCCCTCCCTTTGGGGACAGGTGGGTGAGGAAGAGGCGGGGAGACGGATAGAATACCACATCCAATTAAACTGAATTCTTGCATCTCACGAAAGCTGGCCTTTTTGTAAACCCCAGATTCCCACCAGTGCCCGCTGCTCTGAGATGAGCGGGAGGTGGCCTGGAGCTCCTGGCAAAGCGCCACAAAAGGCAGGACCTGGAGGCAGGATGGCTTGGGCTCCCCTCTTGTCAGGTCCGTAGCTTTTCCTTGAGGGAAAAGAGTTGGATTCGAATTCCGGGGCTCAAGGTCAACACTTTCAGGGGCTGGGCAGGTAGTGCGTGGAGGAAAGTAGGTAAGACCGGTATGGGGAGGGGGGTCCAAGGCCGCCTGTCTAAAGGGACATCTAGTAAGTATCCAGCTAACTGTGGCCAGATCTACAGAGTTTCAACAGAAATCTGGAAGTCCTCAAAATGTGAAATCTCCTGACTGAAGATGTTGACAACCATCTTTCAACTTGAAGTTTTCTGTTGAGGCTAAAGGAAACTTCTGCAGGCCATCCATTGTCCACTTGGGTTGTAGAAGTTCTGGAAGACCCTTTTGAAGCTGGCATTTGATGTTGTACCTTTCTTTGACCACAGACTCTGGACAATGGGGCCAGACCCCAAAGTCTTGGTTTTTAGGTCCCTCTGACCCTGGGGGACCTTTAGCAGATGCTTGGGCTGGGTGCCGCCAGCCCTGGGGTCTCTGTGCGCAGAGGCTGGGAAATGCATGGGAAAACGAGTCAGGTCTCTCTAGCCCTTGGGCAGCTGGGCTGAGCACCGGCAGGTAAGGGCTGTCTCTCCAGAGGAGCGCCCTCCACATGGGATCAGGAAAGAGGGAACTCTGTGGGGAAAATGGCAGGGCTGTGCTTGGCCAGTCTGAATCTGGCTTCTGTTGAATACATGACAAGCTGAGGCCCTGAGCTCAGAGGGTCTGTTTTGACCATATCTAGCCTCTCGTAATGTGTCACGAGCTGCCTATAGCTCTGTCCAGACTCTGGCCATATGTTAGGATCACCTTGGGAGCTGTTATAGAAACAGGCTGCTCAGGCCCAAACCCTCAGAGTTCTGATGTAATTGATCTGAGGTAGGGTCTGGGCCTTGGTATCTGTATTGATGTTCTTAGCATGATGATGATAATGTATTTAGTTAGGGTTAGGACACACTGATCCTTTTTTTTTTTTTTTAAGATTTTATTTATTTGGCAGACAGCGATCACAATTAGGCAGAGAGACAGGCAGAGAGAGAGAGGAGGAAGCAGGCTCCCTGCTGAGCAGAGAGCCCAACTCAGGGCTCCATCCCAGGACCCTGGGATCATGACCAGAGCCAAAGGCAGAGGCTTTAACCCACTGAGCCGCCCAGGAGCTCCCACACTGATTGTTCAATAAAGTATTTTCCAAATGTTAATGTGCATGCCAGTCACTTGGATAGTTTGTTATTAAAAGCCAAATTCTGTAGGTCTATGGTGGGGCCTGGGAGCCTGCATGTGATTTTCAAAATTTTTTTAAAGATTTTATTTATTTATTTGACACATAGAGATAGATCAGAAGTAGGCAGAGAAGGAGGCAGAGAGAGGGGGAAGCAGGCTCCCCGCTAAGCAGAGAGCCTGACGTGGGGCTCGATCCCAGGACCCTGAGATCATGACCTAAGCTGAAGGCAGAGGCTTTAACCCACTGAGCCACCCAGGTGCCCCAAGATTTTATCTATTTTTTTGAGAGAGAGTGAATGAGAGAGAGAGGGAGAGAGCATGAGAAGGGGGAGGGTCAGAGGGAGAAGCAGACTCCCTGCCGAGCAGGGAGCCCGATGCAGGACTCGATCCTAAGACTCCAGGATCATGACCTGAGCTGAAGGCAGTCACTTAACCAACTGAGCCACCCAGGCACCCCATCATTCTCAATGTTTTTTAAAAAATTGAAATATAATTGACATGCAACTTTGTATTAATTTGAGGCATAAGCATTTCTAGGGAGCTCTCAGGCGATGCTGATCCTGCTGGTCCCTGGACCGCACTCAGAGTAGCGAGGGTCCGATAAATATACTTAATTACTGAACTCTGGCCTGCCTTTTATTCCCTCATCCGCTGTTTTTCTATTTGCCTTCCTTCCACCCCCTCTTTCTTTTCCTCCCCCCCTCCCTCCTCCTGCTTCCTCCTCCTCCATCACACCGGCTTTCCTCCTCCATCCCTTTCCCCCTCACTGGGTGCTTGTCTCCCAGGGGAACACCACCAGGCAGGGGACGCCCTCTCCACCAGCAGACGGCCACCTTCCCAAAGTGACTCCCGTTTGGAAAGGACTTACCTTTACTCCTTCCCCCTTTGACTCTTTGGAGCAAAACTCAGTCCTAGAACAGAGCTGTTGGGCTCAGGAGGCATCCTTGGCCCCTGACTTCTCGGAAGGCAGGCCTCTTTCTGAGGTCCAAATGGCCCTTGTAGGCACGGACAGCCCTGGTCTCATCATCTGGTGGCTGTGATAAGGAGTACTGAGCCCTGGTGGTTTTCCTGCGGCAGCTGGATGGCGGGCGTGGGGCTGCCCGGCTCCCTTCCTGAGCTCTGTGGCAGGCTCTGCACGGATACGAATTCCTTGTCTGTTGGCAGATGATAAAGGCTTCAAGGCCTATATAATTACGGCGTCTCTGGAGCGGTGGTTCTTGACCTTGACTGCACACTGTAATCACCAGGGGTGGGGTGGGGTGGGCGGGGGCTTTAAAAAGTTCTGAGGTCTGGGTCCACCCCCAGAAATTCTGATTTGAATGCTCCAGCGTGGGGGCGCCTGACTGGCTCAGTTGGTAGAGCATGTGACGCTTGATCTCGGGGTTGTGAGTTCGAGTCCCACATTGGGTATAGAGTTACTTAAAAACAAAATTTTACTTTATTTTGCTCTAAGATTTTTTTATTTATTTGACAGAATGAGGGAGAGAGAGAGAGACAGCAAGAGAGGGAACACAAGCAGGGAGATTGGGAGGAGAGAAGGCAGGCTTCCTGCTGAGCTGGGAGCTCTATGTGGGGCTCGATCCCAAGTCCCCAGGATCATGACCTGAGCCGAAGGCAGGTGCTCAATGACTGAGCCACCCAGGAACCCCCAAACAAATAAAATAAAATAAAATAATAGATAAAGAAATGCTCCGGGTTGTGGGATCTGGGCACTGGGGAGAGGGGTAAAATCCGCCCAGGTGATTCTAAGGGGCAAACCAAGGTGGAGAAGTGCCACCTGCCTGCTTCCCAGCTGCTGCTGGGAGGGGAGCTGGCAGGAAGCTCAAGAAGGAAGGAAATGAACAGGTGCTGAGCATCCCCAGTGCTCCTGGCAGGGTGCTGACCCTCCGCACACACCCAGCCTTCCCTTCCTCCTGCGTCGTCCTGTGCTGACAGCTTGGGTGACGTCATAGCCGTAGTGAGGCCCGAATGGACGCGGGCACTTGGATGCCTACAGCGTCCCTTGAGCTGTGCCATGTGAGCCGTATGGGGGTCTGAGGCCCCAGGAGACACCAGGAATACTGATCCAGGCATCAAATTTTTGTTCATCGTGGATTTTTTTTTTTTTTTTGCCTTTATAAAAAACCAAACCAAACAAAACTTTGCATTGGTTTATCTTAATTGCTGGGCTCTTGACTCCTCCTAAATTGTGTGCCTGAGATCTGCTGGCCTGACCCTAGTCCTAGCCTCAGCCCTGACTCCAGGCAGTGTGGCGGGAATTAGGACCACTGGCTCTGACTGTCAGAGCTGAGGAACTCTTGGAGGCATCTGTAGTTTACAAATGTTTTAAAAGTTTTGTTCAAACAAAAGCTTACGGGAAACACTGATTTGTAAATGGCGAAAAGCTGATCTGCTATAAGTGAAGTCAGGAGGGTCCTCAGGGGTTGCAGCTGTCCCCTCCCCCACATCGAAGGGGCCTCAGAGACCCCCCCAGTCAGCTCTGGGACTCTCACGATGATAGTTATAAAGTCCCATGGAGATCCATGTCCCTCATTCATAAGCCAAAGAAACAGGCCTATAGGCGGTGGTGTGCTAGGAAGCTGGAATGAAGGAAGGAAGAAAAAAGGGAGGGGAGGAGGGGTGGAGGAAGGAAAGATGGAGAGGAGGGACGGACGGACGGAGAGAAGGAAGAAGGAAGGAAGGAAGGATGCTCTCATGTGTCACTGTTTCCAAAGGAAATAAAAACCTTGCTTTGTAGGTTTTTACAAACCCACAATTGACAACTTGTCGGTTTCTGGGGTGTAAATACTCCCCCCACAGACCAACATGATGTCACGGCCGCAGAGCTGGGAAGAGAGGGGAGCACCCATTTCTGTAAGCCACCAAGTCAGCTGCAGAGACAATGGCCCCAGCTGTGCAGTCCTTGGCAAGGCCATCCTGGACCTTCCTGGGACTTCTCCATTTCTAGTCAATGGTCTTAAGGTCAGAACATTCAGCCTGTGGGACTGTGCGAGACAGAGATCCCGCCGACATCAGGATCCCGCTGGCTTCCAGGGGGCACCTCTGCTTCTCCAGTGCCCAGCATGCACCACCGGCCTTGGAGTCCAGGGTAAACTACCCACAGGACAGGAGGAAGTGGGTCTAATCAGCTTCCACCCTCTCCTCCTGGGAAGACTTTCACAGAAGGAACAAGTGTAGTATTTGAAGTAATACATACGTAGAATTTTATTACTAAATACCATGTGAGTATACAAAATGCATAATTGAATAACAGCTAAAAAAAAAAAAGTCCAAGAATGTGTAATACACATTTTTTGAAATGATAAAAATGTATCCATGAAAAATATAAAATGTTGCATGTATATACAATATATACTTCTATATATATAACATAAATGAAAATCGTAAATAAGAAATGTGTACATGAGGGAACAGGTATGGAAGCTGTTTTTCTTAGAGCAGCTCTTTGTTCCAATCAATCAGCTCGATTATTTACATCTTCTATACGGAGGAATTCCATGAGAAAGAGAGTGTTTCCTCTCTGGTAACATTTAAAAATTGTTTGTACTGAAAACTGAGAGTTTTCCAGTTAATTGACCAAAGGTCTGAAGTTGATAGAGGAGTCAAGAATGAAAGCTGGATAAGAGTCAAGGAAGCTCTGGGAAAGAGGGTCTGCTTCCACCATCTGAACAGCCAACCAGGAGATGGACTGAAAGGACAAGCTCTTCTGAGGAGGAGGCAGGCTGTGGGGATGTTAGCCAAGATGGGCGGGCGCCGGCAGGAAATCTGGTGTAGATTCAAGCATGAGTTGGGTTCCGGTCAGGACTCTTCCCAGGTCCCTTCCTGACTTGGCATCCGTGGGTTTGCAATGTGAGGGCATTCAAGTAATAGCACTGAGGCACGAAGACAGGTTGTGTGCGGTGTGGGGCCACTTCCCAGATGGCTCCTTGCCTGGGGCCCACCCCAGGGGTTCTGAGGGGGTGGAGGCTTGGGCCTCACAGCTCCTTAAGGATGATCTGAATCTTGCCATCAAGCTCCCCCATGTCCAGCAGAAAGGCGACGTGGTTGCTATAGTGCTGAATGATGTTGTTGTCCATGTTGACCAAGATTCTGGAAGAGAAGAGGAGATGCGTCTAGAATGTAGCAGGCCCCTTGTTTTCAGGGCCTCTGGATGGTAAGGATGACAGTACCGGTTCCTACAAATGTGCCCCCAACATTTCAGGCACATCATGAATGGTCTCCTGACCATCGTGACAACAAAGGTGGAGGGCATGATCCCCAAGCGGCTGGGCCACACCTCCGGTCATGGCCCCTATGGCACCAGACTGACTGGGGAAGACGCAGTAGTACTCCTTTGTCCCCGGGACAGAGAGGACTCAGACATGGAGTGAGAGTTCAAGCGCAAGAGGCTTGGTGGGGCGACCAGCGTGGTTTGGCTGCGCTAAGAGGCTGCGATGTGTCGCTCAGGTAGGCCTGCCTGAATCAGCGGCAGGTGCCACACGAGGCGCCCTCTTGGTTCCACCCCCACAAAGCTGAAACCTCACTGGCAGAGCAAGAGTCTCAAAGGGCTCAGCCCTCTCTCCCCACATTCTCTAGGCAGGGACTTGGGCCAACCCAAGAGGGAAAGGGCCTCCACACTGGGCCCTACACAGGGCGTCAAAGCCACTGTATATGCTGAAGGGCACCCCGCTGGCAGCCGCCTCCCTGATGAAGGGTCTCTCAGGCCCGACCCCATCAGCCGTTCCCTTTGTCTTCACCCATCCACCCCATCCCCCACACTAGCATTGACTGAGGCCTCTCCACCAGCAGGGCCCTGCTCCAAACAAAAACAAGGGCCACTCAGAGATCCCAGACCCTGCCCTCCAGGAGTTTAGAATCTAGTAGGGCCCGAGAAAAGGAATCCTTAGAACCTTATTACTCTGAGTGATAGATGGGGAAGCTGAGATTCAGAGAAGAAATCATTTGCCTGAGGTCACACCATTAACAGACGGCAGAGCTGGGACTTGCGTCCGGACTTCTGTCTCTTTCCACTGTACCACTTTTTTAGAAAGAAAAACACAAAAACCCTATACATAGAAGTTAGGAAGCGGCGTATATGAGAAAGGCAAAATCCAGGCCTGGGGGAAGAGTTCAGATGAGAGTTCAGAGTTCAGTTTCAAGTGGGGCAGGAGTCAGGGGGCTAAGGGTCTCAGACTACTGCTCCTGACGGGTCGCTGTCTGTTTTCCAGGGGAACCCCCCACCCCACCCCCACAGGAGGCGGTAGCCCTGTCCCTGTCATCCCCCAGGTCCGGAGGAAGGAGACCTTGCTGAAGCAGTGAGCCTAAACCTCTGGCCTACATCCCAGCCTCTGAGCCGCTGCAGCCAGACACAGCTACTTTCTGGAAGCAGGGCTGGTCTCAGGCTCCCAGGCCAGGGTGCTGACTGCCGGGTCTAATTACGGGTTCCCACTTTCTCAGATCCCATCAGCCATTCCTTCATCTCACAGAGGGATCTCTGTCTGGGGGCTGCAGGCTGGGCCAGAGGGGTGTGTGCTGGGTCAGCGGGCCAGGTTTGTGTGGGTTTCTGATAGTGTTATTTCCGGGGTGCTTCTGGGTGCTGGGCACCGAGTGCCTTGCCTGCATGAACTTGAAGGCGCCTCCACCCACGCCCCAGCAGAGCTCCCAGCAGGCCCAGAGGGCACACCTCCATACAAGGCACCCCAGACAAGACCCCAGACCCTTCCCCCTCGAGGGCAGTGACAAGTGGGCCCTAGCAGCTGGGCTTGCTGGGAACCACTGCCCCAGAACAGGGGCCTCTTGTCCCTTGCCAACTTCTAGCTGTCTTCTGTCCTGGTTTGCCGGAAACCCTTGGCCAGCTACCAGACAAACAATGTATTTGTTCATCTTTCAAGCATTCAGTGGTGCTTGTAAAGCTGATTGTATCTACCTTTGTCCACAGGACTTTCAGGAGGGTTCTGTGAAAATAAACGAGGCCACCGATTGGAATAGAGTCTGATGCCGAGGGAGGCGGCAGATGACCTTGGCCTCTCCTTTCCCAAAAGGTTTTTTTTTTTTGCGGACTCTTCTCATTTAAGCATCTCAGATGACCCTAGGCCTGAGGGCTTCATGGTTGGGGGTGTGTATGGGGTGTAGGGTGCCTCTGAAGGGTGGCTGAGCGACGCCCTGGGCAATGGAGCCAAGCAAATGAAAGGCCTGGCTACGGCCTTTACTTGCACATTGCTTAGTGGTTAGAGGAAAAAGCAGGAGGCAAGATAAAATAGTGGGTGCTTGCAAAGGCCTTAGGTTGCTAGTTACTCGCTGGACCCTGGGACTCCCTAAACGTCAGTTTCCTCATCTCTAAAAATCCAGAACTCCATACCAAACTCAAAAGGTCCATGAGATGACGCTGGGGAGTTATTCAGCCCAGAGCCTAGCACACAGAAGGTGCTCCACACATGGGAGTTATTAAAATTTGGATTTAAATAGCTGGCTGAGGCTTAAGAGAAAGATTCTGCCAGTGGGGCCCAGGCATCCTTGTAGGATTTCCCTGCCCCCAAATCACACACACACACACACACACACACACACACACACACACACACACCCCTACTTCCTAGCCCCTCGGCCCAGACTGCGGTAGGACCCGAGGGAGGCCGGCGACAGGTGGGGCTGCAGCCAGGGGCACGAGCACGGGCATCGAAGGGGAAGTGGGGCTGGGCTTGTCCGGGCAAAGCAGAGCCTGCCCTCTGCGAGGAGGATTCCGCTCCAGAGAGCGTGTGAGCCCCTGTCTGAAACCGAAACTTGGAAGAAAAAAAACACACAAAACCCTAGATACTCATACAACCAAAACCAAACGGGTCCTTTCCCAGGGGCTGCAGGACAGCCCCCCTCCCCCCCTGCCCTGTGGGAGGCTGGGTGGGAACCAAGGAGGAGGGAGGGTGGGAGGCCAGCCCCTGGGCCTGCCTGGATGGGGCAGCGCCTGGGTACAAAGCCGGCCTGTCTTTGCAAAGCCTTCTGAGAAGGAGAGCCCGCAGACAGTAGCCACGGGGCGGTGCCCAAGCACCTTCCTGGGGACACAGCAAGTGTAGCCGCAGTTACACGGTCATGAGCAGGAGGACGGGGTCTGAGCTGCAGGCAGGGCCCTGAGAGTGCATCCTCTGGGCACAAAATTGATGCAACAATTCCTCACTGGCCTGGAGGCCCCATGCTGGGCTGGTGCAGGGACTCAGTTAGCAAGGGCTGTGAGGGTCCAGTTCACTGGCTCTGACCAGGGGACAAAAATCTGGGGGAGGGGAAGCAGTCACCACGTGACCCTCCATCTCCCCCTCCCCCACCAAGGGCTCTCCAGGACAGGTAGCCAAGGGTGCTGTAGTGGTGTTGAGCACTAATCCCCAGAGACCCACAGTAGGTGCCACATTGCCCCGCCCTCTGGAAGGTAAAGCTTTGTTCACTCCTGCCTCATCCAGACCTGAAGGTGGAGGCCTGTGGAGCACCCCCGGGGGTGGGGTGGGGGTGGGGGGCTCTCTCAAAACCACACCCGGTCACCTCAGGTCACCTCACCGGTCACCGCTCCCTTTCCAGACTCCTCCCCAGCCACTCTCTCCTTGGGCCCCTGACTCAACCAGCGGCAGCGCTACTGGGCCCTTCGGCCTCCTGGCCTTTCCTCCGCTGTTCCTGCTCCCGAATATTGCTTAGCACCTCTGAGCCTCAGTTTCCCTATCTGTGAAGTGTGAGTCACGGTGTCTACCTCATAGTGCGGCTGTGAGAGTTAAGTGGGATATGTGTAGTCCCACATCTGCCACACGGTAGGCGGACGAGGGAATGGTAGTCACTCTCGCCAGCATTATGATCAAATGACTTGGCTATCCCATGGCCTTGGACTTGGGTCTGGCTCTTCTGATCTCTGGGCCTGCCCTGGCCTCCATCTGTGGTCTCTACAAAGACCCTTCCCTCCGTCTGCCTCTTCTTTCCTTCCCGGTGCTGGTCAGTGTCTGGTCTCTACAAGTGGCCTTGCCTGACTGGGGGCTTTCGGCCCAACTGCACAGCCCTTGAACTCTCCACAAAGCCAACGCATTGGGAGCTCCCTGAGCCAACATTTCAGAGGGAAAGGGTCCGCGAGGGGGTCACGAGAGGGAGAGCTGTTCTGAGCACTTACCCCCGCTTACATTTCTTGTAGACTTTGTAAATGTTCTCTTCAGGGAAGCCATACTTCTCGGAGATCTGGAAGAGAGCAGGAGGGGGTTGTTATCTGCTGCCCAAACTGGATCCCTTCCAGCCTTTCATACTCTGACTTCTACTTCCTGGTTATAAAAGTAATATACATCCCTACTGTGGAAAAATGCGAAGAAGAAGTTTACAATTGTCCATAATCCTGTTTCACAGAGACGAACATGTGGGTGCACTCTCTCCCATCTTTGGGCCACAGTGTAGATTTTTTACCTTTCACATGGATAGCTTTATAGAACCTTCTTACTTCCCGTCGTATGTTATAAGCCTTCCCGCATCACAGCAAACCCCTGACAGACTACACGTTTCGTGACTGTACTATATCCCAAAGAGCATCCCTCGGGTCCCCCAACCCCTGCCCAAAGCCAGTGCCCAAAGCCCCCCACTCAGCAGCTGCCGACTCTGGGTGAGCTAGTGGTGGAGACAGTCGTGCTAGAGGAAGGGACCAAACTGGCCTGTTTGAAACCCTCGGGGCAGTTCCCGGAGTGAGGAAGACCTCCATAAATGGTCACTGTTGTTTTCGAAGGGGAGCCCTGGGGAGGCTCCTGTCCCGTCATGAGGGGGATCGCCCAGGTAGTGTCCCCCTTGCGGCAGGCATGACGAACCCCATCGGATGGGTGAGAATGCCAAGCTCCACGAGGATAAACCACGCACCCTAGGCCCAGCCAGGTCCCAGGTTTCCTGCCCCATCACATCCCAGGACATTAGTGCTCATCCTGCGGATGGGGAGCCCGAGGCTCAGAGGCCTGTGAATGGCCTGCCTGAGCTCACTTCTCCCCAGACAGCCGGAAGTCACCTCTGGGGCTGACAGGCTTGGTCTGCTCCCAGCTCTACCACCTGGAGCGCATACTCTGAGTGCGTCCCCTTACGTTGCTGAGCCCCAGCTTCCTCGTTTATAAAACGGGAGCAAGCACGGGAGGTCCACACAGTGTGGTTCTGCTCAGGAACTGAGAAGAGGATGCGAAGAGTCCAGCCCAGGGTCTCACCCTGGTGAGAGGCTCAGTCAGAGGTTGCTATCTGCTGTTACCTGCCTTGAAGCGGCAGCGAGCCCCTGATCAAGGGCTTCAGGCTTAGGTCCTCTCTGGGCCTTTTAGGAAGAGGATCAGATTCAGCTTCTCAGTTATTCTCTGTCCTGACAGAGATCCCTCTGAGCCAGAAAAATTCTTAGACTATTTACGTGGATGGCAATATGGCTGGAAGCTACCAGGAGAAAGATCTCAATTCAGTCTAAAGAAGAACTCAGGAACTTCCTAACCATAAGCTGCACAAAGACAGCACAGGCTGCCCTGTATGGTGGTGAGCTCTCCATCCCTGGGAGTATACAAGTCAAGAGTGGGTATCCACTTGGAAGAGCTACTGGGAACAGAGCTCAAATATGAGATGGGGACCCTTTTAGGTACGGTCCAACCCAAAGACTCTGAGTTAATGTTCAGATAACATTACTGGACTTTCATGAGGCCAGCTTCTGGGGCTGGTGCCAACCAAGCAGGGAGGACAATCTGTAAAGGGACCAGGAGAGTAACGCAGAGTGGGGAGAGCCTGGGCTGGACTTCAGCTCTGTCACTTACCCACTTGGGTAAGTCGCCTGATGGCTGGGAGGCTGTTTCCTCATGAAAATGAACAGATAATAACAGTACCCACTTTTGGGGGGTGTTAGGAAATTTTGGTAAGCTAGCAAATGCTGCATGCCTGACAAAATGCTTGGCACATAGTGGGTCTTCAGTAAAAGGTAGCTGGTGTTACTATTGGTTCACTCTCCCTTCCCCGGCCCACCATGTTGGAACCCTCTGGCTGTCCTGTGTGGTTCAGCCTTCAAGCCCAGCTGGCCCTGGTGGAGGCTCATGTTTGCTCAGTTCTTTGCTGAGCCACAAAGCTGCTGTGGGTCTCATTCAAAGCTGTTTCACCTGCTCTCTGGTAGTTTGGGGAGGGCTGGGGAAGGTCTCCTTGCCGAGACACCACCTTTCGCTGCCACTCCCCACCCCCCAGAGCCCCCCAGCCAACCACAAGCTGCAGGAATGAGGCCCCCCTGGAAGAGAAAGAAGAGTATCTCTGGGGCCTGCCTTTTGGGGTTTCATTCCCATTAAAACAGAAACAGGTTTGCAAAGCCAACAAAAAGCTCTGGCCTGTCAGACAGCAGCCATCAGATTAAGGAGGATTTATGGTGTGTGTGACTCCCAGGGTGGAGCCAGGGTTCTGGCTGGGAGATAACATCACAGAGGCACGCCCCCACCAGCCAGGCCTGGAGGCCCCCCCTAAATGGGGTGGGACAGGTGGACCATCAGAAAGCCACGGTTCCAGCGTATTCCTCCTCAGAGCCTTCCTGTGTGAAATCAGAACTGTGGAGTGACGGGTGGGGGACAGGAACACAGAGTGGGGGTCCGGCCAGAGCTGGGGGCAGGGGGTCCCAGAGCCTCTTACCGCATTCCTCAGCCCTTTCAGATCTGGGGTCTTCAACATGAGAGCATCAAACACTTCCTCAGTCTCCCTCCGCACGTACAACAGAACTGAGAGGCAAAGAGGTGGGTTTTAGTGGTAAGGGGAGGACAAATGAGCCTGGGAATATACCTCAGGGGATGGGAGAATCTTCAAAAATATTATTTTTTTAAGTTTTTTTTTTTTTTAATTAGAGAGAGAGAAGCACAGAGGGAGAGAGAGAAGGAGACTCCCCACTGAGCAGCCAGCCCGATGTGGGACTCGATCCCAGGACCCCGAGATCGTGACCTGAGCAGATGCTTAACAGACTGAGCCAACCAGGTGTTCCCTCTGCCCAAATATTATTTGTACCATAAGGCTGATGTCTGCAGAAAGGGCAAATTCCTGCTGAGGGTCTGTACCCTGATAGGAAACACCACCCAGCTCTGCAGGTCCTGCACTCAGACTGGGCTGACTTGGGCAGGCTCGAATCCCTCCCTGCTCTACTGCCTGCCAGCTAGGTGACCTTGAAGACATTTTCCCATCACTGAACCTCATGTTATCCAAATGGAAAATGGAGGTGGCTCTGCCCTCTATGTCACAGAGTTGTTGGGGAATTAATGACATGACATTTTAAATACTGAGGGCAAAAAAAAACAACCCAAAAAACAAAAAACAAAAAAACAAGTGTAGTACAAGGCTCAATTCAAGGTTGCCAAAAGCTTTTGATCTTAGCTGCTGGTTGGTTTCTTCTTGATAATCAGCTTCAGCCTCCCAGAGGTTTGGGCATACCCCCCTCTCCCAGGAAGTCACAGATTTAGGCTGTGGAAGCCAGAAAGCCAGGTACGGAAACCCAACTCTTTTCCATCCCCCCCACCCTCGGCCCCAGCAGAGAAGGCGGGCACTTGCGCAACACAATGAGCCTGTTGCCCTTTGCCAGCTGCCACAGGATGCCCATGTCTACCAAAGCCAGAGGAGGCAGAAGCCCTCCAGCTGCATGGACCTCTCTCCAAGCACCGGGGGCTTCCCCCGGCCCCCACCCCACCCTCAAGCCTTGGCCCAACTCCAGCTCTGAGGAGTGAGGCAGCCCCTCGCGCCTTCTCTGCTGGGTTGGATGCTGCCCTGGCTGCCTGGGCCCCGGTAGGTGTTTGAGGCTTTGGGGCCTGTTTCATGGGGAGCTGGGGACTCTGTGGTGGGTTCTGACAATGGATGGGCCGGGAGTGAAGGTACCTCTCTGAAGATCGTCTTCCTTGGCCTTTTTGGAGGGCAGAGGCTCAAAGTCCTCAGTGAAGGGTGAGCAGGTGCGTTTCAGAGGCAACCTGGGGGGGGAAGGGGGGACAGAGGGGAAAGGGAGGGGCTTGTGAGAAACCCAAGGGGATCCCAGAGTCCGAAGGGACCCCAGAGGTACAGAAGATCCCATGAAGGCAGACCCAAAGCAGTGGCAAGGCGGTGCAAGCAGCAGATTCTAGAATTGTCCCTAGAATTGGGACAGCCTGGGTTCAAATCTCACTCACTAGCTGGGTGACTCGGGGGAGTCCCTTAGTCCCTCAGGGTCCCCATCTATCCAATGGGGTGACAAAACAATGACAACAAGACTTCATAAAGTCGTGAGGCTGCAGGAGATCACACAGACAGCTTCCAGAGCTGCGAGTGGGGTGCAGCAGGGCCTTGGGGAATGACGACTGTTTCGCCATCAGTAGGATGGTTTTTTGAAAGAATCTACTTGGATGGGCAGTGGGGAGAGGGGGCAGGGCTACGGGATTTGGAGTAAGGCACACGGAGGTGCCAGCCTGCCGGCGCTGTGTGAGCTTGGCCAAGTCACTTGGCTTCTCTGAGCCTTGGCTTCCTCATCCGTCAAGGAGAGCAAATGCCCCTGCTTGCGTGCCCCATGGGGGCTGTGGTGGGGGGTCAGGTGACCTAATTTGGTATGGAGGCCCCTCCTGAAAGGTACCCCTTGTTTATGGGGGCAGGACACCGAGACCAACAACAAACGAGCTTTCCCTTTTACCCACCACCTTCTCATCCCTGGGCCTGCGAGGCCATGCTCCCCCTCGGACAGACCTCTAGGCTAGAGAGAAGGACATCAGGAGGGGACAAGTCACCAGGCCCCTCCCTCGCCTCCTGGAGTCTTGGTGGGGTGTGGATCCCCCGGTCCGTCCTGCAGCACAGTGTCCCCTCCTTGCTCCCCACATCTGCTCTACCATCTTGGAGGCTTCTTCTTTCGCTTTTTACAAGCATGTGTCTCGCCAGAGATTCGCCAACTTTTCACATAAAACAAACCCATAAAAACGTGGGCAGTTTCAGTGAGAAAGGAGCGTGAATCTAGCTTGGGGGCTGGGGGAAGAGTCTCCCGGCTGCTTCCTCGGTGCCCCTGCCCTGGCTTGTGGCGGGGGTGGGCAGCGCAAGCAGTGGAAGGCTGGGTGGGGGCGGGGAGGGGGTGAGGAGGCCCCTCGCTGTTTCTGTTTCTCTCCGTACCTGTTGGAGCTGCTCTGACCCGCCGAGGGCACTGCCTGCAATGAAGACGAAAGACATTTTCCATCACATGCAGGAAGATGAGAGGGGCCTTCTGCTGCTGGAGGCTTTCTGGGAGGAGGGGGCCCAATCTTTGATGGGAGGGAGGTGGGGGGAGGGGAGATGCAGTTGGAATGCCTTTCCAGCTCATTCTGCTCAAACTAAGTCCTCTTAAGTGAGCTGCGATCGTGGGACGAAAGGCAGCATCCACCCCAGGGAGAACCAGTCGGGGACTCGGTGGACACAGGAGGCGTTGAAGAAATATGGCAGACCCTGTGTGCCCCACCTGAGCCCCAGCTCGCCCAGAAGGGCCAGGACTGCACACCACCCTGCAGCTGGGAACAGGGCCCCTCTCTTCCCCATGGAGCAGCCATCAACCTGGCCACAGGGCCCTTAATCCCAAGAGAGTGGCCATCTCCTGACTTGGGGCCTTTGGCTAGGGAGAAGAACTAGAGTCATGCAGCCATCAGACTATGGGGTCACAGAACCGCTTCCGGGGCGGCGGGGCGGGGGGCAGTGATGGGAGGATGGCGGACACAGGAAGGGTTTTAAGTATGTGCCACCGGCCACATCAGTACTGGCTGCCCATTGGGTTCCATAAACTCTTAGTGCACTGAACGCATCTTGGACAGCAAGAGCTATTTCTGCAAACGTTCTCAGCTACATGGCGGTAGGGGAGGGATCCTCGATGGAAGGAAAATCAAATTGTTTAATATGGAAGCAAACTACTAGCCAGGCTCACCCATCCTGATTCCCCCACTGACATGCTGTGCGGCCTTCTCTGGAAAATGGAGGGGACAAGAGTATCTACCTCAAAGGATGGCTCCCCGGCCCAAGAGGTGCTGTAGCTAGAGTTTCCGGGCTCGGCTTCTGAAGCCCAGGCGCCTGGGTCCAAACCCTGGCTCTGCCCGTGCTGTGGGGTTTGGTCTCTGGGCCTCAATGTCCACCCCACGAATCCAGGGAGAACGACAGTGTCCGGCTGATAGGGAGGCAGGGAGGGGGCGAGAGGTGGTGCGTGGGGGGCCTCGAGAGCAGTGCCTGGCATATAGTGAGCGCTCACAGGCCTTGCCATGACCACCGTGGTCCACTCCATGGGGAGCCAGCCACCATCTAATTTGGGGCTCAGAAACTAGAAACCTCCATGAATGCTCCAAGCATGAACACTTCGACAGTTAGGAAGTCCATTTCTTCAATTGACTTTCTCTCCAGTAGAAAAGGTCACTAACATTGTCCGAACAAGTGTCCATTCTTTAATCCCATGGGATTCGGTAAAAGTATCTTCATTTTGATGTAAAAAAATATCCAGACCTACGCTGTCTAAACTGGCCTGTTGTGGCCGCGTGGCAGGGGCCTCTGCACCAATCAGCGACGATTGCCCCCTCCCCGCCCCCGCCAGAGGCTGAGACCCTCTCTGGCCAGAGACCCTCACCCCTCCAGGACGCTGCAGGCCGGAGAAGTGCACGTTGGGGATGAACAGCACGGGCGGGGTCTCCAGGTCAGCCTCAGGCCGCAGGTATGTGGTCTCATTGCCCCTGAAGCCGGACAGCAGGCAGCCCTTGATGCCTGATGAGAAAAGGAAAGCCCTGTGTCTGGGACCCCTCCGTTCACACCCCCAGTCTCCAGTCTCCATCTCCCCTTTGCCCCAGGCCAGCCCAGCCCCTGGCCCGTCCCCACTGACCACTGCTGCTGGAGTCGGGGCACTTGACCTTCCTCCGGAACTGCTTCCGCTCATCATCCCTCATTTTCCTCTCTGCTCCCTGCAGGGAAGCGGGGAAGGGGGGTCACCAAGGGTCTTGGGAGGGCCTGGCTGTCTTGCATCTTCACTACGGGCCAGCCTTCTGGGGCTGCCAGACTTCTAGAGCTGCTGTCTTCCCAGAGTGAGACCAGGAAATGGGAAAGTAGCAGTGCCCAACCCGTCGGGCCCAGCCCAGCCCAGCCCAGCCTTGTCTGAAGTCATTCCAGGCCATGAGAGACAGACAGACATGGAGAGAGAGGAACAGGCAGAGAAGCATGAGGAAAGTGGAATGAAAGAAGGACAAGGAGAAGAAAGAGAAACATGAGAGAGACAGACACAGAAAGACACCTGGAGAGATCTTCGGAGAGATCTAGAAAGAGATCTTCAGAAGGAGACTGAGAGGGGAGACAGCAGCACAGAGAAAGGGAGGAAAATATACTTCGAGGCCAGGACAGACAATGACAAGCCCACAGAGGAGGGAGACAGGCCGAGAGCAAGAAGCAGAGAGAAACAGACACACCCCACATGGCTGGGGAGGGCACACCAGTGGGAGCTGGCCCTTCCCCCTCCCAGAGCCCCCAACCCCGGCCACCTTGTCACAAAAGATCTTGATCTGGCAGACGGCTCGGTGCACCAGGCGCTCGGCGCCTGAGCCGCAGTCATAGGTGTCGATCTGCAGGTTCAGGGGGACACCCTTTACCCCCTTCTGCGAGGAGAAGTCTGTGCTGAGGCAGTTGACACCGATGAACACCTGGGGACAGACAGGGGAGCTGGAGAAACAGTGGGCCCTGCACCAGCCCTGCTGTCCCTCGAGCACTGCTCGCTGAGCCTACTGTGCACCTGGGGAGTCACGCCTGTGGAAGGCGCCCATCACCATCACCGACGGCCAGACTGGGGCTCAGGGTGGCACGCCAGCCTTCTCCAGGGGACATGGGGGTGGGTGTGGGTGCGGCCCAGTTGGCGAGGCAGCTCCCACTAGACTGCCCAGGGCAGCCCAAAGGATCAAGGCCCTGAGAAGGAGATGAGGAGGTCCCTCAGGGGCTTTCATGAAAGTCCAGAGCCTCATTGTTCTGCCACCAAGAGTGAGGAGGTATGGAAGGGCCATAGCCCGTTCCCCCTGGGTCCAGAAGACCACCTTCCCACTGGCCTCGAGCCACAGGAGTGAGACCCTGCCCCTCTGCGCCCTTGCCTACAGCTCCAGCTATCACTGGACCTGTCCCCCGCCTTTTACAGCCAAGGAAACAGGGGCTCTGTGCAGAGAGGGGAGCTGCGGATGTTTCCACATGCCAGCAGAATGAGCCTGGACATGGGGCCACCCGGCCTGGGGTTGGGAAGCTGGGCTCAGTCACTCACTGGCCATGTGGCTTTAGACGAGTGCACTAACCTCACAGAGCCTCAGTTTTCTTACCTGCAAAATGGAGATAATTAAACCTACTTCATGTAGCTGTGAGGGCATGTGGCGCCCCTAGTGGGCCGGGCATGTAGTGACCTGTTGTGGTGAGTGGGACCACTGGAGTCTCAACTCAAAGCCTAGGAGGCCCAGCTGACGGTGGGGTGAGTCCCAGCCCAGAGACTCCCTGGCAGGCTCGCCTGGTGACTGCCTACCTGACTGACTCCTCCCTGGGGTGCCAGGGCCAGACCCCACTCCAGACTGGACACTGTTCCTTGGGACATTTCCCTTGGAAGTGATCCTGACCTGCCCAGGTAGGGGTGGGGTATGGGGCCTTTGTGGACCCCCTTCCCTCCTTGGCTGTGGGGGCCAGGCCCCCAGATGCATACCAGACATACCTCCCCCTCAGCCAACTCAGCCCTAATGCAGCTCCCACCCAGCTCACACCTGAGAAAGACCCACGCCTGGGGGCTTCAGGGCCTGTGAGAAAATCCCAACCGAAACCCAGCGCTCCCTTCCGACGAAACTCTTTCCCCGCCTCCCGGCACCGGAGGCCCCAGCTCCTCCTTCAGCCCCTGGTATCTGTTTGAAAACGAATAATCCCTCACTTTTGTGCCTCCCTTTGTGTTTTCAGAGCCCCCTTCAGCTCTGTTTTCTCCAGGCAGCCACGGCGGCCCAGGCCCGTGAGGCCAGCCCTCCAGCTTGTCCAGGCCAGAAAAGTCCTTGCCATGAGCTGGACCCAACCCTGGTCTGAGAGGGTGGGCCTGGCCCAAGGAGACAAAGGACAGGCCCAAGGTCACCCAGCCCCGGCTCTCAGACCAGTGCCCTTTCCACAATGCTGGCTCTCCAAACAGGAAACCAAGCATGGCCCAGAGAGGCCCAGAGGCACACAGCAAGTTGGCCTTGGGCACTAAGCGGCTGGGATGAAAAAAATCACCAGAGGCTCCACTTTCAGGCCTCTCAGATGGGTCTGGCACTGGGCCCGTCTCTGAGACATGCATGATCCTAGGGAATTTTCACCACAACCCCCGGAGGCAGACTATTGTTCCCTTTCTATGGACATAAGAAATGAAGTCACTGGGACTTCGGCCTCCTCTAGCAGAACCCAAAGCATTCTTCCTGCACCCCTGACTGGCCTGCAAGTCGGGAAACCTGGCGTCATGGATGGCTGGCTGTGTGACCTCGCACGTGGCTCGGTTTTCCCATCTGGTGAATGGGTGGGTACGATTCGCCACAACAGCCCCTGTTGCTGAGCCAGGGCGGCCTCTACCCTTTACTTATCGCACGTGATCCTCATGTGAACCCCCTCAGTTGGAGCTATCGTTGGATCCCAAATTTACAGGCAAGGCACTGATCCAAGGTCACAGGGCTGGGACATAGGCCTAGCCTTTCTAGAAGCCTGCGCTTCTCTTCCTTCCACTCTGTATCCTGCCCCCTCCACAGGTGCTCTCATCAGAGCAGCTACCACAATTCTAGTTCCCTACTTGGGGACTTCTGAGGTACCCAGCCCTGCCATGGCCATGCACTGACCTTGGCCTCCTCGTTGACATTCCACACGAAGGACAGGGCGTTGTAGGCTACCTCCTCAATGTGCTGCACCGTGTTGAAGTTTTCTTTGCAGTCCGCTGGAACCACAGGGGACCAGAAGGAGAGTCAGGAGGAAAGGGGTCTGGGGACATGCTGGGAAGGAGGCTTTTAGGAGTGGAGTCTAATTCCTGGCAGGGATTTTTACCCTCTCCCCACAGAACCATGCTTCAGTCTGGCAGGGGAGACTGATGGTCGTGCCCTGGGTTACAGATGGGAAAACTGAGGTCCAGCCTGGGAAGCAGATATGCCCAACCCCCACAGAGAATCCCTAAGTTAGCCAGCTAGGCCTGGGCCCTCATCACTTTTGGGCGGAGGTTTGCATTTTCAGCGGGATTGGGACTTAGAGGGTCTCCCAGACACAGCAGCAGCAGAAGGAGTAAGAGCGGTGCCAGCGATGGTAAGGGGCCTAGTAAGTCCAGGACTCCTCACGCCGAGCTACTGGACGGACAGTGAGCAAACTGTGGGATGGCCACCACTCACTGAAAAGGATGGCAAGCCCTCACTTAATCCTCACAAGGACACAATGAATCCTCAGTTTAAATGTGGAAAGAAAATGAAGCTCAGAGAAGTCTGGTCACTTGGCCAGGGTCCCACATCTTTCAAGAAAAAGGCACAGCAAGGACTGGAGCTCAGCTTTGGCCCCGGACACAGGCTCCTGCCCACTGGCTGTGTGGTCTCTCAGACAAGTCATGGGAGTGTCCCTAGTGATCCGTTCTCCAGCGCATGAGACTTCAAGGCAGAAGAGACAGCACTGGATGCAGGAAGGGCAGCTGGCCCTATCCCACTTGACAGCTGGAGAAACTGAGGCCCAGAAAGGGGAGGTGACACAGGTCACACAGTCAAGAAAAGAGTGATGGAGTCAGAACCTGGAGGCCGGAGGATGGGCGGTGCCTCCCACACATCCCAGGGCCCAGGACAGAGATAAGGTAGCACCCTAGTCCCTTCCCTGTGTCTCTTCCCCGGGCCCCCTCCCAGCTGACAGAACCCCAGGGGCCCAGCTCCCAAAGCAGAACTGCCTTGCACGGTCCTTCCAACTTTCCCAATGGGGCTCCTGTTGTCTTACACATTTGCATCTCAATGGGCTAAGGCCGACCCCCAGGGAGACACAAAGGCCAGCCTCCCAGGGGTCTATTTATCAGACACTCCTGGGGTCTCTAGGGCACTGTTTACCCCAAAGCAAACAGAAAAGAGGCCCCTGCTTCCAGCCCACAGATGCAAATCCCTGCAAACCCCCCTCAGTGCAGGACCTGCAGACCGGGGCCAGGCAGGCAGCTGGGGTGAGAACTCAATCCTGCAGAGATCACAGGTGGCTGGGGAAGGGGGCAGGGCCAGAAAGGCCTGATTGGGCTGTGTGTGTGTGTGTGTGTGTGTGTGTGTGTGTGTGTGTGTGTGAGAGAGAGAGAGAGAGAGAGAGAGAGAATGAAGAGAGAGAGAGAAACAGGGAGAGTACAAGAGAATGGGAAGGGGGCCTGGGGGGGTGGGCTCTCACCTACGTCGATGACACGCTGCTTGGCAGTGGGTTGCCGGGAATGCCAATGCTTCCAGAAACGCAGCTGCTCCACAGGCACCTTCTCATTGTCGAAGACCACCATCACCACACTCTGCAAGCACGGGGGGCCACCATGACCCTCAGCCTCAGGAGAGGCCCAGGCAGTCCCAGTCCCCTCCAGGGCCCTGGTGCAGCACTCCTGCCCTTTCGCCTCTGTGTCCCCCACTCCATGGCAGGGGCACCTTCTCCCTAGGGTCCTTGTCAGTCCAGGCCGGCCCAACCATCCTAGCCAAGCTGCTCCGGGGACAAGATACCTTGACTTTGTTGGAGGACAAGGCAAGGCCCTTGCCACCTGCCGGGGTCCGCAGTGTGATGGGGTAGAACTGGCCCTTGTTGAGGTAGGCCATTGGCGACTCCCCTGATTTGATGTGGATGGCTTTGGGGGAGCCCAGGGTATATTCAAAGTCACTGCAGGGAGGAGAGGGGGAGGACAGTGAGGCTTGAGCAATCAGGCAGGAGGATCCCGGAAGGCAGTGCGGTAGGAGGCAGAGGGTGTGCTGTGGATTTGCTGTGGGACTTCGGGAAACCATTCTACCTCCCTGGGCCTCAGTCTCCTCATTTTTGGAGTTTCTATTTAATGGTTTCATTGAGCCACAATCTTGCTGAATAACAAATAATGGAAACTGGAGAGAGCCCTGAGGGGAGACAGAGCCTCAGGGGAGATGAAGGGCAACAGAACCTCAATTTTTTAACAGGGCTCTGAGCTCCCTGTCACAGCCCAAGAAAGAAGCGTGGAAATCTGCCTCTTTCCTTTCACGTGCTTTCACTCCCCTCTTCTCATTCACTGACGATGCCTGCTCTGGGGATGGTGTGAGGCTCTGTCTGTAGCCTCTGCCTACAGTCCAAGTGGCCAAGGTTCCAGAGGGGCTGAGTTACCTCTTGGGGCTGGGATAGTCCTCTGGACACGGGGGTTCTGGGGACGTTTTCAGGATATCTGGGAAGAGCAGCGACTGCAGAGAAACACAATTCAGAGAGAATAAATGGCCACGTTCGGGCTGCTGGAGCCTCATCCCAGAGCTGTCCCATATAGCTGTGCAGGTTATGCAGTGTACAACTGGGACAACAGTACATGGCAGACCTGCCTCGGCTCTAGGACTTTTTATTCCCAGGATTCCAAACCTCTGATCTCCTCACTGTCTTCTCTCCTTCTGCACAGGCATGCACATATCCAGGGATGCTGTGAGGGGTACGGGGGTGGGCCCTCACCTCCTGTGGGTCATCTTTGAAGGTGCTGTCAGGCTGCCAGCGCTGTGTGGGTGGCACCCCAGGAATGCTCTCAAACAAGGAGTTGAGGGAGCTGTTATCGTACATATCACTGGTGGGCAGCAGGTAGCTGTCCACAGAGCCAGCTTCCAGCTTGCTGGGGCCAGCAGGGAGGGGAGCTGCCTTGCCCGGAGTGGGCACGGCCCCCTCCAAGCTCATCAGGTTATTCTTCTTGAGCACATCTGGGTACTCTGGGGTTCCAGACACATTCTCTGTCAGGAATTTCATGAGATGCGTGGGGCTTTCAAGGGGAGCGAGGTCCATCTCATATTCCATGCCATGGTAGTACCTGGGGAGAGAGGAGGGCTGGGTGAGTGCACCTCTTCTCTCTGAGGGGCGAGGGGACCCTCATCTGGATGGGAGGGTGACCATCATGCAGACCCACTGACCTTTAATCCCACGTAACGTTAGATCTTCCCAACATGCATGAAGCAAGACGCGGTAATAAGCCAATTTGTCGCAGGGATGAGCAGGGAGGAGGGGTCAGGGTAGAAGGGAACAAACATCTGCTTTATCTTTTATGGTACTTGGTCATTTTAAAAACTGAAAGGTCATTTATTTCTTATCCAGAATCAAATGTCCCCACCTTAAAACAACTGGGAAGTTATCTACACAGTGTGTGTGTATGTGTGGGAGGAGGGGACATGGATATTACAGTTAACGCGGTACAGTTAATATATGTTGAGAAAAAGGTCTAGAAGGATACACTCCAAACTGTTAAGGTGGGCAGGGAGTAGGCTTACAGGAAACTCTTACTTTCTACATTTCTATAGAGTTTGAATACTTTGTAGCCAACGGGTATTACTTTTGTAATCAAAAAAGCTAACAACATTTTTAAAAATTGGCTTTCAGAAAAGGCCCATGCATAACTCTACGGTTCCTATCCTGGAGGGGCCCTGAGCCGGCTGTGTGAGCGGTAATGCCTGCCTTAGCAGCTTGGATTTTCCGGAAGGCACTAGCAGTAAGCCTGGCCTGGGCTGCCTTCTAAGAGGAGGGAAACATCAGTGCCCCGAGGTGCTCAGGATACCAGGGAAGAGGCCCAAGAGAGCCACAGGAAAGAAGTATCAGAATCCAGGTGCCCCTCCCCCACGCCAGGTCTCCCTCCACAGGGAGGTGGGTTTTGGAGTTAGGATAGAAAAGCTGTCTTCAGGGCTTATTCCTGGACCTTGGCTTTGAAGTTTGTTTTCTGTAAACTCTAGCCCACAGGGGCTGCAGGCTTCCTGTGAGTGTGTGTGAGCCTCACATGGACCAGGGTTTCATCATCACTTGGTGGGCCCTAGGCTCTCGCCTTCACAGACTCCTTCCTCCATAAAAAGTATTTTAAAATACCTTTTACAACTGCACTGGCATAAAGATAGGTGTAATCCAGGTTGGATTATATTCATTGTTTTCTTCTGATTTTAAAATAAATTCTAACACTTCCACGGGCCCTAAGAGTCCGGTGGGCCCTAGGCACTGAGCCTTCTGTGCCTGATGGTTAAGAGCCCATAGGTGGAGGGGAGCATGAGAAAAGGGCTGAGAGGGGGGTTGGGCAAACCTCACCTCTTTCCTTGGTCGTTCCGGCCCCCAGTGCTAGAGGACAGGATCCGCTTCTCCTTGGGGCCCTGAGTGGAGAGAAAAGAGGGATTTATACATTCATGGCAAGATAACCCCCGTCCGGTGGACTAGGCCAGACAGAGGAGCTGCCTTGGTCACCGGGGGAAAATCTGCCGGTCTTTGGAGTGGGCAAGCCATCATTCAACCTGAGTCCCAAGTTAGAGAGTGAGAAGTAACCTAAGATCGGCAGCTGGGCATCAAGGAACTTGAAGTCAGGCAGATCTGGCTTAAGTTCTAACTTTACCAATTAAAAGTACTATGAATTCATTCTGAATGAATGACTCTACCTTTCTGAGACTCAGTTTCTTCATATTTCAAGTGGGGGATGATAATACTTACTTCAAGGGTATTTAGAGATTTAGTAGTAAAAATAATGCTCGCTGTTTGTTTGTTTGTTTGTTTTTAAAGATTTATATATTTATTTGAGAGAGAGAGAGAGAGAAAGGGAGGGGGGTATGGAGAGACAGAAGGAGAGGGAGAGACAGAATTTCTAGCAGACTTCCCACTGAGTGAGGAACCCGACATGTGGCTTGATTCCACAACTTTGAGATCATGAACTGAACTGAAATCAAGAGTTGGCTGCTTAATGACTGAGCTACCCAGGTGCCCCTTGCTGGTTTTTATTTTTGAGATTTTATTTGTAAGTACTTTCTACACCCAATGTGGGGCTCAAACACATAACCCCAAGATTAAGAGTTGCATTTTCTACAGACTGAGCTAGCAAGGTGACCCTTGCTTGCTGTTTTTCAGTCTAGTACTTCTAGTGTACTTGACCCTGCATTAAGTGCCTTCTGTGTAGTCTCTAATTTAACCTCTAATTTAACCACTCTGTGATAGCTACTAATGTCATTTCCATTATATAGATGAGGAAACTGAGGCCTGGAAAGGCTCTGTTGTCTCAGTGGTTAGGAGCATGGACTCTAGATCCAGATTTCCTGGTTCAATTCCCAGATATGCCACATAGTGGCTATGTAACCCGGGGGGCAAGTCCCTTAACCTCTCTCTGCTTCATTGTTCTCATCTGTATAAGGATAATAACAGTAAAACCCACTCCAGAGATCACTGTGTATGCTTAGCCGCACCTAGCACATGGAGAACTCTATCTAAATGTGAATTTCATAATTATAATGTTGTCATATCTTAGAGCACTCAGGTCATTTCAACCTCTGGCTAATAAAGCCAGAACCAGGTCTCTAACCCAGCCTAGGGACTCCAATGCCTAGGCTCTTACTCACTCCCCGTGGGAGAGCATGCAGAAAGGCACCTGGCAAAGAGCCTGGCTTTCAGGAAGAAACTAAACACTGTTACGTTTAGAAGAATATTACCCAAAACCACATCGCCTGTTTGTGGCCAGGTCAGGTCTTAAACTCCCAACTCAGCGCTCTCTGTATATCATGAGACCCTGTCCTTATTACCCACTGTTCTGAACCCAGAGTCCTCTTGAAACGGAGAGGTGGGACAGGTGTTTTCACTACAACCATGACCTCCAGAACCTGTCCCCACCATTCTGGCTCTAGAATGGCCCAGGAAGATGGTACTGGATTTTACATTATGGTCCAACCTGTAAATCCCAGGCTGGGGGTTAAATCCAGGCCAAGGATTCTGGCTCCCACCACATCTCCAGTCTGAGATAGTCAATTCAAATTTCTTTTCCATCGGCCTGGGCCAAATGCTATCAGCACGCTGCTGGTCTACTGCAGAGGAAGTAAGGTAGCAGGGTGAGAACCAAAGCCAGAAAGAAAATTTGGGGCCTTCTCGTATCCAAGACCACACTTCCTATCCTTGGCCTGTGAGTTTACACGAACAGGGTGCGTTCCCCCTTGGGGTAAGGTAGATAAAATATTTCTTGGGTCAGTAAATTTGAGGGCTTATTTACAAGGTGGCTTTAAATCTTCAAGTTCAAAGCCAGCTATCTCAATAATTGGCTGTTTATGTTTCCCATTCTCAAATCTGGGAAAGTCTCTTGGAGCAATCACCGGGCCCAGGGAGAATGAGAAAGTTTGCTATCATGGGACATTTCAGACGGATGGGTAGGGGCTGCCTGGAGTACTAGCTTGAGAAAGATTCTTCAGTCTCCTATGCCCCAGCGAGAAGGCAGGCTGGAATCCATGGGCAGTGTCTGGCACAGGAACAGGAAAAGGGGCTCTGGGACTGTGTTATGCACCTGTGATTGCCCACTGCTCAGATAGAGGAGGGCCTCAATCCTGTTCTCAGGTGCTGACAGTCTCCCAGAGTCAAGGCCAAGGCCCTGGAAACAATGAGAGAACCATAATGATGGTCTGTCAGGAGGGGTTACGTTACGTAGAATGGCAGCAAGGATAGGGAGGAAAATCAGACACTGCAGAGAGGGACAGGTGATGTGGCAGCCCAGCTTCCAAAGGGAAGTGACCTTGGGAAGAAAAGGAAAGAAGTCGGGAGCAGAAGGCATGTTCTAGGTGGTGGGGTGGAGATGACAGGGCAACTGGGATAATCTAAGGGACAGGGACAGAAAGAAGGCAGGCTGGGCGTGCCGCTGTGAGGGGCTGTGCGTGGCCGAGGCATTGAGCCCTTCCATCAATACACACTGGGTGCTGCGCGTGTGGCAAGCCAGATGGGGTGCTGAGGACTGAGTAACGATCACCACGTGCTTCCTGTCCTCCAAGAGCTCAGTCTTGGGGGACATGAAGGAAAAAATGCATGGTCAGCAACTTTCTAAAGACAGAGTCAAGGGGCGCCTGGGTGGCTGGGTGGGTTAAAGCCGCTGCCTTCGGCTCAGGTCATGATCTCAGGGTCCTGGGATCGAGTCCCGCATCGGGCTCTCTGCTGGGCAGGGTGTCTGCTTCCCTCTCTCTCTCTGTCTGTCTCTCTGCCTACTTGTGATCTCCGTCTGTCAAATAAATAAATAAAATCTTAAAAAAAAAAAAAAAAAAGACAGAGTCAAGGACAATGATGGGAGTTGCTGAGGGTCCCCAGAGAAACAGAATGGGAAACTTAAGTCTTCCCTCTTCTCAGTGAAGGAATGGGGTGACCTTGAAACTGAGATCCAGAGCGGAGAGGAAGGTCAAGTCAGGGGAAAGGGGAGGGGGTCAGGCCGAGGGAACAGCCTGTGGGAAGACCCAGAGGAGAGAAAAAGCATGGTGTGGGGCCAGGGGTGGGCTGTCGGGCCAGGAGGCCTGAGAGCAAGGGTGTGTGTTCAGTCAGGGGGAAAACACAGTGGGCGAGAATGTACCATGTAGTAGTCATAGAGGAAGCTCAGGGCCGCAACGCTGTCATCATCGCCGTTGACTCTCATCATGGCCTTCGTGGCGGCTGTCAGTGGGTTTTCCAGGTAGGTCTTCCAGGCCTCATCCTCACTCGTGTAAGGGAACTTCTGGAAGTTGACTGGGTCGTTCTTCAGCAGTCGCACAGACCTGAAGCTGGAAGGCAAGCAGGGAAGGTCAGATTTCGGCTGTCCCAGAGGAAGGTCCATGGAAGGTCAGCCTCCAGCCAATGCCCAGGAATTCAAAGAGTTACCAGTCTTGCCAACTTGACCCTTCTTCTGCCCCATTTGGACAGCTTGGGGCGGTAGAACATACCCGAAGTTGGGAGCTAGATGTTTTCGGTCTATAACAAATGTGGCCATGACCTGTGGCTGTCGACCTGAGGCCTGAGTCCCCTCATCTAGGACACCAAGACCCTAATCCCAACCTTGCAAAGCTTCGCAGAGGATTCAATAAAATGCTTCTGTGTAGATACTTCTTCAAGGTGATTTAGCATAAGGAGGATAGGAAATCATGACAAGCTGCAAAGAACAAAGTTTCTAGATAATCCAGTGTGAGAAGTTCCTCTCCAGACCGTGAAAGACACAGAAGGCTGGCCATCGTTGCAAGTTAGGGAGTGTGGTGAGGAAGCTGGTGGGCAGAACCTGGTCTTGGGAAGTGGCATTTCAGACCAACATGGACTGTGGAGGGCCCGGGCAGCTGCCCAGATGCCAGGAATTTGTGGGGGAAGGGAAGGGGATGCTGTAGGGCACCGGATGAGGCAGAACCCAGCTCTGTGCTGAAAACTCAGATACATACCAGGGAGGTGGCCTAAGAGTCAAGCCACATGGGCTCAAAGGAAAGAGATCAAGGAGAGGGTCTTCAGAGGAAAAAGACATTTTACTTGAGGGCCCTCGGCACTGGGAATTATATCATGCAGACACGTGAAGTGGGGGCATCAGGATAGCGACATGATGCAGAATAATGATGACGTTATTATTAAAAGTCATACCTAACCTTTATAAGCATCAGCCATGTTTTAGGTGCTGAGCTAAACACTTTCCATGAATTCTCACAACAACCAAGTAAGGCGGGTGTGCTCTTCTTGTCCCTATTTTATAGACAAGGAAGCCGAAGCTCACAGAAGTTAGGGGGCTCGCTCAAGGTCCTAGTTCGTGAGTAGCCCCCAGGGCACTCAAGCTCCAGCAGAATGGGGCTGTGACTGGGGATAAGGTTCTTAAACCCTAAAGGGCATCACAATGACGTGGAAGGCTGGTTTTTAAAAACAGATTTCTGGGCTCCACCCCTGGCATTTCTGATTTGATAAGTCTGGGGTAGCTGGAATTTGCATTTCTAACAAGCTCCCCGGTATGGTGCCACTGATGCTGGTAGTCTGGGGACCACCCTTTGAGAACCACTGCTGTAAAATGTGCTCTTCATGGTGAGCAAAGGCCAGAGGTGGGAAAGTTCCAGTGTGTTCACTTTAGAGTGAAGAGTGTATGATGGGGGGTGGCATCCGAGAAGATGGGAGTGGCTAGACGGGGACAAGAGAACCCCAGTGATGAAATGGGCGCTTCATGGCCTGATGCCCCCTGTCTGAAATGAGCCTCTTAGACTCTCTCATGTTAGGGACACAGGAACAATGTCACCTGACATTTACCAGAATATGTTAGAATGCTCTCCATCCCTAAACTCTGCTCCTTCTAGAACACTAGGACATAAGGATCATTGGCTTTGTTTTACAAATGAGAGAGCCTGAGACTTGGAGAGGGTAAGAAAATGCCCAAGATCACCCAGTTGGTCCACAGCACAACAAGGATTTAAGCCCAGGCTTGTCTAGTACCAAAGCTGTGAGCTTTCCACTGAGCCGCACTATTTTACCATAATGCAAGAAAGGGTGACATTTCAGGCACCGTGGCAGAGTTGTGGGTGAGCAAGGAAGTGTCCCCATGCTGGCCTGCAGCTTGGGCCTACATTCCCAGACAGAGAGTGGGAACAGCAACCAGACCACAGCCAGGCAGGATGCGGGTGGGCGATGGCTCTGCCAGGGGCTTCACCCAGGGCCCAGAGCACTGCCCCACCCCTGTCCCCATCTCCCTGGGTCCCAGGGTGCGGAGCACTGTATCTGGGAGGGAGGGAGAGAGAGCTGTCACACAGGAAAGAGAAATGATAGAAACCTTCCTGCTTCAGAGGTGCAGAAAGGGAGGCACACCCCGAGTTTCTGCTGCAATAAATCAGGGGCATTAAGACGGAGAAGTAAGAAGGAGGCCCTTCCTCCCTGCCTCCTGGGCCCAGGAATAGAAGAACTTACAGAGCAGACCCAGGGTAGCTGGCCCCAGCCCCAGGCTAAAGGAAACTCCCCAACCAAGGTGTCATGGGAGAAGCAAGGAAAGGTGGTGGACTCCTCCCCCAACCCCACCGTGTCAGCTGGGATCCCCAGTGCGAAGCACTATTCCTCATTTGTAAAATGAGTCTCATAAAAGTATCCAACATGTAGGATTATGAGATTATGAGGACTGGGGGCATCACCACATGAGAAATTAGAACCGACCCTGCCAAGTAATAAGTACTTCATACACAAAAGCCATTTTGGTCTCTGGACCCAGCTTGGAGCCAGACATCAAGGGACTGTGCAGTGGTTTCAGACATGGTCACCCCACAAGTCAGTGGTAGATCAGGGCCTAGTGCTGAAGTCTGCTGACTTCTGCTGGAATGTCTGTTATCAGCTTTGATGAGCTATTAGTTATCTCTTACCCTATTTAAAAATTAAAGTTGGAAGACAATGATGAGGTTCCATCAGGAAGAAAAGGTCAGAGTTTACTGTTCATCTGGGAGGTTTTTCTGGCTGATGAGGGTCTCCAATCCATCCTGCTGGGATCCCTGAGTTGAGTCCCAGCTACATAGTGGCTATTGGACCTGCTGTGTTTACCATAGGCAGACATAGAGCCAACTGTTTTTCTGTACTATCTTATCTCTGGGCCATAGCCCTGAGAGATAGGTCTTGGGGAAATTGAGACTAGAACAGGTAATATCACCTGCTCAAGATCACTCAGCTGGTAGGTAGTGGAAACTCAGCCTAAACCTGGACCGGTTGGACTCAAAGACATCCCCCCCACCCCCACCCCGATGCTAGTCTCCTTTCAGGATGCCTTTCTTATTCTGGAAATTCCCCTCCTTTAGACTACATTGAACCAATGGTTCAATGACAGAGAGAGATTTTCCATCCACACAAGGCAGGAGGGACTGAGTAAGAAAGTAAGAGGATGGAGGTTTCTGGCCAGGAGCTGGGAGCCCCAGCATCCTGGTCCCCATGCCTGCTCATGCTACTGATCAACTTCATGTTCCAAGGCTAAGCATTTGGCTTCCAGAAAGTCTTGACTACGGATAAGATTAGCATGCTCTTGTGTGCTAAAGAAATCCAAGAACTTCTGCTACCCTGTTCTCTTAATGCTGGAATTGAGGATTGAGGGCCTGGTGGGTGAGAGATGTGAAGAGTTCTAAGGACTGAGCCCTTCTTAGGGGTGACAAAGCCAGAACAAAGAGGGGAGGCCAAGAGACTTCTTCCCAAGGGCCTCCACAAACTGTCTGTTGATGCCCCTGTCCAAGGCAGAACTCCTCAGTTGCTACTAGAAGGAGGAAGAGAAATGGGGGAGGAAGGGATAGCAAGAGGACTTAGCTATTTCCTCATCTGTTAAATGGGTCTATTGAATGTCTTCTCTGTGCCCAGTCAAGAACTCTTCTAGGCCCTGGGGAATCAGCCAAGAACAAGACAGATAAGGCTCTGCTCCCATGGAACTTACAGTTTAATTGGGGAAGACAGACCATAAACAAGGAGGTAAATGAGTTAATTTTAGTCAGTGATAAGTGCTGTGAAGAAAATTAAAATGCAGTCAGGTGATGGAGTCACCAGGGCTGGCTACTTTAGAGTGGGGCTAATCTCATGGGCTGTTAGAAGAATTAAGTACATTAACGTAGGAAATGTGCTTAGCCTTGAGCCTGCCAGAGAATAATCACTCAGTAAATAATAGCCATCATCATCACCATCATCATGACCACCATCATCTCAGAAGCCCCAAATGACAGTCAAGGGGAGACTCTGCCCGAGGTTCTTAAATTAACATCCTCCCTAAGCCTCCGGGCTGTGAACAAAGTTCTATGTCAAAAACAAAAAAGAGACAGTGTAATAACCCCTTGCCTTGACTTTCACATTCATTATCTCGCAGGGCCTCCCCACGTACATCATGTGTTATTATCTCTACTTTACAGACCAGGAAATAGACAGCAGAGATGTACAGGGACCTGTTCTAGGTGACTGGCCAAGTGAGTTACAAAGTCAGGCTTCCTGGTATCTAACTCCACAACTAATCACTTTTCCACTAACCACTAGGTTTCAAAAAGGGAAGTAGAAGACAAGAAAAACCCAATAAATAGGGGTGGCATCCCTCCCTCATTTTAACAACTATTTATCAAGTAACTACTACATGCCAGGCCTTGTGCTGGGCCAACAAGACAAGAAGGTCAGCCCCAATGTCATGCTGTTTGCATTTTTAATAATAGCAAGACGGACGTGACCACAAAAACAAACAAACAGCTAAGGTCAGATAGGTGAAGAAAGCTATGAAGAAAAGGAAGCAGAAGCCTGACCTGCCTGAACTTTGGGGAGTAACGGGGCGTGGTCAAGAAGAGGACTGCAGGGGGAAAGAGAGCGGGGAGGCAGGTGGGGAGGACTTTGGATCTTCCAGAGGTGAGGAGCAGCAGGATCCAAAGCATAAGCCTGGGACAGCTCCCAGAGCTTGCCTACCTACTGTGTGCCAGGGTTTTTGCTACATTGCCTTGTTTCGAGGAAGGCCAGCCCCCTAAGGAGGAAACTCAAGTCAGAGATTTGATAATCCCTCACATTTGCATGGCGTGTTGTATTTTTCAGCATGCTTCTCATACGTTTGTCATCACCTCTGATCCTGCAACGCCCCTGTAAAGTAGGGAGGGGACGTATGACTCTCCCCCATGTGATAGCAGGAAAAATTGAGCCACAGAGAGGGCCACTGGCTTGCCTAAGGCCAACCAGCGACTATCTCATGCATGACATCAAGCTTAGAACAAAGGTCTCTGGTTTCTAGCATCAAGAACCTTCTCGAGACTGTGCCCTCAGAACCTCCCTGGCCCAGTTTCTCCTCTATTTGGGAGAGAGTTAAATCCAAGATCATGAGAGAGGAGCTGGAACATGGAGCTGATAAGCCTCCCTTCCTGAGACTTCTGTCTCAAGACTGTGGGGATGTGCAAACCGCCTATGCAGGGGCTCTCATGTGGGTGGGGCCTTGCTCCAGCAGCTCACTCTGGGCCCACAGCACGGGAGGGGTGTGGTACCAGCTGTTCCACACCCAGCCAGACTCTAGGCCTCCTGACTCTACCATGTATCATTCTGGGCACCAGCATGGAGGAAGCCCAGGGTGGTGAAGTGGATTTCATCCCAAGTCCTGTTGGACTCTCGATGCCCACAGCTTTCTGGCTGAGCGCCACTTGAAACTCCCAGTGAGACTAAGTAAATGTGTCTCATCCATCATTTGAGGACTTTTGGGTTCCATGTAGGGTGCAAAGGGACTTTCAAACTCTTGTTTCTCAGAGAAGGTGTGACTTTGCCTAAGGACACAACATAGAGCAGGACTGAGATTTGAGTCTTTTAGCTTCCTATCTGGTACCAAGTTGAATCACTGCTCTATCCCAAAGGCATGTCAAAAATTCAGAGATGTAAAAGGAAGGACTCTTCCTCAATGTTGCTGAAGGGGGAAGGAAACTCACCAATGAGGGGTTGGGTGGGGGGGCGGCTCAAGTCCCGCCAAACAAAGTGCCTGGCACAGGGCAGATCTAGTGAGCTGGGTCTCATTTCCCTCCAGCCTGAGGAGGAAGAGTTCCAGGGGCCACCCGAACTGGGTGTTGACACCCAGATACACCCAATAACTTGCCGTACCCTGTCATGAGCCACCCAGCCTCCTCAGCAGTGATCAATCACACTCACTAATTACCCACAGGGAGGCCCTGCCACAGCCGCTCCCGGAAGAATCATTTTTCAGTCAGCCCCATGCAAGGTGTTCCCTAGGCATGACGGGAGCGCTCCGGGGTTCTCGTGCTTGCCAGTGACCCATCTGGTTTCTGGATGCCCAGGTTGTGAAATGTGCTTAATCGCAGGCTGGGGGCCCTTTGGGGGCCTCAGCGGAAACATGGTGGAGTCCATTCTAGGTCCTGGCTCTGTAGCACCTCCACTTTGAATGAGGTAGTGGGAGCTCCTGGCTACCTGGTAGGCCCCAGAGCTTCACAGACCTGGTTCCAGTTTCAGCTCTGCTTGTTACGAGCTGTGTGACTTTATGCAACTTGACCTCTCTGTGCCCTGACTTTCTTCCCTGTAAAAGAGGGAAAGACGGGAGTACTAAACTCACAGAATTCTTACAAGAGATGCTATTCACTTGAGGGCTTACCAAGTACCGGGTGCTGGCCCAACAATATCTAGTCATTGTTTCACTCCATCTTTACAGCTTTGTGAGGTATTACTGTTGGAAAATGCAATGAGATAATGCAAGTAATCAGCCCGTGATAATGTGAATTATTATTATTATTATTATTATTACTAAAACTCAAGTTGGAGGGTAGCCCCCAGCAAATTGCATGACAACTCACAGCCTCACCTTCTCCCACCTGTAAATGGGTGGGAGAAGCTTTTCCTAGCAGCAGCAGGAGACCTGAAGCTAGGAGATTCCCAGATAAGAGGGGCAAACATTCATCATCTGGCTTTGGGTGGGCAGGGTGAGTGCAGTCAGGCCCTAGCCAACACTTCTAGTTGCATGTAAATTAATTATGTGCCATTTTCTAATTATACCAGAAACTCACTTTCTCCTCTTTGAAAAACTCTGTTCTCTATGGGAATTCTTCTTTCATGCTCTGCTCTTCTTTTGGTTTCCTGTCCAAGTTTCCTGTATGTTTTTTTTCCCCCCTCTTTCAAGTGAGATGTGAAAGAAATTGAAATCCATCTGTAAACCCGGGGTGCCACATCCCTTCATTCATTCACTCACTGATTCATTCAACAAACATTCACTGAGGATTACTCTATAATAGGCCCTGTGCTGGGTACTAGGACAGAAATGTAAATACCATGCTGTCCCTGCCCTCGAGAGTTTCCAATTCTTGCCACCCAGGTGCTCCACCCACCAGGGAAATAACACCAAACATTGCTGAGATAATTTCCCTTCAGGACATTCACTAGGTCAGTTGCTCTGACATTTTAGAAGATGAAAGGAATGGAGGGAGACAGCTAGCCAGGATTATGATGCTCCAGTTCGCAAATGCTGAGCTCTTGAGAGGGTAAGGAAGACAGGGGAAGAAGGGAAGGGAACTGTTATTTAAAAACAGCAGCCTAAGGCAGCCTGGGGCTCAGTCGGTTAGGTGTCTACCTTAGGCTCAAGTCAAGATCTCAGGGTCCTGGGATTAGCCCCACATTGTGGGGGAGGGGCGCCCAAGCAGTAAGGCTCCTTGCTCAGCAGAGAGTCTGCTTCTTCCTCTCCCTCTGCCCCTCCCAACTCCTCATGCTCTCTCTCTTGCTATCTCTCCCCCTCAAATAAATATTTAAAAATAAATAAATAAAAGCATCATGCCTCTTCATTCTCATATTTGCCCGGGGCAGGGGGGGGGGTAGGTATTAGCTGCAATTTACACACAGCATTGACACCTTGAGAGGTTAAGGAGCTTATCCAAAAGTCACCTGGTTCACATGTGGCAGAGCTAGGCTCAAACACAAGGGTGACCCCCCAAGCAAAACTCTCAGCCTGCTGACCCAGCAACTACGTGGCAGGTCAGAAGAGGATCTGGGAACCTCCTGCTTCCCAATCCTCTGCCAGGTCTTCTAGGCCAATGGTTCTTAAACTTGAACATGCATCAGAATCGCCTGGAGGGCCTGTTAAAACACATATTGCTGAGCCCCACCCCCAAAATTTCTGATTCAGTAGGTCTAGGGTGAGGCTGAGAATTTGCATTTCTAACAAGTTCCCAGGTGCTGAAGATGATGCTGTTGGTCCAGGAACCACATTTTGAGAACACCATTTTTAGATGAACCAATAATTCTCTCTTTGAAAAATAGTAACTCCTTCTCCTCACCCTCCCCATTTCAAAAGTAACATAGGTATGGAAACACAATAAATAAATAAAATGTAAAACAGAGAGAAAAACTGGAAGCAGAGCTAGATTCACCTGCTTTCCTCTACTCAGATAACTGTTAACAGTTGGCATATCTCATCTTTTTTCAATATCTGTACAGATAGGAGGTAGGATGACATATTGGTGTAGAGCATCCTTTTAGCTCCTCGGTTAAGACCCAGTTAAGATCTCAGTTCTTTCCTGAGATCGTGAGCAAGCCTGGGGCAAGTCTCAGAGCCCTCCTTGACAAAACTGAATTTATACTCCCATCCTCACTGGATCTTCGGGAAGGTTAAAGGAGATAACGTATTTATGAAGCATTGCACACTGAGTCAGCTGTCAATCAATGCTTGGTTATTTTTTTCAACCAAAGGAAAAGCTTCCAGTATATGGTATTTGTGTTTCAGACCGTTGCCTTTCCTCCGGCTTGCCTTCCCCTGTGTTGATCACAACGCGCTCCCCCACCCAAACTCTGTGTGGCTCCAGGTACCTGACCAGGACTTCACTGGCCAGAGCAGCCAGTGCAGTGGCAGGAACCTCAGCAGTGTCCTGCACCCCAAGTCTTCGCCGTTAGGGTTGTCTCAGCCCCAGTCCGCCTGTTTTACAGGCGGAGCTTAATGAGGGCTTTTAACTTTTCATTCACCAGCAGCGTAACTCCGACTTTTAATAACACACCTTGTGCACGACAAAAATTTGCTCCTGGCAATCATGGTTTCGACCACAAAACCACAGCGGGGAGGCGTTCCTGGTTAACTCTTTCAGCGCTCCAGGCAGTCTGGAGCCTGGCACTCCTGAAGATCAGATGGAGCAGCGAAGGAGGCCTGTGGTCACCCACTGGGACGTTCCTTGTACCCCCTCCCAGCCTCAGTCCTGTCTCTCCAAGGCTTTGGGGAAGGAGAGTCTAGGCGGTGGGTAGGCTCCCAGTCTGCAGACTGAGCCACACTGTAGAGGGGAATCCTGGCGTGCCTCACTCACTTCTCTCTCTTCCACACAATAGACCTACTGTGTGCGGATCACTTACTCTCCCAGCCCCTCATTTCCTCCCAGGAGGAGCTAGCCAGCGCTGCTGCGCCTAGCACACAGTTGGTCCTGTAGCACCACTCTACTTGTAACTTCAGAGGTGCCGGGAAGACCCACAGAAACTGTCCTAAGACCCCGGCGTGCCAGCACGTCGCCCCCAAGAGGCCCTTGAAGCCAGCGCGCAGGCGCGGGCTGTTTTCCCGCGAGAAGACAGCCACACGGGACTAGAGCGACTTCCGGCGCCCGCCCAGGATCCCTTGCTGGCGTCTCCAGCCCCGGGGCAGCCGACGGTGCTGGCTGGCGGCAGCCAAGGCGTGCTGCGTTGGCCCGGAGGCTGGCAGACGCACCCGGCAGGCGCTGGGCCCAGCCACATGAAAGGCAGAGCGCTCCACCCGCCAGCTGCCTTTAGCTGGGTTCTGACGCCGCCGTCATGCACCCCAAGACCGGGCCATCGAAGGGCCGCCTTCCTCCCCAGGCATAGGGATCAGGCTGTCCTTAAGGAGCTCCAGCCCCGGGGCCGGGTGGCCCACGAGTGGGAGCACACGGTTTCCCCTGCCAGGTAGGTGTGCATATCCCCTATTGGACAGAGGAAGAAAGTGAGGACCAGGGAGGAGAAATAAATTCACCAGACCCTGGGGTTGCTAAATGGCAGAATTTAGCCCTATGCAAGCCTGGCATTTCCCACCACACCAAGGCCTAGCAAGATTTCATCATTCTGTCGGAGCTCAAGATGGACGCAGGGACCAACCCACTTCACTCGGCACTGTGGGGGGAATTCGACAACCAAGACAGTGGCCACAGCAACACCAACAGGAGCAGCTCAAAACTTGCAAGCCAAGCACTTGTTCCCCCCACCCCCCACTTATCCGTAAGGGTAGCTGAGCCCCCAGGCCCTGAGGCTCTGTCATTGTAATCTCAAATGGTGGCTTCAGAGTCTGCCTGCAATTACGCTGCGGGGACAGGTTCCCCTCACCCCACCCCAAACGGAGAAGCCTCAGCTGTCAGCGGATCTGACTTCAAAACCCAAATCATTAAGGAGGAGAAACTCAGGAAGCTTTCTGTTGGAGTAACCCAGCTTCAGGACGCTTACCCCTTGAGGGCCACCAAAGAAAACATTCTGTCTGTAGCCTCTGCAGTTTTAACCAACGAATCGAAGTGGGATGAAGATACATCCTAAGATTTTTGTGTTTTCAGAGTGTGGAAAAATAGAAAGCAAGAGGTTCAGAAATGCTCACTGGTTATTTCTGTATGAAGTAACAAGGGTATTATTAGCTCCCTACCAGGCTTTAAACCAATCACTTTTTTAAAGTGGTCGGATCCCCCAACAACTCCATGAAGTGGGTAGCACTATGGCCCACAACCTACAAGTGAGGAAACTGGACTCAGGTGAAGTGACTTCCCCAAGATCACACAGCTCATTAGTGGCAGAGTCGGGGCTTCAACCTACTTGTTGCCTCCAGTGCCCCTGCTCTTATTCTAGTTGTCAACACATTGTCAACCCCAGGGAATTTGTTCAAGAGAAATCTAATGCCCAGTGACCGTACTATGAACATAGTCGGCTAACCCAGAACTCAAGAACTAGCTGGTATCATGGAACACTGTCTGCAGTTAGGATCCACCAACAGCCCCCTCCAGTCTCACGTTTTTTGTTGTTGTTTGTTTGTTTTTAAAGATTTTATTCATTTTATTTGTCAGAGCAGAAACGGGGAGCAGCAGGCAGAAGGAGAAGCAGGCTCCCCGCCGAGCAAGAAGCCTGATGTGGGACTCCATCCCAGGACCCTGGGATCATGACCTGAGCAGAAGGCAGATGCTTAACCCACTGAGCCACCCAGGCGTCCTAGGTCTCATGTTCTTAAAACAACCTATTGAAGAATAGCTAGAAAAAAAGATCGTTGAACCCTTGTCTCTACCCACACACCTCTGAGCATGGCAAGAGGAGAAGAGTCCATGTTTTAGAAGTTTGGCTTCTCCCAACTCCCTGAGCCCAAGCTAAAGCAGCCCAGAATCCCAACCTTATCCACCTTCTCTGAGGTCTGGACCCAAATCAGGGGGTCTGTGGTGAAAGTCAGCATCAGCCAGTGGAGAGTCTAAATCCCAGATACAGGAATGAAGGCACCTGCATCCTGCCAGGCAATAAAGATGACCTCACTGAAAACCACATCTCAGCTTCTCCAGCCTTAGAACTGCCTCTGAATAAAATCAACCTCTTTATTAATGCATCTTCAGACCTTGGCTCTGTGCCTAGCATTTTACAGCTTTTATCACACTTAACTCTCTCAGGATTCCTACAAAGCATTCTTGTACCCATTTTCTGGATGAGGAAGGTGAAGCTCCAGTAAGTTGAGTGACTTGTCCAAGATCACATGCCCCAAAATGAGCAGAGTCTTGGTTTGAACTTAGGTCAGGCTGACTACAGAGGGCATATGTTTAAACACCACTCTAACCTTCCCACTTGGGACTGTTCCAACCCAACAAACAAGTCCCTTTAGAGAAACCCAACTCTCTGCCTAAGACAGCTCTTAGAACGACCTCAAAGAAGTTCCTTTTGGCAAGAAGATAGAAAGCCTAGATGGGATTGGGGCGGTCTCTGATTTCCAAGTCCCTTCACAGTATCAGAAAGTGGTGCCGAAAGCCTTCACAGTTTCAGTCCTGTGTTTCCCTACCTGGCTCGAAACTGCTCAGCAGACAGAGGGGGAAAAAAAAATACCAACCTATTTTCCCAGGGAAACATTCACCTCTAGCTTGAGATAGGGCTTGCCTCAGCACGCCAAAGTGAAATCGTCAGCCCATTCATTTACCCTTACAAATTGCTCTGTGAATCCTGGCGCCGGCCTCCCTGTGCTTCCCCCTTTTGGGAACCCCATCGAGCCTCCACGCTCAGAAAGCACCAGGCATCCACCAATGTTTACTCACTCAAGTTCATTCGACATCTTCTGGCTCCCAGGCTCCCAGGTTCCCAGGCTCCAAGACGAAGACGCGCACCAGCACCGAGGCTTTGCTGACTGACCGCTTGTCTCTTAATTCTTGCCTGACATAGACATTCCCTGCCCAGGGAAGTGTTTGATTTATGTTGAGGTTTGAGTGTCCAGATTTTGCTGACAGGTAGGTTCCCGGCAGCGCTGGTGCTGATTGGCTATGGGTACAGGTGCCGGCGACAGCAGGTATGCCTCAACAGGTGCAGCTGTTAACTCTTGGCCTGCCGAGTTGGGGGTGGAGCCAAGGGGGCCGGCTGGGTGGAGCTGGCCAATTCCTTCCTAGGTGAGGGGGTGGGAGGAGGAGATCAGGGAGCGGGGAGGGTGGAAAAAAATGTTGGAGAGATGATAGCTAGAGGAAAAGTACAGAGACAGATACTTGGCTAAAGGAAATCTCGATTTCTGTTTCTAGTTAGTATCCCGGATACTCAGGAATACCACCCCCACCCCGCCAAATTTTGTTGGCCCTTTTTCTATCCACCATCAACTACTTCACAGCCACTGGGGAATCGTCAAAGGAGAGAAGAGATCCCCCAACCCTCCCGCCCCCCCCCACCCCTGGCCAGGGGGGAGAGTTGTCTCTGTGTAAGCGTTCATCCTCTTTTTCAGAGCTTTCCCCTTAGATACTAATAGCTTCTTTCTGAATAATGTTTTACAGTTATTCAAGTGAGTTCTTGGATTCTCACAGTAACCCACTGTGGTGGGTATTACTGCACCCCTTCCTTCCCAACACACCTTACAGGTGAGGAAATGGGGGCTGCAGAGGTCAATTTATTTGCCCAAGGGCAAAGCTAGTGAGCATCCGAGCCCAGATCTGAATCTTCAGTCATCTCTGAGTCTGGCTGTCCGTTTAGTCATCTCCACTGACTGGCTGTGAGCGGCCTCAATTCAGCAGACATTTATGGGGCACCTGTTGGGTGCCAGGCCTTTTTCTGGGTTTGGAGGAGACAGAGGCCAAGAAGACAAGGATCACTGGTTTTTGTTTGATTGTTTGTTTGTTTAATTTATTTATTTGACAGACAGAGATCACAAATAGGCAGAGAGGCAGGCAGAGAGAGAGGGGGAAGCACACTTCCCGCTGAGCAGAGAGCCCAATGCGGGGCTCGATCTGAAGACCCTGGGATCATGACCTGAGCCACCCAGAAGCCCCAAGGATCACTGTTCTGGAAGAGTCTATAATCTGGAGAATGTGTGTGTGTGTGTGTGTGTGTGTGTGTGTGTGTGTGTGGTGGTGGTGGTGGTGGCAGGGGGGCAGCTGGGGGTAGGGTGGGAGGCAGCCCTTTATTTGGTGTGATACAGATCTGAATGAGATATGAGCAAACCAAATGCCTGTGGTCAGCACAGAAGGGATGGAGGGGTTGAAACCGGCCACCTCCAAAGCTTTAGCTAGCTGGCCATTTCACCCTCTAATAAGTGCTTTCTTCTTCATTGGAAACGCAGGAGAATCAGATACCTGTCAGACTAAGAAATTATAGAATAATTGCTGTGAGCTGCCTCTGTAAAGAACAAGGTTGGTAAACCTAAAAGATCCACAAACACAAGTAGGAGAATGCTAGAGCTGTTTTTAGAGCTTCCATCAGGATTAATTTGAAATTAAATCTAAGCCAGAGATCTTGGTATCTGTTTTTTTCCCTCTCTCTTTCTGTTCTCTGCCCACCCCTTCTTCCCTTTTAGCAAATTATCTCTTTGCTCTGTCTTCCTGGGAGCCTCACCTTGGCCCACTCCTTTCTCTCTCAGGGAAGGGTGAGGTTTCAGCCACTCCTGCCAATACGATGGAGGTTTTCAGGGTAAAGTCAGAATCCATAGGAGAGCCCTCTTGGCGGGCGAGGTGGGGGTGGGTAAGCCTATGGAGAAGAGTTTGAGAACTGTCAGAGGTTGGCTTCTCACTGGAGGCTCTGTGTGTGTGGCAGCCAAGGGGGCCCTGACAAGTAACAGTAAATAGTAGTAGTAATTGCTAATAAAGCCACCAGCTCAGAGCAGGGCTTCCCAGCGGCCCTTGTTAAAGTAAACACTCAGTCACTGTGTCACACCACTTCACTGGGTTCTCTGCAAAGCTCTTAAAACTTTCTGATATTTTCCTAATTGTTCATTGTCTGTCTCCCCTTCTCTTGGAATGTAAACTCCATAAGAGTAAAGACCTTGTCTGTCCTGCCCTCCGGTGAATCTCCAGTGCCGACTACAGTGTCTGGCAGACAGCCGGTGCTCAGCGCACCGGGTAGCAGGCATCGTGCCGCGCCTCGACTCGCAGTGTCTCATGTACTCCTCCCAGCGACCCTATGAGATAGGCACTGTGGTGATCCTTGTTTTAGAGCCAAGGAAACTGGGGTACAAAGTGAGTAAGTGAGTCATTCAAGCCGCAGAGCTTAGAAGTGGTAGAGCTAGGGCTGGGATTTGATCCAAGAGCAGAGCCTGGTGTCCAACCACTTCACAGATGTTATTGGTGGCAGGAGAGCCACTGGGTGCCAGCTGTAACTGCAGAGCTCACTGCGGCCCCACGGATGGCACACGTGTCTGCCCACCTCCTGGGAGGCTGGGAGTTTCTGTCAGCTGTGTTGCAACTCACAGGTAAAGGGCTGTGGAGGTGACTCATGTTGGCTGGGCTCAGATGGAGGCTGGGATTCCAGGCGGCGTGTCTGTGCTCGCTGGGCTTTTTAAACTGGGTCTTCTCTCTCTCTCTGCTTCTGAGTTTTGCCTCTTTAATCACCTGCACCCATCTGCAGAGATTAGCAGAGGCCCAAATCATGGGGCAGAAGGGTCCCATGTCTCCAAACACAGGAAGGCACCCTGGACGGGACGGAGGGATTAGTGCTCTCGGATAAATAGGGAAACCAGGGGACTATTGACAAGGTTGCCGGACCCCTAAGCAGGAGCATGGCTGGGAGCATGGCTCCCAGTTGTGAAGCGTGGACTGTCCCAGCCCTTCCTTAAATGAATGAGAGATGCCAGGGTTTGAGAGAGACACTAGGCCAGCATTGCACCCACCCCCTTTATCTTCCTGTGTAGTATGGGCATGGCCCAGGGCGAGCCTGGGCTGCCATCTCTTCCGCTCTTTGGATCGGCCCAATTCTTGGAAATTTTGGCTGAGGAGGGTGAAAACAGAGACCAACTGATCACATGTGACATAATAATTGTATATGCATGATAGCAATTGTAAACAATGGTGGCTGTTATTTTGCTCTTTGTATGTGGGAAACACTGCTTAGAGTTATCTGTGTTAGCTGGTAGTGTTGGTCTGAGTCTGGCAGATCCGGGTTCACATTCTGGCCCAAAATAGCATGTTGGGCAAATGACTTAGACTTTCTGCGCCTCCGTTTCCTCAACTGTAGAGCGAGGGTCACGCGAGGATTAAATGAGATGGTGTGTGTGAGGTGCACTGGGCCGTGCCTGGCACGTAGCATTCCATCGTTGTTTGGAAAGACCTTTTTTTCTCATTTAATTTTCACATAAACCTCATGAGGAAGCTCTTCCCTCATTTTACAGGTGAAGAAACTGACTCAGAGATGACATCTCAAAAGTGAAAAGCTAGTAAGTAAAAGAGTTGAGATCTGAACCTACATCTTTCTGCCTCCATTCTTGGAGAACTAGATGGAAGTCAGGGATTGTCCTAGGTTCAAGTTCTGCCTGACACCAACCACTTTCTAGCTCTATGACTGGGGTAAATTTCTCTCAGGAACTCAGTTTCCCTCCATCTGGGACAAGATTAATGGATCACTGTAAGGGGGGAGCTGCATATCAGATCATCTAGGTTCCTTTTTCTAGATTACTTCTGGAATAGAAATGCCCTTCTTCCCAACACATGATCTGCTCCCTCTGGAAGATGGCATGGTCCTTCATCTCTCCTTTTCTTTTCCAGGATTATCTCCAAAAAGAGTGTTACACTCTTGGCATGTTAAGGAGGAGTAAAGGTTAGGACTACTGAATTAACCATGTGCTAAGAGCAAGGGCTGTTTTGTTTGTCTGCAGAGGTTGTGCACTGCACTATCACACTGCCATTGTACAGTACAGGACTTGTGCTATTGGACATGATGGCACTGCTTAAGTCTTTTTTTTTTCCTAACACATTAAGACTTCATGGATACCCAAAACTTAATGAAAAATCTGTTGACCTATGTAAACATATTCAAAGGGCAAATTCCCAGATGTTAACAGTACTTCTCTGTAGGTGCTGAAATGACAGAATTTTAATTTTTTACCTCTCCCCTGCCAAGTTTCTACACTGATCTTGCACTGCTAATTAGAAATGCTATACAAAAAACCCCAGTTTTGTTTTGTTTTTAATATTTTTATTTTTTAAAGTAATCGCTACACCCAATGTGGAGCTTGAACTCACGACCCTGAGATGTAGGGTCACAGACCCTACTGACTGAGCCCACTAGGCATTCTAAAAAACCCCAGTTTTGTTATTTTTTAAAGATTTTATTTATTTATTTGACAGAGATCAAATGACAGAGAGATCAAATTTGACAGAGAGGCACGCAGAGAGAGAGAGAGGAGGAACCAAACTCCCCGCTGAGCAGAGAGCCCGATGTGGGGCTCAATCCCAGGACCCTGAGATCATGACCTGAGCTGAAGGCAAAGGCTTAACCCACTGAGCCGGCCAGGTGCCCCTACAAAACCCCAGTTTTAATGCCCACTAGGTGGTCCTTGTGTCCCCACTCTTTCAGGAGCGAAGGTAGAAATAGAGCTAGTAGAGATTCAGAGTCCTTGCTCGAAGCTTCCCTGTGAAGTGTGTGAATGGAGAATGGGGGCTGCCCAAGTCACAGCTCCTAGCAGGGAGCTCAGGAATCAGCCCTAATCTTGCTTTCATTCAATTTATTATCATTTATCAAATTATCATCATTTCTCGAGCACCCATCCCATGATACTTGCCTAAGATGCTTTATCCCATTCCTGCCTGTCAAATTCGGTGACCTAATCTACCCCAGCCAGACTTGGCTCCTGGAGTACTGCCAAGTTGCTAAAGGATATTAGCTCGGCAGTCAACACCCCAGACCTTGGATGAGCAGATCTCTTCCTTGTTACCCGAGTTGCCTCCTCACTGAAGTGATCACTGTGAGGACTGAAGGAGATAAGGTCCTTAGTGCACGCTGTTGTCGCTGCCTGGGTCAGGAGCACCTCAAGGTGCTTTCTGTGCATGTCCTGTCATTCTCCTGAGCTCCCCATTTTCCAGAAGAAGAACGGGCCCCGAAAGGTGAGGTAACTCAGCTAAGGTCACGTGGCTGTCTCCTTGGTGACAGAATCAGACCAAAGTCTGCCTGACCGTAAAGCCTCGGAAATGGATCTTTCAGCCTCCTAAGGGCCTTTTTGGGAAAAAAGCGTTGGATGGAGGGGCAGGGGGAAGGGGAAAGGGAAGGAGGGAAGAAAGGAAGGAAAGCAGATAGATCGGCTGATAGGATTTGTAAGGTAGGAAGGATCTCTAATCTTCTGGACTGCGGAAACCACACGGAACAAACTAAACTTCACAGGGCATCTGTCCCAGATCTCAACATGAGTGTTCAATAAATATTTGTTGAATAAATGAAAAGTGGATGAACATGAATAATTCACACAAGATCATTGATATTGTGGCCATATCAGCTGTTGCCTTCTGTCCCCACTTCCCAGAGAAGACTTCCAAAGTCTGAATTGCTATTCTCCTTCCTAGTAGCATATACCTTTGGACCAGTGACTCCTTTCTGGAAGTTTCAGTTTTCCCATCATCCCTCGACGGGGTTGACTTGAGGATTAAGTTCAATAAGATTTCAGGGAAAAGCCAATGGCAAGTAAACCATAGGTACCCAATAAAGCCATGTTTATAGGTGAGCACCCAGCTTAGAAAGGGGTCCTCCTCAGTTGCTTCCTATTTCCAGCCTCAACACACATCCCAGCTTAGTTCCCAGCACTCGGCACTCCACCTCTGTTAACAGCCTGTTTGATGAGTGAAGCTCTTTTCAGTTGAGAACATGTTTTCCTATGCTTTACCTCCTCTGGTGAGCCACAGTGGATGGGGGTAGTCAGAGGGTGATGTGTTTTTGGCCCTCTTTGTACTCAATGTTTGAGAAAGCGTCCCTACTTAAGCAAAGGAGTTCGGATTGGAACCTCAGATTTTGGATAAAGCATCAACCTAGATACCAATCCTAATGGGTCCCAAATGCATGATTCTGGGCCTGCACCTAAAGCTCCATGAACATTCCATCGCAATATTCCTCGCTGTCCCATCACTGGGCTTAAGTAGAGGGATAGGCCCCACACCCTATGCAGAGAATATAACCCAAATTTAAAAGCCTGGAAGGACCTGGAAGTTGTGCTTGTGGAGGATCGGGATGGGCAGCATCCATTGTGTTCTGTGCTTGAGATTTTTATCACAATTCTGCCACTAACATGACCTATATGCCTTCCTAGAAGTGCTTTGGACAGGAAAAGTCATTGTAGGGTCTGGAGTGGTCCTCAAAGCATCTCTTAAAAAAACTAAGAGAAAGTCTCTGATTACCTGGATACAAACAAGCAAGGGTTTTTTGTTTTGTTTTGTTTTGTTTTTCCCCATTTACCAAGTTGATAAAGATGAAAGAAAATGCCAAACCCCAGTGTTGGCAAGGGTGAGGGAAGACGGGCTCCCTTCTTGCTGGAGGGAGGGTGAATCAGTCCAAACGTGGGCTTTAGATTTTAGCTCATCTTTGATCTAGCAATTTCACTCATAGGAATTTAGCCTAAGCAAGCAATCTCTGTGTAAATAGTTATCTGTGAGGATATGCATCAGCGCATTTTTTATAATCCTGAAAAATGAGAATTAATATAAATGCTCTTCGACAGAAGCTCAGTGAAATAAGTAAGATACTCCATTAGAGTGGCACGCTGAGCCGCAGTTTTTGCGGTGTTGCAGAAAGCCCCTTAGTGCGTTGCAAGTTATTTACTGAGTTTACAGCACAGTTGTTAGTGTTTATGAGTCCTTACAATATGGCCTGGGCTTACTGTTTAATCTCATTTAATCATCGCACCAGCCCTATGAGGTAGCTGCTGTTAACCTTTTACAAATGAGAGGAGGGAAGCCCATTCATGATGCAGCTTACCCAGGGTCATTCCAGGGAGCTTCTGGGTCTTGAAGCTGGGTCTGAGTTCCTCATTTTGAGTTTTGAGTCTCAAACTCTACTTTTACTAAATTAATCCACCCCCCCCCTTTTTTTTTTAATACAGGGTCCACAACCAACATGGAGCCTTGAACTCACGACCCCAACACTGAGACCTGAGCTGAGATCAAGTGTCGGATGCTAAGCTGACAGAGCCACCCAGGCACCCCTAATCCATTCTTGTTTTTAAAATCCATTTATATTGGGGCACCTGGGTGGCTCAGTGGGTTAAGCCTCTGCCTTTGGCTCAGGTCATGATCTCAGGGTCCTGGGATTGAGCCATGCATCGGGCTCTGCTCAGCAGGGAGCCTGCTTCCCCCTGCCCGCCTACCCCGCCGCCTGTCTCTCTGCTTACTTGTGATCTGTCTGTAAATTAAAATCTTTATTAAAAAATCCACTTATATGAATAGAAAGAATAGGAAAGCTACACAACAGAGAGAATGGGATCAGGGGTCATTTATATTTTATTCTTTTGGTTTATCTGTGGGCATTATGTTTTCCGTTAATAAAAGAAAGAAAGAAACTACAGTTATTAAAAAGTAACACATCAGAGAGGGCTTGCCCCTAAGCTGGGAAGGAGGAAGTAGCCAAAGCACTGTCTGGAGACTCTGTGTTGCCAGGAACTGGTCAGAGCAGAAGGCAGTCAGGGAAAGCAGCCTCCACCCTAAAAGGAGAGGGCCCCCTGGAAAGAACAGAACCCAGCTGGCCCAGCCTTGGGGGCCCACTCTTTCCATGGACCTGGATCCACCCCCATTGCAGGCCATCCCGAGCCTGCACCCTAAAAGGGCCATTAAACAAGATACTGCACCCTTCCAAATTTAAAGAGCTTTTCTGAGAAACACCTGTTAATCCCCACTAACCGCATGGCTAAAACATATTCCCCCTGCCTCTCATCTATCTGCAGGGGTCAGAGTAGGGGCTTGGAGGGTTCAGGGGAGAGTTTCCTTATGGAATGACAAGGAAAATGTCCAAGGCCTGGCTGGGACACAGAGAGCCCCATGATGAACAGGAGTATCTGGGGTCAGTGATGCATTCCTAGGTCAGAGCGGGGGTGCGATGGGGCCTGCTCCAGCTCCCAGAGGGTCAAGTAGGCAGGATAGACCAACCCATAATGTTCGTTGTTGCTATGTCTTTACAGGTTCTCTTCAAGGTCTGCCCCTGGTGTTTGCTGAGATCTGATCTCACTGGAGAAGGGGTTGGGGAGAGATATGTTGGGGTCTCCTCGGCCGTGTAGTGCCAGGTTAAGTGCTCGACCTTGAACCTCAGACATTGAGGTTTGGATTTTTCTGAATCCATGACTGGTCTGCCCTGAAGATTTTTAAGGCCCTCAGTTTGGTGGCAGGTGGTCAACATTGGGGAGTGGGAAGGGGAAGAGCTTCTGTGGCCTACTTGTGCCCTCAAGAAGGCCGCTACTCAGAGGCCGTCATGGTTCGCCACTCCCTCATGCCTCTGCTCACCATTCCTGCCTGTGCTCAGGACAGTCTGCCCGCCCTGCCGGGGCCCCTGCCGCATGGCGGCTGGCTTTCCCTCCAGACTCCGTCCATCGATTTGGTTCTGTCATCCTCTCCTTCCATTTTCCAATTGTTCTGGGAGCTCCTCCACCTCAGGACCCGCCGTCTAGATGTGTGCATTATTCATTTAAGGAATATGAAGGTGTATTTAATAATTAAAAATTATGGAAGCTCTTCGTTTTTGAGCACTTAAGTATATGCCGGACTGTGATAAACACTTTTCCTGCCCTATTTCACTCAGTCCTTACAACTGCCCAAAGATTTAGATCCAATCACCACCTCTAGCTTATAGATGTGGAATCGAGGCATGAAGAGGTCAGGGAACTTGACGGGGTCCTACAACCCTAGGATGAGGGGGGCTGGGATTCTCAACTGAAAGGAGCTTCACTCATCAAAGCACCTGCACCTCCAGTCTTCCCCTACCCCCCCTTCCCCTTCCCTCCTCCTCAGCGTGATGTAGAATCCGCATCCAGAGCACCAGCCCCAAACACAAACGCGTGCATGCCCACACACAGTAGGGCTCCTCTAGCTAAGATCTTGGATTCTGGAACCAAACTACTTGAGTTCAAATCTTGACTCCACCATTTCCTACTTATGTGACCTTGGGCAATTTCTTTGATCCCTCTAAGCCTCAATTTCTTCATCTTGAAAGTAGGCACAGCTCCTGCCTTGGAGGGAGTTAAATGATTTCACGCATGTGAAGCATTTCGCATCGCTCTCGTGCACCAAGTCCTGGTAATGTCAGCTGTTGTTGCTGTCATTATGGATGGCTCATCTTGCCTCCCAGGGAAACAGTGAGTTCCTTGTCTTGTCTCTTCTTCTGCTCTGGCCCCCACAGCTCTCAGCCCAGGGCAGATTCACCCAGGGATGGACGTTAGTCACCAGGCTCCTCCTCCTCAGAGGGGATGTGAGTGTGAGTGTTCTCTCTGCCCAGACTGCCGAAATCTGAGTCATGACTTGATTGCTGTCCCTGAAGAGATGCCACAACCTCAACCCCCTCCCCTTTCACAATGAGCTCTGTCATTGACGCCCTCCTCGGGCAGGAGCAGACACCCCCGGGATTACCCATTAATGGACCCTGAGGACACCTCCAGGAGGAAGAGGCTCAGTAGGCAGATGACAGGGACCTGACTCTCCAGCCAGTGACTTTGGCTGTTTGACTATATTCAGAACCATCAGGGGCCTCCGAATTGATTGATGACCCAGTATAGGGCCGCAGTATTTCATTGGGCTGCCCTTGGATAACCGACAACTTTCGCTCGGCCCCATCTGGACAGGACACGTTTGGGACCCTTTTGTTTCCCTCTTGTCCAATCTCCAGGCCTCCGGAAGCCTGTGAGGAGGTTTGGGGGAAGTTAAGGTCCTCAACTTAAAGACTTACTGTGCCTTAGATAGTTCAGTGTTAATGATTCCAAGCTCCCGGTCTCTAGCCAGGCCTAGCTTCAAAACCTGACCCTGCTTTTGCTGGCTGTGGCTCTGAGCTTCCTAACTTGTTTCTCTGCATCTGTTTTTCCATCTGTAAAATGGCAACAGTAGTAGTATTGACTCCATAGGATGATTGTGGGGATTAAATGCATGTGAAGCACTTAATACAGTGTCTGATATGTGGCTGTCACCAATACTGTTGTTAAGCAGTGGAGAGAGAGCACTGGACGAGGAGTCAAGAGGTCAAGTCAGAGGTCTGCAGCTCATTGGCTATGTTGACCTTAGGCAAGTTAAATCCCTTCTCTGAACCAGTTTCTTCAACTGTGAGATGAAAAGTTTGGGTTTGAAGGTCATTCAAGTTCTTTTTATTTATTTATTTTTTAAGGTTTTATTTATTTATTTGACAGAGAGAGACCCAGTGAGAGAGGAAACACAGCAGAGGGAGTGGGAGAGGGAGAAGCAGGCTTCCCGCCAAGCAGGGAGCCCGATGTGAGGCTCCACCCCAAGACGCTGGGATCATGACCTGAAAGCAGACGTGTAATGACTGAGCCATCCAGGCACCCCAATAAATACGATAAATAAAATCTTTTTTTAAAAATGATGAATTAAATATGCCTGACAGGAATGTGTTTATAATTTCTTAAATAAAGGAACAGGTTATAAAACAGACTATAATCTTATTTTTACAAAATAAACTTAAGGCCTGAGCCACCCAGGCACCCTTATTCATTCAAGTTTTTTTTTTTTAGCTAAGATTTGTGATCTGTGATTTTGAAGGTGCCTCCCCCAAAAGAAAACAGAGTGGTAGAAAGAATTAGTCCCAGATGTCCTTATCTGCTAGAATCACATTTCACAAGCCCCAACAACTTGGCACCATCTTCAGATGTCCCCCATCCCCACCTCCCCATCCAGCAGCCAGTAGGCTGAAATGTCTCAACCCAGGAGCTGTTTGCAAGACTCCAAGAGGCTTTCTGAAGCCACCTTGAGACCCCAGGGAAGGCAAGGGGCTAGGAAGTGAAGCCTGCATTACAATGAAGGGCCAACCTCAAACATCACACCCCAGAATGTTACCCTCCCTGCCTCTGGCTACAGGGCTACAGTCACTCTTCACTTCCTCAGAATGGATTAGTTTATGACAAGGGAGGGATGCTTCCCCTGGAGCCTGGGGGTATAGTGATCTGTTATAAAATAGGCCCCTCCAGGGAAATGGAAGGTTTGGGTTTTTTTTTTTTTTTTTCTTTTTTCTTTCTCTCTCTCTCTTTTCTTTTTTTTTTTTTTTTGGTGTAGTGACCTCTGACATCGCCCCATACCCCACCCCCTGGCCTCTCAAGCAGTCTGAGTCACCCCCAGCAGGGGGACAAATCTGGGGTTAGAGGAGGCGTCTGGCATCCCCAGGAATGAGAGCCCTTCCCCACAGGAGTGTCCGTTAGTGCAGAGTCCCACTGAGTTATTCTTATGTCCTGTTTGACCCCAGGGGGATGAGATTGGTGGGATTTACAGAAAATAAAAAGCATTTGGTTTCAACTAGTTCTACCAGTTTTCCCCCCTACAGTAAAACATCCCTTAACCATTTTAACGTAACAAATTTCCTTTTACAGAGACAATGGGCTTTGGAGGAATTTATTGGTGGTGACAAACAGAGGTGCTTTTTACGAAGCCCTTGGTGCTCAACGCATGCCAAATCTTTTATACCCATTATCTTATTATTTTTTAAAAAATTACTGATTTCACCGTGAGGGAAAAATATGACGATTTTTATTTTTCAGGTGGGGAAACTGAGGCACAGAGAAGCAAAGTGATTTGCTCAAGGTGAATGGTGGAGCTGGGACTTGAACCTGGGCCGGAATTACTCCAGAACATCTGGCAGCCACAATCTGGTGTACAAACGTGCTGGAAGCCTTGTTGGTGAAGCCGTGCCTCGACGGTGATGAGACCCAGGTCTGACCATCTGTCATAGCATCTCAGAGTCTTCTGGAAGGACCACCTGATCATCTTCTAGTCCGACAGCTAGGACCACTGCCTCGCAGGGAGTATAGGTAACTTGTCTGAGCCGGTCCTGGGAAGGGCAGAGCTCAGCCTTTCGGTCCTTGTCTGTGGGAAAGAGGCCAGTTCTAGCAGTAGAGCTTGTTATGGGGGACTCGGTTTCCCAATCATTGTCATGACCAATGGCCGGTAACCATGAACTCTTCCCTCCTTTTCCTTCTGTCCAGCAAGTGCAGCATCCCAATGCAGCCAGTTGTGAAGAGAACATTTCCATAGGAATTCTGCAATATGGATTCCTCTCCAGGCCCCAGTCCAGTCCAAGCCAGTTCCTCTTCTGGCTGGGAAGTTTCTTTCCTCTTCCCACTTCTATGAAACTATTAGGCTCAGCTCAAGCCCACTCCTTTCTCCCTTCTCCTCCTACCTTCCTCAGGCAGTAGCTCTCTCTTCTTCACAGCTCCTGGCTCTACCGCCCCATCCCCACCTCCACACCTCTGCTGGACCCCAGTCCCTCAGGAATTCTCTAGAGTCACATCAGGGAATCCCACAGATGCATCCTGGACAACACAGGAATGCCAAAGACATCCCAGGCAAAAAAGGTTCTGGGATCAAACCATTTGGGCAAAGCTGCACACCAGACCTTCTTCTTCAAAATTAATGTGCAGTCAAGTCCTTGGAAAGGCTAGCAGTCAGGAAACTGTTTTGTTTGCTTTTTCAACCCAGGGTTTCTGGAACTGTGATAACCACATAATCATCTTCCCTGTCCCTACCGCATACCTGTGACAACAGGAAAAAACCAGTGATCTACTGGAGAACACACTTCCGAAAATTCTACCCCAGCCTTCCGCCTGAGTTTGCAGTTAGTCTCGCTTTCACTGATTTCAGCCTTTCCTTTTTCTTGGGGCTAATCTCACAAAATAATCTAAGGCAATGTCAGCCGAGTAGAGTCTTCAAGAAACATATACTTGATGAGGATGAAGATTTTCTTAAGACTTGATTATGATGCCCAGAATACATCAAGGATTTTCTAGAATGTGGGAGGAAGGGGAGTAGAATTTGAAATAACAGCAGATCGTCTTTACCCAATTTTTATTAGTTTCCTAGTCAGAGGACCAAAGCCAGGGATGGAAAGTAATGGAGAATAATCAAACCAGACCTTGGTCACAGACAGATTGTTTTTGAGTGAATGAGTGAACAGACTTTCTGACTGGTCAGAAGGTTGGAAGGCTGTAAATGAATGCCTGCACGTACGTGTGAATGAATGAAGGAAGATTGGAAAACTGGTCCCCAGATTAGAAACTGCCACCCATGTTCAATGGAAGAAGCCAGACATAAACAGAGGACACTGTGAATGTTTCTACTTATATGAAGGTCAAGAACAGATCAAGCTACTCTACTATGGAAAACACAAAGCTGTGGTTGCCTTTGTAGAGTAGGCATTGACTGGAAAGGGGAAAAAGGGCTTTGGGGTGGATAGAAATAGTTTCTCTCTTGATTCCGGGGATGGTTACACTAGTGTATACTTTTGTCAAAATTCACCAAATTGTACATTTAAGATCTGTGCACTTACCTGTATTGTCAATTTCATCTAAAAATAAAAATCTTACCACTTAGGTCTCCCTGGCTATAATTTACTCCCTTGTCCATTATTTTCTCAAAGTGCTTTGTCTACACAGGCAGCACATCCCTTTATTTTTTCTTTGAAGGTGATATTTATTTATTAGAGTGAGCGAGAGAGCACACAAGCAGGCGGAGGGGCAGCAGAGGGAGAGGGAGAAGCAAGCTGCCCACTGACCAGGGAGCCCGATGCAGGACTTGATCCCAGGACCCTGGGACCATGGCGCCCCAGCACATCACTTTAACATAGACTGCCCTCTAGAAGAATTCTTCATGAGCATGTCTTTTTGCTTCCCCCACAGCATGTGAGCTTCCCCCTAGAGCAATGAACAGAGCACACAGTGAGCAATGAACTAACATTGGTGAGATTGAGTTGAGGCCAGATTCATAAAAATCAAGGAAAACAACAAGAGCTATCATATATTAAGCAACTTCTGTGTGTCAGGCTGTATGCTAAGTTCCTCACATATTTCATTATATATACATTATTTATACATCTATATTTATATGTATACATACATAGAATACAAATATATATATATATATATATATATCTCCCCCACAAGATAAATACAGAGTAGCCATTAAGTCTGAAAACGGGCAAAGAATAACAAATGCGAATGGTTTAGCTATATTATATTATATTTATTATATTATATTATATTATATTATATTATATTATATTACAGGCAAAAGCGTAGTATATTTCCAACTTTCTGGTCAGTGTGTGATTGTGTGCAGATGTGTCTGTGTCCGTTTTACACGGAAACAGACCCAAGGTCACAGAAATATGTAGGACAATAGCAGACAAACCCAGGATGCCTGAGCTCCGAGGAGTCGAGCTTGACTATTTCCAAAGTGGCATCACGTAAATCCAGAAGAGATGTTGTGAGATCTTCCTGGCCAAGGGACGTGAAAACAGTTTCCTCGAAATGGAAAATGTGTGTGTGCGTGTGTGTTCTGAGAGGCATAAAGGCTCTAGGGGCTCCCATGGCTCCCGGAAGGGGCTGCTTAGCAAGAGGAGTACTTGGGTTTAGAATCCTAACCACCTGCACCATTTATTGGCTGCATGACATGACCTTGGGCAAATTATTCACTACCACTCAGCCTGGGTTCTCCCGCCATCAAGAGAGGTGTGGTAACAGTGCCCATCTCCTGGTGTTTTGAGGGAGGATTCAATGAGATAAAACACATAAACCTCTCAGCGTGGGTGAGTTCTCAGTAAATGTTTGTTGAGTTTATTATTATCATTTTGCTGTTTTCAGTCGGATTACAACTCTCTGCCCTCCCCCCTGCCTCAAACAACTCTTTGGCCTGCTCCCAGCTTCCCCTTTTCCTCAGAAGGTGGACGCTCAGGATGGGACCCTCCAGCAGCAGTTGTGACAGACAGTTTGAATCAGGAACAGTTATCACAGCGGCCGGTCAGCTCAGGGAGTAGAAAGAACTAAGTTCCTGGTGGGGGCGGGGAGGGTCACTAGGGGATCCCTAGCTGATTTGGGAAAAACATAAATCCTTGTGTTTTTGTTTTTTTTTTTTTTGTTTTTTTAAGAATCCTTGCCACCTGCTTTGGGCTTCTTCTTTCCTAGTTCATTCTGAAATGAGGAATGAGGCTACAATGACCCGAGGGCCCTCCTTTGAATTGCACGTGAGTCCCACGCCTTGCAGGTCCAGGGCTGGTGGGAAGACTGGACCCCTTTGGCTGGAACCTTGCCCTTTGGCATCTTGTGTGAGAGGGGCTGGCTGGGCATAAGGCTCCCCTTATTGTAGTTCTGAAGACCAGACCTTAAGGTTTCCTGCTTTTTAGTCTGAAACAGCCCCTGGCAGGTAGAACATGGCAGGGAAAAAAAACCCTCTGAACATTTCAAGCGTTTGGTTTTTTTGATTTGTAGATTCAATAAGCCAGTGTTATTTGAAATAAAGTAGCAACCCATGCTTGCTGAGAAAGGGGGGAAAAAGGCAATGAAAATGCAGATAAATATAATGAAGAATATGGGGTGCCTGGGTGGCTTAGAGGGTTAAGCCTCTGCCTTCAGCTCAGGTCATGATTCCAGCGTCCTGGGATCGAGCCCCACATCAGGCTCTCTGCTCAGCAGGGAACCTGCTTCCTCCTCTCTCTGCCTGCCTCTCTGCCTACTTGTGATCTCTCTCTCGCTCTGTTAAATAAATAAATAAAATATTTTTTAAAAATTTTAAAAATATAATGAAGAATAAAATAATAATACATTTAATAAATAACTGATTAATTTTCCATCTGAAGAGAAGCACTGTGTTCTTCCCTACCTCTTTCTCTGCTTACAGGAAGACCTCGGCCCCGGGACTAAATGCACAGGCTGTCTGAGGTGCACTTTAATCCTAGCTGTACAGATGTGGGCTAGTCTCCTAAAGGGTCCAAACCTCATTTCCCCAACTGTAAAATAAAATTAAAAACAGCATCTATGATATTAAAACGTTTATTTAAAAAAATTTTAAAGAAATTATCTATGTTGGAGCACCTGGGTAGCTCAGTGGGTTAAGCCTCTGCCTTCGGCTCAGGTCATGATCCCAGGGTTCTCGGATCAAGCCCCGCATCGGGCTCTCTGCTCAGCGGGGAGCTTGCTCCTCCCACCCCATGCCTGCCTCTCTGCCTACTTGTGATCTCTTTCTGTATGTCAAATAAATAAATAAAATCTTTTAAAAAAAGAAAGAAAGAAATTATCTATGATATAGGGTTGAAATAATGCTGTGTTCTTTTTTTTTTAAAGCTTTTTTTTTTTTTAAGATTTTTTTTTTTTTTTAATTTATTTAGTCAGAGAGAGAAAGCGAGAGCGAGCACAGGCAGACAGAGTGGCAGGCAGAGTCAGAGGGAGAAGCAGGCTCCCCATGGAGCAAGGAGCCCGATGTGGGACTCGATCCCAGGACGCCGGGATCATGACCTGAGCCGAAGGCAGCTGCTTAACCAACTGAGCCACCCAGGCGTCCCAATGCTGTGTTCTTATCACAGCAAATACAGTCTGTCCAGAAAAACAACATCCCTCCATGGACACTGTTCCCTGTCTTTTTTCTCCCATTAGGCAACACTGTGAATCTCTCTCCAGTATTAACTACTCTGTGAAGACCTTTGTGTGGAAGACCTGGTCTCATTTACCAGTCTCCCAAGGACGGAGAGTCCTGTTACATCCAGTATTTCATTATTATAACCAATGCTGCATTAACGTAACTATAGCTAAATCTTTGCAGCCAGCCACAGTTATTTCCTTGGGGCCAATCTCAAGAAACTGAATTGCAGGATTTTAAGGGTAGGCACAATTTTAGGACTTTTGATACCTGTTACCAAAACCGTCCTCCAGAAAGACTGTACCAAGTTCCTTTCCCACCAGCAGGGAATCAGAGTGACTGTTTCTCTGCACCATCACCAACACTGGCTTTTATCATTTTTGTCCATCTTTAAGCAATTATTCTTGAGCAAGGGTTTTCTTTTATCTGTCTGATTCAACTGGGAACTCCCGGAGGGCAGGGCAGGGAGGTAGCTCCTTCATCTCTGTGTAGCTCCTGTGCCTGGTACATGATCTACCCACAGCAAACACTCCAGATATACTCGAACTGAGTCTCAGAAGCCAAGACTGATTTTTGAAGTGCCCCGGGCAGACAATTCTTATTAAATGCAAGACCTAACCACCAAGGATTCTACCTAGATGCAATTCAGGGACTATACACGGAGGAAGACAAATGCATTTCCAGAAGCACTGGCCTGATATTCAGATGTTAATCAGCCAAGTGATAAATTCTGAGATCAGCCTGGGTTGGGGCCACTGATCTGCCAGCAGATTTGCATGTGTAACTTGAGATCCACTCCAGTTTCAAATACTTAGAGGAGCTCTGAGCCAGGATACTTGGGTTTCGCACTGTCACCATTCTGGCGGTGGCCCAGGACACGTCACTTCATCCTTTTGGGCTTGGTGTCCCTATCTGTTCAGTGGGGAACACAATTGTGTTTCCACTAAAGTATATCAACAGTCATGGAATGCTGTCTCCCTCTCCCTTCTAGCACCTACTGAGGATTTATTATGCCTCCTGTCTGTGCTGGGGGCGGGTTAGTGTGATGCAGAAGGCACTTCGGACAGCCTGGGTTCGAAACCCTTGCTCCGACGCTATTGCTGCATACACTTGGCAATGGAACTAATAAAACCTGCCTTGGAGGGTTTCGTGGAGAGATTAAATACCCTCATCTGTGCAAAGCATTTAGATAGAACAGTCCTTGGTACCTAGTAAGCACTAAGTGTCCGCACCATTATCTGATTTAAACCTCACAGTAACTTTGTGAGAGAACTATTTCCTATTGACTCCGTTTTTTAAAGATGGAAAACCCGGAGGAGAGAAGTTACACAAAGGGTAAGGAGAAAGCCAGGACTGATCTCACATCTGTTTGACTCAGGACTTTTCCATTTACAAGATGAAAGATTCATATTTAATACAACATTAAATTTATATTAAGTATCTTAAATTATGTTAAATATTAAATAATATTAAAGTTATATTAAATATCAAAGCTGGAAAACAGTCCAGATCATCTAATCCAATCCCCTCACCTGACAAGGCCCAGAGTGGAAGGGACTTGCCCAAGGACACCCAGTAGGATAGTGACAGTATAGGGCCATCAGCCTCCCAATGGTGTCTCATGAGCCTGGTGACGGGTGCCAGCAGCAAGGAGGCCTCTCCTGTCGCTGCCCTTGTTTCTGGGCTAGTGAGCGGAGCCCCAGAGCTTGTGGGGACATGAGCAGCTCTGCAGCCCAGCCCAGGCAAGGTGCCAGGAGAAGCCATTGTTGCCATCGGCCACTGCAATTACTCCTTTTGTCCATAATTCTAGGTCCGGGGCCCCTCCCAGGGGGGAATTAATCTACCATCTCCTGCCTGGACTTGCCCTCTCTGCAGCTGCCCCCAGGGCCAAGGCAGGGCGACCCAAAGTGGCTGCTGGGAAGTCCAGCCAACCCCTCTCCTCACTTCCTGTCCGCCACCGCACCTGGCGAGCAGGGGATGGGAAGCTGCCCCCCTCCTCTGCAGCTCCCACCTCCCCTGCCTTGTTTGCAGCCCAGTTTCTTTTTAAGAGTATAATTTATTTAACCCCACAGATTAAAAAAATAATGACTTCAACATACAGTCAGTTTAATAAAGTGTTAACGAGGTATTTTATATTCTTTTTTTGCCCAAGTCTTCGAAATCTGGAATATATTTTACACTTACCACACATCGCAACTTAGATGCTACCTTTTTTTTAAGATTGATTGATTGGTTGATTGATTTGACAGGCAGGGGTGGGGGGCAGGAAGCACAAGCAGGGGAAGTGGCTGGCAGAAGGGGAAGCAGACTCCCTGCTGAGCAGAGAGCAGACCTGGGGCTCCATCCTAGGACCCCAAGATCATGGCCTGAGCCAAAGGCAGACGCTTAACCGACTGAGACACCCAGGTGCCCCTGGATGCTACTTTTTTTTTTTTAAATATTTTATTTATTTATCTAACAGACAAAGATTACAAGTAGGCAGAGAGGCAGGCAGAGAGAGAGACAGGGAAGCAGGCTCCCTGATGAGCAGAGAGCCCAATGCGGGGCTCGATCCCAGGACCCTGAGACCATGATCCGAGCTGAAGATAGAGGCTTTAACCCACTGAGCCACCCAGGCATCCCTGGATGCTACGTTTTTAAGGGTTAGTAGCCCCAAGGTGGAAACAACCCAAATATCCATGAACTGAGGGATAAACAAAAGGTGGTATATCCATTCAAAGGAATATTACATATTCAGCCATAAAAATGGAAAAATGCAATAATGGAGGAAACCTTAAAAAAAATATGCTCAGTGAAAGAAGCCAGACACAGAAGAGTGTATACTAAAGGATTCCATTTACATGAACTGATCAGAAGAGGCAAATTCATAGAGACAGAAAGTAGATTATGGTCACCAGGGGCTGGAGGCAGGGGGAATGTGGAATGATTGCTAATAGGTAGGAGTTTTCTTTTTGGGGTGACATAATATTCTGGAATTAGAGGTGACTGTTGTATAACCTTGTGAAGATACTGACAGCCACTGCATTGTATACTTTACAATGGTGAATTGAGTGGTATTGAATTACATCTCAATAGGAAAGTTCATGATAAAAATATATTAAAACTATGGAAAGAACCTAGATGTCCATCAACAGATGAGTGGATAAAGAAGATGTGGTATATATATACATATATATATGTATATATATACACACACACATACATACACAATGGAATACTATGCAGCCATCAAAAGAAATGAAATCTTGCCGTTTGCAATGACGTGGATGGAACTAGAGGGTATTATGCTTAGTGAAATAAGTCAATCAGAGAAACACAATTACCATATGATCTCCCTGATATGAGGAAGTTGAGAGGTAACATGGGGGTTTGGGGGTAGGAAAAGAATAAATCGGGGGGCCTGGGTGGCTCAGTGGGTTAAAGTCTCTGCCTTCAGCTCAGGTCATGATCCCAGGGTTCTGGGATCAAGCCCCATATTGGGCTTTCTGCTCAGCAGGGAGCTTGCTTCCTTCTCTCTCTCTGCCTGCCTCTCTGATTACTTGTGATATCTGTCTATCAAATAAATAAATAAAATCTTTTTAAAAAAAGAATACATGAAACAAGATGGGATTGAGAGGGAGACAAACCATAAGAGACTCTTAATCTCACAAAACAAACTGAGGGTTGCGGGGGGGGGGCAGGGGGAGGGGAGTAGGGAGAGGGTGGTTGGGTTATGGACACTGGGGAAGGTATGTGCTATGGTGCGTGCTGTGAAGTGTGTAAGCCTGATGATTCACAGATCTGTACCCCTGGGGCTAATAATACATTATATGTTAATAAAAAAATAAAATAAAGTATATACTAAAAATACAAGGTAGTCCTACCAAAACAATAAAGTCATCCTTAACAGGAAAATATTTTGCATTGATTCACTTTCCAAGTCTAAATAGAAATTAGTTAAAATTAAATAAAATTGAAAATTTGGGTCCTCCGTGGCACCAGCCTCCAGTAGAGTCTCAGTAGCCACACATGACCAGTGGCTATCATATTGGATAGTGTAGCTCTGTGGTATTGATGCTTCCTGTAATGGAAAGAGGTTCTTACTGACCATCCTCAGCCACCCCTAGGTGAATCCCGAAGGGATGGGAGGCAGCCTGGTATGGCTGGTGGTGGACGAATGAAGCATTAAGAGAATAGAGACCCCTTTCTTCCCACCATGAGCAAAATCATATCAATTTTATTCTTCCTTTCCAACAACTCTGTCTTACAGTTGAGGAAATCCAGAACATGACAGAACCAAGAGAAATCCTCAAGACGGCCAATTTTTTTAAATTTACACAGGGGCGCCTGGGTGGCTCAGCTGGTTAAGTGTCTGCCTTCAGCTCAGGTCATGATCTCAGGGTCATGAGATCGAGCCCCATGTCAGGGTCCTCGCTCAGTGGAGGGCCTGCTTGCTGCTCTGCCTACTTGTGCTCTTTCTACCAAATAAATAAAATCTTAAAAAAAAAAAAAAAGAGGCAAAGTTGTTTGAAAAAAAAAATCTTACACAGAGTACAATTCATTCTGTGGTGTATAATTCTGTGGGTTTCAACAAAAACGTAATATCTTGTGTCCTCTACTACATTCAAGATACAAAACTTCTCTTTCACTCCCCAAGTCCTGGTGTACAGGGCCCGTCTCTATACTGCACGTAAACTGTCTTAACTAATTCCCCTCAAAAATCCTGCGAGTGGTCATTCAGTGGAACGTGAACCAAGATCCAGCAGCTCCAAAAGTCCACATTCTTAACCACTACTTTATGGGATTCGTTCACTGAGTGCCCATTGTGGATCTGGTCTTCATTCGAGTCCCCCATTTCACCTAGCACTCCGCCTCACGTGAGCCTTGCTGAGGAGCGGGGTACATAATGTCCTGGGAGGTGGTCCCCCTCTGAAGCTAGAAGCCTCCTATCCCCAATAGCAGCTTCGGAGCGGGGCAGGCCCAGGGAAGCCCAGGGTTGCCCGGAGAGCCCTCCTCACCCACCATGCCTGGAGGAAGGGAGGCTCAGGTGGACATCCCAGGAGACTTGCCCAGCCGACACCTGGGGTTGGGGGGCGCGCGGAGGCTAGGGTGTTTCTCACCATCCCTGGGAAACCACCACCAGGGTGTTCACACTCAGTTCTCAGATTTCGTCAGCCAAAAATGTTGTTTTACTCTCAAATGGCCTCTTGTCACCTTCCTGATCTTCCAGATCATTTAAAAAAAATTTTTTAAGGTTTATTTATTTATTTGTCAGAGAGAGAGAGCACACAAGCAGGCAGAGCGGCAGGCAGAGGCAGAGAGAGAAAAGCAGGCTCCCTGCCAAGCAAGATGTTGCAGGACTCGATCCCAGGACCCTGGGATCATGAACTGAGCCGAAGGCAGCGGCTTAACCGACTGAGCCACCCAGGCATTCCTTCCAGATCATTTTTGTACCCCCCTCTCTTTCCTCCAAGTAGGGGGATGTTAAGACTTTCTGGGCTTAAGTGCAGGTCTGGAAGGAATCAGGCTGCTTTTGAGGAAGCTGAAGAAAGTACCAGAAGCCTCTCTCTGAGGCCTTGCTCATCCTAGCCCCTACTGACAACACTGGCCCCCACACACACCCCCAAAAAAGGCTGAGAAAGAAGCTATTCCACACTTGAGGCTCCCGTCGCTGCAACCCAGGTTGAACTAGCAAATCTCTATAAACACCCCCATCCCCCACCTTGGAGAACCATACAGTCGTTCTAAGCCCCGGCCTTGAAGATAGAGCAGAGGCCAGGAGAAACCACACATTTGAGGTCGGTGGAAAGGTCTGCATCTTCTAGGCACCTCTCCTTACAGGAAGAAGCCAGGACTAGGGGAAGATGTCCCATGGAGGCAAACACAGCCTGTGAATGATAATTTCTCATTAGCTTCAGCTCCTGGGCTGAACTGAGGAACAGGGTATAAAAGCAGAAATTAGCTACGACATCTAGATTTTGTGTCTGAGTCAGAGACCGTTTGAGCCAAGCTTGAGTTGGATTTACCAAGGTTTCTGGAATCTCAAGTGTAATGGATGTTTGTTGAAGGAATTTATCAAACTCTCCAAAGACAATTAAATAAAAATTTTAAAATCTCATTGCCCCGCCATTCAATGTTAATATTTTCAACCCTCCTCACAATTTTCCTGTTTGTAAGTGGACTCTTTCCCACAAAACCAGGGTCCCACGCAAGGTGCTATGTTTTATAAACTTGCTTTTTTCATAGAACCAGGTCAACGGTTCTTCTTTGTTGTTGTTTTTCTAAAGGACCTTCTCAATAGGGAAATTATTAGTATAACCAGAAAGGATACCCCCCAGCCTCCCGGGAGATGAACATGATGAAGCACAGCGACTGGAGGGTGCCTTATTAAGTAGATAAATTCCATTTCTTCTTGTTAAGCATGGCTGTTAAACACTCCTGGGCCCAAGATGAAAGGAAAGGGACGTGGCTGAATCAGCACCTTGGGTTCACTGTGCCGGCCACCTGTTTTATTAAGCGTGCCCGTGTGTCAAACCCCGCAGAAGGAAGAGAAAGGTGTTTTTGTTGACTGGGACTGTATCTCCTCACTCTGGCCCCTCCCCTGCCCACTTCAGCCTGAGAGAGCTTGAGGCTACTGGTGAAAGCCTCTCACAGATCTACCTCAGAAGCCCGCAGCTCAAGAAAGCAGTGACTACAACTTTGCTATCTTGGAGACCAGTTTCTAGCCCTCTGAATTTAATTTAATTTAATTTAATTTATTTTATTTTATTGATTTTATTTATTTGAGAGAGACCACAAACGGGGGTGGAGAGGGAGAGGGAGAAGCAGGCCCAGTGAGGACTCGATCCCAGGACCCTGAGATCATGACCTGAGCCCAGGGTAGACACTTAACCAACTGCACCACTAGCCCTCTGAATTTTAAAAGAATGTATGTACAGTGTATCTCCCCAGTTCCACGCTAGCTGTAGGTGTTGGCTTTGCCCCCCAGTGACGGGAAATGATGGGCCTTTGGCCCTTGGGGACTAAGAGCCACCCCAACGGGAGCTGAAGTAGCTCCCACCCGCCCACGGAATGAGCCCGCCATTTTTGTTCCTCAACCTGTCCCCGGTCCTTCCCAGTGAAGAAACTGAGTTGCCTGGGACAATGTCAAACTTTGCAAGGCCATAAACGACCTATAAAAATCCTAAGACAGAATGCTCAGGAAGGAGGAAACACTAATGGAGGAAATTCTGAACGCCCTAAGCCTGCTCATTAATACGAGGGACATAATAACAGGCAAAACGGAGAAGCTTATAAATTAAGATGAAGCCTCAGCCTTGTCACAGGTGGGACCTGGCAGATGGGAACCGGGGGTTCGTTTCTGGGGTTAATGGAATCGTGCCTGGTCCTTGGGATTGCCTCATGCCAGGCACCGTGTTTCCTTCCTGCCTCCCCGGGAGAGGTGAGTAAGTGTGAGAGAAGGGATCAGAGCACAGTCACCGCAACTCGGAGTGATACTTGCTCTGGGCCACAGAGGGAAGTGGGTCACCGGGGACGATTAGAATTGCAAACTTTGTCTTAGAGAGGTGCTCCCGGATCAGTTCCCCACCCTCTCCCCCTCCCTATTGCACATCTCCCCTCCCAGTCATTTATCACCGGAAACCGGGGACAGGAAACAGGAAACAGGAAACAAGGACAGGGCTACCTAGAGCTTCTAAAACCCCTTTCCCTCCCAGAGCTCCAGGCTCTGCACTGTGGTCCCTATGAGCCTCCTGGCAAAAGATCAGCACATTCAGCTGGAGACAAACGCCTGGAACAGAGAAGTTCATCGATCGGGATCCACTCACACAGCAAACTGGGGGATCTGTTTCATTGGCTTTCCACTGAAGATTCTGTGGCTTCCTAGAGATCCCACAACCTGATGGCTTAATATAAGCAAAATGGAAACTCCATGACTCAGGCCACACTTTCATGAGTCAGAATCTGGAGAAAATTGGAAATGTCGCATTTGGCACGTCCAAGACCAAGAGCTTTCCTCACGCCCTGATGACTGTATCTAGGTAGAAAGTGATCTGGGGACACTTGTATGGTATCTGACCCTGCCTGGACCCTTCTCTATCCCAGGCATTTACAGATACTTCCGTGTCTGTGTGTTTTCTCTCATCGTCCTCACAACAAACCCGGGGACAGGGGGAATCCATACTCAAGGGGAAGTGGTGTGACGGCCCAGGATCACACGATGTCAGAGCCTAGCATCAAACCCAGGGTTTGGGTTCTAGAGCCCAGTGTCCCAGTTGTTCAGTGACAACTAGATCTTGGTGCTGTTTGGGATATAAGCTGGAGTAGAGGTTAATTAAAATCATGGGTCGTGAGCCAGAAAGACCTGGCAGCAGGTCTTGCCCACTGACTTTGGGGTATGTCACTTTGCCTCCTTGAGACTCGGGTTCCTCATCTGTAAAATGGGGGAAGTAACAGCCTTTGTGAGGATTAAATGAGATACTTCAAACCAAGTGTTTAGCTCACCAGGCTGGGAGTGCTGGCTTCTGGCAGCACCCCGGTGGGAGGGGCTGGGAGGGCCCCGGCAGGGCTCTTAGAGGAGCCATGGAAAGCGGTGTTCATCATATCCACAATTTCGATGAAACCCGTAATTATAACCCCTCCTGCCAGCCCTGGCCCTGGGGCAGTGATAGGATCTTTGCCGCTCTCCAGGGTCAGGTCTGATCACCACATGGATGGGCAGACACAGGGTGCCGCGGGAGACGGGTGGGGAACAGGTGGGAGGGGGCTCTTTTCTCTGAGTCAGGCAGTGGGCCACACCCAGAACCGCACCGTGGGGCACCCACCCAGACAGTGAAGCTGCCGCTGCCCCTTTCACAAGAGACTGCAGGGTGAGATTCAAAGCCCTGGAGTTTCTGCCCGTCTTCTGTTCTTTGTTTTATTTCCCCCCGCCAAAGCTTGTATGCAATGTGCTGAGTTTGAGCTGAATTCATATTAAATATTAGCTTCTGTCCAATGAACTTTGAACATATCCCAGGCTCTGGGCCAGGCACATTTTTTTTTTTTTAAAGATATTATTTATTTATTTGACACAGAGAGACAGAGATGACAAGTGGACGCGGGGAGGGGGTGGTAGACGGTAGGAAGTAGGCTCCCTGCTGAACAGAGAGCCCACTGCGGGGCTTGATCCCAGGACCCTGAGATCACGACTTGAGCTGAAGGCAGAGGCTTAACCCACTGAACCACCCAGGCGCCCCTGGGCTAAGCACATTTTAAGTATGAATTAATTTAATCCCCTCAACAGCCCCATGGCCGGAGGAGGGTATCCATTACTCACATGTATAGAGTAGTTACTATGTGCCACCACTGTTCTAAGCATTTCATGTTAATTAATTTATCCAATCCTATGAAGTGAGTACTCTTATTACCCTCTTTGAACAGATGGGGAAACTGAGGCTTGCACAGGTTAAGTAACCTAACTTGCTCAAGGTCACAGAGCTAGCAAGTGAGGGAGCCAGACCTCAAAGTAGAGCATTCTGGACCTGGACACATACTTACTGCTACCCTAGGAGCTACTATTATTATGCCCATTTGGCAGATGAGCAAACTGAGGCTCAGCATGCTAGTCAGTGTCAGAACCAGGATCTGGTGCCAAAGCCTATGCTCGACATTTTCTACCAGACTGGCCTACATCCTGAGTCCAGCTGGTCTTGTTTCAGTGGACATAATGATGTGGGGGTGGAGTTGAGTGGGGGGACTGGGGTGTAGACAGCCCTGCCCCTAGGAATAATCACAAACGTGGAGACCCACTGAGATGCTATCATTCTCATTTTATGGGTGAGAAAAACAAGGTCCAGAGAGGTGAGGTCCCTGCCCAGCCAGACAACTATGAAGTTCAGACTTGAACTGACCTCTGCCTCCTGACCCAGAGCCTGAGTGCACCCTGCCTTGCCGTCAAGGTGTCTGAAATTCTCCTCTAAGGAATTCATTCTTTGGGTCATGAAGGTTTGGTCTTCAAATCATTTAAAAGACATTTGTTGAGCAGTGACCTTGTTCCCCAAGTTGTGCTGAGTCAAGAGCTTTCGGATATTTGTAGAGACTCAGGAGCTCCAAGGGAGGGTCCCAGGCAGGTTCTGAGGTGGCCACACAGGCAGGGGTAACTGCCCACCCCCAACTTCAAGAACTGTTTTCCTCATATCTGTTTTATCTCAAGATGCTCATAGATTTTCTTTCGGAGCAAGAGGTCCAACCCTCAAATTGCTTGAAAATTACCATGCTTAATCCTGAGGACACAGAGATGGTATGACATGTCCCTGGCCTCCAAAAGCTGTCAGGGGATGGACACAGAGACAAATCCACTGCAGGCTTAGAAACCCCCCAGGTAGGTGTGAAGTGTGTAGGCAACTCAGACGAAGTGGTTAGCTCTGGGGCAAAAGTGGTTGCTGAGTGGTCAGGGAAGGCTTCTCCGAGGAAGGGACATTAAATCAAGTTTGCAGGGGTTGGATTCTTTTAACAAATATGATGGGGAAAAGCATTCCAGATAGAGGGAACAGCATGGCGAAGGCACAGAGTTGCCGTGAGAAATGGTGTATATTTAGGGAGCCCTACGGAGCCCTGGAACTGAAGATTTGGGGACACCATTATGTTATTATCTGCCTAATGGAGCAGAGAATTCCTGAAACAGATAACTTTTAAACTGTCACTACCTTTTAATGTCAAGATATTATTATCTACAGGGTCAGAAGTGCTTTTGTTTACTATGATAAGTAACTGGGTTAAGCTGTGGGGACAAAGACATGAACTTCATAAAGCCCCTCGCTGCATCCTGCCCTCCAGCACCCTTACATCTGCAGTGGGAAGGGGTGCGAACATGCAGCCCAGGTTGCTGGTCAGCGAGAAATTCCCTGGGTAGGTGGCAGGGGTGGTGGACAGGGGTTGGGGCTCATCAAGGGTTAGCTGTTGAAGCCCAGAGGCCAGCAAGGTGTGATGTATTCCAACAGGGGCAGCCCAGGAGGGTTTCCTGAGCAAGGTGGCATCAACGTTTGACTCGGGACGTGGGGGGGATTGCAGTAGCCAGGGATGGGAGAACACATTCTGGGCCAAGGAGGGAACAGCAGCAGGGAAGGCCTGCAGATAGGAATGCACAGGGTGTGACTAGGGAACAGGGAACATCTGGGCTGGGCTGGGGCACAGAGCTGGTGCAGGAAAGGAAGGGGAAGGAGATAAGACCAGAAAGGTGTGTTGAAACAGGGTACAGAGAAATGGGAAAGAGGCTAGCAAGGGAGTCTGGACCTAGTGATCTGGGCAGTGGAATCTGGGCACAACCCCACCCTAGTGTTATCATCACCCCATGGGATGTGGGATGTCTACCACCTGGAAGTGCCTCTGAGGGACAAGAGCCATCACAGCCCAGAGGGACAGTGTGTCATGGTGACTAGGGGGGCAGCTTCTAGAACCAGCTGTGTGGGTTGAAGTTCAGCTGCCTAACTGGCCCTGTGACCTTGGGCAATTTACTTTGCTTCTTTGGAGCCTCAGTATGCTTATCTGTAAGATGGGACCAATAATATTTAATCTCCTAGGATTGGCATGAGGCTTAAATTAGTTCAAACACTCAAAAGCCACAGTACAGAACCAACTGCATGGCAATTGCACCCATTATGCTAATGTCTGCTCATATCCCCGGCTCATTTCATTACTTGCCCTTTCTAGCCATGATCAGAGGAGGAAGCATCTCCATCTCATTCATGTGTTGGTTCACTTGACTGTTTCTTTGCTTGGTTGTCAGGCATTTTGCTTCTTCCTTCCCTATTCCTTTTCAGAAATATATAACGAGTTCTACCACCATTCCTGCCTCCTTCTCCCCCGCCCATTACTGTGTTTATTCTCTTCAATATGATAAGTTTCTTATAATTAAAATTTTAAGTTCCCATTATTCTCCCAGGCTATATATTCATAGTTTGTTATAATGAAAAAGGTATTTGGGGCCACTTTGGATTTTAGATACATTCAATTAAGCTGAAACCTATCAGTAGCTCTGGATACCACTTGTGAAGATAATTGCTACATTGTATCTACTCTCCACACCTTCATGGCTTTCTACTTCTGTTGGGGGAGGTTTGTGGTAGGAAGCTCCATTCACCCCGGTCCCTATTTTTTCAATTCAGCATTTACGGGGCACCAATCTGTGCTGAGCCTGGGAGGATTAGTGGGTATGCAGCCCTGCCCAGGGTGAGTTGCTGTTCTGGCTCTGAGCCTGAGTATACTGACCATTAACCATCACCCAGTGGGATCTGGCTGAACTGTCTCATGGGAATCCCAAAGAGAGAACAGAGCCCCAGGGCAACCCCAGAGATGAGAGGGGAGGAGAGGAGAGGAGATGGCACCCCTTCAAAGGGGAAACTTCCTGATTTGTCCTGGTGTCGTGAAGTTCTTTCATTGATTATCTTTTTCAAAATTCAGAGTGTTCTCTGGTTTTGTAGGTACAGCCAGAGAGGGGGAAGGATGGGCCAAAGAGTGTGTGAGAAGGATGCTAGGCTGGTGCCTGGTGCAGATGGACTTCTCCCACCCCATGGTGAACCCTCCAGTGCACAGATGCAGGGTCCTAGGATGGTGGTGATTATAGCAATAGTGGCTGGTTTTTGAATACCTACTATTAACGGTCAGGCACTGTGCCAGGCAGGGAGAGAAAACTGATTTCAGACATTGACAGAACCAAGATCACACAGCACCCCCCCCCCCGGGGGGGGCCTGGCACGGGCACCAGGGAGCTTACAAAATGCCACACTGAGCCTTAAAAGTGAAAGATGAGAATTATCCTGGGAAGAGGAGAAGGTGGAAGTACATTCATTCAATCCTCATTATTCACAGATTCTGTATTTGTGAACTTGCCGACTTGCTAACACATACTTGCAATCCCCAGATCAATACTCTGAGGCACCTTTGTGGTCATTTTTGGATATGCATAATGTGGGGGGGGGCGGATAGGAGCTACTCAACATGCACTTTCCCAGTTAAGGATAACAAGGTGACACTCTGCTTTCTTCTTTCAGTTTTTATGCTATAAATAAGAGTCGTTCTTGAGGTCCTTTGAGTGCCTCTCTTTTCACATTTCTGTGTTTTTTCTTGGTCATTTCACTGTTCAAGATGGCTGTCAAGAGGCGTGCCAAAGAGCTGTCCAGGGTTCCTAAAAGCAACAAGGCTCCGATGCGCTTTACAGACAAAATACGTGTGTCAGAGAAACTTCATCTCCTCTTGGGTTCTGAGGTCAGCATGAGAAAATCAACAACTTATATTAAATAAGGTACATTTACACATAAATGCATATAGCAAGGTTACAGTTTGATCAGAAGCAGGAATGTGTGCCCGTGTGTCCCCTAGGAGCGGCGGCTCAGTGTTCGCTGATGCCATGTCTGTGGTGACTTACAGAAGAGAAGAATGAAGATCCACGGTGTATTAAAAATCAGAGTGCCCCCCCAACAGAGACATGGACCTACATAAATGCATAGGTCTATGTATGGTCTCCTTCTTTAAAGATGTTTTAACAATTCAGAAGAAAATTCAGTGAAACATTGAAAGTCCTCCTTTATTTCCCCATCCAGACCCCCAGCCAATAGCTCTTTCCCCATTAATCGTTTTCTGATTTTCGTTTGTTTGCAGACTCTTTAAAAAAATTTTTTTAAAGATATATCTATGATTTTACTGACCAAAGTTCAGTGATTTCTAAATCTTTTACATCAGACTCTTACATATGTTTACAGTCACCTTCAAGGACATATGCAGTGTTTGGGTTGTTTTTCAGTGAATCCAAATGAGGTGCTACTGTTTACATAACTGGTCAGTTCCCTTCTCACATGACAGCAGACAGTGCGGCACTTCCTTTTCTTTCTTCCTTCCTTTCTTCCTTCTTTCCTTTCTTCCTTTCTTTCTCTTTCTCTCTCTCTTTCTTCCTTCCTTCCTTCTTTTATATTTAATTTTTATTTATTTATTTGAGAGAGAGAGAGAGTCCTGCAGGGAGGGGCAGAGGGTGAGGAAGAGAGAGAATCTCCAGCAGACTCCCCATTGATCAAGGAGCTCGATCCCAGGACCCCAAGATCATGACCTCAGCTGAGATCAAGAGTCAGACACTTAACGGATTGAGCCACCCAGGTGCCTCCATCCAGCACTTTCTGTGTTCGGTACCTACAGACCTGCCTCACTCTTCTTAAGTATCTGTGTGGCGCCTTCTCTCATTCCCCCAACTTAGAAGGTCGTTTCAGTTGTTCCCATTTCTTGTTATTACCAACATTTTTCTTCATGACATGGGTCCTTTTGCAGATGGGGCTTTCTCCACTCCTTGCCGGAGGTCCTCCAAGGTGGGGAGACCGGGCGAAGGCTGGTGCAGAGATGGGGCTGGGCCGGAAACAGCACTCTGGTTACTTGCTGTGATTGGAACAGGTGCCTGGGAGGGCAGGGTGCTGGAGGCTGGAACCTCGCTGGGCTCTGTGGCAGTGCGTGTGGTCCCATTCCTCAGGCCCTTGTGCAAACACCTGGCTTTGTCACTGGCTGAATAGGAAAGTCAGCCCCAAATTAGCACTAATGTGAGGGCGTTTAACCCTCTGTGAGGGCCCTTTGACAAAGCACAAAAGGACTTTTTCAGGGGCTGGGCTGTCCAACCCAAACAGGTCTGACTTGGAGACACATACCCAGCAGGAATGCCAGGCCCTGGGGAGACCCAGCAGCTGCCCTCTTCAGGGAACCCAGTGGAGGGATTTTGAGCACAGCCCCCAGCCCCCAACACCGGTCCTTGCTCCCAGGAGCATGGCAGACTGGGACCACCATGCAAGAGGACAAGGTCTCATGGCCGGTTAGCCCTTGGATATCAGATACGCCTTCAGATCCTCAGTTCCCTCATCCATAAAATGGGGAGGACAATAGTAGGAACTTCATGAGTCTGTTAGGAAGGTTGGGGAGAGGATGTCCGGTCACCTGCTCGGGGAGGCCCTTCCTGATCTCGCTGCATAGAACCCCAACATCCAGCCTCACGTTTCCTTCCTAGTTGATTTTCCTCCCTAACACCTCTCGCCTCACCTGCTGCAGGTCAGCGCCTGACTGCCCCAGCCTAAGCCCTACCAGGGCGGAGCTTCCTCCCTCTTGTTCACAGCTCGCCGGCTTCCCTTCGGGGTGGGAGGCCAACAGGGCCACACTGTACATCGGAGGCTTCCCTTCCTCTCATCACGGAGACAGGCTGTCACTGCCACGAGGGAAGTGGCCTGCTGTGTCTCCCCGGGCATGTAGCGGCCTGCGTGCTCTCGGGGTCTGGGGCAGCGTGGGTGAGGCCGTGGGTTGGCCCATCCCCGCGGCCTGTGCTTCAGAACAGGCCTGCCTGGGCCTGCCCACCCCTAATCTAACCACGGAATCGGGGAACTGACTGAACCCCAAGTTCAAGGGGAGCCCCGCCGTGGGCCCCACGCGGCAGGGCACCCCAGCCTGACCTTCCAGGCTCCGGCCACAGTCTCCTTGGCCTCAGCCCAGCTTTTATCCCACAAGATGCCAAGTCCAAGGGCCTCCCATGTAGGCTCGGGAGGCTTTAGACCCGCTGGCCATCTCCAGATTCTGAAAGAGGCATTGACCTTCCCTGAGGGCCGGCTCCAGGTCAGGTGTGTGTGGGGAGCTGGGGATGGAGGGTTAGGCCATGCAGACCCAGCCTTCCTCGGTGGAGCTTCAGGTCTGGGGCTGAAGAGGCAGGCATCACATAGCCAGGGTTCCTTCAGTCACAGCTGGGATGCAGCTGGGGCGGGAATGACAAAGGCTGTGGGCACTCCTGCTGGGCGTGGACTAGGCTGGCAAGGAAGGGATAACATTGAAGCTGCAGCCGGAAGGATTGTTGCTGTCAGTCAGGTGGAGGCGCCTGGGCTGGGGTGGATTGAGGTGAATGGTGTCTCCAGAAGAGGGAACAGCATGTGCAAAGGCCCAGAAGCAAGCCTGCCCACAGAGTGCTTTCACGCACACTGGATAAACGCCCCCCCCCACCCCAAGAGGAAACATCTTGTCTTGCAGATGAGGAAACTGAGTCTTGAGGAGGTTCTGCAACTTGCTGGGGCTCCCTAGCCACACCCGTAGCCTGTGGTGGTTTCCTGGGGACTTGACCCGAGTCACGCACCCCTCCAAAAGACCGGTTCCATTGACCTATGGAAAATGTTCCAAAAGGCTCTGGATTTCTGGGGAAAGAACCTCATCAGGGAGGAGAGTGTGAGTGGGAAAAGCCAAGCCCACTTCCAAGGTTATCGGGAAGACAGTTCCGTGATCTGAGCATCCGTTCCCAGCCTGGTTCCTCCTTGGGTGCTGTCCCATCTGATCCACCTTCCTGGGATGAGTCACAATGCAAAGTAGGCCAGATGTGTGCAGGTAAGTAAATAAACCAAACATGTGGCCCAATTCCCTGCTCCTGCAGGAAGCAGCTCCATCGGGTTTCCAGGTAAAGCCGAGTGTGTCTTGTGATCACAGTGAATCACACAGTTGATTTTCCCTGTGTTCCCGAATGAGGTCAGCTCAGAGAGGCGGCACACAACAGGGGGAATAAACAGGAGGTGTTCTCTGCGACTCCTGGCACAGGTCTCAGTGAGGCAAGGGTCATTCACTGTGGCTTCTTGCTCTTCGTTTGTTTCAAAGTTCTGTGAGATGGGGCGCCTGGGTGGCTCAGTGGGTTAAGCCTCTGCCTTTGGCTCGGGTCATGATCTCAGGGTCCTGGGATCAAGCCCTGAGTTGGGCTCTCTGCTCAGCAGGAAGCATGCTTCTCCCCTCTCCCTCTGCCTGCCTCTCTGCCTACTTGTGATCTCTCTCTCTCTCTCTGTCTGTCAAATAAATAAATAAATAAATAAAATCTTTAAAGAAAAAAAAGTTCGGTGAGATATTCCTTCGTCCCATGGTCAACAGCCATGGCTTGATGTCTGGGCTGGAGAAGGTAAGGTCTTTTCTGAGAGAGCTTTAAATGGAATTCTCCGAGCTCCCTGACAGGTACAGGAGGACCAAGACTGGGGCCTCCAAGTGGTAAGTGAGGCTGCGGCCCCACCTGTCCCCATGTAGCCACACCTGCCTGGGTGAGCAGGTGGGTGAGTAAGCAGGCATGAGACACCCATCTGTGTAGGGAACTTGTGCAATCCCCCATTTGCCCAGGAGAACCTGCTACCTGCTGCAAATCTCGACTGGGGTTGGGGGTGTCCCAGGCTTGCCAGGGGTCCAAGGGCTTTTGGGAAGCAGCCCAGCAGGAATGTCTGGTCCAAAGGGTAAAGGTGACCCCCCCACCCAGCTTCAAGAATGGGCTCTCATCCCTTCACCTGTATCCATTCAGGAATTGAGGAGGGCAGTGGGGGTGGGGGAGGATTCTGGAGACATTTGAAAAAAATAGTTCCAGAAACAGTTGTTTGAGACCTTCTAAAACGGGGCCCATGGTGAGGCAAGGTAATTTGCCTAAGGTCACATGCTGTCACACAGGGCAGGGGTAGGACTGGACCTGGGTTTGGGCAGGCTTCTGAACCCCCTCCTACTGTTGGATCAGTGTTTCTATATCTGCAGTTGTATATGTATGGAAAAAAGGTCTGGAAGCATGCAAATCAAAATGACTATTTTTTACCAGTGATATTAAAAGGGGGGCGTGGGGGCATGCTTTTACTTTCTATGTTTTCTCATTCATGTATTGACTCATTTTTTTCCCCACAGCTTTTATTACATCTATATTTTACACCCATATTTTCATGTTTTAGGGTAAGTGAAAAGATGTTTTTAATGTCATGCTCCAATCTGGCGGTGTTTACCAATGGCTCAAGCCATCCTGAGAAAATGTTGCATGTAGTCAGGGCGGTACAAGGCTCTGTCTAGGATTGCTGCTCTTGAACCCACTGTTTTATCACCTTATGCACAGATGACACATTCCAGATGTGGTACAACTGTCTCTGGGGCATTACACAGCCTTTCAGAGTAGAACTTTCAAAGAATACTCAAGGACACAGGAAGACATTAATGATGTTGGGTTGATTATAGGAAAAGGATATGGAATTGCAGGTAGAGTATGATGTTGACTGTGTTTTTAAAAAATTCTATATAGGAAGAACTAGAAAAAATACACTAAGTATTTTTTTTTAAGATTTTATTGATTTATTTGACAGAGAGAGATAGTGAGAGAAGGAACACAAGCAGGAGGAGTGGGAGAGGGAGAAGCAGACTCCCCGCAGAGCAAGGAGCCCGGTGTGGGCTCAGTCCTAGAACCCTGGGATCATGACCTGAGCTGAAGGCAGATGCTCAACAGCTGAGCCACCAAGGCACCCCTGCACTAAGTATTAATACCAATTATCTTTGAGTGGTGGGGTTATGGTGATTTCAAACTTCTTTCTACTTTTATTTACTTTTTATTTTATTTTATTTTATTTTAAAGATTTTATTTATTTATTTGACAGAGAGAAATCACAAGTAGGCAGAGAGGCAGTTAGAGAGAAAGGAGGAAGCAGGCTCCCTGCTGAGCAGAGAGCCCGATGCAGGACTCAATCCCAGGACCCTGAGATCATGACCTGAGCCGAAGGCAGCGGCTTAACCACTGAGCCACCCAGGCACCCTTTATTTACTTTTTAAAAAAAGATTTTATTTTTTATTTGTGAGAGAGAGAGAGAGAGCACAAGCCGGGAAAGCAGCCAACAGACTCCCCAGTGAGCAGTGAGCTTGATATAGGACTTGATCCCAGGACCCCGAGATCATGACCTGAGCAGTAGGCAGACACTTAACAGACTGAGCCACGCAGGTGCCTTTTTTTAACCTTCTTTCTGCAACCAGCACACAGAGAACTTTTCTGATCAGACATAGCAATAATAAAACAACTAACGTTTACTAGTGTTTACTGTGTGCCAGGCACCGTGCTGAGAATATCATGTGTATTATCTCATTCATCTTCACAACAAGCTTATGAGTAGGTCAGAGTGAATGAGTTACAAATGTTAAGTCATTTGCCCATCAACACCCAGCTGGTGTGTGGTGAGGTCGAGTCTGAGAGCAGAGGCCAGTCCCAAATACAATTTCTATTAATTTCTATAATAACTATAATTTCTATTTTTCTTTGAAATAAGAATGGTGCTCCCAGGGTTGGCTCCCATTGTGCTCATTAGAGAGGAAGACCTGAAGCAGGGCTGCATTGTACAGTTGCACAGGTTGTGGTCTGCACAAGAGAGCATGTACTCTGTTTGCTACGTTATGAGGCTGGGCAAGGAGCCATATCCACCTGAAGGAAATGGTGCCTTTTTGTGGAAATGCAAACTAAAACTGCAATGGGATACGACTACATACCTGCTAGGAACAGCAGAGAGACTGGCAACAAGCAAATGTTGATAAGGCTGGGAAGTAGCTGGATCTCTCATTCATTGCTGGTGGTAATATAAATTGATAAGACCTTCTCTGGCAAAGAATCGGTCAGTTTTCTATAAAACAAAACATATACCTACCCTGAGATCTAATACTTAAAAGACTTACATGTCTTAGTATTTACTTAAGGGTAATAAAAGCATATTTTCACAAGAGGCATATATATATATAAGAGTGTTCATAGCATCTTTTCCAGGAGAAGCAGCCCGGTGTCCATCACTAGGAGGATGGATAAGTAAACTGTGGTATAGTCTTACAATAGAGAACACTATCCTATAAAAAAGAACAAATTACCGATATGAATAACAACACGGATAAACCTCAAAAATATATACTGAGTGAAAGAAACTTTACATCAAAGATATATACTGTATGATTTCATTTATATGAAGTTCTAGAACAGGCAAAACTAATGTATCATAGAAAAATATCAGAATAAGGGTGGCTGGGGGGTTCAGTAGGTTAATTTCCTGCCTTTGGCTCGGGTCATGATCCTGGGGACTTGGAATAAATCCTGCATCTGGCTTCCTGCTCAGCAGGGAGTCTGCTTCTCCCTCTGTCCCTCTCCCTGCTTGTGTTCTCTCTCTCTCTCTCTCTCTCAAATAAATAAATAAATAAAATATTTAAATTTTTAAAAAGGAAAGAAAAAGAAGAAAATCGGAGAACAGTAGTTGCTTAGGGATATGCAGAGAGAGAGAGTACCAACTGGGAAGGGGCACGAGGGAAATTTTGGGGGTGATGGGAATGTTCTATATCTTGACAGGGCTTAGGATGACATGTGGATGCATCTGTCAAAACTTAATAACCGGGCACTAAAGATTTGTACATTTTATCATATCTATATTTTACACCCAAAGGACAAAAGTCATGAAAAATCCTAAAGTCTTTAATAATACGTATGTTGAAATATTTAGGAGAAGTATACAGATGTCTGCAATTCACTTTGAGATGCTCAATAAAAGAGACCTAGTCATGAATGGATAGAGAGATGGCTTCAGATGAAAGAAAAGCAAGTGTAGTGAAAGTTCATAGTAGGATCTGGGGGGTAGATTTGTGGGAGTTTACTGTAAAATTCTTTCAGCGCTGCTGTATGTTTGAAAATGTGCCAAGTAAAATGTTGAAAAACACACTTGCTACACACAAGCACGATATTGCATGGAAGAAGGCAGAGATGAGAAAACACGTGATGTGTGATTTCATTCAAAAGGAAACAGTAGGGACCCACTGATGAGATTAGAAGTCAGGATAGTGGTGGGGGCGGAGGGCTGGAGGGGCGTCCCCAGAAGGGTTGGTTCTGCTTTCCTCATTTAGGTGCTGATTGGAGTGTTCTGTTTGTGAAAATTCATGATTGGTTCACTTTTCTGTAATGTCTATTATTCTTTTCTGAATATATGTGTATTATATTATACTTGAACAAAATTAATTTTAAAAGGACTTTCAATGTGGGGCCTCTGTGTGGCTCAGTCAGTTAAGCGTCAAACTCTTGATTTTGGCCAGGACCATGAGATTGAGCCCCACATCGGGCTCCCTGCTCAGCGAGGGGGCTGCTTTTCCCTCCTCTACTCTTCCCCCAGCCCACACTCTCTCTCTCTCAAATAAATAAATAAAATCTTAAAAAAAAAAATGACTTGCAATGTTACCAACCTGCTTTAATCAATATATGGTAATACTTCCCCCGTTTATTCTGCCTCTGACCTTAATTCTTCCCCTCTTCCCCAGGACCCCTCTCTCCCCATCCTCAATCAGGACAGCCACTATACATGACTCTGAAACTCATTCTCCTAGGGTCTATGCCACATAATGAAGCATATAAAATTGAAAGGAAAACTCCTAGTTTGTGGAATGGAGAAATTTACGTCCAAATTCTGATTTTGCCACTTACTAGCTGTATGCTCCGGATTTGGAGTGACACAAGTGTATGCATTTGTCAAAACTTAGTAACTGTGCGCTTAAGATAAAAACCTCCACGGGTCTCAGTTTTCTCATCTGTTAAGAGGCATAATAATATATGGAGTGAGGTTGGGATCGAGCGAGACAACACATATATCTTGCCTGGACTAGAGCCCATCATAAAGGCTCACTAAACGTTCAGTGAAATGAAACGGTGGCTTCAGCGCTGTTACCCTTCCCCTTCTGTCCATACTGAAAGTGGGAGTGGGGGGCTCCAGCAGGAAGGGCCTGGGGCTTGGCTGGGTCCCTTTGAATCCCTCAATTTCAACTACTTTGAGTCAGTTTCCTGACCTACACAGTGGACCTCCTGATCCCTGCCTGGCAGAGCAGCCACAAGGGACGGACAACCGTGAGACTCATTAGCTTGAAGACCTCAGGGGATTTGGGGTTTCCGGACCTCACTGTGGCTCTGGCTCATCGCTCCTCAGGCTTTTGGGCCAGTGTGCTGCCATGGTGAGGATGGGACATCACAGGGTGGAGTTAGCACAGGGGTCCCCCTGGGCAGCAGCTGGCTCTGCACGGCAGTCACGGACACTGTTAAGTTGGTAGCTGCTCCTTGGTGAGTCACATGCCGCCCAGAAGCAGTTATCTGCCCATCACCTCACAAAGGCGGCTCTGTTCGGGCCCAGAGAGGTGCGTGCTCAGGGCGCCGGCAAAACCAAGGGCTTCCTGTGGGCTGCAGGCCAGGCCCTGCCCCGAAGGTGGGCCCCAGCTCTCTGAAGCCATCTGCCAAGCCCAGGATCGACAGGATGTGCTCATTCCTGAGCTTCAAGCCAGATGCTTTTCCACCTGCCCACCCAGTGCTTAGCCAGGGCCTGGCGGTCTTTCCTAGGGGCTGTCAGTCATTCTGTTATGCAGTATTGGCAGCAAGGGACCCCCAAACAGAGAGTTAGCCTGGTCTCTGCCCCAGAGGAAGGGGTGCGTGGGACCAAGCAGACACCCAGGAAACTTACGTTAGAGAGGATCGCTGTAAGGGCTTCATGGCAAGGCAGTGTGCCAAGGCATTACGTACTTCTTGCATTTGGTACTATTATTATCCCATTTCTCAGATGAGGAGATTAAGGTTTGGAAAGGTGAAGTAACTTGCTCTGGAATCCAGATGGGGTGACCCTGGAGAGCCCCTGCTCTTACCTGCACTTATGATAACACCATAGTGATGATGACAATGACCCCTAACATTTACTAAGTACAAAGGATTTATCAGGTACCATGCTATTCACTGTGCATACATTGTTGTTTGCAGTCGCTGGAACGACCCGATGGAGTAGGTATTATGATTATGCCCTGTTTTATGGCAGAGGAAACCAAATAAAGAAATGATGGCTGGACTGAGCCTTGGAGAAGAACCAGACTATATTGCATGCCTTCTCGATAGAGCTGGGCACTGGGACCAGTGTGTTCATGCTGATGATCTCATTTGCTCCACAGCACCAGTAAAAGGTAAGCATGAATTCTCCCATTTTCTAGATGAGGAAACTGAGGCTCAAACACTTAAGTAATCCATTACACAACTAAAAGTACTCAAGTCAGGGTTTAAACCCTAGGCAGTCTGCCCCCCCAACTCCTATTCTTATGTCCCACCAGCATTTCTTTCTTGTTTAAAAAAAGTTTCTAACATTTTTTTTTTCAGAATAGAAATTTCTTTATAGATTATTTCTGTTTTTAAAATAAATGCATCTTGACTGTAAACAAAAAACTCAACATTTTGATGCAGCCCATGGGATGCTTTGTTGGATCGGTCAGAAGCATGTGCGATTCTTGATCTTGGGGCCGTGAGTTTGAGCCCCATGTGGGCTGTAGCGAACACTTGAAAGTGAATAAACTTGAAAAAAAACACATTTTGATGTATCCCTTATAAACATGCATGTATACATTTGAGAGTGTATAATGAGTGCGTGCATGCATGTGTGTGTGTATACACGTTTGGAAACAGGAGTTTAGAAAGGGAGAATCATGACCTACTAGCTTGAAACCCACCCTTTCGCCTTAGCCTGCCACCAACATTTTAATGCGCTAACAGAACAGTAATAAGAACTTCATTCTTTCAGCAAAATATTTATGATATCCACAAATATTTTCTAGGCACTTTCTCTAGGCACTGAAAATATAGAAATGAGCAAAAGAGACAAAGTCTCCTCCTCGCTGGAGTTATCAGGCCATAAATCATAAAAATAAAAATAAAACGTTCCTTTCTGACAGGGCTATGAAAAAACCAACATAATATGTTGGGGGCAGCCTTTGAAAGGAGGGTCATAAAAGCCTTTTTTGAGGAGGTAACACTTGAACTGAGGCCTGAGTGATGAGAATGCACCAGGCTTGGACTGGATCCAGGTAGAGGAAACAGCAAGTGCAAGGGTTCTGGGGGGAGAATAAGTTTGGTCTGTTTCAGGAACAGCAGGGAGGCTAGTGTGCAGAGGGCTGGTGCAGAGTGAGAGATCAAAGATGTATTTGGAGAGATAGGCAGGAGCCAGATCTCAAGGAGCAGTTTGCATTTTGCTTTACGTTTCATGATCTGATTGAGATGTTTGAGAAACAAGATGGGTGTGCTTACTTGGGGTGGGGGGAGCGGGGACTAGATGATCAGGGTCCACGTGCAGAAGAGAGGAGACCAGTTGGAGGACTCCAGGGGGCAGGCACCAGCCTTGTAGCAGGAGACATGGACAAGCACTGGAGGGATTCAGACTTAATTTTGAAATAAGTCAACAGATGTAAGAGGTAGAGACCAGGGAGCTCGGGGACAGCTCAGAGGCTGCTGGTCATAGCGAGTTCTTTACTGAGCACTGACTGCTGCCAAGAACTGTGCTAAGCGTGTGTACAGACAGACCTTCCCTCTGTGGTTCCCCAAAGCAGGTCTGCAGTCCCTTGCATCAGCCAGCCCGAGTGGTTTGCTGGAAATACACGGATTTGTGTCCTTGTTCCCGGGACTCTCGTTCGACGCCACCCTTGGGGACCCCAGCACTCATGTACTCATCCAGCAAGTCCACATGTTTTACATTTGGGAAACTGAGGCCCTGGGAGATAAACGAGTTGAAGAAGCTCTCAGGTTTTCCTGACTTCACACTGGGACACAAGAATGCTGTCGTCACGATGCCAGCAAGAAACACAGCGTCTTGTGGTTTTTTGGGGGGAGTTTGTTTGTTTTGTTTTCATGCATGATTTTTTTAAAGATTTAAAATTTTTTTTTAATTTTATTTTGAAGATTTTATTTATTTATTTGACAGACAGAGATCACAAGTAGGTGGGGGGGGGGAGGGGAGGAGGAGACTGCCTGCTGAGCAGAGAGCCCGGTGTGGGGCTCTATTCCAGGACCCTGGGATCATGACCTAAGTCAAAGGCAGAGGCTTAACCTACTGAGCCACCCAGGCGCCCCGAGATTTTTTTTTTTTTTTTTTTTTAATTTGAGAGAGAGAACACGTGAGAGAGCATGAGTGGGAGGAGGGGCAGGAGGAGAGGAAGAGGAAGAAGCAGACTCCCTGCTGAGCCCAGAGCCAGATACAGGGCTCAGGGGCTCCATTCCAGTACCCCAGGATCCTGACCTGAGCCAAAGGCAGATGTTTAAACTGACTGAGCCACCCAGGCACCCCTCACAGGTGCTTTTAATAGCTACCAGGAGCTCGACTCAAGGCGTTGCTGGCACCAAACCCAGTTTTTCCTTTTCATCTTCATTTTCACCGCTTCGGGGTGTGCCATGGATGTGGGTTTAAAACCAGGGCCTTTCAAATCCTTTCTAGATGCAGCCAGAGAGCAGGCTACCTCATCAGCAGTTCGTTATCTTCAGCGATAATTGGTCACACGAATCACTGAGCGCTTACTATGGGCCCGGTCCTTATGAAGGGCACTGAGTGCATCATCTCCTTTGTCCCTCCCCGGTGAGCGTGGGCTGGAGATACTCACACCGCCCTCGTTCCCTCCCTTCCTCCCGGGATACCCACCGTGGGGAGGCAGAGATGCTATCGGTGATCATGCATCTCGGGCCTTTGCTCCTATTTTGATAATGAGGCAGTGGCTTTTGCCCCATGCCCTGGGCCAAAGCCAGCCTCGGGGCCTCTCCCTCTCTGGGGGGTTTGGCGCCTCTGGTAGCAGCATCTGATCCATGGCCTCTCTCCCTATGGTCAAGAATTGGGGTGGGGCAGTGGGTGTCTGTGGAGGGAGAGAGGGAGGAAAGCCTGAAGCATGAATCAGACTGTCGTTCCGTGCTTCATGGGTACCTGGGAAGTCCGCCTCACCATGGAGGCATCCGAGAGGCTGGCATGACTGTTGAGGCTGGAATCTGTTGTATCCACCGTGATGACACTTTGAGAGAGGCTTGGTGGTCACGTAGGGCATGTTTTCTTCCCCACTGGTCTCCCACAGTCTTCTACTATGAGCCTGGCTGTCACTGGGGAAGGGGGCAGGGAGCTATTAAAGAGGAATGTTTGGGGTGCAAGCCCTTCATTTGGGAACTCTTCTGTTTAACCACTCATTGGCTCATCCGCCCGTCCATCTGTCTACCTGCCGGTCTATCCATCCTCTCGTCCATCCATTGTTCTGCCCATCCATCCAGCGAATGTCCATTTCCAAGGCACCCTTGAGAGTATCAGAGATACACAGAGGAGTAAGACACAGACACTGTTATCAGGAACTTACAGTCTCATAAAGGAACCAGAAGTACACTGACAACAAACATACACTTGGAGAGTAGTTTCTGGGGGACCTACTAAACTGTGCTGAACAACTGTGGTTGAATTACTCAGAGTCATCGTGGCCTCTGAAGGAACACTGGTCTCAGATTCAGCCCTACCCATTATTACTGCATGACCTTGGCTAAGTCACTTCACTTTTCTGAGCCTTAATCCCCTCATCTGTAAAATGGGGATAATTGTAATACCTATTTCATCCGGTTGTTGTGAGGATTTTTTAGAAAAGGATTATTTATTTTTATTTTAGGGAGAGAGAATGTGCATGAGTGTGGGGAGGGGCACAGAGAGAGACTCTCAAGCAGACTCTGCATTGAGCATGGAGCCCACGTGGGGCTCGATTCCAGGACCCTGAGATCATGACCCAAGTTGAGTTGGACACTCAACCAGCTGAGCCGCCCAGGCGCCCCCAGTTGTGAGGATTAAGGAACCCTGCGTGTGGAACGTAATGCTGGTGTGTAGTAGGTGTGCAATCATTGGTTATTTCCTTTCCCTACAGATAGAGTTCTGTCATAAAGGGATGTAGCATGTAGCGGGGAGAATGACCAGGTGTTCAGCCCTTACTAATTTGCCAGATGTTGTGAAATGCTTGTTTATTTTCACATGTAGTCTGTGCAAGCCTGGAAGAAAGCTTTGATCATCCCGTATTTCAGAGATGAGAAAACTCAGGACCAGAGAGCCAAATGCTTGCTGGCATTTTCACCGCTAGAAAGTGGTTAAGCCAGGATTTGAACCCTGATTTCCCATACTTCAGAGCCCACATGCAGACACCAGACTTCAGTGCCTATACACAGCTGCCCATGGTAGAAGGAAATGAGTACTCTTATTAAGGTCCAAGCATCTTATTCCAGACACATAGAATTTCTCTGAATTTCTTGATGAGAGTAGGGTTTGACCCCAATCCAACCATCACATAGGAATGGCAGGTGGTAATTGTAGGCATCCCAGCCAGAGAGCACAGTTTGGGACAAAGTGCGAGCAGGAAAAGGAACAGTGTATTTGGAGAGTAATCTCAGAATGATAACATTTATGAAACTTGAAGGTCATTTAAGTCCAAATCCATCACCTCACAGATGCCTGTGAGGAGGCCCTGAGAGGAGCAGGGTCCGGCCCCAGGCCACATGTAATGAGTGGCAGAGCAGGGGTCAGCCCAGCAGTGTTGGGACATAGAGTCCAAGACAGATGAGGCTGGGGTCAGATCACAAAAGACCTTAATTCTGAGGAGTTGGGAGTCTATGCTATAAGAAGCGGAGAGATATGGGGGCGCCTGGATGGCTCAGTTGGTTGAGCATCAACCAACTTGATTGACTGAATTCTTGATTTCAGCTCAGGTCATGATCTCAGAGTAGTGAGAGCCAGCCCTGAGTCAGGCTCCAGGCTGGACATGGAGCTGGCTTAAGATTCTCTCTCTCCCTCTCCCTCTGCCCCCTCTACCCCCTGACCTGTGCATGTCCTCTCTCTCTCTCTCTCTCTCTCACGTTCTAAAAATAAATAAAGAACTAAAATAAAATAAAATAAAAAGTGGAGTGCTGTTGAAGGTACTTAAATAGGAACAAATCTTGGCCTAACAATGGCAGAGCTGGAGGGGCTGCACACCCAAGGGAACAGAATCCTGAATGGGATTCAAGGGGGACCATTGGCCTCTGGGGATCTGAGCTGTTCCATCTGATCTGGAGCTCTTGACCATGGGCACTATCAGCCTGACCATCAAACAAATAGGTATATCTGAGGATCAACATTCTAACAAGGTGGTTGGATTTTCTAAATTTAGCCCCCCCCCTTATTAAACGCCTTCATAGAATTCTATATTTTTTCCTTTAGGACACTTACCACAGCTGTGCCTTTAAAACTAACTGTGAATGTCTGCCTCCATGGTTAGATGCCGGGAACTGTCTCCTATTTGTTCAACACCAAAGTCCCTGGCACTTAGCAAGAGACTGGCATAGAAGGGCTGAATCAATGAATCAAAAATCAATGAAAATTCATTCACTTTGGAATGAATGAATCAATCAATCAACCAACCAATCACTAAGTTCCACTCTATAGCTTTCCAGGTAAGAAAGCCATGGAGAGCAGCAGTTCATTCACTCAATCTGGCACAAATTTCGTGAACACTTACAAGGTACCAAGAGATCTAGTGAATATAGTGATCAAGACAGATGAGGTTCCCGTCCTCGTGGAGATTGAAGGAGGAAACAGACAAGAAGGCAGTTCTGTTAGACAAGCAGTTCCCTGTCTTCAGAGCAAGGTTTCTCTTGGAAACAGGCAAGACTGTCCAGAAATGGCTCTATCTCCTTACTCAGACTTTATCCTTCTGCCCTCACTCTACATTTTGAAGGTATTGATTTAAATTGATATGCAATACCAACTCTCAGGCATTTTCTGAGATCATCAGGGCATGACTGATTTGAAGCCATCAATAGGGTTCGTGGAATGCCTATCTGGCTCACGGAGGACCAACCAAGAAAGGAAAGCCTGGGGAGCCCATACCATCTCAAAGGTCAAACTCTTCTTGGAGAGACAAACAGAACTGCAGACATTGTCATTGTTTTAATTTGCATTTCCTTGCTTATTAAAGAAGTGAAGCCTCTTTACATACATTTCTTGACCTCTTGGGTTTCCTCCTTTATAAAATACTTGCTTATAGCTCTCGTTTTTTCTGTGCCCTCTCTCCTCCTTTTGCATAGAAGGAAACTAACAGTGAAAAAAAAAATCAAATGACTTGCCTAAGGTCAGATAATTTCCATAAAATTATAGAAACCATGTTATATATTATATGGTGTCTAACTCAAGACAGGCACCCGAGACTTGCTTGTTGAACTGAATTTACTTATTTTTAAAAGATTTTATTTATTTGAGAGAGAGAGAGCATGAGCAGGGGGAGAGGCAGAGGGAGAGGGAGAAGCAGTCCCCCACTGAGCTAGGATCCCAACATGGGGCTCCATCCCAAGACCCTGTGATCATGACCTGAGCCAAAGGCAGATGCTTAACCAACTAAGCCACCCAGGGGCCCCTTGACCTGAATTTAAATTAATATAGAATGACGTCAAGTAAAAAGCAACATCGGGTAGTGAAAGGAGCCCGGGCTCTGGAGTCAGGTGGCCGTGATGGGCTCTAACTCTGGCTCTGCCTGGTACCCCCGCTGTGTGACTTCAGGCAAGCACTGAGCCTCTCTGAGCCTTGATTTCCTTATGGATGGAGATCTATATTGATATCCAGATCTATATATAGATATAGATATAGACATAGATCCCTGGTAAATCGGGGCACCGACTATAGGGCTCACTCAGTAATCATTCATTTTTCCTTCTAATTCTTTCTTGGAAAACTGCAAAACACCCAAGTGCATAGTGGTGGAGAAAGCCGAATCAAGTGGGCTTGGACAGTATGGTAGGCTGAATAACTGCCCTCCAAAATGTCCAGTTCTAACCTCCGGCCCTTGTGACTATATTGCCTGACATGGTAAAAGGGCCTTGCAGATGGTGAAGAAGCTGAGGGTGTCCAGATGGGAAGAGGATTTGAGTGGGCACCGTGTGTCCTCAAGGGTTCATACAAGACAGGCAGGAAGGTTGGAGATGCACGGAGAGAGATGTCAGGATGGACCAGAGCTTGTGGGGAGGACAAGGTCACGTGTCAAGAAAGTAGCGGCCTCTAGAAGCAGAAAAACAGAAGGAAACATTCTCTCCCAGAGCATAGAAGGGAGCTCAGCCGCACTGATGTCTTGATTTAGACCCAGTGAAACCCATCTTGGACTTCTGACCGTCAGACTGCATTTGTGTCACTCTAAGATGTTAAGTTTGTGGTAATTTGTCACAGTGGCAATAGGAAACGAATTCAGATGGCATCTTAGAAAAATCAAGTTTCCGAAGGAGGGGAGAGACACGAATTGACGGTGAAGAAGTAATACCTCCTTTTTTGCCAGTGTTTATTTTGTACCAAGCAGTGTTTACATCCCTTGTTTCAAATGATCTCATTTAATCCTCATACCACAGATAAGAACCAGTGTCCCGTTTGCCAGCAAGGAAAACAGAGACCCAGCCAGCGCAAATAGCTCCCAAGCCAGTGGAGGAGCTGGGATCAGAGCTCAAGCCCGCCTGTCGCCAAACCACCATACGTTTCCCCCAAGTGAACGCCCAGGTCGGCTGTGGCAGAGGCTACAGGGAATCTGGAAGTTTCCGAGCTGGTGGGTCTCCACCAAGCCCATTCAATATGCATTTATTCACACATCTTCAGTGTGCGTCCCATGCTGGTGCAGAGGAGACCCAGGCTCCCCAGGGAGGCAGGATGCGGTGAGGCAGGAGAGACCCACCCGAACGATGCTGAAAGCATAAATATACCCACCTTGCGAAATACCCTCTTGTGCCAAATGCAGTGGAAGGGGAGACAGATTGGAGCTAACACGGTGAGCTTTTGAAAGTGGAATCTTAGCTGGACCTTGAAGAAATGTGCAGGGGTGGGGAGAATCCATGCCAGGGCAGCACAGGGAGGGCTGGGGAAGGAGATGAGGCCTCTAGAATCTTAGCCTGGGACATGAGTTACGGGACATGTCAAAAGCACAAACCTGGGAAATCTTAACGCAACTTCCTAAGACAAACTCAGGGCTCCTGGGTGGCTCAGTGGGTTAAGCCTCTGCCTTCAGCTCAGGTCATGATCTCAGGGTCCTGGGATCGAGCCCCGGATCACGCTCTCTGCTCAGCAGGGAGCCTGCTTCCTCCTCTCTCTCCCTCTCTGCCTGCCTCTCTGCCTACTTGTGATTTCTCTCTCTGTCAAATAAATAAATAAAATCTTAAAAAAAAGAAAAGAAAAGAAAAGACAAACCCGGAAGACTCCCCAAACCAGAGGGACGAAGGAGAGAAATGACTAGGCATAGGAATGGACAATTCACAAACACATGGAAGGTTGTTCCTTCTCATAAGTCATCAAAGGAATGAAAATTAAAACAAGATGCAAATGTTTGCCTCCCCAATCAGCCCAGATTTGAGAAGACGATAACGCTCAGTATTGCCGAGGGTGTGGTGAAACAGGCACGCTCATTCATTGCTAGTAGGAGTGGAAATTAATACAACCCTTCTGGAAAACAATTTAGCAATGTCTATCAAAAGCCCTGGTATGTTTACATCCTTTGATCCTGCGTCTTCTCTTCAGGGAGTCTAGCCCACGGAATCTAAATAAAGAAAATCTTTCTATGTGAGAAACTCAACTGCATCCTTGTCTACTCAATAAGTAACAGCCTACATGTCCAAAAGGGGAATATTAAATTATGGTATCTCTACCTAGTAAATAGTATGTAGCCACTAAAACGAATGGTAATAAAAGATTTCAATTGAGTTTAATAGTTTACATTGTTAAGTGAATAACGCAAGGTACCAAACTACATGCCCAGCAGAAGAGCCGTATAAAAACACAGTATTTTTTTTATTGTGGCAAAAACAAAACAAAACAAAGCCATGTAACATAAACTTACCCTCATAACAATTTTTAAGTGTACAGCGCAGTTTTATTAACTGTCCGCCCTTGTTGTACAAAGAGATCTCTAGACTTTTCCATCTTGCACAACTGAAACTTCATACCCATTGAACAACTCCCCGTTTCCCCTCCCTCCAGCCCCTGGCATCTGCCGTTCTATTTTCTGCTTCTATGAGTGATTACATTAGATCCTTCATATAAGTGGACTCACGTGGCATTTGCTTTTTGTGATTGACTTATTTCACTTAGCATAATGTCGAAATATTTTTAAGATGATATACTCTATTGGGAATGTAAAAGGTTACAATCACTGTGGAAAACAGTATGGAGGTTCCTCAAAAAAGTAAAAATAGAAATATCACAGGATCCAGTAATTCCATTACTGGGTATTTACCCAGAGAAAACAAGACACTGACTCAAAAAGATCAATGCACACTCTGTTGATTGCAGCATTATTTACAAGAGGCAAGATAGAGAAGCAACCCAAGTGTCCACTGATAGGTGAATGGGTAAAGAAGATGTGTATATATACACAGGGAATATTACTGGGCTGGAAAAAAGAGAATGAGATCTTCCCCTTTGTAGCAACATGGATACACCCAGAGGGTACTAAGCTAAGTGGAATTCGTCCAACAGAAAGAAAAATGCCATATGATTGTACTTATAGGTGGCATCTAAAAAAACAAGTGAATACATGAACAAACAAAAAGCAGAATGAGACCTATAAATATAGAGGATGAACGGATGGTTGCTGAGGGGACAGAGGTGGAGGGATGGGCAAAATGAGTGAAGGCGAGTGGGAGGTACAGGCTTCCAGTTCCAGAATGAATGAGTCACTGGGAGGACAGGTGCAGCAGAGAGAATATAATCAATGGGGCTGTAACAGCATTGTATGGTGACCGATGGTGGCTAGACTTGTGACTTATACTTACAAGTTATACTGTTATAATGTATAGACTTGTAAGCCACTATGTTGTACCCCTGAAACTAATGTAACATGGTGTATCAAATATACTTCAATAAAAAAGATACAACTTTAAAAAGGTATTTTATCTTATTTTATTATAAAGATTCTTATTTGACAGACAGAGATCACAAGTAAGTAGAGAGGCAGGCGTGGGGGGTGGGGGGGGTAGCAGGCTCCCCACCAAGCAGAAAGCCCAACGTGGGGCTCAATCCCAGGACCCTGGGATCATGACCCAAGCTGAAGGCAGAGGCCTTAACCTACTGAGCCACCCAGGCACCCCTAAAAAGATATTTTAAAAAGGACTTAAATATACCAAAATTTGTGCTTGTCTTTGGATGGGTGATCAAAACATGGTTTTAAAAAATTCTTCCTACATTTCCCTTTCTCCGAATTTTTTCCATGTATTAATTACCTTCCTAGTAACAAAGCAAGATTCATTTTTAAAAAGATGTTATTTATCATTTGACAGAGAGAGACATGGAGAGAGGGAACACATGTAGGGGGGAGTGCCAGAGAGAGAGAAGCAGGCTCACCGCTGAGCAGGGAGCCCAATGCAGGGCTCCATCCCAGGACCCTGGGATCATGACCTGAGCTGAAGGCAGACACTTAACTGACTGAGGCACCCAGGGCCCCAGATTCATTTCTTTTCAAGGGGAATAGAAAAAAAAGTGGGCCCAGGAAGCCTGGGAGGTAGCACATTCTCAAATTCGTCACATTAGGTAGAGCTGATAACCCGGGGCATAGGGGACCCTAGGCTCAAGAAGGGACTTTTGCCAAACATCCTGGCCTCCCAGAAAGCCAGCTGCCTTCAGGGTAGGGCCTGAGGGCAGGGACAAGGAGGCTGCTGGGTCCTCCAAGCTTTCCCAGACCGGGTACTGATTAGAGATAGGGCCAGCTGGCGCTCACCGCCCAAGACAACCGTGATTCATTCATCCCTCTTGCAGAGAATGTGAACTAGCTGTCTGCTCTTGGCTCTCTAAACCCACCCAGCCCGACAGCCCCTGGGGACTGAAAGAAGCAGAACCCCGCCCACTGTGGGCAGAGTTAGACAGAGGGACCGACAGGGATTTAAAAGAACCTTGGTGTGTGTGAACCAGGAAGTAGGTGGAAGGAAGAGAAATACAGCCACCCAGCCCTGCTCCCTGGGTCCACTGCTCTATCGGAAGCTCCTTCGGGCCCAGAACTTTTTGTCCGGCATCTCCGCCCTGCAGCCCTGATTATAGGGTTGTCTGCCTTGTAGAGACTTCATAAATATTCGTTCATTGGATGAACCAATAGCATCCTATCATTTAGGCAAACAGCTTATTTGAGGTGTGGTGCATTCGTCTTGGGAAATCACCAAGAGGCTGGAAAGTTACAGCACTAGGCAGAGGCCTGGCGGTAGGAGATCTTAGATGGGGGAGCTGGAAAGGACTTAAGGCTCATCACAGAATCCCCTATATCCTTCCATCCAGCTGCACTCCCACACTGCTGCCCCCCAGCGCAACTACTCCCCAGCTGGGCGCCCCCTCCCACACCCCAGAAGCGGGAGGAAAACACAGGGCAGTGAAGGACAGCCGGAATCCTTCCACAGTCCAATTCGGGTTGGCTGGAATATCCCTGATGTGTGAGTCCTAGCTCTGCCACATAAGAGCCAAGTGACCTTGGGGAAGTCAGTTATCCGACAGTCAATGTAGCCAACAGACTACAGAATAATTATATAAGATATACGTCGTTTTTAAGAATTCAGCTTTTGGGGGCGCCCCGGTGGCTCAGTGGGTTAAGCCTCTGCTTTCAACTCAGGTCATGGTCTCAGGGTCCTGGGATCAAGCCCATATCAGGCTCTCTGCTCAGTAGGGATCCTGCTTCCTCCTATCTCTCTGCCTGCCTCTCTGCCTACTTGTGATCTCTGTCTGTCAAATAAAATAAATAAAATCTTTTTTAAAAAAATTCAGCTTTTGAGTTTTTCCAAATGTGACATAAGTCATCTCATTCCCACAACAACCTATGATGAAGGAACTACTCTTCTCCCCATTTATAGACAAAAGAAGCCCAGATTCAGAGAGGTTTGGTTCATTTCCTGCAGTCACAGGTTAGTAAGTGGCGGAGCCGGGATCCGAACCAGGTCTGAGGACTCTATTACCTAGGTTCTGTCAGCAGGCCAAGCTGCCTTCCGTTCACACCTACGTGCAAGGCCTGGCTGAGAGGCTCAGGAATGGACTCCTGTATAGGAACTCCAACGCACAGTGCGTGGTGGACTGGTGGTGAAGATGGTCACAGGGCCAGGAGAGGGGAAGGGACTGGAAAATTTCATGACCACCTACCACGCCTGCCTCTGTCCCATAACCTCCTCAGCTCCTGTGAGGGTGGTTGGCCCTCGGGCGGCCCATCCCTCTGGAGGTGGGCAGGAAGGAATTTTTTTGGCTCTGGAACCAAGAGTGGTTTCACAACGAGGGCTGTGTCTCATGGGCTCTCTGTGTCACCCATTCCATCTATCCATCCGCTGACAAGGTCAAGTGCTCAGCACAGTGCCAAGCCCCTGCCGCCACTGGGGACCCGGTTGGGTCTTGGCCCCTGTGGAGGCCGCCTATCTGCAGGGCCCTAAGGAAAGAGAGTCTAACTAGAGAAAAGCCTCTTTCAGCTACTACTGGATGTAAATAAGCACAGGTGAGAGGTCACATGCCACATTGGCTGCTGACTGACCCCACCGCACAACTCACTACACATTTGACATGGTTACTGAACAATTTCTGAGCGGGGCTGGGTGGCACACCGGGCAGCCTACATGGGCTCCAGAATCAGACAGGTCTGGGTTGGAAGCTAGTACTGCTCTTCCTCATTGGGTAACATTCCCTGAATCACTTCAACCTTCTGAGTTGCAGCTGTCACATCTGTCAGCTGTAAAATGGGGCTAATGGGAGCTGCTCACAAGGATTTCTGTGAAAAGCAGAGAGGTGATCACTCATGGGCTTTGGCACAGTGCCTGGCACAGAGTAGGTACTTCGTAAATGTGCCTGTGTGTGGCCGGTGCCGGTGCTCCTGGGGTGGGGGGAAGGAAATAGGATGAGTAACAAAACGCTTTGTCTCCAAGGATCACACATTCAGTAGGAGAGGCAGGAAAGTCCAGAGTGATACTACAATGATGACTGCGTATAACATACCGTACATGGTTTAATCCTTGTCCAAGATCAGGCAACAAAAAAAGCTGCAGACACAGGATTTGAACCCAGGTCTGGCTTATTAAATAAAAGAATGTGTGTGTGTGTGTGTGTGTGTGAGAGAGAGAGAGAGAGAGAGAGAGAGAGAGAGAAGAGGGGTTGGGGGAGATTGACAGAGAGAATAAGAATAGGAAAGATTGATTTATTTGGAGAAAAAGGATTAGATCCAAAGTCAGGAGACTTATGAATGAATGACTCTTTTGGATCAATTTCCCTAGTGGCTGTGTATTAGGAAACAAACAAACAAAAACTTTTGATAAACCAGTATGTCAATGATGTGTTGTGCACGCCAGGTTGATAATTCTTACATATAATGGAAGAAACTGAAGCCAAATGTGGTCTTATAGATAGAAAGTTACAGACCCAAGATCTGAAACTTGGTCCAATTGTTTTAGGTCCAATTTTATTGTTTAAATAAGAATTGTGTATATATAAGTAATACAACACGACGTTTTTATATACACAGTGAAATGATTACCACAGTCAAGCTAATTAACATATGCATCTCCTCATATAGTATTTTTGGTGTGTGTGGTAAGAGTGCCTGAGATCTATTCTTAGCAAATTTCTGGTATACAATATAGTATTATTAATCAAAATCACTTTGCTGTACATTAGTTCTCTAGAACTTACTTGTTTTATCTAATTGCAACTCTCCAATTTCCCTCATCTCCCCGCCCCCGCCCTGGCAACTACTGTTCTACCCTCTGCGTCTATGAATTCAACTTTTTTAGATTCCACATATAAGTGAAATCATACAGTAGTTTTCTTTATGTGTTTGGCTTATTTCACTTAGCATAAAGTCTTCCACATTCATCCATGTTGTCATAAATGACAGATCTTCTTTTTTAAGGTTGATCAATATTTATATATGGATATATAAAAATCACTTTATCCATTTGTCTGTCAACCCACACTTAGGTTATTTCTACATCTTGGCTATTGTAAATCATGTTGCAATGCACATGGGTGTGCAGATAACTCTTCACGGTACTGATTTCATCTCCTTTGCATATATAACCAGAAGAGGAATGACTGTATCATATGGTAGTCCTATTTTTAATTTTTTACAAGATTTTATTTTGAGAGAGAGAGAGAGCACAAGGGGAGGGGCAAATGGGAAGGGAGATGGACAAGCAGATTTCCCACTGAGCACAGAGCCCAAAGCAGGGCTTGATCCCATAACCCTGAGAACATGACCTGAGCCAAAACCAAGAGTCCAGTGCTCAACTGACTGAGCCACCCAACTGAACTTACACTTTTAATTTTTTTTAAAGATTTATTTATTTAATTAATTTTTAGAATGAGAGAGAGAGAGAGAGAGAGAGCATGAGCAGGAAGAAGGGCAGAGGGAGAGAATCTTTCAAGTGTACTCCCAACTGAACAAGGAGCCCAACATGGGGCTTGGTCCCCCAACCCTTGAGATCATGACCTGAGCTGAAACCAAGAGTCAGACCCTGAACCCACTGAGCCACACAGGTGCTCCATCCACTTTTAATTTCTTGAGGAACCTCCATACTGTTTTTTATAACAGCTATGGCTACTTACATTCCCACCAATACAGTGTACAAAGTTTCCTTTTTCTCTACATCCTCACAAAACTCATTTTTATCTTTTTGAAAACAGCCATCCTGACCAAACCTTTCACCAATGATTAGTGATGCTGAACACCTTTTTTATTTGCCTTTTGGTTATCTGTAGGTCTTCTTTGTATAATGTGTACTTAGGTCTTTTGCTCACTTGAAATCCAGGTTTGTTTTGTATGTATGAGTTTTTAATATATTTTTTTATTAATCCCTTATCAGAGATATGGTTTGCAAATATTTGCCCCCAATCTGTAGGTTGCCTTTTCATTTTGTTGTTTCCTTTGGTGTGCAGAAGCACCTTAGTTTGTTGCAGTCCCGCTGGTTTATTGCTGTTTATCTGCCTCTGACACTCTGACCTCAGTCTGTGCTCTCCCCTATGTGTGATGCCACGCTACCAGCCTTGAAGGATGGGAAATTCACCACATGTCTGCCAATGTCACAAAAGGTTGACCAATCATTCATTGCTCATCACTCCTTTTGGGGGAATTGATGGAGTTGTACAACAGTAGTGGTGTCTCCGGGGTGATCTAATCATGACACTAGGCAGCAAAGCCATCAAGAGAAAATGCTTTCAGCAAGCCAGCCCGTATTTATGACCTACATACAGTGTATTGAGCACTAAGCTAACCCCTCAGCACATAGCATCATGCTCTTCCTACACTTCCACGTTTGTGAGGAGCCAAGGCAAGCGCCCACCAAATATCCAACAGCACAAGACTCTAATCAGAAGCCAGCTTTTATTTTGAACGCTAGTTATTAAGGTCTTGGAAATCAGGGGAGACTAGCTGGCTCAATCCGAGAAGTATGCAACTCTTGGTCTCAGGGTCTGAGTTCCAGCCCCATACTTGGTGTAGAGATTACTAAAACATAAATAAATCAACAACAACATCAACAAAGATCTTGGCATCATACAGAGCTGGGTTCGAAACTGGGTTCTGATACTCCAGGTCTGCTGGGATTTAGAGCCAGCCACTTGACGGCTCGCAGCCTGCGGTATGGAGGTAGGGGGAACCTACTCCGTGATGAGGGCTGATGCCGCCTGCTCCCACGTTGCGCCAGGGCAGCGGGTGGGTTTCAGGACCACTCAGGGGAAGCACGACAGCCTCATAGTTAAGAACAGGCTATGCAGCATATCAAAGACTGAATGTGAACTCTTCCGTCCCAGCGGCATGACCCGGGGCAAGTCACTCTACTTCTCAGAGCACTGTTCCGTGTAATAAGAGAAAGCGCCTGGTAGGAGACTCCCATGGCAGCACCTTCTCTTCCAGAGACAGGGACAGAGGCCCAGAGGCACGACGCTTCCGGACCCCTGATGGTGGATTTCCGGTCCCAGGGTGCACCGCGTAGCGTTCGCCCCATGGAAGGCTCTGATTGGCTTATCGTCCAACCCTATTGGGCAGAGCCTCACGCCTACAGCCTCCTCGTTCCACCTTGACCCAGTTCGCTGAGGTGGGGTGGTGGGGCGGCTCGGCCGGTGGGTCTGTCCCCAGACACAGCCAGCCGGGAGCCACTGCCAACAACTTTCTGCGCTGCCAGAGTGAGAGTTCACAGGTTGAGCTGGCGCATATGCCTGACTTAACGTGCCACCTCCTCGGGGTCATTTGATCCACGGATAGATTCGAGGCCATCCTTCATGTACATATTTATGAGATGTTGGCCAGGGTGTATGGTCCATGGCCCTGGAGCAACATTTGTGTACCCACTCCAGGACCAAGGTGGTTGGCACCAAGGAAATTACTTCCTTTGCTCATCAATTAGAAACCTAGCTAGGACTTTGATGGATGCCATCGCTTAAGGACCAGGAAGAATATCAATAGGATGCTGGTGAAATCCGTGTCTACAAAGAGCGGCTGCTTCCTTGGAGAGAGAAAGAGACATATGCAGAAGCATAATACAAAGTGGAAAGGATCTGTGCCTCAAAAGAGATGAAGACAGGGTGCTCTGCGGCTCAAGGAAGGCTTCATGAAGTAGCACTGGAACTCTAGATCAAGGAGGAAGGAACAGATGTCTCCTTAGGATAATGCCACTCTGGCCATCATTGAGTGTTGGGGGCGAGCTCTCTCTCTCTCTCTCAGCAGAAGGCAGGGGAGTACAAATGGTTAGAAGCACAGGTCTTGGAGTCAGTCCACTGGTCTCAAATTCCCATTCTTTAGTTTCCTAACTCTGTGACCTTCCCCCACCTATCTCCTGGGGTTATAAGGTTCGAATGAGAGTGGTTATTACTAATTCTGAAATGGATAATACCATGCCCACAAACCCACACAGCGCAAACTAAAGAAGCCACAATGTCAGGGCTAGAATTGCAGACCCTTCACTTTCCCAGACACCATCCCATTCCCCAATGGCCTACGATGCTTGCGTGATAAGGAGAGATGATGAAGCAGGCAGACTGTGTTTACTCAGCCTCATACCCAAGTGCTCACTGGTGGCCCTGGGTGATGTAGAGAAGGCTCAGGGGACGTCCTGAAGCTGTTTCCTCTCTTGCTCTGACATGTGTCAGGTTTATGATGTTGTTGCTGAGTGTGCCCTGACCTCCTTGCAGGCCTTGATCTGGTGCTGACCTTTCGCTGGATGCAGTGGACCCCTTCAGTGGTTGAGGAAGAGAGAGGCAGACCCTGCCCTCTATGGCCTATCATTAAGAAGGGGTCATCCCTGAGAGACATGCAAATGTTTTCAATCCTTTAATTCTCCATGTTTCTTAATTCCTTCCCCAGGCATCTGAGGAGCAGGGGAGTCCTCTGGTGTGACTCTAGCCCTTCCCCAATTTAGGCTCTAGTTTCGTGATTGGTTGGCACTCCCCTTCTAGTTGTTGTATGTCACCATATTGTCATCAGTAAGAGATTTAATTAATTAATTAATTAATTAATTAATTTTTAAGTAAGCTCCACACTCAGAATAAGTCCAGAGCTGAGATCGAGAGTTGGACACTTAATGGACTGAGCCAATGGGTTCCCCAGTAAGAGATGTATTTTACAGCCCCAGCAAGGAAAGCGTTATTGGGCCTCACTCTGCATTTTGTGGCTGCCTTTATCTTAATACTAACCCCAAAGCAATCATCTCTGCCTTTGTCCTCTGTGCTCCTCAAGGGCCAGCTCTGTTTCTGATTTGTTGCTGTGTTCCCAGAATTGAGCACAAGGCTGCGTACAGAGTACCATGTGAATATTTGAGCAGGGTATGGACAGATGACACAGTTCATTCATTTGGGCCTAGATACTGGGGAATCTACTTCCCAACAGGAAACTGTCCCAATAAGATTTCAGCCTCTGACTGGCTCTAGGCTGTTGGCTGAAATTCCCCCATTAGATAATTCATCTTTTGGGGTTTATCATTGCTTTCCATGGCCTCTTAGAGTTTGAATTCTCTTTTAAAATCAGTTGGTCAGTGGTTTTTCACCGGGGATCTGGAAAGGTTTCAAGAGGTTCACAAAGCCCCCGAAACTTCATGCAGAATTTTCACAGGTGAGAGGGTACTGTTTTCCGGTGGCGAGGGTTACCACTAGCTTTCATCAGATTTCAAGAGGGGTCTAGGACGGGAAGAGGTGAAGAGGTACAGCCAGGACCTGGAGACTCTATGAAGTCCCAGAACATCAATGGCCCCCCAACTTTTATTTCATCCATCTTGTCATTGATAGAGTGGGGAGAGCAAAACTTGCCTGATAGGGTCCTTGTCACGATCCAGTGCGTTTTTGAGGTCAGATAAATTAGATTGGCTCTACTATGTCTCACTTAAATTTTAAAAAATTTCCATTGCTCTTAAATACTGGCCATGGTCCCCTTTCTCCTCACAAGTCTGACTTCTTCCCAGTGTGGGATCTTTGCACTTCCCTTTCCCTCTTCCTGGAGTGCTTTCTCAGACAAGCCTCTTCGCCTAGATAATTCCTACTTATCCTTCAGATCTCTGCTCAACTATCTGTTCTTCAAGGATGGCTATCCTGACCTCCTTGATCTAGAACTAGATCAGAACCTTCCTTCATGTGCTCTTAGAGTGCCATGAATTGCATCTCGCTGCTGCGGTAATTTTGGGATTTTATATCGATTCCTGTGATTCCTGAACAGACGTCTGGCACCACCCCTGGACTGTGGGCTCCAGGAAGGCAGGAAGGACACCTATTTCCCCTTCCATTTTATTCCAGCACCTGGTGCAAGGAGTGCACATACTAGGCGCTAAATAACGTGTGTCAGGAACAACAAAACCGTCTTGTTTTTGCATACTGGAGCAACCCCAGCTGCAACAGTTTCTCAAATGCTTTTTTATTTTTTATTTTATTTTTTTTTAATATTTTATTTATTTATTTGACAGACAGAGATCACAAGTAGGCAGGAAAGCAGGCAGAGAGAGAGGAAGAAGCAGGCTCCCTGCTGAGCAGAGAGCCCGATGTGGGGCTCGATCCAAGAACCTGAGATCATGACCTAAGCGAAGGCAGAAGCTTTAACCCACTGAGCCACCCAGGCATCCCTCAAATGCTTTTTTATTGTTTCTGTAGAGTTCCCCAGGAGGCTTGTTCACCTGGATGGAGTGCGATGATCATTCTGGGCGTGGACTCTGGAAACACACTGCCTGAGTTCAAATTTGGCTCTATAACTGAGCCTGAACCATATGGCCCTGAGAAGTTTTATTTATTCTCTCTGTGCCTTGGTTTTCAGCATCAATAAAATGGGGGTGGAATATAGCACCTACTTCAGAGGGTGGTTGTGAAGATTTGCCGAATTCACATACAGAAACCCTGACAGGTAAAGGGTTCTGGAAGTGGGACCTGACGGTGGCCAGCATACAACAGGCTTCCTGGTCTCTTTTTAGCTTCCTCAGGTTGGGCGTCAGGAGACATGCGAGGGGCTGAGGAAAAGGCAGCCCTGCCCAGTGCCCACCGAGACCTGTCATGGCCAGCCTCGCAGTGAGCATGCTTGACCATTTTGCTCACCAGTCATCAGTAAGACACCAAGTAGACTGATCCAGCAGTGCGTTCCTTCCAGCCCGTTCCAGCTCTCAAGAGCCCATGTGCACTTCTCTTCCTAACTGTGTTTTGTGATGTCAGATTGGTAGCTTAAAACCAAGCACAGAGGGAGTCTTTACAACACAGACGTCAGCAAATGCTACAAATCAGAGCCTTTTTTGACCCTCCTGGACAAAAATGTTGTTAAACACTTAGCTTCCCACCCGTGCCCCATCTATATCCTGTGCCCACTCCAGAAAGATCATCGTGGTGTTTCCAAAGGGCCATGGGGTGCATATTACTCCAGTTGTCTTTAGCAAACCAGACAGCTGAACCGTGGGCATTGGCCAGCCACAGAGACAAGGCCTTGGGACCATCTCAGCCACCTGGAGCCCGAAGCACTAGTTAGCCGCTGCTTTGAGATCCTCAGGTGACCAGTCAGGTGACGAAATCACAGCAGTCTCCTAGACCAGCCAGAGGGTCTGCAATGGGCACTGTGGCATGATGGGCCCAGCCAGCACTAGCACTCTGGGCTCGGTTGCCTGGCACCGTGGGCAAGTCAGTTCTGTCTGGGCATACGTTCCCTAAGGAAGGAAAGGAAGAGGCATTGAGCAAGGTCCATTTTTTTTTTAAAGATTTTATTTATTTATTTGACAGAGAGAGATCACAAGTAGGCAGAGAGGCAGGCAGAGAGAGAGAGGAGGAAGGAGGCTCCATGCTGAGCAGAAAGCCCGATGCGGGACTCGATCCCAGGACCCTGAGACCATAACCTGAGTCGAAGGCAGTGGCTTAACCCACTGAGCCACCCAGGCGCCCCCTAAAGTTTCATTTTAAGAATCACTCTCTTTCAAAGTGCTGACTCGGCTCTGGATCTCTCCTTGTGGCCTTAGCCAAGTCCCTTCCTCTTTCTGAGGCCTCAGTTTATGCATCTGTAGGTGGGGAGAATTGTTCTGAGGTGTAAGTGAATTGTTGAAGTCATGCCCCTTGCCCTCAAGGTGACCCAGTCTTTTTTTTTTTTTAATTAACATATAATGCATTATTAGCCCCAGGGATATAGGTCTGTGAATCGCCAGTTTACATACTTCATAGCACATACCTTCCCCAAAGTCCATAACCCCACCACCCTCTCCCTAGCCTCTTCTTCGCGGAAACCCTCGATTTATTTTGTGAGATTCAGAGTCTCTTATGGTTTGTCTCCCTCTAGATCCCATCTTGTTTCATTTATTCTTTTCCTACCCCCCAACCCCCACCACGTTGTCTCTCAACTTCCTCATATCAGGGAGATCATATGATAATTGTCTTTCTCTGATTGACTTATTTCGCTAAGCATAATACCCTCCAGTTCCATCCACATCATCACAAATGGCAAGATTTCATTTCTTTTGATGGCTGTGTAGTATTCCATCATATATATATGGGGGTCCCAATCTTATTGGAGACATAAAATATACCCACTCAGATCTATGAAAGGTGAGTTTCCCGAAGTGGGATTTAGGAAATGGTTTTGGTTGGCATGCAGACTCTTATTTTCTATGTTAATAATTGCATACATATGCATTTATTTTATGGTGTTTCGGGGATAAAAGCCATAAATATCAATCCACATCCAAGAGTTCGTGGATGTTATTGCTAAGAATAACAAGACATTTTTAAAGTGAATTGTGTAACATCCAACTTAAAGAAAAATGTTCAGTACGTTAAAGTACAGGTCGTGGGGGAAATCTCAGGAGAAAAGATTCATGAATACGGAAATCAGAAGTTCTTCCCAAAGTGAAGGCTCTGCCTCCTTTGATTCTGATGCTCTATGACAATAGGTAGAAGTTGCAAGGTAAACTCAAGCTTCACATATGGAAGACCTCAGCAGCAATCTACAGGGGGCGGACTTCAGTGAGGAGGGTCTCCTGGAAAGTCTGGTAGGCAGTTTGGCAGGATTGTTCTAGAAGCCATCAGATCATGTAAGTGCTTTGGGCTGGAAGCAACAGAAACCATGCCTCCAAGTGGCTTAAATTAGGAGGGATTTTTATGGGCCTCATAATTGAATGTAGGGCTAGTTCTGTAGTAGTCCCACGATGTCTTCAGGGTCCTGTTTGTCTCTCCGATCTGTGGTGTACAAAGCTGACCCCACCTAAGTCTCCTCTTATAGCCATTGAAGGATGGCTGCCTTCTGGATGCAAGCTTCCTCAGACCACAACTAGAGAAAGAGAGAGGTCCTCTTACCAACCATCAAACCAAAGTCCTTCCTTTAAGTCTGACTGGGACAATTTGGGTTACTCCCCCATCCCTGAACCAATAACCTTTGCCAGAGAAATTGTGTTCTTTGCTTTGCTTAAGCCCGAGTTTCTGAACCAGCCACTGGAGATGGGATCACCAGGAATGTCCTGAACTAAACTGTACAGAGGTAAACTTCCCTGACTGTATTTTTGCTGCTCTGGAGGAAGAAAGGAACAGTTGGGCAGGTATCCTCAGTGCTCTTCATCACCATCATCACTATCATCATCATTGTAACAGGGATTATGAGATGACCACCAAGTTCATTTCCTTTTCTTTCTGAGCACACAGCTGGACTACATTTCCCAGACTCCCTTGCAGTCAGGTATGGCCATGTGACAATTCCAGCCAATAGAATATGGGCAAAAGTGATGTGTACCATTTATCTGTCTGGAAGAGGAAATGTTTCTAAGGCTAAGGTTGGCAAACTTCTTTGGTAAAAGGCCAGATTACAAGTATTTTAAGCTTTATAGGACATCTACAATCTCTATTGCATACTCTTTTTTCTCCTTCCCCCTTCTCCCCTCTCCCCTCTTCCTCTTCTTCATGACACTTTGGAAATGAAAACCCATTCTTAAGTTTAAGGCTATAGAGAAACAGATGGCTAGCTGAGTTTGGTTCACAGGGTATATAGTTTGCAACCTCTATTCTCAGGTGATGCTTGGACCCACATGTTGAAGATGACAGAGGCACAAGGTGGAAGGAGTCTAGATCCCCAAACCACTGCATGGAGGTCAATCCCCAAATAGGAGTGCCCTCATTGACTATAACTGGAATAAAGAGAAAACATTTTTTTAAATTATTTTTTATTATTAAGGTAAAAGAAGCATAACACGTAATTTACATTTTAATGATTGTTTAAAGATTTATTTATTTATTTGAGAGAGCGAGTGTGTAAGTGGGGAGAAGGGGAGAGATAGAATCTCAAACAGGCTCCCCGCAGAGGCTGACATACGGCTTGATTTCATGATCCTGAGATCATAACCTAAGTCAAAACCATGAGTCGGATGATCAACCAACAGCCACCTAGGTGCCCCTTAACTATTTTAAAGTATGCAGTGTCGTGGCATTAAGTAGACTCACATTGGTGTTCAACCATTATCCATCCCCAGAACCCTTTTCATCTTGCAAAACTGAAACTCTGTCCTCCTTAAATAATAACTGGCTGCTCCCACTCCCCCAGTCCTGGCCACCACCATTCTACTTTCTGTCTCTATGAATTTGACTACTCTAAATAATTCATACAAATGGAATCGTATAGTATTTGTGTTTTTGTACCTGGATAATTTCACTTTGCACAATGTTTTCAAGTTCATTCAAGGTGTAACAGGTATCAGAATTTCCTTCCTTTTTAAGACTGAGTAATACCCCATTGTATGTGTAAGCCACAATGTTGTTTATCCATTCATCTGTCAGTGGCCATTTGGGTCGTTTCTACTTTTTGGCTATTGTGTATAACACTGCTTTAAAAACTGGTGTACAAATGTCTGTTAAGAATTCCTGCTTTTGATTCTTTAAGGTATATTCCCAGAAGGAAAATAGCATTGTTTTAAACTTATGAAATTTCTAGAGTTTATTGATTGGAGGAAGTTTTGATAAACAAGAGTTGTCATCATTGTCATCATCATCTAAAACATCTCTGAGCACCTACTGTGTGACAAGTACTAAATGAAAGACTTAATATAAATTTTGTTTGGTTATGTGATTTAATTTATACAACATCCCAGTAAAGAACCTGAAACTTGGAGAAGTTAAATCAATTGTCTAAAACTACATAACAAAGAAGCCATCATCTCTGCACTCAAGAAGCTCCCAGGTAGGAGGGGAGACAGAAAACAAATCAGATCATTTGAACACAGCATGATATATGCTGGACAAAACTGAAAATGTTTTGGAAGTCTTTAGCTGAGGGCAAAATGCTGTAGGCAGTGGTCAGAAAAGGCTCCCCAGAGGATGTAATGTCTAAGCTAAGTCCAAAGAAAGGAGGCAGCATTGGTCTAACTAAAGGTTGAGAGAGAGGGCTTAGACAGGCAGATCTGCATGTGCAAAGGCCTGGAGGTGAGTGAGAGAGAACATAATTTATCTGCAATGCTGCCAGATGAGGCCAGATCCCAACCCACGGCTGTTGGAACTAAAGCTTGTGTTTAGCTGTAGTGTTGTCATGCCTCCCTGGAATGGGGAAGAGGGTTGGGAATGAGAAAGAGTGAACAACAGCCTCTGAGATCCCTCCCAAGCCTGAAGCTGTAGTTTCATGATGGCCTGAACCAACTCCTTCAAATGCCTTCACCATCATTCTCAGAAAACGGGCAACAAGAGATCCCCACACCACACTCTCTGGTCTTGACATCGTAAGTGTTCTGTGAATTCATGTGCACACATAAGCTCACTCCATCTGTGAGATGCCATCTGTGAGTGCGAGTGTGTCTGAGTGTGTAATTTTTCCTCACATTTTGAAGGTCATGAGGAAGGTCCAAGGGGCCACGCTAGGGCTTTATCCTCCTTTGTGGAGTTTGGGGCAGGCGGGCAGCCTCCTGGCCTCTTGTCTTGGTTGCTTTTCCTCTTTGGTCCCTTCTCAATTCTGCTCAACCTCGCCTCGGGCCAGTGCATGGGCTCCTCTTCCCTTCTACTGGCAGGTTTTGGGAGCTGCCACCAGACTGTCCCAGCCTTCCCAGTCCCTGGGGGATGACCACTGAGACTCTTTGAGGGCTTGGTAGTCTCAGCTACTGTTCTGAGGGCTGGTCCACATGTCAGCTCTTTTAATCTCACAGCTCTGTATGCCAGACATTGTTAATAGCCTGATTCCTTCCTGCTTTAGAAATAATGAAACTGTCAAATAAATAAATAAAATCTTAAAAAAAAAAAGAAAGAAAGAAAGAAAGAATGAAACTGAAGTTCATATAGGACAGCTGACTTGTCCAAGGTAAAGTTCACATCAGGCTGTTCGACTCCAGTTTGGGTTCTGAACCAACCTGCCGTCCTTCCTCAGCAGGATCCCTTGGATGAGAGTGGGGTCAGAGGAGGAATATGTGAGGGAAAAGGAAGCTTTAGAGTTTGACAGTCAGGAATCAGAGCCTCCCCCACCCCCCTTCCTCCATGAACCTATATTGCTTAAGCTCTCTGGGCCGCAGTTTCCTGATCTGTAGAGCAGTGACTGTAAAGAACTTCTCATGGGCTGTTGTGACCATTACACGAGAAGCACAAGTAAATACCCTCACACAACAGGCACTCACACACGGTGGCCTTTCCTAAGGATAATGCCTTCGCCCAGTCAGGACTTGCACAAGATGGCATCCCAGATCTAGGCCATTTGCTGGCAAATAGTCTTGGGGACAGAAACCAGCATGATGTTATGGAAAATGCTCTAGACAAAGAATTAGGGGCCCAAATTTAAGCTTCATTTCTGTCACCTATTTGCTGTGGGCAGATACTCCTTGTCCCTAAGAGGGTCCTTCCCCAAAAAGTGGGGATAAGGGGACTTGTCTGGACTGGATAATCCAAGATTAGTCCCAGCTCTGACATTCTGGGATTCCTTGAGGTGGAACAGACTCATTTAGTCATTCAACAACCACTACAAGTCTTCACAGTGGAGATAGCACTGCAGGAAATAAAACATCTAGGGGATAACTTGTCTTCAGGAAAGGGGAAGAAATTTGCTGGGAAATGGTTATTTCTTGCCATTAAAATCTATGTGCAAGTGGATAGCCATAAGCAAAAAACAAAGAAAACCAAAAATCTTCCATTCATACCATGTGTATAAAAGTGAACTCTTACTGAAGAGAGCAGGTATCTGGCCTGTGAACAGGCATCTTCGTTTCACATCCAATGAAAGAGCAATTTAAAAATGAGTGATGTTGAGAAGGACAAGAAAGTTTTTGTTCAGAATTGTGCCCGGTTCCATACACTGGCGAAGGGAGGTGAGCACAAGATTGGGCCAAATCGCCATGGCCTATTTGGGTGAAAGACAGGTCAGGCATCCATATTTTCTTACATGGATGCCAACAAGAACAAAGGCATCACCTGGGGAGAGGAGACACCAATGGAGCATTTGGAGAATCCCAAGAAGTACATCCCTGGAACAAAAATGATCTTCACTGGCATTAAGAAGACAGGGGACAGTGCAGACTTGATAGCTTATCTCAAAAAGTCTACTAAGGAGGGGGGTCTGGGTGGCTCAGTCGGTTGGGCGACTGCCTTCAGCTCAAGTCATGATCCCGGGGTCTTGGGACTGAGTGCTACATCCATTTCCCTGCTCTTCAGGGAGCCTGCTTCTTCCTCTCTTTCTCCCTGCCACTCCCCCTGCTTGTGTTCTTTCTCTCTCTGTGTCAAATAAATAAATAAAATCTTAAACAAAGAAAAGCTACTAAGGAGTAATAGCTTATTTATTACAAAACAAAAATGTTTCATGTCTTTTTAAATGTGTGCCATATTTAAATTGATCTCATCCATCAGAATTCAGATCATGACTAGCTGATAGAATATTTCTTTTGGACAGGACTGATTTAAATAAGATTGGCTTGTGGTTAAATGCACATGATCAGCTTTCTGAACTTTGCTAGGAATTCTGGTTCAGCAAATGCTGTCACTCTTTTCCCCTTCTGAAGGTATGATTGGAATTGATTAGTAATGTTCAGCTGTTCCCAGAGCTTGTAAATGCCAGCTCTAAACCTATAGGAGATTGGTTTCAAATTAGATTTATATAACTGGTTATATTAATATATGTCTTAATATAGTATATATTTTGTAATAATATAGATTATATTTCACATTCAATATATTATATATTATATTTCAAAATATATTATATATGTGTGTGTATATATATATATATATATATATTTCATATATCAGTGTCTCAGAGAACAGCAAGACTCTGCTCTGTTTCAAGGTGTGTTCATTAGCTTGTAAATCACGAGGGCTGGAGATTAGCTGGCAATGTCCACTTTCTCTTTGTGGTCTTAACACTGCCACTTTAACTCACATTTCCTGCATCGAAAATGTTGCTTTTTACCTCATGAAAGGCATTTTAGTGTGGTTCACATATCATATTAAATAAAGAATATTTAGGTTAGCTCAGTGGGTTAAAGCCTCTGCCTTCGGCTCAGGTCATGATCCCAGGGTCTGTCTGCTCAGTGGGGAGCCTGCTTCCTCATCTTTCTCTGCCTGCCTCTCTGCCTACTTGTGATCTCTGTCTGTCAAATAAATAAATAAAATCTTTAAAAAAGAAAGAAAGAAAGAATATTTAGCACTTAGTACATTTTGTAGATTGTCTATAAGTTCAGATGCTTTTAAAATACAGTGTGAGGAGATATGGCAGCAAACTTGGATTGTGAATATTTTACTAAGTCAGACTAAGTTATAATTCAGGACTATCTTCTAAGCAGCTATTCAAAGACAAAACTGTAGAGTAACCATGTACATATGATTGGTAATGGTGCTTCTGCCAACTCGTTAGAAGGATTGGAGGAAATATATCAGCACAAATTTGTAAATTACATGATAAGGCTTAAGATAACTAAAAACAAAATCACATATCAAAATAAAAATTAACTTATACTGGATAAGAGACCTAAATGTAAAACTTAAAACTGTAAGACTTTTTTTTTTTTAAGATTTATTTTTTTATTTGAGGTGGGGGAGAGGCAGAGGGAGAGAGAGAGAGAGAATCCCAAACAGACTATGGATATGGTCCATATCCATATGGACCCAATATGGAATTGGGATATGGAGCCCAATGCAGGGCTTGATCTCATTATCCTGAGATAATAACCTAGCCAAAATCAAGAGTCGGATGCTTAAACAATCCACCCTGGTGTCCCAAAACTATAAGACTTCTTATACTTGATCTTAGCCAAAAGGCCAAGAAGTGATCCAAAACTATAAGACTTCTTAAAGAAAACATTAGGGGGGGAACCTGGATGGCTCAGTCGGTTAAGTGCTTGCCTTCAGTTCATTTCATAATCCTGGGGTCCTAGGATCATAGTCCTGTGTCAAGCTCCCTGCTCAGTGGGGAGGGGAATTTGCTTCTCCCTCTGCCCCTCCCCTTGCTTGTACATTCTCTCTCTCTCTCTCTAGCTTGCTCTCTTCCAAATAAATAAATAAAATCTTAGAAAGAAAAGAAGAAAGGAAGGAAGGAAGGAAGGAAGGAAGGAAGGAAGGAAGGAAGGAAAGAAAGAAAGAAAGAAAGAAAGAAACATTAGGAAAAATCCTCTATTATCTTGGATCCGTGAAAGATTTCTTAGATACAAAACCCCCAAACCATAAAGTGAAAATTGATCAATTAGATTCCATATATATTAAAGATTTTTGCTCTTCAAAAACCACCAAAAGAATGAAAAGACAAGCCACAAAATTAAATAAAATGTTTGTAAACAACAACCGAAAATTAACTTGTTAAAAATAATAAAATAGGGGTGCCTGGGTGGCTCAGTCAGTTAAGCATCTGCCTTCGGCTCAGGTCATAATCTCAGGGTCCTGATGTCGAGTCCCGCATTGGGCTCCCCACTCAGTGGGGAGTCATCTCCCTCTGAGTCACTCCCCTCTCATGCTCTCTCTCACTCTCTCTCTCAAATAAATAAATAAAATTTAAAAAGTAAAATAAAATAAATGACATAGAATCAAAATAAATAAAAACAAAAAGTTGTAAAATATAAAAAATAAAATGCAAGCAATAAAATGTTTGCAAATCAGGCATCTGATAAGAAACTTTTTGTCAAGAATTTATCAATGCTTAAAACTCAATAATAGGAAAATAGCCAACCAAATCTAGAAATGGGCAAAAGATTTGAACAGACACTTCACCAAATAAGGTGCACAGATAGAAAGTGAGCATGAAAAAATTGTTCCCCATAAAATTGTAAAAATTAAAAAGACCAGCTATATCATGTTGATGAGCACATGGAGTAACTGGAATTCTTTTTTTTTTTAATTTTTAATTTTTTATAAACATATATTTTTATCCCCAGGGGTACAGGTCTGTGAATCGCCAGGTTTACACACTTCACAACACTCACCAAAGCACATACCCTCCCCAATGTTCATAACCCCACCCCCCTTCTCCCAACCCCCCTCCCCCCAGCAAACCTCAGTTTGTTTTGTGAGATTAAGAGTCACTTATGGTTTGTCTCCCTCCCAATCCCATCTTGTTTCATTGATTCTTCCCCTACCCACTTTTAAGCCCCCATGTTGCATCACCACTTCCTCATATCAGGGAGATCATATGATAGTTGTCTTTCTCTGCTTGACTTATTTCACTAAGCATGATACGCTCTAGTTCCATCCATGTTGTCGCAAATGGCAAGATTTCATTTCTTTTGATGGCCGCATAGTATTCCATTGTGTATATATACCACATCTTCTTTATCCATTCATCTGTTGATGGACATCTAGGTTCTTTCCATAGTTTGGCTATTGTGGACATTGCTGCTATAAACATTCGGGTGCACGTGCCCCTTCGGATCACTACATTTGTATCTTTAGAGTAAATACCCAGTAGTGCAATTGCTGGGTCATAGGGCAGTTCTATTTTCAACACTTTGAGGAACCTCCATGCTGTTTTCCAGAGTGGTTGCACCAGCTTGCATTCCCACCAACAGTGAAGGAGGGTTCCCCTTTCTCCGCATCCTCGCCAGCATCTGTCATTTCCTGACTTGTTGATTTTAGCCATTCTGACTGGTGTGAGGTGATATCTCATTGTGGTTTTGATTTGTATTTCCCTGATGCCAAGTAATATGGAGCACTTTTTCATGTGTCTGTTGGTCATCTGGATGTCTTCTTTGCAGAAATGTCTGTTCATGTCCTCTGCCCATTTCTTGATTGGATTATTTGTTCTTTGGGTGTTGAGTTTGCTAAGTTCTTTATAGATTTTTGGACACTAGTCCTTTATCTGATATGTTGTCTGCAAATATCTTCTCCCATTCTGTCAGTTGTCTTTTGATTTTGTTAACTGTTTCCTTTGCTGTGCAAAAGCTTTTGATCTTGATGAAATCCCAATAGTTCCTTTTTGCCCTTGTTTCCCTTGCCTTTGGCGATGTTCCTAGGAAGATGTTGCTGCGGCTGAGGTCGAAGAGGTTGCTGCCTGTGTTCTCCTCAAGGATTTTGATGGATTCCTTTCTCACATTGAGGTCCTTCAGCCATTAGTAACTGGAATTCTTACTGGTAGGAAGGTAAAATAGTATAACCAATCTGGAAAACAGTTGGGAATTTCCTTAAAAAGCTGAACCCACACCAGCCATATGATCTAGCCATTCTACTCTTAGGTTTTTCCCCAAGAAAAACAAAAGTCTACATCCATACTAAGATTTGGGCATAAATTGTCACACCAGTATTATTTGTCAGAGGCCCATATGTGAAACAACCCAAAAGTCCATTAACGGGTGAGTGGGTAAACTATTCAGGGAGGTCCAGCCATGCAATGGAACACTCCTTTGCCCTATGAATGAATGAGATATGGATACATGCAACAACATGGTGAATTGCAAAATAATTTGGCTGAGTGAAAGAAGTTAGACAAAAGAGAATACATACTGTGTAATTTCATTTTTTTTACAATGGTAGGAAGGATAATCTAATCTATGATGAGGAATGCAAAGCAGTAGCTGCCTGGGGGATTAGGGATTGTGCAGGAAGGGGTGGGGGTGGATTTCAAAGGGGCTTTTCGGGGTAATGGATAGGTTCATTGTCTTGATTTTGGTTATGGTTTGAAGAGTGCATCCATATACAAAACTTACAAAGCTTTACATTTTTTATTGACCTATTTATTTTTAAGATTTATTTATTTATTTTAGAGTGAGGGAGAGAGAGAGAGACAATGTGTACATAGACAGAGGGAGAGGAGAAGGAATCCCCAAATCTCCAAGCAGACTCTCCATTGAGTGTGGAGCCCAGCATGGGGCTGAATCCCATGACCATGATCATGACCTGGCCACCCAGGTGCCCCAGGGTGAGAATTTTCTAATAAAGACTTTTCTGCTGCCCCCCCAAAATATAATTTATACTACATCAGTTACACCTCAAAAAGTGTTTGAAAAAATCAAGGTGCAAACATAGAATTGGTAGTGACAGAAAAGGCAATCAAAATATGTTAGGACTGAAATATGCTACAGTTCATATAAATATGTTATAACAAATATAATATGATACTAACTTTGTAAGCACACATGCAGGTGCACACACACATGAATCTAGCAGACTCTTTTACAGTTAAAACTGCACAGGGGCACCTGGGTGGCTCAGTGGGTTAAAGCCTCCACCTTCAGCTCAGGTCATGATCCCAGGGTCCTGGGATCAAGCCCCACATCAGGCTCTCTGCTCAGCAGGGATCCTGCTTCCTCCTATCTCTCTGCCTGCCTCTCCGCCTACTTGTGATCTCTGTCTGTCAAAAAAAGAAATAAAATCTTAAAAAACAAAAACAAAAACCCCACATACACCCTTTGTCCAACCAGTCTTACTTTCAGAGATCCCTCCTACACGAATAAAAATGAGTGTGCAAGATGATCCTACTACGTACAGAGGTGCAGGTTGTTCACTGCACAAGGACAGCAGGTTGAGGGGCATGTGGGGCTGGAATCCAGTGTACACTCTACTTGCCAAGCCAAGTGAGTGCCTTGTTACAGGCCCAGGTCTGCCTGGAGAGGCACCTTTTGCTGATTCGCACAAAAGTTTTCTACGGTCTAGGTATAGCCGGGTTAAAGACATAAAAGGAGGACTATTACATCGGGATGGTTATCCACTGCCGCAAATCAGAAACAACCTAGATGTGTACTTACAGGGGATGGGTTGAAGAAAGTACCGCTCAACGACAAAATGAAAAAGTATGGAGTACTAACAGGATCCTCAACCTAGAGGATGTCAGAAAGAATATTAAGTGAAAGACACAAGCTGTGGAAAGTTGTGTTCCCGACCACCCCCAGACCCCTACGCATGCGCCTTGGAAGCTGCTCAACCATCCCCTTGATTTTCTGCTTATCTTTTCATTTTCCCTCATGTTCTCTCTCTCTCTCTCTGTCTCACTATATATATATATATTTTTTTTTTTTTAACATATTCTCCATATGCAAGTGGGGCTCAAACCCACAAACCCAAGATAAAGAGTTGCTCGCTTACTGCCAGCCAGCCAGGAGCCCCTGCATTTAGTTTCAATGAACAGAAAACATAAATCTCAGACATAGAAGCTATTCTGTATCTATAAAATAAGGGAATTTTTTTAAAACAAAAGGATCATATTCATGTACATACATACACACATATGTATGTACGTATGTTCCCAGGGGCTTAGAGCAGGTTTACATTCTGCGTGTTGGGAGGGGAAAAGGAAGCCTATTAACTTTTTTCCCCACACACTTCAACGTGTTACCACTGGCATGTGTTTTTTTGGTAACAAAACAATACAGAGTGTATGGTAGTTCCTTGTATTACCCACACTACTTTTCTGTATGTTGGAAATCACATCACAATTTTTTAAAAACTTAAGTATTTAGAAGCAAAACAAAATGAGGACAATGACATTTTTTTCAAAGAGTGAAATATTAAACCAGTAGAAGCCCCCTTCTACACCACCAACTGCACTGCACCACCCCCCATAAAAATATTCAGGTGAAAAAGGGGAGCCTGGACAGGAGTGGGGGGTGGGGGTGCTGGGTGTGACTTTCCTCTGGGCTCTGGGATCAGAAGCCCTTCTTCACTTAATAATTCAGGGGTGGGGTGGGGGGAGTTGGGGCCTGGGGCCCATGGCTCCTATGTAAGGGTTTCAGGGAGTCTGGGGACCCCCTGATATTTTAGGAAAACGTTTCCCATGTGCATTTTTGTGTGTCTGCTTTCGTGTGTCTGCAGCTCTTACGGGACTCTCAAGAGGGTCAGCCGCATAAAAGAGGTTAAAATCCATGCCTTTGCTTTAGCTTTAAGTTCTGTTCGTCTGGAGAAATAATTTCAGGGAGCCCACCTCCACACTGAAGACTCCACTAGGCGGGAGTGCTGTGATGATTTGTATTAATGTATTAATGTATTCATTATAAAATAATTCACAAGAAAACAGGAAAAACCTAGAAAGTCATCCTTTTTGAGAACATTGTTTTTTACCTTCTTGTCTTGATTTCTACTAAGTGTTCTACAGTGAAGACACGTTGTTTTGGCAATAATAAAATGTTATTATGAATACATTTATTATTATAAATATAAATATGTATAGAGATAGGTGTACACACCAAGCCCCGGAGGGAACCACGCCCAAAATAGGAACAGTGTTGATGCCCTAAGGATGGGATTGGGGGCTTTACGCTTTCTTCTTTGGGTTTATCAGGAGTTCCTATTTTGAAGTTATTTTGAAGCAAGAAATCACTTCCCTCCCAGTGATCAGTTTTAAGACCTTTTCATTCAATTTCCACAACTGGCACCAACCCCCCACCCCCAGGCCCCCTTACAGCCCCGCTCGGCCCCAAGGGGCCCCACACTCATCAGCTTGTTTGGGTAAAGAGGGGAACCAGGACGGGGGCTTGTCCAGGCATGCCGGGCTGACTCCCTTTTGAGGCCCAGCCCCTGAGTCACTTGGGAAAACCTTAAACACACAATCTGGACACTTTACTCCCTCTCCCTCGCTGTGCTCCCCGCAGGGTTGAGAAAGAGTTGAAAGACCCAGCCATCCAGAGTTCGGCTAAGCCAGGCTCAGACCGACTGAAGGGTTAGAGGGGGCCTTCCCAGATTCATGGATTTTTCTGGCATCAGAGAAACTGGGTGAGGACCTGGGATTTGGGACACCAGAGGGTCTGAGCTCCAATTCCAGCCTCACTATTTCCCCCAAGCTCCTCTGCAAAGTGGCATCATGATGGTACCAATAAGGAGGTTGTGTGATAGAAAGACATGTTAATAAGAAAGAATATGCCTTACCCAAGTCCCTTGAAAAAGTCATCCAGGGGCTCAGTCACTGAGCATCTGCCTTCAGCTCAGGTCATGATCCAGAAGTCCTGGGATCGAGTCCCGCATCAGGCTTCCTGTTTGGTAGGAAGCCTGCTTCTCCCTCTCCCACTCCCACTGCTTGTGTTCTCTCTCTCACTGTTGTCTCTCACTGTCAAATAAATAAATAAAATCTTTTTTTTTTTTTTAAAGGCAAGAAAAAGAAAAAGTCATCCAACACATATCATTTCACAGTAGGCCAAGCAAGCAAATTGTAACCTCTACACGTCACAGCCACAGGGTTTGGGCTTTGGTGGGTAAAGCAAAACACGAGACCCCTTTCTTAGGATTTCTCTTGTACCACGTGGGTGTGGAATTGCATAAGGTCTTCAGTGAAAGGATTCATCCCGGGGTTCCCAACTGTAAAATTTCAGCGAGGTACTTTATGTCTGGCGTCTAGGTTTGTGTCCAGCATGAAAAGCATACTCATCACACAAATATCAATTTCTAAGAGCAGCTTGACCTCCTGCATCTCCACTTCCAAACCCTTCTCCCTCCCCTCCCCGCACCCCTGGGCCTGGAGCCACCTTGAGTCCCCATCCGCCACCACTGTCCCTGGCTTCCATGCAGGGGCGGGAACTACTGTTACTCCCACGTAAGTGCACCGGCTGATTCTCTCCCAGAAATAGAATGTAAACAGGGTAGAGGGCTTGTGGTAGAAATCTGAGAGCTCTGGAACTCCCAGCTGGAAGCAATGTCCCAGTAACGAGTCCAAAGGGGGAGTAGGGTCACTGGGTGTGTGCCCCTAACGTGCCAGTCCTCCAGCTGGGATGCTCTTCCTCCCCCTTGTTTGGCAACCCCCCCAACTTCTCTCTAGCTTCTGCACCGATCGTCTCCTCCAGGAATCTGGCCTTGCCTACCCTTTCCCCTGTCTGAGTCAGGGGCTTCCGGGGCTCCCTTGCACCCGGCTAACCTCATCACAGCGCTTGGTACAATCCGGTATAATCGCCTGTGTCCTTGCCCTGCTCTCCCTTTCCCGATGCGCCTTCCCACCACATGGAGAGCAGGGAGGAAGGCAGGGAGTGGGTTTTACTGTCTGTATCTTGGGCATCTAGCGTGGGGCTCAGAGTGGGCCCTCGTAATCTGGTACATTAGTAAACGCCTGACTCTTAGCACAACAATTTATAGGAGAAAAGTTATGAGTCTGGGCTGTGGATCCCGACCAACCAAGACCCAATTCCAATTCTAGTCCCCGTGGACCATAGATAAGTCATTTCCTCCTTGGGCCTTGCTGTGCACACAGATAAAGGGGGATAGTAACAATCCCCTTGACGCAGGTTGTGGCCAGGGTTAAATGGAAAATGCACCGCAAGGAATTAGCTCAGAGCCTGTTGCACACAGTAGGTGCTCCATAATTGCCCTGTTTCCTCAGCCGCCATGGAGTGGCAGCTGGAACTCTCCACCCCTCCGGGCTGTGGGGACAATGAAGGGCTCACCCAGAGGGGGACACAGGGAGCCAGGCCTCATGAGTGGCTGGTTTCCTGACCTGGATTCAAGGCTCTTTCTGAGAGAAGAGGCAACACCCTGGCTCGCCCCTCCTGGGCCTCAGAGGCTGGGGCTTCCTTGCTCCTTGGAGAAAATTAGCCTATCTCGCCCTGTGAAACTCAGGTGGGTGACTCAGAGACAAGGCAGGCCACCTTGCTTGCTGCTGCCAGGGCTGGGCTCATGGGCAAGGCCAAGGTGTAGGCCATCCACGCATACCCAGGGCCACGGGACCCCAAAGCAGCCGGGGGCACCCCCTCCTCCCTCTCAGAACAGCCAGTGAAGCCCACCTCCCCCACCCTTTTCTCCTCTTTCCTTTTATTCCCACTTGTCTGGCCTGTTGTTTTCTCACGGAGGTGAAATGTGAGATCTGTCCTTAGAAATTGTCACGTTTGTCTAGGGGCTGACAGAGTGAGCCTGGGAGTGAGGAGAAGGGGGGAGCTCAGGTACCACATTTGGCTTTTCACCAATTCCTCCCCCTCCCCCCAACCCCCAGCTGCCCTCCCACGGGGGACAGTGGGGCCAGATGTGTTCACACCCAAAACACAATGGTTTTTTCTGGAAATAGTCTCGGAGGGTCTTCTGACAGCAGCCATTCTCCACAGGTGTATTCCCTGGGGTCCCAGAGATACCTTGGGGGGGGTTCACAGGTCAAAACAATTTTCCTAATAATATTGAGACATTCTTTGTATTTTTCATTCTCATTCTCTAACAAAACTCGTGCTCTGGATTTTTCCAGCTGGTCCATGACACGTGGTATTGCAACAGGCTGAATGCAGTTGTGGTCACAAGAAGACAGACACTGAAGAGTCTGCACAAATCTGAAAACAACATCACTCTTCTGGCTATGTTTTTTTTTTTTTTCTTATTTGGAAAACATTATTTCTATTTTTTATTTATTTTTTTCATTTTTGTTTATTTTTTAAAAAGATTTTATTTATTTATTTGAGAGAGAGAGAGAGCACAAGCATGGGGAGAGGCAGAGGGCGAGGGAGAAGCAGACTCTCCGCTGAGCAGGGAGCCGATGTGGGGCTCGATCCCAGAACCTGGAGATCATGACCTGAGCTGAAGGCAGAGGCTTAACCCACTGAGGCACCCAGGTGCACCCGACACAGAGTATTTTATCGACATTGACTTTGCCAAAACTTCCTTACATGCTCCCATGCAACCTTTTCTCCATTTCCCCCACACTTGGAGTCAGACTTGCTTTGCAGTCTCCCAGTCTTGCCCGGCTCCCTACCTATTTTCTCTCACTCAGGCAGCATCCCTAGTAGGATCCTTGCATGTTTAATTCTGCCCCTGCTTCTGCTCCCCAAGGACACAGACTATCTTGGTGAGAATGTTAGAAAGTAAAAAACTACATTTCCCAGACTCCCTTGCACCTAGGGTTCTGGCTTGGAGTTATTCTGCCAATTAGATGCCCTAGTGAGATGTTTGTAGGTGGAGGAGAGGCAGAACCCCCCCACCCCCAACCTTTTCCTTTTCAGTTGTTCTGCTGCCCAGCAGGGAAACAGGACATTTTTCTGCAGCAGATTCTGGTGCCCTTTAAACACAGGTGCCAAGAGGAAGTTGCAACAGTGGCTTCTGGATGTGCCTTCCTGAGGGGTGATTAGCAGTTAGGGGTGTGTCTTGAGCCTGACCTCAGAGTTGAAGTACCTCTTCAGTGGCGCCTGGACCTGGTTCCCAGAGACCCAGCCTAGGGCTGGTTCTCTTCCAGTGATTCTGTAAGCTTCTAATTCCCCATGTTAAATCTCTCTTGTTTAACGTGCCTTGAACAGCTCATTTCCTGCGCTAACATGGGCATAATTACTATTCCCTTTTTTTTTTTTTAAAGATTTTATTTATTTATTTGACAGACAGAGATCACAAGTAGGCAGAGAGGCAGGCAGAGAGAGAGGAAGAGAAGCAGGCTCCCTGCCAAGCAGAGAGCCCGACGCGGGGCTCGATCCCAGGACCCTGGGATCATGACCTGAGCTGAAGGCAGAGGCCTTAACCCACTGAGCCACCCCAGAGCCCCTACTATTCCCTTTTATAGAGGACAACACTGAGCCAGATGGTTACGAGACCTAGCACAGGGAAAAAGGCGGCAGGGGACGTCAGCTTCTAGCCGTGCCCTTCATGCTGCCTGCCCCCCACCCCGCCCCCGCTGTCACCAGCACCCCACACCCTGCTCAGTGCTCCTTCCACTGGCGATGTCCGCAATCGCTGGAGTGAAAGAAAACATTATTTCCCACTCTATAAATGTATTCTACTTCGTGTTTTCAATACAATGATTTTTTTTTTTCATTCCATAAAAGTTTTCAGGTGCTTTTTACTTCTAGGAAAAATATCTTCCAAAAGACAAACCCAATCCAATGTTGTGATGTGCTTAAGAATTGCCTTAAAATATAGGGGGGCAGGGAGGAATGCAAACTCAGCAAAAACATATGTTTTTAATGTCTTAAAAACATATGTTTTATTTATTTATTTATTTTTAAAGATTTTATTTATTTGTCAGAGACAGAGGGAGAGAGAGCGAGCGAGCACAGGCAGACAGAGAGGCAGGCAGAGGCAGAGGGAGAAGCAGGCTCCCTGCCGAGCAAGGAGCCCGATGTGGGACTCGATCCCAGGACCCTGGGATGACCTGAGCTGAAGGCAGCTGCTTAACCAACTGAGCGACCCAGGCGTCCCTAAAAACATATGTTTTAAAGCTAGAAAGATATGTGGCCTTTTTCTTATTTTAAAAGCAATATATCTTCATTGATTTAACAAGCAAACACACACACATACAACAAAAAAAGTAAAGACAAATTATTTAAAATTCTACTCTCCAGAGAAAACCACCATTAACATCATGTGGCATGGCCTCTGTACTGAGAGGAAAATTCAGATTCGTTACCATGCCCTGTACATCCTACGTGGCCTGGGCCTGTCACTTCTTGGTACCACTCTCCTCTCTGTCTCCCCTTATCATGATGCTTCTGCTCCTAGAGATTCCTCATAATAAGCACACAAGCCTCCACCTCAGGGCCTTTGCACTTGCTGTTCACTCAGCCTGGAATGCTCTTCCTTGATCACCTGTGCCTGGCAGCCTCATTTCCTTCAACACTGGACTCAGTATTCACCTTCCCATCTCCACTGGCCATCCTATTTAAAATTTTACTTCCCCCTTCCCCTATTCTTTCCCACTTTATTTTTCCTCCTTAGCACTTATCACTGTCTAACATGTCCTCTCCTTTTCTTTCTTGCTCCTTATTGTCTCCCTCACCAGTGTCACCTACATGAAGGCCAGGATTTCTGTCTGTTCTGATACAGTACCAGTCATACAGATGTGCTCAATAAATATTTATTGAATGAATCAATTCACATCCAGAAAAGTTCATGCTTTCCACTGTTTTGAAAATTTATCATTTCACAGTTTGAAATAAAAGATCTGACTCTAGGGGCGCCTGGGTGGCTCAGCTGGTTCGTTCTTCCCAGATCCCTCCAGCTCAAGACCTGGTCCAGGCCCTAGCCTTGGGGAGCAGTGTTTTATAAGGAATCTGTCATCTGTTTATAAGCAATCTGTCATTATAGGGAAAAATACAAGCGTTTTATAAGGAATCTGTCATCCAAAGCCACAGCCTCCAAAGTGAGCAGCTGAGCGGGGCAGTTCCAAACCTTGTCCTTCGAGATCTGCCTTCTCTTTGGGGGCCTCCCACGGATCCCTGCTGTCCTGGGGAGAGGAGCACAGTGCTCTCTTCGGTAGTCGGCTTCAAGTTTGACCTTGAAGTTTTGACCTTCATTCCCCAGAGCACAGCTGAGACTCTTTAAACAAGACACTACTAAGGCCAGGGAAGATACGAGGGAAAGAAGCACAGATGTTCACACAGTGAAGTTTTTGGTGTCACACGCTACACACCCTCAGCACTCAATCCAGTGAACTCAGCAAAGGCCCAGCTCCCTGTCTACCTCCGTGTGTAAGAGGTGCCCTCTCTACCTGCTTCCCCCAAGAAGGCCCCCCACCTAGAATGCCCAGACTCCTTCACATCCTCATCAAAGGGAACGAGGCCCAGAGGGACACAGTTGCTCCATCCTTTTGTCAGAGGTCTGCCTTCTAGAGCCTGTCTTCCTGATCCAGGACATGCCTGGGAGAATCAGCTCCCTCTAGGCCCAAGACAGGGACAGAAATGGTTCAGTACACCCCTACCCCTTGTGCCCAGTATCCAGCACAATGCTCTTCCCTACTAAGCCCAGATATGACCTCAGAATTCTTCTCAACACAGTGCCCCACCAAATGCACTGGGGTTGTTGGGCTCCATCCAACCTAACTGCCATCCTTGACTTGTGCCCTCGACAAGGCAACCAGCTCAGGTAATAACCCTATCAACCCAGACTGGGGGAAAGTAGGGGCAGTGTTACTTCTTCCTAGGAAATGACTCTTTGAAGAAACCAGGAGCCTATCAAAAATGGAGTCCAAGGTCCCAGATAGGGACCCTTCCTTGCTACCTCCACCTTATAGAGAGGACACTGGGAAGAAACCCTCAAGGAAAGGCAGAAGGGGAAAGAGTCAGGAAGGTCAAGGGTGAAGTTCAGGGGAATTTATCCCCGAGAACAAAGGTCATCCTCAAGGAGCCCTTCCTAGAGGCTTCAGAACAGCAAGTTGTGACCTTTATTCCAGAACATAATCCCATTTGAGCCTCACAACAGTCCCTGTGGGGCATCATCTTAGGAGCTCAGAGCTCATGAACTCGGGCACAAATCCCGGCTCAGCACTCCCCAGTTGTGTGACTTTGGACAACCTTCACTGTCTGCCACCCTCAGTTTTTCTAGGCTTCTAACAGAGGTTCTCAGCTGAGGGTGGCTCAGGTCTGGGCACCGGGCATTGTCTGGAGACATCTGTGTTCATCACAACTCAGATGTGGGGGTGTTCCCAGCATCCAACCATTAGGGACCAGGGAGACAATTCACCTCCTACAACGCACAAGAGTGATCTGTCCCCAAATGTCAACAGTGGCAAGGCTGAGAAATGTCCAGAAGGGGATAATAACACCCATCTCATGGGCTGGTTGTGGGGATCAAGAGAGGAAGTGCACAGAAACTCCTGGCCTACATGAAGTCCTCCGAAAGTAACATTGTCAGCTCATAAAACCCGCCATACAGCAGAAGTGGAGCCTGAAGATTCTAATCACACAAAACGCAAGAGTGTGTGTTGCAAAGTTAGAGCAGCCCGCGGGGCTAGCAGGTCTTAACTTCTGCGGCACCAGGACCCCATTGCCCAATGCTGGTTCACTAGAATTCACATTACCATGGGGTTGTACTGAATTTTATTATCATTCTACTGTATGGATGTGAAGCCCAATTTCCCATTGGAATCATTCCTGCCCGAGCACTTCTCCATCTTTGGGAGCTTCTCCATCTCCAGTCTGGGGTGGGCTTGAAACCACCATGGGGTACCTGATGGATTTGTTTGTAAACCAAGAGTAACTAGGTTAAAAATGAGGATCAGAGGGTACTTCCGGGAGAAAAGTCATAGGTATTGATGTATGAACTTTATATTGCCTATTCCGTGTGTCCAGAGGCCTTTTTATTTTTACTTACTTCCTGGTTCACAGATAAGACTGCCTGATATGGGGTCTGGAGAGCAGAAGGATTACCGTCACCCAAATAAATTCTGTCTGCTTTGGAATGTATTATATCATTTTTTTTATTGTCCCTAGAAATGACTACCTGAAGTTAGACTTGGAAGAATTTTTTCAGCAAATACATATTAGGCGCCTACTGTATGCCAAGCACAGGAAGGATCCCAGCATGAAATCCAGACCTGAGTACACCCCTCCGGGTCACGAAGAGTTATCCAACATTTCATTAATTCATCAAGAAATATTTAATAAGCCCCAGTGCATGCCAAGCATTGTTCTAGAAATTTACTAACATTAAATCCTTTTATCTTCAGAATTACCATGCAAGGGAGGTTTAATACTCCTCACGGGACAAATGAAAAACTAAGTCCCTTGATCAAGATCACACGTCCAGGAAGGGGTGGAGCAGGACCTGAGCTCGCAGCCTCCACGCCGCCCCCGTCTCCCCACCCAAGGCTTCCGACTCCCCCAAGAAAGTGTGGCCAGCTCTAAGAACCTTGCAGGGAGCGCTTGGCTTTGCTGGGCTCGCGAGCGGTATTTGGTTAAGCCCTTTACAAACGCGCCTTGTTCCACCCTTGAGAGATACCTAAGTGCCAGCCTCCCATGACAGAGGGGAAACCCAGCAGATCTGGGGCCCTGGGGATGCTGGCCTCGTGCCAGCTGTCTCCAGCCCCAGAGCCAAGGGCTGAGGGTTGGCAAAAAAACAGAAGGCAGGGCGAGGAGTCAGCCATCGATCAGGACGGAGGGGAGGTTTAAACACCTCTGCCAGGGGAGGGTTTTGTGTTCTTGCCTTGTTGAGTGAGAAAAGGGTGGACTTTGGAGCCACAGAAGCTACTCTGCCCACCGTGAGCTGAGTAACTTTGGGCAAGCTTTGTAATCACTCTGTTCCTCAGTCTCTTCATCTATAGAATGGGGAGGCTAAGCCCTACCTGTGAGGGCAAAATCAGATCACGTCTTACTGTATTTGACACAATTCGCTGCGACTGTGGCAAGGGCAGCCCCAGGTAAGGCCCCGTCTCCCCTCCAATACTGACAGCAGACCTCGCTCACAGATCCCAGAACCTTTCCACCCGTTATAGCTTCAGACTCTTGCCTGGGCAGTTGCCTTCCATAGAGCTGACATGTGTCCTGATAACCGATTACAAAGCTGGTGATTTAAAACAAACATTTCATTGCATCTCATGCTCCTGTGGGCTGGGCATCCGGGCAGGGGTCAGCAGGCCAACGATGTCGCTCTAGATGCCTGTCTCACATTGCTCAGCTTGGCTGGGCTCCTTTGAAGCTTCACCCGCATTCCAGGCAGTTCTGTGGGGGTGGCAGTGAGGCTGGGCTCAGCTGGGCGGCGCTCCTCCTCCTCAGGGTCTCAGGGTCTTGGGGCCTCCATGCTGGATTTCTCCAGCCAATGTCGTTAGGGCTGCCCCCCACCCCCTGTGACAGCTCCAGGCTCCCGGTGACAGCACATAGAAGCAATAGGCTCTCAAGGCCCGATCCAGGACCTGGAAGGGCATCGCTTCTGCTCTACTCTGTTGGTCAGAGCTGTCATGGGTCCAGGTTCAAGGGGACTTAAGCCCTGCCTCTCTGTAGTGTCGCAGAATTTGCTGCCATCTCTAATCGGCTGTAGCAGGGCATGTGACATTTTTCTGCCAAGCTTCTGAAACGATCAGCAAACCACATAGCCCTTCTGAGCCCTCCTTAGGCAACCAAGGTCCCTTTCTGTATTTATGCAGAACCTTCCTCGTGCCAAGCTCTATGCAGAACGGAAATAAGTGGGCTCGGGTCACTGCTCTCTTGAAGCTCACTGCGCAGCTGGGAAAATCAGGGCCAAGGGACTCAGCCAGGGAGAGAGATACAGATGCTTCGGACACCCAGAGGAGGGAAAGAGGGCTTCCATCTGGGGAAAGGAGGGGGGCTGGACAACATTTGAACTGTGTTTTAAAGACGGACGACCCCTTACGGCTGGATTTCCGTATTCACTGAGCATTTACCAGATGCCAGTCTGTGGCCGTGAGGACACGTGGCAGGCAGGACCAGGCCCCTCTCCCAAGAAGCTGACCATTCTGGTTGGGGAAGGCTATGAATAAGGCAAGACTGTAAACAAATAAAGAGCAGAGTTTCGATCATGATAAAGGCCACGGAAGAATAAAGTGGGATAAAGGGGCTGAGGGTAACAACAGGGGTTGGGGAGGATGTTGTAGGGGGGAGTCGGGCAGGGCCCACCCACCCACGAGGACCCCACGGGAGCAGGAATGTGACTAGAGTGGAGACACCCGCCAGGTGAGCGCTGAGGCTGGAGGCCAGTGGCAAGGTGGTCACAACTTTGAGGAAGAGGCCAGTGCGGATGGGGCCTGCTGGGTAAGGCTGAGGAAGGGCAGGGGCAGGGCAGCGACTGTGACCGACTCAAGTTTGACTGAGTCTGTTGTAAGGAGGCCCCTCGAGCTGCTGTGTGGACCGCGGATTCTAGCCCAGGAGGGGCAGAATGGGGAGACCAGGGAAGGAGGAGGCTGCTGTAGTGTCCACAGGGGAATTTGCGGCACAGAGTGGAAGTGGGGTGAAGGGCTTCTTTGGGGTGGTTTGGGAGGTACTGAAAGCATTTGCTAATGGGTAGTGTGGGCTGTTGAAATCAAAGACGACTCCAGAGTTTGGGGCCTGCTTGAAGTGGGGGTAAAGACAGGGGTGCTGTTCCCTGAAAAGAGGAGCCTGGGAAGAGGAATGTAGCCCAAGTCAAATGGCATTGTTGTCTCCGGAATTTTAGCTTCAATGTTTTAGACACCTATTACTGGGGTAGTTTTATTTTATTTTATTTTTAAGATTTTATTTATTTATTTGACAGACAGAGATCACAAGTAGGCAGAGAGGCAGGCAGAGGGGAGGGGGGAGCAGGCTCCCCACTGAGCAGAGAGCCTGATGCGGGGCTCGATCCCAGGACCCTGAGGTCATGACCTGAGCCAAAGGCAGAGGCTTTAACCCACTGTGTCACCCAGGCGCCCCAACTGGGGTGGTTTTAAAATGTCATCTTCAAGACAGGCTTTCTTGTGCCCATCGTGCAGTTGAGCACATCGAGGCCCATGCAGCTGTGGCCCGGCCCCACAGTGAGCAGGAGCAGAGCCAGGGTGGAAAGCCAAGGCCCCAGCCAACCCCAGACTCTTTGCTTATAATATACAACACTGGTTCCCAACTCTGCAACACCCTGGGGGACATTTAGCGACATCTGGAGGTGTTTTTGGCTGTCACAGCTGGGGAGACGCCACTGACTTCTAGTGAGTAGAAGCCAGGGATGCTGATAAACAGCCTGCAATGTGCAGGACTATCTCTACCACAAATCTCGACGCCCCCCCCCCCGTTGGGTGTGCTGAGGCTCAGAAACTCAGTCAGAGATCATCCGAGAGAGGCGAGGAGCAGTGTGAACGGGGACAGAGGAGAGGGATGTGACTCTGGTACGGGACTAGCGTGAGCAAAGGCCCTGGGGCCAGAAAGCCCAAGAAGGTGGGGAAAGGCCTTGGGGTTGTGCAGGACCTGTGTGGTGAGAGGTGGGTGGTGCCAGGCAGGCAGGCCAGGTACAGAAGCCAGAAGCCCTTCCCGCAGGCACCAGCACGGCCTGTGGGTCTGAGCCTGGAAGAGAGGCATGATGGGAAAGCACGCTTTCCCTTCCCATATCCCCTCAGGAAAACAGCTCATAAACATCTTCGCGCCAAGGTCCTCACATGACCGAAGACCACATGGTAAAGCCTTCCTGCACTAGCTGTGTTCCAATGACGGCAGCGTGCTAAGCCACAGAAGTGAGGCTTTCATTCCGTGGGGCCATCCTGGTGGCATTCCCAGAGGCAGCAGGAACCCTGCTAGGCAGTGAATCACAGCCTGGCCCGTGGAGGTGAGGGGCCTGCACTGAATGTGGGGAGCTGGGGGACGGAAGCACCCTGCTTTCCCCCCTGTCCGCAGCCACAGAGCACGCAGACCCCAGTGCCAGGTGCCGGTAAGGGCCGCACCACAGCTCCTCCATGAGCCTGACCAGGTTTCGAGGATGGTTCTGCTACAGAGAAAGACGAGGTACCCAGGGGTGAAGTGACAAGTCCTGGCGCTGGCACCTGAAGGCCGGCGGTGCCCCTCCGGGACCTGTGTTCTTTATCTTGACCAAGCCCAGGAAGATCAACCTACTCAGAATTACTTATTGAGCCCTGACTATGTCCAAACACCCTTCTAACCCTTACACGTATGAGTAACTCATTACTCTTACCATCCTAGGAGACTGAGGCACAGAAAGGGAAGTAACTTGCCTGAGGTCACACAGCTGCCAAGCTAGGACTTCGATCCTGGCGGTTCCACTCCAGAGCCCACACTCCTTCCCACCATTCCACGGGAAGCCCAGGGCTCGGTGGGAGGGAGGAGGATGGCCCAGGCCAGCTGTGCCTGACTGTGCAGCCCTGGGGCCATTTCTGAGGTCTCCCACTCCTGCAATGGGAGATTAACACTCTGGGAACTGCAGACACCAGGGATGGGGTGGGCGGGTGGGGAGGGACCAAGGAAGAAAACCCAGGACACATTCTTGGCTTGCGGCCAGGTGAGAAAGTTAAAGGCAAGGCCAAGAAAATCTCCTTTGGGGGCCTGGTGCTGTTTTGCAAGGTGTTGCCTTTCTCCTCGGCTATATTTGCTTTGCCAAACTGGAACGCTTTTCTGAAATACAGCGGCCTGGGAGGCCTGGGGCTGTTTGCTGAGGGAAAGAGGGAACGGGGCCAGGGTGGGCGGAGAAAGTGGAGGGCGGGGCTCGGTATCACCCCAGAGGCCCGCCTCTGCAGCCTGCTCCTAGAGGGGAGCCACCGAGGCAGCAAGAAAGAGCGGGACAGAGAGACAGATGGCGGGAAGAGCATGGGAGGCAGGAGGCAGGTGACCTCCTTGGTTGCATTTCTACACGGATGACCCCCATCCCAGGCTTCCTAAATCCCCTTGTCCACTCCATTGGGCCATTGGGATGTCTCGTTGACATCTCAAACTTAACATGTCCCCATACTTAACTCGGATCATCACCCCTCCCCCATCCCTGCTCACCCCCAGGCTTCCCAGCACATTAAAAGTTGCTCAAATCCAGGGGCCCCTGAGTGGCTCAGTGGATTAAGTGTCAGACTCTTGATTTTGGCTCAGGTCATGATCTCAGGGTTGTGAGATGGAGCCTGCTTGAGATTCTCTCTCTCCCTCTCCCTCTGCTCCTCCCCCTACCTCGTGTGCACTGGCACTCCCCCTCTCCCCCCAACCAATAAATAAATAAATGTTGCCCAGATCCCAAACCCAGGAGTCATCCTGGCTTCCTCTCTATCCCTCACACCCCATCGGCACCTCCTGTGGGTCTGCTATGGAGATTTACCCGACCCAATAACTTCTCACCACCCTGCAGCCTGGTCGGCATGACCAGCCGCTTCCCACCAGCCGCCCTGCCCACCTGCCACAGTCCATCTGCACGTGGTGGACAGAGCGGTATTTTACAAACGTGCATCAGCTTGTAGGACTCTCCCACTCAGAACTTGCAGCTGGCTTCCCATCACATTAGGACTAAAAGTCATTTTTCTCACCGTGACCTCAAGATCCCCTGTGACTGGTCGCTGCTCCCCTCTCCTTCTGCACTAGTCCCCCCCATCCCCCTTGCTCACTGCGCACCAGGCACCTAGGCCTGCTGTCTGGGCCTTCTGTGTTAACTGTCTCCTCTTCCTGGAATGTTCTACCCCTGAGAACGTCCTGTGAGTCCCTCCTTCCCATCATCCAGGTCTCCGTTCAAATATCATCTCCTCAGAGAGGCCCTCTATGACCACCATAGACAATTACTCTCTCTTCCTTTTCCCTTATTTTTTCTTTGTAATACATACCATATTTGGAAATTGTCAGATTTATTTATTATCTTTCCCCAGTAGAATGCTGGCAACTGGAGATCGGGGACTGAGTCTTTTTCCCCCCACTGTGTGCTCAGCACTGAGAACAGTGGCCAACACACGGCCAGTGCTCAGGATCCTTTTGTTCCTCAGAGATGAGTCAGCTTTGCAGGGGACTACTCTGGACTCCTGTTCTCTCCTGGGTACCCAAGGACCTAACCCTCCCCTGCAAGGCCCGGTCTACCTTTAAACTTGCCCGTGACACTTATTTCCAGAACCCTAGAAGGTCAGATGGAAGATTTAGCAGTAGATACAAAACAACAAATGATAGAAAAGTAGTTTTCAGGAGATGGTAAAGGAAGGGTTGGGGTCCCAGGAGAAAGAGGTCGGGTGCAAAAAGTGTCAGTGGGAGAGCTGGGTTTGAATCGTACACCCTGGTTGTTCCCCTTACTCAACGATCTTAGACAAAGCAACTTGCTCCTCAAAGTCTCAGTTTCCTCTACTCTAAAAAGATTATGATACTCCATGCCCTGCTTACTTTGCAAACAAGGGTCAAATAATGACAAATTATATGGGTCAATATTTTATGAACAAGTATGTGTTAAATTAAAAAAAACTCAACAAAACTCTACGGAGTGACCAGACGTTGTGCTGGGGTTTGGGGTGGGAGCATGGGCGTGGCCCTTGCCCCCAAGGAGAAGGATAATCACATAAATGTGCACTCACCAGTATCGAGGAGTGTATTGGGGGGGGGGCATCCTCTGAGAGCCTAGTCTGGTGGTGGGTCAGGGTGGGTTTCCCTGAGGAAGTGCCACTTGGGTTGAGAAAGAATAAGCAGGAGTTAAATAGGTGGAGGTGTGGAATGAGGGCTGGAAAGGGCATTCCAGGTAGAGGAAACAGCTCATGCAAAGGTCCTGAGGTAGGAAAGAACGCAGAGAATGCAGGGGACCCAAAGAGAACTGATGTGGCTGCAGAGACTGAGGGGAGCACATGCGCAGAAGGAGCAGGCAAGGTAGGCAGAGGCCAGATCCTGTGGGGCTCTATAGGGCATGGGAAGGATCCTATCTCTATCCTAAGGGCAGTGTGACCTTAAAGGGATTTTTCAGGGGAGAGATGGGGATAATGACAGAAGGAGATTTGTATTTTAAAAAGGCACTCTGACTATTATAAGAAGAAAAATTGCGGTGTAGCAGGGTGAAAGTGGGAAGACAACTGAGAGTCTAGTGCACACATCCTAGCAAAAGCAGATGGAGCTGAGACAGGAGTAGGAACTTGCACATACTGTGTTCCGAAGTCAGGGCAGACATGGGTCTGGTTGAGGGAGAGACTATTGGTGGAGGGACAGAGAAAGGAACTGGGCAGTGCCAGACAGGGAGGGCAGGGCTGAGAAGCAGGCTGAGGGACCCTGGCAATCACATCCTCCAGCATCTACATCTAACTGAGGTCAAAGAGGGAAAGTGACTTATCCAGGGAGCCTTGCAAGCACAGAGAGGGCTCGGCCACCCATGTTGCCCCTCGTTCACTGCCCAAGCACTCGACCCTCTGCCCCAGCAGCTGGATCACACCTCAAGGCCACGGAGATGGGCAGGTGCAGCTTCTCATCCTAGCCCCACAGAAGAAACCCTGGGGCTCCCCAGGGCTTCCATCCCAGGGTCTGAACGAACCCTCCAGAGAACTGAACCAACTCCCTCTTACCATAGTGGTGAATGCACCTCTTTGTATGGTGGGCCCAGAAACCAGCCTCCAGGCTGCAAGGGCCCTGGACTGTTGAAAGGCCGGTGTTTACACCCAGGATTCCGTCACCTTCTTTCTCTGGTCAGTAATTAACCAGGCCCCACCTGGGCAAGGACAAGCATGCTGGGTCCATTAGCCAGGGGCATGCTCTGCGTACCCCTCCTCTGGGAATCACCCCAACCGACCACTCTGGCCAGTGGGTGGCAACGCTGGGCAGCCCGGCCCCCATTTCCGGGAGACCAGCTCACAGGCCCTGCTGTTCTGGACAGGAGACACAGGCCTCCCTGGACTGACTGGTGGGCAGTGGGCAGCCAGCCCATTCACTAGCAGCCAAGGCCATTTTTACTGAGAAGGTACTGGTCAAAGCCACCCGTGTGACAGAGGCAGCTCCTGGCTGGTGAGGGCCTCGGCGAAAGTCACCCATGAAGAGCAGTGCCTATTTTTGTCATCTGGCATTATGTTTCCAATTTACTATTCGGGTCACATCTTTTCCAGAGAACTTCCCACAGAAAGCCCAGCCGTTTACCAACAGTTTTTCTTAATAAAATAATAAAAACAAATAATATTTCTTATAAACAACATAAATAATGTTAGTCTTAATTTAAATTTACTTTAAATTTGATTGTGATTTACTATTTTACACGGCCTCTAAGTCTTTTAAAGAGCTCTCTTAATTCACCATAATAACTCAGCTCTGGTGGACATCAAACCAACAGACCAGCAGCTCTTTGAGCGCGCCTGGCCAGCCTGAGACAGATCCAGGTTCTTACGGAGCAATCCGCACGGGATCAGGAAATTGCTGGGTTCTCACTGGGTAACAACTAAAGAGCTGGATACTAGGTAATTACTGAGTTCTGACTGGTTGGTAAGTAGAGCTCTGGGCTTGGCTGACTTTAATTGGATGTCCTGTCCAGGAAGAGGGCGTTGCTAAATTCTGATTGGCTGAATGTACTTCCGCTGGGATTTCCCAATAGGAGTCCTGCGCAGGAAGGCAGGTGGCAGAAACACATCCATCGGCAACGGGAAGCTGCTCGGGGTTATATTTCTCATGATGGGTTCCCAGTTTCACTGTTCTAATTAATGTCTGACAATGTCCAGAAAAAATGCTGGATTTTGTGCACAGAAAGTCCCAAACCTGTATTGTCTTCCTCAAAAGAAGGCTGAATAACCCATGGTCTTTTTGATAATAATCAACAGCACTGCCCTTATTGTTGAGGACTCCCCTTTGTGGGGGGCTTACCAGAGGCCAGGGCTGTGCCTGACACGTGTTTTCTCGTTTGAGCCTCATAACAACCCAGTGAGACCAACTGTATGGTTATCCCCATTTCACAGATAAAGAAACTGAGATTTAGAGAGAGCAAATGGCTTGCCCAAAGACATGCTGCAAGTTAGTTTTTGAGTTGGGATTCACACTCAGAACTTCCTGATTTCAAAGTCAATATTTGGACCTTTACCAGAGGCTGTTCCTCAAGTTTGCAAATAAAACCAAAACGTGATCCTGGGCAGTGGCCAGCACTCTGGTTCCTTCCGGGAGACAGGAAGGGTGTTTATTGTGGTCCATTCAGGGTCTACACTCGGTGTAGGAGAATCCACAAAGCCGTCAAAAATAGCAAGAGGCTCCCAATCTGACAGGTAAGCAGCTGTCGTCCCCAATCCTCCTCCCTGCCCCCCACCCCACAAAGCCTCTAACCACCCCCGCTCAACACTGGAGAGATCCTGTCTCCTACCTTCCAGTCTTCCAGGTCGGACTTCCCACAGTTCAGCGAGCAAAGGACTCAAGCCCAGCTCACCAGGGGATCTTACTACATCTAGACGGACACACGTCCAAGATACTGCAGGTCCTGTTCCAAACACCACAATAAAGCCAGTCCAATGAATGTGGGGGGTTCCCAAGTGCACGTAGAAGTTCTGTTTATACTATCCTATGGTCCATTAAGGGTTGCAACAGCCTTCTATCTATAACAACAACGTACATATCTTTAAAAAATATCTTACTGCTAAACACTGTTACCCATCATCTGATCTTCAGCGAGTTATAATGACTAATTGCAGTTCCCCCTAACACACATAATAATAAAGAAAAAGCTTGAAATATTTTTAGAATTACCAAAATGTGACACAGGGGCACGCAGTGAGCAAAAGCTGTCAGGAAAATAGCAATGAAAATCGACTTGCTCAATGAGGGTTGCCACAAACCTTCAATTTGAAAATAAATAACTAAATGAATAAATAAATAAAATTTTAAAAATGAAAAATCTACAAATTATAATAAAGCAAGGCATGCCTGCATATTGGCCGATGCCTGTGTCATGTGGGTTGATATTTTGAACATCACTCCAGGTAATGTAAGACCCACGGTTTGGGAGATTCTCATGCATTAACACGCCCAATAACCTAGATATCCTTCCTTTCAGAATCATCTCACCGTTTTGAGAATTTGCTGAGATCTAGCATGGAAAGGCTTAGCACATAAAGTTAGCCCTCAGCCTATGGAAGTACGTTGTATTATAAGTTATTGCTAAGGGGGGTCTGGCCTTTCTAGAATATTCTGGGTCCCAGCATTCCCAAAGGGTACTCAGTAGCAATCTAGGCCCATGAGATGCTCCACCGTAAAAGAAAGCTGTGAGGTCACATAAATTTGGGAAACCGTGGGAAACTGGCACCACATAATCCCACAGACCCCAATGTATTTGACCGCAAGACTCCCTTGTTCTGGTGGGAGGGTCAGGTGGGTGGGCTAACATTAATAGGCATCCACTGGAATTCCCTTTGGGAACATCTACTGTTCCTGGCAAAAAAACAAAATAGGAATATCAAGTAATGTGTGTGTGTGTGTGTGTGTGCGCGCACGCACGCACACACACACACACACACACACACAAACGCGCGCGTATTTCATCTGCAAACTCGTGCTGACACTCATTTCCAAAGAGGCACCCGACATCTGAGCATGAGATGGAAGACAGGCGGGGCCTCCTGCAATGTGGGTACTCGTTTGTTACGTGGAGGCTCACGACTGGACTGTGAGTTTACACCAAGGTGGGTCTCAGTCTCACTGCCTTCCCTCCCAGCAATGCAGGATAGAATCAATCCAGGAAGGCTTCCTGGAGAAAGGGGTTGGTGAGCCAGCTCTTTGGGAGGGGTGGGGCCCAGATGGGCAGGGAGGAGGGTGGAGGTGAAAATGCCACACCCCTGGAACACTTGGCACCCTCTGAACCATGTGGTGCCTTGTCAAAGCCAGCTGTTGGCTCTCTGCCCTGGCTTCTAGCCCTTCATCCTTCCCTTCCTCCCCTCCCAGGTCCAGAACCTTCTCCTGAGTCAGCTTTGGGCTTCCTGCTGGGGATCAGATCCTTTCCTGCTCAGGGAAGAGAGGGTTGACATTAAGACTCCAGGGTCCCTACCTCCTTTCTCTGGGGCAAGGACAATGCCCCTTCCAAAATGAACAGAGTGTAAGGCTCTGTGTCTGTCCTTTTACCCGGGGAACCATGACCTCTCTTACCCCCAATCACTTCCCCAGCAGAGACGCAGGAATCAGCTGCCTATTGCTAAGGGAGGGAGCCCCCAGGAATGAGAAGCCAACTCAGGCTGGAGGTAGGAGCAGAGATCTGGGGTTCCAATAGGGGCCTGAGCCAGGAGTGGCAAGCGGTGGGAGAGGCCCCGGGAGCACAGGCGCTGGCCAGGCTCCACCCTGGCCCAGGGGAGCGGTCTAGATCCCTCCCTCCCTCTCAGCTGACAGGGCAGGGCCCAGCTGGCGTGCAGGGACCTGGAACCGAAACTCAGCAAAGAGTACCCACCCCAGGGACCCTTGCCCAGGCAGAACCCGAGCAGGCCCCAAACTACCCTGGAGCCTGTCCAGTCCCAGGACCATGCTTCCCAGGGAGGGGGCTAATGAGGAAATCACAGCGCAATGGCAGAGGGATGGATGGACGCTGGATGGACAGACATGTTTACTCAGCAACTGTTACGTTTCAGGCCCCGAGCTTGGTTCTGGGAACACAATGTGGACCGAGACTGGACCTGCCTTCTTACAGGCTGGGTGGGCCTGGCCAAGTCACTCGACCTCTCTGAGCCTTAGCTGCTTTATCTATAGCAAGAGAGCTCTTAACACCCCCACGCCCGTGAACTTTTGTGCCGTGATGTATGTGACAGCCTGAAGAGTGGCGGTTAGTCAAAGCACGGTGTAGACTGGAGAGTCTTCTGCAGAAGGATGACTGCGCAGGGTTTGTCCTCAGCCCGGTTCTAGAACAGAAATCCCAGTTCTCCCTCAGTGACCCCCAACAGAACCTGCCCCAGCCCCAGCGCTGGTCCTCAGTTTCCTCCTCTCTGAAATGGGATCACAGTGCCTGGGTTGGCTACTTCCTAGAATCAAAAGGAGAGGCTCTGCAAAAATAATGAAGACAGTTATGCTGAAAATAAAAAATAAATTTAAAAAAAAAAAGGAGAGGCTTCGCACACGTTACAAAGGATTTCCCTGGGGCAGAGCAGGAAGGGCAGGAGCGATGATTTCCAACCTGCAGGTCATAAGCTAGTATGAGCCTTGAAAGCAATATAGTTGCTACGGCCGGAAATTTTCCAAAATAGACTCGAAGAAATCATATTTGAGAATATGTCATGCTATGTCTTCAGCTCGTGCAACTTTTCTCCCAGGTAAATATTGACATACATGCGTTTCCTGAGTCAGAATGTGAGACAGCACTGGAGAGCTAGAGGACACGGGCTCGGCACTGAGTGAGTCTGGGTTTGCCTGGCGACTCTGCCCCTCACTCATGGAGTGACATCCAGCAAAAGACTTGAGCACTCAGTGCCTCAGTTTCCTCACCTGGAAAGAGGGATGCAAACAACCCCTGCTTTGTCCAATGAACCGCTTAGAACAGTCTGGCTTGCAGTTCAATGGGCATTAGCGATTCCTGTCCTCCTCAGAAGGCGGACCGAGCGAGGTCCTGGAGGAGGTGGCTCTGTCAGTGGGAAAAGGAGTCTGCCGCCCCCGCCCCAGTGGAGAAGGTTGTTCTGGCCCAGCCCCCTGACTCCTCAGATGACAAAGCTGATGCCCTGAACCAGGGAGAGGCTGGACCGGAGCCTGGGTCCCATCTGTAAAATGGGGACAGCAACCATCTACCTCAGGGGGTTGACTGAATGAGATCCTGCACGCGAAGGGCTGAGCGCTGTGCCTGACATACAGCCTCTATAAACGTTAGCTATTTTTACTCAGAATATATTATTCAATACGAAACGGGGTTTAGGGATGCCTGGGTGGCTCAGTCATTCAAGCGTCTGCCTTCGGCTCAGGTCATGATCCCAGGGTCCTGGGATCTGGTCCCACATCAGGCTCCTTATGCAACAGGGTGCCTGCTTCTCCCTCTGCCGGCTCTCCCTGCCACTCCCCCTGCTTGTGCTCTCTCTTGATCTCTCTCTCTCTCTCTGACAAAGAAATAAAATCTTTAAAAAAAAATGTTCTAAATACATTTATACACACACATATATTTATATACATTTCTATGTGATGTATACACAGAGTATGAACACAGAGTATGTACACGCAGAGTATGAACTCATCCTATTAAAGAAAAAGGAAAGGTGTGTGTCTGTGGGCACGTTCCCAAGGCATTTCCGGTGGCTGACCATTTCTGAGGGAGGCGGTGTAACAGGGACACATTTGCTTTTTTGTTATATCTACAATGTCTAATTCCTAATTTCTGTACAGCTCATGTGTTATTTGTGTGTGTGTGTGTGTGTGTGTGTGCAGAAAAAAGAGAGGTTATTTTTATCAACCTGTACAATAACTACCGCCCACTCCAGAGGGCCCATGTGCTGTTCCTGGGCCTGCTGCTGGCTGACCCCATGCTGTCTTCCACCGAAAATCACCTCACGTGTCACTGTGGCTTGGAGCACCCAAGAAGCAGCCTGATTTTTGTTTTCTTGTTTGTTTACGGCGACAGCTGAAGACCTACTGGTAGTTCTTTCTGGAGCGAATACATGCCAGAGATCGCAGATTTCTCCTGCAGGACGGAGGGAGGGTGGCCAAGGCACGCCACGGTTTACCAAGTGGGACGTCCCAGCATCTCCCGTGTACAAAACCCGCCCGGGAGTGGAAAGTGGTGAAGGCTGGGGACAGATGTTCTCTCGGCCTCTGATGCAGGACCAAGAAGGGGAGCAAAGTCGCGGGGTGGGGAGGGGAGGGTGTCAGTGGAAGGGGGTGCAGCAGGGGTGGGGAAGGAAAGGCGGTCGTTCAGAGGCTGTTTTCCAGCAGGCTGGCCCATGTCCAGCCTTCACATGGCACCGTCTTGTTCTGAGCAGTGTGTTTTGTGTGTGTGTGTGTGTGTGCGCGCGCGTGCGTGCCCACGCTCCTGTGTAGAGCTGTGTGTCCATCTGCGTGTGTGCTCATGCAGAGAGACGTGCCTGGGTGTCCAGGGGGTGCAAGGGAGGCAGGGAAGAGGTGATATTTCACCAAGAAAGGAGTGGAGGCTGCGGAGGAGTCCATGTTGGACATCGTGTGTATGGAAAGATGCATCCTTTGTAAAAGACACCTGCTTCAGGCAGGCTGTGGTTTCAAGGGTTACCACAGGCGTCCAGAAAGCCCCTGACCGCACCCCTCCTTCCATTACGGCACCTTAGCTCGGCACTGTTATCACCCATCGGAGCGCTGCCTCGCCCTCTGGGGGCCCGGCACAGGGCCTTACTCCATTTTGGGCTGGCCCAGCCCTGGCACGGGGCCTGGCAAGTCACAGGTGCTCAGCCCATGCCAAATGAGTGCCTGAGTCTAACAATGAATGCGGTCTGGGTGGCGAGTGACTCACCCACGCCTGAGGCTGGGGACACCCAGGTTCTGGTTTCCCTTTAGCTTGCCCGTGACCTGAGCTGGGGTGTGTTGTGAAGCATGTGCCTTCCTTTGGTTCCATCTGCACAGCGGGGTTAGCAGACCCCACCTCCATCTCTTTCCTGTTCTGCAGACGAGGAATCGGGACAAGGGCTTTACTTCACAGAGCTGAGGGGGAAGAGCGGCTGTGGGACCCAAATTCCAAACGGACACAACATGCCAAGTGTCCAAAAGACACATGCCTGATCACTTAAGGGAAATCCGTAGCAGCTGGTAAGCTGGACAGTGGGAGGCTCGGGGCCTGAAATGCCGGGTTCAGTGTTTTCCTTTGAGTTTGTAGGAAGAGGCTAGCTAGCAACAGTGTCTGAGATGGGACCAGGCCCTGTGAAAGAAGCTGAGTTTGGGGTGTCGGCAGCTACCAGAACAATCACTGGAGGTCATTACTCCAGGCAGAATTGCTCCCCACTTCCTGAAACACTGTGGGCAACAGAGATGTAAATGTCAACAGTGCCTCCTGCTGGACAGTCTCAGCATCACACTGTCTTAGTCCCAGACCTGAGGAACAGCAAGTTAAGGGAGATACATTCTGGAATGTTCAAGCTGAAATAACACAGTTCAGCAGCTATTCGTGCTGCTGCTGCTTTTACTAAGAGCTCACTGTGTCCCAGGAACTGTGCTAAGTCATTTTGCTGGATTATCTCATTTAATGTCCCCGGTGACCCTAAAAGATAGGAACTCTTACTAACCCCAGATGAGGAGATTGAAGCAGGACGAACACATTATTTTTTTCTGAGGTCTCAGATTCATTTGTAACAAGATTAGCATTCCCGCCCAGGTCCCTCTGACTCAAAAGCCCATGGTTTTAACTGTCTTCTTGGGCTTCCTCTCAAGTCCAAGGATAACAGGGATCTTTCATCTGCTGTCACCTCCACTCAGTTGGTGGTGGCTGCTTCGACCTCTGTTGAGGATTCTGAGTGCCCCAATGAATTAATGATGTCTGTCGGGGCGCCACCATGGATGTGGCCACGTGTACATGAGGACTGTTTTTGTCTCTGAACTAGTCCAACCTACTGGCCAGTGTGAGCTTTAGGTTCTCTGAGAAAGAGACCAAAGCCCAATCCTCTGACCTTTGTCTTTACTCGTTCACTCAGTGACTAAAAAACATCTCAGTCTTATCAAGTCCAAATTCAAACCCTTGCTTGACACCTTCAGAGCCATCTTGCCACCACCTGCCCCATCCAGGCACATGGCATCCCTGGTCTCTGTTTGCTCAGCCAGAAGCCTTGGTATCATCCTTGAGCCTCTTACCCCCCATGCCCCACATCCAATCTTCCAACAAATCTCATTGGTTCTACCCGCAAAATATATCCAGAATCCAACAACTGTTCACCCTCTCCCCAGCGGCCAACATTATCTCCCGTGGACTGACATGGCCGCCATCTACCCCATCATGCTACAGGCATCCCTAACCTGTGAGCTTGATCTCCACACTCCAGGCAGAGTCCTTAGGCCTTCTTGGTTTTCAAAGTACTTTGCATAAGTTACACACACCTAGGGGCACCTGGGTGGCTCAGTGGGTTAAAGCCTCTGCCTTCGGCTCAGGTCGTGATCCCGGGGTCTTGGGATCGAGCCCCGCATTGGGCTCTCTGCTCAGTGCGGAGCCTGCTTCCCCCCCTCTCTCTGCCTGCTTTTCTGCCTACTTGTGATCTCTGTCTGTCAAATAAATAAAATCTTAAAAAAGTTACACACACCTACACGCATAGTAAAAAGGGGCAAGGAATTGTCACTCCCATTTGACAGATGAGAAACACTGAGGCCCAGAACAGTGATGTATTTGGCCCAAAAATGCACACCAGGGAAGCTGCAATTCAGGGCCCTTATCATGATGTCGGGTGCTCCTTGACCCATCTAACTCCCAGAATCTCCTATGGGCACATATGAAAATTATACACACACACACACACACACACACACACACACACACACACACGATGAAGAAGGGAAGATGGTCAGGTAAGGAAGAGGTTGAGAAGCCCAGGAGAGATGGTGTTCTCTGCTTTGAAGTAGCTGAGGAAATGTCCAACCAATGCAATGGCTCAGTTTTGATCACTTTTCTTTGGTGTGTGGTGCCCCCTGGGGTTCACTCCTAGGAAATGTAGTTGATTATCTAAGAAAGCTTGTGGGTGGGGGACAGGCTTTGAAGATGATGGAGGTTCCTGGGACTCTCTGACCTCCCTCCCTCCCTTTGCCTCTTAAAGACAAGAGTGTGCATCCAGATGGGTGAGGGTCATGTTGCTTCTTCCGAAGCTTACCCATCCACACCCCATGGGAACCCCAGATGGTACAGCTTATCTGAAAGCAGTCATTAACAAAAAAATAAAAAAAGAAAGTCAAGATTTTAAAACACATGCTCCTTATATACTGCTAAATGAAAAATTAGTACAAAACTGCATATAAAATACTATCCAGGTACTACACATCTATCAGAAAGAGACACACGAATTGTACCAATGAGTCTCTGGAAAGCAGAATTAAATTTTATTTTTATTTTCTTTATAATCTTTTAAATTTCTGCACAGCGGGTTTCATTTTTCTAAAGTGAAGTTTTATAAAGAAAAAAAAAAATACATAAACAAAGCCCTTCCCACCTGGTGCCCGGCCCTTGTTAACTGCTGAGAGCTGGTCAGAACGTCCCCTCCTAAACGCTACTAATGGGCCCATGTGTGCATTCCGGCAGGAGGCTTCTAGACCCAGTGCCTTACCCAAGCACGTCTGGGTCCCAGCAGGGGAGAGGGTGGTGGCAGCAGGGACAGAAGAGGTTTCCTGGGGACGAAGAAAACTCAGATCTCAGAGAGAGGGACGCAGAGAAGCCAAGATAACAACCAAGATTCTCAGGCAGAGAGGAAAATGGGCTGCAGAGAGTTCACATAGATGAGTGTGCCCAGGGCCAGAGAAGTGACTAAACATGCCCAAGATCACACAGCAGATGGTGACAGGGTGTGTCTGGGATTCAGACCACTTTCTCCCAATTCCTGAGTTCTTTCCACAAACCAGCAACCTGGAACTTTCAGGAAACGCCCACAGAAATGCAAATTAGCGCAATAGTAAGAAAACATTGGCAACAAGTTCTGAGGAGATGAAAGGTTGATGAGGATGTTGGGAAAAGGATATCCTCATGTAGGCTACTGGTAGGGGTTAGATTGGTTTAGCCGCTGTGCGGAGCAATTCACAGTATCTGTGACTTTTTTTTTTTTTAAGATTTTATTTATTTGACAGACAGAGATCACAAGTAGGCAGAGAGGCAGGCGGTGGGGGGTGGGGGGGGCAGGGTTCTGGTGGAAACAGGCTCCCTGACAAGCAGAGAGCCTGATGTGGGGCTCAATCCCGGGATCCTGGGTTAAGCCAGGATCCCAGGCTTAACCCACTGAGCCACTCAGGTGCCCCTACCTGTGACATTTTTAAAATGTATCCTTTGACCCAGCAGACCCACACCTCAGTATTGTCTACCCCAGAAAAACACCCACCTAAGTGTACACAGGGGTGATCATTGAGGTTTTTTTGTCTTCTTGAAAAATTAAAACCATTCTACATATCGATCAACTGGAGGAGGGGCAAAGAAAATATGTGGAATAGTTTGAACGGCGGAAAAAAAAAAAAAGTCTCCATGTACTATGTATCCAATGTAGGAAGTTCTCCATGGAGTTTTGTGGAGTGAAAAATGCCAGAAGCAAGTTACAGAATGTTAGAGTATAAAACTACTTACATAAAACCACACAGACAGATACACACTATTGTCTGTTTTCCATGGGTCGGTAGAAAAACACTTGGAAAATCCACCCCCCCACCACCCCCCCCAAACTGATAATGGCAGTGACCTGTGGTTTGAGTGTGACCGTAGATGGGAGACCGTGAATCTGTGCTCTTTAAACGTGTGAAGAGGAAAGCCTATTAATTTATTGCTTGTGTCATCAAAAATTCATTATTAAAAAGAAACAGGTAAGAGAAAGACATAGAGGAGGAAGGCAGGAGCCCCCCAGGAGGCTGTGGCCCCTGAAGGCCCTCAAGAACAGGCGAGAAGAACCCCACCGAGATGGATGAATCGGGCAGGGGCTGAGGCTGGGGCGCTGAGGTGCACAGGCCTGTAGCCGCCCCCGCTTTCCCAGAAGGTGTGGGCGGACCTGGGGCGCTGGGCCCGGTCCCGGCAGGTGCCCCGCGGTCCCTGCACGCCCGGCGGTCAGCACACCTGGGAACCGCTGTCAAGCGCCCGGGGGGCCTTCCCAGGCCTGGAAGGAGCAGACAGAGGCAGGTTTGGAAAGAGCGGGGCTGTTCTTACTGGAAAGGGAGAAGGGTTCCAGGCGAGCACCGCCCTGCCCTCCCCAACGCCCCCAGGCGCCCCCGCCCCCGCTCTGGTGGCAGCGCCTCCCCCATGTCCTCCTCCCATCAGGGCCTGAGGGAACTTCAGGGATGGCTGAGGCCGGTGGGGAAGAAGGAGGTGGCTTGCCCCAGGTGAAGGGCTGTGCCAAGGCGGTAATCATAGGCTCTTTCCAGGTTGCCATATGCCCCTGGGTTCAAATCCCAGCTCCACCCTTCTGTCTGTGCCCTTAGCAACCCCCTCTCTTTAATCGAGCTGTCATTCACCTACCACAGAATTCGCCTTTTTGAAGTGCGCAATGTTTAATAGAGTCAGAGTCATGCCACTATCACCTCCATCTAATCCCAGAACATTTTCTTCACCGGGGAAAAGAAAGGCCATGGGAGCAGTCACTTCCCTAAGTTTCTCCACCGACCCCCCCCCCCGCCCCGCCCCTGGCAACCACGATTTGGCTTTCCTGTCGCTGTAGATTTGCCCATTTGGGGCATTTCATATCAATGGAATGATACAATATGTGGCCCCTTGTGTCTGACTTCGGCCACTCAACACAGTGGTTTCAAAGTTTACTCATGAGACAGCCCATGTCAGTCCTTCCTGCCTGTTACTGCTAAATAGTTGTCCGGTGCGGGGACCTACCACACTTCGTTTATCCTCTCATTCGCTGAGGGACAGTGGGCTTACTTCCTCTTTGGGGCTATTATGAATAACGTTGTTATGATCACTCCTGTAGGTTTTCTTTTAAGATTTTATTTATTTATTTGGCAGACAGAGACACAGCGAGAGAGGGAACACAAGCAGGGGGAGTGGGAGAGGGAGAAGCAGGCTTCCTGCTGAGCAGGGAGCCCGAGAAGGGGTCTCAATCCCAGGACCCTGGGACGTTGGCCTGAGCCCAAGGCAGACGGTCAATGACTGAGCCACCCAGGTGACCCTCGTGTCCAGTTTTTAAGCAGACATGTTTTCCATTCTCTTGGGGCTATGCCCAGCAGCAGAATTGCTGAGCCATATGGTAACTCAAGGGTTAACTTTTTGAGACACTGTCAGCCTTTCCTCCTATGACCTTCCCATTGGCCCTATTTCTTATCCTCTCTGAATCTCAGTTTCTCTCTGGCAAAGCTTCACTATTGAGGCTTAACTTTGCAGACTGGCTGTAAGAGTTGGATGAGCTAAAGTAGCGAAAGCATTTAGCACATAGTAGGTGTTCAGGTAGTGGAATTATTATAACTACAAAAACTATAGGACTCTGAGACTGTTCCTTCTGCTTCCCTTCAAATCTGACCTGGCATCTACTCTTCCTTATCCCCACCTATTTTAACTATTTCTTTTTTATTTTTTCTCCCCCCCCCCCTTTTTTTAAAGATTTTATTTATTTACCTAGAGAGAGAAAGTGAGTGGGAGAGAAGAAAAGCACATGAGCCAGGTGAGGGGCAGAGAAGCAGACTCCTCACTGAGCAGGGAGCCCAATGGGGGAATCAATCCCATTGGTTCATGACCTGAGCCAAAGGCAAAGGCTTAAACCCCTGAGCTACCCCAGGCATCCATTTTACCTATTTCTTGAAATTTCCTTGAATTAGCCTTACTGTGAAGCCCGATTTCTGCTCCCTGCTCACTTGGGTGCATATGCACGCACACACACATTCTTTCTCTGTCATACACACACACACACACACACACACACACACACACACACACCATTCAATAGTAACCTAAGCTCAAGCTAAGTGGAAAGGTAAAATCTTGCCCTATCCCCACCCCCACCCCACATCCCGGTATGTTAGAGCTGGAATCCATTACTACCGGTAGTTCTCAAAGTGTGGGACCCAGACCAGCAGCCCCTGGGAAGTTGTTAAAATGCAAATCCTCGGGTCTCATCCTAGAAACACTGAATCCAGGGACACTGGGGATGAGCCCCAGTGATCTGTGGTGATTCATTCTAATACACACTGAAGTTCCCAAATTGTGAAGGAGGAAACTGGGGCACAGACAAATGAGTTAACTTGCTTGAGGCCATAAAGTGATAAAGAACAGAAGCTTTGGAGTGATGTGGTCCTGGATGCGAATTCCACCTTCCCCATTTCTCGTTGTGTGACTTTGGACATGTCTCTTAACCTCCTTTACTACAATATCTGTCTCCGTTGGGGCTGTTGTAATAGAATGCCATAGACCAGGTGGCTTAAACATTTATTTCTCACAGTTCTGGAAGGTGGGAAGGGTAAGATCAAGGTGTCAGCCAGTTCTGTTCCTGCTGAGAGCACTCTTCCTAGTTTAGAGATGGCAGATGTTTTCTCCTTGTATCCCATGCCAGAGAAAAAAATAATAATCTCTTGTGTCTTTTCTTCTGAAGGCACTAATCCCATTCATGGGGGCTCCACTCTCTCGACTCCCAAAGGCTCCATCTCAGAATACGATTGTTTTGGGGGTTAGGGTTTCAACATACGAATCTGGGGGACTACAGTCTCCTCATCTGTAAAATGGGAACAGTGCACAATTACTCCAAGGGTGGCCGCTACTCCGTGTTAAAGGCAGAGTGAGGGCTGGAGCTCAGGCCTCCTGATTTCCAGGCTGGTCTTTTATCCTCGAGAAACTGGTGATCCCCCTTACACCACCTGGTAACAAGAATCCAGGAAACGTAACATCTGGAAGGTTGACATGCAGAGGAGGATTTCGTATTATTCTGTGATGCCCCCAAATGAAGAGCTGGGCTATTGGGGGTCGTTACAAGGAAGTAGGTCCATCGACGGGAGACGTTCCTAACTGAAATGCATCAGAACCAGCATTTGTGGCTCCAAAGGATGATGAAAGCTCATCAGTGGAAGACCTCAAGCAGCACATGGATGCCCATCTTTCCATGATATTGGAGAGGAGAGACTCTCAGGGCAGAAAAAGAAGCTGGCGGGGGTGAGCTCTAAAGTCTCCTTGTATGTAACCCACTGTAGTAGACGGGATTCGCACTTCCTCTGCGGCATTTGGCAGGAAGAACTGTCAATCAGGATGCTCTATTCACCCCTCCCGCCCCAGGGAGAGCACATTATCCAGACTGGCCAACTAGAGCCTGACCACGCTGATTGGTTCATGGAGTGCCATGTAATCCAAGCCAGGCCAATCAGACTCTTTTTCTGTTAGAGACGTCCCGTAGCCACGCCCATTCTTGAATTTCCGGGTCTGGTGAGTTTGTAGAATTGGTTTTTTGCTTGGGCGGTTCTGGGGTTTCGGTTCTTGCTACTGAAGTCTTAAATATGCCATGTAAAAAAGGGCCTCCTGGTGTTGGAGCCTGCCTCGCCCAGCATTTCATTAAAAAATAATAATAAGAGGGGCGCCTGGGTGGCTCAGTGGGTTAAGCCTCTGCCTTTGGCTAAGGTCATGATCCCAGGGTCCTGGGATCAAGCCCCATATCGGGCTCTCCCGGGTGGGGAGCCTGCTTCCTCCTCTCTCTCTGCCTCTCTGCCTACTTGTGATCTCTCTCTCTCTCTCTCTCTCTGTCAAATAAATAAATAAAATCTTTAAAAAAAATAATAAGAAAAACAACACTCAAGGGCGCGTGGGTGGCTCAGTGGATTAAGCGTCTGCCTTCGGCTCAAGTTTTGATCCCGGGGTCTTGGGATGAAGTTCTACCTGGCTCCCTGCTCCAGGGGTAGCCTGCTTCTCTCTCTGCTTCAGCCTCCCTCTCACTGTCTCTCAAGATAAAATCTTGAAGGAAGGAGGAGAGAGAGAAAGAAAAAGAGGGAGAGAGAGAAAGAAAAAAGGGGGAGGAGGAGGGACAACACTCAGAACAATAGAGGGTCCCTGGCTGGCTCAGGTGGGTTGAGCATGAAACTCTTGATCTCAGTTTGAGCCCCATGTTGGGATGGAGATTACTTTAAAACTAACTAACAAGGGGCACCTGGGTGGCTCAGTGGATTAAAGCCTCTGCTTTGGGCCTCTGGGATCAAGTCCCCCCCCCCCCCAATTGGGCTCTCTGCTCAGCAGGGAGCCTGCTTCCCTTCCTCTCTCTGCCTGCCTCTCTGCCTACTTGTGATCTGTCAAATAAATAAATAAAATCTTTAAAAAAAAAAAACAAAAACTAACTAACTAACAAAACTGCCCCAGAGTTTAGAGACATTTAAAATCTTTATTCCCTTGAGGAGGGGTGGGGGTGGGGGGATGCCACAGGGATTCCAGGCCTAACAGAACAAAAAGTTCCAAAATCTATTTTCTCCCTTTCTCCCTTTATACATCTCACTTTCGCAGCAGCTGTTCCTTTCTTCTTCAAATGTCTAAGCCCCATTTGGTTCTTAACTTTCATCTGCCTTTCCCAGTGTTTATCCATCCAGTCTTGCTGGACCCCTTGTTGGCCCAGACAGGAGAGGGAGAGGCTGTGAACCGTAGTGCAGTGCAGTTTTATACACTTTATTCTCAGAGTCAGTGGAAGAGGCTTGATTATAAAATCTCACCTATGGAGGGAGGCATGACCGTGAAGTCATACTTGCAGAAGAGATATTGAGGTCTTTTTAAGTATGAGTCAATGTCAAGTTCAGCTTGGTAAACATTTAGTGAGTGGCAACCAAGCGCCAGCTAGGAGACAGGAATGAGGCTGAGTTGTCTAGGGTGTACAGAATTGTTTGAGCTCCAGATGTTGAAGGTCTTTTGCTCTTACGTATCATGGGCCAGGCTCTGAGGATGAGGATTCAGGAAGAGAGAGAGAGAGATTAAAAGCATGAAAATGATTTCTCTGAAATGGTGGTTAAATACTACAAAGGAGACATATGTGGGGACTGGGAACAAATCAAAGTCAGGAGGTGAGGAAAAGCACCCTAAGAAAGTGACATCGGAGTGGAGACTGGAAGCAGGAATAGGAGTTGGCTGGAGGGCTAGAGGGGGGAAAAACCTGGAAAGGGAAAAGGCTGGGAGGTGAAGGGGAGAGGGAAGGAGAAAGAGAAAGAGAAAGTGTGAGAGGAAGGGAGGGAGCGGGAGGGAGGGAGGAAGGGAGAGAAACCGGCAGGACTCTCTGTGAGGCTGGAGCCTGGAGAACTGGAGGAAAAGTTCAAAGGGGAGGTGGAGGCCATGTTGTAAACTTTGACTTTGTGTAAGAGATCCTGAGCCCCGGGCTGTGGACCAGACACCCCAAAAGCCACTTAGGGTTTGGGATGTGCTTTGTTCTAAATGCGGAGAATCTCGGTGATAGTTCTTTCACCTGTGGAAAAGTAGGCTTACATAACCAGCTGGGAGCATTTCTTCACAACTCTGTTCAGTGACCTCGCACTGAAATGGACTGTGGAGGACATAGTCACACCTCCACATACGCTACCAAGCAGGGCTTCCTCCCGCCCACTGAGACCTAGCTTTGATCTGAGATTCTAATCCAAAGAGGGAGCCGACATCCTAGCACTCATGAGAGTTTAATGCTGTGATCTTTGCAAATCAGGAAGTGATCAAGCTTGGGGAATTTTATTTTTGTCTGCCCTTAACCATCTGGAGGAGGAATAGCAGAAGTTCAAACCCCAGGCTTTGAGGACAGCCAGACCGAGGTCCAAATTCCAGCCTCGTCACTAATCAGCTGTGTGACCTTGGGTAAGCAGTGGAACCTCCCAGAGTTTCATGTGTGCAAAGGGATCCTAACACCCACCTCAGTGGGCTGGTTGTGAGGATCAAATACTATAATATATGTAAACTGTAGCACTTGCTGTGTAACAAGGATTCAAATAAACATTAATGCTATCAAGGGCTGTTTTCGATAAAGAGATCGAAAAAGAGAGTAGAAATACGCTCATTTTATTCCAGAATGGCCTCATTCTCAGTATTTGAGAGAGTGGAAAGAAACCGGAGCAGGGGGTGCCTGAGTGGCTAAGCCTCTGCCTTCGGCTCAGGTCATGATCTCAGGGTCCTGGGATCAGCCCCCCCCACATCACGCTCTCTGCTCAGCAAGGAGCCTGCCCCCCCACCTGCCTCTCTACCTACTTGTGATCTGTGTCGGTTAAATAAATAAAATCTTTAAAAAAAAAAAAAAAAAGAAAAGAAAAGGAAGAAGCCGAAGCAGCACAGTGAGGACCTTTGTGGAGGCTAGGTTGTGGTCACTGGCTGAGATTTTCTGGCCCACAACCAAGAGGACTTCTCTGAAGGTTTCAAGAGCTGCAATGAGCTTGACCTTTGTGGTCTCCAAATGTCCTTTCATGTTGATACAGCGAGGCATCCAGACACACGATTTCCTAACCTGATGTGGGGGGTGGGGCACAGGGGAGATCAAGCATGTGACAGGTTTTGTCAAAAGAACAGGTGCCAGGATCGGACAAGCCAAGTGGGTGGAACAAGTGGCAGATGGAGATGTTTCCCCATGGCCCTGTCCCCACTGCCAAGTGGGATTTGGGGCCTAAAAACCGTAGCTCATTGGCAGCTCATTGGTGGAAGACCCAGGCTCTGACTCAAAAGGAGATTCAAAGATACATAGGGGTCCTTTCATCTTCCTTGCCTTTGAGGTCCAAATATGGTCCCTGTGAGCCCCTGTGAAGAAGTGCTGACTGCTTAAAAAAAGTCGGGGAGGGTGCACCTGGGTGGCTCAGTGGGTTAAACCTCTGCCATTGGCTCAGGTCATGATCTCATGGTCCTGGGATCAAGCCCCACATCAGGGCTCTCTGCTCAGCAGGGAGCCTGCTTCCTCCCTCTCTCCTCTCTCTTTGCCTGCCTCTCTGCCTACTTGTGATCTCTGTCTGTTAAATTAATAAATAAAATCTTTAAAACACACAAACAAAAAAAAACTGCCGATTGAGCTGAAGTCATGAGGCCTATCTCAGAACCGTCCACAACTTTCTGAATGTTTTCACCCAAGACAAAATCAAGGCAACTTTGAGGTCCACCAAATTCAGTGAAAATGCGTTCTTTCAACCAAGAACTGCTGGGCTACAAGCTGAGAGCCAGCATCCCCCACGGAGATGAGCCCAGGATTCTCTTTGCTCTGTGTCTGTTCCTTGTTCATGGGCATGGTCACAGCTGACCCACGGTCGCCCTGTCGTATACCCACAGATCCCCAGAGATGACAAAGCAAGTTACCCAGAGGTGCTTTGGTGGTGGAGTCGGGCCTGGGCCTGAACCCAGAATCCAGCACGTGCGTCAGCCCTCTGGGCCTCAGAATGGCCGTGTCCTCAGCTGTAAAATGGAGGCCAGACTTCCTTGGAGAGTGGTGACAAGAAAAAGAAAGAACATTTAATAAAGGAGAACAATAATTACTTTCAGAATCTGACTGGAAAAGCAATACAGATAAATTATTGAAAAACTTAGAAACCAAACATGAGCAAAAAGAAGAAATTTAAATATATATATATGATATATATCTCTTCATCACCCAGAAATTAACAACCACAAACATGCTGGAATAGATCCTTGATCTGTTATCCATGCCTATGGACATACAGATTTTTTTTTTTTTTTTAAGATTTTGTTTATTTATTTGGCAGAGAGCACAAGCAAGAAGAGCAACAGGCAGGGGGAGAGGGAGAAGCAGGCTTCCCGCCAAGCAGGGAGCCCCACTCTGGACTCAATCCCAGGACCCTGGGATTCTGACTTTGAGGGGAAGGCAGCCGCTCAACCCACTGAGCCACCCAGGCGCCCCATGGGACACACAGTTTTGTTAATGGGGCCGTATTTGGCTTCTTGCTTCTCTGCTACTGAGTATGTTGGAAACATCCCCGAGTCATTACATATCCCTGGGCAACATTCTTTTAATGACAGTAGAGGCTCATTCTTGCTCGGAGGCGATTACTGTTGGGGTGCGGGGTAACACACCAGGGCTCTGGGGTGGGAGGCTCCTGCCTCCCGCCCCCCCCCCCCGCCGCCACCCCCCAGAACGAGTCCCTTAGCTCTGGAGGCTGCCACTCCCGGTGTGAAGGATACACACGGTAACAGGACCGACCCACCAGATTTTCAGAGGGATTAAAGTAGACAGTGTGTGGGAAGGGCTTGGCTTAGTATCTGGTGCATAGACCTCGCTCCGACACCGCCAGCGGTGTCTGGGGCTGTGTCGTTAAACTGGCTTTGAACACTTCTCTTATTCCTCTTTGAAAGCCCATACTGGAACTCCTAACTGGAGCTCCGAACTGCGGCTATTGATAATAACCCCTTCTCCTTCCCTGCCCTCCCTCCACGTACGGATTTACCGACACCCCCACCCCCACCCCCAGCGCCCTGATCCGGCTGAACAAAGGGCAGTGCGGGCACAGAGGAGCCACCGCGGTCATGGAGCGGAGGCGGCGCGCGGAGCCCGCCGTCAGCCTCGTTCGCGGCTGCGGGACTACCCCGGGGAAAGCCCCCGTCCGGCCCCGCCCCGGACCCGCGAATCGGCCTCCCAGTGGCTGCTGGCCGCGGCTACCTGCGGGCCGGTGAGCCCGGAGGCTGCGGGAGGTGGGACCTGGCCGTGCCAGGCAGGCAGCGCTGGAGCCGGCCTGGCGGGGGCCGGGCCGTGGGTCCCCCTGCTGCTGGGCCTGCTGCAGTCCACTCTAGGTAAGCGCGGGCGCCGCGGGGCGGGCGGGCGGGGGCCGCGGGGCAGCGCGGGGCGCCCACTCCGGGTGGCTGAGCTCCGGGAGGGAGGGACGGGGCCCGCAGCCAGCCGGCAGCCAGCCGCGCTGGTGCGATCGTCCCCGCCCACGAACCTCCCGTCGTCTTCTGAATTGCGACTTGGGACGAAACAGACCCAAGGCTTTGAAATTCCTTTCCCGTAGGAAACTGAGCCAGTTTCCTAATGCCAATTCCGCTTTAGGTGCACAGGGAAAGACAGTGGCAGTTGGAAAAGCAGCCGCGCTGTTTTATAAAGTGCTGCTTAAGGTTTCCTAAAGGCACCGTCCCCTGCATTAATATGAGACTGGATCCTCGCTATTAGGGGAAGTCCTGCCCTCCCTCGCAGTCCCCTTCCTTTCTTCGGGCCAGACGGTTTCAGAAGCGCCCAGACTGAGCGGAATCTGTGCGCTGTTGTTACTCTAACAAGCCACCTTCTTTTGTGGGCTCCCACTGGTAAATAAGGAGGCAGGGTACAAAATACCCTAGGCTGGGACCCAATCACCAAACCCCAACCAGTCAGGAGAAGGTCCAATAGAGCCCCCAGTCTTGGACTTCCTGGTCTCAGGCTAACCTTTTAAGAGCAAGAAGGGCCCTTGGGCATCATCTAATGCTAATATCAAAAGCCAACGTTTCTTGAGCAACTTCTATTCCCCTACTTAAGTGGCACAACCGCACCATCCTATGAGGTAGGGACTGTTCTCTCCCTTTTCAAATGGGGAAACTGAGGCTCAGAGCAATGAGGGGAGTTACCCAAGAAAGAAAGCTCAGGAAGAGAAGCCTGAAGCTGAAGCAAGCATGGCCGGCTCTGGCTGTAGGGTGGGCAGCAGGAGGAAGACCACCGGTCCACCTGGGTCAGCTCAAGGATGCCCCAGCCCCAAGCACGTCCACAGCAGGGGCTGTCATTGCAGCTGGTAAAGGACAGTGCCTCTGTGTGTATGTGGGGGTGGGGAGGGATTGTCTGTCCCCCTGATTCACTGTCAACTTCAATAGTTTTCCTATCTGGATCTAACTACACTTTTACCTGGGAAATATTTAATGTACCCAACACAAACCGCTGTTTGTGATGTTGAGGGTAAAGCACAGTCAGATCCAGGTTCAAATCTTGACCCCCACACAAAGTAGCTGCGTAGCCTCAGGCAAATTATTTACCATCTGTTTCTGAGTCTAGTCCCCTGAACGGAAGCAGAGTGACATCCACCCCATAGGGTGGTTTGTCCTAAGGATGGAAGAGGTTTTGTGCAGAAAGTGTCAAACCAGTGCCTCCCACCCTTCCAGGGCTCAGTAGCCCATAACCACTCTAGCTGCTGTTTCTGCTCTGGGCGTGTGCTGCCACAAGATAATGTATAATCCACAGACTTTGGTCTTTGCAGCTCACCTGCTAGAAAGCTGGGAACAGTGACAGCATCTGCACCCCAGTGATCCAGTTCCAAGTGGGGATCACAGGATGAGGTGGAAGCTGTATTTAACCCATATTTTAGCCCATATTTGGGTTAAAAGGGACAGGGGTAGGGAGCTGAGGCAAGAGCCATCCGTAGACCTGCCCCCTCCCCATCCCCCCCACCATGCCATTCTGTAACCAGTATGGATTTCCATCATCAATACACATTTAATTTACACATCTTAAATACACATAAATACACCCTGTGTGACCTGTGTGTATACTTCAGGGAACTGAATTCTCATAGGATCCATGGGCTCCTAAAGGGCAAGAATGGAATTCTATTCCTCTTTGAGACTTCTGGCACACGGTGGTCCACAGATGTCATTGGCCAGTAGCGGTTCAGAGATGCTGGAAGGATAAAGTTGAACAAGGCCCCATGAGACCCTCAGGAAGGAAGTGTGGTCAACAGCTCAGGATTTGGAGTTGACTAGGTCTGGCTTTGGATTCTGATTCTATAACTTATTACCCGACAAGTCTTCTGTTTCCCTCAACTCGACTGTGTTGATCACGGTTAGTGCCTACCTCCTAGGGAAGTAGGGAGGATTGAAAGAAAATGGTTAGGACACAATTAACTGCTACCGTCACCACCATCATCCCCATCACCCTCACTACTACTTCTTAGAGATGTCAGGGAATTGACATTTGAATCAAATCTTTAAAAGATTAGATGGTAAAGAAAAAAACGTGTAAATGGTGAACACCAGGCTTTCAAAGACTCCTGGGTTCGAAGTCACCCAAGAGAATGTAGTTGTTTGAGAATGACGGGAACCAAGATTGGCTTCAGCCTGGTGAGCCTGCTGGGGAGCTATCAGGGAGAGGTCGACAAGATGGCCTGTCAAGTATTTCAGTAAGGAGCATGGACTTTATCCTAAGGACCAAGGAAGGACATGGAACTGGGGAGAGGCGTAATCAGGTGTATATTTCAGGAGGTAAGGGTTAGCAGTGGGGAAGACATGTCAAGGAGGGGACATAGGGGCCAGGTCACTGAGATGGTGACATCTAAGCCAAGATGTGAAGGAAGCAAAGGCATGAGCCTGACAGAGATCCAGGGAGGGGGACTAGTCTAGGCAGAGGGAACATTTCATGGAAAGGCCTGGAAGGGGAGCATGCCTATGATGCTCTAGAAACAGCAGAAAGGCCTGTGTGGCTGGGAGCAGGGAGCACAGGGAGAGCAGTGGGTGGGATTAGGTAGGTCTTGGGGGTGGGGGTAGGGTTATAAAGGCTTTTGATTTAGCCTTGAATGAAGTGAGAGCCATTAGAGGGTTTAAAGCAGAAGAGCGACATGATCCGACTTTCATATTAGCCCTTGCCGCTCTATGGAGAATGGACTGAAGAGACAATGTTGGAAACAAGGAGACCAGTTGGGAGGCCTTTGGAATGACCCAAATTTCACATTCATTCAACAAATACTTTTTGTTCATCTTCTCACGGTCAGGGACAGAGTCAGGCAAGCTCCAGGGACATGGCTAAGAACTGAGGGTCTGCTCCTGTGACCCTCAGGGCTGTTCCCTCCTGGAGTCCAGCAAATCCGGTAGATGTTAGATGGTTCCTGTTTGAGGTCTTCCACTGAAACCCTCAGGTGCCAGATGGGCCGCGGAGGCCTAGGGAGGGGAAGGGGCTGCGGTACAGGCAGTTAGTGGCATGGCTGTGATCGGAATCCTGGCCCTGGGTGCCCAGCCTACTTCATGTCTCCCATGTTTTAGCTACCCCGGATGACGCCTGCTTCTCAAACTCACTGAGCATGTGACTGCCCACCACACTGCTCATCAGCTCCAGATGGCCCGTGTCAAGACGGTCAGGAGCTCTAGGCTTCATGACTTCTTTCTCTCCCACAGGGAAGCCCCTTCTCCCCCCTCCCCAGAACGTGACGCTGCTCTCCCGGGACTTCGGTGTGTACCTGACATGGCTCCCAGGGCCTGGCTACTCCCAGAATGTGACCTATTTTGTGGCCTATCAAAGGTAGGTGTGGGGTGTTTGAGGAGCCTGAGGAGGTGGGCAGAGGCTGGAGGGGCTTGTCTGGGACACCTGCATTGGGTGTCATCAGCTTCCTGGTTCTGTGTCCCACGGGAGACAGCTTGTGGCAGGTGTTTGGAGAGTGCATTGATAAAGGTCTGGAGGTAGGGGAAGGATGCTGATTAGAGGACAGTGCACAGGTGTTGGGCCTACTGGGGCTCTTTTTTTACTTTTTTATTTTTTTTTAATTAACATATAATGTATTATTTGCTTCAGGGGTGCAGGTCTGTGAATCGTCAGGCTTACACAATTCATGGCACTCACCATAACACATACCCTCCCGAATGTCCATCACCCAGCCAGCCTATTCTTCCATCCCCCATCCCCCAGCAACCCTCAGTTTGTTTCCTGAGATTAAGAGTCTCTTATAATTTGTCTCCCTCCCCGGTCCCATCTTGTTTCATCTTTTCCCTCCCTTCCCCTCATGACCTCCACCATGCCTCTCAAATTCCTCATATCAGAGAGATCATATGATAATTGTCTTTCTCTGATTGACTTATTTCGCTTGGCATAATATCCTCTGGCTCCATCCATGTTGTTGCAAATGGCAAGATTTCATTTCTTTTGATGGCTGCATAGTATTCCATTGTATATATATACCATATCTTCTTTATCCACTCATCTATTGATGGACATCTTAGTTCTTTCCATAGTTTGTCTATTGTGGACATTGCTGCTGTAAACATTGGGGTGCGCATGCCCCTTCAGATCACTACATTTATATCTTTAAGGTACATACCCAGTAGTGCAATTGCTGGGTCGTAGGGTAGCTCGGGAGGATCTTTGAGAAGAGTTGGAACAGGGCTTGAGTAGAGCTACAGGGACCCAGTGGTGGCATTCTCCAGGGCCTGAATGAGGAGCTTGGAGTTGTTCCAGCTGAAAAGGGAGGGCAGACATATCTCCTGCAGAGTCTGTGGTGGGCATCCCAGAGGATCAGGCTTTTCCCTACAGAGCCTTGAGATCCTTCTCAGCCTGGCATTCCAGGCAACCATAACGAATCCAGAGAAATCCGAACGTGGAAGCAGATTTGCTGATCTTTGCACATAGATAGCAATCACTTGATGTTCTTTAGTAAGAGAGTAAGATGATGAAAGCAGGTAGTCAGGAGGACTCCTCAAGGCCGGGTGAGGAGGGTGAAGCAGGAAGGGGAGGTGCGTGCCGAGTATGCAGGACCCACCTGTGCCAGGCTGAGTTCTAATGTCTCGCATGAATGTTTCACTTCCTCCTCCCTATATACCCAGGCAGGTCTGCACTTCCCCCGTTTTATTTTATTTTTTTCAAGATTTTATTTTATTTATTTGTGAGAGAGAGAGTGCAAGTAGGGGGAGGAACAGAGGGAGCATGGAGCCCGACAGGGGGGTTCAACCCAGGACCCTGAGATCAGGGCCCGAGCGGAAATCAAGAGTCGGACACTTAAGCGACTGAGCCCTGCACTTCCCCCAGTTTTAGAGACCAGGAACCTGAGCTCAGAGAGGGGCTATCATCTGCCCGAGGGAACCAGGGATGGAGCCAGAAGAATAAACCCCAGCCTGTCTGACCCCAAAGCTTACGTGCTTCCTGTTCTGTCGTAGTCCCTCCGGATGTGAGTAAGAGGGTGGGAAGCCTAGCTTGGAAAAGGGCAGATTGCCAGCAAGCTCTCAAAAGAGAGAACTGTACAGGAGTGTATCAGGAGGCAGGAAACACCTAACAGGAACTGTGTGCTTGTCGTGTGTCGGGCACTGTGTCCACACATTAACCGAAGTTATTCTCACACAGCCCCGTGAGGAGGGGTGTGGCACCTGCGGTCTGCAGGGCAGAAAACAGGGGCGCCCAGAGCATGGTTTCCTCAGTCACGCCTCTGAGAATAGTGGAGCCAGGATGGGCTGATTAGAGGTCAAAGTCCATCCTCCGGACCTTTGTGATACTGTCCTTCTCTTTTACACTTTTTGAACACCTGTGAGGATTCTTAAATGATGATATTCTAATTGTACAATTTTTTTTTCACTTATTAGGTGGAATTATTTTACAAAAAGATGCTTCCTCTCTTAGAGTATTTGACATTCAGTGTACCTTTCAGATAGGTAAGACAGGACAAATGTTTCATTTTTTTGTGCAAGTTTCCAAGGTCATGAGTTGGTTCTCTGTCATCTCCCAAAGGTGATTGATTTGGTTTCTTATCATTATGAACTCTAGTACTTAAACGTAGCTGATGGTCTCAATCTAATGCAACTTGTCTATGCATTAAAACTTGAATTATCCCATTTGGAGGCAGTGAAAAATCCTTTCGAGTTCGGTCCCAAGTTCTTTTATGTTTATTTTTATTTTTTTTAAAGATTTTATTTATTTATTTGACAGAGAAAGAGATTACAAGGAGGCAGAGAGGCAAGCGGGGGTGGGGGGGGAGAAGGCTCCCTGCTGTGTTCATCACTTTTAACTTTTAATTTCCCACAAAACACCAAAACACAATTCAGCCAATGTCTTTGCCACTCTGTAACAAGGATCACCTTTCCCCCAGTTTCCAGTAAGACGTTCTTCCTTTGCATCCAAGTTCTTCCTAGAACCGCCTTTGACTCCCTATCCCTACCAACAGTCTCTTCAGGGCACTCTGGAAATTTCTAGCAGGCACCTGAAAATTCTTCCCACTTCTAGACATTCCCCAGTTGCAGAGCCACTTCCACATTTTTTGCTATTCTTACATTAGTACCCTATTTATGATACCAAAATCTGTCTTAGTCTGCCAGAGCTCCCAAGACAAAATACCATAGCCTGGGAGTTTGAACAACAGACTCGTACTTCTCACACTTCCAGAGGCTAGAAGTCCAAGATCAAGGTGTCCGCAGGTTTGCTTTCTCCTGAGGTCTCTCTCCTTGGCTTGCAGATGGTCGCCTTCTCTCTCTGTCCTCATGTGGCCTTTTCTCTGTGTGAGAGCGTGCCTGGTATCCCTTTCTCTTCCTTTAAGTCCTATTGGTTTAGGGCCCCACCCTTATGACCACATTTATTCCTCATTACCTCTTAAAAGGCCCTATCTCCAAGGGCCTATACAGTCATGGTAGGGGGGGCGGTTAGGGCATCAGCATATGATTTGGGGGGAATTCAATTAAGTCAGTAATACCTAATAAACTGGATTTCATCACATTTAAAACTTTTACTGTTAAAAAAAAAAAAGCCTGAAGAAAATGAAAAAGCCAGCTACTTTTAAAAAAAAGATTCACTATATATATATATATATATATATATATATATATATATATATATATACACACACACACACACACACACACACACACACTGGAAAAGGACTAGTATCCAAAACAGATAAAGAATTCCTGTGCCTTATTAATAAGAAGACAGATCGCCCAAAAAGACTTGAATCGTCATTTCACAAAGGAAGATACTCAAGTGGCCAAAAAGTACATAAAAAGATGGTCAATAACCTTAGTCATCCGGGAAATGTGAATCAAAGGTACAATGAAACACTACCACACACCAACTAGAAGGCTTAAAATGAAAGGGACTGACAGTACTAAATGTTGGCAAGCATGTGGAGGAAATGGAATTCTTGCATTGTTGGTGGAAATGTACAGGGGCTTTGGAAATCAGCTTGACAGCTTCTTGTCATGTTTCACCTTCAGTTGCCAAATCTCCCAGATTCTACTCCTAACGCTTTATTTATGAGAAATGAAAAGCTACGTCCATACAAAGACTTGTACATGAGCATTCATACCAGTTTAAGTCATAACAGCCCTGACATGGACTGAATCGTATGCCAGCATATTCGTGTGCTGAAGCCCTAACCCCCTGACATGAGTGTATTTGGAGATGAGGCCTTTCACGAGGTAATTAAGATTAAATGCAGTCATAAGGATGGGCCCTAAACCAAGGGAACTATGTGCTAATATTTTTGTTCATATTTTGTTTCACATGTGGCTCAACTAGTTCAGTTCTATTTATGTTCATGAGACCAACTTTGATAATTACACTTGCTTTTTTGTGTATTTTACATACTTACTGCTTATTTTTCTTTGTTCAGTCATCAATTACTGAGTGAGGTGTATTGAAAATCTCTCATGATGATTGTGGATTTTCTTTTTTTTTTTTTTTAATATTTTTTATTTATTTATTTTGAGAGAGAGAAAGAGAGGGAGAGAGAGCATGAGAGGGGAGGTCAGAGGGAGAAGCAGACTCCCCATGGAACTGGGAGCCTGATGTGGGACTCAACCCCAGGGCTCTGGGACCATGACCTGAGCCGAAGTTGCTTAACCAACTGAGCCACCCAGGTGCCCGATGATTGTGGATTTTCTGTTTCATCCTACAGTTTTGTCTGTTTTTGCTGTATAGTGTATATAGCTGTTTAGCAGGTAGATAAGAGAGAATTTTTATCTCTTCCTGAGAAATGAAATAATTTCTCATTTGGTGGTGGTTCTTCTCATCTTTCATATTTCTGTGAACTTTGAAATCTATATTTGGTTTCATATTAATATAACTACACCAGGGTTGTTTTAATTATTATTATTAATGTTTACACTATAGCTCCACCAAGAAACAAAACAGAGGAATTCTTCCCCAAAACTCTGTTCACTTTGCCATACCCATCTCAGCCTCCTCCATTCATGTATTGCTCAGTGCCCAAACCCAGAAATGACTGGATTCTCCTCTCCACGTGTTCCACATCCAATCCATGAGCAGGTCCTACCGACTTTACCTCCAGAACATATCCCCAGTCCAGCCCCTTCTCGTCAACCTCACCTTCGTTCTCCCTTAGACCACTGCTGCAGCCTCCCAGCTGGTTTATCAGAGTGATTTTTTTTTTTTAAGATTGATTTACTTATTTGACCGAGGGAGAGAGCATGTGTGCACACAAAGCCAGTGGGGGAGGGGGAAAGGGGGTGGGAGAGGAAGAGAATCTCACATTGACTCCCCACTCAGCACAGAGCCCCATGTGAGGCTTGATCTCACAACCCTGAGATTGTGACCTAAGCCAAAACCAAGAGTCAGATGCTCAACCAACTGAGCCACCCAGGTGCCCCAAGAGTGATCTTTTAAAAACAGAAATTAGATCATCTCAGGTCCCCTATTCAGAACTTCCCAGTGACTCCCTCGCACACTTGGAATAAAATCCAAGCTCCTTACCAGGATGCAGAGGTCCCACCTAATCTACCCATCCGCCCCTCCCCCCACCTCTCCAGCCTGTACGCACATCTCCCTCCCTTGCCCACTGGCCTGCTGCCACGCTGGCCTCCTTGCTTTCTTCTGGACAGGTCAGACTCCTTCCCACTGCAGGCTCTGCTTTTGCCATGCCTTCCTGCGGGCCTACCCTGACTTACTTGCTATCAAGGCCTCAAAACGACTTTCCTGGCCTACCTTTGGAAAGCAGTCCTCCCCCATTCCCCATTCCCGCTGCCTTTACCCACTCCTGGGTTCACCTCACTGGTGGGATGATTGTCTTTCTCCCCTTCCCACCAGAATGGAAGTTCCCGAGGGCAGGACCTGTCAGGCCTTGGAAGTTCCCCAAGAATAATGCCCAGTATGCAAGTCCCTTCTTCGGACCCCGGTGAAGTCTGAAGGTTGGCATCGCAGACTTGCGTGTCCCCTCTGACGGCCACACAGCACCCAGCGCGATGCCTGGCACAGAGCAGGTGGCCTGAAAGGCCTAAATGAAGAATGCAGAAACCGGTTGTTAGCACTGACAGTAGTGGCTACCACGTGGCCCTGTGGAGGCAGGAGGATGGGGGGGATGACCCGCTGAGACCCCAGAGCTAATGAAGAATGGAGCCAGGATCCCAGCACCCACTTCTCCCAGAGCCTGAGCTCCTAACTAGACTGTTCTCATTCTGTCCCAGCCCACAGCCGGCTAGTAGGACAGGCAGACAGGTGGACAGTCGGGCAGATGGAGGGACAAGGGAGCACTTGTTCCCTAAGCCTTCTCAACCCAGAGGCTGAGTCCACAGCCCAAACTCCCCTGTCTCCTCCCTCAGCGCTGCAACCCCCAGACGGTGGAGAAAAGTGCAGAAATGCAAAGGAACCAAAGAGCTGGTGTGTTCTTTGATGTGCCTGGAGAAGCAGGACCTGTACAACAAGTTCAAGGGGCGCGTATGGGCGGCTTCTGCCAACGCCAGGTCCCCCATGGTGGAGTCCAAGTACCTGGATTACCTTTTTGAAGGTAAGTCTGTGGTTAAGGGACCTGGTGGGAGACTCCCTGTCCAGGAACTTTGGCTAAGTGGCACTGCTGTCCTGGCCACCGTCTCCCACGTCCCCAAAGCAAGGACAGCCACACGTAGCCTGGCTTCGTGGCGGTGGCTTAGGGGACTTCTGCCAGCACCCGCAATTCCATTTACACCTCTTTCTAGTGATGCTCTTTATCTTCTAGCCAGCACAACCTTAGTCATGAACTACGCGAGGCATTTTATATATTTATTTTTATTTTTTATGTTCGAATTCTCTTTAAGAAACAATTTTGGGGGGGCACCTGGATGGCCCAGCCAGTTAGGCATCTTCATTTGGCTCAGGTCATGATCTTGGGGTCTTGACATCGAGTCCTGCATCGGGCTAGGGAGTCTGCTTCTCTCTCTCTCCCACTACCCCTCCACACCGCACCCCACCACCACTTGTGCTCTCTGTCTCAAATAAATAAACAAAATCTTTTTAAAAAAAAGAAACAAATTTTACATTCCAGCTTCAAAAGTAACTTCTGTGCACTGTAGAAATTGGAGCGGGGGAGAGGAGAGAAAAATAGAGGAAAGCATTCCCCACGGGTGCCGTATTCAGAAATGGCCAGTGTTAACACTGCGCCAGGAGAGTACTTTTCTCTTCCCAGTGTATTTTATTTCTTTTTTTTTTTTCCCTTTTTTTTTTAAGATTTTATTTATTATTTATTTGATAGACAGAGATCACAAGTAGGCAGAGAGGCAGGCAGAGAGAGAGGAGGAAGCAGGCTCCCTGCTGAGCAGAGAGCCCGATGCGGGGCTCGATCCCAGGACCCTGAGATCATGACCTGAGCCGAAGGCAGTGGCTCAACCCACTGAGCCACCCAGGCGCCCCCAGTGTATTTTATTTCTAATCCTAATGACAAACCTGTGGGGTTCCTTTTCATCAACCCATTTAAAAAAAAAAAAAAAAAGTACGATTCACAAAAGCTAAGGAACTTGCCAGGATACACGGCTCATGAGGGCTAGAGATGGAATGAGGATCTGGATCTTTCTAAAATCTTGGTCATGGTACTGGACCAGACCAAGAGGGAGGAGGGGTAGTAAGAAGAAGAGAAATATGCAGAGAACAGCCTCACGGAGCTGAGATCTGTAACTGGCTGCCCCGTCTTCTCAAAATATGTGAGAGCAGAATATGGCTTGGGGAGAGAGGAGAAAGGGCTTGAATGAAAGGTGGCAGGGAGGGATAGTAGAGAGGAGGAGCTAACCTGGGTACGAGAGAAGCTGGCTGGGTACATGGATAAGAAGGGGAGAAGGGAGGGCGTGCAGGAGGTTACAGCAGAGAAGGAAGGAAGAAGGCTGCCTGGAAAGACACAGGCTACCTGGAAAGGAATCACGCGTGGATGGGAAGCCGGAGGACAGGAAGGAAAGGCAGAAGAATGGATCTGTGGGTAGATAGGAGAATGGGAAGAGGGAAGAGGCGGAAGGACAGGAGGAAAGGGGAGGCAAAGGAGGAAGGAAGGAAACAAGGACAAGAAGGAACAACGTATGGAAAGTAAAGAAGAATGGGAGGGTAGGGAGGAGGAGGGGCAGGGAGGTAGGGGGCTGGCTAGCCTGAAGGCAGGAAGACAGTCTAAAGGAACAGGAAGAAAGAAGGGAGTGTTGGTTGGTAAGACAGGCATGCAGGCAGCCCGGCAGGCTAGAAGAGCGAAGGACGAACCAGTAGTTGGGGGGCAGGGAGAAGCGAGCCGGGTGGAAGGAAAGATACAGGTTACTTTTTTATTATTATTAATTGTGTGTTTGCCTCCTCCTCCTCCCAGAAGCTCTCCTGACTCTCCCACAGCACGCCCCCAAGCCGGAATGAGCCTTCCTGACTTTCGCCAGCCTCGGCTGGGGCCCTGGTCACTTACTCCCTTGAGTTTTGATAGTTGCATATTTCATTGCCTCCTAATTTCCTCCAACTCCTGGAGGTCAAGATCCCCGTTCCCTCCAGCTTCCTGTTCAGGGCTTCATCTGGTATCAGTGTCCCCGGACTCTGACCTACAGAACTGGGAAGTAACACATGTGTGTTGTGTTAAGCCACCCTCTTTGTGGTGATGTGTCAGCAACCGTAGGAAGTGCCAGGGGACAGGATTTCTGACAGACCCGTGGTACGTGCAGGCACCCAGGTGCGGGGGGGCAGCAGGAGGAAAGGCAGGTGAGCTGTGAGCCTGGCCTGTTCATTTCACAGTTTGCCCTTCCGAATGTTGAGAATAGTGATGCCTCCCTCCCAGGGTCACTGCAAAGCTGAAATAAAATGACTTTAAGGCTCTTGAGGCATAGGAGGTGCTTAACAAACACCAGAGCCACTTTGCCTTTTCAGGAGTGTTCTCTGAGTTGGGGGGTAGGGGCAGGGGGTGGGGGAGGGGCAGGCCTGCCTGGAGGCAGGGGGATGGATGCTGACAGGTCCTGTTCCGTTTCTGCCAGTGGAGCCTGCTCCACCCACCCTGGTAGTCACTCGGACAGAGGAGGTCCTGAGCATCAATGCCACTTATGAGCTGCCCCACTGCATGCCCCGACCGGATCTGAAGTATGAGGTGGATTTCTGGAAGGAAGGAATCAAGAACAAGGTAAAAAGCCCCTTTCCTGCCCCCCAGGCTGGACCTCCTTCCCCCACTGCCCCACCAAACCCCAGTGCCTCTCACCCTGCCTGCCTACTTTTTGCACACCTCCTCCAGGAAGCCCTCCCCACATACCTCTCACTCCTGGCAGTCACCCCTGACTCTGTAGCCAGGCCCTGATTGGCCTGTGCACCATCCCCCCACCCCGCAGCCGCCCTTCTCCACCTAAGAAGGCAAATATAAGATGTCCTGCCCATGCACATTATAGGTAGTAACAGCACACCCGTTTTCTATCCAATATATATTTTTTAAGTTATGAAACCCTTTTTGTCCAATGAAAGCTGATTGAAATATGATAGGCCCTAGGAGGCCTGCTTGCCAAGCCACTGGTTTCATTACCAACAAAAAAATCAGAAAACACAGATACGTTCTTGGAAGGAACCTACAAGTGTCCAGAGACTACCACAAATATACAGCTTCAGACTTGTTTCTCATGTACGCACGTGTGTGTCTGTGCACATTGCTTGATGGCAGGGGTTGGCAAACATCTTCCGTAAAGGGCCACATAGCAAATATTTTCTTATTTTGAGGGTCACGTGGTCTGTCCAGCTAGTGGACTCTGCCTGTAACACAGGACAGCAGCCACAGACGATGGGTCGATAAATGGGCATAATTGTGGTCCAGGGAAATGCGATGTGCGGGGGAAAAAAAAGATGGTAGGCCAGATTTGACCCATGGGCTATAGTTTACTGACCCCTTTTCTTTTATTCTTTTTTTCTTTCATGGAACCCCCCAACATTCACACTCCTGACCACTTGCTCATATATTCTGGACCCTAGATCTTCCGACACGGTCCCTGTCTCCAGGACCCTTGGGTAAAAATATAGTGGGAGCCACGGGCATCATGTTAAATGTTCCTCATTAAATTATGTAAAAGAAACAAGTTCATTTAATTTTAATAATATATTTCATCTCATTCAATAAAATGTTATCATTTCAACATGTAAATAATATAAAAGTTCCTGACAGGTTCACATGCCTTTTGCACAGAGTCTTTGAAAGCCGATGTGGATTTTACACTCAGAGCTCATTTCAGTTTGGACCAGGGGCTGCTGGACTGGGCAGGGCAGCCCTGGAGTTTTCTGGGTCCGTAATGGCCGAATGACCGAGATGCTCCCTACCCCCCTGGATACATTGGGAGGCCCTGAGGGCAGGAAGCCTGAGGAATCTGGCCTCCAAAATGGGGACCTACAGTCCCTGCGGGCAGGGGGGTGCCCACAAAGGTGACCCTGAGGGACAGGGCGATTTTGAGTGCTCACCTTCTCTACTTTAAGACTCAGTGGAGAAGACACCAACTAATGTTGCCTCCTCATGATTAGACTGTAATGCAGGGAAAGAAGAGGCAGGGATCCCAGATATATCCTCCCCACCCCTGTCCTGTCCCCACAGCAGGTCTGCCCACAGCCCCTGCTATCTCTCCAAACAGACGCGATTCCCAGTCACCCCCCATGGCCAGCCAGTGCAGATCCCCCTGCAGCCGGCCGCCAGCGGCCACTACTGCTTCAGCGCCAGGACCATCTACACCTTTGGTGATCCTAAATACAGCGAGTTCTCCAAGCCCACCTGCTTCTTCCTGGATGCCCCCGGTGAGTGCCGAGTGATACAGAGGTGAGGACTTCCCCGCCCCCCCAACCCCGGGACATATTATCTCCATCCCATGGTGGTTAAGAGCGTTAAGTCTGTTATGTCCAGAAATAGACTCCCCTCGATTAGAATCCCAGCTCCACTGCACTCACTGTGTGTCTTTGGGTAGCTTACATCACCTCTCTGAATCTTAGTTTCCATAGTCTGTCGGACGGGTTTACTCTTATGAGAATTACACGGGATAATGCATGTGAAGCCCGCAGCACACATACAGTTAGAGATAGGAGCCATGGTCATTGTTTCTGCAGTTCTTTTTTTTTTTTTTTTTAATGATTTATCTATTTGAGAGAGAGAGAGAGAGAGAGAGCGTGCGTGCGTACACACGTGCACAAACTGGCAGGGGGAGGAAAGGGGGAGAGAACAGACTCCCTCCTGAGCACAATCCCATGAGATGATCCTCTGAGATGGTCACTACCTGAGCCAAAACCAAGAGTCATATGCTCAACCGACTGAGCCACCCAGTTTCTGTAGTTCTTATTTTTCCTCACTTAGGAGCCAACTGGGCATTCCTGGTGCTGCTACCACTTCTGCTTCCCCTGCTGTTGGTCATTGCCATAGGCTTTGTGATCTGGAAGAGCTTCAGAGAGAACCCCTGGTTTCAGCGGGCAAAGATGCCATGGGCCCTGGTATGGCAAGACTGGGCGTGTGCAACAGAGGGGGAGGGTTGTTGAAGAATAAGGAAATGGGGCTGCACTTAAAGACATGAGTCAGATAGAATATCAGTCCAGACTGCAAAAATCTCCTATCTTCACGCCTAAATTTCCACCATTAGTAATTCATTCCTTTGGCAGCAAATTCAAATGGCAAATATACCTGGGAGGGAGACTTAAGTCCCCATAGTGAAATCCTCTCTGCTATGGATTTGTCAAGTGCTGAGAGCAGAAACCCCAATCTTGGGACTCAGGAGGAATGCCCAGAAGTGGGAAGGAGAGAGGGTGGTGCCAGAAGGGGAAATCTTAAAAGGATCCCAGCACTGAGTTCACAGTTTAACCAAGGGCGTGTCTTGCCCAGGCTGACCCCAAATCTCCTCACTTGTCTGCCGAGTTACTTCCTTAGAAGATGGGGCAGGGGAAAGCCTGAAGAGGTCAGAAGGGTCTGACTTGTTCCAATGAGGGCTTGGTGAGGCTGGCTAGGCTGTAGGTGCAGCTCAGTGGGCCCTGGGGTCAGGATGGCTTTGAGGATAGATTTTGGGTACCTGCCGCCCAGAAGTGTTTTCAAAGTCCCTAGCTCTGGGACCTGCAGGGAAATCCCATCTGAACTACAAGCTGTGTGTTAGACATCTCTGTGCTCTGCCCCACCCCTCCATCTGCTCATCACATGGAAAGTCACCACTCAGCTTCCAGCAGCCAGCACCTGCCCTGGGGGGCTTCCTCTGGCCTCTGGTGTCCACTGCGCCCATGCACGTGGCTGGCTGGGGAACCAACATCACTGTCACTCTTCCCACCCTTCACCCGATGGTGCCCTGAGTTACGTGGGCTGCCCTGGCTTCCAGCTGCACCCTAGGGGTAACTTGCCTGACAACAGCCTCTCTTGGTGGCTCTCCCCCAGCCTTAGTGAATTTTCCCTTACTGGTGTTTCCTGGGATCACTTCCCAAAAGAACTACTTACATTTGACTCCTTGTCTCTGGGGTCTGTTGTCAGGAGAACCCATCCTTCAGGAAAGCCCGATTTTCTGTTCTTTTCTCCCCTCCCCAAATCAGGACTTTTCTGGAAACAGATACCCCGTGGCAACCCTTCATCCCAGTGGTCCTGAGCTCCTGGATACCTTGACCCTCTGTCCCCAAAAGGAACTGACCGGAAGGGTCCGGCCAAGCCCCGGAGTCAGGACCCCAGCCACCATCCAGGCCGGACCAGAGAAGAACAGTGCTGAGGAGGAGGACGATGAGGAGGACGCAGATGCCAATGTCAACTTTCAGCCCTACCTTGAACCACCCTCCTTCCTAGGGCAGGAGCACCAGATCCCGGGAAACTCTGAGGCAGGGGACACCTGGAGCCCTCCTGTCCAGGTCGAAGGCTGGTCTGCTACCGATGCTTCAGACAGAAGCTGGGCCAGCGTGGGGGGCTCCTCCCCCTGGGATGAGTCTGGGTCCTCTTGCTATTTGGCCAAGAAGATGCCAGGCCAAGGGCCAGGTGGGGATGGGTGTCAGGAGACCCTCCCACTGCCTGAATTCTCCAAGGACTTGAGTTTCCTGGAAGATCCCCAGAAAGATGACCTCTCCTCCTGGGCCAGCTGGGGCTCTTTATCACCAGGGCTAGATCTGCTCCCTGGGGAGCCCCCAGTTTCTCTCCGCACACTGACCTTTTGCTGGGACAGCAACCCTGAAGAGGAAGAGGAGGAGGAGGAGGACGAAGAAGAAAGTGAAGATGGAGGAGGAAGGGAATCAGAAATTGAGGATGACAGTCCTGGCAGCTGGGGGGCCGGGCGCCTACAGAAGACTGAGGTCAGAGGTCGGACCCTGGGACATTACATGGCCAGGTGAGCCATTCCCCAGCTCCGCCCCCCACCACATCTGGTGCCACTGAGCTTTCCTAGGACCGAGATGCCACTGAGACTTGAGAGTCTGGGAGCATCACCGCTGAGGACATGGAGGGCTCTTGAAGCATTTCGGAAACCCCAGGGTTGTTGTCAATTGCCTTGAGCAGTAAGAAGCCACTGCATCGTCTTTGACTCACCAGCTTTGGGCTGAGCTGCGGGAGGGGTGGAGACAAGATTGGGTTGGGTGTTTGTATCACCCCCACTGCCTTTGGAGTGACAGGCCAGTTAGGAGAATCATCCCTGAATAGCATGAAACTGGTCAAGTCAGGTCACAGTGGACACCAGAGGCTGTCCTGACACCACATGGGGCCACCTGGATCTGGGGGGAGGGAAATGGGAGCACATCTTTGTCACTGTCATGGCTTTCTCTGGCACCTGCTGAGCTCCCCCACCCGCAGGTCTCAGCCTCCTAGTTCATGCATTGTCTTGGGTGGGCCCCAGTAAAGAAAGATCTAGTAAGCAGGGGATGTTGGAGAGGAAGGGAGAGGGTAGTCATTATTCAAATCCCAGCCTCTGACTCATGGAATTGCATACCTTTTATGATCAGATGACCTGGATTCAAATCCCAGCTCTGACGTTTACCAGTCATGGGACCTTGGGTAACCCACCTTCCTTCACTCTACCTGGGTTTTCTCACCCGTTGCTGAGGGTCCCAAGAGAGAGACGTGTAGTATGGTGCCTGGCACATCGCTGGTACTCTCTGCATGGTGGCTGGTGGGCTTCTCCATCCTCCCAGGCTCTGAGAAGACTCCTGTGCACCTCCCACCTGTGACCCCTAAACTCTGAGCAACTAACATTCACCTTTTAGCGGGTCTCATCTCCGATCTACCTCCTACCTTCTACCCTAACTTCCTCTCTCCTCGTGGTCAGGAAACTGCACTCTCAGAAGCCAGAGCCCAGCCAAGAGGGACCCTGACCCTTCTCCCCTTTCCCGGAAAAGAAGGAACCAAATGATCACCTTCCAGGGTTCTGCTTTGTTGGGGTTGGGGTCGCAACCCGGCAGAGAATTGGACTCCTGGGCTGTGATCCCTGTCTTTGACAGCACTTTAGTCAGACTTCTTAATTATAAAGAAGTCCCATTTTCCCTTCTAGTTGTAGAAGTTGCTAGAAGATTCTAGAAGATGCTAGAAGAATCCAACATCTTCTAGCAGCGAGTATGTTAAAGGTGAGGAAGAAGCAGTAAAGCATCCCCCAAACTGAAAGGGCACTTCGAGACCAGGAGATGAAGGAGGCCGCTGCATAGAGTTTATGCACAGTTTTATTCAGGGTAACTCACTGACGGGGGGATTGGGTGGAGGGTAATCCGTGCAGAGGCATAGTTACTGTGTGCAAAATCCAGGCCTCAGTCTGCAGGTATAATAGAGCCAGGGGACATTCAGAAGGGCTTTGTGGTGAGATCAGAAGGTTTGCACACACAGAGGGCTGGAGCACACCTCCTTGACAGCTAATTTATCATTATGGCATCACCTGTACGTCAGGAAGGGGGAAATCTATGTTATCTCTAAAATATTCATGGGAGGCCAAAACAAGCCTCCCACCCTCATCCCGACCCTGGTGGGCATTTCTAAAGTATGTATATGAATCTCCAATAGCCCAGAACACATAACCTCAAGAGAGGTCATGGAGCGAACGTGAACAAGATGGAGGGCCAAAGATGGAGTCGGTATGGTCAGCGCCCCTACAAGGGGACTCTCCTTATCTGGGGGGTGGTGCTGGGTGTTCTCAAGCCACTGCCTTGGGTACCCATCCCCACCAGCATATGGGCAAGCAGAGCTGAGTCTGTACCCACAGGGACCACGATTTTTGTCATTTTGTGGCTGGGCTTGGAACTATCATGGTTCTGTGACCTTGGCCCCGCCATTTAACTGCCAGGACTTACATTTCTCCATTTCCGAAGAAGGCGTCTTATAGCCATTTTCCCCATGGAGCTGTGTTGTTTGGAAGGCAATATGAAAGTTGACCGTTAAATGAAAGATCGAGAAAAGAGCATCTGCTCCAGGGCATTCTCCAGGGCTTCTCAAGCCATGTTCCCAAACAGTTCTGGGTTTCATGGAGGGAGTCCCAGTCATAGGGGGAACCATGGGATCCCCCACTTCAACCAGAGCGGCCTCCCTGAGCCCTAATGTACCCCCATGGCATTCCATGTGAGGGTGTTTAGGGGGTTCCATGGCTTAAGAAGTCAGCAAACCACTTTTTTTTTTTTTAAGATTTTATGTATTTATTTGAGAGAAAGAGCGCAAGTAAGCTGAGGGGCAGAGGGAGAAGCAGACTCCCCATGGAGCAGGGAGCCCCATGTGGGATTCGATGCCGGGACTCCAGGATCATGACCTGAGCCAAAGGCAGATGCTTTACCGCTGAGCCACCCAGGTCCCCAGCAAACCACTTTTTTAATTGAATACCTGTCTTTTGTTTCAAACAAATGTCAACTCACTATGCATGTTCATAAGGGTGAGATGTCTGGTCTCTGGCCAACTAGGTCAACCCGTGTGCCCTTGCCATGTCAACAAAGTGCGGGAATCCTCAGCAAGGATTTCCAGGAGCACAAAGCTGGCAAGAGGCCTTCACCACGGCTGGGACTCACACATCCATGCACACACACGCACACAGGCAGACACACACGTGTGTATGTCCGCGGGAGCTGAGGCTTGTCCGCGTCCCTAAGCACAGAGAAGAAGAAGGGCGTCTGGGACCCAGCTGAGCTGCTGCATGGAAGTAATTTCGAAAAACTAAAAGCTCTCATGACTATTGTCTTAGATCTCTGTGAAGGAACCACTCTATCTCTTTTCTTAACCCTTGTTATTTTTTTAAGCATTGCTTTCAAAATTTCATTTCTGAGAGAGGCTGAGTTTTTTAGTAATTCTCAATGCCAGCTCTTCTATCATCATTAAGTCATTAACAAAAAGCCACGGGAAGCATTAGGAAAGAGCGCAATGTTTAATGTTATAATTTGTCAGGTGCGCTCAGCCCTTAACTGTTTACAGAGCCCTCTCCTGCACCCGGTAGGGGGTGCCTAGCATGAGCTCTGGGGCCAGCTGGATGGATCGGTGGGGGATACCCTAGGCTAAAGCCACACTGGGATTCTTTAGTGCCCCGAGATTATGCACTGTTTTTAGGTATTTGTATCCATGTCTAATTTTGTTCTGTGTTGATATCGTATTTAAATAATTTCTTAATGGTCTTGGGCATTTACCCTAAACTGTTCTAAATAAAAAGCTCTATTTTTAGAGAAAATGGCAGGATTGCATGGAGAGATGTGTGTGGTCTTATTTCTTGAAAGCTCCTCCCCATTCATCTAGCTCTTAGACCACAAGGGTCTTGCCTTGGGTCCCCAGCCACAGACCCAGAGACCGGGATGTGGACATATAAAGCAGTGCTGGGATTCCAGAAAGCACCAACAGGGGAGTGGGAAGCCAGGCAGGGAGGGAAGACAGCCTGTCCAGGTACATAAACAAACATATCACTGCTTTAGGCAGCTGGGGCTCAGTCCCCGCCTAAAGCGGGGCTTTAGGGGTTCAGTGTGGGACTCCCCAGATTTGTTCATCCAGGAGCAGGAGCTGGGGAATGTATCCCCCAACCCTGTCAGTCATATGCAGAGGGCCACTCCCTGCTGCAAGTCCTTGATCTGTGCTGTTGGAATCCATTGAGCTGAGTGCGTGAGAAAGATGAGTACCTCGAGGTCGGGGGGAAGAACACCCAGGTCACCAGCTACAGTGAAGCCCACGCTGTGCCCATGACTCTGGCATCTCACCCTATTGCAACGATGGTCTGGGGAAGGATACAGAACGTCTTCTGCGGCCAGCTTGGCAAACCTGAACTCATTCCAGTAGATGTCTGCTGAGAAGAAGCTCCTGGATTCCAGCAACTCTCCCAGGACCGCTTGGTAACTGACCAGCATGGTGCCTGCAGATTGCTATCATCTACCGTGGCCTGGTAGATGGGCTGGTGCTAGACCCAAGCTGAACCTATCCAACAAGTCTCTCTCCATGGAATTCAGAAGTCTTGGCTGCCTGGATCTAGAACAGGATACGTTCCAGCCTGCTATGACCCCATTTCCCTCTCTGAGGAGCAGGAGAGCTCAGAGTGCAGAAGAAACAAGAACGAGGCAGCCCGGGAGCCTGCCGAGACGAGAAGTGATAAACCCTGGATCCCGTCCATTCCTGAGGCCCAGCTGCTACCCTGTCCCCAGCTTCCCAGCACCATAGTTTTAAGTCAGCTCCCTGGGTTGCCAGTTCCTTATAACCGAATATCCTTGCCAACTCACAAAGGGACCAGACCATGCATGTTACAGCTCGTGATCAGGTCGGAGCATCTGACCCTTAAATGGATGTGCAGTAGGTCCTTTCCAGAACACAGGGCAGAAGTTCCTCTCCAAGTGATCCCCAGTTACCTCCCAGCCTGCCCTCGGATGCCAGGCCGCCTTTGGAGGGACACTTGGACTGTTTGCTGCCCACCTGGCAGCCAGTGGTGGGTTAGCAGGGCTGCTGGATCACATGGGTTCCTGGAGCTGGGAGAGGGGAGGGTTAGGGTAGCAGGTGTCACATCCTAAGAACTCCTTGAGGGAAGGTAGGGTTTTCCTCCTGGCACTAGCACCTGGCAAGGGGTGGGGGCTTGGCGTTGAATAAATTAATGAAGGAATGAACAAGTGAATTGACCTATGAACGGGAGTCAGTAGGGGCTGGCTGTGGCTCAGTTCCACATAAGGTAGCCAGAGCTTTGCATAGTAGATGACACCATCCCACATCTTAAATTCTTGTCGCAAGTGAATAACCATCCTCCCTCAGCCCAGCTTCTGCTCTGACGGGAGGGGAGCCGGGGATTCATGCTGCTCGATGCGTGAAATGGTGAGGAAGGGAGCAGACACGGGAGACAACACAGTACCTTCACCCCCTAATTGTAACTTCTTATTTCCCATCATCTGGGACCTGATCGAATGGCTATTTGCTTGCAGCTTCCTTGGGTTCATTCACTGTGTGCACCAAGTAGGGTTAACAGGATGAGAGTTGGGGGGGGGGGGGTGGGCGTTAAAAAAAAAAAAAAAAAGACTTTCTCTAAATGAGTGAGTCAGATCCTCAAGTCCATTACTCAAGAAATCCTGCTTGGTGCCTGGACCCATTCCAGCCCAGGCAGCCCCACCTCTTGGCATGTGATGATACGGAATGCAGAGGTCTGACAGCTTTTTATAAATTATCAAGAGGTTTTTTTTTTTTGGTGTTTTTTTTTTTTTTTTACCCCCCCTTCATTGCCTCTCTAAGTGGATGAGGAGGACAAGGCAGGGATCTCAAGGTAAGACCATCTCGGGGTACCCTGCCGTGGTGGGAAAAACCACCAGCAGGTGGTGCGAGGCCCCTGTCCAAGGGCCGATGCCTCCAGGGCAAGTCCTATCCATTCTGGCAAAACAAAGCCGACCCCACAGAAAGCCTCAGCTTCTCTGGGCGCTATGGAGACATCTCAGCAACCAGGTTCCAGTAGGGGCTCAGACTCCCCGCCCCCCAATTTCTATCTCTGAGCTCCAGGCCCTATCGTGGAATGCCCCCCACCCCTCCAGCCACAATGCCTTATCTGTAGGATCAATGCCCTGGCTTCTCCCATCCCTTGGAATTTGGCCTCAGAAACTATGGAAAACTCAGACTCCTAAGAGAACATTTATCACTCCACCCAACTCTATGCCCAGACGCCCAGGAGTCCGGGTTGTTGCAAAGGTTTTTAAAGGCCCTCCCTTGGTCTTTAGTTCCTCGTTTTGCAACAGGAGACTCCCAAGAGAGCACCTCCTCAGAGACTGTCCAGAGACACAGGCATGTTCAATCCTCCCAACAACACTGAAAAGACTTCCCCTTCCCTTTTGCAGATGAGAAACCTGGGGGTCAGAGATTAAGCTACCTGCACACCTCAGGTTCAGTGGCAGAGTGGGGATTCGAACCTGGGTCTATGTGCCCACAGCCCATGTTCTATTCACTTCCTGGCTCCCGGGGCACACAGGAAGCTGGACACCCAATTCTAACATGAGACACAGATCTCCTTAATGTTTTGATGAAGAAACGTGTTCTTCTAAGCATGTAGTAAGTTTCAGGAATTCCTCATTCTGAGAGCAAGCTGAAACGCTAAGTAGAGTCAAAGAAGGCTGAGATGAATTGGCGTTTGTGTCACTGACAGTGGCCATGAGGGGAACTCTGGGATGTCAGGGGAAGTTTCCAATCCCAAAGTGACCACTCAAACTCCAAGGACCCTTAGAGGATTTCTAGACCCAGCCTCCTTTACAAACAAAGAAACTGAGGCCCAGAGAGGAGACAAAACCCACCAAGGTCACCTGGAGTCAGGTGCAGGCTGGGAAGCAGACCCAGGCTCCCAACCTGGAACACTAAGTAAGTCAATGTCCCTGACTGACACAGCTCAGGCTTGGGGCGCGGCCCCAGAGTGAGTCTGATTCTCCGGCTCTTCTCTTAAGAAGAGGACTGGGGCTGCCAGGGCTTAGTCCCTCGCTCTCACCATCTTTGAACCATCAGGGACCCCTTTCAGGCTCTCTCCCTGCAGTCAGCATCCAGGGACACTCTCCCCTCCCCCAGCGCACACCCCACTGCCCTCTGGTGTTCCTGCTTCTGCAAAACAGGTTCTGACATCCCTGGGTGTTGAAGGAAGGGAAAGAAGCAAGTCACATTCCCCAGTATTTGTCATTTTAGGATGTGCTTTTTCCACAGTTTAGGGGTGTCCCACCACCTGTACTGGCCCGCTCCCCCAAACATAGTCATCCATTCAGCAAGTATGACCAGGCACTTGCTTTCTGCCAGCTCATGGCAGATGCTGAGATATCAAGGAGACCAAGTTACACCTTTTGTCCCCAAAGTCAGCAACGGGGAACACAAACACAATGTGTGATACACATGAGGATGGGTGAGATTCAGGAAGCCAGTGGAGCATAGAGCTGGGGCTCCTAACCCAACCTAGGAGAGGCTCACACCAGGACGTCTTCCTGGAGGAAGTGAGTTTGAGAAGAGGTCTGAAGAATAAAGAGGAATTAGGTAGGGAAAGTGGGGTGGAAAGGGGATTCCAGGCAACAGTACAGCTTGGACAAAGGCTCACAGTCAAGATGATGCAAAGTGCATTGGAGAAATTCATCAGAAAGCAAATAAATGCATTCTTCTGGCAATCTGAAACAGAGAGAATGCGCAGGGCGAATCTGCTGCTGTACAAGTCAATTCAGTGTTGGAAAACTGCTCTATATTCAGCCACCTGTAGGGTACCGAGAAATACAAGGGGTGCTTTTTGCATTCAGAATGTTTTCTCCCTCCCTGGGGAGACAAGAACCATTGCATTTTAAAGACCAGAGAATGGAGTCATTATGGAACATCTAGCAGTGGTCACAGCCATTCATTGAATTGTCCCAACAACCAAGAGAAGCCCATCACAGGGTCAACCACACTACCACACTAAGCGCTATGTCTTTAATCAAAAGAATTTACCCCCTTATGGGTACCCCCACTGCTGCTCTGGTTTTCCTGTTTGGAGGTAGTTACATAAAAGGGGGGGCTAGACTCTTCATGCAACCGGTTATGGTTAGGGTTAAGGGTTAGGGTTAAGGTTGAGGGTTAGGGTTAGGGTTGGGTTAGGGTTAGGGTTTCCGGATAAGGTTGGGGTTGGGCTTAAGGGTTAAGGCTAGTGTTGAGGTTAGAGTTAGTGTTAGAAATGCGGATTAGGGTTAGGAGTTTTCAAAGATGGTGCTGATGTCTCAGCTTACCCTCTCTTTGAGTCTGTCCTTTTTAGTTTTCAAGTGGGTTAGGGTTCAGTTATTGTTAGGGGTCAGGGTTAGGTTTGGGATTAGTTTTATGGGTACGGTTTGGGGTTGGGGTTTTGCTTAGGGGTTAGGGTTAGTGTTTGGGTTATACTTAGGTGTTAGTTATAGCACTGGAGTTTGTTTTGTGGTTCCCAATAGTGTTGGGGTTTAATGGTTAGGGCTAGTGTTGAGGTTTGCTTTAGTGTTAGGGGTGAGGGTTAGGATTAGTGTGAGGGTTAGATATTACTGAAGGTGTTTCTGATGTCTCTGCTTGCCCTTGCTTTGAGTCTATCCTTTTTAGTTTTAAACTGGGTAAGGGTTAGGTTTAGTGTTAGAGGTTAGTGTTAGGTTTGTGGTTAGGTTTATGGGTTAGACTTCAGGAAGGGGTTAGGTTTAGGAGTTAGGGTTAGGGTTGGCGTTAGGTTATATCTTGGGGTTAGCATTCAAGTTAGGGTTAGGGGTTCAGGATAGATTTGAGGTGAGTTTAATGGTTAGGATTAGTGTTAAGGTTAGGGTTAGTGTCAGGAATGAGGGTTAGCGTAAGGTTTACAGTTCGGGTTAGTGTTAGGGTTTGGTTAGGGTTCGGTTTTTTCAATAATGTTTCTGATGTCTCTGCTTGCCATAACTTTGAGTCTGTCATTTTTAGTTTTAAACTGGGTTAGGGTTAGGGTTAGGGTTAGGGTTAGGTTTTTTCAATGATGTTGCCATCTTTTAGTCTGTCCTTTTTAGTTTTAAACTGAGTTAGAGTTAGGTTTAGGGTTAGTTTTATGGTTAGGGTTAGGGTTGGGGTTGGTTTTAGGATTAGGGTTACCATTAGTGGTTGGGCCTTAGGAGTAAGATTGAGATTTGGGGTTAGGATTTTTCAAAGTTGGTGCTGATGTCTAAGCTTTCTTTTAGTTTGAGTCTTTCCTTTTTGTTTTGAATTTTGGTACACCTGTAGAATAATACTAGATCATCCCAAAGTGCAGGTTGAGAGCACTAGAAGTTCTTTAGGGTCAAGCTTTGCTGAGCTGTAGTGTCAATAACATCTTCCCATACATGTTTGAAGAAGAGATGGTCTCTCCGAGAAAGAGAAAATGAAATTGCAGATGGTTGGATCAGTCTACACAATGGCACTTCCCTTATGCCTTTTTTTTCTCAATAATGGTGCTTTTTTAAATATATAAAACCATATATTGCCTCGAGGAACTTTAGAAAATGCAACTGTGCTATGGAAAGAAAGTAAGAACCACCTATTGTTCTACTAATCCACCTCCCAGAAATAATTGCACTTATATTTTCCTTTTATAATCCTAACATTTAAGACTTTTTTCTGTATGTGTGTATGCGGGTAGTTTTTAAAGACTTTATTATTCTTCTATTTATTTATTTATCTACGAGAGAGTACAGGTGGGGTTTGTGTAGGATCAGAGGAAAAGGGAGAAGCTGACTTCCCACTGAGTGGCGAGTCCAATGCAGGACTCAAGCCCAGGACCTGGAGATCATGATCCGAACCGAAGGCAGACGCTTAGCAGACTGAGCCCCTCAGGTGCCCCAATGTGTATGTGTGTTTTAACCATGCTTGTACTATACATAGTGTATGCCATGCTTCCTCTCATTTAACAAAATATGGGGAATCTTTGGCCCCCTAATATTTTCTCCAGTGCTATTCAGATGCAACACTATACTCATCTTGCATTGGGTGGACAAACCATTATTCATTTAGCCAACCCTCTAGTGTTTGACATAGAGGCTCTTCCTTTTTTTTTTTTTTTTTTTTCCTATTTACTATTAGAAATGATGCCTTAATGTTCCCACATTCTTATCGTTTTCTGAAATTACAGGAAACGGCTACCACAAGTCCTACCTTCGTTCCCCCAAAGCACAGCTCAGATTTGGCTATTTTGTCAGACACACTTTACCAAAGACTCAAAGCTGATAGAAAGAAAACATTTACAACACACAAAAGAAAAATTTAAATGCAGATTGCAGGATATTACAGCCTACCACATCCAAAAGCCGTAGGCCATCACCCCACATGGGGAAACTGCTTTGCTATGAGGCACAAGGAGGAGCAGCAAACACCCTCCATCTCCTCCTGCCAGAACAAAGCCAGGCAGCCACAGCTTTTCCTTTGCTAACAAGGAACATTCTGGAATGTATTTTCTGTGCCCTTGCCTGCTCCAGTTCTTGTCCTCAGGAAAAATTCCTAACAATAATATCACAGAGACAAAAGTCACATGCATCTTGCAGGTTTTTGAAACACGGCGTCAAATTTTTGCTTTTTTTTTTTTTTTTGTCTCTGAGCTTCCTGATAAAGCACTGAAGAGTCTTGGGTAGACTCAGTCACCAGACCAGATAAACGAGCCGGCCTGTCACTGTTACTGTCTTCTGCATGTAGGAAGGGGAACTCCCTTGGATCCTGCCCAGGACTTGGAATTGGAATTCCGAAGCACACAGACCAGACACCTTTGTACCTCGCTCCCCCTGCTCAGGCCCCACCTCCCCCTCCTTTCCCCGCCCCTGTGGCGTGGCCAGGTGGAGCCCAGTGCTGCCAAGGCGGCAAAGCCTCTCAGCCCTCCATCTGGCCTCAGCCCAGAGCCAAGGCCAAAAGAGGGCTCTGAGCCCGGCCCCATGAGGACGCTACTGACCATCCTGGCCGCGGGATCCCTGGCTGGTGAGTGCCCGTTGCCCTGTGGTCAGAACTCCCCTGACACCCAAGATGGTTAACCAGGGTTCCATACACACACACACACACACACACACACACACACACACAGCTCCAGACAGGCAGTTTCAGTTTCTCCACCAGCCCTTCCCTGGGGGACAAGCTTCCCCGGAGAACTGGGGAACACCTCAGGGTATTGGGGAGGATGAGAGGGTCCCTCAGATCTGGCTTCTTCCAGAGACTCAACTAACCTCAAGACTTGGGGAGGCAGCCAACTGTCAGAACTGGGGTGCCGGAAGCCCTCACCTCGGTGGATGGAGAATTGGCTTGAGGGAGGCAGACATCCTTGGGCCCCGGGAATACTTCTGATAGTTATACCATCCCTTCTTCTGCTTCTGGTCCACACTGGCCCAACAAGGGCAGGGGGGAGAAGGCCAGATGGGCAAAACTTGACGGTGCCCTTTTTTCTCTCCACCACCCATGGGGGCCTCTTCTGACCCCTCATACTAGATTTAAAAGAGCATTAACTGGGGCACCTGGGTGGCTCAGTCGGTTAAGCGTCTGCCTTCAGCTCAGGTCATGATTACAGGGTCCTGGAATGGAGCCCCATTTCGGGCTCTCTGTTCAGCAGGGAGCCTGCTTCTCCCTTGGCCCCTTCCTCCACTTGTGCTCGCTTTTGCTCTCTAATACATAAATAAAAATCTTTAAAATAAATAAATAAATAAAAGAGCATTAACTCTAGGAAACAAACTGAGGGGTGCTGGCGGGAAGGTGAGTGGGGGATGGGGTAACTGGGGGGATGGGCATAAATGAGGGCACTTGAAGTAATGAGCACTGGGTATTATATGCAGCTGATGAATCACTAAATTCTGCTGCTGCATTAAAAGATCTTAAAAATATCAGGGCCCTTTTGAAAACAGGACAAAAGCGCATAGTTTTCAAATCCAATAAAATGGATTTCTTGATTTAACACTGTAGAGAACTTTCAGACAGATACATGAGATCTGTATTGGCTCTCTGCTCCCCAAGACGTTTAATAAAATTCGGGGAACTTTCTCAGGAAGTGAACGTATTGTCTGAAGAGTGGGGAGAGCTGGCCCTTGCAAGGTCCCTTCTAGCTCAAGGGCAGGATGAAGCCCATAGGGGCCGGAGCTTCCCAGCCCTCTCTGCTGCTGTCCTTTTTGTCAGCTGGTGGGATCTCAGTGTTCCCCGCTGCTGTCTGGGTCCTTCAAGTCTGTTCCACTCCGGCATCCAGTGCGTTGGCATTCCCAACGCACTGGTCCCTTGATGAGTGAGGAAGACTCGCTGTATTCCCCCAAAGACTCCATTCTGGTTGGAAATCTTAGAGGCTCTGGATCCTTGTGGATGGGGACCAAGGGGCAGCAACCTTAGGAGTTGTTGCAAGACGAGAAGGTTCTCGGGGCCCCAGATCTCCACTCAGCCCTGGCATTCTCAGGCTGATTAGAGAATATTTTGGATTATTTTGTTTGTTTTTCCTTATCTTCCTAACTTGTTGGCATAAAATTGTTTTTCCAAATGAATGTGGAAACTTCCTTTCATAGAAGCTACCAGTCTGTCAGTTTCTAGACAACACATGTGTCCCTAAAAGGATTTCACAATGTAGACTTTCATCCAGGAAGTACAGAAACAGCGCAGGCTGAGGAATACATGATAGCTTGGGGCAGGGGGAGAATGGGCAGGGCAGGAGAGGGAGAAATCTCTCTCTTTTTTTTTTAAGAATTTATTTATTTCTTAGAGAGAGAACACTTAAGCTCAGGGAGCAGGGGGACAGAGGGAGAAAGAGAATCCGAATCGGATTCTGCACCGAGCACAGAACCCGACGCAGGTCTTGATCCCACGACACTGAGATCATGAACTGAGCCGAAATCAAGAGCCAGATGCTTAACCAACTGAGCCACACATGTGCCCCAAGGGAAAGATCTTGTTAGCCCTCAATGCCCCCCTAAAGAAGAGTCCAGCCAAGGTTCACCTACTCCATTTCTGGAAGTCAACTTCAGTCCCCTCTTGGAAAATGATGCCAACCTCTTCTAGCCTGGGCCCCTTACCTCCTGAGCATGTCCCAGCCCCGCCCACCAGGCTCCCCCACCACAACTAGCTTGCCAGGATACTGACCCCAACCAGCAACCTTCCCAGTGCTGCCCCTACCCCACCACCCCACCACTTAGCGGTAGTTAAGCCCAGCCTCAGGTAGACCCTAGCCTTCTCTCAAATCCCACCCTCCCTCTCTCCTGCCCTAATTTTATCACCCCCACTGGAAGCCACCATTCAGTTCTGACCTCAGGTGGACTCTCTCCCTCATCTTAAGACAGAGCCCTGAATCCAGAACAGACCCCAATTCTGCCCAGACTCAAAACCAAACAAGAAGTCAGCCACACTTCAGGGCTCAGTAGCATAGCCATCACTTTGGCTAGAGGCAGTAAGACATGTCCTCCCCCTGTCCCTATGCCTTGTTCTGGGAGTTCCAGGAAACCTGAAACACAAAGGTTTCTATAGCTCTTGGGGCTGACCAGCTCAGATTCAAAGAGGAATGTGGCCTTAGATTTAACCAGTGGATACACAGCAGGGTTGGGCTGTCCAAACACTCTTCCCCATCCCCAGGGGCCTCCTAAGCCCATGGACCCCTCTTGCAAGATATTGTATGTAGGCTTGGAGTGGGGAGTAAATAATGAACCGCTCCCTTACACCTTGGCCCTGTTGGTGGTCATGATTATGTCCGGGGTGGAGCGAGGCAAACACACATCAAAGACACATAGGCACTCAAGGCCCCAAGGCCTTGACGCAACTGGGGACCCAACCAGGTCCGCACCTGCTTATTTCCCACCCCAGCCACCCAGGCCCTTCTGAGCATGCTCAGAGCCAACTGCCGGCTCTGGCCGCCATTTTCCTGCAACCCCTCTTCCTTTCCACAGACCACGCCAGGAAGGCTGAGAGAATAGTTTCATAAGTGAAGTCTCTCATTTATAGTTCAAGATCGCTACATGGGCAGTGGCCCCTCCCTTGTGGCTCCGTCAGCCCCCCTCCCCCGGTCAAGTCTGTGCTCTGCCTTCCTCCCTGGGCAGGATGGGCAGGGACTGGTTCAGCCCACGGAGAGGCAGGAGCTCACAAACGTCCTCTCCAGCCTTGCTTGGAATTACTGACTCAGAGAAAGTCATTCTTTGGTGTTTCATTGAAGGGGCAATGTGTAGTTGAGCGTCTTTCCAGTATCCCGTGGGGGAGGGCACCCGCCTCAGGTGTGCTCAGAAGGGAAGGACAGACAACCCCAGGTGTGGTCAGGGGCGTGGAGTAGACGCAGCGCTCACACGAGGCCGGCGGGGACACAGGGGGGACACAGGGGGACACAGGGGCTGCAGCCGCTCTGGGAAAGAGTGTGAAGCTCTGGGCAGTTCTTCACAGAGTCAGACAGAATTACCGTCCGACCTGGGAGTTCCACTCTGAGCTCTACACCTGGCAGAACCGAAAACATAGGGCTACTTAAAAACTTGCACATGATCGTTTACGGCAGCATTGTTCATAATAGCCGAAAAAGTAGAAACAGCCCCAATGTCCCTCAGCTGATGAACGGATAAACAAATTGCAGAAGAGCCACACAGCGGGGTACTATTCAGTCATGGAAAGGAAGTAAGGGCTGACGCGCCGCTACATGAAGAAATCTCGAAAACAAAAAAGGAGCCAGACAGAAAAGACACTTTTCATACAAATAGTCTAAAAAGTCCAGAATAGGAAGATCCGTAGACCCAGAAAGCAGCTTAGTGGTTGCGTTCAGGCTGGGAGGAGGGAAAGAAGAGAGACGGACTCCTAATGGACACAGGGGTCCTTTTTAGGGTGAGGACAATGGTCTGGAATTAGATAGTGGTAATGGTTTCACAGCTTCGTGAATATTCAGAAATATATGTGCATTTCAGAAACCCCTGAAATGCAAGCTTTAAAATGGTGGGTTTTATGGGCTGCAAATTAAATTTAATAAAAATTTTAAGAAGCAAAGGAAGACAGAGATGGTCAGCCCCAGAGTCCCTGGTGGGTGCTGGTCCCGCCCTCCTCGTCGGAGGGCTTGCTGGCGGGCTGGGGGCAGGATCGTCGTGCCCGTCTGCTCACCCTGCTCCCACTTCCCGCAGCTCACACTGCTGAGAACACCTCAGATCTTCTTCAGCACGTAAAATTCCAGTCTAGCAACTTCGAAAACATCCTGACGTGGGACAGCGGGTTGGAGAGCGCCCCAGACTTGGTCTACAGCGTGGAGTATAAAACGTAAGCTTCCCTCTCCACACAACCTCTTCAGATTCTGCTCTGAAGCCAACCATTCCAAGAAAATCCCCCTCTGCCCTATGTTTCCCTTCTCCCCACCCCCGCCACCCCGGAATGATGGGACACAGCCCGAACCAGACCCTACCAGACAGAGCTTTGCTCCTTTGTGGTTTCTTTTGCAAAGGGAGGATAAAAGGACAGGTTCTGGAGTCAGACTTCCCAGGCTTACCTGCCAGCTCTGGCCTTTATAATCTGGGGCAATGTGGTAATCTCGCCAAGCCTCAGTTTCCCCACCTATAAAGTAAGCCTAGCAAGAGGACCTCCATCATAGGATCATCAGGTAGATTAAACAAGATAGGCATGAGGGCTTGTGCCTGGCAGGTAATGAAATTGTTTTGTTGTTATCCGGGAGACTAGGTCAACAAAGAGTCGTGTCCACCCCCTTAAGCCCATGCCCTTCCTCTTTCTCGTCTTCCTTCCTACACAGAGGAGGAGGTTGGCATGGGCTCAGGGGTCTGCAAACCTGGGTTCCATCGCTGATCCTGCCATTTCGTCCTGTGGCAAGTCACTTCCCAGCCTCAGTTCCTTCATCCATAAAACGGGGATAATAGTGCCTGCCTCAAAGGCTTACGGTAACGATGAGCCCAAAATGTGAATTCAGACTGGCTGGGTTCAAATCCACACCAGTCCCAATTTTACCTCTTTAAACCTCAGCGTCCTTATTCGAAAAGGAGGGAGAACCATGTCTGAACCTCACGGGATCATTGTGAGGACTAACAGATCAGTCACAGAAGGGGCCTGGGACACAGAATGTGCTAAGTAAATATTAGATATCATTATCATTATTAATAAACCACAGGCCTGGTGCCAGGTCCAATCATTCAAGGTGTGCTCCGGCCCCTCCCGTGCCTACAGGTATGGGGAGAGAAAGTGGCTGGTGAAGGAGAGCTGCCAGCGGATCACCAGGAAATTCTGCAACCTGACCATGGAAACCAGCAACTTCATGGAGCCCTACTACGCCCGGGTAACTGCCATCAGCGCGGGAGGTCGGTCAGTCACCAAGATGACCGACCGGTTCACCTCGCTGCAACAGAGTGAGTGGGCACCCCTCACTGCAGGGGAGGGGCGGGGGGAGGCCCCGAAGGGCAGGGGACAGTTCGAGATGTGGCTTTTAGGGAAGGTCGTCCCAACTAGAGAGCATCTGTGCACAGTCAGCCGTCTTTCTCCAGCTCCATCCTGGCCTCCCAAGGTCAGATCGCCTTCCTCTGGCCTCTCGACTCCAGACAAGGGCTCCTAACTCAGTGCCCTACTCTGGCCCTGACTCTTCTAATCCTTAGTCTTGGTCCGGGTTTCCACATCACCTCCTAAGTAGGCATCCCCACTCTCAGCCCCAATGACCTCATTTCACTATGTCACCCCCTGCTACTCTCTGTCATGGTCAGCTGTATGTTGTCTTCATAGCTCCCATCCCCATCTGCAGACATGGCATCTGCCTGCCTGTATCCCACCTGCCTCTGAGGCAGTGGAATCCCACGTTCTCGGTCCTTCGCATAGGGTCTGGCATGGACCAGGGCCCACAACATAACTGATGAATGAATGAATATGAGTCACCAAACTCCCCACGCAAATTGAGCAGGTGGTGGTGTTCACTAAGGGACTTCACAGCCAGGTGGCTTTCCAAGAAAAGAAAAAAGAAAATTAAACAAGTTATTTTTTTTCTTAGCTTATTCAATTAATACATATTTGTCGTAGGAAATCTGGAAAATATAGAAATGCACAAAGAAAAAAGAAAGAAGCCCAAAATAACGTGAACACTAAAACATCACCATAGCTGCTAGCAGCAGTCTCTACTCTTTGATGGACCTGGTTGGTTGGGGGGGTTTTCATACAACGCCCCTCAGGAACATTCGCCCACGTCATTAAGTACTTTTCCGCAACCTGACATTTCACGGCTGCAAAATGATCTGTTCTGTGGAGATTATCTTTTTTTTTTTTTTTTAAAGACTTTATTTATTTGACAGACTGAGATCACAAGTAGGCAGAGAGGGAGGCAGAAAGAGAGAGAAGGCTCCCTGCTGAGCAGAGAGCCCAATGCGGGGCTCGATCCCAGGACCCTGGGATCATGACCTGAGCCGAAGGCAGAGGCTTTAACCCACTGAGCCACCCAGGCGCCCCCTGTGGAGATTATCTTAATTTATGTCCTCAATTCCCTTTTTGAGGACTTTAACTCGGTTTTTCAATTTTGTAACAAAACTGAAGTGAACATCCTTCTAGCTCCGATATCATCCATCTCGGAGATCAATGCGCCCTTGAGGGAATTTTATAAATTCACTTCAAGGGGAATACGGCTCATGAATCCCCAAAATCAAGTCAAACTTTTGTATAGGTACATTTTGGGGGAGAGAAGGTCTCTATCATTCATCAAATTCCTAAGAGGGTCTATAAACTAGTAAAGGTTATTTGGTTATTTGGAAGATCACATCTTGAGAGAGACTGAAGTCTCAGGCCTGACCTTTGAAACCAAATCAATAATTTGGGGTGCCCCGAACATTACTTAGTTTATGTTGCTGAACCGTCAGTCCCCAAAGCTATCATTGCCAATAGACCAAGGGAAAGGGTGCTCTGAGCAGACTCAAGGTAGGGATTGTGGAGGCAGGGACAGGGGCATGGCTAATCTAGGAGGCCAGTGCCTCTCTCCCTGGGTTCTTCCCATTCACCTCTGGGCACCCCTTTGCCAGCCTTAAACCCAAACACCAGTTGCTAGAAGCACTTTACACTTTTCGCCTATTTGTCTAGCTGCTATTTTCAGAAGCATAGCTGGGGTTGGGGTGGGTGGAGAGGGGAGGCAGTCAGTCATGTCCCCTGGTCCAGGGCAACCTCAGAAACTCCTGGCTAATTCCAGCCTTTTCTTTTTGTTTTTCTCTCTCCCTTTTCCAGCTACCATCAAGCCACCCGATGTGACCTGTATCCCCAAGGTGAGATCCATCCAGATGATCATCCATCCCACCTCCACACCTATCCGAGCAGGGGATGGCCACCAGCTCACCCTGGAGGACATCTTCCCTGACCTGTTCTACCGTTTAGAGCTCCAGGTCAACCACACCTACCAAATGGTAAATATATATGGTCCATCCCTCCCTGGGAACTCATTTCTCCATCAATTAGATATGCATGGCTTCAGGTAGAAAGGAGATGTTTTATATAAATTAACATTTTCCAAAACACAGCCTTCCCTCTTGTAGATCACACAGGCAAGATCCTGCTTAAGTCTCTGACAAGTCCTGCAAAGCCAAGACTCCAGTGTCATTTCATTGAATACAACTTCTCTCAAATTTCTTGACCAGAGAAACTCCTTTTATTTTGCATAATTTTTTTAACTTTTTTTTTCTAATGCCTTATAATATTCTGGAGAGCAACCTCTACTCACATCTTCAGATGTCCACTTTGGAAAATGCTGAAATCTATTTCTACTGTTGCAGTTCTTTTTGCTGGTTCTCCTCCACTGGCAGGAACTAGATACAGGCAGAGTCTTAAGATCAGCAACAATGAAAGTTGGAAGGCAGGGGCATAAATGGTCAAATAATAGATGAGGTATTTCTTTTGAATCCAGAACACATGTATTTTCTCCTTAGCATGCGCCAGGGTCCATAATTCCGTTGCATGAATATTCCCAAGAGATTTATAATCTAGTAGATGGGAAAGGAGTTAAATAAGATTTTAAATAGCTATAGATAGAGGAAAATAAAGATTTGTGTGCAGTGGAGCAGAGGCAGGGAGGTGGGAGGGGAGATGGCAGCCCAAAAGTTCTGGAAAAACTTCCAGAAAAACTTTCTGGTGCCAATACCAACTTTTGAGGCAGTCAATAATACACGCTTACTCTAACATTTATCCCTCACCACAACCCTGTGAGGTAGGGGCTACCTTCTCCGTCTTCTGAATGAGACAGCAGAGGCTCAGAGAGGTTAAGGCACTTGCTCAAGATTGGTCAGCAAATGATAGCTTAGTCAAAATTCAGATCCAGCATGGTCCACAGCCTACATTTTTCCCTCCCTGCCCTAGACTGCCCCACCAGGATCAGAGAGAAAGAAGCAGGAAAACCTAAAAGCTTCCTGGAAAGCACAAAACTGCCCAGCCTGGCTGGAGCATGGAGACATGCAGACCAGTTTCTCAAAACCTGGCTGGCCCCAAAGGGCATCAGAATCTCCAGCAATATTTATTTAAAATGCAGAGGCCTGGGCCTTCCTCTAGTCTACTCAATGCAATTCTGCAACAGCACCAGCACCTCTAGGGTCTGAGGTTTTAGCTGGCAGCTGGAGTGCTTCTTACCCACCCTGACGCTGGAGACCTGGCGTAGGGGAAGCAAGGGAGGTAAGCCTGGGCAGACAGGCTGGGAGGTAGAAGTCTGGGGTAGGGGACAGAGGAAGTTCTATCCGTGGCAGTAGTCAAGGGAGCAACTAGAGATTACTGAGCAGGACAAGACCTTATCACACTACCTCTTAGTAAATATTTGGGCTGCAGTGAATATCTTACTGACAACTTAATTCAGTTTGTGGTCAGAGAACACACTCGGTTTGTTTGCGGCTCTTCTTTATGGCGCAGCATCTGGCCCATTTGGTGAGCGTTTCACGTGCACCTAGAAAGAATGTGTGTCTTGCAATTGTCTGGCGGAGCGCTCTGTAAATATCCGTTCCATAAAGGTGGCTAATCGTGTGACTCGGGTCTTCTGTGTCTTTCCTGATTTGGAGCAGACCTATTATTCTTTTCATTGCTGAGAGTTAAAAATCTCCAGCTAGTGGGGCTGCCTGGGTGGCTCAGTGGGTTAAGCCTCTGCCTTCAGCTCAGGTCATGATCTCAGGGTCATGGGATCGAGTCCTGCATCGGGCTCTCTGGTAGGCAGGGAGCCTGCTTCCTCCTCTCTCTCTCTCTCTGCTTGCCTCTCTGCCTACTTGTGATCTCTCTCTGTCAAATAAATAAAACCTTAAAAAAAAAATCTCTAGCTAGCACTGTAGATTGGTCTCTTTCCCCCCTAATTCTGTGCAGACTTGCTTCATGCCTTCTGAAACACTGTTCTTGAACACATCACGTTTCTGATTGTTACAGCCTCCTGATAAATGGACCCTTTTATCGTTACAAAATGTCCTTTTTTCCCCTCCAGTGCTATTTGTAGTGAAGTCCGCTTGTTATATGAATACCTGTGATTCATAGAGTCACTCCAGCCTCTCACATTCATAATCTGCTTGGTGCATCTTTTTTTTTTTTAAGATTCTATTTATTTATTTATTTATTTGTTTATTTATTTGAGAGAGAGAGCGCACAAGCAGTGGGGGAGGGCAGAAGAAGAGGGAGAAGCAGGCCTCCTGCAGAGCATGAAGCCCAGTGTGGGGCTCAATCCCAGGACCCTGAGATCATGACCTGAGCCAAAGGCAAACGCTTAACCCACTGAGCCACCCAGGCACCCCTGCCGGCCATATCTTTTTTCCTCCCTGTATTGTCGCTCTAACTGTGTCTTATATTTAAAGTGTATCTCTTGAACACAGTATTCTGACATCTCTGCCCTTTTTTATTTTGAGATATAACTCACATCCCACAAAATCCTCCCTTTGAAAGTGAACAGCTCCATGGTGTACCATCACCGCTAACTCTTCTTATGCTATTAAACTGTTTTCAAGTGCTCTGACTCCTCTCTCAACTCCAATCTGTTATTAAGACCATTCAAGTAGGATTTTTTAAAATATTTTATTTATTTGTTTGATAGTGAGAAAGAGAGAGAGAGAGAGCACACACACAAGTAGGGGGAGCAGCAGGCAGAGGGAGAAGCAGGCCCTCTGCTGAGCAGGGAGCCTGATGCGGGGCTTGATCCCAGGACCCTGGAATCATGACCTGAGCCGAAGGCAGACACTTAACGACTGAGCCACCCAGGCGCCCCTCAAGTAGGATTTTTATTTAGATATTATATTTTTCAGTTCTAACGTTCCCAATTTTCATGGTTTCTACCTTCTAGTGAGATTTCCTAGTCATTTTCCTTCCTAAGCACAATTTCCTTCACTTCCTTGAGCATATTTATACTATTTATACTATTACTAGTATACTATACTATACTACATATACTATGTACTATACTATATATATACTATATATACTATATACTATATTTATACTATATATACTATATACTATGTTTATACTATTACAAGTTTACTATACTATACTATATACTATATACTATACTATATATACCATATATTATATATACTATATACTATATTTATATTACTACTAGTAATATAAATATATAGTATATATATAATATATACTATATATAATATATAGTATATATATAATATATATTATATATACTATGTATGCTATATTTATACTACTACTAGTATACTATACTAGTATATATTTATACTAGCTGCTAGGATGTCATTGTCTGGGAGTGCCTGGGTGGCTCAGTCAGTTAAGCAGTTAAGCATCTGCTTTTGTCTCAGGTCATGATCTATGGTCCTGGGATCAAGCCCCCTCATCAGGCTCCCTGCTCCCCCTCCCTCTGCCCTTCCTTCTGCCCATGCCCCTGCTTGCGCTTTCTCAATCTTGCTTTCTCTCAAATAAATAAATAAAACCTTAAAAACAGAGAAAGAGAAAATCATTGTGTGCTAATTCCAATACTTTGGTCATCTTGGAGTAGGTCACCATTAATTGTCTTCTCTCCTGAGTGTGGATTATGTTTTCTCTTACTTTGCATGTCTAACAACTTTGGAATGTAGCCTGGGTATTGTGAATGGTATAGTTGAGGGACCATGGATTTTGTTCTATTCCTCTGAAGATTATTGATTTGTTTCATTTTGTTTTGTTTTAGCAGGTAATTTGGCTGAACTTCAAACTCCAAAATCTTGGTCCCATTCTTTCACCTTTACCTGGGCTTCTTGGAGTTTACCCTACAGTTTACCCTGTTTTAGGGGCCAGGCTGGGCTCTGGGCCAATTTTATACTTAGAACTTGGGCCTCCCTCTCTACGGATCTCTCCTATCTATGGTCTCTCGCCTCACTTTCTAGCTGTTAGGATTGCCCAGAACTCTGTCTTCTTACTTTTCAAACCAGTAAGATCACAAGGTTTCTATTTAGGTTTAAACCTTCCCACAAGGTGAAGGCCTGCTTTCAAGCTAAAAGACGTGAAATTCACCCAATGACTTTCCCTGCCTCCTTTCTCCAATATCTGTCTGCTTTTGCTTATTCTCCAGTGCTGACAGGTGGTTTTTATTTTGGCCAGAGTTTATAGTTGTTGCTTTAGGGAGGGTTGATCCAAAGGAGCTATAAATTACTGGGAGCAGAAAGAAGAGAGATCAAATGTGAAAATGAAAGAGAGATCAGAGTAGAAAGTTAGGGCCCACTGCAATAGTAGGGGCTGGAAATCACCTGGCCTGAAGCACGCCAGAGGCAGTACAACATCTGGGAAAGGAGGAATTTTGGGCCACAGCAACTCTGCTGGATTGTGTCACACGATCTTTAATGTGTGCCCTTTCAACCATATGAGTGACACAAAACAATAAGTCATGAAATCTATTTCTGTACTTCACCCACTTACATCACCCTCAAAAAATAAAAATAAAAATAACCCTAAACCCTGGCTTCCATGTGCCCAGAAAGGTGAAGATGTACCTAAAATGCAAAAAAAACAAAGAAGAAATTCTTAGTTTTTGAACGTCCAAGAGCACAACTCCTGGCCCTTTAAAGGAAAGTTTATGGGTCACTTAAGGCCAATTAGATAGAAGAGATGTGAAGGGGGCTTTGCCAGAAATGGCTTCAAATTCTGGGCCTTGAATACTGGAACAAGATAGATGCTATGAATAGAGCTAGGGAATCACACACAGGTGCAGGTTTGAGGTTTGGGAAGGGGCAGGACCCAGACTTCTAGAAGACATCAGCACGCTTGGACATGCTGAGTTAGACATGCCTACAGGGTGCCATCCAGCAGTGAGCTCGAAGTACACGTCCAACCTGACAGCTCTTGCTAAGTTTGGGAGTTTTCTACACATTGGTGATCTCAGGAGCCATGCGGCCAGATAAGATCATTCAGTGAGAGAGTAAGTGGAGAAAGAAAAAACTGGATGAAGAGTAAATCGTACAGAACAACAGAATTGAGGCACTGAGACCTAAGAGAGAAGTAGGATGAGTACCAGAATGATGGAACAAGGCAGCCAAGGGAGGAGTTCAAGGTCAAGAGGTTAGAGATACACCAGAAGGCGAGAATTTAAAACAAAACAAAACAAAACAAAACAAAACAGCACCAGCAGAAGGAGCAACTGAAAAGGAGCAAAGGAGCAAGGGCTCTTCAACGGGCAAGATGCAGCAGGAACAATGGGTGGTCGGCTTTGGTGGAGCCCATAGGCCAGGTGGGCCAGAGAGAGAGAGAAGTGGACAGGGAGACAGGGACTGGGGTATTATCTCATGATATGGGCCAAATCATCAAAAGACTTAAATAGGGGAGCATTGGAATTAGCATTGAAATGATAATATTCTTTTAGAAATATCACTTTGGCACTCGGATGCATATGGAGGTGGACAGGGGCAAAACCAGAGACAGGTGACCAGTGAGGAAGCCACTGCTGGAGTCCAGACTCAAGATGGTGAGGCCCAGTTAAGGCAGAAGCGATGAAGAAGGCAAGAGAGGGATGGATAGTCAGGGTTTTTTGATGTTTGATAAAGAAGGAAGAGGAGGAGAAGAGCTAGAAGAAGGAGGGATAATGATGTTGGCGGTGATGGTGGTAGTTATGGTGATGATGGTGATGGTAATGGCGCAGAAGGTAGGGAAATAGGAACAGAGCATTATGGAATGACCCACCAGTTTTTGGTTTGGGTAGCTGGTGGCACCATTGTATTGAGCACAGTGACCCAGGCAGACGTGTACGCAGGCTGACTTGGGCTCCAAGTGGAGACTGATGACTAGGAGGAGTCACTCTGGGTTCTCTGTCTAATTCAGCACCTTGGAGGGAAGCAGAGAGACTACGAGTTCACTGGCCTGACCCCTGACACAGAGTTCCTTGGGACCACCATGATTTTTGTTCCAAACTGGTCCAAAGAGAGCGCCCCCTACGTGTGCCGAGTGAAGACACTGCCAGGTAAGTTCAGTGGAAACCAGAGGGAGGCGGGACTCTTGAATTCAATGTCCGCCCTGTGCTCTCTTTCCCTGTAACCCAGGTGAGGTTTGGCAGTGTTCACACAACTGCAGGATTATTACTGTGTTACCAAATTCAGTCTTCGTTAATCCGTTATTGAGTTAGCTGATGGGTTATCATTAAACACGTTTAATCCCCGCCCTCCAGCCCACTGGGATTCCTGTCCCTGGCCAGCTTTCTGTGTACCCTGGCAGAACAAATTTGCTTAATATTAACCCAGGTGAGATATCCTAGGAAATAATCTGCAGAAGGGAAAGCAGAGAAAAGTTCCCTCAGTATCTTCCAAAGTCAAAGAGTAGTAATAGTGATGAGAACTAGCATTTCTTTTCTTTTTTTTTTTTTTTTAAGATCTTATTCATTTATTTGAGAAAGAGAGAAAGAGGGAGAAAGCACAGGAGAAGGAGAAGCAGATTCCCCATCTAGCAGAGAGCCCAACGTGGAGCTCGATTCCAGGACCCCAAGATCACGACCCGAGCCTAAGGCAGGCACTTAACCGACTGAGCCCCCCAGGCACCCCGAGAACTAACATTTCTGCAAGGCTAACCAGGGACCAGGCACCACTAAGTGCAATCCTTATGAACCAGTAACAAGACGGCTGTGATTATTGCTTTGTTTTACTGAGGGAGCCAAGGTTCAGAGTGGTTAAGTAACTTGCCCAAGGACATGCAGGTGGCGAAGGATAGAACTAGGCACTACCGTCGAAATCGTTTTGAGCCATCGGCTCAGGGAGATGGTGCCCCATGTTCCCTTCCTCTAGCACACTGAAACTCGACTCTCATCGTTCAGCAGCATATGATATTTTTATTAGCGTTCATGTTCACAGAGATAGAAATGTTGTAATGCTCAGAGCTACAAGTTTAGAAGATGAAAGTGATAGTAGGTGGGTCGGGTGGATTTGGAAAAAAGAGTCTCCTCCTTAGTCATCAGCTTCAGAGTAATGATGTCAGTAGGCGATTTCAGTTTTGATGAACAGAGGCAGAGTCCTAGGGTCAAGTGCTGCTTGGTAGAATCGTCATCGCATAGGTTCTGGTCCCTGGTATTGTTCAGAAACTCAACGCAACAGTCGCTCCAAGAGCTCACAAGAGACTGACTTCTGCAGCTGAGTCCAGTACATGAATTTTCAGGGGAAGAGGTGCCGGGTAGAGCAGCCAGCACTGGCCACTTGCACGAGGCATGCTCTTCCTGGGGAAAGGGCCACCAGAGACCAGAATAGAAATTGGCAAGAGCAGAACTGGAAAAGGAAACTGACTTTGCAGGCACCACGCTGGGAGCCTGTATATGATTTGTGAACCTCTCCCCTGGAGGAACCAGAAAAATCTTGCCCATTCCTGACCCCGCCTGTCCCCCAACCCTGCTTTCTGACAAACTGAAGACCACTCCACGCTTATCCTTTTGTTCTTACGTGATCTAGCTCTTGATGTGATACTTTTTTTTTCCCCTAAGACTGTAGCTGCTTTCATATAAATCACATTTCTTACTGGCTAGTTCTTGCTGACATAGAGAAGACACATCATCCTTAAAAATAAAGTATGTGAATAACAGTTCCTACCATTTATTAAGTACCCACTCCATTGCCAGACACTGTGTTAAGTGTTCCACATATATTGTCCCATTGAATTTTTATCAGAACCCCGTAGATTGGGTAGCTTCTTCCCCAAGAGGAGTAACTCTGGCTCAGAGAGGCTGAAAGACTCACCAGTAACCACACAGCTGGTCAATGAACCCAGTTAGTTTATCTGATCTTGAATCCACACCTTGCAATTTTGTTCACAGCTAGACCTCTCTACCGCACATTTATTCCTCTTCTTTCCACTTCAGGGTGATATATCCTGCCCTTGACTCCATAGCCTGTGGTCTGTTCTTATGCCCGGAGTCCAGAATTCTCACTTTCCCTCTTGGGATGTCTGTCTACTCCTAGACATGTCACGGAGTAACATCCCAGTATCTTGAAACTGGAAAGGACTCTCACCCCGAATCCAGTTCTTACAGATTAGGCAACTAAGGCATCCTTGTGCAGTGCCTGTGAGGAGAGCTTTGTAGGTGTACACAACAAGCCTGGTTCCCACGGGTAATTGTGTGACCTTGGTCAAGTCACTCAGCCTCTCTGACACTCAGCTTCATCATCCCTAAGAAGAGAGCATCTCTGGCCCTCTCTGTTTGGTGGGATATCATAGGTAAAGCACACCACACAGTGCAAACAGTTAAGAGCTCCATAACTACTGGCTACTCTTTTTAATACAGAGTAGACCAGAGAGGGTCGTGCAGCAGAGAGAAGGCTTCTCAGCCTACAGTGGCTGAACCAGATCTGTGACACCACACACTCCAGAGCTGTTTCCATTACTTCTTCCTGCCTTCTCATGGGTGAAATGGCACATGGGAGTGGTCCGAGTCCCTGTCCTACCCCGCCAGAGCAGCACTCGTTTTCCCATACCATTAGGCATGTCACGTAGAGACTTTCTGGCTGTGTCTTCTCCCTGGAGTAGCAACGGGAGTATTGTGTGATGGGGGACAGGACGTCACTGAAGTGAGAAGCTGACCCAGGGAGGCCCGAGCCTCATGGGCTGGGAAGGAGCTGGAAGTGGAAGCTCCGGCGATTCCCAGGGTTCACAGCAATTGCCAAGGTCACTGGCAGATGGTGACCAGCACCCCACGCCAAAGCCACCGGAAGGAATGAAAGGAGGGTGGCCTGGAGAGACCAAACCCCTGGAGAACACAAGTCACTAGTTTTAACAAAAACCCAGTTATAGCTTCCTCACCCCATGGCCCTGGCCAGTCCCACGGGGGCAGGAAGTGTGTCACACCGAGAACCGGCTGTGGCCATCCCGGAGATGCGGGACCACAGGGAGAAGGCTCCACACTGAAGCCCTCAGCGTCCTTCTGCTTCCCCTTGAGAAGCAGGGCTGGGTTTTCCCTAACACCCGCCCCCACCCTGTACCTCTGCAGCGGGGCGAGGAGGGCAGGCCCCTCCCATTGCCACGGCCTCCCTGCAGGGGGCTCTGCCTCTGCCCAGAGGCCCCTGCAGGGAGGCCAGGCTGACCTCAGACCCAGGCTAAAGAGGACTGTTTAGAAAGCTCCACTCTGGCCTTCCTCTGGTCATGGCCTTCCCCACAAGATGAAGAGGAGTCTGAAGGTCAAAAGGCACAGGTCCCACTAGAGCCTGGGACCTCCCTTCTAGGCCACACTCTGGGTTCCTGGAACCCCGAGATCCCCTGAACAAATGCCCTGAGCCTCTGTTCCTTGCATCCTTCCTCCAGGGAGGAGATCCTCTGTTGATGTGCAGAACCTCAGCCCAAAGGGTGGCCAACAGGCAGCTCCGTATTGAGGGGAATGGATGAACTTGGCGGTGTGGGCAGAGGAGTCTACATCCACGTGCACGAGACCCCTGGCAGGGAGGGATGAGGCCGAGGTGGGCCAGGGGACCATGGCAGGCTCTCTCTGTCCCTCCACAGTTCAGCACAGGACCCCAAGGAGTCCAAGAATTCAAAACTCAAACCTGGCTTTCCAGGTTGTGATCAAAAGTGTATTTGTCAGGGCAGGAGAATACACATATGTTCCTGAGTATACGAATACGATTTATAAATTCTGGGTATTTAGACATCTAGTACGCGGCCCTCTCCTCATGCGCCTGACCTAGCCCCACACACCGTGGGGGCAGGAGAGGCCTTCCCAAGTCTGGCCAGAGAGGGCAGGGAGGAAAAGCACCCAGCCCCCAGCACCCACACAGGACCCGGCCCAGACCAGTCCCTGGCCTCAGTCTCCCTGCTCTGGCCCCTGTGCTCCCCCAGATCGGACGTGGACGTACTCCCTCTCGGGCACCATCCTCTTCTCCATGGGCTTCGTCGTCGCGGGGCTCTGTTACCTGAGCTACAGATACGTCTCCAAGCCGCCTCCGCCTCCCAACTCCCTGGTGAGCAGTTGCACCTGGGGCAAAAGAGGTCCCAGGGTGGGAAGGGGGGCAGATCCCCAAACCAGCAGATGACACAGGCCCAGGGACCCCTGGCTCTCCCTCAAGGGCAGGAATAAGCACACAGGGCAGAAAATTAGGCCTCATTTCTCCTCTCCAACCTAAAGTGGGTGAAGACATGGCCCAGCAGGGTGTATTGGAGAAGGGTGGGTGATCGGAACTAGTGGGCTTGGAGTAGAAACCCACTTGTCTTGAAAGCACCCGTGTCAAGCAGGGAATGTGGAACCTGGGAGAGCTTCTACCTCTTCGAGGGGCTGAGGGGTCCCTATGTGGACTAAGCCCCAAGTCCCACTGGCAGCCCCAATATGGCGGACGCGCTGGCTCTCTACTGAAGTAGCAGGTCCGCTGCCGCAGAGGCCCGATCTGACAGGTCTGGGGCCTTAGGACCTGGTTCTTGGTTATCATGTGAGGGACAGGGGAGCCTGAGGGCATTTCGCTCAATGTCAAAGCCCACATGAGCTATCTCCTGTAGAACTCTTCCGGCCTCCCCTTATCTGCTGTCCTTTCACAACTGGCCCCTTCCATCAAGCTTTTAGGGACCCGTGAGTGAGGAGCTGTGTGGGCCACCACCTTGAGAGTGTACCCCAAGGCAACCTCCAATCTGAGTCTCCTACTTCCTAGATCATTAGAAGGGACGGCCTCCACCTTTAGGGAGGCCCAGAACTGAGAGGAGTCTCTGGAAAACCAACCGGATGTGCGGCATGTGCATTTTGAAAAGTCCCCCCAGGGGACTACCCCATCCCCCCCTTGCCTCCCCACGGAGGATCCAACCACCCGCGCCCCTCAGGGATCTTAGAATGCACCCTAATGGGTGGACTGTTGTTGTCCCCACACAGAACGTCCAGCGAGTACTAACCTTCCAGCCTCTGCGGTTCATCCAGGAGCACGTGCTGATCCCCGTCTTTGACCTGAGCAGCCCCAGCAGTCTGGCCCAGCCCGTCCAGTACTCCCAAGTCAAGATCTCTGGGCCCAGGGAGCCCCCAGGAGCCCCACCACGGCACAGTGTGTCTGAGATCGCCTATCTTGGGCAGCCAGACGTCTCCGTTCTCCGGGCCTCTGGAGTGCCACCTCAGCAGACACTGTCCTCACTGTCCTACGCACCCCAGGCGGCCCCTGAAGTCAAGCCCCCGTCCTATGCGCCCCAAGTAACCCCCAAAGCTAAAACTCCATGCTACGCTGCACAGGCCATGGCTGAGGTTCAGACTCCCTCCTACACCCCTCAGACCGCTCCAGACCGCTGGCCTTCCTATGGGACCTGCGGGGAAGGCTCTGGTAGAGACTCCCCACCCGTGACACCCTCTAGTCCCCAACACCGCAGGACTAAAGGTCAGCTCCAGAAAAAGGCACCAGCTGGAACCCATATCCCAGATGGCCTTTCTCTGCAAGGGGTGACCTCCTTGGATATAAAGGACCCCCAAGAAGCAAATTTCTTCCACCAGCCTCTGGGAGCTCACACGGACAGAGCACCTGACCCCAGGGTACTACATAGAGGGGAACCGGGGACACCATCATACCTAAAGGGCCAACTCCCCCTTCTCGCCTCTGTCCAGATCGAGGGCCACCCGGTCTCCCTCCCTTTGCACACTCCTTCCCTCCCATGTTCCCCCACAGACCAGGAACCAAGTCCCTGGAGCCTGTTGGAGTCCCTCGTGTGTCCCAAGGACGAGGGTCCTGAGTCTGGGATGGAGGCCCAGAGCCCAGCCTCTCAGGCCTTAGACCTGGAGCCACCCACAGAACTGGACTCTCTCTTTAGAGACCTGGCCCTGACCGTGCAGTGGGAGGCCTGATCAGAGAACAGGGCAGGTCGGGGCTTCCTCCTTGTCCCCACCCAAGCTCACATCGTCGGCCATCACACCCACCCCAACCTTGCCATGTGCTCTGCAGCCTTCCCTCATGGGAATTCTCTTGAAAGAACCAGAGGAAAGAGGGACCCGGGGCCCCTGCCACGGCTGAGCGAGATGTCGGAGCAAAGTGGCATGATAAGGACTCCGGCCGGAGGATTCTGAGTGTGCAGCACGTGCAGATGAGCTCCGCGGGGCAGGAGGGGACCATCAGAGTGCTGAGTGTTAATGCACGGAGACCTCACGGAGATACATAGCGCTGCCGGCTCCTAAGAGGCTGGACACGAAGTTCTCCACCCCACTCCCAGCCAGTTTCATAAGCTAGTTCGACAGAAAGTGAGATCTCTACCTCCTCCTGAGAAACGGAGCCCGGAAAGGACACCCCACAGCAGGCTGGGCCAAACCAGAACTTGGCCCATGATAGCACGATGGCAAGACTCCAGGGAGGCGTGCAGCCTGGGACTCAGTCCCCACCAAGCTGCTGTTGAAAATCCACTACCCCAGGGGAAAATCAGGTCTGCCCGTGAGGGAGAACACACAGGCCTTTCCAGCCTGCAGAAGCTGTAGACCCTCTCCGGAGAGCAGGACTGGTAAGGAATGGGGCTGGGGGGCACACAAACCCCAAGAAAGAGTACGCACTTCAAGACTTTGAAAACTCAGCCTTGGGTTCAGCTCATCTGGGTTCAAATTTCCACCTTACCACTTAACAGCTGTATGACTTCAAGCAAATGAATCACTGCTCAAAACCTCAGTTTCTTCACCTGTAAAATGGGGATCATAAGACCGACTCCACGGGGTTGTGGTGAGGATGACGTTAACAATGTCTATAAAGTACTTCATGGGGCCTGGCCTATGGGCAGTGCCCAATCAATGTAGCTACGTCCCCTTGTGATTTTTTGTAATCGGGCCGCACGGTGAGTGACCCACTCCCCCAGCTCAGGGTGGCTTCACGTGGGGCATTTTCTCGTGGGCTCAAATTATCCTGATTTTCTCAGGATTGCTCGAGGCCAGGCCAGAGGGGCTAGACTACCTGGGGGAGGTGGAAGGACGGCAGGGCCTTCTGGAAACAGGGTTCAAAGACAAATGGAGCCTTCTCTCTGAGGTTGCAGGGGGGAGTTGTTTGGGATTGCGGTGGCATTCCCTGAAGATCTCCTTCCCCACACTTCAGCAGAGGCAGTGAGGTGCTCGGTGCTCGGTGCTTGGTGATAAGTACTTGGTGCTCGGTACTTGGTGGTCAGTACTTGGTGCTCAGTGCTCGGTACTCGGTGCTCGCTCAATTGCCTTTCTGCCCCTGTGGCCGCTCGCTCAATTGCCTTTCTGCCCCTGTGGCCGCTCTCCCATAAGGAAATGGCCTCTTGCTTGTGCTTACAGCGTGCTGACATGTCCTTTGTGTCATTCACCTCCCAGATAACCCTAGGATGAGATAACCAAGGTCCAGAGAGAAGGGACCCAGCTAGGGGCCTCCCACTGAAGCCGGGACACCGACACCGCTGGAGCTCAAACCCAGTGTTCCCGTCCTCCTCACAAGAAAGGAGCTTCCCACACTAGTGTGGATTCTCGGAGATGAGATGGAGGGGGCGCAAGGAAGGCGGCCCCAAGGGGGTCCTTAAGGGGTCAGGACCTGTTGACACCCTGTTGTCCCGAAACCTCTTCTGAACATTTCTGAGAAACAAGATCAACGTCTGTTGCCTCAGCATGACCTTCCCGAGTATACAATGTCCTCCGTTCTCTGCACCCAGATGTGTCTCCCTCCTCTTCCTCACCCCCCACTCCACACACAACACAGCACCAGCTGGTGGTGCTCTTATCTGCTTGTTATTAATTTTTAACATCTCTTCAGGGTCACGGGTCTAGATCCAATATCTCCATAACAGAGGGGTGGGCCACCCTCCTGACCACCTCGACTGCTCTCTCAGCAGCCGCTAAGGTGGCCCCATGATTATTCCCCTCCCCCACACTACAAACAAGTCTACTTGGCCAAAGGTTGACTGTCTTCAGTAATGAAAAACAACTTAACAGCTGGACTGTTCTCACCAGGTAAGTGGGACAGGGAGTCACAGAGATAGATCTATTTTTAAGGCCATAAAAGGGCTGAGGAGCTCTCTAAGGTCCTCGGGGTGACAGATGTCCCAGCTACTCCATGACTTTCTGAGGGTGGAGCCTGAGTGCTAAGGGGAGAGAGGAATGGCTCTGAGCCCTGTGAGCCTCCCAAGCAGGCAGCCCAGGCTGGCAGATAGGGCTGGAAGCAGCTAGAAGGCAAAGGGCCTAAAGCCCCTCTGGGCAGAGGCATTGGCATCCCCGAGTGTCCTAGGACCTGACCCCATTACCAGGAATCTGCATAGCCTTGCCGCACCTAGCCCTGCCGAGGGAGTCTTCGCAGGAGTAAACAGATGTGGCGGCCACTAGCAGGTCTGCAAGCAAGGAGGAACTCAGGGAACCTGGGTGGCTCAGTGGGTTAAGCCTCTGCCTTCGGCTCTGGTCATGATCCCAGGGTCCTGGGATCTAGCCCCACATCAGGCTCTCTGCTCAGCAGGAAGCCTGCTTCCCCCCCCTTATTCTCTGCCTACATGTGATCTCTTTCTGTCAAATAAATAAATAAAATCTTTAAAAAAGGAAGAAGGAAGAACTTAGCCATGTCACTTAGGGGTTCACTCATCCTCCCGGTAAACTGCCATGGAACTTTGCGTTATTGATATTTTGTGAGGGAAAATGTGGCTTAGAAAAGTTACTTGCCCACATTGGTGTCCTAAACTTGCCACATCGTGAGAATCCCCTGGGAGCATATGAAAAACGCAGCTTCCCCAGCCCCACCCAGACCCGCTAAATCAATGGCTCCTGGGGAATCCGTATTTCTAATAAACACCTTTGGTGATGCCTCTCAGGCAAGTGGAGGGAACAAGGTCCTCATACCAACAGTTTCCCTGTGGATTGCTTCAAATCACCTCCCAGAAGTGGCCCTTATTCCAGCCCCTGGATGGGGGTGCGAGGCAAGGCTACTCGGGGTGGGTATGTCCACCTGTGAAGTCTGCAGACCTCTGCCCTCCCACGCCCCTGGCCCCGGGCACATACAGGGGTTGCCCGAGTTCCCACTCAGACGATAGGGCCCATGAGACTAGAGCTCCTCCCGGGTCCCAGAGGCTGGGTCTCTCTGTGCCCCTCCCAGCTCCGAGCATCAGCCTGAACAAGGAGGCCATGCCCATGCGTCACCGCCAAGTCTGGTCCCCTGTGGCTGTCCCCCAGCCTACGTTCCAGAAAGTGAGACAGAATCAATCAGCAGAGGCAGGAATGTCCTCACTTGCTGTGGCTGGTGGGTCACAGCCCTGAGACCCTGGCCCCCACGCTCAGCCCCTAGGCTGCTCAAGGCCACTTTCCTTTCCCACGCTCAGGAGGAAGTGGCAAAGGGATGATACATTTTGACCTGTAAGTCGGAGAAGAACCATAAGCAGAATTAACTGAGTGGGGAAAGGGACAGAAAGAGGGAGAGGGGAGAAGCAGGGGGAAAGGAAGACTGGCATCTGAAATAGTGGCTTGGAAGGTCAAGGTGTTGGGTACGTGAATTTGAACAACTGTCCTTAATGCTCATCCTTCCAGGGAAGGCAATAAAAGGGAGAAGAAGAGAAGGAAAGGGGAGAAAGAAGGAGATATTGAGGGGTTCTACCACGAGGAGACAGCTACTGTACCCGGCAATTTATACATCTTAACCTCATTTGAATCTCACTACCCTTCTGCAAGACAGGTATTCATTCATTCATTCATTCATTCATTCATTCTTCAGCAAGCATATATGAAGGGGCTAGTGGTAGGGTGGGCGCTGTTCTTACCTCGAACTCACCAACAAAGAAACTAAGTTGGTCCAGATAGGAGGCCAGGGTCCCTCCATTAGGGAGCACAGGGGCCAGAGGCTGGGATTTCAACCAAGGTTTGTAGAATTCCAAGTCTCACCTCTGCTCAACCCTGTGACCTGAGGGGTCGGCTGTGTGCTCCTGAAGACACATCCGGACCTTCCCCAAGTGCTGCCCCAGGGAGGAAGGAGGGCATCACTGGGCTGAATGGGAATCCCACACACAGAAGGAGGGTAGGCTCTCAGCATTTCTAGAGCTACGGAATCATCAGTGGCATTCTCATCTAGCCAGTGTCTCCAGGGAGCCAGACAATCACGTGCCCTAATCCAATCTTCTCAATCTCCCTGGAAGACCAGCATCGTGGAGCCCACTGTACAGATAACAGGGGCAGAAAGGTTGAAGTGACTCACCCAAGGTCCTACGGCTAGTAGCGGTGGCCCCTCCACCAGGCTGCCTTGGGGAGCAGGCAGTCACAGGACCAGTTTAAACGTCCGTCTCCTGCTGCTTTGGAAGCCCACACCGCCCTGCTGTATGTGCAGATTCACACTCACACCTCACGGACAGTGTATACACCTGGGTCTTGGAAAGTCCTTTAGAGGTCGGCTCCATACAAAAAGGAAGACAGACACCAACTGTTCTCCCCAGAAGAGGCCTTTAATACTGCCGCCAGGGAGGAAGGGGGAGAAGCAGGAGAGTTTAGAAAGAGGGTTTCAAATAGGGCAGGAGATTAAGATTTTAGCTGAAGCGCTCCCTCGCATTCTCTCGCTTTCTCCCTCTCCCTCTCCCTCCTCCCACCACCCCCAGCCCCCCGGTTCTGGAGAGCAGTCCCTGAGACGCTAGAAAGAGCGATGGTGTTTCGGGTCCCAGGAGGAAGCCAGGGAGGCGAGTTGTGCTCTCTGGACCAGAGCTGACACCCCCTTCCTCAAACCTGGTCAATCCCCAAGGCCTGGCTCAGGGGTACCTTCCTGATCGCCCCCCGCCTCCATTCCTGCCTGTCTCCCCACCTAAATGAAAGCTTCCTGCACACCGTGGATGTTGCTCTCCTCTGCCTGCAAAGGGCAGGCGTGAACGAAGGTGGGAGAAAGAACTGAGGCTCCGGAGGGGCTGAGGCAAAGTCTGGGAAGACCAAGTGGCCGCTCGGGAACCCCGAGAAGTGCCGCCCGTGAAGGAAGAGGCCCCTGCCGGGGACACACCCCACGGGACACAGGGCCTGGCGAGAGAAGCAAGCTGCTTCCATGTTGACCAGCGATACGGTACCAGCACTGAGCACTGGTTTTAGGTCACATTCTTTCCACTGTCTTGACGAAGAGTTCCACTGCTCACGGGGGGGTCAGATTAGAGACGCTGGGTGTCTGCCCCAAGGCGCCAGTCAGAACCCCAGCAGTGGGGAAGACCCCCCCATAGCTGCCTTCCCTCCAACCGGGCCTGAGCTCTAACCCTCCCTCTACTTCAGTTGGGGCTGGAGGTGGGAGGGTGGGCTCTAGAATTGGGCAGAAGGAATCCCGCTGAGGGAAGGAGCCCTGTGCGGAGGCTGGGGTGGGGGCGGGGAGGGCTCCACCTGTTGCTGCCGCCTGAGCGGGGCTGGCCTGGAGGGACAGCCCCTCCTCTCTGCCCCCCCCCTCCCCATAGTTCCCATCCATTGTCATCAACTGTCTCAGCGCTGCTATATTTAAGGCCCACGCAGGCTCCAGGATCACATTCTTCTCCCCGTCCCTGCTGAGCCCAGGGCAAGAAGAAACCAAGGTCCGGCTCATCCTCTGGAATCGTCTCCCCAGAGACGCCTGAGTGGGCGCAGCTGCCTCTGTGAGTCCCCCCCAGGGATCAGGGGTGGGCAGGGACACCTTCAGAAAGTGAGCCCCTCAGCTTTCCATTGGGAAGTAGGGTGTGTGTGTGTGTGTGTGTGTGTGTGTGTGTGTGTGTGTGTGTGTGTTGGGAAAGGAACCTGAGGGATCTGGGAAGAAAAAGTTCACGCGTGCTTAGGTAGCACCCTCAAGTGACAATCGGAGGGGACTGTGGCGACCCACGTCCCCTCACTGTTCTGTGTGGCCCTCCGTCATCTGTGCTGAGCCCTCTGTGATGTGACAGCTGTTGGAGAGACAATCGGGAATGCCCGCAGAGTGGACGGGCCCACGGTGAGCTGGCAGGCCCGGCAGAGCTAACAGACTCCTGGCCTCCGGAGGCCTGCTTGGCCCACCAGGCAGGCGGGGAAAGGGAGGAAGCCCTCCAGGCCTGACTCTCAGGTCCAGGAGGGCTCGCGTCCAGCCCAGGCTCACTGGCAGGAAACCGAGGCCCCGAGAGGGAAGGGGTGGCCTCGGCCACTCCACGGCAGGGTCAGAATTCTGGACTCAGAAGCTGGCAGAGCACGGCCGGCCCTTGGGACCCAGCTTTCTGCCCTCGGGCTCTGCCAGCCACTCAGCCTCTGTGCCCTGCCCTTTCCCTCCTAAGGAAGGGGCTCAGCCTCCTTGCCCCTGGTCTCTGGGGGTGCCCGTGAGAGGGCCTGGTGGGAAAGCAGACGGCGGCTGGGGAGAAAAGGGGAGGCCATGCCGCGGGACCCATGACCCAGGCCTTGTACCCCTGGGAGAGGGCAGGGGGCTGCTTCCCTGGGGTCCGCACCCCGCTGACCCCTCCCCGCCAGGAACACATGCTGCTTCACTCCCACTGCTGTTTGATCCCAAGCAGTCAGTGCTTTAAAAATAATTGATGGCTCATCTGCTAAACCTGGGGGTGGGGGGTCTGGCTGCGGGAGGCCCAGGAGGTCAGGGATGGGTGCCAGTCACCGCCACCCCGCCACGGTGCTAATCAGGAACAGAGCATCCGGGGAAGGGAGCCAGCAGCTGATGCCAGGGAACGTTCCTCAGTTGCTGGAGCCAGGGCCACGGTGTCCCAGGAAAGGTGGGGGGAGGGGGCCTCCCCACTGAGGCCACTTCCCAGGGCTGTGAGGAAGGAGGCACAGAATGAGCCTGAATGAGTCATTCTCTGGGAGCAAGCAGAGCCTGTTCCTCGGGGTGGGGGGGCCACATGGGAAGCCCAAGGGGTGACAGTCCTCTTACATTCGGCTCAGGTCATCTGCAGGACCAAGGAGAGTTGGGGCAGGTTTTGGTTCTGGCTAACACTGCAGTAATCCAGATACTAAAAGGGAGCATACTTTTGGGAACTAAAAAGGGTAAATGCCCATGGAGATTGTCTCCCCTGACACCCCACAGCAGGCCCACAGGGCCATGGTGCTCTAATGAGGCCAGCGGGCCCATCTCCCATGCTATGGACTTAGAGAAGTAGTATACACACACACACACACACACACATATTCCACCACTGCCAGGAGGACCTTCAGGGAGACTGGGGCCAAGGACAATATCAGGTCTAAGCCCGTCAAGGACCCTCCGGGTCAGAGGCCTGCCCCCCTGAACTCCCACCTGAAGGAGATATGGAAGCCACTCCAGGGACTATGGTCTGAATCTTAGAGCCTTTGCATCAGAGGGACCCTCAGAGACCAGCTGTGACACCACGGCCCAGACTGGGACAAGAACTTTGTGCAAGAACCCAAAACAGCTCGTTCCTGGGCCTCCCACTCTCCCTACCTGCCTCTCCACACTCATGGAGTCACTCCCGGATCCCTGAGGCTCCCTCCACACTCACTGAACCCAGCCCTGACTGGGTACCACCTGTGGCCCAGACCTGAGCCTCAGGAGTACAAAGGGGGAGCCCTCCATTATGATGCCCTTATGAGAAGAACGGCCCTGTGGCCTACTGTGTGCCCAGCCACAGTCAAGGCCTGGTCTCTAGTAGACATGTGTCATAGATGTCAAGAGAGCTCAGAGTCTGGTGCCACTCATAGTCCCAACCTCAACCAGCTGTGTGAACTTGGACAAGCACGTTCCTTCCTCATCAGTAAGACAGGAAGATAATGGGGCCAGCACACTGAAAACACTCACTGTTGTTACTTTTAACTCACTTACAGTCTTGTTGGAGAGTGACGATGTACAAATAAGAAATAATTTCATAAGGGGAGGTGTTTTCTGAATCACAGCTAGACTGTGGAGTGCAGACAGAAAAAGCATAAAAAAGGATTAAAGGAGAGAAAAATTCTAGGTGGCGGGTAGTTTTTCGGCAGGGTTACTACGAAAAAGCATGCTAATATCTAACGCTTCCATGGCACTTGCTATGCTCCTAGCACTCTTCTAACGTTGACCACCACGCCGGAAAGTCAGTAGACCCATTTCACAGATGAGGAAACTAAGTCACAGAGTCTTGCCCAAGGGCACACACCCATAGCTGGAATGAGAAGCGGGACCACACCCAGAGTCCCCACCCCTGACCCTTGCACCAACGGAAGTATGCTTTCTTGGCTTGGGCTGTAAAGCCTGAGTGGGGCTCAGCAAGCCAGAAGTGGGGAAAGGCTCCCCCCAGAGCAGCAACCAGAGCAGGCAAAGGCTCCGAGGTAGGGCTGGGTGGGCGTGTGCAGGAAGAGTGAGGACATCCGCCCATCTTGAGTCACAGAGCAGCCCTCGGACACCACAGTGTTGGATCACTCATCAGTGGAGGCCCAGAAAAGGGAAGACTTTGCCCAGGTCACAGGCAGGGAAAGGCAGAGCTGTTGCTCATGCAGCCGCAGAGTGCAAGGACTGATGCACTAGCCAGGCTCAGAGTGCGAAGCCTGTCTCTGTCCTGTTGGCCAGGTCTCCCTGCTGTCTGCCCCCTCCCTGGTCTCCCTGCTGTCTGCCCCCTGGAGCGAGAACTCCCACCCCACAAACTTCCCAGGGATGCCCGGGACCACGTGGGGAAGGGATGGGCAGGTGCCTGGTAGAATGACCGTGCACCCCACCTGGCAGGTTGTTGCTCTCGCAGCCATGACTCTGCCCCACAGCCCTGGAAATGTGGGGGAGCCCCGGCCCCCCCAGGCCGTGGAGGTCCACCGGCTGGAACACCGCCAGGAGGAGGAGCACAAGGAGGAGCGGCAGCACAGCCTGCACATGGGTTCCTCAGTGCGGAGGAGGACCTTCCGCAGCAGGTGGGATCATCAGGGACCTCACCCAGGCCACTGCCCCACCCCGAAGGGTCCCCAGTCTGAGTGGGGAGGCATAGCCTGCTTTCCGGATAAGCCAGTCTGAGGTAAGAAGTTCAACACTGTCATCTGGAGACCCTTCTTTCTGGAGAATCCAGCCTGAAGTGGGAAGCACAGCCTTGCTTTGTGGAGATCCCAGTCTGAGGGGGGAGGCAAAGCTGTGCTTGCTAGTGTCCTGAGACAGGTTAGGTAGATGCTGCCTTAAGCTCAGGGACACTGGGACCAGATCTCCAGGCAATCCTGCACCAGCCCTTAACTCCCTTTTCCCCGGGCAGTGAGGAAGAGTATCAGTTCAGTGCTGCAGACTACGCCCTCGCAGCCGCCCTGGCTCTGACGGCCTCCTCAGAGACATCTCGGTAAGTCAGGTGACCTTTTCAGACAGCGCTGGGCTGAGAAAGGGCCAGTCCCCTGCCTCTACTAGGCTCCTACATTGGACTTACAGACTCTGCCCAGAGTTACATCTAGCACAGGGGCCTAGAACACTCTCTGGGTGGGTCCCCAGGCAGTAGTGAGACCCACCCCCGTGGAAGAGGGTGGGGGCCACACATCACCACAGGGCTTTGCCAGAGAGCATTGGGAGGCGGAGACCTGGGTTAGAAGGCCCAGTTCCTGGTCCTAGCAGCTTGAAGCAAGTCCCTGCCCTATAAAATAGGGGGACTACTCCTAACCACTTGGTCGTCATGAAGGCAAGAGGAACAAAGACTTGTGAAAGGGCCTTGGGACTGTAGCCATAGTACTTATTATGCACCTACTGAAAGCAGGGCATTCAGGTATTTTGGAAGCAAGAGAGGATTAAAAGCTGCTCTTGTCCTCAACAACCTTCAAGTGCAGCTGGCAAGGCTGGCGTGGGGAGGCCGGGAGGCCCTAGCCAGGGTGCCCCCACGAACCCTGGGCCCTCGGCCGCTGCCGGCCTCTGCTGCGCAGGGAGTCCCAGCTGAGGCGCCAGACCTCCGCCGTGGAGCTGGAGGAGCGGGGGCAGAAGCGAGTGGGCTTCGGCAACGACTGGGAGAAGACGGAGATCGCCTTCCTGCAGACCCAGTGGCTGCTGCGCCAGAGACGCGACCGGAAGGCGCTGAGGCAGCGGGTGAGGGGGTCTGGGGACCTGCGACCCATCACGGGCCACCCACCTCACCTGCCCTCCTCCCAAGGGGCGGCTGGACATCCCGGAAAGAGTCCAGGCCCTGGTCTGGGACTGGGTCTGAAGGCTGGCATCCCCGCCCTCCTGCTGTGTGACCTGGGGCAAGCAGCTGACCCTTCCTGAGCCTCAGTTTTCTCACCTATAAAACAGATGTGTGTGGTGTATAGACTCTCAGGGATAAGGTGGGGATTTTAAACCAGACTGGGCTTGTAAACTGACCTTCCCAGAAGAACCTCTGGAAATACTATTCCTGACAAACATCAGGGATCTGAAGCCACCCTCGGTGCCCTCTCCCGGGGCAGGAGAGCATAGCTAACACTCACATGGGCTTTCTCATTGCCCGTGATTTTTCCCTTAATCCTCACCACAACCCCACAGGAAGGTGGGGGAATATTATCACGCCTATTTTACAGATAAGGAAACTGAGGACTTGCCTATGGTCTCACAGGCGGGAAGTGGCAGAATCTGGCCTTGACCCCCCAAGCCAGCTGTTCCAAAGCCCATGCCCTGCCCTCTGTGCCACCTCGCCACTCAGCTGACCCTCCCAGAGCCTGCATGTGCAGGGGAACGGTGACAGCAAAGATGGGGAGATGTGATCCCCTGGCTCATGGGAGTCACAGATCCCTCCCGCCTCCAGACAGAGGAGAAGGTCCGGGAGGCCAAGGAGCTGAGGGAGCTGTGTTCCGGCCGGGGGCCCTGGTTCTGGATCCCTCTGCGCTCCCACGCCGTCTGGGAGCACGCCACGGTCCTGCTGACCTGTACTGTCCAGGCTTCGCCTCCACCCCAGGTCACCTGGTAAGCCACCGCGGCAGAAGAGAAGGGGGTCCTCACCTGCCCCCAGGCTCTGAGCTTGCAGGGTTAACAGAGTGTGTGTACGTTACATCCCAGCACCTCCTTCCAGGAGCCCACTTCCTCCCCCCTGAAGTTCTTGCTGCCTTAGGAAAGCTGCAACCCCACAAACCCTGAGCTCGGCCCGCCCCCCCCTTCCCCCGAGAGAGCAGCAGCTGCTCCAAGGCTCAGGATGGGTTATTCTTAGCCTCCTCCCGGCCAGCCTGGGGCAGGAAGACGGGGCCACTGGGGAGCCAGCCCTTGGAAAAATAGGACTCTGGTGGCAGAAGGCAGCTGCTCTGAGCTGGGCGTCTCCAGGCTTGGAAGATGATGGCGGGAAGCAGGCAGGGGACAGAGAAGCAGAACGGGAGGCGGGGAGGGCATCCCCCCCCCGCCCCCGCCCCATAGCGAGGAACTCAGACCTGGAGTGAGAGCCCTATGTCCAGTCCAGACCTTACTCTCTCTACAAACGCAAGGTGTGACTCCAGCCACATCTCAACCTCTCCGGTCCTGTTCCTTTCTCCTGTTCTGTAAAATGGGTTGAAGGCCTCCTGCCCAGCCTGCGTGTGGTGAGGATTTAATGCCACACTTACGGGGAAGCCTCAGAGCTTGAGAGGGGCTGGGAAAGTAGAAGACGCCATTCCTGGAAGTGTAACCACAGCAGAATCTGACCGAGGGGACGGGGGGCGGGGGAGGTGGCAAGTGGCTCCCACTGTTTAGGGGGCTCCCCCTGGGTCTTAGACCAGGGGCAGGTATGCTGGGGGATAAGGAGAGGATTTCAACAAATAGCTACCAGCAGAGTGATCGGCCCCAGCCCCAGACTCGGGCACTGAGGCATAGAAATAAACCAGACACACCCTCCCCTCAAAGAATGCTCAGCCCCAAAGAGAAATGTCATTGTACAGAGAAGTACATTCATGGGTGCAGTTGGGAATACAAGAGTAAAGATGAAGACAGCGAGGTGGCTGCCTCTCTCTCAAGGATCCAGGAAGGCTTCTCAGGGGAGGTGACACATAAACCAGATCTTGAGGGTGAATAAGGCCATGGTCTAGTAGGAGAGAGAGGATAAGCACATAAACAATAGAGATCATGAAGGAAAAAAGCAACATTGTATCCTTGAACCCACTTTTACTGACCCACCACTTTCTTCTTCTTTGAGCCCTGGGGCCACCCCTGGGTCAGAGAGGTAGTGTGACTTGTCTAAGGTCACACAGCCAGTTTGAGTCCGAATTCAAACTTGGATCTCTTGCCTCCCAACCGTCGGTGTTGCTACCAGCCTAGAGAGTTCGAAAGTGAAAATTGGGCTTGTTGTTCTTCCTTGAGGCATATGTAATGCTTCAGAAGTCAGAGACAGAGAAAGCACTTAGGCCAGGAGCAATCAGAAGAGGCATCGAGGAAGCGGGCTTCGGGGCTGGTCCTTGCCAGATGACATGCACTCACAAAAGGGTGCAGGGAGCTGGAATTCGTGCTGGGCACTGGATTTCTATGGGGACCAAGGCAGTCCCTGGCTGCAAGCAGCTGGCTAGGTAGGAGAACTGCTCCTGCCAGCTGGCCTGGGTTGAGGAGGGGGTCAGTGCCTCAGCTGTCCTGCCCGGTGGCCCCGCCCCGCCCTGTGCTGTTCTGGCACTGAGGCCCACAACTAAGGCATTCCGGAGGAGCCTCTCAGAGAAGAGACTCCTGTCCACCCTGCCAGCAGTGTTGCCACAACAGGGAACTGAGTGTGGTAAGTGGTAGAAGCTGACTGTGGTAAGTGGTAGAAGCAAGGCCAGGCACCCCTCCAGCAGAAGCAACACAGGTGGCCCCCAGTGCTCCTGGTTTTGGGGATCCGGTTTTCCACCGTTGGCCGTCGGTTTGGACAGGGTCATGCACTGTCCTGGCATTGGCCCCCAGGCTCTGACCAGCTCCTGGCAGACACCCTCCCCCTGGTCAAAAGGAAGATCCCAGCACACCCAGGCTCGTCAGGCGAGTACATTCATTCAGCAATTATTGAGCACTTCCTGAATGCAGGGACAACAACAAGACAAGTCAGGCAAGGCCCAGTCTGGACACATTAAGGTAGTAGAGGTAGGCCCTGGCCATGATTCTAGATGATATCAGTATCAGTCTCCCAGGCCCAGCAGCCTTCAAAAGTAAAACCCAAGACGGAAATCTGTGAAGAAAAAAACATTGAGATAAATAATAAAAACCTCACTGTGTTATGAGGGCCTCTCTGAGCCAGGCTGTGGGCCCAACGCCGCGCCTCAGTCATCTGGGCACTGTTTTATGACTGGCTGTCCCGTAGGGTCAGCTGCACAGCCTGTGTCTTCGCGGGGCTGCCTTGAGGTGGGAGACGGGGCCCCAGCGAGAGGCAAGATGAACACCGAAGTCTCTGGCTGTCCAGGCCTTGCCCAGAGCTGCAGCTGCTGCTTTTTCCTTTGAAAGTTGGAAGCTGGCCAGGCCGAGGTGTCTGGAATGTTCCTGATAAGTGGGGGTAGGGGGAACTGACTTTGGCCCCCAGGCCTAGGAGAGGTAGAAAGATTGGTTGTCAAGATACGGCACTGCCCTCCCCAAAGAAGACTTAGTTGGGCTTCTTTCAGAAGAGGGTGCAGCCTGGAAGGGGGGGTGGTGATGGGGTGTGGGTGTGGCACTGTTTGGTTGCCATGGACACAAACAGGGTGTGGGGGGGAACCGAGTCCCAGGAAGGAGATGCACTGAGCCCAGGGCGCCCTCTCTTGGCTGTGGCCTCCTTTCGACCTCAGACACCACTGGGACTGACTGTGCCCGCAACAGCCTCATAGACACAGAGGCCCAGAGAGGGGGACTGACTTGGGCAAGGTCACCCAGCCAGCTGGGTCAAGAACCCAGGCCTCCCAGACTTCACAGACTTTCACTCACCAGCCGTGACTCCTTAGGCCTCCAAACCCCAACAAGGGGCTGTGGACAGAGCCCCATCCCCAGAAATTCTGACTCCAGAATGATCTGGGACGCAGGCTGGGCACGGAGATTTTCTTAATGGCTTTAATAAGACGGGAGTTTATTTTTCTTTTGTCTGCGCGCCTGAGTTGGACAGGTTGGAGCAGCTGTGTGACTCTGCTCACAGACTCTGCTCCCCTCACTGCTGGAGGGCACAGCCCTGGGTTTCCTTGTGCAAGATGGCCACCGTCTGGGCCACATTCTTGCTGTCACATGGAGGGAACTATGACACAGAAGGGGGCAAAGGGTCATCAGTAGCGGCCACATGGCACTGTGCTTACTTTGTGGTGACAAGTCTTAGTCACATGGCCACACCTAGTAGAAAGAGGGCAGGAGGGCGCCAGGGTGGCTCAGTGTGTTAAGCCTCTGCCTTCGGCACAAGTGGTGATCTAGGGGTCTGGGGATCGAGCCCTGCATCGGGCTCTCTGCTCAGTGAGGGGTCTGCTTCCCCCACTCTCTTGCAGCCTACCTCTCTGCCTACTTGTGATCTCTCTCTGTCAAATAAATTTTTAAAATCTTAAAAAAAAAGAAAAAGAGGGCAGGAAGTTGGTGTCACACTGGGCGGTTCAGTGATGAATCCTGTTCCTTTAGAGTAAGAAGGAGGGGCCCCTGGATGGCTCAGGTGGTTTTGCCTCCTGGACTCCTGATCTTAGCTCAGGTCTTGATCTCAGGGTAGTGAGTTCAAGCCCTGTGTTGGGCTCCACACCCAGCATGGAGCCAACTTGAGAAAAAAGGAAAGAAAGGGGCACCTGGGTGGCTCAGTGGATTAAAGCCTCTGCCTTCAGCTCAGGTCATGATCCCAGCGTGCTGGGATCGAGCCCCGCATAGGGGTCTCTGCTCAGTGAGGAGCCTGCTTCCTCCTCTCTCTCTATCTGCCTGCCTCTCTGCCTACTTGTGATCTCTGCCTGTCAAATAAATAAATAAAATCTTTTAAAAAAAAAAAAAAGGAAAGAAAGAAGAGAGGAAGGAAGGAAGGAAGGAAGAAAGGGGGAATGGTCTCTGGAGACCAATGAAGAGCTTCTTATACAAATTTCCAAAGGCTTCTGTTCAGAACCCCGGCAAGCTGTCTCAAAGCACCCTAATGAGTGCCAAGATAAAGAACCGTCCTCCTGAGAGGCTGACAAGGGAGGAAGAATGGGGCACCTTCTGAGGCAACCCCTCAGAGGGCAGCTGCCACTAATTATAGGCTCCGTGTTCTCTGTCCCCTGACCCTTCCCAGAAGGAAAATGAACCCCAGAGTGTGGACAGTGCTCGGGGCACTAGAGAAAAGCTTTACGTATCTTGCTGCATTTGATTTTCCCTGCAACCTTATGAAGTTATTGCTCTTATTACTCCCATCTCACAGATGAGGACAACTGAGGTTCAGAGCAGAGAGGTGCTGTCTCACGTCCCATAGACAAGGGAACAGCACAAAGCTGAGGTTGGAATCCAAGCCTGAGAGCCTCCGAGTCCTGTCCCCTCAGAGCCACGTTGCCTGCCACAGACCTTTGTGTCCCCACAGGTACAAAAATGACATGAGAATCGATCCCCGCCTCTTTCCCGCTGGGAAGTACCGAATCACCAACAACTATGGGCTCCTGACACTGGAGATTAGAAGGTGAGACCCCTAGAGACACCCATGACCTCCAAGCCCCAACCCCCCACCCACCCGAAGCCAGAGCAAGACTTCAAATCCTTATTAACTGAGTCAGCCTCGTGTTCAAAAGAATCTGGGGTGCTCATTCATGACATGGGGCCTCCTCTTGCCTCCAGAGAGTCAGGTTAAGTGGGTCTTATTCTGGAATGGGGCCTGGAAATCAGTATTTAACAGATATTCGTATGTCATTCCAATGCCCTGGAATACACGAGAAGAAATTCGGAGCCAGAGGCCAGCTGGATAGACTGAAGGCTGAGCTGGGAATGCGGCGGGTGCTCCCTGCCGGGGAGAGAAAACAGACACACACACACACACACACACACACACACACACAGAGGCATAGGAGCAAGGAGAGGCGGCTGGAGGGGAGACAGCTGGATGGGCCTGTCAGGAGATAGTGACTCTTAAGCATGGTTTTGAAGGGAGAAGGAGTGGGGCTTCTGGGTGGCTCCGGCAGTTGAGCTCGATATTGGCTCAGGTCTTAATCTCAGGGTCATGAGTTCAAGCCCCACATTGGGTGCAGAGCCTACTTTAAAAAAAAAAAAAAAAAACAAAGGCAGAAGCAGCACCCATGGAGTGCAGGCCCTAGGGGCTGTGAGCACAGTGATCCCCAGAGCACACATTAGGGCTCCCATGAGACACCACGTGCTGACTTCCTGCCGGTGCCAAGCCCTGTATAAGGGGACACACACACACACACACATATACAATTAATGCTGCTCATCACCATTCCCACAAGGAAGCCTTGACCGTGGTGCAGTAAAGGACACCCAGGCTCCAAAAGATGTAGGGTTCTGCATGGCTTGTATAAGGCAGGAGACTGAGTTTGAGGCCGTTCCCTCCCGCTGGGTTCCTTCCAATACACCAATCCCTTCCTCTCAACCAACTTGGGCTTCAGAGCCACAAATCTGGACAGGACATCGATCCTACCCTCCAGAAGCAAAGTGGGGAGACATGGACATAAGTATCTGACCACAGGAGACCACAGAGGGTGGGGGCCGTGGGCTGGGCAATCAGGGAAGGCATGCAGAGTCAAGGTTGCCTGGAGAGGCAGGTGGGCCCAGTCCTTGAAGCAGGACAGATTCCCACCCCAAGCAGTCGGGTTAAGAGTGGGGATTCCAAGGAGCCTCTCTGCTTGCTGATGGAGCCAGATGGCCACAACCCAATGACTCTCTGTGTCCCCAGTGTAGCCCTGGAATGGACCCGGCACAAGCTCTGGGAATGAGATGGGGTTGGCCTGACTAGTGATGAGACCAAGGACTGAGACTGAGCACACCTGGGCATCTGGCCCAGTTCTGGCACAGACTGGCAGGGGTGCCCCGCTCCTGCTCTAAGTCTGTGCCCTGCTCCTGCTCCTGGACTCTGATTGGGAGGTGTTGACAGGGCAGGAGGCTATGCCTGGGAGCGAACTTGTCACCTTAATGCTGGGTTGAATTCTGGGTGCTGTGTGACTCTGGGCAAGTCACTTAACCTGTCTGATCCTACCAACTCGGGAATGACGATCATATTTTCACAGTTCTTTCACCTGAGTTGGGTTAGGCTGGTATTGTGTCCCTAGTTCTTCAGAGAAGGACATTGAGGTCCAGCAAAGGGCAGTGGCACACAGCAAAGGCACACAGTGTCTGTGTGTCCAAAGGCACACAGCATTTCAGAGCTGGGGCCTGAACCAGAGCCTAAAGTCCCCACCCCCACCCCCGCCAAGCCTTCATGTGAATGCCTGCCTCTCCCACCCACACGTGGGGACTTGAGTTTCCCATGGAGCCCAGCAGTCTCGGGGGGCCCTTCCTCTCTCCTTTTCAGATGCACCGTGGAGGACGCAGCCACATACACGGTGAAGGTGAAGAATGCCTATGGCCAGGCCTCCTCCTTTGCCAAAGTCCTTGTCCGAAGTAAGCACTCCCATTCCCACCAGTCAGGCTAGCCCGCAGCACCCCCAGGGTGAGCAGAGGAGGACGTGAATCTGCGCTTAGACTGGAGAACGGCCCCTTGATGCAGGGGTATTAGGCCTGGGAGGCCCCTTGATGCAGGGCTATTGGACCTGGGACCGAGTGACCAAGACAGCCATAGAGACTCACTTCCCTGGAGCCTGCGGAACAAGGGAGAGTCCCTGAGATTGCACAACCTATACAACTATCTCCAAAAGCCGTGTTCATTTCATTGGGCTGGGCTGGGGGTCAGGACCCAGCTTATGGCCCCCAGGAGGGTGGCCTGGTCCTGCCAGCCCTCCTGAGGGGGTCCTTAGGGGGAAAGGCTGAGCCTTCCCAACTCCCCCCTGGACCTGACTTCCCCAGTTGGGTTCTGGTGCATATTTCCCAGTGGAGCAGCTCCCGACTGGTGGGGTTCTCCCAGGGGCATCTGAGAGGCACAAGGCCGGGGAGACACTCAGGAGTCAGCCAGGCCCATGTCCGCATTCTGGCTCTGCTGCTGACCGGCTGTGTGAGCCTGGGGTACCTCGCCTCACTTCTCTGAGCTTCCTTGTCTGTAAAGGGGGTCTCCCCCCATCGCACTCAGGTGCTCAGGTGAATTAAAAGAGATGGTAGAGGTAAAGCGTGGCCTGTAGTGGGTTTGGGGAAGCCGTAATTCTCTCTTCCCCGCACCATGAGGAGGGCGGAGCACAGCCAGCAGGCCATGTCTCTGGGCCCAGGAAACTGCTGCCTTGTCCTCAGGGCCCCTGAGAGAGAGGTTGCACACACACACACACACACACATGCGCGCACGCACACACACTTACACACACTCCCTGGGCAGCAGACAGGCTGGCATCCAGCCCCCTCCCTGCCTCTCATCAGACCTTGTCCTTCACAGTCCTCTCCCTCCCAACTGCCCTGTTCCCCAAATAGCTCTTGGAAGGCAGCTGTCCCCTCCGCCAGTCCAGCTCTCTCTGGCATTTGGGCTGCCCTTATAGGCTATGCTGCCCTTATAGGCTATGCCTAGATTCAAGCCCAAGGTCAAGGATCAGGGCCCTGCCTCCCTCTGTCCACCCATCCTTCCCATCCCTTCTTCCAGACCCCTGCCCCTCTCTCCATCAAGGCCAGCAACTCTGGGATCCACCCTCAGACTCCAGCCAGCCTCCTCCTAAGGGGATCCACTCACAGCCATTACCATCACTCCCCTGCTCTCATCTCCATAGCAACTGGTAAAAGGCCCCGGGTTGGGAAGCAGGAGGTCTGGGTTCTAATCCTGAGTCTTTCACTGACTTTGTGTGACTCTGGGCAGCCTCCCAGCCCCCTCCAGGCATCACTCAGGAAGGGCCTTACCAGGGACCAGTCCCAACATGGGTTCAGGCTGCTGGGGTACTAGCTGGGGGATTATGCCTCAGTTTCTTCATCTGTACAAGAGGATGAAATGGCACTAACAGACAAGGCACTGTGAGGATAATATGTGAATTAATATGTCCCATGTGAACAAGAGCTATTATTAGGCTCTGTGATCTTTGTCAACATCGCTCTGGATATCACCCATAAGCCCCCAGATGGCCCTAGTCTTAGCGCCGCCCTTCCCCTGCTCTGTCCCCACCAGAAATCCCATGCTGACCAGAGTTGGCCTCTATGCAGACTGCATGATCCTGACAGTGGGTCTGGGCAGAGGATGGAAATAGCCATTTATTGAGCACTAACTGTGTGCCCGGTTCTGGCTGAGGGCTTCGTTCACGTGAACTCACTTATTCAGAACCCCACCATCAGAGCGAGGAGCCACTGCCCCCAAGTTACCGAGGAAGGAGAGGCCCAGAGGGGTGAAGGAACTTCCAGCGGCCAGAGGGAGACTCACCAATAGACCAGGATGGAAACCCACAGCCAAACCCTTGCCTCTAATCTAATAGGGATATGAGGTCTGAACTTTCTCAAACTCCATTTGCTTTGGATTTTCAGCTTACGTGGGGAAGGATGCTGGCTTCGATTCGGAGATCTTTAAAAGTAAGGAGGCTCAGGGAGCCACGGCCTTCGGGGAAGAGGGTGTCTGGGCTCCTTGTCATACCTTCTTCCATAGCCCCCTTCAGAATATTAACCAACCATTGTCCACAGAGACATGTCATTGCCTATGAGCTGTTCACACTTGCCCACTGGCTTCTGGGGGTCCCCGGGCACCCCAGAGTGGCCCCCAACTGCCGAGCTATCCAGGAGCCAAAACTGAGTGAGAAAGGCAAAGCCAAACAGACAAAAGGGCATGGCCTTTGGATAGCGGCTCTTCTGGCTCATCTGATCCCACCTAGATAAATCTCGGCCCCACCTCCACCCACTCCCAGGACAGGGCCCCTCCTTCCTGGCTAAGAGCACCCCAGAAACTATGCATCCTGACTCAGAGGAGTGGAAATGTCCCAGGCTAGGCTAGGTGGCCTCTGAAGACTGCTGCCCTAACGTCTGTTCCCACCCCAGGACTGATGTTGGTCCCCAACGTGGAATTCACGTCAGTGCTGAAGCCAGTCTTCGCGCGAGAGAAGGAGCCCTTCTCCCTGTCCTGCTTATTCTCGGAAGATGTGTTGGATGCTGAGCAGAACATCCAGTGGCGCCAAGATGGTGAGCCCCGCCCCCCACTCCGTCCTGGTCCTCAGCCTTCAGGGGCAGAGATGGAAGCCAGAGAGGGACCACGCTGCTCTTCATCTGGGGGGCAAGGGGAGGCCAAGGCGCAGTCACAGCCACTGCCCACTGATAGCCAGGGAGGGGAAGGATGTCTGACCCTCCTTCCCCACCTGTGACCAGGCTTGCAGCCAAAGGACAAGGAGCACAGTGGCCGACAAACACCCCTAGGGAGACCGCACCTGCTGGGGGCTGGGGGCAGGGGGTGGGAGGCGGGGGAGGCAGAAGAGTGGGAAAGCCACAGCAAGCCCTGAGAGACATTTATGATAAGGCTGAGATGTCTTCCCAAACGTGTAGACCTTCCAGAATGGAGGTCCTGACAGGAGAGGGGAACACAGAGCAGGACGGCCCCACACTGTGGCCTCGGTGTGGCCTCAGGGCAGGGCCCACTTCCTGAGCCCCGGAGGCCCCTTCACCGAGTCCCCGTCCCTCTCACTAAGGTTACACTGCTGAGTCCCCACTCTTCTCCCCACACCCCTCGAGAGGCCCTCTACCTTCCGCACGGACGCCCCAACTCCCTCAGTGAGCCCCCAACCCCTTTCCCGAGCCTCCATGCCTTCAGCAAGCCCCCACTCCCTTCACTGAGCTTACAAACCCCACCCACTGAGCCCCCAACACCCACAGTGACCCCCCCAACCCCCATGCAGAGACGCTGACCCTCACAAAAGGGCCCGTCTCTCATTTCCACTTTGTCACCTCCAACTCCTCCCTGGGCCTTTGACCACTTCTCTAAATGCTCACTCCCATGTTGAGCCACCGTCCCCCCCCGGACCTGGCCCCACTCCCCAAACCTTCAGCAGAGGAGAGTTCGGGGCCACGTTGGCAGAGCCCTGGAGATCACTACCCCCTCCCCAACTCCCCAGCTAAGCCTCAGGCTATAGCCCCACCACCCACACCACCCACACCAGCCATACCAGCCACACTGCTGCCTCAACTCAGACCATCTAAGGGTACCCAGGGGAAGCCAGGGCCCATATTGGACCCCTCCTCTCCTCAGGGAGACTACTGAGATCCTCAGGACGCCGGCAGATCCTCTATGAAGACCGCCAGGCATCCCTGAAGGTGTCCTGTGCCTATAAGGAGGATGAGGGGCTCTACACAGTCCAGGTGCCTTCCCCCTTGGGGCTCCAGGAGCAGAGCGCTTACGTGTTTGTGAGAGGTGAGTGGGGGCTTGGAGGGTAAAAGGTGTAGCTGGAGCCCAGCAACCAGATGGGCTGTGGCACCTTCGGCAAGTTTCCCTGCCCTCTCGGGGCCTCAGTTTCCCTGTTATAAATAGGGGTGTTGAGTGAGAGTCTCCAAGAAACCCTTCGGCATCCTATGACCCTCCAAAAAGATACAGCTTGAGTCTCAGACCTAATGGGAGGTGTGGAGGGAGCACTGAGCATGGGCTGGGATGATTCCAGTACCTGGTAAGTTCTGCCTCTTGGTCTTTAAACTGATTCAGGTTCAAATCCTGACTTTGCCACTTCATTAGCTGGTGACCTTGAGCAAGTCACTTTTCCTCTGAGACTCTGTTTTCCCAACCACAAAATGGAGGGATGCTACAGGGTTCAGTTTCATTACACTGATCATTCAGGGGCATAGAGTGCAATGGGCCCCTAATGACTGGTACTCCCACAGCCTCCCAGATGCTGTTGTTAAAAAGGAGGGCTGGGCAGGGAGCCTGCTTCCCCCCCCTCTCTCTCTCTGCCTGCCTCTCTGCCTATTTGTGATCTCTGTCTGTCAAGTAAACAAATAAAATCTTAAAAAAAAAAGGAAACTATTATTCAGGTCCTTGAGGACCATAAGATCACAAGTGAGCCCTGGAGGGTTCCCCCAAAGTGGTTGCTGGGAGGGAGTGGGACGGTCCATGGCCAAAGAGACACCAAGTGAGGAACCTTCCTCTTCCCCTCCTCCCACCCCCTACTCTGGGTCTCAGATGCAGCAGCCGAGAAGCCAGGGGCCCCGGGTTCCCCTCTGAATGTCCAATGCCTGAACGTGAACAGAGACTGCCTCATTCTGACTTGGACCCCACCCAGCGACACCCGGGGCCACCCCATCACCAGCTACTCCATCGAGCTGTGAGTCAGCCTCTTGAGGGGCAGAGCCTCCTGGGGGAGACCTCGTGAGAGTAAGAGCAGGGGCCACAGGATAGAGAGAGCCCCCTGCCTAGCCTCAGAACCGGGCGGGAAGGAGACCAGGTCATATGATATAGGGGCAAGAGAAAGGTATCCGTACCTCCAAATCTGTCACCTCCGGTACCTGGAATTCCACCACTGGAGTCAGCCGTGTGGACCCTGGGAGGGGCAAACATGACATGTTTGGAAATGAGCCTGAGTAGGTATGTTGGCTCCCTTTCTCTCTGAGTGACAGAGAGAGACAGGACAGCACTGACCCGGAGGGGAGGGGAGGGCCCGGAACATCCCACCCCCTGCACAAGCTGCCAGGTCCTGGCCCTAGTCTGAGGTGACAGATGCCCTGCCTCACAGCAGGTACTGAAGCTGCGTGCCTAACCTCACGGAGTCCTTGCGATCCTGTCCAGGGCAGCAGGGGACTCTGTGGTGCCCCATTCTACAGATGAGGAAACTGAGGCACATGCGGTGACGACTTTGCCCAAAGTCACATTGCTTTTCAGTGGTAGGGCCAGGATTCTGACCCCACGAGCCCACTGTCCCACCCAGCTGGCAGTGCGTGCCGGCGTACCAAGCGAGGGCAGTGGTACCCGGATGGCACAGAGAGCCCAAAGTTGGAGGGTCCATCTGGACCGCACGCCAAGTTAGGGAGTGGGCGGCCCTTGGGTAAAATCCGAGTTCTATCATTCACGAGGTTTTGAGAGGAGAGCAGGACTCGAACTGGTAGCCTGGGGTGAAGGAATGGCCTTGGTAGGGGCTCAGACCCGGCAGGTGTGAGTCGGGGGCAGGGCCTGAAGCCGGAGCCTCTCTCCTGCAGGTGCCAGGGCGAGTCTGCGCAGTGGGTTCCCTGGCACGAGGCCCCTGGGGGTACCTGTCGGTGCCCCATCCAAGGCCTTCTGGAAGGCCAGAGCTATCGGTTCCGGGTGCGAGCCATCAGCAGAGCAGGCAGCAGCCTCCCGTCCAAGGCATCAGAACTGGTTGTCATGCGCGACCATGATGAAGACCAGAGAAAGACAGGTGGGTGCAGAGGCCCTGAGGAACATTCTAGAGCATCCATCAGGGCACTCTGAGGACCGCTGCATGCAGGACACAGGTAGCACAGACCCCATACCAAGCCTTATTCCAAGGGGTTGGGGGAGACAAGGCACAGCCCTCGGGAAGTGCTAGTCTGATGAGGGAGACACAGTCTCAGGAACTCCTAGGCTGTGGGAGGAAGCACAGTGCTGTCCTTAGGAACCCCTGGCCTGAGGGGGAAGGGACAACTAGTCTAACGGAAGAAACACAAATCTGTCCACAGGAGATGCTAATCTGAGGGGGGGAACCACAGCACCTTCTTCAGATACCCTAAAGGAGAAAAACAGCCCTGCCTCAGGAGCCCTGAGCTGGGAGAGATATGGGGGTGGTGGTGCAGGCACCACCCTTTCAGCCTTGAGGGGTCACCCTGACTTGGGTTTGCCTCCCAGCTCCGCCTTACCCTAGCTAGCCAACCCCAGGCCCATTACTTCTCCTCTGTCCCCATTTGTTGCAAGGAGACAGGGCATCTCTCAGGGTCTAGAACAGCAGTGTTCCACTTTGGACCACTTTCTCCATTTGGAGAAATGCAGGCTCAGAGAGCACCTGCCTGAGGTCACACTATGAGGGGCCCAAAGGCCAGGACTGGGAAGAGGGTGAGGAATCAGCACCCCGAGTGGACAGGTCCTGCTCTGACCCTCCCTGACCCGGCCCCACCCCCACACACCCTGCACCCCCTGCTTCTCCCCCAATGGGCTCTGTTCTCCACCCTAGAGATCTCCTTTGACCTGGGAAACAAGATCACAATCAACACAGATGATTTTGAAGGTACGTGTGAACCTCCTGACACTCTGCCTCGAGCTGTGAGTCAGCCTCTTTTGTTTCTGGAAACTCGGGGGAAACAAAGTGGCCGAGAGGCGGAAGGTGTCTGTGTGCGGGCTATGGGGAGGCGAGGGCGGGTGAGGTCCATCTGGAGGAGGCCAGGGTCCTCAGGTGACCTCGGCCCGTCTTGCCGTGCCCCTTGTGGAGGAGGTGGCATGTTGGGGAAGGTCCTGGGGAGGACATCGGGAGACGAGGCTTGTGGCCCTGGCTCTGCCTGGCCCTGCTGGATGACGAGGAGCAAGTTCCTGCCCCTCTCTGGGCCCAGCTCCTCGTCTATGAAATGAGGGGTCTCTGAGGGCCCACCCCATCTCCTCCTCGATGACTCTGATTCCAGACTTTGTGACCATCCCCTCGCCCCCCACCAACGTCCACGCCAGTGAGATCCGTGAAGCCTACGTGGTTCTGAGCTGGGAGGAGCCAAGGCCTCGGGGCAGAGCTCCCCTGACATACACTCTGGAGAAGGTACAGAGACCCCATGGGCCCCAGCCCCAGGCTGGGCTGAAAAGCAGACACCGCCGGCGCATGGAGGCATCGGGGGCATGGGCAGGGGGACAGCTGGAGAGACGGCAGACGGTGTCCCTGGGTGGCTTTCAGAGACTAGAGGAGAATCTGTACCTGGAAGGTACCTGCCCCTCCATGGGGGCAGACCTTCCAAAGTGACCTGAGCCCGGTGTGGCCAGTGACTGGCAACAGCTCCTGGGGCTGTTCGTGGAAATGCCCAGAATTAAGACATACAGATGATGGTGACAACAGTACAATCCACCATTTCCTGGGTACCCCCCCACCCCCGGGTCTGGCTGGCATGAGGCCACACATCGGGTCCAGCAGGAATTCCTGGCCAAGGCCATGTTGGGAGGGTACCCACGAGCCAGGGTCACAGTGGGCAGCCCTCCCATAGCAGGGGGTTGGGGGCGGGCTGCCTGGAGGCAGTTCCCACCCACATGGGGCAGGGGCAGGTGTCTGGGGCTGTGGGCCGCTGGTGCATGCAGGGCGGATCTCATAGCGGAGCTGAGGCAGCTGGCAGGGTGAAAAACAGCGTGGTGTTAAGATCAACTCAAATCCTGGCTTCTGCTGTGCAAGCCAGGTTCCTGAGCTCCCTGAGCCTCAGTTTCCTCTGGGGGCAAATGGAGAATGAAATAAGACGCCACACGCAGCCGGGCCAGCAGCTCCAGGCCTGAAAACATGCCCCGAGGACACATTGTTGGCCCTAACCCCCCTAGAGGAAGAGACGAGGTTTGCTTCTCATTACTCACCGTGCCCAGCACAGGACCTGGCACTCAGCAGGTGGACAGTACAGGGTTAGTGAAAGTCCCAGGGAGGAGTCTCCACCTCCGGTTGTTCATCCGGGCCTCTCTTGGCACACTCAGGGCAGGGGAGGGGGGAGGGAGGGGAGGGAGTTCAAATCTGTGTGACCTTGGGCCAGTTATGGAGTCTCCCTGTGCCTCAGTTTCCTCTTCTGTAAAAGAGAGATAATAACCATACACACCTCATAGAGCCAATACAAGGACCAAGTAAGGCACCTATGGACTTAGAATAGAGAACACACATAGAGGCACACAGGAGGTGCTCAGCAATGTTTGCTGGTTTTATTGTGGGGTTGTGTGGGGGGGGGGGGCAAGCTGAGTTCTGGACTCCTGGCAGGTGGGTGGGCCTTGGGAGGGGAAAGCATGGCAGGTAGGGAGGTAGGGTGCACGGCGGGGTCAGCGAGTTCCCCCAGTGCTTCTGGATCTTTCCTGGAACCAGCACTGCCCTCAGCTTGTCACCCTCTATCTGCCCAGAGATGCAGGATTTGTGGCTACCTTTTGGGTCCCTTACGCTGGGGAGAGTGAACAGGTTTGGGGACACCCACAGCTGGGCTTAAATACCGAATACACCAGTTATTAGATGCATGACTTTCAGCCAAGGGACTTAAACTCCCTGAGCACAAGTTTTCTCACTGGTGGGGAAATTAATACCCCCCTTCAAGGTTATCATGAAAACTCATTCCTTTTCTCATTTATGGGTCCCGCCAAACATAGACTGAGCACCTCCCATGTGCCAGGACTCTTCCCGGCCCTGCGGACATGGCAGTGGATAAAACAGGCAAACCCCTGCCTCATGGAGCTGAGCTTCGAGTCAGGGGTGTGACGGTAAAGGAAATAAATCAGGAAAATCCTTAGCACATTAGCTAGTGGTAGGCATAAAGGCAAAAGACTAAAAGCGGGAAAGGGGTCTGAAGTGTTGAGGGAAGGGGTGGCTGACATTTTAGATTAGAGGCTGGGAGTTCTCCCTGAGAAGGTGAGTTTTGAATAAAAACCTAAAGGAAAGGAGGAGCCCACCAGAGATTTCTGCAGGGAAGAACATCCCCGGCAAAGGGGTAAGCAAGTGCAAAGGCCCAGAGGCAGGAGTTGGGCCTGGTGCCATCGGGAATAGCAGGGAGGCATGGGGCAAAGGGGGAGTGAATGTGACCAGACAGGTAGCAAGGGTCAGGCCACAGAGAAGCTTTGGCTCTAAGGGAGATGGTGGTTGTGGGCAGCCGGGGACAGGGATCTGACTTGTGTAGTGAAGGGATCTTCTGACCATCATTTGGAGAAAAGAGTGATGTAGCTCCGGTAAAAGATGATGGTGGCTTGGATCAAAGTTGTAGCCAGGGCATCAGGGTGGTAAGCCAGGGTGGGATTCTGGATGAATTCTGAAGATGGGGTCAAATGGATTTGTTGATGGAGCCTATTTGGGGTGGGAGGGACAAAGGGAAGGACTCCAGGATACCTTCAAGGATTTTTTTGGCCTGAGCCACTTAACCTTAACTGGTTAAGGTCCCATTAACCAAATGTGGGTGATTTGGGGAGAAGATCCAGAGTGGAGTTCCGGACACGGAGGATGTGAGATGCTCGGTAGGCACCGGGCAGAGATGTGGAGGAGGCAGAAGGGTCCAGAGCTCGGTGTTCAGAGGCAGCCAGGGCCGGGGGTCAGAAGTGAATGAGAGCCCCCAGCACAGAGCCCAGTGCCAGGCAGCTGCTTCACCAATGTGCCTTTCTCTTCCTTTGTCACAGTCAGTCATAGGTAGTGGCACCTGGGAGGCCACCCATACAGACACTCCTGTGAAATCCCCAAGGTTCGCCCTTTTGGATCTGGAGAAAGGGAAGTCGTATGTCTTCAAAGTGAGAGCCATAAACCAGTATGGCATGAGCGATCCCTCGGAGCCCAGTGAGCCCATCGCCTTGAGGGGGAAGCCAGGTACTGATGTGATGCCGGAGATGGGGGCTAGGCCAGGCCAGGCCAGGCTGTCAGCCTCCAGGGCCAGGGCCCCATCGCCCGCAGGGACAAAACCATGCTCATTTCCCTGTCCCTGACCCCTTCTTCCCATCTTGAAATGGCAAAGCAACATGATCTCAGGCCTGTCAAGTTTCAGAACACCAGGAATCGCATCTCTCTGGGTAGGGAGCTCGTGAGAGTTCGGGGATTTTTTTCCAGCTCAACAATTCATATGTTGCAGAATCCAGCTGGTCCAGTGCAGGGGCCAAGTGTGAGCAGGGGTGTCCCTCAGGTCTAACGCTGTCCCACCCAAGCTCTAGCTCCCCAGGCCGGACGCCTCTCAGCAGCCACACTGTGTGGACCTGGGCGAGTCATTGCCTACCCGCAAACCTTGCTGTCCTCAGCTGTCAAATGTGCTGTTCCCAAGGCCTGGTTATGGCTCCCACCTCCATCCCTGCGTCTCCCAGGTGCAGCTCCGTCCTGGTCCCCACTCCGGGGCCCCTCCCTCTCCTGAGGCCTCCGGATTCTGGGGCTCTTTGAGTTTTGATAAGATCAGATCAGAAGGTTCCCTGCAGCTGGCCCTTTAAGGAGCCTAGCGGCAGCACTACCAAGCCCAGGGGAGCCTGGTGGGCTGCGGGGCCCATCTGGGGGAGAGAGCAAAGTCCTAGATTTGCTCTGTTCCAATAATATAGGAAATATATGTGTGTGCGCACGTATATACATATGTATTATATGTGTATTTGTGTGTGTGTGTATATATACATATGCATATATACATTCATAGCAAATATGAACGGGTTGGTGAGCAAGTGATGTTTTCCTTTGATTCTGGCCCAGTTAACATTTAGCCACAATTCGGGGTCTGACCTATGAGCGGTTTATGACTGAATGTGTGATCACAGTCTCTGAAGCACAAAGAAGTTTTAGGGCAAAGTTCTCGTACACGTCAGTAAAAGAAAGAAGAGAAGAAGAGGGGGAGGGGAGGGAAGGGAAGAAAAAATAAAAAGCGTTTACTTGTATGAGAAAAGTAAGATTATTATACAAAAATGGGAAAACACCAAAAAAAGCAAAAAAGAGTGGCCGGGGAGGAGAAAGGGACAGAGACTGAAGATGAATGAATGGAGGCTTTCGTGAGGAAGCGGAGATATTTGGAGGTGAGAGGGGAGAGGACTTGTGACTAATAGGGCCCGGGAAGGGCACCCCCCCCTCGAGGCTCCTGGGTCATGCCTGCCCCCCCCCCGTCCCCGCCCCCTGGATTGCAGGGGTTGGGGGGGTTCTCCCAGCCTTTCCCCACTCCCCCCTCCTCCCCAGTTTGTTAGGCCAGCATCTTCACACAGCCCACGTTTCTGTTTTTTAGCTACTCTCCCTCCTCCAGCTCAAGTTCAAGCGTTCCGAGACACGCAGACATCTGTATCCCTGACCTGGGAGCCCTTGAAAGACACCCCAGAGCTCCTGGGTTATTACATCTACTCCCGGGAGGCGGGATCATCTGAGTGGCAAACTGTGAACAACAAGCCCATCCAGGGCCGCAAGTGAGTTTGCCCCACCCCTCCCGTAAGGACTGCCCACACCTGCCGTTCCTAGTGTGCTGCTGGGCACTGTTCTTTCTTCTTCTCAGATGGAGGCATAGAGCGCTTAAGTAACTTGCCCAGACTCCCTTAGCTAGTCATGGAGACACTGGGACTTGGCCAGGACGACCTTGTCTTTGGCACACACTGGCTGAGGGCATCCTGTCTCTAGAGGAGATGGACTGAGTCTCGTCTGTCCTGGAGCTTAGAGACAGAGAGAGGCAGAGGATGCGGCCACAGGCTCTGCCTGCACCCCTCCCTTGCCTGGGGCTCTTGCACTGACACTTGCCTCCCCAAGCCTGGGGGAGACATAGAGCCCCCGCTCTATGGAGCCACCACACTCTCCTCCCCGCTGAAGCTCCCGCCTCACAAGCCCCTGGTCCTTGCAGGTAGTGAACCGTGAGGCTTCTGGGCTCACATTTTGAGGCTCTGTGGGGTCAAGGGCTTGGGTGGCGAGGGCTCTCCCCACCCTTCCATCAGCCGGCTGGCTGAGCCCTGAGCACAGTCACCTGGGTCCCCCTTGGCCAGGAGCCTCTTGACCATCTGACCCAGAAAAAGGGACAGGACCTTGAACCCCACAAGTTGTTGGTGTCTCATGGTCATCTGTGAGGGGTCACTCACAACTTGTTATTGCTAAAGATCCCAAGTGGGAGAATCATCAAAGTTTTTACAGATTCGGACAGATTTGACCAAGTTGTCAATAGAACATCTCCCCCCGGCTTGCATTTGGTGTGGTTCCATGAGGGAGTCACTGGAAGGGAGTGGCCTGTCTGGGACACTTATCACACACGGTGTGGGGGGAGGGGGCACGGGGTCCTCTGGAATGTCTAGAGAACTCGTGTGTGCATACCATCAGCGACATGTGTCATGGCTGGAAAGAGGCAACCACCACCGCCGGGGAGTGCTGCCTGTGTGAAGGCATCAAGGGAGCCCCGTAGGGCTGTGGGGGTCCGGTTCCCTGCCCTATGGCCGGCCCCACAGCACCAGGCTTTCACTGGAGGTGCTCAGACAGCATCCGAATGTCTGAATGGATGAATAACAGATGGGCAGCTCTGCGCTCTGATTCAGGAGGCCTGGGCTGTCCCGACTCTGTTCCTAACGGGCTGTGTACTCTCGGCTCGCCTCTTTCCTTGGGGGAGGCCCTCCCTCCCCACCTGTAAAATGAAGAAATGGGACAGTTTGATCCCTCGAGATTCCCCCCCCCAAAATTCCAACATTCATCTTCATCCTCATCTCCAAAACAGGGGTGTTATGACGAAGGCCCGAGTTTCCGTAGATGACAGGGGGCGCCGTGGCTAGATGTGTGCATGTGGCTGCGGTCACTGCTGTCATCGTCACCTTCTGGCCCCACAGGGGCCAGTCTCTAGGGAGTCACCCCTGGCCTCACCCGTTCAGGTCCTCCCTGAGCCTTGTCCCCTTGGTGCTCCGTCTGTCTTACTGAGGCATGTTCCCCATTGGAGTGCGTGTCCCCAAGCAGGGAACTGGTTTCTCTGCCAGCCATCAGCACTTGATTTCGGTCCTCGGGTCTCGTCAGGGATGCCTGGCTGGGAGAAGCTCCCTGTAGGGCCAGATTTGCTGCAGGACGCTGTTGGTAAGGGAAAAGAGAGAAAGGGGTCTGCCATTTGGGTTTCATCAAGAAGGGACAGGATGGGGATATTTTTCTTTAAACCAGAACGTATCTGGATGTAGGTCTCTGGTTGACAGTTCTCCTTGGGGGCCTTGGAAAGGACACCAGGCTGTAGAATCACAGCACTCGGAATAAGGGACACTGTCGTGTTTCAGGGACGAAGCCCAAGTCCTGGAGATGCGCCAGGTGGCACAGGTCTGGGGTTGGCTCCCTGGGCCATGACTGTGTGAGTTCAAGGTGGAGAACATGATGGTCTGATTTACAGATATTACGAAATAATGACCACCAGAGGCTTAGTCAACATCCGTCATCTCATATAGATACAATAAAAAGAAAAGAAAGAAAGAGAGACATACAGGTGGCTCAGTTGGTTAAGTGTCTGCCTTCTGCTCAGGTTGTGATCCCAGGGTCCTGGGATCAATTCCTGCCTCGGGCTCCCTGCTCAGTGGGGAGCTTGCTTCTCCCTCTGCCCCTCACCCCATTTGTATTTTTTCTCTTGTTCACTCTCTCTCAAATTAGATTTTTAAAAATGATTTTATTTATTTATATGCCAGAGAGAGCAAGTGCACAAGCAGGGGGAGCAGCAGTGGGAGAGGGAGAAGCAGGCTCCCCGCTGAGCAGGGAGCCTGATGCGGGCCTCTTTCCCAGGACCCTGGGATCATGACCTGAGCCGAAGGCAGATGCTTAACCAACTGAGCCACCCAAGGGTCCCTCTTTCAAATTAATAAATAAAATCTCTTTCTTTTTTTTTTTTTTTAAGAAAGAGATGATTTCTCCTTGTAATGAAGACTTTTAGGATCTACTCTCTAACAGCTTTCTCATATATCACATGGTGGGGTTAACTATGGTTGCTGTGGTGTGTATTACACCTCGAGTACTGATTTCTCTTAGAGCTGGAAGTTTGTACCTTTTGATTTCTTCCTCCAGCCTTTCAAATCTTAAGAACATCACTCTCTAGAGTGCGGACACCACTGTGAGGGCAAGGGCCAATATCTTTAGGTAAGAGCTAGTCGCAAACCCTTAAATCCCACTGCTAGGGGCCACTTATCCCACAAGTTGTTCTAGGAAGTTCAGGGATGTCTGCAACCTGTTTGGCCTTCCCTGAAAGCTCGCCCATGTCTCTTCCAGGTTTACAGTTCCCGGGCTAAGGACGGGGAAGGAGTACGAGTTTTGCATCAGATCAGTCAGCGAGGCTGGGGTAGGCGAGAGCTCACCCGCCACTGACCCCATCAGGGTCAAGCAGGCTCTGGGTAAGTCCGAAGGGCAGGTGCAGCCTACAAGTCTCTTGGGGGCAGCCCTGGGCTGGGCAGAGAGCAGGGGCTTATAGATCACATCTTGGAGGGTGTAACCCAGAGACCAAGGGACCGTATGTCTTCTGAGGGGATCTAGAGCAGATCCTGACCTCCCCCTTTCCTTTGGGAAGAAAGGACAATGGCCTGAGATCATAGGACAATATCTGACCAGCTCTGGACCCAGGTGTCCTGTAGGGAGCAGAGTCAAGGTTACCAGCAAATGCCCCTGGCAAAGCCAGTGCCCACCTGAGCAAAGTGGGTTCCCTGGGGACCCCCTGCCCCATCCGGCCACCCCCAGGAAGCAGCAGTCCTCACCTACTTCCTCCCCACAGCCACACCATCTGCACCATATGATTTCGTGCTCCTGAACTGTGGGAAGAATGATATGGTCATTGGGTGGAAGCCCCCCAAACGTTGTGGAGGTGGCAAGATCCTGGGCTACTTCCTGGACCAGCATGACTCAGAGGAGCTGGACTGGCACCCAGTCAACCAGCAGCCCATCCCCACCCGGGTCTGCAAGGTAAGCCTGGAATGGGGCCACTGGCCTGGGCAGGTGGAGACCAGAGGTCACTATTGGAGGTCCTAAAGCCAAGAGAGGCCTCAGGTTCCCTGAGCCTGATAATCTGGCTAATTCTCAAGTGCAAAGTCACATAACTGATCTCGTTTAAGGCCCCCTGGACCTCCTGCTCTGATGTCTCCCCTGCCACCGTACCTCTTTCCCCTTTGGTCCCAGCCCTGGTTTTCACCGTCTGTCTCTGTTCTTCAAGGTCAGTAACCTTCGTGAAGGCCACTTCTATGAGTTCCGTGCCCGGGCAGCAAACTGGGCAGGGGTTGGCGAGCTGTCAGCACCCAGTAGCCTGTTTGAGTGCAAAGAGTGGACGATGCCCCAACCAGGTGAGAGGTCCAAAGATGCCGAAATCCAGGACCTGCCCCCGCCCCACCCTCCACCCCAAGTCCAACCAGTGAGATGAGCACCATTGAGCTTTCTGTTGGTCCCAGACTTCAGACCACTGGCCCTTTCCACCAAGAGACCCCATAACCTCTGACACAGACAGCCTTAACCGCGCCTTAGAGGACCCGTGACCTTGGCCATCTACTGGCTCTGTATCCTCAGCAATAATTATCCCCTAGCTCAACATGCCATCAGAGCTCTGGCTCTGGCCACAGACCAATGTCAAACCCCAAGGGCACACCGCTAGGGCAACCCTCACCCTGCACACCACTCCCACAACCCCGTTAGCTTTTCCCCAAATGAGCCCTCACCTCCTCCCTAGGAAGGAAGGATCACAACCTTCCATCATTCTGTTCAGCTCGGTGCTGGTTTTTGCAAATGAAGAGCAGATCATTAGTATGTGGGATGCCTGAGACAATAATTATGAACAATTGATACTTGTTGGGTACTTACCATGTACCACAGATTCCACAAGTTTTGCCATCAATGCTCATAACAGCACTGGATTTTAAGAACTATTATTATCCCTACTTTGCAGATGAGGAGACAGGAACATAGGGGCCGAATAACTTGCCCAGAGTCCCCATAGCCTGAGAAGGTGGAGCTGGGGCACAAACCCGGAGAGGTCACATCTTTGCCCTACACTGATCATTGAGAAAGCAAAGGTGTTAGAAGGGTTATGGCCCCCTGGGATAAGGAAGATCAAGGATACTTTAGAAAAAGTGAGGCTGAGCCTGTTTTGAAGAGTTAACCCTGTCTCAGGCCCAGATTAAGACCAAGCTTTGTCATGAAACCAAGACCTGCCAGGTCCCTGCCAGAACAGGCACTTCCCAGCCCAGCTGTAACTGACAGACTGACAAGGGTTGGAGACTGACCACCCAGCTCGCTGCCCACCTCTCTGGCTGGCCCACTCCTCCTCTGCCCCATCTCCCACAGGCCCCCCGTATGATGTGCAGGCGTTCGAGGTGCGGGCCACCTCCCTGATGCTAAAGTGGGAGCCCCCACTATACACTGGGGCTGGGCCGGTCACGGGCTACAGCATCAGTGTCCAAGAGGAAGGCTCTGAAGAATGGAAGCCGGTCACCCCAGACCTCATCTCTGGCACCCATCTGAGGGTGAGTCCCTGCCCCTTCACCCCCTAAACTCCACCCTGAGCCTTCCCTGCCACTGGACATGGCAGGATCAGAGCCAGCATCACCCTCAGAGATCACTGCCCTCACTTAATGTCAGCGGAGGACCAGAGAGGGGAAGGGCCCCACCCAGGGTCACACAGTAAGTTGACAGTCGGGCTGGCTGGATGGCTGCTTGTCTTAACCTGCTCCAGGCTGGCCAGACTCCTCCCTAAACTCCCATCAGCCAGGTAGGTCAGCACTGGACATGCATCTCCCTTGAGCAAGGAATTCTGCTTCTGGGATTAGACTGTAGGGAAAGATTAAGCAAATGGGCAAAGATCTAAGGGCAAAGATACTCACTGCAGTATTATTTATCAAGGTAAAAGTTGGAAACAATTTAAATGTCCATCTGTAGGGGCTTCGCTTAAATAAATCAGTGTATCCTTCAGACGGAATCCTGTGCTCAGTCGTATCAAGACTATGGTATTTTAAGGACAATGGGTTGGTCCTGCAGGTATGTTTTGACATGAAAATATATCCATCATAGGTGGCTAAGAAAAAAATCAGAATACAAGTAGGCTACTCACGTTAGAAAACATACTACATCTATATTTCATACATTAACAAACATCTACGCAGATAGCTATTTCTTAATTTACATGAGAAACTCTCAACTCTTGGGATAAATAAGAAATTTAGCAGAGTCATCGGTGTTATTCACCTGCGATGGTCGCTTTAACTTCTACTAACTCCCAGAAATTGTCCATGCCAGAAAACAAAATAAGTGTCGATCGCAGTGTTCCTAGAGGACACAAATCACTTTAGACCATCAGTGAGAATCCCGACTTCCGGGTTCGGGGTTGGGGGAGGGGTGGGGACGCCGCCCCGCCCACGCACCCCCCCCCACCCCCTCTGCAGCACACCCAGAGCCCAGCTCTGCAGCCAGCCTGACTCACGGCCCCCCTGTGTTTGAGGAACAGGGGCGACAGTTCTGTGATGTGGACTGGATTTTGTTTTCTGGAGCTCTAGGGAAAGGAGAAATGTCTTCTCCAGCTCACTTCCATGAGGTGTTTTTCCAGCGAGCGGGAGGGTGAGGGGTTTTCAAGACCACACTAATAAACAGTGTGCACTCCACGCTTCTCACGGCTTATGCGCATTTCAAAGTCTAAACGGATCTTTACAATATTGTTATTTCTGGCCATCTCTGGGGAAGGGGACTGCCAGGGAGGTGATAACCCTTCCTTTTATATTCTTTATTGCTTTAATATTTTCCCAACAACTGTGTGTGTCTTTTATACTGGGGGGGGGGCCTTTCATTTCAAAAAAATAACAGTAAACCCACCTAAAACAGAAGCAGGGAAAACAAGCCTTAGCCAGGGGGATGCTCTGAGACTCTGTGGTTTCTGCCCCATGGGGCCAGGCTCCCTGTGGTTAAATCAGCCAGCCCAGGGGCAGCTGGTCCGAGAGAGCCCTGTGAGATGGACAGTCCCTCTGCCTCCCACATCGGTTAGCCCAGGCCAGGGCTGGGTGAGCCTTGGTTACTTGGCCCATTTCTGCAGTGCAGGTCGTTGACCGGCATTCACTCGGTCATGGAGTAAATGCTTCTTGACACCAACTTAGCGCCTGGCCTGGAACCAGGTCTTAGACAGAAAGAGTTAAATAAGTCTTGGTCTTTAGGGTAACAGGCAATTACCAGACTGTGCACTGTACCACTGAGGGGGTCCAGCGGGATTCTGGGAGTTCCATGGAGGAAGATAAGAGGCCCTTCCTGGAATCCTCGGATCTGCCTGAGCTGAGCGGGCCAAGACAAGTTGGCGTTGGCTAGACCGAGAAAGAAGGGAGGGCATTCCAGGGAGAGGGCTCGGCAAGGGCAAAGGCAGGGAGCTACGAAAGGGGAAACAGGAGATGAACACGGGCACCTGGAGGGAGCCATGGAGTAAAGGGGACACCCAGAGAGGAAGGACGCAGGAGGCTAAGGCCTGGTTAGGAAGACTTCAGGGACTAACCTGCAAAATCTGAACTTTACCCTGAAGGCCACTGAGAGGTTTCAACACAGACCGGCGTCTTAGAAAAATTGGCAGAAGGAAAGGCTGACTGGGAAGAAGGGCCTAGAGTCAGGGACAGCATTTAGGAAACTGCTGGACTAATCAGGTGAGGAGAAATGAAGCCTCGATCGGGGCCATGGCTGGGCCACGGAGAGAAGTCCCGTTCAAGACACGTTAGGAAAATAAAATGTGAACTCACGGATTAGACGTATAGGGCTCCAGAAAAAGATGCCAGAGATGGTCCCCCCGGCTTCTCTCTGGGGTGATGGATGGAGGAGAGTTGGGGCACAGGAAGGGGGAGAGTCTCCTTGTGGAGAGGCAGGTGATGAGTTGAGCGGGCAGAATTCCAGGGCCCACGGGGGTGGGAGGCAATCCCCATGCAGGGACCCACTACGGACTGGGACCTGGGTCCAGGGAGTGCACGCCGGGGCAGCCTGCACCCTGCTGAGTCCCAGGAGGGAAGGGCTTCCTCCAGCCCATGGCCAAGGCTGAAGAAATGTCTGGTCTTCTTTGTCCTCTGTGCTCACGCTTGCCCACCCCTCCACCTCCCCCAGATCTCTGACTTGCAGCCGGGGAAGAGTTACGTGTTCCAAGTTCAGGCCGTGAATTCGGCAGGTCTGGGACAACCATCCATGCCCACCGACCCCATACGCCTGGAAGACAAGCCAGGTAGGAACGGGCAGAGGTGCTAGCCCCATAGGGTGGGGCTGTGCCACCTAGGACGGGTGGAGGTCAGAGGAGGGTCGGGAGGAGCACAAGGACCTATAGCAGGAGGGGACCCTGTCCCGCTACCCCCTGCCACATGTCACCCAGCTCTGACTTTCCTTCTTGCCTATTTCTGCCCCATGCCCCACTCCCATTTCTTTCTCTGGGATCCCAAGATATGAGCACTTCTTTCTCCTTTCTTTCATACGCTGTATTCATAAATTCACACAGCTCTTCCTCAATGTTTAAAATAATACCCAGCTGCATTCCAGATGCCCCATGAGGCTTTGTCTCTCTTGCAGTCACAACTCCTGAGGTCCTCTCCTACCACACACACCAGGTGCTAAGACAGATCCTCACACGGCCCTGGGCCTCCCCACAAGCCCCTGCGTGAGGGATCATCGCCCTGACCTTAGAACTAATTTTTTTGTAGCTCTGAATTTGAGTGATCTAGTCACACGGCTGGTCCATGACAGAATCACTCAACTCTGCAAACTATAAAGCACATTCTCTTTCCATTCTTTTACTTATTCACTCATTCAACCAATCTTGGGGGACATCCACATTGTACTGGGGACACAGCAGTGACGAGAAAGCAAGGGGCCTACTCAAGCTTGGGGGAGGGGCAGGATGGACAGGAAACAGAGAAATAATGACGTGAAAGTGATGATCTAAGAGGCTAGTAAGTGCTAAAAAGGAAATGAACAGGGCGTTGTGGCGGGGTGCGGCTTACTTTAGCCAGAGCAATCAGGGAGGGCATCCCTGAGGAGGTGTGACGTTTTAGTTGAGAAGAAGCTGATCACAAGGCCTTGGAGACCATGGCAAGGGGACGGGCATTAGTATTTTATTCAAGCGCCATGGGCAGCCATGGAAGGTGTATGACCTGGTTTGTCACTTCTAAATATCTCCTGGCCCCCACCCTTGAATCCTGCCCTCAGATGCCCCAGAGATCAAGGTTGGTGTGGATGAAGAAGGCCTTATCTACTTGGCTTTCGAAGCTCCCGAGGCCCCTGACTCAGCAGAGTTTCAGTGGTCCAAGGACTACAAGGGCCCGCCAGACCCCCAGAGGGTCAAGATCGAGGAGAAGGCTAACAAGTAAGTGAGGGGAGAGGGGGTGGTCTAACTGGTCCGCAGGTGAGTCTGCAGACGCTCATGGGTGAGACCACCGGGCAGGACTCACAGATAACGCACCTGCCAGGGGCTGCCCGGTACCTCACCAAGGATGCCACGTACCACCTGAGGGAACAAGGAGGGGACAGTGAATTTAAGGGCAGAAAGAACAACATTCACTAGCGATTCTCCTTCTGCAAGGAATGCTGTGTGCCTTTGCACCTGTGTTTCTAGGGAAACTCAAAGCCCTTGGTTTCTAGCCTGGGCACTTGCAAATGGTGACTTGCTCCTGAAAGTTGTCTAGGCCCAGCACTCTCATCTGTAGAAGAAGGGACCTGGGACCAGAGGTCAGCTGCCCCATGTCTCACTCCCCCAACCTCAGCAGCTCTGGCTTCAGCCCTGTCCAGACAATGACTGGAGTCCTGGGGGTTTAGGGGGAGAGACTGGGCAGTGCAGCCAGTAAAAAGAGAGCCTGGCCCACAGGGCCACTGAAGGAGCCAAGCCAGAGCTGCCCTGGGTCGGGCTCCCCATGGGGATGCAAGGAGGCAACCATCCCTGCTGCCTAGCATGGCCGGATCTGTGGCTGGGGTGCAGGGCCCCCGGCTCCCAGGCCTCCAGTGCACAAGGCGCCTCACTGAGGCTCTACTCTCCTCTGTCTGCCAGATCCAAGGTCATACTGAAAGACCCTGGCCTTGAGGACTTGGGCACCTACTCCGTCATGGTCACCGATGCTGATGAAGACATCTCGGCCAGCCACACACTGACAGAGGAAGGTAATGCCTCTGTTCTACTACCCCTCCCCAGAGAGGCTTTGATTGAGAGTCCTAGACGCAAATGGCCCCAGAGCCCGGCGAGAAGCAACAAAAATTAATAAAGCAGTGATTTCCAGAGAAGTAGGCCCTCACCCACCCGTTCAGCCAGCCAGGCAGTTACCCAGGATTCATTGAGCACTACCCTAAGCCAGATACTGTCCTAGGCACTGGGCAGTACACCGGGGGCGGGGGGGGGGGGCGCAACAGTCAAAAGTCCCTGCTTGGTGGAGTTCACGTCCTTCAGGTCTCTCCTTCCTTTTTCTACTTCCGATAAAAGCAAGGGTACCAGGATCCTTTCCCCTTCTCTTGGAGCCTGAGAAGTACAACAGTGCAGTATCAGGATAAATTGCAGATGGTAGCTAGTCTGCGCAGCGAGGATGACAACGGGGAGCGGTGTGGACTGTGGCAAACCAGAGAGTAGATGCTGCAACCCAAGGGTCATCCACGTTTGATGATTTAAGCAGAACCGAAACCAGTGCTGAGCACTGATGAGACTCACGCTCTGCTGTCTCCAGAGTCACTGGGGGACCGCCCAGGGCCTTCCCTGCTGATTGCTTAGGGGACCCTCTGACTCTGTGAAGCAGCAGAAGCCAGATAGGCTCAGGGTCCAATTCCAGTTCCATCGTTCTCTGGCTTTCTTATCCTGAGCAAGTCACGTCACCTCTCTGGACATCAGTTTGCTCATCTGTAAGGGGAGTTTTGTTAATCAAACACAATGTTCTAGGCACACCAAAGCCGTCCACACACAGGATACCTTTTGGGTTTTGTTTTATTTTGTTTTCACTTGCCACGAGTCCAGACTCATACCAAGGACTCTGGGGTTTATAAGGGAAAATGAAGTATGGGCTCTACCCTTGCCAATTCTTCTATCAACACATATATTTTTAAAGATTTTATTTATTTACTTGGCAGAGAGAGAGAGAGACACAGTGAGAGAGGGAACACAAGCAGGGGGAGTGGGAGAGGGAGGAGGAGGCTTCCTGCCAAGCAAGGAGCCCGATACTGGGGCTCAATCCCAGTACTGTGGGATCATGACTCAAGCCCAAGGCAGACGCTTAATGTCTGAGCCCCCATCAACACATATTTATTGAGCACCTACTATGTGCCATGTGCACACTTCTGGAGGTCCAGAGCTCAGCTTAGCAGAAGAGACAAATCTACAAACCTAACCCACAGAGGCAGTAAGCGAAGAGACAGCACGCCACCAAGCTGCTCTAGAGGCTTGTAGACTGATGTGCTCAGGGTGGGGGCCAGACCCTCCAAGATGGGACAGCAGAGTACAGTGGGTAAGCGTTGGGGCTCAGGAACCAGTGAGCCTGGAGTGGGGATGGTGGTAGACAATAGCGCTTGCCCCACAGCATTGTGTGAGGACAAGTGAGGTAATGTGGTGCCTGGCCCTGGTGGGCACCCACTTCTCGGAGGAGGTGGCCCTTGATCTCAGGGTGTCCTACAGCAACATCCCCGATCCCGGTCAGTGCCTGAGGGCCAAGACCCACAGCGCTCACCATCACCCTCTGTGTAGCAAGTGACTCCGGGATGCGGGGGGGGGGGGGTGTCTCTTGGGATGACCCACATGGACCCCACTGCCCAGGCATTTCATTCTCTGTGTTTTGGTCTTGTTTGTTTTTTTTCCCCCTTGATCCTTCCTGTCCCAGAGTTGGGCAAGCTGAAGAAGTTGAGCCATGAGATCAGAAACCCAAGTAAGCTGGGCCCACTGGGGTCTCCGGAGCAGAGCTGAATGGGGCCGAGAGCCAGAACCTAGCTGAGGGGCAGAGGATGGGAGAGTCATGGGGTTGGAGGGTTAGGGGCCTCCCCTCCCCCCTGAGAGGGAAAGGGGTGGGCGGCAGGGCGCTGACTGGGTTTCCTCTCTTTATAATCATTATCACTGGCCCCTTAGTAGATTTTGGATTATTTAAACCTCTACTTCCCCGTTCTTCTTGTGTAAAATAGCTTTTGATCTTCTTGCTTTACTTCTCTTAAATTCAAACCAAGTCATTATAAATCAGTGCAACATGAATGAGCTGCATGGCCTTCAGATGCCTCAGGCACTTTGCCCTTTAAATGCCCAGGGTGTGCTCCAGGTGGGGCTGGTGGGGAGACCGGTCCCCCACCCACCCCCTCCGTGTCCTCTGCCTCCCAGCGATCAAGCTCATCTCGGGCTGGAACGTCGACATCCTTGAACAAGGAGAGGTGCGGCTGTGGCTGGAAGTAGAAAAATTATCTCCGGCCGCTGAGCTGCATCTCATCTTCAATGAGAAGGAGATCTTCAGCTCGCCGGTAACTGGGGGTTCAGACTGCTTGTGGGAGGTTCCGCTGCGCGGGACGTGGCCTCTAGGGGCGGTGGTTCGCCACAGCCCAGCACCGCCCCCTAGTGGACATTTCAGAAACAGCCACATGCTTTTGCGGTCCTAGGGATGGCGTGAGGGTGGGGACACCTGGCTTTTGGTGGTGGGGGAGGCTCCTAGCTAGATGCCCGCCAATGCAAGGGACTCTCCCACAAATAAAGAATCCGCATGCCCCCCGACACACAACTTTTGAATGTCCTACCAGACATTCTTAAGATTAAAAACCTACATTCATGCTCATAATTATCCAAGCCTAGACCCTAATCTGGCAATATAAATACAAAGAACTTCTGCTTTTAGTTTGCGGGTTTTTTAAATATTTTATTTTTATTTACCAATCTGTGGGAAGGGGCAGAGGGAGAGAGAGAAGATGACTCCCCGCTGAGCAGGGAGCCCGAGGCGGGGCTCGATTCCAGGACCCTGAGATCATGACCTGAGTGGAAGGTAGATGCTCAACTGACTGAGCCACCCAGGTGCTCCTGCACAGTTTTAATATACACCGAACAGAGACTTTTCCCTATAAGCCACTTTATTTATGCTTTTTCATTCATTTTCCTCTACTTCTTGTACAAATCACTTTGACCTTCTTGTTTTACTTAATTTCCCTTACATTCAAACCAGTTCATTATAAAGCAGTGTACATGAGTGAGATTATGTCTGAGCAGCTACTATTGAAATACATTTTATTTGGCTTTTATTTCTTCTTCATTTGACAGTTGTGGTATTACATTGCTTTCAGGGGGGGGTGGAAATCATGTGTGTAGGTTGTATTAGATTGAGCCATGAACTGCCCATAATCAATTATGTTTTTACAAGCATGGCGATTTCGATTTCAGGAGAGAGTCAATCATGACATCTGGTTACTTGCACATTCCATCTCTGGGTGGCAAAGTTACCATCAGAGGATATGTGTTACAGAGAGGGGAACTGGTTCTTAAGAGAAAAAGGAGCTCAGGACTCCTACTCACCTCCTGTGGGCTGTGTGCCCTTCACCTCTTTGTGCCTCAGTTTCTGTATCTGTACAATGATAGTGGGTTGTGGGTTGTCCCAGAATCAGAAGAAGCAAATGAGAATACTGATCCAAAAGTTCTGCATAAAGATTAATCATGACCTTGGCACATGGTAGAGGATGTGTGACCATGTCTGAGGTCTGCCATGCACAGCATTGGGACTACTGGTTGTCCCTACAGAAGAATAAAATAAACCTAGCTGCTCCCTCAAATCCTACATACAAATAAATCCAGAGGGAATACAATTCTAAATGTGGAAAATAAAATTTTTTAAAACCGTTAGAACACAACAAAATGTGAGTGTTAATTCTGGGGAGCAAGTTCACAGGCATTTTTCACATTATCCTTCATTCGCTTAGGGGGATTTGTAGAAAGAAGTAGAGAATGTGGCACTGTGGGGGGCAGGGGTTTATTATTCATTGCAATTAACTCAAGCACCCAAGACTCTTTCCTGTGCCTGCTAGGCGGCACAGTTGTTCCCAGGACCCTGCCCCGGCCTCAGAAGGCTTGTCGCTCCGCATATACCACCCCCCAAGTCCAAGTACACTCTGATTTGTGCCCCACAGCACAAATCCCCTGGGACAGGAAAAGGGCAAAAAAGATTCTCCGGGTTTATTCTCCCCAGAACCGCAAAATCAATTTTGTCCGAGAGAAGGGCCTGGTGGAAGTGATCATCCAAAACCTGTCGGAGGATGACAAAGGGTCGTACACCGCCCAGCTCCAGGATGGAAAAGCCAAAAACCAGATCACCCTGGCGCTGGTGGATGACGGTCAGCCACGCCCGCTGCCCAACCCCCACACGCCAGACCTCAGCCCTCTGCTCTCTGGCCTGGGGTCTTCTGTCCCTCCCGCTGCCGCTCTCCGGACCTGCGCGCCTCCCACTCAGGCTAGTTCGCTCCTCTGTGTTCACAGATTTTGACAAACTTCTGAGGAAAGCAGAGGCTCAGAGAAGAGACTGGAAGAGAAAACAGGGTAAGAATTGCTGGTAGGGGAGTTCAAAAGAGGCCAGTGTTCCGTGCTGGGGACCTGCTGGGTGCGGGGCAGGTCGGCTAATCCATCCCTCAGCTCCGCCGGGTCCCAGAGGGAGCCACTGCAATGCAATCCACTTCTGTCCCCGTGCAAGAACAAAACCGAGAGCGACACCCCCGAGAGTCGATCCAACCCTGAGAGTAACACCTCCGTAAATGTCGCGCCCTACGCACCCCCCTTGCGTCGCCGCAGTCCCTGCCATGGTGGGGGCCGAGTCTGAGGGGCCTGTAATCACTAGCTGCCCCACCCCACCGCCGGCTGCCCCCCACCTGGCCACTAGGTGGCGCCCTGACGGTGGGCATGTTTGTTCTGCGCTCTCAGGTCCGCATTTCGTGGAGCCCTTGCAGTGGAAGGTCACCGAGGACTGCCAAGTGCTGCTGACCTGCAAGGCAAATCCCCGCCCCCCGCCCCCGCCTCCAGCCCCGCCCCCTGGCCCAGGGCGGGGCGCGTATGGCTCGTCCTGGTGGCTGTCCTTGCCCACTTTCCAGAGTTTCTGTGCTTGGCTGACCCGGAGGAGAAGTAGCCCCAGGGAGACTACATTTAACTGGGAAACAAAATTTACGCCCCCCACCCCCGCAAGAGCCCACGGAGCCGAATTAGTGTGGTTTGGATCAGCCTCCAGCCAGATCTCCTGACTGCTCGGGCAAGGGGTGCTGTGGGGCGTGGGCATCTGGGAAAGGTGAGGGGTCCATAGATTGAGGGGGATTCCCTGACGTTTATTAGTAGCCTTCCCAGACCCAGTGCTCGGAATTCATCCGCCTCACGATCGTCTGTGAGATGGGCATGGATCCGAAAACAAGTAGAGAAAGAGCTCAAGACCACACCCAAGCGGGAAGAGTCTAGAGCATGGTTTTAACGCGACAAAGCTGGGGCTCCTTCTCAGCACAATGCAGCCTCTACAGACGGCTGGAGAGTGTGCTCCGGGAATCCCCAAGCACTCTCCAAGGCCCTGGACATACAAAGATGAAGAAGTGGGGTCTCCTTGGGTCTCTCGGAGCCCAGGGGTCTGAGGCAGGATCCTTAGAAAACAGCATGTCTCCTGCTGTGATGCAGGCACGTGCAAGAAATCCGTTAATCATGATTGAGGCACTCTGGGCTGCTTCAAGGAAGGCCTCTTGGAGGAGGTGACATCTTCCTTGCTTCCTTAAGATGCATAGGGACTTACAAGGACAAATGGAGTAGGGAAGTGAGCAAAAGGTAGAGGGAACGCCATTAGTGAAAATCCAGAATGCGGAACCAGCAGAGGAGATACGGTGTGAGGAAGGGCTAGCTGAGATCTAGGAAGGAATCAGCTAAGAGTGAGTATGGGGGTGGGAGAGAGAGTCAGGTTTGTGGGAGGAAAAAAAAAAGAGCTGGTACATTTTTACTTAAAAATGTGAGAAAACGTGAGGGAGTCTCTCTTCATGGATCGCTCTCTTCGTGCACTGCCCCTCAGGCGACCAACACCAAGAAGGAAACCCGCTTCCAGTGGTTCTTCCAGAAGAGAGAGACACCAGATGGTCACTATGACCCAGAGACTGGAGTGGGAACTCTGTGCATCGAGGAGGTAAAAAAAAAAAGTACAGCTCCCGCTTCAGGGCTCATACCACCCCCCCCCACCCCCCCCCACCCCCCCCCCACCCCCCCACCCCCCCCCACCCCCCCCCCCCCCCCCCCCCCCCCCGGCAGCACCCAGAGCAGCAGGCAGAGTCAGGAGCAGGGCCAGGGGGAGGCAAGTGGGGCGCTCACCTGAAGCACAAAATGTAAAGGGGGGGGGCACTGAAAACTCAGTAATCAAGTTAATATTTCAGGCAGTATTTTTTTTAATCAAAATTAATGCAAAAAAAAAAAAAAAAGCCCATGGTGGAGGAAATAGCAAACTGTCAAATAAAGTCAGAAACAGTAACACTGATTTTTCCTTTCATTTGGATTCCATTTCTGGGCCTGCCACTATGTGGCCTGGGGCTGGTCACTGTCGTTCTGTGACCTTGGTTTTCATCTATAACATGAATTGCGTCAGAAGGAAGGCTGTCTCTCAAAGGTTTGGTCCTACCTCAGTCAACAGTTTGGGATTCGGGACAGGAAGGCTCTTTCTGTGGGGCAGGGCTGGGCAGAGCCAAGCAGGGCTGGAGGCCCGTTCTCCAGCCCACGATCTCCTCCCGACCTCCAGAGGAGGGTGGCCTGGTTACAGTAGAAGCACAAGGCTTCTTCTCAAACATGGCATGCTTTTCTGCCCCGCTGCTGGTTTCTGTGGCCTCACAGGGTGTCCAGGAGGACTGGAGCACATACAGGTTTGCTGACTAGGAAGGAAATAATGATTTCAGGGTCTTTCCCCCCAAATCCCAGCCAGGACTTGGCCTTTGTCACCACAGTGCATGCTCCTTGAACAGAGATGATCAACAAGTAGGTGCTTCCTAGCTACTGAGGCTTGTTCTCACAGTCTGTCCAGCTGGCACAGAACTTTCTGGCTTTCCAAGGGTTACCTCCTTTGATCCCCACAGCAACTACAGTGCATAGCCAGGCAAGGATGATGCCCCCATTCTACAGATGAGTAAATGGAGGCCCCGAGGGTTTACACACCAAGACACAAGGCTAAAGAGCGGGCTCAGAAGTCACTCCAGTCATTCTCCCCCCAGGTTCTGCTGGGACTTTGGAACCTTCCCTGGGGAAAGGGTGGGGAGACATAAGAGAAGGCTAGTGGGGCTCAGCCCTTCTGTCCCCAGGTTAAGAGCTATCTCTGCCTTGGATTCTGCCTCAAAACATACTATGTGGAGACGGTCAAGGTGGGAGGGCCCCCTGAAGGGGACAGGGAAACAGAGCACTTCCCAAGGCCTGAAGGAGAGGCTTCAAAGTCCAACCCAAGTTCTTGCTGGGCCGAGGGGTAGTTCAGACTTCATTTGGGGATGGCAAGCATGGGCCAGAAAGAAGCCCCTTGTCCTGGGCCAAAGATACACTTCCTATTGGACAAGGGCAGAGGGGTCCCTGGGTCCCTCCATCCAGGGACCCCCAGGGAGGAGTCCAGCTCAGGCGATTGCAAGGAGAACTCATCATATGCTCCAGTTGGCGCAGTGACCTGTGACTCCAAATGTGGGGTGTCTGCTTCTGCCCTCAGTTCCCCCTCATCCCCACCCCGAGGCCCAGAGACAACCCAAACCTGGATTCAAAGAGCTCTGGAGCTAGAAGGAGCCTCAGCAATCACGCATTCCAAATGGGTAAACTGAGGCCCAGAGAGGAGAAAGGGGGGAATTTTGCCTGAGATCATACAGAGTTAGGAGCAGGCCCGGCGTCCAGGCTGGTTGGTACTCCTTCCAGAACCCATGCTGACACCATGAAATCTCTCATCTTTCTTTCCAGCTGTCCAAAGAGGACAAGGGAATTTATAGAGCAACGGTTTCTGATGACCGAGGGGAGGATGACACGATTCTGGACCTCACAGGGGAAGGTAGGAGTTGGCGAGGTTAGACATGGGCCATGGGGACCCAGGGAATCACACGGACTCAGAAGATGTGGGGTCAAATTTATGGGATCCCCATATCACTTGGAGGGAACAGAGAGCCTAAGTGACCTGCCCAAGTCTGCACAGCTGGTCAGTGGCAGGGGCCTGGTCTGCGACATCGACACCCTCGTTCTCTGTAGTATACCACAGTGAGCCAAAGCCAGAGTTCACTCCCCCGCCCCACACTGGGCCCCAGACTCTCCTCATCAGGCTGGTTGGCCCAGCCTCAAGAAAATGGTCAGCCTGGGCCATTTGTCCTCCCTCCATGGTGCCCCCTGCCCCATCAATCAGTGAGTGCCCCAGACCCCCTCCACCCCCAAGCCATGGGAGTCATCCTGCTGTGCCCCCTGTGTGCTGAGCTCTTCATGGTTCCACCAGCTTTTCCCAGGGACATACCCACCACAGGCACATCCCTGGGAGGTCCCTACATCAGCTGACCTTTCTCTCCATCTTCCTTCAGCCCTGGATGCCATCTTCACTGAGCTGGGCAGGATTGGTGGTAAGCAAGCCCCACTCCCTGCTTTGCTAGCCCTGTCCTGAGGCAGACAGCTTCCAGGGCCCCTCCAGCCAGCCTGGGCTACTGGGCCTGGGTTTTGTTTCCAGCCTCAAAGAATCCCTGCCTCCTCGCAATGCCACATTCCCCCCACCACCACACTCCCAGAGCAGGGCTGAGCTGGCTGGCCCCAACATGCTCTGCCCAAAGGACCTTGGCCTTTTCCTTTGCCTCCCCAGCCCTCTCTGCGACCCCACTGAAGATCCAAGGGACTGAGGAGGGGATCCGGATCTTCAGTAAGGTCAAGTACTTTGACATCGAGTATATGAAAACCACCTGGTTCCACAAGTAAGTTGACCTTTCCCTGCAGGCCAGGGGGGTAGAGGGTGGGGAAGGACAGGGGGCATCTGCCCCCGAGCCCAGTCCCAAGGGGTTGGCAGACACAGGGTCTCCCACCAGTCGTGCTGTCCGCAGAGGGAGTCGGGGATAGAGAACAGCAATTAAAGGTAGAGAAGGGAGGTTCCCCAGCAAAGGTCAGAACCCTGGTGGTAAAACCATTTTTCCTGAACATCCGTGACCACAGAAGGATGATTGTCTAAAAGCAGCATCTGGGAACTGGGGGAGGAAAGGAAGACCAGATGGTCAGGGGAGTCACGGTGCTCCTATGGGTCTTTGCAGCCCCAGGCAACTCAGGCAGCCAGGCTGAGGGGAGAGGTGCAGGCAGAGGGACCTGTGGGGCTGACGACTGACTGAGTGTCAGGGCTTGAAGGCAGGATGGATAAGTAATCCATAGAGACTCAGCCAGGAGCTAAGTGAGCACAGACAGCTTGAGAGCATCTTTTCCCAGGGCTGCTTGTCATTTGCATGCCTCAGCCTCGCAGAGCAGACATCACCGCACCTGCCCTATGGAGAAGGCTAGACTGACTTGGTCAAGTTTGTCAAATGAGTGAGAGCCAAAGCCAAGGGCTCCTTTCCCAACTAGAGTTACTGAGCCTAGTGACCAAGACCAGAGGCGACTAGAGGCGTCACCTCTGTGACCCAACACTGAAGACGTGGACCAAGTGTCTCTAGGAATGATGTTTCAGTAAAGACAGAAGGGAGTTTCTATGGTTTTTAAGGACTGGGGAAGGATGATTATTCAAAGAAATGCTGGAAGGGTTTAAGCTGATGAGAAGGAAGAGATGGGGAAGTGACCCCCAAGGGTGGGGGAGGTGGTAGGCGCTGACCCAGGAGCCTGAAGGACGTGTCACAGGTAGACTCAGCACGGGAACTTACCTGATGTGCCACAGATTTGCTGAACAAACAAATGAATGAGCCAACGAATGAATGATGGAAGGATGGATGGATGGTTGACCAGCTCACAGATCTGGAAACAAAACCCCAGGAGAGGAGTTTGGGGCAGGGAGTGCCTGTAGCCCCACAGCCAGCCAGCATGATGAGCTGAGCCAAGTCACACATTTCTTTGTCCTCATACTCAGAGAAAAGCGCCTGGAGAGCAGTGACCGGATAAGGGCTGGAACCACCCTGGATGAGATCTGGCTCCACATCCTGGACCCGAAAGACTCAGACAAAGGCAAATACACCCTGGAGATAGCCGCAGGGAAGGACACCCGGCAGCTCTCAGCAGATCTCTCGGGACAAGGTGAGCCAGCCACCTGTCTGTCTGCAGAGAAACCCATTTAGAGAATCCTAGTCTTTGCAGGGAAGGGGACTCCTGTCTCTCCATCCAGTCCGGGCACTGCCCTGAGAGAACCCAGGACGGGGAGGGCAGCGGAGGAACAGTCAGCACGAAGCCCTGTTCCTGCAGGTCACAGGGGCTGAGGGGTTGACGCTCCCCTCCCCTCCCCCTCTTTCCTTCTGGCAGCTTTTGATGATGCATTGGCTGAGCACCAGAGACTGAAGTAAGTACCCTTTGGGTGAATCATAGGCCCCTGAGGGTATGGCATGAGGTGGGTACAGGACCCCCTCCTGGGAGCCTGGGCCAGCTCCACCTTTCCCTCGCCACCCCCTCACCCCTGCCCGGGGCAGGCCTGATCTTTCACAAATGGAACTCAAACCTTTTACCCATTTCTGTTTTTCAGAGCCTTGGCCATCATTGAGAAGAGTAAGTCCTCTCATATTTCTGGTGTTTCCGTGTCTGGGTTTGGGGCACCTTCCCATGAGTTTACCTCCCGGCAGACGTCTAAAGTCCCGGGCAGCAGCAGCCCAACAGCAGATGATGGATGGATAAGGGTCCAAGGATCAGGGAGATGGTGGGTGTGGACCAAGCAGGCTCATGGACAAGGTCAAGGGCAGCAGCAGGGGCCTGAAAAGCCCGCATAGACAGAAATGAGGCTGGGCGGGCTCTCTGGATGAGGCCTGGGGAAGGGACAGCCTCGGAGCTGAAGCTGGTTCTGACCGGTGTGGACACTGAGGCCTCACCTGGTCTGGGACACAGGCCCAACCCCAGAGGGACGTGGCTTGGCCGCCAAGCAACAGGAACGCCCCCGCCAAATCCACCTACTTGAGCTTCATCACGTGTCCCCAGCCAGTTCCTCCTTCCCCACTCTTGAGGGCAGGGGCACCTCCCTGTCCCCTTCAGGTACCGGTCATTACCAGGATCACTTCAAGTCCATACCGCAAGCGCAGTATGTCCCCTGTCTTCTGTTGGGAAAGGCAAGGAAACACGTAATGCAAATTTAAAGATTTCCACCCAAAATGATGAAAAGGGAGAAAAGAAAACGTGGCTTAAAAATAAACCCTAGCTCTGTGGAACCTGATTCTGGGAAGCAGCTGGCAGGAAACCATTCATCACTGGAGTCTCTCTTTTCCCTTCCAGATCGTGCCAAAGTGGTGAGGGGCCTGCCAGATGTAGCCACCATCATGGAAGACAAGGTACTGAGCGACCCTAGCCCGTGGCTGGCCGGCCCACCCTGTGCTCCCACTGTTCTGTACCCATCAGAGATCATGGTACAAAGTAGCATCATGGATTCAAGAGCGGAAAGAGCCGGCTCTCCGGAGCTGGGCAGAGTGACCACACCTTGTTGGTCACGAGGAAACACTGAGCCTAGTGTCAGGCCTGTGGGGGTGTTCGCCCCACCTCCCCAGGTGGCCCTGGGCATCACAGACTTCTGTCTGTGAACTTCCATTTCCATTCCCATAGGAGTTCTACTACATGATCCCTAAAAGCCCCTCTTGACCTGAAAGTATGCTAGCCTTGTGTTCTAGAAAATGATCGATCATGTCTCTGTGGTGCTTACTTTGTACCAGACACTGCTCCCTGTGTGTGTACATACTGTAGTCTGTTTAATCATCAAGGCGGCCACAGGAAATAGAATATTAGTACTACCTTTAGTCACTCTTTATAGTGGAACAAACTGAGACCCAGAGAGGTCAAGAGACTTTCCTAGGGTCACACAGCTTGAAGGGACAGAGCTGAGAGTCAGTGTGCCGGTGTCCAGCTCCAGAGCGTGTTTGACCCTTACACTGTAGTGCTCTGTGTTAGAGCTTATTTGAGAATTTTCAAACCCCGTTCATAAATCTTCTTACTAAAGCAATATAGTCTTATTTGCATGGTAAAATCATAACGGCATATATGCGACAAAAAGCAATAAAGCAAAATTCAGGCCCGTGTGGGACAGATGATTGCTAGGGTAATGATGGAAATTCTAACTAGTAAGCATTCCTGTAGAAATCTTGAGGATGGAGGATGTGGGATTAAAATAAAACGTCTCTCCCTTTAATGTTATCCTTTTATGGGCTATAATAGAACTCACATAATAAATTTATCACCAGGAACAACCTGTACTGGGAGCTGTCTGGGGGAGTGAAGGTGAATGCCAAGTATGATTATAAGGAGGTGAGATGGAGCATTCCCTTCCTGTCCTTTCTAACAGACCCTGTGCCTGACCTGTGTCATCTCGGGAGACCCCACCCCTGAAATCTCTTGGCTGAAGAATGACCAGCCTGTCACCTTCCTTGACCGCTACCGCATGGAAGTGAGGGGTTCGGAGGTCACCATCACCATTGAAAGGGTCAGCAGTGAGGACAGTGGGCGCTACGGTGTCTTCGTCAAGAATAAGTATGGTTCTGAGACGGGGCAGGTCACCATCAGCGTGTTCAAGCACGGGGAGGAGGCCAAGGTGCTGGAAAAGAGAGTGCAGGCTGAGGTTCCACCTGTGGTCTAGTCTGCGTGGACCAGCGGGGTCAACCAGTAGGTCACAGCCTGGCACAGGCCACGGGGCAGGCAGTGGGGAAGGGGACAGGGTGGAACCCAGGACAGGGGGGTGGGGGGGAGGTGAGAGTGGAGTGGGCATGCCAAAGCGCAGAATTAAAGACATTACCGGGGTTCTGGGGGGGTCTCGGGGTTGTGGGATGGGCAAGACTCTCCATCCAAACTTTACATGAGCCTTGGCCTTTCTCATCTGCTAAATGAGAATTCCTACCCCAAGGGGTTGTTTCTGAAACACCCTGTATCAACCACATCCAGGGGTGCTCAACAGGAGGCGCTTTGTCTTCCGGGGGGACATTTAGCCATGTCCTTGTCACAACCGGGGGTGTCTGCTAGCATTGGGTAGGTAGAGGCCAAGGACGCTACTAAACCATAGCTCCCCACCACATAGGATTATCGGACCCCAAAGGGCAGGGGCACTGAGGGTGAGGAGCCCTGCTGTAAACCACTGGATGGCCATATCCTCCTTTAGGAGTCTGTATTTTCAATTCGCTTCAGTTCAGCAAACATTGATCTGAGCCCCAGTGTCAGGCTGGGGAGATCCCTGGAAGCAGAAAGAAAGATGATATGCAGGCCCAACCCTCGAGGCTTCAGCCCAGCAGGAGAGACAGACCTGGGTACAAAAGACTCCAGGACAAGGCAGATAAGGACGACAAAATGGATCCAAAGAAAGTGCCACTAGTGGTCAGAGGAGGGAGAAAGATGCTCGTCCCAGTGGGGGAGGGAGGGCTTTAAAACACCTTCATGGACCTAGGAGAACTGTGTTGGACCCTGATGAACAAGTTCAGTTTGGCAGTGGTGTTGGGAGGAGGACATTTCAGGAGGTGGGGAGATGCTACCTGGCTGGCCTTGTGTGCCAGGCTGGAGAGGTAGACGACCTCGGGACGTCTCCCAGCTCGGGGAGCAGATACTGGTGTGACAGATATGGTTGGCCTTGCCCAGCGGACCTCAATCCAGACCTGGGGCATGTCGCAGCCGTCCCACTTCCTTCTTTTTCAAAATAAGATTTGGAGGGACGGGGCGCCTAGGTGGTTCAGTGGGTTAAGCCTCTGCCTTTGGCTCAGATCATGATCCCAGGGTCCTGGGATCAAGCCCCACATCGGGCTCTCTGCTCGGTGGGAGCCTGCTTCCCCCTCCTTCTCTCTGCCTGCCTCTGCCTACTTGTTATCTCTATCAAATAAATAAATAAAATGTTTTTAAAAAATAATAAGATTTGGAGGGAGTGGGGTTTATAAAATTATAAATGTTTGTTGTAATATTTTGGAAAATCCTGAACATTATAAAGGATAAAATAAAAATCATCAATACTCCCACCACCAGGAGATAACCCCCGCCTCTGATTTCTAAAATGGCTTCTAACTTCGAGGATGAAATGAATGCCTCCTCCATGTGCCCACTACACATGAGGGCAGCGTGGCAGGTTAACTTACATGCCCCACAGCTCCCATTCCAGGCTGCCTGGGGGAGCCAGACCTGCTGTTCAGCAAAGGGTGTTGGGGGAACATGACTGTCCCTGGCTGGGAACAAGCATGGGAATTGTGCAGATCTGGAAAACACACATGCCTAGGGTTGAAGCCACACCTCGCTGTGTGCTCTTAGGCAATTCTTTTCCTTTCTCTGCGGCTCACTCCCATCTATAAAACAAGAAGGCTGAAAGATGATTTCTGAAGGCCCTTCTAGCTGACCTAAGAGTTTTATTACCTCCCCGAACCTCACTCTCTTTTGCTTTGCTCATCTCCTAACTGGTGAAAAAGAAGGCTGTATCCAAGCCCCTGCCCCATTCTTGTACTTGGCATCTCAGAGAAGATGTGGCTTCTTTCATGAGTCACTGCAGAATGGCACACATTTCCAAGAAATCAGGAAGCACAGTAACCGTGCTCTTCCTGCTAATTCCCATGAGGCTCATGTGCTCATGTACGTACTTCATCGTCACACAAAGCACTTTCGCATCTCCTCCACGAGATCGTCTCCACCCAGGGAGCAGGTAGGCAGAGGTCATGATGGTCACGTGCATACAACACTTCAAAGGTTAGGCAGCATTCTCCTCTGATCAAATGCAACAGCATCACTGAGTTGTTGAGTGCCCAAATGGTAAGTGGCAGAGTCAAGATAAGAACAAGAATCCCTGGGTCCTGGTTCAGAGGATGTTTTGCTCTACCACGCCACCCCCAAGCAATGTCCAAACCACTGGACTTCACCTTTGCCTTCTTCTCCCCTTCCCAGCCTCCTGCCCCCAATGGCCTCCTGCCCCCCCATCCCCCGGCCTAGGCTATTCTCAGCACCTGCTTGCTGGACCCCAGTGCTTCCTCCTTAGCTGCAATTCCCACTCGCTCCTTGTGTTCTTCTTATAATGGTTCATCCTGGGAAACATCTCAGCTGGTCTAGCCTGATCCCCGGTACCTTGTGTGGGACTCAGAGAGGCAGAACCTTGCGTCTCTTATCTGGTGGAGCCCATCAGTGAACACAGGAGCCTAGCATTCCCCAGGATCCCTCTGTGGATCTCCCAACATGCTGGACTTCCAGGGAGCCAGGCAGGGTTAGGGGAACAATGGCAGTGCCTTCCCCCCTTTATCAGACCCCCAGGCCACTCGTCTCCTACAGGTACCTGTTCTGTCACTTTCCGCGTACCAGCCTGGGGAGAATCCTTGACCTAAAGCCTTAAAACCTAAGAAGAAACACACAACACAGGGAGCAAGAATCCTAATGGGAAATGACCAGCCAGTGTAATAATTAACCTCTAACCACTCGGCCTTAGCTACCACACTAGTCAGATGTTTTCAATACCTTAAAATTTCCAAATCACTTCCAGCAACTTGGGTGACGTTTTCATGCCAAAAATACTTTCAGAAGTAACACTCCCCAGATGTCTCTAGCTAGAGGAAGCCAGATATTTTTTACTTACAGCATTTGAGAAAAAAAAAAAAAAAAAAAAAGGATAAATCTTGAGGCCAGAGGAGTTTCAGCAAAGAAGGGCCCTGGGTTGGGAGCAAAACAAATTGCAGAGCCTGGAAGGAACGTGCCCTCCGCTCCTGGGCCTCTTTCAGGTCCTGGAGCCGGCCCACACGCACGTCACTGCTTCATGTGTGAGCAGATCTAAAGAAAGAAACACGAGGCCACTCAAAAGCCTTTTTATTCCAATTACAGAAATGTTCATGATGAAATCAGTCTCTGGGCTTGCTTTAAAATACTCCAGTTTATTGGGTTTCTTTGGTTTGAGGGATTTCTTTTCTTTCTTTCTTTCTTTTTTTTTTTAAGTAGAATGAGGGAGATAAATGAAAAAGTTAGCAAAATCTTGATGACTCATCAAGCTCGGTGGGTACAGGCAGTTCTACTACCATTCATCTGGAGTCATAGTAAGCTTTTTTTATCCAGATATTAGTCAAGGATATTAGACACAGACAAGAGAGCTGAGTTCTTTTCTTGCAGACAATCTAGCACAGTCTGTTATTTTTCGATCGCACTGATTAAAATTAGTGCTAACACAGATACACTACAAGAAATCATTATCAAGTAATAGCTGTAGTTTAAAAATATTGCATACCCATCTGTATGATGTTTCGCAAAATATATTTTCCTGTCTGTAGCTTGGACAGTCATTTATTTAGTGGTATTCTTTGAGGAGCATAGTTTTTAGAAATTTTTATGAAATCCATTACATCCAAAAAAAAAAATTGTACATCCAAATGACTCATCTACTCTGCATTCATTCAACACAATCTTTACTGAGCTTGCTGCATGGAAGGAATATACAAAATTAAAGTTGGTGCCACCAGCACAGACTTGGCTTTGCTTTATTCTGTGTGTGACTTAATTATGCAACCTTCCTGTATCTCTTCTAGAAAAGGTGGCTGTTGTGAGAATTGGGTAAAGGGAGGTTGTCCAAGGAACTAGCACAATGCCTAAGTGGGGGGGACAGGGGCGGGGGGAAGACAGATGAGTCAGTCTGGCTCCCACAGAGTTCAGCACTTGTTTCTGCACATTTGTGACTGATGACAATACAGATGCTTCCAGAGACAGAAGCCCCCAACTTCACAAGGAATTTCTAAAAGAATATCTGTTGTATCTGTGCTTGCAAGAATGGAAATATCTTTTTTCAATTATAGAAATTATAAAGGTGGGTTGCAGATATATTGGACAACACAGAAAAGAACCAAGAAGAAAAGCAAAAATGTTCATAAGCCCACCACCCAGAAATAAGCAGAGTAGAAGACATTGTTTATTAACTAACATAACAGATATTCCTACTCCTTCCCTGCTGCAGCCTCTACTCTGGAAACTGGGAGGCTAAATATTCCCTTTTCCAGGCTCCCCTGTAGATGGAGACAGCCACAGGACCCAATTCTGGTCAGAGACTTAAGCAGAAATCTGCTGGGGCACCTCGGTAGGCTCTAGAGGTACCTAGAGCACCGTGCTACTCCTCTTCTTCCTTCCTATCTCAGATGTGGACATGATGCCTGGAGCTGAGGCAACCATCTTGTGACCATAAAGAAAACAGCATTGCGAGATGCCATACCTAATATCACCAAGCTGCCGATGGCACTCCCTCAAACCTCTAGACAACTTATCAGAGAAAACTAAACCCCTCTGTATTTAAGGCACTATGTCAGATTTTCAGTTCCTTAGAGCTGAAAGCATTCCCAATTCACACACCACCTGTTAACATTTTTTGATTTATTTCCTGCTGATCTTAACAGAGTTGGGAACTCTTATAATTTTACCTTCTGGACTTTTCATATGCCATCAAATCATAAGAATTTGTTCACATTCCCAAGAAGCATTCTAAAACCCCATATTTGTGTTTGTCTATCATGTGATTATGTAACATTTCCATATTCCTTCAAACTGTTTCCAATTTTTCCTTATTATAAATAAAACTCAGATAGACATCCTTGATATAGATCTTTGCCTACATCTCTGAAAAAAATTCAGATAGATTCAAGAAGAGGAATTGCTTGGCCAAAGAGCATGAATTATTAGATCAAAAACAGACTAGCTACACAGCAAGAATGGAAACCAGCAAACAGTGATGGTCCCTTGGGCCTTCCCCTCAGGGGCACAGGTGAGAAGTTAGTTGATTGGCCAACACATATTTTTATTGAGTAGCTATTTAACTCCAGGAAATATGCTAGGTGCTGGCAATATGGAGATGAACAAACCAGATAGGGACCCTGCCCATGTGTGAAATGTCATTTAACAGATGGCTACCCAGAGAGATGGCAGCTGATTTTTTTTTTAAGATTTATTTATGTATTATTTGAGAGAGAGAGAAAGAGCAAGCACAAGTGAGAGGGGCAGGGAGAGGAGTGAGAATCTCAAGCAGACTCCACACTGAGCACAGAGCCCAACAGGTGGCTTGATCTCACAACCCTGAAAACACTGCCTGAGCCGAAACTAAGAGTCAGATGCTTAACCAACTGTGTCACCCAGGATCTTACTTTTTTTGAACTGCTACCAACTGAGGAAAGCATAGGTACACCATAATTTGTATAAAAAGCAAAAACCAGGGCACCTGCATGGCTCAGTGGGTTAAGCCTCTGCCTTCGGCTCAGGTCATGGTCCCAGGGTCCTGGGATCAAGCCTCACATCAGGCTCTCTGCTCAGCAGGGAGCCTGCTTCCCCCACCCCCTCTGCCTACTTCTCTGCCTGCTTGTGATCTCTCTCTCTGTGTCAAATAAATAAGTGAAATCTTTAAAAAAAAAGAAGCAAAAGCCAACTGAGAAAATTATTTGTAATAGATATGAAAAACATAACACTAATATACTTAATATATAATTACAATCCAGTCATAGCATCAAACATGTTGTTGCAGAGGAAAAAAAAAAAAAAACATTTACGGGCATGCAAAGATGTTCAGGATAGGTTTTAACATCAAAAAGCAGATTTCAAATAGTATATAGAGTGTGAATGTACTTGATTAAAATAAAGTTGATATATATTTTTAGAAGACTAGAAGAATAAATATCAAAGTGTCAACAGTGAGTTATCTAGGTGATAGGATTACAATAGATGTTTGTTCTCTTACTGTATTTTCAAAATCTCTACAATAAACTTGCATTATATTTTAAACAGAAATGAGAAGTAAGACTTTTGAATGTTTTAAAACTACCACAGACATCTGCCCCATCTCGGCCAAGCTAGCCTCTCCTTATTCTCTGTGTTCCTTGATCCAGGACCATTTATTTTGCGCATTTACTTTCATTACTTTTAAAATTTCCATCTGGTTCTTTCTTAAAGTTATATTTCTTTATAAATATTTCCTATCTTTTCCTTCACTATGAACATATTTTCCTTTATAGCAAAGAGCATAGCTAAAATAGTTCCTTTAAAATCATTATCTGTTCATTTCAGGGCCAATCTTTGTTGATTATCTTTTCTCTTGAAAATGGATCACATTTTCTTCTTCTTTGCATGTCAAATAATTTTGGAGTGCACTGTGAATGTTATGTAATGGATGCTCTGGATTCTGTTACATTCCTCTAAAGAGTGCTGATTTTTGTGATTGTTGTTTTGCCAGGTAATTAAGTTGGTTGGATTCGAAGCACATTGTCTTTGGAAAAGCAGATCAAATATGAGTTTACTTCTTGTGTCCTTACCTGATCTGCTTGTAGTCGTTCCTCTACATATGCAATTTACTGGTCAGCCTGAGATTTGGAAAAAGAGTTTATAAAGAACTTGTGACTCTTCTCTCTACCTCTTACCTTTCCAGGATTTCTCCTTCACTTTCCAGTAGCTGTGGTTGCCCTCAACTTTGCCCTCTAGGTTTCAGGCCTGAAATACTATAGATTTTCTATTGGGATATTAAAAGACACCCTCAAATTGTAAGGCCATAAAATATTAGAAACTCATTTTGTACTATTCTTTACTTCCCAGTGTTAACTTCTTTCCAGGATCTGCTGCTTTTGTTTATCCTCCAGTCCTTCAGGTAAAATTTGGGGGTGGGGGGTAGGGGGTATAGAACACAGGTTAACAGCTACAGTTTGCAGGAGGATCAGTCTAGTTAAAGTCTATGTGGACATACCATCAGTGCAACTCCTCATTGTGATTTAGTGTCCTTGCTTCAATCTTCAATAGCACCTTCCAAGTGAGGAGCCCACATGGGCAAGGGGTCATTCCTCTCAGAGCAGCCATTCCTTCTGGGATTTCTGGCATTTGCTTTTAGATCTATAACACAGATATTGGAGAAGGCTGAGTACCCTTTGCCTTGGCATTGCAGAGACAGCCTAGCAGGTCTGACCCTTAAGTGGCTGCCTATAACCATACAGTCAGAACTCAACATACATTCTTTTGAATCATTTCAGCAAGTGGTAGCAAATCACTGAGCTTTGAGGATGGGTTTATTTTCAAAAACTGCTTAAAATCTCTTGGAGAAAATAGTATTGGCCTTAGACCCAGGCAAGAGGTTCTTCTTCCTCCAGGCCCCATGCTTTTATGGGGTACTCTCTGACCCTCTGCTGGCCACACCACTCTCGATGGGTCAAGGAGTCCATGAAGACAAGGGAACAAGGCCACACAGAGTCTATGACATCCCCCCCCCCTTATTAACTATGCACCCAGTATCCAGAAACCAGAATTCCCTGACCAAAAGTCTCCAAACTCACTTCCAGGATCTACATGGACCTCTCCCACAGGTGCAGAAAGCAGAATAATGAGAGTCCCAAAGATGTCTATTTAAAATAAACTATAATAGTTGAACAAGGAAGGCCTGGTCTGAATGCAAAGAAACCAATCTAAATTAGAACAAGGAAGCAATACACGGAATGAGTAGGGATGAGAATGGATTGGGGATATGGTGACAATGGTACACGTCCCTTGGGTAGAGCACAGCGGTTAGGCAAGTAAAGCCAGGCCGTCTGCATTAAATCCCAGCTCCCTCACTTAACCTCTCTGCGGTTCAATTTCCTCCTCTGTAAAACAGGGAAACTCTTGTGCCTTCCTCTTTGGGTACCTGCGAGGATTAATTATGTGTAGAGCATTTAGTAATGTACCCAGCATGTGGCAATTGCTCAGAAAAGATCAGCAATTTTTTTACTAGCCACTCCCAACAAGAAAACAGAGGCTCAGAAATGCCAGGGGGAAGGGCTGTATGGGAAAGACATAATCCAAAAATAAACCATGTCATGATTTTAAACCATTGCTGGTCGGTATGAAAGAAGAATCCATTTGAAATTGACTCTGAGGACACTCTCCTCTAGGGGCATTAAGTGAGCAGAGAAGGAAATGCCGTATCAGCATATTACTTGGATCTACTTACATGATACTCATATGTAAATTCTGTTTACTGGAAGCCAAAGGTAACAGCAGAAAGCTAAGGGAAAAGGAAAGAGGTTTAGGCAGCTTGAATCCTCATAACATCAAAACGAGAAGAGAGGAAAGGAGGTTCTATAACACCCTATGAGAAAGCTACAGCAATGTCTAAAATTAATGCATTAAGAAATAACCACACAAAACCTATCTTTAGAGCTGTATGGGAAGCCACTAGAAGAACTAAAAACAGAAGTATTTAAAGTGCTGCCTCCAGACTGCCTTCTGAAGGGAGAGCAACTAACTGCATTCAGTTTAATGAGTATGTCTCTAATACTCAATTTCTGGGTACACGATACTCAGTCCTCTAATCTCTAAAGCAGCCCGAAGGTCAGGTGACCTGGGTTCAACTCTCAGCCCATTCATTTTGGCCTAATTGCTGAACCTTTCCAGAACTCCATATTTTCAGGTAGTGATGCAAACATGCCTCCATTCCTGGGCAACTGATACTCTCCGTTTATCAGAAGATGGCTAGCAGCTGGGCTCTGAGGCCACCCAGCTCCCAGCAGAGCTTTCCCATCTAACTCTGAATCCTAAATTTAAGAGAATATGTTCACATAGCAGATTACAAGAGCACACAGCTTGCCAGTCCAAGAGCTCAGATCTCCCCAACAGTCAGAAACCCACGGACTGTGAGCTGGGGTCGGGCCCAGTAGTAGGGGGGGTGGGGCTTGGAGAGATTTGCACCTCCCAACTTTGCCCAGATGAGCTTGCTTTCCCAGCTCAACATCCTGGCTCATCTTTAGTTGCTCCCCACTTGCTTTTGTACTGATTTCTTAGGATACTAAAGATGCTTGATAAAGTTGTTTCATTATCCATCCAGTGCTCAGCATAGGACAACATTCTGAAATCATTTGTGTTCTAGAGAACATGAAAATAACACTCTGAGGGCCAGATGTTCTACTAGCAAATCCTGTTCCCGCAGAGATGTGGATCTACCTGTATGTGCCTACACACCTGTATATTTCATGTAAGCTGCTCAACGGATCTCTACAATTGCCCTTTGATGCGTGTAAACCAATTAGGGAAACGGAGATCAAGGAGGGTCGATGATTTGCCAGAGTCTACACAGTTACCAACTGGGTGACTCAGGATCCAAACCCCAGGTGGCCAGCTTTCAGACTCTTTGTCAGTGTACTTACTGTGATGTCTATACAACACCTTTCACATTCTTCACTATTTTCCCTGAAAACCTGATACATGAATCATTAAATTCAAATAGCTAGATGGGGCTGGCCGATACAGCAGCCACCAACACGCGGCTATAGCTCACGGGATGTGTGGCCAGTCCAAACGAAAGATGTGCTGAAGGAGAAAACATACGCCCACCTCTCGGACTTAGCACAATGAAAAGATTATAAAATAGCTCATTTAATCATTTTACATTGATTCTGTGAGGAAATGATAAGATTTCAAATACATTGGATTAAATAAAATATTAATAAAATCAACTTCACCTGTTTCTTTGCATTTTTTTTTTTAATGTGGCTACAAGAAATTTTTTAATTTTTCATATGACTCAGGTTACAGAACCTGGACAGAGCCACGCTAGACTGTTCAATTAACAGAGACACCTGTGGTTTAACAGAAGAAAAAAAAAAAAACCTGCGGTAGAGAGGCTGGGGAACAGAGATCTTTGACAGCTTCTAGCTGTGTGGTCTTAAGCAAACCACTTATGCTCTCTGAGCCTCAGGCTTCCCCACTGAGGGTCTAGTCCATATTTCAGTGAGCCCTTCCATCTTGACAGTCTAAGTGTGTACCAGCAACCACCTTGTCTCTCAGCACTTACATCTTTTTTTAAAAGATTTTACTTATTGGGGCGCCTGGGTGGCTCAGTGGGTTAAGCCGCTGCCTTCGGCTCAGGTCATGATCTCAGGGTCCTGGGATCGAGTCCCGCATCGGGCTCTCTGCTCAGCGGGGAGCCTGCTTCCTCCTCTCTCTCTGCCTTCCTCTCTGCCTACTTGTGATCTCTCTCTGTTAAATAAATAAATAAATAATCTTTAAAAAAAAAAAAAATAAAAGATTTTACTTATTTATTTGACAGACAGAGATCACAAGTAGGCAGAGAGGCAGGCAGAGGGGGGGGCAGCAGGCTCCCTGCTGAGCAGAGAACCAGATGCAGGGCTCGATTCCAGGACCCTGGGATAGTGACCTGAGCCGAAGGCAGAGGCTTTAACCCACTGAGCCACCCAGGCATCCCTATATCTCTGTCTTGTGAGAGTGTCTCAGCCAGGAGTTCTATTTGCCCCTTCCTGATCATAAACTCTGTGAGGATAAAATGACAGTACGTGAACTCCCCTCAGCCCCCACCCTGATTCTCACTGCACCATAAGCAGCAAACAGTTGGTGCTTAATAAGAACTCATTGGTGGTTTGATACTGGTTTCAAGTCTATTCCTGACAGCTCCTGCTTCTTTTTCCTCCATCTCTCCATCTTTCCCCCAAATATCCCCCCAGAGATTCACATAGTAGAGTTCCAAGAAGCGTGAAATGAGACTATAAGGTGGCAAAAGTTTTAAGCAGCTTCTTGCAACCTGATAGGCAACAGGTGAAGGGAAAAGCTGAAGGGCTTCTAGCACAGGATTCGGCGTCTTCCTTGGATCATCAGAGGTGGCAGAAGCATACAAATAAGGGGGAGACTTTTCGTGCTCTGTTTCTCTTCGCCCACTTTGAAGAGGACTCCCAAGTCATGCTGTGAATTTTGAAACGAATTTGGCTCAAATTAAAACACAAGCTAACTCTCTCTATGAACCTTTCCTCAAGAGTCTGCTTTTAGGCCAATGTTCTGAATTTAATGTAATTCTGAGCTGCTTGAGGACAGGTACAGGGTCTTGATCATTTTGATATCTCGGGTCTTCATGGTGTTGGGCAAACTGGAGACCAAAAAAACCCCAAAAAACTCTATGCTGGCAACAGAAAAATAAATAGAAGCCAAGACAGCAGTTATGAAGGTCAGGAACTTGGGCCGTGAAGCATTCACGGACCGCCACCATACACAGAAGTGTGATGACAGGCCGGGGCCCCATGCTAGGATGTGAGCCGTTGCATTTCATCCTCTTAACAGCCCTACGAGGTAGGTGACAATTATGTTGCCCTGTTCAATTTACCCGAGAAATGTGTTCCTTTCTAAAATATGTACTGAGCTCCTACTGAGGGTCAGGTACTACTGGAGGCACTTGAGTCAGTATTCTAGTGGAAGGAAGATAATAACCAAGCAAATAAATAAACAATCGTACCATCAATTCCACTCCTAGGTACGTACCCAAGGGAATGGAAACCAAGGATTCAAACAGATCCTTCTTTTTTTAAGATTTTATTTTTTTGAGAGAGAACAAGCAATCGAGAGAGAGAGAGCACAAGCACAGAGGGAGGAGAAGCAGACTCCCTGCTGAGCAAAGACCCCCCCCCCCCGCCCCAACACACACCCCCGACCCCGACACAGGGCTTGATCCCAGGACCCTGAGATCATGACCTGAGCCGAAGGCAGACGTTTAACCCACTGAGCTGCCCAGCTGCCCCTCAAACAGATCCTTGTACACCTCATAGCAGCATTGCTCACAATAGCCAAAAGGTAGAAACAATCCCAGTGCCCATCAACAGGTGAATGGATAAGCAAATTGTAGTACATCCATACAATGGAATCTTATCCAGCCTTTGAAAGGAATGAAAGTCTGACACCTGCTGTAACACAGATGTATCTTGCAAGCCAGACATAGAAGGACAAGTATTGTACGTTTCCTCTTACAGGAGGAACCCAGAATAGGCAAATTCATAAAAGAATAGAAGGACGCTTGGAACGCTCAGTGAGTTAAGCCTCTGCCTTCGGCTCAGGTCACAATCTCAGGGTCCTGGGATGGAGCCCCGCATCAGGCTTTCTGCTCAGTGGGAAGCCTGTTTCCTCCTCTCTCTCTCTCTGCCTGTCTCTCTGCCTACTTGTGATCTCTGTCAAATAAATAAATAAAATCTTAAAAAAAAAAAAAAAGAAAGAAAAAGTGGGATAAAGGTTTCTAAAAGTAGGATAGAGAATGGGAGGAGAAAGGAATGGGAAGGTATTGTTTACGGGTGTAGAGTTTCTATCTGGGATGATGAAAAAGTTCCAGAAATAGAGGTGATGGTTATATATAACATTGTGAATGTACAGTGCTACTGAGCTATACACTTAAAAGTGGTGGAAGTGGTAGATTTCATGTTATGTAGATTTCTCCACAATTAAAAAAAAAAATCAATTTAAAACCCAACCATTTCAGACAGCAGCATGTGAACAAGGTGAGGCCATAAGAGACCAGGACTGAGAAGGGAGTTATTCTAGATCGCGTGTCAAGGCAAATCTAGAGGATGACATTTGAACTGAGACTTGAAACGTGAGAGGTGTCAGCCATGTAGAGAATGTCCCAGGGGAAGGATCCTGCAGGCAGAGGCAACAGCAGAGAGAGGTTCTCTGGCAGCTGAAGGAGCCAAGGGCAGCAGGGACATTGGCAAACAAGAGGTGAGTATTAGGAGCTGTGGAGAGGTCAAGAGCCCTGAGGCCAGGAGACCGGGTAGGAGGCTACTCCACTGTCCAAGATCTTCTCTTTCCTATCCATGCCCTCAGCCCAGATTATTCTACCAAGTTCCGTGGCCTTAAGGTTCATTTAGCTGCTCATGTTATCCCACTTATATCTCCCTATTTGTAAATCAAGTTCGCATGCATCATAGATACTACTCAGGACCAAACCCTACTATTTCAAAGGATACAGCAACCAAAAGACATGCACAAAACATTCCTTCCTTGGGGAAGTCTGAGACCATCAGCATGGCTCTCATAAGTACTTCCTCGCCCACACAGGAGACATTGTGATTTGGATTTAACATGTAAGTCTTAAGCAATTACATGTGCCATCACTTACATGAGGCAGCCATATTGGTTATGCGGCACCTTCTTTTTTTTATGCCCCATTAAATACACAGCGTATGTAACATTTTCCAACAAGCAATGCCCCATGAATTCATAAACTCTGAGTTTATTTATAATAAACAACCCAGGAAGATCAAATATATACTAATAAATGCATTTTACAGATAAAGCTTATTATCTTTCTACTAGTACATACCATTTATTTGCTTACCAGGAGCCCTGGGTTGGTTTGTTTGTTTGTTTGTTTGTTTTTTAAGGATTTTATTTATTTTATTTATTTATTTGACAGAGAGAGAGAGATCACAAGTAGGCAGAGAGGCAGGCAGAGAGAGAGGGGGAAGCAGACTCCCCGCTGAGCAGAGAGCCTGATGTGGGGCTCCATCCCAGGACCCTAAGATCATGACCTAAGCCAAAGGCAGAGGCTTAACCCACTGAGCCACCCAGGTGCCCCCAGGAGCTCCGGTTCGAATACAGAATATTTGCAATGGGATCTGAGTGGAGATTCTTTTTTGTCCCCCCAAAGGGTAAAAAAGAATAGGTTACAAGTCTGCTGCTATAACTGTAAATGGAAAGTAACTATGTTCTCACCGTAAAAAAAAAAAAAAAAATGTAAACAGAACAAAAATACCTAAAATAAAAAGCAGAAGTCTCCCATTCCCCTCTCCAGTGTCACACACTCAAGACCTCCCTTCCTAGAGGTAACTACTGTTAGCAGTTTGGAGTGTATCCTTCTAGTCCTTGTTCATACATTCATATACATACATGTATATATAAAAATATAACCACCTGTGCATTTCTTTTCATATAAACAGAATCATACTATTCGTATTTTTCTACTTGCTTTTCAAACATCAGTGTTGAAGATTTTTAATGACCATTCCTTATCCTGTTTAACCAATGTATGGTATTTTTTTAAAGATTTTATTTATTTATTTAACAGAGATTACAAGTAGGCAGAGAGGCAGGCGGGGGGTGGGGGAGCAGACTCCCTGCTGAGCAGAGAGCCGAGCCTGATGTGGGGCTCCATCCCAGGACCCTGAGATCAGGACCTGAGCCAAAGGCAGAGGCTTAACCCACTGAGCCACCCAGGCACCCCAGTATTTTATTTTATATCCAGAACTAGTGTTTAGCCATTCATCTATCAGTAGACATTTAGGCAGTTTCCTATTTTTTCATCATTACAAACAATGAGAACAGGCATTGTATGTGACCCTTATTCAAACACCACTGGGCCAGGTGCCATATTTCTAAAGAATAGAATATTTCTGTAGGATATAGTATTTCTGTGGGATTAAGTAACTAGAGGTGGAACTGCTATGTTGAATGGGAGGTATATTTAAGTTTTTGATAGATATTGTCACGTCTTTCTGGCCTCCAAGAAAGTTGATGCTAATCTATGCCCCAGACAACAGGGTAAGACGTACCTATATTCCAGCACCAATAACCAACGCTTGCTATTATCGAACTCTATAATAGTCTATAATAGACTACTACGTTAGTAGTCTAATGGGCTTAAAATGACAATCTCAGGGCGCCTGGGTGGCTCAGTGGTTAAGCCGCTGCCTTCGGCTCAGGTCATGATCTCAGGGTCCTGGGATCGAGTCCCGCATCGGGCTCTCTGCTCAGCAGGGAGCCTGCTTCCTCCTCTCTCTCTCTCTCTGCCTGCCTCTCTGCCTACTTGTGATTTCTCTCTGTTAAATAAATAAATTAAAAAAATCTTTAAAAAAAAAAATGACAATCTCATTCACTAATGGATTTGTCCTACAAATATTTTTCAGAACTACTGTGTGCTAGTCTCTGGGGGGCTGTGTCCAGGAGGGCAGAGAAGAGAGCAATTGGCAGGTCATTAATTAAAAGGCATCCCTCAGGGGAAAAGAGAAAGCTCTAGCACAGAGCTGGGCATATGCACAGCCAGGGTAGGGATCAGTGGCTGAGCTAGAGAATGGGATAGGGGAGAGTTGGAAGCGACAATACGTGGCCAATTACAGATGGCATCCAACACCTGGGAGCAGAGTCTGGACCCTACTCAGTGGATGGCAAGGAGCCAATGCAGCTTCTTAAGTGGCAGAATGGGAAGACCAAAACGAGTGAGTTCCCCCAAAGGCAGTCCCCAAGACAAGGATTTGAGTATGAGGGGTTTATTTGAGAGGTGATCGCAGGAAGCACCAGTAGGGAAGTGGACAAGTGAAGTAGGGAAGAAAGGAAGACAAGAAAGGGGTTGGGGTGGGGGGGTGCTGGGTGACTCAGTGGGTTAAGCCCCTGCCTTCAGTTCACGTGATGATCTCAGGGTCCTGGAATCAAGCCCACCCCTCTCTCTGCCTACTTGCCTCTCTCTGCCTCTCTGCCTACTTATGATCTCTGTCTGTCAAATAAGTAAATAAAAGCTTTAAAAGAAAAAAAAAAAAAAAAAACAAAGAAAGGGTGTGTTGATGAGCAGGCTACTGCTGTGGCTAGGTGGGGCCCCATCCCACTGGGAATCCTCTGAGACTGTGTGGAACAAAGAGTTGTCCACCCAAAGGGCACGGGGGCTGGGGTATTTATCCCCAACTCCACCTCTTATTAACGGGCACTAATTCCCCAACATTTCTAGTATTCCTGTGCACTAGACAAGCAAATTCCTGCAGCCTGAGGACACCTTCAGGCAGGGAGAAACAGGAAGCCATTCAGATGTAGATGATCTACAAGTCATCTCCAGGGTAGGCCTAGGCAATGTGAGCTGGCACTCATGGTATCTACGACAGAGTTTTAGGACAACTGACTGGCCCTAGTACCATGACCACAGAAGAACCTTGAGTAAGAGCATGTCTTGTGTTAAAAGAAATCTGCTGAGAATGTGTTATAACTTAACCTACCAGCACCTTTATATCCAAAGCCTAATCTAATAATCGTAACTGTAGTAATTAAGATAAATATGGAAAAGTAAGTCAGATGATCTCCATAAAACACAATGAACTATGAGTAATTAGCTGTTTCCAAAAAGTCACTTACAACTGTCCCTTAATAATTTTCCCTGTGCCTCATGAGATCCCACATGCCATGTAAATAACTTCAGATTCTTTATGAAGACATAAAGTTTCTTCCTGACTTCACCAACCACCATCTACCAACTACCAACTACATTCTAGTTCCAAAGAGGATTTCAATGAAATCTAGCAAGCATATTGGCAAGAAAACCTTGATGATCATCCGAAGGTTCATGGTAAGCTTAGTCTCACTGTTACTAAGGCTAGACTGTTTTTTTTAGTAGAGTAGCAAGACGATGTTAGTCACCTTGCCAGGTCACCTGGTAGCTCAGTCCGTTAAGGGTCTGCCTTTGGCTCAGGGCACGATCTCAGCAGGGAGTCTGCCTCTCCTTCTGCCCCTCCCCCCAGGCTTAAGCTCGCTTTCTCTATCACCTGTGCTCTCTCTCTCAAATAAATAAATAAAGTCTTGAAAGAAAGAAAGAAAGAAAGAAAGAAGAAAAAGAGAAGAGAGGAGAAAAGAAAAGAAAGGAAACGAAATGAAACAAATTCACCTGGCCTTTGCAGCTTCCTAGAAAATTTTCCCCAGTAGGAGGTCAATGAGGGCCTCAGAGCAAATCATGGTGACAGCGGTAAGGCTTGTAAAAGCTATACTGGGACTAAAAGTCCGAAGTCCTAGATCTTAAGGCCCCATTACTTATTTGTTGCAAGTCCCCCCATTTATTCAGCTAATATTTAATTACTTCACCCAGAAATCATTTTTCTGAGAATCTTTTTTGTGCTAGGCCCTCTATTAGGCATTAAAAATACAAAAAGTAACAAATGGGGGATCATATGATCACCTCAATAGATGCAGGAAATGTATTCGGTAAAAGTCATTATCCTTTCACGGTAAAAATTTTCAGTACACTCGGATAGAAGGCAAATCATTTAATCTGATCGTTGATATCTATTTTAAAATAAAACCCACAGAATACATCATATGCAACAGTGAGATGTCTGGCATCAGAAATAAGACCAAGATGCCCAGCATCACCATTTCTTCTCAACATTGTTCCAAGGGTCCTAGCTAACGCGATAGGCCAATTAGGTGAAACAGAAAAACAAGAGTTACAAGGATTGGAAGTTGTCAACTCTGTCATATATCAAGGGTCCATAGAAGTTTCAGTCTGTTTCTGGGATCTCTAATCTGTTTCATTGGTCTATTTACCTACATGTTATATACATAGAAAATTCAAAACAACTTCTAATGAACTATTAAAGTTAATCAGAAAGTTTAGCAAGGCTCCTGAATATAAAATACATACACAAAAATCCATTTTATTCCTTTGCATAGTTACAAATAGAAAATGAAAATTTGGGGCCCCTGGCTGACTCAGTCACAGCATGTGACTCTCCATCTCAGGGTTGTGATTTCAAGTCCCATGCAGGACGTAGAGCATACTTTAAATTAAAAAAAAGATAAGAAAATGAAAATTTATAAAAAGATGCCATGTGAATGGACACAGCAACCACAGGAACAGATTGTAGAGCCTGGAAACATACTTGAACTTCTAAATAGCCTTAAGAGATGACAGAGTGACATTACCCACCAGTCAGAGGACAGTCTTTCAATAAATGGTGCTAGACACTTGGCTATCCATTCAGCATTCATCAGAAACCTAAATATGAAAAATAAAAAGTATAAAAATTTTAGAAAGAGTGTTCCTGGCTGGCTCAGTCAGTACAGCATGGGATTCTTGATCTCAGGGTCATGAGTTCAAGCCCCACGTTGGGTGTAGAGATTACTAAAAAAAAAAAAAAGATTTTAGAAAGAATACTTTCATGACCTCAGGGTAGGGGAGGATTTCTTTAAACAACACACGAAAAGCAATAATCATAAGAAAAAGATTGACAAATCTGATAACCCTAAAATGTAAAGTTTCTGTTTGTCAAATGGTATAACATAGAGTGAGAAGACAAGCCACAGAGTGAAAAAGATATTTGAAATACAAAATACCTACCAAAGACAAGTAGAACATAGAATAAATTAAGACCTCCTACAAATCAGTATGAAAATGACAGACAACCCAGCAGAAAAGTAGGTAAGAGACTTCAATATAATATCACCGAAAAAAGGCAACACCAATGGCCAAGTTTTAAATGCCAGTTAAAATCACAAGATACCATTATATATCCTCCAAATTAGCCAAAAATATATTCATAATAATAACAATAAATTTTGATCTGGTAATGACAAGTATTGAGTGTGACCGTAGAGCAAGAGAAATGGCATCCCTATTTGGATGGAAATGTGTTTTGGTGCAAACACTGTGGGAAACAATTAGGAATTATCTAATGAGGTTGAAGATACCTAAATCCTTTGACTTAGCCATTCCACTTCTAAGTATGTGCTGTAGAAAATCTTGCCCAGTCATAGCTGGACACCAATTCAAAACTATTCATAGTCACATGGTTCTTCATAGCTAAAAACAATGGAAAACTCTGTTGTCTTCCACCAGTAAAATGGAGACACCCTGTGTCACAAATTCCCACAATGAAATACTATACAACAATCTAAAAGCAAGGATAGTATCATTATAAAAGCCAGGTTAGTTATCTGGAGTAGGAAGAAAGGAGCTGAAGATCGAATTGTGAATGGGGAGGGGGCATGCTGAGAAATTTCAGGGTGCTTACGGTGCTGTACATCTTGACTTAGGGTGGGAAGATACAGAAGTGGTGTCTTTAATCATTAAAAATTCAGGACAGCTAGGTGGCTCAGTCAGTTAAACATCAGCCTTCAGCTCAGGTTATGATCTTGGGGTCCTGGGACAGAGCCATGCTTTCTGCTTTTCCCTTTCCCTATGTCCCTCCCCCCAATTTTTGCACTCACTCTCTCTCTCAAATTAATAAAATCTTTTTTTAAAATTAATTTATACACATGTAGGGGCACCTGGGTGGCCCAGTCAGTTAAGCATCTGCCTTCAGCTCAGGTCACGATCCCAGGATCTTGGGATCCCTGCTTAGTGGGGAGCCTGCTTCTACCTTTCCCTCTGCCTCTCCCCTTGCTTGTGTTCCTTCCCTCTCTCTCTGTCAGATAAATAAATAAAATCTTTTTTTTTTTTTAATTGCACATGTGACGAAGCACCTGGGTGGCTCAGTGGGTTAAGCCTCTGCTTTCAGCTCAGGTCATGATCCCAAGGTCCTGGAATCAAGCCCCGCATCGAGCTCTCTGCTCAGCGGGGAGTCTGCTCCCCCTCCCCCTCTCTGCCTGCCTCTCTGCCTACTTGTGATCTTTGTCTGTCAAATAAATAAATAAAATCTTTTTAAAAAATTGCACGTGTGTACTTTTTTATAAAAGTGAGAGTCTGGGGAAAGAGATATGACAAATACATAACAGAGTATTAAGATTCAGAATATACCAAAAAATTACTAAAAATCAATAGGAAAAAGACAAATCTATTAGTCCGGGTCTAGTCAGGAGACAGGACGCACACAGTAATTTGAACAGGGAAAGCTCAATAGCTAAGAACGGGGGTTAATTACTAACGCCAACCTTGGGTGCCACCCCCTTCCCAGTGTTTGCCCCAGCACGGAGGCAGAGCCCCCACCGGAAAGAACTAATGTGAAAGAGCTTCAGACCTCATTGCCGGAGGTGTGTCATGACCCACTAGATGGCAGAGAAGTTCGCAGAGATGACACAGGCCAGGGCTGGCTGGCAGAAAACTGGCCCCTTGAGCATCAACCAGACTCACTAGGACACCACTTGTCTAGAAAGCGGCCCAGTAGGGGCCAGGAGCACTCACTTAAGAAGATGCTCATGGGAGGCCCTTAACACTCACCAGGAAGCCCATGGGGGTGGCTCTAAAACTCAGTAGGCATAGCAGCCCTCGTCCCACATGCTGGTGGTCACTATGCATCACAGGAGCGAGAAAAGAAGAACACAGGCATCGGGAAGGGAAGTGTCCCTCCAGTGTGCTCTACACACAAGGCCTAATATCATGGCGGCCGCACAGGAGAACTACCTGCAGGGTTCCAGCTTCAGTAACACAAAGCAGGGCGTTAAAGGGTGGTTTTAGGGCCAAGATGCAAGGAATGGGTGACTGGCATCACAAACAGTAACCCAGACTGTCCTTAGAGGGATAGAAAAGAAGCTGGTAAAGGATTTATCGCCAGGGAGAGAAATTTAACCTACAGCAGGGTAAAGGCACGTGCTTTCCACTGGCAGACCCGCAAGGGAACTTCCGGGTGTGAGAGGCCCAAAAGGAAATCTGATGGAAAAAGTTACCTGCCAGGTGCCATCAGCAGAAAGAGGCTGGATACTGGACCATCAAACCCTAAAGCCAAACTGGGGTGGCCAGCCAGAAGAGGCATTCTCCTCTCCATGGAACTGTAAGTGGAGATCTGCAAAAAAATGTGAGAGGACCTCAAAAAAACCCCACAAGGGGCGCCTGGGTGGCTCAGTGGGTTAAGCCTCTGCCTTCGACTCAGGTCATGATCCCAGGGTCCTGGGATTGAGCCCCGCATCAGGCTCTCTGCTCAGCGGGGAGCCTGCTTCCCCCTCTCTCTCTGCCTGCCTCTCTGCCTACTTGTGATCTCTGTCTGTCAAATAAATAAAATCTTTAAAAAAAACAAAAACAAAAACAAAAACCCACAAAATCAGTTCACAAGACAGTCATCCTTGGACTTCCATCCAGCGACACCAACACCAGATTCCTGCTAAAACCACCAAGAAAAACCTTTTCCTCTCCCTATTCCCACCCTCAAGGGACCCAAACCAGCAGCTGGTGAGACGGGGAGGAAGTGGAAGGAAAAAGTGAAGATGACTACCAGACCTGGCACCCACCCTGCAACATTCCAAGCCTCGGGAAAGAGGAACTTTCTTTTTCCTGGAGAGAAAGAGGGAGAGGGCGCACTCTCGCAGGTGCACGGGAACTTGCAGGTGTGTGAGCAGGCTGTGGGGTGGGAGGCAGAGGGAGAAGGAAAGAGAGACTCCCCAGCAGGCTCCACACCCATCGAGAAGCCTGACCCAGGGCTCGATCTCACAACCTTGGGATCATGTCCTGAGCCAAAAATCAGGAGTCGAACACTTAACTGACTGAGCCATCCAGGTGACCTAAAATGAGAAACTTTACACTGGACAAGAGTCTTGAGTTTTAAGTCTGGTCTTTTTACTACCTCATGTGCCATACCCACAATAAGGGTAAACCCATCGAAATGGTGTCTCTTGGTCCCTTCCCGCACCTCCAAATGACATTCATTCAATTTCTTAAGGTTTCCTTTTTTTTTTTTTTTAAGATTTTATTTATTTATTTGACAGAGATCACAAGTAGGCAGAGAGGAAGGCAGAGAAAGAGGGAGAAGCAGGTTCCCTGCTGAGCAGAGAGCCCGATGCAGGGCTCGATCTTAGGACTGGCGGATCATGACCCAAGCAGAAGGCAGAGACTTAACCCACTGAGCCACCCAGGCGCCCCTTAAGGTTGATTCCTATCAATCCCTTTCACAATTAAATGAGGTGGCTTTTTTTTTTCCCCTTCCTACGCACAAATATTGTCTCTGTCTTTGTTGCTTAGAAACTTAATGATATTAATCCCCATTGGAGACCAAACCTCTCTACTTCAAGCAATAGAGGTGCTCATTTCACTTGAAAGATCTTTTTTTTTTTTAATTTCAAAGTTCTTCCTGATTCAACATAGTGTATACGGTCCCTGTGTGCCTCAGACTTCTGAAGAAATGGAAAATTTTTTCCCAAAACACAAGTTTAGCTAAAATATGAACCACAACAAATAGTAAGTGGCCTAAGTCATGCTGCTTTGGCTAATAAACATTGCAGAAACTCCAAGATGTAAATTAATCTGAATTTGTGCCGTCTTGTCAGAAGACATGTAAAAAATTAATCCTGGTTTACCCCAATTATTCTGAACGAAAGAAAGAACATAAACAAACAGAAAAAAGACCTTCAGAAGCACTCGTGGGGCACCTGGGTGGCTCAGTGGCTTAAAGCCTCTGACTTCGGCTCAGGTCATGATCCCAGGGTCCTAGGATCAAGCCCCCGCATCAGGCTCTCTACTCAGCGGAGAGCCTGCTTCCCCCTCTCTCTGCCTCTCTGCCTACTTGTGATCTCTCTCTCTCTCTCTCTCTCTGTCAAATAAATAAATAAATAAAATCTTTTAAAAAAAAAAAAGTACTCATAAAGTTGTAAGCTCCTGCCAAGTTCTTTTTTTTTTTTTTAAGATTTTATTTATTTATTTGACAGAGATCACAAGAAGATGGAGAGGCAGGCAGAGAGAGAGAAAGAGAGAGGGAAGCAGGCTCCCTGCTGAGCAGAGCCCGATGCCGGACTCTATCCCATGGACCTGAGATCATGACCTGAGCTGAAGGCAGCAGCTTAACCCCCTGAGCCACCCAGGCGCCCCCCAAGTTCTTTTTTGTGCACCACAAAACATTTGCGCATATCCTTCCCTACTTCTGCCATCGGTTTATACCCTGGTTGATAGATCCATTTTCTTTTCTTTTCTTTTTTTTAAAAATTTTATTTATTTGACAGAGAGAGAGAGAGAGAGTGAGAAATGGAACACAAGCAGGGGGAGTGAGAGAAGAGAGAGGCAGGCTTTCCGCTGAGCAGGGAGCCCAATATGGGGCTCGATCCTAGGAACCTGGCATCATGACCTAAGCAGAAGGCAGACGCTTAACAACTGAGCCACCCAGGCACCCTGATAGATCCATTTTCAAGACTACCAAAGGAAAACTTCAGATGCATGCCAGAAAAGACCATACCTTGTTCTCCTGAGCCCATAAACTGCAGCAGGGCTCCAGGACTTTCTGACATAACTATATGAGTCACTCTATACAAAGATACCTACCCCATGCAAAGATCCAGCAGACCAGACTCTTTTCTTTTTTTCTTTTTTTTTTTTTTTAAGATTTTATTTATTTATTTGACAGACAGAGATCACAAGTAGGCAGAGAAGCAGGCAGAGAGAGAGAGAGAGAGGGAAGCAGGCTCCCTGCGGAGCAGAGAGCCCGACGCGGGGCTCGATCCCAGGACCCTGAGATCATGACCTGAGCCGAAGGCAGCGACTTAACCCTACTGAGCCACCCAGGCGCCCCGACCAGACTCTTTTCTTAAAGCATTTAATGGACACAATCACACTAATGATGACAGCGTATCGAACTTGTATCCATGCGATCTCCCTATAAGTTAAAATACCATACCCCCCCCCACAAAAAAAAAAAACCTGACCCAAATTTACTCCATCATCCTAATTTTCCTCGGGAAGCCAAAACTTAAGGCTCTATGATCTGTGCTGCTGGTAAGTAATACATTTTCAGACTGAACTGTCCCTGAGGTCCGTGACAGTGTTTACGATGCTGTAAAAGTAGACAAATCTTAAAAAGAATTTTTGGAGGTGCAAACCAAAAGTCAGACTCCACCTGAGACTAACAAAAGACTAGTGAAAAAATTATTTCCACTAACAGCAACTTTCTGAGAGTCCCTTCAAGACACTGTTGGATCCCAGCCACTCGTTCTCCAATCCCAAGGAAGACCCCTGCAATCGTTCTGCTGATTGGACCAAGTGCCACCATAACTTCATGTAGTCTTGGTGTTTCTTGCTGGAGAAACTGATCTCTATTCCTGTCTCCATCCCTAAGGTTTCCAACAGCGATCCTACCCTGACTGTAAAACACTTGTTTCCAATGATTGCCTCAAATATATTCTATTCAATGTACTGATGCCCTGAGTGGACCACTCATTAGACTAATACTCTGCTGTCCCTATCATCAGCAGCCTTATCCTGCTTTTTTACCTCCCAATCCATGGAGCTCCCCAAAACGTCACTGGATGACATTTTGAACATGCCACTCTCTCCTATTCAAACCTCCTTTTACAATTAATCAGGACTCAGTCCTAACAAAAACCTAAATAGAAAACCTCATCAAACAAGTAATTCAAATAAAACTGTAAACCAACAACCATCCACCCACCCATTCATACAGTCCAGTAACATTGATGGAGCACTTACAAAGTGCCAGGCAGTTTACTAAGAGTTTTAGAGTAGCTTAGTGAAGGAAAAGACAAACTCCCTTCCTTTAGGAAGCTTCTATGGGGGAGAGGGGGCAGACAACAAACAATACACTGATTGTTTCAAGAGACAGAAAACACACCAGATTTTTTTTTAAGACTTTTTATTTATTTGACAGATCACAAGTAGGCCAAGAGGCAGGCAGAGAGAGAGAGGGGAGAAGTAGGCTCTCTGCTCTGCAGGGAGCCTACTTCCTGGGATCATGACCTGAGCTGAAGGCAGAGGCTTTAACCCACTGAGCCACCCAGGAGCCCCCACACCAGATATTTAAAGAGAGAACTTAGGGGGTGCCTGGGTGGCTCAGTGGGTTAAGCGACTGCCTTCAGCTCAGGTCATGATCCCAGAGTCCTGGGGTTGAGCCCTGCATCGGGCTCCTAACTCTGCGGAGAGTCTGCTTCTCCCTCTGACCTTCCCCCCTCTCATGTTCTCTCTCATTCTCTCTCTCAAATAAATAAGTACATTTTTAATTAAAAAGAGAGAGACAGAGAGAACTTCAAGAATTGTTAACTAGGTAAATAAAGCTGTTCGCGGGTAAGTAAAGGGTTAACATGCCAAAAGACTCTCAAGATTATCCTGGAGGTGGCCACTGCAGGAAGCAGCTCCCACCCCTAGGGCAGCGGGAACTCAGGGTGGAGGTTAGGACCTTCCCAGTGGAGAGAACACAGGGTGGAGGTCAGGCCCGGCAGAAGGGAAACTCGGACTTCTAAGGAGGAGGTGCTGCCTGGCGGCTGCTGGAGTCTCAAGAAGGTGCAGGGAAACTGCTTCTGGAAGGTTTACAAACCACCGCAAAGGACCTGCCACACTGCGATGATGATTTGTCGCTGGGGAGAAGCTCAGGAAAGCAGGAAGCAAACCGGAGGCAGCAAGTCCCTTCCCCATCCTCCTCGGCTGCCCCCGGCCCCGCCCCTGCCCCTGCCTCATCCCCTCCCCCTCTCCCCCACCTCCCCCTCCCCCCCCACTTTCCCCCCCACCTCCGGAGGAGGAGGATGTTACATTTTGAATAGGGTAATCAGGGTGGGCCTCACCTGGGAAGGTGATGTTTGAATTGTAATTGAGAGTAATGAGATTTACTACTAATCTAACAATGATGGCCTCAAGGTGATTGTTGCACTACCAGTAACTGACCCGGACTAGCGAAATTCTTCCTTCCTGGGTTTCTATTTAATTCAGAGCTGCTCCCACGTCTCCCTTGTCCCTTCTCCATCCTCTATAACAGCCTCTCGACAGAGTGTGGGATGTGAGTTTACAAAGTCCTTTCCTGAAACTGAAAAGATATTTAATCTGAAGAGTTTTTTACAGGTGAAATCCCCTGGAATGACTCCCATCTGCCAAGAACATTCTAGAGAAAGCTTGTTCTCAGAAACCTACAAGATATAAACACACACACATTCTTCAGGCTATGAAATTACTGATGGCCAGGCTGGGAATAATCAAACTGGTAAAAACACTCATCATCTCAGAAACCCTCTTAAACAGTTGGCCTATTCCACTACACAAAATGTAAGGGCGTTCAGATAAAAAGTCAAACCCTGAATAGAGTGACCCACAGACTCAAATAGCCTAGAGCTACAAATGAAGACCACAAGGATATACCACAACATACCATCAGAATGGTTCCATTAGACTGAAAATGACAAGTGGTGACAGGGACCCAGAGCCACCGGAACGCCCCTATCTTGCCGGTAGGAATATAAAATGCTACCAGCTCTCTGGGAAACCTGTTTAGCAGATTTTCCTAAAGCTAAACACATGCCTACCTTCACATTCTGCTATTCTAACCCTAAGTATACACCCAGGGGAAGGGAGTGCACAGAAGGAACTGCGAAAGAATGTTCCCATCGGCCTGAATGGTACTAACCAATGACCGGAAATAACTCAAAGGCATCCAGAGATAAATGGGATAACAAACTGGTGTGGTCACAGGGTAGGCAGGACCCAACAGCAACAAACAGCCATCCCACACTCACCAACACAGACAAATCTTAAAAACATGGAATATTAAGCAAAAGGAGCCACACCAAATAGCACATACTATATACACAAGAACAGGCAGAACAGGACAGAAGTCAGAACTGTAGTTACCTCCAGGAGGGGGCTCGTGTGGACGTGGTCACATGGATGTGTCCATAGGTAAAAAAAAAATATAAGGAGAGGGAAGGGGAAGAGTCCTGGGACCAGGAGCCACGGGTTAACTGTGGATCTTCTGGTTGCCCACCAGTCCACCAAACTGTTCCACTGCTTGAGGGTTCCACGCATTTCTGCTCCTTACAGAGAAACCATGGGAAGGGGGCTGATTCCCCAGTCCTGGGGGTTGGAGGAAGAGGGAAGAGTAAATGATGCTCCCGCTTGCACACTAACCCTCGCAGGGTTTTCGCACCTGTGCGGGAGGAACCTGAAGATTTGTCTTAAGCCACTCAAGGGACAGGCAAGGTAGACCCATAAACCAAACCAAGTAAGTCCTGGTCACAAAGGCAGTCATCCAAATAAGTCCCCGAAAAGGAAGCAAAATCCTTTTCTTCTAGATGCCCCCTCGCCCCATGGCAGGCCTGCCTCACCCCCCCACCCCCACCCCCACAGGCACCTCCTTCCCTCCCACGTGCAGGTTCAAGGCAGCCTCCATCCAGGGCTGGCTGGTGGAAGGGGAGGGAAGCCTCGTTATTTTCCATTAGTTCTGGAACCTTTGTTTCCCTTTGACTTGCATAGTTTCTCCAGGGTTGATTTTAAGGAAGGGAGCTCATGAAACTGGTCACCAAGGAGTAACCCGGACAGGTAAGCAAAATGAGCGTTTTACCATTTCTGTCTCTTCTCGGAATGCCATCTGCCACCATGTCCCTGTAAGATAATATTCTTGCCTGATGCCATGATAACCAAATGTTAATGGAATTATTTTGTAGGAAATCAAGCTTTCATCAAGAAGCCACACCGGGGCGGGTGGGGGGGGTGGCTGCGTGGGAAGAAGCCACATTGGGGGCCACCTGGCTGGCTCAGTCCTGGAGCATGTGACTTTTGATTTCAGGCACCTCCTTCCCTCCCACTTGTGAGTTCGAACCCACGTTGTGAGTTCGAAGCCCCGTCTTGGGGGTAGAGCGTACTTTTTAAAAAAAGAAGCAGCAGCACCAGAAGCAGCCAGACTGAACTGAACCAGTCAGGACCACTGACCTCCCCTTTGAGCTCAACAAAAGAAGATAACTGTCTTCTACTTACTGACTTCTTTTATCTGATCTTGAATCCCGTAGCTCCTCTCCCCTTTACCCAGACCCTTTTCCACTTGCCCTTAAAAAAATCTCTGACTCTGCTCTTTGGGGAGATGGATTTGAGGTTTGTGCCTCCCTTCCCCATCTCTTCTCCTTTCTCAGCTTTTCGAGTAAATTTTTCTTGGCCTCACCCTCAGCATCTCTGCAATGGGCTTTGCTGCATTTCTGGCACAAACGAATGTGGACTAGCAACCCAAACCAGTTTATCATTAAAAATTTGGAAGCTTATAGCATCTTTTAAGGTTTTTTAAAAATTATTGTTGAAGTATAATTTGCACACAGAAAAATGCACGGGTCTTTTTTTTTTTTTTAGAGATTTTATTTATTTATTTGACAGAGAGAGATCACAAGTAGGCAGAGAGGCAGAGAGAGGAGGAGGCAGGCTCCTGGCTCAGCAGAGAACCCGATACAGGGCTCAATCCGAGGACCCTGAGACCATGACCTGACCTGAAGGCAGAGGCTTAACCCACTGAGCCACCCAAATACCCCTAAAATGCACAGGTCTTAAGTGACAAGTTTGGACAAATATATAAAACACTTAATACCAATACCTAAAACAAGTATAAAGAGTTAGGAGTCCCCAGAAAAAGAAAGATGAGACATAGCTTTCTTGACATAAGAAAAGGCATGTTAGACCCCTGGACATCTTGCATGATCTATGTGCAACCCCCACTACTTACCCAAAGCACATTTCTTGCAGAAGTTCGTGGGATATGTTGAAATTGCAAAAGAATCAACCCCAGCAGTCAGTGATTTTAAGGGAACAAAAGAATATCAGAACAGCCACTATCCGGCCAGGAGATGACCTAATAATATCAAGGACAGTAAGTCAGTGGTAAAACTCCCAGTGCTGATTCAAAAGTAAAGATTGGCCTGATACACATTCTTGAGTTATCTCTGCAGAATTTGAACCCCTTGAGTGCTCAGATACCGGACCAACGAAAGCCAGGGAACTATGGTACTGACCCTTGCTGGCCTCGCGACTTCGATCTCCTAAGACCTGGACTCTGTCATGTGAAGATGACTTTTGCCCCAAAGCCAGGCTGCATTTCCCATCGTACAAGTCCCTTCATAAATCTGTGTGCTTATGTGCTCCCTTGGCTTCCCTCTTCCCCAGCCTTGGTGTTGGAGACACAACTCCCTGGTTTTCTCCTTTACTCACTGCAACTAAAACCCCTCCTTTTGTTTTTGTTTTTTGTTTATTTTATTTTATTTTATTTTATTTTATTTTATTTTATTTGACAGAAAGAGACACAGTGAGAGAGGGGAACACGAGTAGGGGAAGTGGGAGAGGGAGAAGCAGGCTTTCTGCCAAGCAGGGAGCCCGATGAGGGACTCCATCCTAGGACCCTGGGATCATGACCTGAGCTGAAGGCAGACGCTTAATGTCTGAGCCATCCAGGTGCCCTAACACCCCTCCTTTTGCTATTCTTTGGCTCAGTTGTGTCTTTGGCTCAACATCCACCAACAGGTGAACCCAGGTTTGGGTAACAGCAGGACCTTTTTATCAACCATGAACCTTCATGAACCTTTGCCAGACGAGCCCCTTCAGAGGTGACCCATGCTCTGACTTTTACAGCCATGTATTAGTTTCTACCTGCTCGTGAACTACAGATCATATTGATGTATATCATATGCTACAGATCATACAGATATATTATCTTGCTTATTTCATTCAACCCTAAATATATTTTTAAATCTAAAAAAAAGTTTATTTTTTGATTATAGGTTGGGAGTGTGACTAAAGTTATCCAGCAGCTCTTGTGTCAGCCAAGTTACCACTTGCTTTGGGGTACCCCACTTCACTTAGCATGTGCCTGGCTCCACTTACCTAGGACAAAAATCTGGAGCAACACTTCATCTTAACACAAAAATTAGAAGGAAACATCGTCGACTGCACGTAATATCACAAACATTAAGTCCACATATAAATATTGAATATTATTCAAAATTCAGGTTTGAAATTATTGTTAGGGCAACTGGGTGGCTCAGTGAGTTAAGCTTCAGACTCTTGATTTCGGCTCTAGTTATGATATCAGGATCATGAGATCAAGACCCCACGTTGGGCTCTGCGCTCGGCAGAGAATCTGCTTGGGATTCTCTCTCTCCCTTTCCCGCTGCCCCTCCTGCCCCACCTATCTAAAATAAATCGTGAAAAAAAAATAATAAGTAAAGAAAAAGAAATTACCACTCTTGGTCCTCATGAGGCAGGTGGGAACCTCTCCTGTCTATAGAGCAAGGCAAAAGGGCCCGCAGTGACCACAGACCCAGATGCAAACAGGCTCATTAAATGACCCACTTCAAAATAGCCATAGGCCCTAGCTGACCAATTGCAATCAAGAACAGGTCCTAAGATTACCAAAAAAGGGAAAATTCCATACATCCTTGCTCACTGCACCCTGTTAACTGTTGGGCCCTCACCACTGCCTCCAGGCTGGACATTCTCTCCTTTGCCTTCCTACCTGCCACTCCCTGGTTGTGTGTTCAGTAAGCTTTGGTATCTTTTGTTCTGCCTGGGGTGAATTCTTTCACAACTGCAGAGCCAGCCTCTACCGGATCCAAGAGCACTCCCATCCCAGACAAGCTTCCACATTGTCCTGGGTTCTGGGCTTCCTACCCTGCTTTTCTTTTTCTTTTTTCTTTTCTTTCTTTTCTTTTTTTTTTTTTTTTTTTTAGATTTTACTTACTTATTTGACAGACACAGCGAGAGAGAGAACACAAGTGGGGGGAGTGGGAGAGGGAGAAGCAGGCTTCCCACTGAGCAGGGAGACCAACCCATGTCTCAACCCCAGGACCCTAAGAACATGACCTGAGCCGAAGGCAGCTGCTTAACAACTGAGCCACCCAGGCACCCCCCCACACACCATATTCTATTTCCAACTCTCCTTCCCCCACTCTCAATGGAGCTTCCTTAATTTCCCAAAAGTCTGACCTCACCCTGAGAGCCCCCTTATATTTGCCAAGTGCAGGCAAAGCCTTCCAAATCATTTTCCATTTACTAGAATGTTCTTTTCACCAATTTTTTTTCTCCTCAAAAGGAACTTGTCTCTCCTGCTGGAAAAAAGACAAATTCTTTCAGTCAGAAGGTTAGTGACCGTGACCCTCAGAAATTATACCCAACAAAGAGATTCATGAGTGAACAGGAATGTCCCAGAATTGCCACAGTGACACATGGGGCAGGGGGTGGGGGGTTTGCTTCTGCAGTTTGTGTGCACAGATGAAGTCCCATCAACAGACAGAAAGATTGTGGGTTTCACTGGCTGACACATGGAAGCACAGGAAACCAACTCCCTCCTCTCTGGGGCTCCTGGCCCCTTACTGGATCTCTCCAGGGGTGCTGCCAGGAGGTATCTCCCATGCTCTCTGCCCTAGCTGACCACTCCCAGTACACACCTTGCAGCCCGCCTAGGACCAAGGCCCACATGTACCGTTGGAATGGCCTCTAATGTAATTGCCAACACTGCCCAAACCACTTCTGCCCTAAGGCACCCATCCCAGTGGTCACCTCCCTTGTGCCACCAGCATCACACTGACTTGGACACCCAGCTCAGCTCTGATTGCCCCGCATCTGGCCTGTAGCTTTGATTTCCCAGAAGCCGTTGCCACCTCCTTAGCAACTGTCAAACAAAGCTGGACAGGAGTGAAAGCAGTAAAAACAGATTCCGTTCTGTGACTACTGAGGGTTGGGAAAATTGCTGAGCTCTGTTCCAATTTGTGCAAAGGTGACTGGGTGTTTTAAAGAAAAGATGAGGGAGGAGGAAGGGGAGAGGCTGGGAGATTATCCTTCCTAACAATGACTTTGCAAAAGGAATGGCTCTTAGGACACTGGGAAAGCCACTCCTGACTTGTAGCAGATATCTGAACATCTGACAAGGACAGAAGAAGAAATTCTAACCTCCTTTTAGTAAATGGTCTAAAAAAGAGAGGTTAGAGCCTATGCCAGGTTCTGACTAGAACAGTGGAAGTTCTTTTTTTGACAGCCCTGAGTTTTTCCAAGAAGGACCTCAAAAGGGGGCTGGATCAACCCAGAGACTCCTCCATAGGCTTCTAGAAGCCCTGCTGGGGTTGGTCGGGTCTCTTAGTGCTGGGCAGGGTAGGGGGGTGGGGGTTGGACAGAGTCATCGTGTGCCAAAACATCTTGCAGTTCTCAGTACCCATTGCCCTGATCCTCCCCCTTAAGCTACTGACCTTGCCTTTGCTACTTGCCTACATGACTCCAACCTCCGTTCCTGCCCACAGCTGCCAACACCACCACCAACTGCCAACTTATGTGTCTGTCTCTGCTATGGCCTATCTGCTGCTGGCAGGGGAAGAACTCCACTTTCTCTGTTGCTACAACCCTCCCATCTTTTCCACCCAGAGCACTAACCTTGCCCAGTGTCACCAGGAGGTATCACCCTGGGCAGAGGGCCACTGCTCATATCCCACCCAAGTCCCCATGTCTGAGTTCAGAGAGGCCGAATAGCTTCTTCCCCATTGTCACCTTTCTCCCTGGAATATAATCCACCTACAGTTGGGATTATGAGAATCTATTCATCCCACCATCACTCCACCCTACCCCACCCCCACCAAATATGCTCGAATAAATTCTGTCCCAAGTGAGAGCAGAGTTACCAAATTACTTCCCCTGGTGCTCTCAGACTTCTGTAGATAAACAGCTCTAATGCAGCAGGTTCTTTTTTTTTTTTTTTTTTCTATTTTACAATGTAATCCGATGTGGATGTTATCTTTGAATCCTTCCCCTCATCAAGAGGCAGCTAGGGCATTTGAAGCTCTCCCTCTGGGAAGTGATGGAGGATATATCAGAACAAAGAGTCCATTCTTAGCTTTTGAGTTTCAAAATAGACCTTGAAATTCATGGCCAAGGCCATATTTGAGGTGGGGGGGGGAACAGGAGAAGGAAGGCAAGGGTAGAAGGATGTTGAATTTTAAAATCTAAGTCATGAAAGATTCAGTGCATAAAATTTATGTCTCAATAAATTCAGAAGAATGTACAATAAATTAAGAGGAGTTTTTCTAGACCCAGGATTTCGAGGAGAGCAGGGAAGCTTAGTGCTGGTGTGACTCTGAGAAGGGGACCTTCTCCCTGCCACCCTCACCTGTCCCTTCCCAAGAATAGGAATAACAGTGGACTCCATAAAGGCTCACAGAGGGCACAAGAGCAGAGAAGACCAGAAGTGGATGCCCTAGGGCACTCATAGAAGCTCAAGCTCTGGACCCCTGACTTCCAAGGTGCTATACCTGACTTTAGAGTAGTAAAATCTACTGAGAGGGCCCCTGAAATGGTGTGTGCTCCAGGATCTGTCCCTGAAGGGCCACTGAGCAGACCCAGGGAAAGCAGCAGGCCTGGGAGGACCTGACCCTGCCATCCAAAGAAACCCAGGCAGCCTATTTAAAGATAAAACCACAAGGAGCAGAGCGATTCATCCTCACTGAGGCCCCAAGCAACCCACCAGCCAACTGAAGTTGTAGAGTGATCCCAGCCAAGACCAGCAGAAGAACTGTCGTGCCCAGCCCACAGAAGCCTGAGCAAATAAAATGGTGGTTGTTATAAGCCACAAAGCTTGAGCATGGTTTATTACACAGCAATAGATAGCTGATAAAGGGAATCTGGACAGAACATTTATTGGTAAAAAGAAATTTTTAAAAAATAATAGTTTCTGTAGCATGAGCCTTCTGTTTTTAAAGATGTGTATACCCATGTATTCTGAGTATATGCAGAGAAAATGTCTGGAAGATCACACAAGAGACTGGCCAGTGGTTGGAAAAGGGGGCTGTGGGAAAAGAGAGGACACTTTCCATAGGTTTAGGCATTTACAAATGTGAGTTACATTTAAATAAAAGGAAATTTACTGAATATTTGGCTATGTACCAGGCACTGAACTAGGCATTAGGGTCCAAAATGAGGTAGGCATTGTCCCTGCCCTCAGGAAATTCCCAGCCTGAGTGTGGCAACATGCAAACAGTGGAGCCATGCAGACACTATGATAGCAATTTGGGAGTTGGGGGGCGGGCAAAAGAAGCAAATGACCTATGCCATGGGGCATGGTGGGAAATGATAACACTGGGACAGGCTGAAAAAGTTCACAGCAGAGACTAAAAAATGGCTAAACTCAGAGAAGTTTAACAAAGTTGAACAAACTCAGAGAAGGCCTGAGCATTGGGCAGGAGGTAGGAATGGCACTTCCCTCTCTGGGCTTCAGATCTTCATTCCAAAATGAGGGAATTAGGCTAAGTAATCTTGGGCCCATTTCTAGTTCTGAAGCTATAGACCTTCACCTTCTCTCTCTCTACACAGGTAGCATACAGTACAAATTACAGAACTAATACCATTTTTAGCGGGGGCTCAACATGTGGACAGAACTAGAAATCAGGTCTCATGGATGTGAGCTTCTTAAACAGACTTACCCAGGCAAATACTTGTTTGTGCTTCCATGAATCAGATGACATATGTGCGGATTTCCAATGTCAGGTATAGTCCAGGAAAAGTTTTCTCTCTGCCATCTCTCTCATCTCAAGTTCTCAGCTAACACTCTGTAACAAAAGACAAATTAACAAGAGCAAAACAAACAGAACTTTATTAACATCATATCTCAGGCATACATGGGAGAAACTCAGGGCTGAATAACTCAAAAAATCGCTTAGAACTCAGGCTTATGTAGCATCTGCAACAAAGAACAATACATTTCTAGAGAAGTGGCAGCACACAGGAAAGTGTTTTCAGGTTTCCAAGGATAGAAAACTGTGTGAAAACAAATAAATGAGGGAAATTAATGGAGTAAGGGGTTTTTGAAGATTATTCTGGTGCCATCTCTGGGCTGGTAAGAGTCTAAAGTAAAGGAAAATTTATATCCTGTCTTTAAGCAGAAAGGGTGAAGGTATACATAACTTTCCCTGCATTTCCATTTTCTTTTTTTTTTTTTAAGATTTTATTTATTTATTTGAGAAAGAGAGAATGAGTGAGAGATAGAGAGAGAGCATGAGAAGGGGCAGGGTCAGAGGGAGAAGCAGACTCCCTGTCAAGCAGGGAGTCTGATGCCGGACTCAATCCTTGGACTCCAGGATCATGAACTGAACCGAAGGCAGTTGCTTAACCAAATGAGCCACTCAGGCACCTGCATTTCCATTTTCTTAGTTGCCTTCAGCTCAAAATAATTCTTACATTAAAAAGGCATCTTTTAGGATTACATATTCTGGGGTCCATCACAAGTTATATGGACCAGGCATCCATCTGCAGATGGAATCACTGAAAAAGTTGGGATTTACAAAACAAAAGGTGATGTCTTATCCTCGTACCCAAGTAAGTTCCTAGAAATTGTCCAACCCTTGAATTCAGCTCAGGTCGTGGTCTCAAGTTCATAAGATAGAGCCCTGTGTTGGACTCCATGCTCAGCAGGGAGTCTGCTTGAGTTTCTCTCCCTCTCCTTCTTCCACCCTCCCCCCAGCTCTTACTCTCTCTCTCTCTCTAGAAAAAACAAGTAAGTTAAAAATAAATTAAAATTTTTAAAAAATCTGGATCCAGATGTGTGATCTTGGGCAACTTATTCTCTCTCAAATCAACTGTTCTCTGTTTCTCCATTTACATGTAATTCAAATGTAACTAAGCCTCCTTGGACCTACCCAACACTTAAAATCAATCTCACACATAATCACATTAATATATGCACACATACACATACAACATGTGTACAACACACATCCAACTGCAAAGGCAAAGATGAATAGTGTGTGTTTTTCCTTAAAGTTTGGAGGAGGGAATTATAGTGTATATCATGGAGAAAACTTCCCCAAAATCTTGGCTCTGTAGGAGAGGAAAAAAAAATTTCCTTTACACTTCTGAGTTCCTGGCTGAGATCCCTAAATGAAAGATTAACTAAAGGAAAAAGCCACCAAAGAGTTAGCTGTAGACTTCAGGATTAAATACCATTTTAACAGGGAAAGGGGAGAGGGGATGTAGGCGTCTTAGGGGAGAATGAGTGATTTTCAGGAAAGCTGAATGGACCCTTAGAAGAATAGGGAGAGATGCAATAGCTTTTTCCGTATGGAGGTGTCACTTCCAGTCTCCTCTCCTATGGTAAGAGTCTGTTTCATCTTTCAAGTGCCTATAGTTCAAAATAAGCACTCTGCCAAAGCGGCGTATTTGGGGCCAGCAGGTCCTGAACTCCCACCATCATATATTGGGGTAGCATGTTATGCTGACCTTCAGCTCTTTTCTCAAACTTCTCCCCTTCTGCAGTCCACGAGTTTCCTCTTTCCATCTCTTTCTCTGTTTCTCTCTCTCTCTTGGTCTCATCTCCCAGCCTCTCTCCATCCTCTCAGCTACTGAAACCCCTCAAGCCTTACCCCCCAGGTCCGGCTATCCCTTTGCTCAGAATACCAGTGGCTCTACCCGGCACCCTCCTTGGAGGATTCTCTGTAACGGATTGTTGAATTACTTCTGGTTTCAAAAACCAGAGGAAGAACACAGACCCTACCAAGTCATTGAGAGGATTCAATGAGATAAGTATGTCAAGCACCCTGCACAGAGTGGCAAATACATGGTTTTGCCTTCCTTTCTCCTGGACAGTAACTGGGAGATCAAAGTAGAAAATGGGACAATAAAGCAAGCAGCCCTAAAGAGAACTGATAATCACTGAAAACCAGAATTCACACTGAGATTTTGGTGTACGTGACCTTGAGCCCCCCTCCCTCTACCACATCTTTCTAAAGTCCCCACTATCTCCCTTCACCCAGTCATCCCATTATCTTCAGGTGTTAATTCTTGTGGCCACTTTCCTGTTCTCTTACCCTGTTAAGACTACCTGACTCTTGCCCTGTTCTCAGCTATCTCCCAGTAGGTGTCCATGGACTTCCCTAAGTAAGCAGGTGGGTTACAGATAAAGGACCCACTCTCCCTCCTGCTGCCTTGGAATGAATGCCTTCTACATTCTACTCGGGAGGAGCCATAGATTGTTCCAGTCCCGGGCAGCAAAACCCAGCTACCCCCAGGTCTGCCTCCAAACATGTGGTTTGGCAACTTTTTAATAACCGAAGCATTCCTCTACTACCATGTGACCCAGCCCTTCCACTCAGAGTGTTACCCAAGAGAAATGAGAGGATATATTCACACAAGGACTTATACACAAATGTCCATAGCAACTTGATTTGTGGTGACCAAAATCTGAGAATAACCTAAATGCCTACCAACAAGAGAAAGGACAGACTACAATCACTCCACATGATGGAACCGGCAATGGAAAGGAATGAAGGGCCAGGCTGAGAAGCCACTCAGATGAAGCTCAGAAACATCGTGCAGAGAAAAGAAGGCCACCCCAAAAGGATACATGCCAGATGCATCCATTTATATGAACTTCTAGAGAAGGCAAAAGGAATCTGTGGGGACAGATAAGGGATCAGCAGGGGCCGGGGATCAGAGGTGGGGGAGGGAGTCTGAAGGAGGGGGCTTGAGGGAGGGGGGATGACTGTGAAGCATCAGGAAGAAACGTTGGGGGTTGATGGAAAAGTTTCATAACTTGATCACGGTGGCTCTTCCCCACAGGTATACACTGTCAAAACTCATCAAACTGTATGCTTGAAATGGGTGCATTTTGTCATGTGCAAACTGTCCTCAGTGAAGCTGAGGTCTTAAAAAACACTCTGTTTCAGGGGTGCCTGGGTGGCTCAGTGGGTTAAGCCTCTGCCTTTGGCTCAGGTCATGATCTCAGGGTCCTCTGATCGAGCCCCACATCCGGCTCTCTGCTCAGCGGGGAGCCTGCCTTCCCCCACCCCCACACCCCCGCCTATCTGCCTACTTGTTACAGATCTCTGCCTGCCAAATAAATAAATAAAATCTTTAAAAAAAAAAAAAATTCTGTTTCAGCAGGGCTCTCAGTGGCGGGCTCTAAAGAGAACAACTGGAATGTAACAGCTGGAAGAAGGAGTCGTCCCCGTAACCTAAGGAAAGCCATTTCCAGTTCTATGGGGGGTGGTCTGCAGTATGCTCCTCAGAAGGCTTTGTCACCTAGGGTCCAGTTTCCTAATTCAGTTCACCATGCCAAAGTTCATCCTGCTGTGGGCTGAGAGCAGGCCAGAACTATTTCAGGCCCAAGGGCAACATCCTTGAGAAGTTCTATCTGGAAAGAGTAGGAGATCACCATGGCAACCTGTCCCAGGCCCAGCCCTGGCAGGGCTCCAAGGCACACAAATAAAGCCATAGGAATGTGGAGTGGGGCTGGGGCAGGGCAACTAGGAAGTTGCCAAGTTTCCATGAAAATCAACTGTGGGAGGCCTCAGCCTCGAGAAGGTGTCAGTAGGGAATCTGGGGTCCAGATAGAAACAGCCCTGGGAAATGTAACACATTCATACATACATGCATGTGTGCACGCACACACACACACACACACACACACACACACCCTGCTTGGAGGGCAGCAGTACTGTTTCTTTTTGTTTTTGTTTTTAAAGAATTTATTTATTTGACAGACAGAGAGTGAGAGAAGGAGAGAGAGCACAATCAGGGGGAGCAGCAGAGGGAGAGGGGGAAGCGGACTCCCTGCTCAGCAGGGAGCCCAATACCAGGACCCTGAGATCATGACCAGAGCCGCAGGCAGAGGCTTAACCCACTGAGCCACCCCCGTGCCCCTACAGTACTGTTTCTTGAAAAAGAGACCTGATAAATAAGACCACTGGCTTCTGAGCCTGATCACAGTGATTCCAGCGCCTTTGGTCACCTCCTGGTAATCTCAGCGAGTTTCTGAACTGGTTACCCACACGGCCCACGCCCTGCCCCAGGCCTCCTTGGCTGACCTTCTCCATGAGACCTCCCCTGATCACCTTAAATCAAACGACAGCCTCCCCTCCATCCCCTACTCCTGCTCTGCTTTATTTTTCTCCAGGGCACTAAGCACCACTTGACATAACCATGGTTTACTTTATCTGGTTTGTTGCCTTGTTAATGCCAGCTCCGTGAGGGTGGGGATTGTCTAGCCTCTCTAATGCCCAGGACGGTGCCTTGCCCGTGGCAGGTACACAAGGAATATTATAGAGTAAATGTGTGCAGTTCTCTGAAGATGAGTTTTCTCATCAGCAAAACGGAGATAGTTCTACCTCCATGGGGTTCATGTGAAGGTAAGATGAGTTTTGGGCTGTAGGTCAAACACCCAGCCCTTAGTGGGGGCACTAGTATGGTTCACAGTTACAGCTTTCCTTCGGTGAGATGTCATCATGAACGGGCTTCACATTATCACCCCTTAGCCCTTTGGTCTTTATTTAAGAACACCTTTCACTGGGTCTTACCTTGCCTCCCTGAACCCTGAGCCCAAGCGCTTACCTCTGTCCTAGTTCTACAAAACCGCTCATTGGTAAAGACAAGGGAACCAGAGATTGGGTCCTGTCTCCAAATATTTGTTAGGAAACTGAGTAAATGAATTAATCCATTCCTAGGAAAGCAAGCTCTTAAAAATAGAAAGGCAATTTGAACAGGCAGGCAATGTGTCACCTATTAAAAAAAAGAGAACAGGTATTTCTCGTATCTGTAACACGTGCCAGATGCCGGGTTAGGCACCTGACATGCCTTATGTTATTTTCCCCTTGTGTCAACCTTACCAGGAAGGTATCTAAGAAGGAAGAAATTGAAGCTAAGAGGCTATGACACCAGCCTGAGACTTCACAGCACTCAGCACTGGGGCAGGAACTAAAGCCAGAGTTGCTCAAGCCCCAGAGCCTGGGTTCTTCCCATAGCCTACCCCACCTTCTTTGAAACTTCCCTTGATAAGAGGTCTCTCTGCCAAGCTAGGGAGTTTGGATATATTCTGCAGGCAATTCTAAAAATAAAAAAGCTACTGAGTGGAGATATACGAGAACTCCTAGGAAGGAAGAATTAATTTTGCCTGCAATAAATCTGAGAAGTTACAGAGCAGAGCTGCCAGGGACTTGTATTTCTGGTTCATTAACTCCTCTTTGTGGGGGCTGTCACTGGCGTTGGGTTCCAACACAAGACAATGAACAGCCCTCTCTCTTCACACAAGTCTTCCATCTTGTCCTATTTTCAGCAGATCTTCCTTTGGGATTTTTATCTATAGCCTTGTGCATGATTTCACTGCCAGAATTCAGCACGTTCTGCCAACAGCTACTTTCTGAGGGGCCGGGACCACCTGTGTTACAAACCTGTAAGAAAAAGCAGAAAGCAGGGACTCTGAACCAACTCTTCATGTTCAACAACTTCAGGCAGGGAGCTTGACATCAGCCATGGTGAAAGTCTTTACTCCCCAGAAACTGACAACTTCTACAAATCGAGGTTTTGTCCTCCTGCTCTAGAGAGCCAGTTGTGAAACACGGCACCAACAGGTGACTGGCACAGCTATTGTGAAAGGAGTCCGAAGACGTGAGTTTTAGCTTCATGTCATTCACTAACTCACTGTAAAGCTTACAAAGTCATTTCACTTCTCTCAACCTCAATTTCTTTATCAATTAAATAAATGCAGGGAGATAGAGCAGATTAAAAAACAGACCTCCTTAGCAATCTGTCAAGCAATTTTGAATAATTTTTTAAAAAAAGGCGGGGGACACCAAGGTGGCTCAATCAGTTAAACGTCTGCCTTAGGCTCAGGTCATAATACTGAGATCTTGGAATCAAGTTCCACAGGCTCTCTGCTCAGCAGGGAGCCTGCTTCCTCCTCTCTCTCTGGCTGCTTCTCTATGTGTGATCTCCATCTGTCAAATAAATAAATAAAATATTTATAAAAAATAATAATAATAGTAATTGATCGTGACTGTGTGCGGAAGCCTCCATGAGACCCCAGTAGCAGAGGATTTGGAGAGCTTCCAAGTGGGTGAACTCTCCCACCTGCATAGGGACAGATGCTCCAGTGCTCCAGATCCTCCCAGACCTCACCCTACGTATTTTTTCATGTGGCTGTTCATCTGTATCCTTTATCATATCCTTTAATAAATAATATTATTAATAAATAATATCATATCCTTTAATAAATATCATATCCTTTAATAAATAACTTCTGTGAGGTATTCTAGCAAAAATCAAATCCAAGGAGAAAGAAGTCATGCAAACATCCAATCTGTAGCCAGGTCAGACAGAAGATGTAGGTAACTTGGGGACTTACACTTTGGGGTGGCATTTGAAGTGGGGGGTAGTCCCTTGGGACTGAACTCTTAACCTGTGGGATCTGACACTATCTCTAGGTAGACAGTCTCAGAAGTGAGGCAAACTGCAGGATACCCAGCTTGTGTCACAGAATTGCTTGGTGTTGGAAAAAACCCCACACATTCTTGACCAGAAGTGTCAGAAGTATTCTCTGCGAAAGCAAAGGATAAGACTCAGGTTTTTCCAATACAGGGCTGTCTGCTTTTTGGGTGTTCATTTTCTTTGGGGGGGGGTTTCTCATGACTATGTAAACGTCTGTGTGCTTTTCTTGTTCATCTGTCTTGGTCAATTTAATTCTCAGATCCAGTCAGAAACCCAGATAGAATGGGGCAAAGCTTTGTCTCCCCTACAGAGCCTTTAGAGTTCCAGACCTGATTTTTATTTTTTTATTTTTTTAAAATAGGTTCCACACTCAATGTGGGACTCAAACTTGGGACCCTGAGATCAAGAGGCAGATGCTATACTGACTGAGTCAGCCAGAGGCCCCGCTGATTTTTATCTCTGTATTCTGCCAATTGTCTTCTCAATGTAAAGGTCTTTGTCTTAAGACAATCCAAAATAATAGGTGGGGAGGGTTGGAGTAAGGAAGGAATTGCCTTTAATGTCCTCCTTGCTGGTAGACTTACTCCCTTGAACTATCAGGTAATTCTTACAGAAAATCCTCTTGAAAGACATGACCCTTTCTTGAAGGACTTTGCTAAAAAGGGCAAAGAATCACAGAAATTAAACAGAAAATTAAACAGAAACTAAGAGCATTAAAATGACATTAAGAGCCCACAGAATCTGTGTGAAACTAAAAAAAATTTTTTTTAAAATTCAAGATTAAGCATCCAAGATAAATATCTAAAACCAAAACCCTGGCTTCAGGAAGAAACTGCTGTTTCTGTTGCCGCCATGTTGCCTCAGGCCATCATTGGCTCTGTGGCCAGCATCTCTGTTTGACTCCAACCACTACTGTGCCAGGTAATGCTGTCCCTTCCAGTCAAGAACTCAAGTCAGCTTGCAACTACGGCAGCCCTGAAAGCCATTCACCTCTGCCACCACCCTTGCCGGGAAAATGGTGTCCACTCCAAGCCTTCTTCCTCATATCCCTCCTTCCTGAATCAAAGTCTCACATGACTGGGTCTCACTGGCACAGAATAATTCACGGGCCTGAAGCCTTACCACAAGAAGACATGGGAAATACCTTTCCGGGTTCCCCCTTGGGGAAATGGGACTCATGGGGCTGGAAATTCCCCACACAGTGAAACGTGCTGAGAAGCCAGAAAACAAAGCGTCTAATACAAGGTTTACATGGGGCACTCGAGGGAGCAATCCTGCAGATGATGAACATGTATATCTGTAGTTCTGGAAAGCCAGGGAGCATAGAGATGGTATCACGGGTTCAATTGTGTCCCTTACCCCCATATTCATATGTTGATGCCCTAACCTCTAGTACCTCCTTACGAATGTGTCCTTATTTGAAGATGGGGTGATCAAGTTAAAATGAGATAATTAGGGTGGCCCTAATCTAATATGACTGGTGTCCCTATAAAAAGGGGAAATTTCGACACAGGAGGAAGACCGTATAAAATGAAGGCAGAGATCTACAAGCCAAGGAGCAACAAAGATAGCCAGTGAGCCACCAGAAGCTAGGAGAGAAGGATAGAACAGACTTTTCCTCACAACCCTCAGAAGGAACCAACCCCTCCATCTTAGACTTCGAGCTTCCAGAATACAAGACAACAAATTTCTGTTGTTTGAGCCACCCAGTCTGGTGTTTTGTTACTGCAGCCCTAGGAAACAAATACAGATTGTAGCTATGCAAATCATAGAACAGGGAAGGCCAGGGAGGACCAGAATCTGGGGGACGTTGTGAAGAGAAACCAGCTCTTCCTTTACGATAAGAGGAGGAAAAGCCGGGCGAGGATTGTCTGAGACTGATTCCTCTGAAGAGGATGCCTATGCAAGGATTTAATAGGAAACATTCCTGGGAATAACCTGTAGGAAGGAGCAGGAAGGAAAGGGGCAGAGCAAAAGTGCCATGACAGCAAAGGGTCCTGAAGGGCAACTCGATGTCCCTCTTATGCCTTAGTGTTGTCCCAGTCTGAGGGTAAGCTTGCTGGAGGAGCTATTCTCCCAGGCCGCAAGTCAGAGGTTAAGGGCTGCCCTTTGGAAGTGGGGTGTGAGGTTAAATTTCTAGCCACTTCTGGTTCTCTGCCGCAAATGACTTTGGGTAGCCCGAGGGCAGTCCTCAGGCAGAGACAGGGGTGCTGGCTGGGCAGTGGAAGCACAGGGGGAGTTGGTGTGCCCCCAGGCCGTGAAAGAGTCCAAGGCTACACAGATACGGGTTGGGAGACCATTAAGACGTTGACACACGAGAGGTTCTAGATCCCCTTCTGTTCTAATGAAGGGGGTTTAAAGTATAAAAGAGAAAACGGATCAGGAAACCACAGAATGATCACCAGGCAACACTGAAGACCCAGCTGCGAGAGACCGTGACCTTGTTATAGCAACAAACACCAAAGCAAGCAGGTGTGACAGGATAACCTGGAAAAGAGGAACTTAGAACAGAGAAAGTGAATAGACCCAAAGGGGCCCAGTGTCTGGCAGTTTTAACCAATTTGAAGAACAGGTCTAATGGGAACAACTGGGTGGGAAAACTGGGAAGGGTGTGAAGGCATGGTGCGCATTTGAGAGTTAAGAAAGGTGTCCTGGGGAGTCAAGGTCCAGCATGTGGCCACGGCAGGGGGTACCTTAGGTGGAGCAGAAGTGATGGTCACTGGAGTTGAGGAGGTCAAAGAACTAACAGGCCACCCTTGCCACGTCACTGGCTGCCTGTGCTGCCCACTCCTTCTCATCTCTCTCCCCGCCCACAGAAGCCCCGGGACCAGAACAAGAACCCAGGACCGTGTCACAACCATGTCACAACCACGCCAGCCTCAACTGCAGCAAAAATGAGACATGACTTAGAAACTTCATTATGTAACTCAAAGACTTTATTATTTAGCTTTACTATTTAGCTCACAGGAACTCAGACTCTACAAGACTGAAGACAGAAGTAATTTAAGAAACATCCACAGCAGTGATGGGTCCGGTTTCTTTGGAAAAGTATCCCAGAGGTGTTAACCGTCCTTTCAAGATGCAAGATGGCCAAGAAGCAACAGACTGTCTCCTTGGTTTAGCCATTGGACTTGAGTATGGGGAGAATGCTGAAAACTGCAAGGACTTGGTACCAGATAATGCAAAACATACTGACAGTGAACAAAAAATGCAGAATCAGGGGTGCCTGGGTGGCTCAGTGGGTTAAAGCTTCTACCTTCGGCTCAGGTCATGATCCCAGGGTTCTGGGATCAAGCCCCGAATCGGGCTCTCTGCTAAGTGGGGAGCCTGCTTCTCTCTCTCTCTCTCTGCTTGCCTCTCTGCCTACTTGTGATCTCTGTCTGTCAAATAAATAAATAAAATCTTTTAAAATAAAAAAATTAAAATGCAGAACCATCGATCAGTCTGGATGTAAATAACCCGGGTTTTCAGGCTGATGTGATGGTTTTGGCTAAACTTCTTCGGGAAGTCATGGTGAGGACTCGGTCATGCTTAAGGCAATTTGTATTTTTGTCCAAGAGCTCCTGGAGCATCTTAGAGGTCCTGGAGGGAGGATGCAGTTGCCAAAGCAAATCAAACAAAAGGAGGGCTTTGTCTGGTGCCTTCATCAAGAATATCTCAGAACAGGAGATCCAGTCTTAAAGAAGCGGCTCAAATTCCACCATTGCCACACATTAAGGAGCTCAGGCCAAGGGCAGTGGTGGCGGGGGGGCGGGGGGGGGTGGGCACACAGACTGGGGAAAACCGGAGGATGAACACTGTTAGGAGTTCAACTTCTCACCTGCTTCATACAACCGGGAATCACATACGCTCTAGCATATGCCTGGAAATCGAATGCCACATTTTCAAGGGAGGTTACCCAAAAGATTGATGATGTTCTAGGGATATACCATCATTGCTTTTTCTTTAATAAAGTTCAGGAAAGCGTGGAAAAGGAAACGGAACAGGAGCCTCTGGGGGGCTCAGTTGGTTAGGTTTCTGACTCTTGATTTCGGCTTAGGTCACGCTCTCAGGGTCCCACGTTCAAGCCCCATGTCTCCCTCTCTTTCTGCCCCTCCCCCAGCTCACACTTTCACACTCTCTAAAATAAGTCAATAAATCTTAAAAAGATAGAAAAAGGAACAAACAGGGCGGATGTGGGCTGGGTCATTGGCGTGAACACTGAAGACTCGGAGGAAGGCTGAGAGCCAGGTGCACAGCACAGCAACACTAAGGGGAATAATCATCACTAACATTTACTGAGTGCTCCCCACGGGCCAGCGCCGTGCTGAGTGCCCCACATGTCTCTATCCAATATCGTCTTCCTTCTCTAAATTCGGGTCTCAGCTTAAGTGCCCCCTCCCGTCTAGACCCGCTCCCCAACATTTGCCCTCTCTATTCTCTACCTCAAGCCCTTCATAGAATATACATCAATTTATAATTATCTTAGGCTGTTTACTTTCTAGCCGAATGAATGTTGGATGCCAATAACCACTCGACAAGATGGTTGCTATTACCATCCCATTTTCCACCTAAGAAAATAGAAGCTCAGGGGCACTTGGGTGGTTCAATCAGTTGAGAGTCTGCCTTCGGCTCAGGTCATGATCTTGGGGTCCTGGTATATGGTCCTGCATCGGGCTCCCTGCTCAGTGGGGTGGTCTCCTTCTCCCTCTCCCTCTGCAGCTCCCCCTGCTTGTGCTCTCTCTCTCTTGCTCTCTCAAATAAATGAATAAAACCTTAAAAAAAAAATTGAAGCTCAGATATTAAGTTGTCCATGATCACATAGCAACATAGTGGCACACCCGAGGCTGGAGCCCAGGAATACATGACTTCATAAGTCTACATTCTTGATGATTCCGGCTCCAAAATATCAGCAGTGAGCAAGTGGAGATAACCAGCAAGAGGGGAGAGGACGGGGCCAAGCTGGGCATACTGGGTGATACAGTAGTTATAGGAACAAGGCCTTCGTGCTAGAAATGGTTCAGAAGTAGCCCTCAGGAGGAAAGAGGTCTCCTAACCCACCTCCTGCCCCCAGGTGTTGGAGAAGCCGGCAATGAGGGCAATCTTTTTGAAAGAGCTGCCGGGAAAACTTTTAGAGGGGCAGTCAGAACCCCACAGCTTAAAGGTTAAGTACCTGCCAAGCTAGACCCGGCTTCCTTTCGTGATTTCACAACACTCCACTGGGAGCCATCCATATTTTATTTCCCAAATGCATCTTGTATATTTCTCCCTCCAAGACTTGGAAGCTTGTCATTCTTTGAACCCCCAAATATATTCCCCATCTCTTCTTCACTCCCTCCTCTCCTGCGGGTCTACCTAATTATCAAGCCATGGCCCAGGTTCAATTCCTCCACTCGCCCTCTCCGAAAGGCACCAGCCTCAATCAGCCTTGTGACTCTTTCTATTCTCAGAATGCCACCTAGCCTGCGCCACTGACAGAGACCAACCAGCCTTCCTGGCGTCCCCGTAGCACCGAGCGGCATATTGCTTCCCACAGATCCATTTCCTGGCTGATACCTGGCTGTGGAGGAAAGGGAAAATGAGTTGGCAATGCATAGCTGGCTATTAATTGGAAGACCAAGGCACTTATCGCCCCATATCTAGCTTCTAACAGCCTCCCATAGGCCCCACTAAGTTTCTGCCTATTTGATTCTGAATTATAATTTGAAGCCATTTATCAGTTTTGCACAGCAAACTTCGAAGGAGTTCAGCGGGCCTCCAGAGACACTGTTCTCAGATTAATACCAAGCTAACAACCTAGCTGGGTGTATTAGTAAACTGTGTAGTTTGCCAGCTAATATCAAGTCAAAAACAGAAGCAAACAAGAGGAGATCAGGGGCTGCTGCTCAACAGGGACCATTTCCCAAGAAAACTTCGAAGACACTGAAGTGCAAAGATCCAGAACTAAATAAATTTCTGCTTAGCCATCCTGAGTCTGTTCCTGACAACGTTTAGAAGAAGCAAAGCAGCTATAAATCTTTCTCTGTGGAAGTTTTAAGACACAGTGCAGCATGGTAACTCCTATCCACAAAGAAAATAATTCACAAACACAAAGGGTAATTAGTAAAGAACGTGAAGACATGATTCTTTTTCCAGTTCTGCCCTGGATAATGTCCGTTCCTTTCCCTCTCTGGATCTCAGTTTCCACACCTGAAAAATGAAGAAGTTGAGCCATATACCTCCAACCATAAAATCTGTTAACTGCTTTCTGCTCTCCTTATTACAAAACATCCAATTATTCATTAAAAATCATCAATCATAGGCTATCCTCAGGGCCACCACATATAACTGTCCAGGTTGTACACTGAGCAAACCCAGAGGTCACCATTCACATTATAGTCTGTGTAAACTATACCCTTGTGTTGGGTGGTGCACAACCTAAACACCCATACATCACGACCTTGATTACGCTCTTCAATCTTGTAAATATTTAATGTTTCACTTTTTATTTTCTTAATACCCATCATTTCCCAACCTTGGGTTCCTAGCAGCAGAGATAAAACTACGTTAACATCTGGTACTAAGCAAAGTACTCTCTCACAGATTAACTCTTACTTATGGACTGGAACTGAGGACAGTGACATTAATACACTCTATTTATTGATCCCCTACCAGGTGCAAGACACTTACATCTGTTACTACATATACATATTTAATCCTTATGAAATCCTATGAAGTGTAAATTATCATCTCGATCCTTGGATTAAGTAAAGAAGATTAAGTAAACTGCCCAGGGTTCATAACCATAGCTAGAAAGGGCCTAGGATAGGATTCGAACCCACCTCTGAGTCCAAAGTTCATCCTCTGCCCCCTGCCACAAACCTGATCAAATGCAAGTAATTAGAATATTCAGTTAACTGGAAACAACAGTAACGGAGCATAACCACACTGGAAAGAAAGCCAGCACTCTCCAATTTCCATCGCGATGTTGTCACTAACTAGCCATGTATTCATTGAGTTCTCTCGAAACCTCAGTGTTCTCATCTGCCAAATAGGGATGATGGCTTGGGTCCTTTTAAGGCTATTCAAGTACCAGAAATTCCTATAGCCACAACAACGTGATTATTTGTATTCTCTGGCTTTTAAAGTTCATCAGTCTTTTTGGCCCCAATTAAACTCTTGACTCTCTCAATCTATGACCACTTTAGCCACCATGGAGGATTCCTCGTGGTCCCTGTTTCTTCGGACATCCCTAAGGGCAGTCGTTCCTGTACTTCCCACCTTGCTCTCAAGACCCCAGATCTGAGAGTTTATTCCATAGAATTTATGGAATTATATTCCATATAATTTGTAGCCTTTTATTTTTTTATTTTTTTTAAAGGTTTTATTTATTTACTTGACAGAGAGAGAGAGACAGAGATCACAAGCAGGCAGAGAGGCAGGCAGAGGCAGAGAGAGAAGCAGGCTCCCCGCCGAGCAAGGAGCCCGATGCGGGGCTCGATCCCAGGACCCCGATCATGACCCGAGCTGAAGGCAGTGGCTCAACCCACTGAGCCACCCAGGTGCCCCAATTTGTAGCCTTTTAGACACTTGCTTATTACCATCACTGCCTTGTGTGCTTCCCTCTCAGGTCTCTAGATTTTAGGGGATCTTCCTAGTGAGTCATGCACTGCATTCCTAAAGAGGGATGGCATGAGAGTTATGGTCAAGCAGGGGTGAAATGGAAGAATGGAAACTTTGCTCTTCACAGACCCTGTCTCTTGACTCAACATCACCCAACAGAACTAGAAGACATCCTAATGAGGAAATGCACAAACTTCAGATGCAGACCAGTTTTCCCAGTCACTCCAAATAGCCAGGTCACTGTGATGCTGATTAGAAGGGTGGATACAAAATAAAAAATTAAAAAAAAAAAAAGAAGAAGAAGGGTGGACACAAGCAGAGATTTAAAAAAAATTATAATCTGTGCGTTATTTTCCAGGTATAGCTAAAATTTTATGCTTCATAATACTTAGATGCAAGATATACTCTTTTCCTTATTTTTCTATGCCAAATTCTATCTGGCTCTGAACTCTTACCTGTCTGGATAGAAAAATGTAATCCTAATTGGAGGGAGGCCTGTACCTTCCCAAACTGTGCTTGGGTATCAGGGCCTTAGGCAATCCTGAAATTGGGGGTAAGATTCTCTGATCTTTAGTCTATCCAAGTTGATGGGGAGATGCTCGCTATCCAAAACCATATGGCCCATTAAAAGATGACAGCCCAGGGGCACTTGGGTGGCTCAGTGGGTTAAAGCCTCTGCCTTCAGCTCAGGTCATGATCCCAGGGTCCTGGGATGGAGCCCCGAGTCGGGCTCTCCACTCGGCAGGGAGCCTGCTTCCCCCCTTCTCTCTGCCTCCCTCTCTGCCTACTTGTGATCTGTCTGTCAAATAAGTAAATAAAAACTTAAAAAAAAAAAAAAAAAGATGACAGCCCATAGCATCCACTGCTTCCATGTCGAGCCCAACCATGGAGACCCCACTCACCCCCCAAACTCCCATGATGCTTAGGGTCTAAACCTCAGGGCTCCATGCAGCACTTAAAGCAGAGCTGCTGTCCGTCCTGGCATGCTGAATGATGGCTGGCCAGGCCCTGGTTTCTGCCACTCTTGGGACCACCACAGCCACCAGAGAGAGTTCTCTGTGGTCCCTGCTTCTTTGTGGCTCCAGCCCATGCTATCCAAGTCTTGAAAAGAAGGGTATGATGGGTGAAGCCTAGAGCACATGTTCACACTTTAGCTGCAAGGAATGCTGGGAAAACAAGGCTTTATAGTAACTAAACTGAGAGGCAGGCTTTGCCTCTCGCTGAGACACATGAAGTGGGGAATCCCCTGAACAGGGCGTGGGCAGGAAATAAGAACAGCAAATGTCTACACAGCTTCAGCCTGTGGATCCTGGGTAAATCCCTGTCCTCTCTTAGCTTCAACTCCGACCACCAGAAATAAAGACAACAGCACCTACTTCGCAGGGCAAAAGCCCAGGAGACAAGGCAAACCTAGGGGATCTGGCCTCCCCGTCTCATGGGTATGGCAAGATTGGGGAAAAGGAGACTGGATCCCAGGAAAGGGATGAGTCAGCCATAAGGAACATAACTAGAGGTGATTGTGTTTTGACCATCAGGGCAAGTAACTAAGCTGAAATGTCCATTAAAAGTGGGTATGGTCCAGGGGTACCTGGTTGGTTCAGTCGGTAGAACATGCAACTCTTTATCTAGGGGTTGTGAGTTCGACCCCCATGCTGGGTGTAAAGCCTACTAAAAAAAGTTTGATTTTTTAAAAGATTTTTTTATTTGAGAGAGAGAAAACATGAACGGGGGGAAGGAGCAGAGGGAGCAGAAGAAGCAGACTCCCCACTGAGCAGGAAGCCCAACTCAACCTGGGGCTCAATTCCTGGACCTGGGGATCATGACCTGAGCCAAAGGCATATGCCCAATAAACGATCACCCAGATGCCCCCCCTCAAATTTTTTTCAATAAATAAAAGTGGGAAGGGCCCAGAAGTCATTCCTTTCCAGCAGTTACCAGTGAGCAAAGAGAACGCTAGAAAGAGTCAGACTTAAAGAAAGGAAAAAGAGAAAAAAAGAGATGCTCTAAAGTGGGACACATTGTGCATAGGAGCCAGGACAGAGAGGAATGTCAAAAGATGGGGCAGAGGTCATCTTGCCCTAAATCAGAATGGGGTAACACCTTCAACTTCTCATCAAGGGCTCCAAGTCACCTGATCCTCCCCCAGGCCAGCAGGCTATGAGGTAACCAAGTCACGCAGCTGTGAGTACAGTGAGAGTAAATAATTAAATCTCTTTGTCTTTGCTTTTTGTGCATAAGGTCTCCCGTCTGTGTGTGGGTCGGAACTAATGCGATTTTTTCCCATAATTGTGTGCCTTCTCCCATGTTCCAGGTACGAACATAAATAACAATTGATTATGAAATACAGTTCCAAAAAGAATGTTAACAAACTTGTTTACTAGTATTTTTTGAACCTCTTCCATAGTTTGAACTTAAAAGTAATAAGAAAACTATGATTACATACAATGAGTGTCTGTATGTTGTATTTAAAAAAAACTCTGCACAATTCTCTGCTACATATATTTATATACCATACTGAGAATATATGCAAACACATACAAACTCTATGTTACATATGCATATACATGTACATATATAAATACTTGTGTATACATATATACATACATGCATATGTATAAACAAACAGTACATTTTATTTTAAATCACTGAACTGTATATTTATAATGGGCATTATTTTATAATATATAGATTAAACCTCAATAAAGCTGTTTTTTAAAACCACCATGCATGAGATCTGAAAGCAAACCACAAACTAGCTGAATATATTTGCCACGAAAATAACTGGAATAGAGGCATCCTTACAATAAAAAACCCTTCAGGGGTGCCTGGGTGGCTCAGTCAGTTAAGCATCTGCCTTTGGCTCAGGTCTTGATCCCAGGGTCCTAGGATCAAGCCCCAAATCAGGCTCCCTGCTCAGTGAGGAGCCTGTTTCTCCCTCTGCCTGCTGTTCTCCCTACTTGCACATCCTCTTTCCCTCTCTCTCTTTGTCAAACAAATAAATAAAATCCGGAGGCGGGAGGGGGGGGGAGATCCCCTCAAAATACTAAGAAAAAACCTTTATATCCCAGTAGGGGAATGGGCCAAAGAAGAAATACAAATGACCAATAAATATGAGAAAAACCATCTTCTCTAGCAATCAAATATATAGGTTAAAAAAAAAAAGATTTATTTTAGGCAGAGAGAGAGAGGGAACCCACATGAGCACAAGTATGAGTGGTGGGAAGAGAAGAAAGAGAGAATTTCAAGCAGACTCCTTGCTGAGTTCAAGCCAGATGTGAGACCCCATACGGGGCATGATCCCAGGACTCATGAGATCATGACCTAAGCCAAAATCACCAGTTGGATGCTTAATGGACTGGACCACCCAGGTGCCCCTAAAATAAACATGGTTTTAAGAAGCAAAAATTTGGAGACAAGGGGCTGGCTCAGTGGGAAGAGCATGCTACTCTTGATCTCAGCATTGTGAGTTCAAGACCCACATTGGGTGCAAAGATTAGTTAAATAAGTAAATACTCTTTTTAAAGATATTTAATTTATTTGAGAGAGAGAGAGAGCGAGTGCACGAGTGGCGGGGAGAGACAGGGGAACAGGGAGAAGCAGGCTCCCCGCTGAGCAGGGATTCCAATGTGGGGCTAGACCCCAGGACCCCAGAATCACAACCTGAGCCAAAGGCAGACTCTGAACCAACTGAGCCACCCAGGTGTTCCATTAAATTATTTTTTTAATGTTAAAAAAAAGAAGTAAAAGTTTTAATTTGTAAAAATGGCAATTTCCTTTTTAAGATTCTATCCAGAACTGGGGAGGGTAACTGGCCCAGACTGAGGAAACTCCCGGGTCTACCAGATATCCACCTCCCTTCCCAACTAAGACTGAATTAAGTTCTCCAGCTCACACTTCCGTGTCACCCTTAATTTATATCTATTATGCCTTCTTGTTACTGGCTGTTTACATGACCGTGTCACCCAGTTAGATTTCAAAACCCTGAGACTGTGATTTATTCTTCAGTTTATCCCCTCGGCACAGAATATAAAACCCACATATATTCATTGTATGTTTATTGAATGGATAAGGAGGGTGAACTGGTACAAGTTTTCCAAAAGGTATTTCGACCAAATATATAAGTCCTTAGAATTCATATTCTTTGACTCACCAGTTCAACACTTAGGAACGTGTCCTAACCAAAATGTACACAGAAAGTTGGATATACAATGATGTTCCTCTCAGGGTGAGTTTTAATCATGAAAATTTGGAAAAATGCAAGTGTCCAGCATTTAGTAATGGATTAAATTTTTTTCTATCTTTATAGTCTGTTTTTTTAATCATGGTGAAATACACATAATATAGCAATTTATCATTTTAACTGCTTTAAAGCATACCATTCAATGACATTTAGCAGATTCACAATGTGTAACCATTACCACCATTTAGTTCCAGAATATTTTTATCACCCCAAAAAATCTTGGACCTCTTGAGTAGTCACTCCTCATTTCCCCTTCCCCATCCCCTGGCAACCACTATCTCCTTTCTGTATAGATTAACTATGCTGGGTATTTCATATAAATGGAATCATACAACATGCAGTCTTTTGCATCTGGCTTCTTTCCCTTAGCATCATGTTTTCAAGGTTCACCAATGTTTTTTTTGTGTGTGTGTTTTTTTTTAAAGATTTTATTTATTTATTTGACAGAGAGAGGTCACAAGTAGGCAGAGAGGCAGGCAGAGCGAGAGAGGAGGAAGCAGGCTCCCCATTGAGCAGAGAGCCCGATGCGGGACTCGATCCCAGGACCCCGAGATCATGACCTGAGCCGAAGGCAGCGGCCTAACCCACCGAGCCACCCAGGGGCCCAAGGTTCACCAATGTTAAAGCATGGATTGGTACTATACTTCTTTTCAAAGCTGAATAATATCCACTGTGTGAATATACCATATTTTATTTTTCATTCATCAGTTGATGGATATTTACATTGTTTCCACTTTGGAGTACTGGGAATAGTGCCGCTATGAACATCCATGTCCAAGTTTTTGGTTGAACACCTGTTCTCAGTGCTTTGGGGTATATACCCAGGAGTGGAATTACCAGATCATATGATAATTCTATGTTTAATTTGTTGAGAAATTTCCATACCGGTTTCCACAGTGGCTGCGCCATTTTACATTCCCATCAGCCATGCACAAGGATTCCATAGACTAAAATTTTAGTTCACAGTTTTGCAGTGCAAGACCCTCCTGCCATGAATAAAAGAAAGTCTCTGCTTTTAATAAGCTGACATTTGGCCTAGGGAGCCAGGGAATAAACAAGGAAATCAATATTAATCTTCTTCTGATTTTTTTTCAGCCACTTAAAAATGTAAAACCCAGGGCGCCTGGGTGGTTCAGTGGGTTAAAGCCTCTGACTTCTTCAGCTCAGGTCGTGATCCCAGGGTCCTGGGATCGAGCCCTCCATCGGCTCTCTGCTCAGCAGGGAGTCTGCTTCCTCCTCTCTCTCTGCCTGATCCCCTGCCTACTTGTGATCTCCATCTGTCAAATAAATAAATAAAATCTTTAAAAAAAAATGTAAAACCCATTCTTAGTATGCAGGTCACACAAAAACAGGCTGCAAGCCCAATTTGGCCCAAGGTGCTATGGTTTTCTGACCTGTGGCACAGATTCCCACTTACCAAGGCTGATTTGGCTGCTGCCAACCTGCCAGGTATAAAGATCAAAGCTGACCCCTGACATGAATTCTCACCATTGGTTACAATCAACCCTATGAGTAGGAAGAGGGAGGATTATTGTTCCGCCATGGGGTTTGGGAAGAATATGTACGGAATCCAGATGATCTGGTTAGATGCCTCTGGATATCCCTGGACAGTTGTATTGTGAAGGGGCAAGTGCTGTAACCCTGGCTTAAGAAGGGCATGGTGACCAGGGGCTCAGACCACCACTGGGTAATCCATCGGGATTTGACGAAATGCTAGTGAGGATGAGGATAGAGGAGGAAGGAGAGGATGGTACCAGCTGTGACTACAGGGGCCCTCGTTCATTCCAAAAGCCTCCCTCCTTCAATTTTTCCCCTTAGTAAGAGACACCCCTGGAATCTATGAAGGAGCGGCGACTCAGTGATGTATAGAGAAGGGGATCTGCATAAGGCTTGAACTTTGGCCACCACGGAAGGTTGCCACTCAGATCTTCCATCAGGGGTGACCCTACCCAAAGGATGTAGTTAGCTGGCAGTCTCAGCCACAGTGCCTTCAGGATCCACTGCAATGTTGGATCCGAGGCTGTGCTCTTCCTAGGCAGACCCAACCAAAGACTGAGCACAGGGAGGATCCTAGGGTCTGGCCATTTCTCTCCAACAAAGGACTCCTCGATGCTCAATGAGTTGGTAAAACTCTCTGAGCTGTACTGCAGTACGAGCTTCTTCCTAGCCATCTCTCTTCCCTTCCCCTTTCTTCTCACAGGTTGAGATCTGGTCTGGAGACCTTCCTGGCCTCTCCGGCTCCCTTTCCTCCTTTTATTTCATAGACATTAGCCTCAAGAAATCACTTGCATTTTTCACCCCATCTTGGTATCTGCTTCCTGGAGGACATAACATTTAACCTAGCAATTCCCTTTCTAGATATTTACTTATGAGAACTGAAAACATATATCCGAAAAAAAGACTTGTGCACAAATGTTCATGGAAGTTTCATCCCAAAACCAGAAACAACCCAAATGTACAGCAACAGGTGAATGGATAAACAAATTAGAGTATAGCCATGCATATTAGTCAGGGTTCTCCAGAGAAATAGAACCAATAGGATGTGTGTATGTGTATTTATCCATTCATTCATTTATTCTTTCATATAAAGAGATTTATTGTAAAGAATTGACTCACCTGATCATGGAGGCTGAGAAGTTTCAAAATCTGCAGTTAGTAAACAGGAGACTAATGAGAGCCAATTGTGTAAGTTCCAATCTAAGAGCAGGAGAAGACCAATGTCCTAGCTCAGTCAGACAGACAGCAAAATTCCCTCTTTTCCAACTTTTTGTTCTATTTCAGCCTTTCACTGAGTGGATTCCATTGTTCTATTTCAGTCTTCCATTGACCCACATTAGGGAGGATAATCTGCTTTACTCAGTCTACCAATTCAAATATGGGATGAGAGGGTTCAAAAACACCTTCACAGACTTACCCAAAGTAATGTTTGACCAAATGTCTAATGTGGAGAGCCATGCAGCAGAAGCAAGGAGTCACGTACTAAACGAGGCCTGAGGAGCAAGGAATGTAAAAGATTAGCCCAAGAAATGCAGGGAGTCATGTACCAGGCACCAGGCGAGGCCTAAGGAGTGAGGGCTGTGTAAGATTAACCCTAGGAATGTAAGTGCATTCACGGGTGACGTTTGATGGATACCAGGAGTCCTAGGATAGGCACATGGTCTGGGGAGCCATGGAGGTAATTATCAATAAAGAAGCTTGCCACTCACCTCGTCTGCGGGTCGTTCTTGCGGGCCGAGAGCGACAGTCTAGCATCCCATGGCCCCGTCAAGTTGACTGTGTTTGCTTACTTTGTGTGTTTCAGTGTCTGACTATAGCTTGGTGATACTCAGTGATACTCAGTGTAGAGTCTCCTTAAGATTCTCTCGCTCTCCCTCCTCCTCTGTCCCTCTCCCTGCTTGCGCGTGCGCACGCTCTCTCTCTCAAATACATCTTTTTAAAAAAAAATCTACATTTATTAAAACTATTTAATGACTAGGGAAGATATTCTTTATAAAATATTTGGTGGGGAAAGAACACATTATAAAACTATATGTACAGTATGATTCCAGTTTTAACAATTACACAAAAGCATAGAAATACATAAAGGTTTAATAGTAATTAGTTCTGAGTAGTAGGATCACAGGTGATATTTGTTTTCTTTATAGTTTTATTTCCGAAATTTTAAAAATAAACACTGGACATTTATAACTAAGGAAAATGTTACTTTAAGACAATAAAGTGATGCCAAGATGGAACAAGTGATTTTACCTTAAGCAAATTCAAGATAGCAGTTTTTGTGCTAATAGATCATCTAAGGAATATAATGAACAGATGTGTGCATTCACAGTGAATTTACCCACCGAGCAGGACTAGCGAGAGCCAGAGGTTAAAAGAACCTTGAACACAAGTAAATTGATAATGTGTATATTATGTTTGTGCTGCAAAATTTCCAATTCACAAGTAAGAAATGTCTAAGCTAAGTCCTCCTCAGTCCAGAGAAGTTGGCCTGTTGCCTACTCATTAGTGAAAAGCCTTATAGGAAACATCAGGCGTGTCTTATTAAATAAACTTAAAAAGCATGCTCCTAATTGATTGTTTGCCCATAGACAGAGACACAGTGCTGAGCACTGTCTGTGACAACTGCCTGAATTAAACAGTTGTACCAGAAAAATTAATCTTGATATATAGCTCAAACTTTCGGTTCTGCTTATGGAGACAGGCTCAGAAGTCCTAGGTTTTAACGCACAGAATTTGCATCACTGAGTCTCCCTCTAGCAAGTAGCACAGCTCACTCAGGCACGATGTCTGTGCTACGGCACATAAATTTAAAAAAAAAAAAAAAAAGCTGTTTCAGGATCAAGGAAATTCATAGTTGTGTATTTTACATTTTGGTCTTTGTGTGGTTCTGAGCATACTATCCAAGGAAAGTGGTTTTCTGACATAAATGCCAATGAAACATAATTTCTTTACGAGGAGATGCAGTACCTACAGACCTTTCTCAGAGATGAACATTTGGCCTTGGGGAAAATTACCAGCCCTGGTATTGTGCTCAGAGTGAAATGTACCTCTCTTAACCACTCTGGGCAGCACTTTGATGAGGGAGTGTTCTGCTTCCATAGTTCCTCTGTATAGCTTCTTGCTCTCCCACCTGCACCACATCTATAATTTGGTAAAGCTGCAGCTGGCTAAAAGATGCTCACTCCTTCTATTTTTCCCAATATCATCTCTTTTTTTAAAGATTTTATTTATTTATTTGACAGACAGAGATCACAAGTAGGCAGAGAGGCAGGCAGAGAGAGAGGAGGAAGCAGGCTCCCTGCCGAGCAGAGAGCCCAAAGCAGGCAGAGAGCCCGATGTGGGGCTCAATCCCAGGACCCTGACATCATGACCGGAGCCGAAGGCAGAGGCTTTAACCCACTGAGCCACCCAGTGCCCACCCCCCGCCCAACCAATATTGTCTTTTTCAAGGCTCTGGGATCCTAAAGCACAAAAGATCACAGGGGCATTTGGTATGTGAAGCAGAAAGCAATTCCAGTTAGTAAATATTTGTGCCTCACTTTTCCTTTTATTTCTCAATCATTATGAGTAAGAACAGTAATTGCTAACATTTAGAATGGACTTCATGAGCATGCCACCTGTGCGGGTTACATGGGCCACCACACTCCAAACTACCCTGCACTTGGCTACTGCAGTGTTTGGCTACTGCCATCTTCATAATTTTTTATTTTGCCATGGGCCCCAGAGATTATGTAACCAATCCTATTAACATTTGGAGGGCAGAGTCTATTTATAAACCTTTACACACACTAAACTGAGTGGCTGAAGTACCCCCTGTATAAATTTCCTCCATCTCTTAAAGTAATCTATAGAAGGCTGTTTTCCAGCCACTAAAAAATGTCTAACTCAAGAGGAGGGAGAGTGCTCAGCAAGTTCCTCTTACACAACCTACACAAACTTCTAGTTTTGTTTGTTTGTTTTAAAGATTTTTATTTATTTACTTACTTATTTGACAGAGAGAGATCACAAGTAGGCAGAGAGACAGGCAGAAAGAGAGGAACAGGCTCCCTGCTGAGCAGGCACCTACAACCTTCTGTTTTAAGAAAAAAAAATTTTTTTAACTTTTTGTATTACTGTCTTATATCACAAATCCACAATCACTTCAGTTGTTATTTGCTAATTTTTCTATGAAAACCTGTTTCATGCTTTTCATCACTGAATTTCCAGCATCTAGCACAATGTCTGACACATATGGGTAATTAATAAATGTTTTTCTAAATTGTGTGCAAAGCTTCTTGGAAAACATAAACATAGAAAAACAACAGCTCTGGGGGCACCTGGGTGGCTCAGTGGGTTAAAGCCTCTGCCTTTGGCTCAGGTCATGATCCCAGAGTCCTGGGATTGAGCCCCGCATCAGGCTCTCTGCTCCTCGGGGAGCCTGCTTCCTCCTCTCTCTCTACCTTCCTCTCTGCCTACTTGTGATCTCTGTCAAATAAATAAATAAAAATCTTTAAAAAAGAAAAACAACAGCTCTGCTACAGAGCACAACAGACCATCACCACAGGTGTCAAGTTATGTAATTGCTTGATGCTGACCAATGCAAAATAATGCTTTTATGGCCCTTTATAAAATAAAAGCTCATTTAAATTAACAGTGCTTGGGTCCCTGCTATCTGTTTGGTATTGTGCTATATGCCAGAGGCATTTCAGTAGGTGATCCCTCATCTCCAAAAGTTGAATCTGATAGACCAGGGAATGATTCTTAATCTGTGGTCTGGTTAGGGTCCCTAGGACCCTTTCAAGGGGTCAAAACTATAATAAATATTATTTGCTTTTTCATGGGTAGTCTCTCACAAATATAGAGCGGAGCTTCCCAGAGGCTCCATGACGTGTGATGAAGGATAGTGGAATGTGAGCTTGTGTGTTATTACGACCTAAAACTTTCTCCATTTTAAATTCTAGTTCAGTAAGTATTAACAGCTGTAACCCACATAAGCAGAACTCTTTGGCGTCTTCCATAATTTGTAAGAGCGTTAAGAGGTTCTGAGACCCAAACTTTGGAAGGACCGTTTGCAACATAGGCCGTTGGCAACAAAGAACAGGTGTGGATGACTATGGAAATTAAAATGGGAGGTCTGGGTTCCAATCGAAAGATTGAGAGCGGCCTTTAATCAGAAGGAAATAGGATGGACAGGTGGAGAAAATGACCGAGTAGGGTTTGAGCGCGGGCAGCCCCCGCACAGGTCCTCAGGTAATGCTTCCACGATGTGCACAAAGCCCCGGGGAGGCAGGCCCACCCCTTGGCAAGGACACACGCCTCCTTTCCTTTCACACTCAGTACCAGAGGCTGCAAATTCTTCCCTCGCTGGTCAGCGATCTAAAAAAAGCCAGGGCCTAACTTGGCCGAGACAGGAAATCATATGGCGGTCTCTAATATTTAAAACTCTGGGTAGCAATAAGTGTAAAAGTTCGGCGTAAGGGTTAAAACGTCTGCTTCCTGTCTTGGATGGGCAGCAAGGGGAATACCCGGGCAAGGCAGAAAAGGGCGGGAAAATAAAGCACTAAAGAAAGAAAGCGCGGGCTTGGGGGAGGGGAAGAGGCCGCGCAAAAAGCCAATGAATGGGAACGAGGCTGCGGCACGTAGACCCCCGCCGCCCGCCTGCGCAGGCGCACGCCCGGCGATCTCGCGGGAAAGAACCGTTGCCGGTCTCGGCGTTGAGCCCAGCTCGGCGGGGGTGGAGGCGGGAGTGAAGTCTCGCGAGAAGAGGAGGTTTCGTAGCGGAGCCCTCTGGCTGAGAGTGTCTGACGATCCGCCGCCGCATCCGCGGACGGTTTATTGAGCCCGTTAGTGCCCCTGCCGAGGGAGACTCCCATCGCCGTCATGTCCCGCTACCTGCGCCCCCCCAACACGTCTCTGTTCGTAAGGAATGTGGCCGACGACACCAGGTGTGTACAGAGGAGGGACCCTGGGCCTACCCGGGGAGGCCGCAGGCTCTTGGGGAGGACCCGTGCGGCGGCGGCGGCAGCGCGCTGGGCCGGGGGAGGGGAAAGCGAAGATGGCGGGTTCCGCGCGGGCTTTCGGGCCCCAGCTAGGCCGCGGCGCCGGCTCAACCGCCGCGGGGGAGCGAGGGCGGCAATCCTGGTCCTCCCAGGCCGCCGCGGGGCACGCGGGCCGCGTGGCTGGGCTTCGGCCCCCCTCCCCCTCCGCACTTCAGAGCCCCTTCCTCCCCGTTTCCTCTCGGCACGTCCAGCCCCCGCCGCGGCCGAACATCCATTCCCCATTGATTTGAAGTTCACGTTCTTTGGGGTACACGCCCCCTCGCCCCAGGGGTTTTATGTTTTGGGATTTTTTGGGTTTTTTGGCTAAAGAATTGCAAGGAAATAACGGGATCGGGAGATGGGCGTGTATGGCGAAGCATTTGCAACCCTTTTTTGTTGTTGTTGTGCTATAGTTCTGATTTTTGAAACGTTGGAGATGTTTGGAGAGAAGGAATGTCAAAAATTGGTAGATAAAATTGTTCCAGTTAGAAGGTGCGAACTAGTTCCTCTCATTTCCCGGAAATAACTGGTCGCCCTTTGAGAAATGAGTCTTAGGAAGTCTCTACCATTCGGATGTTAATAAGCTAAATTGGATTAATCCAGACCGTGCCTTTGTTCTCACCAATTGTCTTAATTGCTTGTAGTTGCCGTCAGAATTTCTTGGAAGAGATCATATCACTAGAAGAGACGTTATGTTTCACACAATCACTCTAACCCCCGTACAGTCAAATTTATTTTGGTAGCCTTGTGCGATTTACATTTTACCGTCCTAACTTTTAAGTAGGAAAGTAATTCGTGTTCTAGCATCTAGAAAAATTTTCCCTTGTTGTTTTGACCTTCCATTTAAGGAATTATATATATATGTGACTTCTGTTTTTCAAATCTTTATCTACCTCCTACTAGGTGCCTAAACCTGTAGCTAAAATTTTAGGATAAAAGTGCTTGGTATTCAGAGTACTAATGTTGATTTGATCCTGTAAAAGTAAAACATTAGTATATGCAATCTAATACTACTATGCCTTTTATGAAAAATTAAAGGTGTGATTAGAAACTAGATAAATTTGTGATCAAATTTCCTTAGATGTCTTTAACTGTTGTTAATGTAAAGTAATAGATTTTATTACAAACTGCATTATCTTCCAAAAATCTTGGATCTTAGCATTCCTTTTTCGAAAAGATAGGTTGCCTGGTTATTTCTCCTGTGCTTTGAAAGTTGGCTCTTGATGTTGAGATTTAGAAAGCTTGTCTGTTTCTGGTCACCCAGGGATACAACACATTCCCTGTCATTAATTGACAGATTACAGAAAGTTACCTGTTTCTTACAAAGAAATTTTTTTAAAGAAGTGAACGTAAAAATTGGGGTTTTTTTTTTTATGATGTTTTAGGTCCGAAGATTTACGACGAGAATTTGGTCGTTATGGTCCTATAGTTGATGTGTATGTTCCACTTGATTTCTACACGCGCCGTCCAAGAGGATTTGCTTATGTTCAATATCCTTTCTTCAGATGGCTGATTAGTGAGGGGTGTTGAAGTTTGAAATTCAAGTTTATGTAAGAGGTAACATCTAAAAAGTAGTTTACTTTTGTCCTCTAATGTTTAATGTCTTCAAATTTTTGAAAATTAATTGACTCACACATTGCTCTTAACTATTTCTTAAAGTTAATCCAAAAATAGTAAAATACTTAAATTCCCATTCATGATGCTGAAACTCAAATCAATGATGATAAAATGTGATTTAAATTTGAATACACTCTCGTTGCTACCACCTTTAATGTAAGTCAAATTAAAAGTTAATATGTTCTTGTGCTTAGCAATTAAAGTTTGGTGTTGTCTGTTAATTTGAATCACTTGATCAAAAACAAATTGTATAACAATGAGGTAAACTTCTTTAATATTGTCCCCTAATTTGCTGTCCTCTGTTGTTACCTCAGAGAATGTAAAGCTGTACAGTTATGGCGACCCCAAAGAGAAAGCATGAAAGAACCTTTAGAGTAGAGTTCAACACTTAAGGCAAGTAGACAAGCCAAAGACCTCTTAAGGATCAGGCTTGAAGAGAAGGGAGAGTTTGGGAAAAGAAAAATTAAAGAAAAGCTGGAAGAAGGACAAGCCTAATGGGAGACAAAGCCTCGCTTTATCTACAAAAGGGGGAAAAGGTTGTTTTTCAAAGTTAAAGATAAAGCCATCTGTCATATTTGGCCAAGCATCTCATGACAAGTCCTTCTGACAAGCACTTAAAGAGTTAAAGGTCAAGATGAAGTTGAATGATGGCCAAGATTAAAGGAGTCATACCTGATGTATCCTACAGAATAACTATTTTCCTTTTTATTTATTTATTTATTTATTAATGTTTTGTAAGCAGTTAATTTTCAAAACTATTCTGGTTTGGTCTAGTGACAAAACCTGTAAGTTGATTTATGTGGGCCTTTGATATTGTGATTGTGGTCTTGTATAAATGCACTCTCTCAGCTTGTCAAGTTAAAGTGTACCAGGATATTATGTTGTTAAGCTTAAAGCCGGCATATTTCTGTTTCGGACCAGATGGTCAGATCCAATGGTAGAAGGCAGTGCTCTTTGGAATAGCATGAGGTTCTGGGGTCAAGCCGACTCCATAGAGCCATGCTTAAAGGGGAGAGAGGTGCTAGCACTGGGAACTAACTAGAAACAATCTCTGGTGGTCTTGTAAGGTCAAATCCACTGGACATAACTACCTGTTTATAGATTTTAAAGTGGCTGTGGGTGGGGGGGTGTACACATACTCCAGACTTCTAAACTTAGCTCTGTGAAGCCTGCTGGTCCCTGCACTGCTTTAGCACATACCCTCAGTTAGCACTGAGTGGATTGCAGAAGGCCTTATCCTTTGTATGGGTGCCTAATCAGGATCTACAGAAAGTCATTCCCTGACCCAGAGTTTTAGGTGACATTACTTATTCAGTGAGACAGCAAAGGTTTGGGCTGTGGGCATCCGGCAAGGAAAAATTGTTACTGATTAAATTCAGTGGGTCTCTTGAAACTTAAGAGGGGTCCTAGTAAGATCTAGGGGAAATGTTGAAAGCTGCTACTTCAGGAAAGGTAGTGATAAGGACAGTTGGGGGAATTGGTTGCAAAGCTCTGTTACAGAGAGGATAAGAGCTATATTTGGGGGAATTGGTTGCAAAGCTCTGTTACAGAGAGGATAAGAGCTATATTTGGCTTGCTTTTTAAAAAAAAAAAAAAAAAGTGATGCTTTCTGGCTTACAATGTTGACCTGATTTTACCTGGTTTGGGGTGGCCTGGGAATCAAGATCAACAGTAGTTTGACTCAAGAGTATGTAGTACTTGGGCCAGAGGAGAGTTGTCATCTAAAGGAGAATCATATACTTCTTATACAGTCTTTCCGTGGTCTTAAAATAGTTGAAAGTGAGTAGGTCTCAGGATTTTGCAAAGATACCGAGTACAAATTTCTCTATAACTAGCATCCAAGTGATACTTGACCCTATTCCTAGTTAACCTTCTCTTAACACATATAGTAGAACTTTGCCCTAATTCGTCCAGCCTAGGTCTGTTTTTGAGGGTAGATCCAGAGAATGAGTTAATCTCAGTAGTTTTTACATCTTTTAATTTTAATCCTCTAAAAAGTAAATTATATTCTGTCTTCTGGCATAGTAAGTAGTATACCATTAAGTGAACTTTTAATATTTTAAAGCCCATCTACATTAACCTTGAGGGGTGTTCAGTTTACAGCACTCAAGGTTCTAAACTCCCCATCAGCCTTTGCCTTTTCATATTGAAAAACGCCCCAATGATGTAGGACTTGGGGAAACCTGTCTTTCATTAACATATACGTAGTAGCTTCAGGAAGAGAGAGCTGGGAACTTGCTATTGTTTTTAATTCCTTTCAAAACAAAAAATAAGAAATCTGGTCAGGCAGACCTTTTAATACCTGGAATAAACCGTGGTATCAGTCTTGAAGAAAGTGTGGCTCTTTGAGGGTGTTTTTTAATCAGCTCAAGATCTGTACTCTTGTCTCCCAAATTTGAGAAAAAAATGGACAAGTTGCAAGAGTGATTTTTAGGATAGAATTAAAATCTACACTCAAACTTAATCCCTTTTCAAAGCTTTTATATCAACCACTGCTCTGAATATTTGCTTGGCTTCATCAGAATGGTGGTTTTAGGAGAGGAGCTGAATTTGGGCAGAATTAACTTTGTAAAAGCCTAGAGTTCTCATAGTTAATTGCTGACAGTGAGGGAAGAGGGCGGGCAAGACAACCGCCTCTCCAATCAAAAACCAGTACCAGTAGTTCCTCTGTCAGATTTATAAATGTTATCTTGAAATTCTCAAGTTTAAAACCAGTGCCAGACCCACTTCTTTGCAGGGAGCTGTATGTTTAGTACATATGGTTAGGGCTTTCCAGTCCAGGAATCTTTAGAAATGGTCTGTTATTTCTTGACCGCATGCTTTTATGGTCTATGCATGGGTGTAATATGCTTTTGGTATAGTGATATCTTCAGTATTTAATGCTTGATTCTGTTTTGATATCCACAAGTGGATAGCATACTAGTCTTCCCGTATGGTATAAGGAAGACAGCTACATGAAATAGTAGTGACAGATAGAGCAGAGAGAAACAGCAAAATAAACTTGAAGTTCATGTTTTATCTCTTGTAAGGTAAGGTATATTCTGCTTGCTTACACAAGAACTATTGGCATTTTCTTTTTTTCCTTTGAAACAAAAATATGAAAAACAGTTTTGGTTTTATTTTCAGAAATTTTTGTTTTAGTATACAACATAGAACTGACATTTGTTTTTCTTTTTTGCTTCTGTAAAACTTGAAACTCAGGAAGAAAACTTTTGATAGGATTACTTGGTAGTTCAGCTATAACCAATCTTATTTTAATAACTTTATAATATGTAATCACACGTGTTTTCACATGTATACTGTAGGAAATCACAAGTGCTTTAATGCTATGAAGTGTCTATAGCTGAATCAACCAACCTGAGTAGGTGAGGTCTGGATGATTTTCTAGAATAATGAGAGACTGAATTGTTCCAGACCTACCATCCAAACGTTCATTTGTTATCAAAGTATGCAAAACTTCCCAAGCCCCTTAACATTTAGCACATTTGAGGATGTCCGGGATGCCGAAGACGCTTTACATAATTTGGACAGAAAATGGATTTGCGGACGCCAAATTGAAATACAGTTTGCACAGGGGGATCGGAAGAGTAAGTACTCTTATGCTTAATACATGTTTATATATAGTATGTCATTTTTAAACAGTGCACTAATACCTCTTTTTGGAAGTATTCACAATTTGTCTATCTGTTCAAAATCTAGAAAGAGTTCTCACATACTTTGCAGAAAGTTCGAATGCCTGAAATGTGTTTGGACTTACAAGAATGTGGATTTATACAGTCTGCTGTACCATGTTTTTAATAATTGGGGATGGAATTAAAAGGGAAATAATTTGGAAACTCTTGGGTCTATTCAGCCATTTCTCTTCATAAAGATCTTCAAGTTATAATTGGGTATTTGACTGCTTGACTCTGGAAATGAACAGATAGAATTAACCTGAGAAAGATTACAGGCTAAACCTAGAATTGGTTTTATATTAGTCTGTGGTTTTTATTATGTGAGTAAACACCAGGTGTTAGCCACATACTAATGATGCGGGAGAATAGGCTTTGGAGTCTGGTAGGCCGGGGCTCAACCATTCTGTTACCTTGGGCAAGATACTAAAAGATAGAGATGAAAATAGCTGCTGAAGAGAGAAGGAACATGGAAGTTGACACTAGCTGCCAGTAATTCTCTGGTTCTTGGGTGTTTGCTGTGGTATTTATATAAACACATAAACTTGCAGTATCACTTCATAGACTTGAATAAGATAACAGGAATTCAGGACTGTCCAGGGATGCAGGTATGTCTGAGGCATCCAATAAGTGCTCTTTTCCACTTTTATTGTGATCTCTCAGAACCTTTTAACCATATAGCCCTGCATTTTAATACTAAAATACTGTTCCTAGGCCACCAATAAGTGTTTTGTCATTGTTAATTATGTTCCTAATAAATGAAAACCACACAGAATACTTCCAAATTAGCATATGGCTCAGTGTCATGTTTTAATTTGAAAATCTTAAAAATGTGAATTTTTTTAATGTTGAAATAATTGGCATATTTTTGGACAACAAGCTAGATGGTGAAAAAGTCTCTGACAAAAAATAGTTGGGAAGGTAATTGAGAGTATCATTTTTAACAGAAAACAATATTCTGATAGACACCCTAAAAAACAAATGCCCTTTCTAAGACTAACAGTCACAATTGATCTTGACACAATTCGGGGGTATAAGGGAAGACAGAAATTTTTCCTGTAATTTAAAGACTTAGAATACTAGGTTTTAATGTCTCTAAATATTTGTTCTATGTATATCATTAGCTCCAAATCAAATGAAAGCCAAGGAAGGGAGGAATGTGTACAGCTCTTCACGCTATGATGATTATGACAGATACAGACGTTCTAGAAGCCGGAGTTATGAAAGAAGAAGATCAAGAAGCCGGTCCTTTGATTACAACTATAGAAGATCTTATAGTCCTAGAAAGTAAGTGTGATGTGTAGTACAGTAATCTGTCAGAAAAGATAAATGTTTGTTAGCATTTAATTTTATCTTTCTGTACACTTTAATTATATACATTGTATGCTTCATTGAAACTAAAAATATTTTAGTGCTTCATTTAAAAAGTTTTATGGCTCACTTTTTTTAATTAGAAACTTTAGAAGACTGTAAATAGACATTTGTCACTGTTTGCTCTTTCTGATGTACTTTTTAGCAGTAGACCGGCTGGAAGACCACGGCGTAGCAGAAGCCATTCCGACAATGATAGGTAAATAACTTTGCTTTGAAAAAGACTTCTATGTTTTTCAATTTCAGAGTGAACTTTTGCTCTAAAAATAACAAATTTGATTAATATAGAATCTAATTTTTACTCTAATTGTATCTCTCCTCTGTTTTGAAAGATTCAAACACCGAAATCGATCTTTTTCAAGATCTAAATCCAATTCAAGATCACGGTCCAAGTCCCAGCCCAAGAAAGAAATGAAGGCTAAATCACGTTCTAGGTCTGCATCTCACACCAAAACTAGAGGCACCTCTAAAACAGATTCCAAAACACATTATAAGTCTGGCTCAAGATATGAAAAGGAATCAAGGAAAAAAGAACCACCTAGATCCAAATCTCAGTCAAGATCACAATCTAGGTCTAGGTCAAAATCTAGATCAAGGTCTTGGACTAGTCCTAAGTCCAGTGGCCACTGATAGTATAAACCTTGATATTTTTAGGCATGTATCATTCATTTACTCATAGTTTGGTTTACTTAAATTATCAGGAATACAATGTTGCAATGATGCTTAAAAAACACTTGTCAGTTTTCCCTGTACCAGGCAAATGGTTATAATTAAAATGATATGCTGTTGAGAAGCCACTCTTAAGAGTCCAGTTTGTTTAATGTTACGGGCAGCTACCAATTTGTGGTGTCTCTGTATATTTTTGTAAAGATTCTCATTTTTTATGCTTGAAGTATTGGTGGAAAGATGTTGGTTGACCATAATTTGCAACATTGTCTTATTAAAAATAAACTTTCATAACCATATTTGGTAGAACTGTTAACCTAGAAATGTAGCTTGCTAATAAGATAGAATGATACAAAAGTGAAGTTGTAGCTACAGTACAACACTGACTGATCAGACACATGTAGGTTCAGGGTGGACCTTTTTGTCTTGTTAAGATGTCTAGGCCCGTGATAATAGTTAATTTATGACAGAGCGTGGAATAGTTCTTTTGTTAACCCCACTGTCTTGGGGAATGATGCCAACTGGGTTAAGTAGCATTTGGGGGAAGATTGAGTTTTTAACTGAAACATGGAGCCTTCACTGCTTTTTTCTGGTTTCTGTGAAGATTTGAAACATATAAACATCAGAAGAACTCACCTTAAAATTTAAGCAAGTCAATAATGGCAGAAATAATTTTAAGGGAAAAAAATGCTCTCAAGTAGTTCCTCTCAACTTCAAGGAGCATTGTTGGTGATACTGCTTAGTTTTCTTAACTGCTGTTAAAAAGCAGCAAGTAAATTGTTTCAGAGTAGATTTTGTTCATGCATATGCGTAGTGTAAACTGAATTTTGATGCTTATAGCACTTGGTCTGTGCATTTGTATCAAAATTTGCCTCCCACTTTATGAAGAGACTTGTTCTTCACACATCAGCTAATTTCAGGTGAGGCAAGTTGAAAGAGAACACTCCCATTCTAGGTGATCTGTGGTGCCATGAAATTTAAAATATTTTGGAAAAAGAATTAAAGAGTCCCATCTCTGAGTTTGATTTTCAATGTAGTACCTGGCAGTACCTGACTAAAAAAGAAAACAAGACCCTAATCGTTTATAATTTCTAGCGTTTCTCTGAGAGATCGTTTGGGGGGGCAATAAGAGGGACTTGTCCAATCTCATTTCAGAATAAAAGCTAGCATCTTTAAAAATTTTAGATTGCTTGCTTGCAGGTATAAGTAAGAAATATTGTGGAGAAACGATTCCTTTTAGAGGATTACTTTTTTCCAATTTTGGTTTTAGTAATATAGGCCTTGCCTGTAAAGAACAAAAAAGATGGTTTTTAAATACTGTTTGTGGAATGTGTTTAAAGGATTGATTCTAGAACCTTTGTATATTTGATAGTATTTCTAACTTTCATTTCTTTACTGTTTGCAGTTAATGTTCATGTTCTGCTATGCAATCATTTATATGCACGTTTCTTTAATTTTTTAGATTTTCCTGGATGTATAGTTTAAACAACAAAAAGTCTATTTAAAACTGTAGCAGTAGTTTGCAGTTCTAGCAAAGAGGAAAGTTGTGGGGTTAAACTTTGTATTTTCTTTCTTATAGAAGCTTCTAAAAAGGTATTTTTATATGTTCTTTTTAACAAATATTGTGTACAACCTTTAAAACATCAATGTTTGGATCAAAACAAGACCCAGCTTATTTTCTGCTTGCTGTAAATTAAGCAAACATGCTATAATAAAAACAAAATGAAGGAAATAATGATTAACTGGAATTATTATAGTTTTGGATGAGATTCTAAAATAACAATGGAAACAATTCTTTGTAGATTTAGGAATATTTTTAATCAGTGTTGCACTAGGCACAACTTTTCTTTGGAAATGATAGAACTTGCCAGAAAGGTACATCTTTTATATACTACTTTAAAATTCCTTATGTGATGTCAGAGTTGTTTCATGATTGCTTATTAAGCCCCTTGGGGTTAAATAACATAGAAATTACTGGTAGAATTAAGATAAGTATTAAAATGAAATTTGAGTCCGCTAATTGTAAATTTATATTTTCATTATTGGATGGACCGTTAATTCTGCTCTTCCCGTCCTAAACAAGATGAATTGGGCCTTTTATTTATGGCTTGATTTAAAATACTTTTGAATTGAATGTCAGTGAGCAGTTTAATATACTAAGTGATAACCACTTCGGGGAACTGGTTTAGGTATTTTATGGTTTGAATTCTAGCTGCTTTATAATGACAACAGTTATAGCTGATAGTTAGTATTTATGATGTGCCAGACACAGTCCTAAAATTTAATGCGTTAACTCATTTACTTTTCACAAAACCCTAGGAGAGAAATACTTTGGTTTACCCCATATCATAGGTGAGGAAATTGAGGCATAAAGAAAAGGCTATAAAGGCAGATCTAAAATTTGAGCTCAGGCCTGGTCCTTACTGATTTGTTTTTAATGGACTGTGTTTTGATGAAAGTATACTGAGGAGAGAGCCCATTGAAATTGCTCTCAGTCTTTGTGTTAGAAACAGAAGGCCTGATGATTTCATTTTTATACTTATGTCACTTAATATGACTCACCTTAATTTTTTTTGAGAACTTTATAGTTATTTCTAAAGTGACATACCTAACCACTTCGAAAGGACTAAATTATAGTTGAACCATGATAGTTAGGATCCTATTCATACTTGATGAGGATCCTTGCACAGTGCTTTAATTTTGGGCTACATAGTTCACAGCTGTGGATATCTGCTGTGTCTGGCACTGTTGTCAGTATTAGAGCAGATCATATGAAGACTCAAGTGAAGACTGACACTTCACCTCTCTTTTACTTAAGATCTCTGCATTTTGTTTTGTTTTGTTTTGTTTTGAAGCCAAGTAAGCAAGAAGAAAAATGACAGATAATGCTTCAGTGAGAAAGGAAAGGTGCTACATAGAGTATGAGCTGTTAAGTTTACAACCCAGGGAAAAAGACCTGGGAACTATTGTACTATTCTCTTGAAAATTTGGCCCAGTAAGCTGCTACATCCAGTTCAACTAACAAAATCCTGTATACCACAGAGAAGAATAAAGAAAACCAAACTGACAAACATCCTTCTTTTATTTAAGACCAAACTGCAGCTGGAATACCCAGTACAGTTCTGCTTACTACACTTCAAGAAAGATCTGAGAAAGCGGAAAAAGAACCAAAGAAGGGCAGTTCAAGCGACCAAAGGGTGGGTGGAAGGTGCTGCAGTATGAATACTGTACGAATATTTTGACTCTGGTCTGAAAAGATAAAAGAATGTTATCGAAACTACATGGAATAATTGAAGTCCCTTCAAGTTTGAAAGTAAGCATTTTAGGACAAATAAAAGGAAATTCAACTTTGTACTTGTGGAAAACTAATCCCTAAATCTGAATAGGTTTATATTGATTCATGGGTAACAGGTCCGTAATAAATTACTGGAAACTAGGATGTCTGAATATCAAGGAAGACAGCCATAGTCTCTTACAGTGCCTCTATTGGTCTGTCTCAAACTGAATTGGGTGAGAAAGGGTATGGTCCAATATAAACTTTTTCTTGGTTATCTCTTAAAATCAGTTTCATTTTTGCTATTGGCAAATCTTACCGTTGTTTATTCCAGTGCCAGTGTTTTTCTGCTTAATGATTTGCTTTGTTGGCATCTGAGTTTATTTACTTGTATGCCATGTGCAGTTTACATCTTCCTTACACTCTCCCAGATAAATTCCGATTATAATACTTGACATCTAGCTAAGAGGGTCCATCTCTTCTCACCTCGGTCCTAAGTCAGTATATTCAGCAAACATTTATTTACTGAGCCCTTAACTGTGGGCAAAAATTGTACTGGGTAATTGGGGAGAAAATTCACTTACTGAATAAATGTCTACTGAGCACAATCTAGTGAATCATTACAGTGTGACCTCATTTGAGGCGTATTCATAACTCTTTTACACCATTCGTATCTTAATGTAATTATAAAACCCAGAATACTATCAAAGATAATTTTTGTGGTTATCTGCCATTTAAAAGTATCCAGTATTTGTTTGCATCCCATTAATACAAATAATGAAAAAATGTTTTAATCTGTAATAAACTGATTTATTGTGCAGTGACTGTAATATACTAGAGTCATATTAAATTGTTAACTCTGCCTCCTCAAACACATTAGGAAATAATCCCCAAAATAAGTATTTAACTTTGCAATAGATATAAAGGAGACTCTGGGTGCTATAATTAGATTATTTTGAGGCAGACAGAGAGCTGTTATCCCAGCTGATTTAGTATGTTCTGTAATTGAGAAAATGTTCACCAGATTATACTTTTTAGTGATTTACATGTACATTTTATAGGGGACATGTTCTGTGTATAGTGAATAAATAACTTTTATAGTATCACAAAAATGTTTTGGATTCCTTAGTTCCTTATTAGGATATGAAGTTTGTTTATATGTTTATTCTTCCATCACTCACATTTGATTTTTGTCAAATTTCTGCCGCATATTTTAAGCCTTTTATGTAAAGTTATTCATCTAAAAATATGGAAGTGTTTAAGCCTTTAATTTATAAAAAAATTTTCAAAATATTGCAGAATACACATAACTGGGAAATAAGAAAGGGAGGTATTTTTACCCCCATTTGGTTAAAAAAATGTTTTCAAACTTGCTTAACATCACACAGCAATTAAGTGGCAGATCCCAGGTTATTCATGGTTTTTTCATTTGATGGTTCCTCTTTACTGTTTTGTGCCCCCACCCCTTTTTTTTTTTTTTGTAATAAAATGGGAATTTTTTTATAACAAAAGTAATATAATGGAATATAGAGTTCACATGGAAGGAAGAATTAATAGAATAATGAAAAAAGATATAGTATCAAAAAGTATTTTGTTTGTAATCTTTCTGGATGAAAAAGAGGTTAAATACAACATGAGATGACACAGCTATTGTGACTCAGGCTCTCTATCCTGGCTTTCCAAATTTCAATCTTGTATTGGTTTTTGACCATATCCTTGTTTACAAAATCCTGAGATACTTTGAAAAAGGGAGGCTATGACTTAAGACAACACAGTGACAGCTGAGGAATATCTTAACAGCATTTCTACCAGGAGGTCAGAGCTTTTTAGGAGTAAACTGCTCTCATTGATAAATGAAGTAAGCAGCCTATTTGTTGTCTGTCATTCAACTACTGACATCTGTTAAGATGTCAGTAGTTGCTATAGGAAAGTTTCCTTCTCCTGGTTTCTTTTTCCTCTGCCCACCCCCCCCCCCTCCAACAGTGTTGGTTATGTTTATTGCATTGTGTTTATGTATTCCTAACAGTTGTTTCACCCTATTGAAGTCCGGACTCTATTTGGAATAAAAAGCAAGGCATGTAAATTCCTTTCATTGATAACTGACAGAGTAGTTTGTAATGAAGTAAAAAAGCCTTTGTGTCTAGTATTTTGTAGATCCCATCTCTTTGAATGCTAGAGTGAAATAAACTGGTCTAGGAGCCAAAAATTTTGGGGTTTTTTTTGTTTTGTTTTGTTTTGTTTTTCCTTAGGTTTAGCTCTGCCTTCCATGTTTATGGCTGGGTAGGCTTTCTTCATTTGTGTAAGAGGCTTTAGAGATGTTCTCTTCCTCCTGTTTTACAGAGTAACTGCCAATGAGAATGCAATTAAAGAAACTAGAAAACTTAATCCAAACCCTTTGTGCTTGCTTTGGGGAAGAATAGAACTTAACCAGAAATTAAGTGTAAGGATAGGTGATGTACCCAGACTCCCATCATACTCTACACTGCCATCAAAAAGATAATGACAAAATTCTAACACTGACTATAGGCTCATGCTGCGGCTGATGCCTTCAGCCTTAGAGGATAGAGGTTGGTTCCCTGTAATAACTTTATGGTTCTCTCAAGTTAAGTAGTTTGGGAAAATCCTGTAGATTAACCAAAACTATTAGTTATTGAGGAATGAGATCTGATAATTATCCTTAGCTATTGAAAACTTTATGATTAGGTAAAAGCCTTTGGTACTCCATCCTCAAGTCTGAAGACTGGCCATATGAGTCAATCCCAGACCAAAAACCTCATACATAAGAAGTCCAAAACTAACATGCCTGGGCTGCAGACTATTAAATCCAGTGAAATCCCAGTGCAGTTAAGTAATATAACAATCCTTGGCATTGTTCATAGACTTTACACTGGGAATGGAACAGGAAGAAAAATGAAGACTCCGATTTTTATTTTCTCCAAATTAGTTACCTCCTTATTTGCATGATAAAGTAATGGCCTTGCCCTGGGGTTCACCTATTGAACTAGTTGAAGCTACCCCTCTCACTTAGCAAATGTGGCTCTTGTGATGCCTTCCCCCACGTCCCAAAGATCCCTGGTGTAAATTATGCTTTTATATATAGCAGACAAATTGCAAGGGTCTTACAACTTGGGAGGAACTTTTGTTTTCTATAAACCTCAATCACCTTAGAATGTAGAAGAAGAGAGGCAGGTAATTAGTCCTGCTGTATTTGACTTGATGAATCAGAAGCTTAGTTTCCATGAAGTATTCTGTGGCCTTTTACAGTTAAATCTGCTGGGGATGGGCAGGTCATAATACAGTGTATCAGTCAGCACATTGGTGGCCTCTTATAAACCAAATGTCCTTCCATTTTTCAGTTGGGTTAATTTATGTGCATTCTAAGAGTAAATGTTAAAGATAGTCATAACAATTTTTTATGAAATACAATTTAGCCATTGGGGGGGAAGAAGCAATTTTATTTTTTAATTTCATGCTAAATTCACATATGTACATTAAGTACTATGTAAACTTGAATATAAGTTAGCATTATTTGACTTGCGCAGTATCACCTCATCTCAGTTCATTGGAGAACTACAGCTTGGCCCTTCTGCTTTAAAAGGTCAAAAAGTTGCCAAATTGGAATAGGGCACTTAAAATCAAATTTTAAATTGACTCTCCCACACACGTTTGTAATTTACTGTGTTAGCTGTTATATTTAGGTAAAACACGTTATCAAGGTTATTATGCAAGAAATTACATCTTTTGCATAAATGGTCCCCTGGGTTGCACTTAGACTAGTAACAAAAAATATATATACTGACAAACACTACACTATATTTGTTATAGATTACAAAAGTTACTGAAAGCCAGAATGAATCTTTAAAGTTGGAGGGACCCTTTAATAGTTAATCTTTGGGCTTAAGGAAGAAAAAATTAAACAGTCCCATACTGCATTTCACATCTCTTAAAAATAGGAAGTGTTTTAGCAGCTTAAAACCTTTACAGTTATATAAAACTTATTACACTAGGATTTACTTTGAAATATAGTTTACAACCAGATCAATTATACATACACTGGCACTTTAGCACAAGGGCAAACTTTAAAAACAAATTATTTTGGACCTTTAAAATCAGGCCATAGTATAAAAACAGAGTCCATGGTCTTACATTCAGCAAATTCATACTAAAATATTCTATTTTTGTAGGATAAATGCCAACAAAACTTTACATATGCTACAAGTTTATTACATATATTTACATGGCTCTTTCCTAGGTACTTAAAACTTTCACATTATATAGCTCCCCACTTTTAAGTTTTATAGGGAATGATTTTGAGACCAGATCACTGTCAGAAGAGCTTATGCAGTGCTATAGTATAAAAATGTATTCTGAAAGCTACTCAGTAACCACCAAATACTGTTTCTGTAAAAACGGGTTTTGGTGCATTAGTTAGCAGACCTACTGCATGAAAGAAATGGCCACTGGGTATATGGTCTCATTCTAAATTGGAAAGCCTCTAGTGCCCTTTCCACATTCACCAGCATACAGTTCACTAAAATCCAACTATTCGCTAAAAAAATTCACATTTTTTGGCAGTGCATCAGGTTGTTGGCATATTACTGGTTTGGATGTTTATAGGACTTCAAACTGTCAAATATTCAACTACCTTTCAATCCTTACATGTATTTTAACTTGGGTGCTCATAAGCAGATTGACTAGCTTTCAACAAGTAAATCTGAACCATGAACGATAACGCTTAGTTATTTCTGCCCAACAAACAAGAAAAGTTGATTACCATTCCCCAAATCTAAATTTGACAGGTTTAAGAGTTACACAGTTGAAAACACCATATCAATGTACAATTATCAATAATTTAGTTAATTTTAAGTTGCACTGATACTACCATTACTTCACAGTGCACATAACATGTAACATAGGTAAGATGAAGTCTAATTATATTTTCTACATTAGCAGTTTTACAAATAGATTAATTCCCTAGTGAATTTGGCGTGAAACAATGGACAACTACCCTGAAATATAACTAAATTTAAACATTAGTATTTTATCTTATTTTATACCTGCACTTTAAGTAAGGTTTTAAGTTGAAATGTCATTATCTCCTTATCAGAAGGATTAAAGGAGACTGGAACCCAGTGGCTTGGTGGTTTAGGAAGAACACTTGGTGATGGTGGCTCACTAAACTTGGCTCCAGCATAGTTTTGATTAGTTTGAGACTTAAAAAGTAAGCTAGGACTTGATAAGCTAGAGTTCCAGTTTTGATTATTTGGAAAATTTTTGTTTTTCCCCCCATTTTGCATGGCCTGCCGTGCAGCTGCTGATGAGGTGTAAGTATGTCCTCTTTCTTTTTTCTTATGAACAATCTTCATTTGGGAATTCTGATCCTTGGTCTTCTGTCTATTAAGCTGTTGCTGGTTCTTACTAACGTTTCTTGATTGAGGGGCTGGAATGTTGTACCTCTCTCCGCCACCCATCTTCAGCTTCTTTGTCACCTACAAGTAAATGGAAATAAAATACTTAGCAAAATTCCAGTAAGAGAAGTTCAAAAATTTAGGAAAGTTCTGTAGCCCCAACTTGTAACTCCAGAAATCATTTTGGAAAGACTCAAAACTGCTATCCAACTGCTTTAATAACTTCACCGGATGTTCACACTTAATTATGTGCATAGCCTTTATTACCTTCTTAAGAAAGCTTATCTGCAAATGTGAATAATCACGTGAAAAAGACAATTGGTTAAGGTCAAAAGGATAAGACATCCTTGTAAACTTATAAAAATAATTTTATACCTTTCAGTCTGTTTTTCGGATTGCAGGATTTCCACTACCTGTCCCCTTCCTTGCTGCCAAGCCCAGGATAATAGATGTTGCTTTCTGCTGGATCCTTTCCTTTGTCTCAATACAGAAGTTTTCATGGGCCAATCTGCTGAGTTCAGCCTAGGAGCTGAGGCCAACATCTGAGTCTCCTCAGCACACAAGTCTGAGAGAAGTCCTAGCTAGAAAAGAAAAGATTACTTCATTACTTCAATTCAAAAAACAAGGGGAAAGTGATCGCTTCTATTTACTACGTATGGAAATACAGTTAAGAATGGCTACTTCCTGAACTAATAAGATGGAAAATAATCTGGTAACTGTCGTCTTTAAGAACTCTTCTCGGCCTTGCGATCCAGGAATTGGGGACGGGGGGGGGGGGTGGAGACAGGAGTCCCAAGTGCCACAACAAGGTGTTTTTTTTTCCCCCGGGGGAAGTTTTCAAAGTCTCACACGGATTTTGTCACTAAAACGTTCAAACCGGGGAACCATTAGCTTTTACAGCCATCCCAAGAAACGGGCTAAAAATCAGTTTTCTAAAGAGACGTTTTAAAAATCTTTTTCGAAATTTCCCATCTTGCGACACAGCGCGTATCCTTTTTCGAAAAGCCTCCTCTCCCAACACGTCTACGTCATAAAAAGTGTCTCCTTTAGTTATGAACTCTCAACTCCTCCCCATTTTGGAAGTTTTCACAGGCCATAACCTAAGCCGATTTTCATCTAAAATATACCCAAGAATTCCTCTTTACAGTGAGCATTATACATCCGGGGTTTCATTTACTATCCCAAGAAATCATTTACCAAACAAATACGCCCTCTTTGTGGAAGGGTTAAGGGCCTTGCACACTTATTTTAACAGCCCCTGAGTCATTCACCGCGCGAGCCCAGAAAGTTCGGGTCTTCCGACGGGGCCTGGCTTCCGAAAAGCCCACTGTTCTCGAGCCCGGCTGGGGTGCTCCCCGGCTCCCCGCGCCCGACGCGGTTTCCGGGATCTCGCCTCCCCTCGCCTCCTTCCCCCAACAATGGGGAGTGCGGCCGCCAACATGGCCGCTCCCGCGGCGCCGCTGCCACTCACCGACTTCAAACTCGGACGGCGGCGGCTCCTGCTCGGCGTCGAAGCCCCCCTCCCTTTCCAGGGAGAGACGAGGCACGGAACGAACAAAGCCCACGGGCACCGAGGAGCTAGCTGCTGACCACCTCTGCGCCCCGACCCGACCTCCTCCTTCCGCCTCTACCGACAAAATGGAGGTGGCGACGAGCGCCGAAGCGGGGCCGGGAGGCCCGGCGGCCAATCAACAGCGGCCGACGCGCCACCTGGCCAATGATAGGCGCGCCACCGCCTGTTGCTGGGGCCGGCGGGGGCGAGGGAGGCGAGCTTACCACCCAAGGTTTGAAATCCTCCCCGAGAGGAGCATGTCGGGAACAACTGCTGCGGTCGTGCCCACGGCCAGCCGGTCCCCGGACGCGCCGGCCCCGCTGCCCCCGGCCCCGCTGGGTGCGGCGGCGCCCGCGACCCCCCGGGCCCGTCTTGCCCACGCACGCTCGGCGCCCGGGAAGGGGCGATAGCCCGGGCGCTCGGCGCGCGGGTCCTGCGGCACGGAGAGACCCTGACTGGTCCCCAGCCCCCCCGGGGGCTTTACCCAAGCGGCCTCGGTTCCCGACTTGGGTTCGCTGGGCCGCGTGACCAGTTTTTAAAGCCGAAAGATGTGCGCCAAAGTTGCCTCCCGAGGCCTGGCCTCTGCGCACTTTGCTCCGGACGCTCCTCTCATCATCCTCGGTCGCGAGAACTTCATTGCAACCCCCAAAGCTCGCGGTTCCCTCTGGTGTCCCCGACCCCAGCCCCAAAACTTCCCACACATGCGCGGATCAAGTCAGTCAGTGCCCCCTGTGTGTCCTTAACTTGAGTGAGAGCCCTAAGTCGCCTCGCATGGTAACTGCTGCTGTCCCTATTTGTCACCCCTCTTCCCCACCAGGACCACCGCACCCTCAAGGGGCGAGGCCGGGTTTTAGTTTTCTGAACACAGTGTCTCGTACATTGTAAGTGCGCAAGAAAAGTTTGTTGAAAGAACCGGGGCTCCCTGATTCCCCTTTCCGCCCAGTAGAAAGTGGGGAGGGGGAGTAAAGCTGTAGCTCGGTGATGATGCCGGCGAGGTGTAGGGAAGAGGGAAAGGACAACAACTTTGAGGTAAATGGATAAGCGACCCAAAATGAGTGTTTTAAAAGAGAACGCAAAATTCTATGAACGTGGAACGTGTTCACTGCAGAATTCATATATACTGTTTATAGGTCCCACATCATTCGTTATTTAACCTGCAGTTTTTTGCTTCCATCATCCCCCACTTCTGTGTCTTTCTGGCCACGGAACTTATGTTTTCTTTCATTTAAAAAAAAAAAAAAAAAAAAAACCTTCCTTAAGCGACTGAACTTTACAAGAGAAGTTTGTTAATCAAATTAATTTGGTGAAATTTATAGAAGATATATTTTTGAGCATGGGGCTTTCTGGTGCTAATCATATTATAATCAAATAAGATGTGTATAATAAGCATCTGCTAGCTTACTGAAAATGTAATCTGTTTCCTAAAAACTCCGGAAGCGGGCTTAGACATCAGATAGTAGCCAGGCTGTATTTAATTAATGAGTTCAAGACTTTAACTTCGGAAAAGGCCCTTACTGTGAATTTTTTTTTTTTTAATATAACGGTGTGGTTTTAGTCTGAGCATTTTTTTTCTAATTCTTTTTTTAATAGCAAAGATTTATGAAGTGCCAAGTGTTTATCACTGCATTTTACATATTCTATCTGGTTGGATACTTGTATGAAAGTGTATTTTATATCTCTAAATGTTTCTTTTTTACTCAAATTCAATTAGCCAACATATAGTACCTCATTAATTTATATGCAGAGTCCAGTTATTCATCAGTTTCATATAACACCCAGTGCTCCTCACGTCACATAACCTCCTGAATACCCATCACCCAGTTGCCCCATTCCCTCCCATCTCCCCTCCAACAACCTTGTTGGTTTCCTATAGTTAAGAGTCTCCCATGGTTTGTCTCCCTCTCTGATTTCTTCCCATTCAGTTTTCCCTCCCTTCCCCTATGATCCTCTGTGCTGTTTCTTATATTCCACATATGAAATCATATGAAATTGTCTTTCTCGGGCGCCTGGGTGGCTCAGTGGGTTAAGCCGCTGCCTTAGGCTCAGGTCATGATCTCAGGGTCCTGGGATCGAGTCCCGCATTGGGCTCTCTGCTCAGCAGGGAGTCTGCTTCCTCCTCTCTCTCTCTGCCTGCCTCTCTGCCTACTTGTGATTTCTGTCTGTCAAATAAATAAATAAAATCTTTAAAAAAATTTTTTTTCTTTCTCTGATTGACTTATTTTGCTCAGCATAATACCCTCTAGTTCCACCTACAATGATGTAAATGATAAGAGTTCATCCTTTTTGGTGGCTGAGTAATATTTCATCACACACACACCCCACATCTTCTTACCATTCATCTGTCACTGGGTATCTGGGCCCTTTCCACAGTTTGGCTATCGGGGACATTGCTGCTGTAAACATTGGGGTGCATGTGCCCCTTCAGATCACTACATTTATATCTTTGTGGTATCTAGTAGTGCAATTGCTGAGTCATATTTATTTTTAACTTCTTTTTTTTTAAGATTTTATTTATTTATTTGACAGAAACCACAAGTAGGCAGAGAGGCAGGCAGAGAGAAAGGGGAGGCAGGCTCCCTGCTGAGCAGAGAGCCTAGCGTGGGGCTCGATCTCAGGACTCTGAAATCATGACCTGAGCCGGAGGCAGAGGCTTTAACCCTCTGAGCTACCTAGGCGCCCGTATTTTTAACTTCTTAAGGAATCTCCACACTGTTCTCCAAAGTGGCTGTACCAGCTTGCGTTCCCACCGGCAGGGTAAGAGGGTTCTTCTTTCTCTGCATCCTCACCAACATTTGTTGTTTCCTGACTTGTTAATGTTAGCCATTCTGATCAGTGTGAGATGGTATCTCATTGTGGTTTTGATTTGTATTTCCATGATGCTGAGTGATACTGAGCATTTTGTCATGTGTTTGATGGTCATTTTTATGTCCTCTTTGGAGAAATGTCTGTTCTTGTCTTCTGCCCATTGTTGAACTAGATTATTTGTTTTGGGGGTGTTGAGTTTGGTAAGTTCTTTCTAGATCTTGGACACTAGCCCTTTATCTGATATGTCGTTTGCAAATATCATCTCCCATTTGGTAGGTCTAATTCTTTTTTATTCATATCATCCAAATATCAATCAAATTCATCTCCACTACACTCCCTCCCCATCCTCCTTCCTCCCTACACCAATTTGATTGTGTTACTATTTATTTATTGGGGGGGGGGGGGTGGAGAGGGAGAGAGAAACTGAAGAGTAGCCTCCACACCCCATGTGAGCCCAATACGGTGCTCGATCTCATGACCCTGAGATCATGACCTGAGCCCAAATCAGGAGGCCCACACTTAACAGACTGAGCCACACAGGCACCCAAAACAAAAACAACAAACAAACAGAACCCACTTCACTAGCTCCAAATTGTATTACAGAATTCAGTCACCCTGCTCTCTGAGTCTTACCTGTGTAAACACACGGGTAGTATTTTGGACAGTTATCAATACACACGATTTTCAACACACAGCGATTTTGATCTCTACTGTGCAGATGAAAAATGTGAGGCCCATAAAATTTAAAGCTGAGAGCTACAAGCTAAGTCTTCAGAGCCCGTGCTCTGTGTCCCCCTGAAGCATTTGTGTCTGAGTCCCCTCTGTCTTCCCCAGTGCCTGAAAGGTCCTCTGCCCAGAGCCCACGCTGAATGGCTGTCGACGGGACCGGCAAAGCTGCTAGGGTGGTATGAAACCTCCATTTCTGCCGGGTCAGAGTCTGGCTGCTCTCAGGAGAGCCCTCTTAAAGCCTTTACTATGTCCGAGACTCCCAGCAGCCTCCCAATACAGCTCCAGCCTCAACCTTCATTAATATTTACCAAGCGCTGGTAACACTCAGAACTGGGCAGCAGGGGCCAAAAACACACCCTCTTCAGGACATCCGATGCAGCCTCTGCCTAGCCCCTCCCTGCCGGTCTGCAAAGTCAGGGCCACCAACACAATGCAATTAGTGGTTCTCTGTTCAAAAAGGAAAGTGGTGATACAAAGAAACAGCTCTCAGGATATAAATCAGCTACCCATGCTGGGAGCCAAACTCATAATAAATGTGTGGGTGTTTAATACAAAACATTTATTTAACCAAGATTTATCTGGTGCCTTCTTTGCGGCAGGCACTCTGCCAAGCCCTGGGGCTACAGTAGTGAAAGAGGCTCCATCCCAGCAGTAAAAGAACTCAAAGGCTCTTCCCTTGACAATTTATCAGAGAAGAAAGCGGGGTATCTGGAGAGATTCATTTCCTCAGTTCTTCCCCTGAGAGTCAAAGTCAGACAATGCCAATTGTCAACACAAAAATTAACCTGCTTACATTGCTACAGAGTTCGGGTTACAAACATTGAACCTGGGCTCCCTGGAATGGAGGGAAAAGGAAAGGGATTTGCACACCCCCTAAAATCCTCTCCCAGGAGGATGCATTTTGAATGACATACCAGTGGGAGCCAAAATCAACAGAATCTTTTACATCAAGTTTACCTACCTAATGTGTAAGTACAAGTGGGACAAAAAGGTGTTTCAGAGAGTCTGGCTTTGCAGGATTGGCAAGTTGCAGGCTGATTCTCGTACTTTAAACCCCATGAGTGGCAAGGTAGTGAGGCAATCACACAGGTTTGCCACACCTTTCAAGCGTGTCTCTTTAGTCGGACCCACTGGCTTTCAGGCTGGATCACGCACCTCCCAGTTTGTAACTCAGGCTGGTTTGGTTATTGATCTGTAAATTCAGAGTACAACTTTGAATATTGGCAGGCCCGTCAGTTGCTGGCTAATTTCAGTCAGGAGAAGCAAGTTCTTGGAACTTGCCAAGAAAGCAAAGTAGAACACCTGTCTGATGTTTTGATGTGCCTTGCGGCTCTAATCTTGTTGCCAGACTGGTATCGAAACACACACACACACCCTTCAACACAACCTGAATGTGTTTCCTGGGGAAGCATCTGCCGCGCGTTCCCCAGTTGCTCATACATTCCCAAGCCTTTGCAAATCAGTCCTCGGCCATTACAGCCAATTCGGTGTAATCACTAAATAGGGTACAGGAAGTCAATGCTAAACTCCCACACTTCCTGTGACTCTGACCCAGGGCTTCTCAACCTCCGGGACCTTTAAAGGATTCTGAAGCATGGACTGCCACCCCAGAATCAGGATCTTTGAGGATGGCTGCTTTGATGCTCCAACCCCAGCTAAAGGGTGGCAGAAGGCTTATTTTGAACTAAAAACACTTGAAAAACAGCAGGTGCAAAAGGTCACTCTGACCTCCCCTTCCTTTTTCTTCCTGAAAACAAAAAAGAATATTCCCATGTGAAAGATGTCCTCCTACATCCGGAGAGAAAGATTCTTACCATCAGAGATGGGGGCGGAAGCCAAGAGAATTCCCTACAAACAGACCTGGTTAAAATAACTCTTACCTTCCTTTAGACTCCCCACATATTTTAGTTACTTTTCCACAATTGTATCTTTTATTCAACCTATTATAAAAGCATTTAGGCTTTGCCATGACTTTGGGTCTGCATGTCCTCATCACTTAAAATTTAGAAATATATCTGTGTGCTTGGGGCATCTGGATGGGTCAGTGGGTTAAAGCCTCTGCCTTCAGCTCAGGTCATGATCTCAGGGTCCTGGGATCGAGCCCTGCAGCATCATCGCCGCCTCATCATCATCATCATCTTCATCATCATCATCATCATCGGGCTCTCTGCTCAGCTGGGAGCCTGCTTCCTCCTCTCTCTGCCCGCCTCTCCACCTACTTGTGATCTCTGTCAAATAAATAAATAAAATCTTTAAAAAAAAAAAGAAAGAAATATATCTGTGTGCTTTTCTCCTGCTAATGTCCTCTGTCAGTTTAATTCTCAGGCCAGAGACCCTAAGAAGGTAGAAATAAGGTTTCGCTTCCCCTACACAGCTCACTCTGTGTTGAGAACTACGGCTCTTAAGTTTTTCCCCTAATGTGGGAGAGTATATATGAAGAGGACCTGGTCTGTCCTCTGTAATCCTCAAAGGTAGTCATTATACCAAACAACCAGCAAAAAAAATGAGCACCCAGAGTTATTTTAGATCAGTTTTTTTTTTTTTAAAGATTTTATTTATTATTTATTTGACAGAGAGAGATCACAAGTAGGCAGAGAGGCAGGCAGAGAGAGAGAGGAGGAAGCAGGCTCCCTGCTGAGCAGAGAGCCCAATGCGGGACTCGATCCCAGGACCCTGAGATCATGACCTGAGCCGAAGGCAGCGGCTTAACCCACTGAGCCACCCAGGCGCCCTAGATCAGTTTTTGAAAGTGTTCGTCACCCAGGTAGACACCCAGAGTCCACCCTCAGTTTCCTTGCTAGTCTGTTGATCCAAGCTCTCCATTTCTTGGCCCGCTCCAACGTCTGAGCTCTCAGTACTTCAGGTCAGAAGCTGTGTGGACAGAAAGATGGGCGACAACCGTGGGAAGAACAATCCAAACAGGTTCATGCTGGCAACCAGATTGATAACCAAAGGAAATCTGGAACACTTAATACTCACCGAAAAAAATAGTGGAACATGGGAGCCATCTAATTCTATTAAGACCATGACTATACCTGTCTCCCAGCTACTCACACTCATGGCAGGAAGAAGAGATGCACTATCTTTAGGAATCATGGAAGGCTCTAAAGAGAATCCAATGAGAGAAGAAGCCAACTCAAACTCCCACTGTGTTTTCTCACAGTCGCTGAATTTCTGTAGACATTTTTCTCTTACTCCATTGTAAAACCTCACATTTTTAACATATTCCAAATCTACAATAGGATTTTTCTACATCCATTATTACACTCAATCCTGGCATTAGTTCTACAGGATCAGCACTATTATCATTCTATGGGTGGAGAAACTGAGGCTCAGAGAGGCTTATCCGGTTAAGATCTTCTATCTTTAACATTTTTATTGGAGTGTGTCTTTTACATATGTGCATGTATTAACCATAGAAAAAGCAGGTCAACAACAACCCCCAAAACAACAACAAAAATCACTCCAAGTCTTACCTCCTAGAGACGAGGTTTTGAGGGAATGTCCTTCCTGTCTTTTTTCCATACTGAGAGGCAATGTGTGGTGGGAAGAGCACAGACCCCAGAGCCTGCCGTGGGTCTCAGCTCTGCAGCTCACTAGCATATGGTATCGGCAGGCTTTTCAACCTTTCAGCATGTTAATTTCTTCATCTGTCAAATGGGGATAATACCAGCACCTAACAGTGTAAGGATTAAACAAATCAACATCTTTGAAGTCTTTAGAGCAAGTGCTAAGAAAGCCCTCAATTACTGAGTTTGGGGGGTTTCATTTTCATAAAAATGGTAATGATAATAAATGATACATATTCTTTTGATCCCTGGTTCTTATTTTTCATGATTTAAACTCAGTATACTGTGAACCTGTTTCTGTGTATATATACCTACATACCTACATCACTAATGGTATTTTTTAAAAAGATTTTATTTATTTATTTGACAGAGAGAGAGAGAGAGAGAGAGAGATTACAAGTAGGCAGAGAGGCAGGCAGAGAGAGAGGGGAAAGCAGACTCCCTGCCAAGCAGAGAGCCTGATGCAGGTCTCGATCCCAGGACCCTGACACCATGACCTGAGGTGAAGGCAGAGGCTTAACCCACTAAGCCACCCAGGTGCCCCCACTAACGGTATGTTATGTTATGGCTTATCTGTCATTAATTTCACCATCCCCAACTGTTGCTTCCAGTTATTTGCTATACACGCTGAGCTGAATATCCTTATAGATAAATCTTCCTTTTCTTAAATAAACTTCCCTTAAATAAATTCCTAGAGGTAAAACTACCACGGTAACTTTATAGGTTAGGACTTTTGATTTACACACCCACCATTAGGGCTTCAAAGTCAAGTCTCAGGCTTCTGGATCTACAGATACTATTCTCCCTCCTGGTTATTTATAGCTGCTTCTCTGACATGATCTGTCAGAGGAGAGGGTGAATTAATGTAGGAATGAATTAGTCAAAAGAATTTTAAAAGTTTTGTTTTATGGACCACAAGTTATGTATTGCTCCCAGTTTTAAGAAATATGCCTGTGGGCCAGCTCTTTTTCAGGGAAGCTTGATGCTAGTAAGATCTACTTACTCTGGGCGCCTGGGCGGCTCAGTGGGTTAAAGCCTCTGCCTCTGCCTCTGCTTCATGCCTGAGCCTTTGGCTCAGGTCATGATCCCAGGGTCCTGGGATGGAGCCCCATATCGGGCTGTCTGCTCAGCTGGGAGCCTGCTTCCCCCTTCTGTCTCTGCCTGCCTCTCTAGAGGCAGTGATCTCTGGAGGAGAGATCTTGTGATCTCTGTCTGTCAAATAAATAAATAAATAATCTTTAAAAAAAAAAGATCTACTTACTCATCACAGCTGACAACCTCCATAGCTATCCACTTGACAAATGTCTGGACTTTTCCACTGACTCACGCAGGCCAGTGTTTGCCCTCTGGCTGACTGCTTGGGTTTGGGAAGAAACCATGAGTTAAGCTTCTGTGGCAGAAGAGATTGGGTTTTGCCACAACAGAAAAAATGCACAGACTGGCATAGTTTTCATAGATGATTAAAGTGCTTGGCCTACTGGACTCCATGGAGCGACTCCCCTTCGTGTGAAAAGCAGGCACCAAGGCTGTCTCCATGAAAACCATAGCTTCTAGGGCATGGAGAGAAGCAACCTGCCCAAGGACAGCCTGATCTCTTGACTCCGGTTCCCCAGGGCTGAATTTTTATGTCATCTCCTTGCCTCTAACTGATATCTCTTTATTTTATTTTGTTATAACCATTAACTTGTAGGATCCAAAGGTGTGATCTTTTGCATATTCTAAATGTGCCCCTCATTAGATAATAGTATTAAGTATCGAGCACTTTGTTAAGAGCAAGACACTATGCTACACAATTTATATGCATTGTCTTTTTTAAAAAGATTTTTATTTGTTTGAGAGAGAGTGATGGAGAGAGAGAGAGCGAGAGAGCGAGCATGAGCAGGGGGAGGGGCAGAGGGAGAAGCAGGCTCCCTGCTGAGCCAGGAGCCTGAGGCCTGGCCTGATCCCAGGAAGCTGGAATCATGCATGACCTGAGCCAAAGGTAGACGCTTGATTGAGCACTCAGATGCCCTATATGCATTAATCTTATTAAATTCTCACAATAACCCTACAGGGGTCAGTACTATTTCTATCCACATTTAACAGATGATAAAACCAAAGCTCAGAGAAATAGGTTAAGTGATTTGCCCAAAGTCACACACAGAGAACTCCAACATGGGTCAGTGTGATACCAGAACCTCTGCTCGTGGCCCCTCTGCTGGACTCTCCAGGGCCCATATTCCTAGGAAGAGCTCAGAATATGGCTTGTTGTGGGATGGGAGGTAGCCATGTTTCCAGGCTATCAGCAGCCCAAGAAACTTGCACATATTTCTTAATGCCTTTTAGGGGGAAAAAAAAAAAGCAAAGAAATCCCAGAGCATTTATATTCCTTCCTATATGGGTTTTTTAAAAAAAAGGCATCCTGCCCACGAAGGTGCCTGCCTACAAGTGGGGATCCTGCCCTAAAAGGATACCATGAAGAGGTAGAAAATGAAGGAGGTCCTGCAGCAGTGAGCCTAAAGGGGGAACACTGCCCCCTGTGAAGAAATTGCAACCAGGTAAACTCACGAGGAGGAGTTACTGAAGAACCCCCCCAAAGTGCCCATGGTAGAAAGGCAGCTAGGAAAACCCAAAGCCATCTGACAAGATTTGGGGTCCAGAAGGAACTTTTTTGCTCTTCTTCACCCTTCTTCCCTGACTACAATCCCAGAGATGTCAAAAACGAGCCAGCTGTGAAAGGCAGAATAAGGAAGAGCAGAGCATCCAACTGTCAGTCACTTTAGAGTCGTGATTACTATCTGGGCTGACCCAGTGTAATCACCAAATCAAAATTGAGTTTAAGATTTAATATGACGCTGTAGGGTGTGTGGACCTGGTGATTCACGGACCTGTACCCCTGGGGATAAAAGTATATGTTTATAAAAAATAAAAAAAATAGGGACGCCTGGGTGGCTCAGTTGGTTAAGCAGCTGCCTTCGGCTCAGGTCATGATCCCAGCGTCCTGGGATCGAGTCCCACATCGGGCTCCTTGCTCCGCAGGGAGTCTGCTTCTCCCTCTGACTCTGCCTGCCTCTCTGTCTGCCTATGCTCGCTCTCGCTTGCTGTCTCTCTGACAAATAAATTGCTGTCTCTCTGACAAATAAATAAATAAAATCTTTAAAAAATAAATAAATAAATAAATAAAAATAAAAATAATAAAAATAAAAAAATAAAAAATTTAAAAATTTAAAAAAAAAAAAAAGATTTAAAATGACGTGGGGCACCTAGGTCCTGAGATTGAGCCCCGCATCAGGTTTCCTGCTCAGTGAGGAATCTGCTTCTCCCTCTCCCTGTGGCCCTCCCTCTCCATTCATGCTCTGTCTTTCACTTTCTCTCTCCCAAATACATAAAGTCTTTTTAAAAAATAAAATAAAATAAAAATAAAAATAAAATTTATTTGACATATCCAAAATCTATAAAGAACTTAGCAAACTCAACACCCAAAAAACAAATAATCCAGTCAAGAAATGGGCAGAAGACATGAACAAGCATTTCTCTGAAGAAGACATACAAATGGCCAACAGACACATGAAAAAATGCTCAATACCACTTGGCATCAGAGAAATACAAATCAAAACCACAATGAGATACCACCACACACCAGTCAGAATGGCTGAAATTAACAAGTCAGGAAACAATGAAAGTCATCAAGGACACAGTGAAAGGGGGCCCTTTTTACACTGTCAGTGGGAATGCAAACTGGTGCATTCACTCTGGAAAACTGTATGGAGTTTCCTCAAAAAGTTAAAAATACAACTACCCTACAACCCAGTAATTGCTCTACTAGGTATTTATCCAAAGGACACAAACATAGTGGTATGAAGGGGCACATGCACACCAATGTTTATAGCAACAATGTCCACAACTGCCAAAATATACAAAGAGCCCAGGTCTCCATCAATGGATAGATGGATAAAAAAAGATATGGTACACACACACACACACACACTGGACTATTACTCAGCCTTCAAAAAGAATGAAATCTTGCCATTTGCAACCAAGTGGATGGAGCTAAAGGGTGTAATGCAAGCGAAATAAGTCAGAGAAAGACGAATACCATATGACTTCACTCATATCTGGAACTTAAGAAACAAAACAGATGAACATAGGGGAAGGGAAGGAAAAATAAGATAAAAAACAGAAAAGGATACAAACCATAAGAAGCTCATAACTCTAGGGAACAAACTGAGGGTTGCTGGAGGTGGGGTAGGGGGATGGGGTAGTTGGGTGATGGGAATTAAAGAGGGCACTTGATGTAATGAGCTCTGGGTGTTACATACAACTGATGAATCATTAAATTCTACCCCTGAAACTAGTACTACATTGTTAATTAACTGAAATTTAAATATTTTTTTTTAAATTTAAAGTGACCACAGGATTTTATCACCCTAGAAAAGGGTGGTAATGAAAATATCAACTAGTTGGGACACCTGGGTGGCTCAGTTGGTTAGACGACTGCCTTCGGCTCAGGTCATGATCCCGGAGTTCCGGGATCGAGTCCCACATCGGGCTCCCAGCTCTACCGGGAGTCTGCTTCTCTCTCTGACCTTCTCCTCGCTCATGATCTCTCTCACTGTCTCTCTCTCAAATAAATAAATAAATAATCTTAAAAAAAAGAAAATATCAACTAGTTTATTATACACAACATCCAATCAGACATTTGATTAATCAACATTAGACCGCCAATAGGGCCATCAGAAACATACTGGTTAAATGTCACCCTTCCCTAGGAATAGGCAAAAAGGTCACCTCACCATGATAATGAATGTTTTGTCCACTGGCTGGAGAAGAATTATCAACCTTGAGTGTATGTAAGAGAAGGACAGGGACACCTGGATGGCTCAGTCAGTTAAAAATCTGATTCTTGGTTTAAACTCAATTCGTGATCTCGTGGGTCATGAGATTGAGCCCCCCCCCTCAGTGTGGAGTCTGCTTGAGATTCTCTCCCTATGACCCTCCCCCTACTCTCTCTCTCTCTCAAATAAATAAATAAATCTTTAAAAAGAAGAAGTTTGTAGCACTGGCTGGTTCAGTCAGTAAAACATGTAATTCTAGATGTCTGGATTGTGAGTTCAAGACCCTCAGTGGGTATAGAGATGACTTAAAAAATAAAATCTTGACAAAGAAGAAGGAAATGGAAGAAGAGGAGGAAGAGGAAAAGGGGAAGTTGTTTATGAAAGTAGTAACAGATCATTAAATGTGTGAGCCAAAAATTGAGAGAACTGAGGGGAAAAAGACATTTCAATAATAATCATTTGAGACTTAATACCACACTCTCAATAATGGATAGAACAACCAGATGGAAGATGAGTAAAGAAATAGAGGATTTGAACAATATAGTAAACGAACCAGATCTAATAAATATGTAGAGCATACTCTACACAACTACAGCATATATTTTCTTCCCAAATGCACACGGGACATTCTCCGGGATAGACCATCTTTTAGGTCACAAGTTAAATCTCAATATTTCAATAGACTTAATAATACAGGCATCATTCAAAGTATCTTCTCTGACCACAGCAGGATGAGGTTAGAAGTCCATAACAGAAGGAAAACTGGAAAATGATCCAAACTGTAGAAATTAACACACTTTTTTTTAGCAAATGCAAAATGTGTTTCAACTGTACATAACATATTTTTTTTAAAGATTTTGTTTATTTATTTGACAGACAGAGATCACAAGTAGGCAGAGAGGCAGGCAGAGAGAGAGGAGGAAGCAGGCTCCCTGCTGAGCAGAGAGCCTGATGTGGGGCTCTATCCCAGGATCCTGAGATCATGACCGGAGCCGAAGGCAGAGGCTTTAACCCACTGAGCCACCCAGATGCCCCCATAACAGATTTTTTAAAAATAAACTCTTCATTGCCATAAACAACTACTAGCAATAATACACATCAGTACAGCATGATGCAAGATTTAGCTATACATCCAACTGAGTCGTCAAATGGCAGTCATCCACTAAAAATGGCTTTCCCATTCACAGAGGAAAAGCACAATATAGATTTTTTTTTCAAGGTCCTATACCATCATATACCATCACTGTGTTTTGGCAATTTTATGCAAAACACATAATTAATATAGTTTATATACTATGGCAAGTTTAAATTCAGTGTTAATACCATGTAGGCTTCTTGCAAAAGGTCTGGAGATGGTTTATACCTTCTGATTCACCCTCCCACTACAACACTAACTGTACATGTGGCGATGACAGCTGAACAACACACTCTTAAACAACAAGTGGGTCAAAGAATATATCATATGGGAAATTAAAAAATACTTAAAGTTGAATGACTATGGAAGTACAACTTACCAAAACTTTTGGGACCCACTGAAAGTGGTGCTAAGGGGGAAAGCTTTATATACAAACACATTAAAAAAAACAAGACAGATCTCAAAACAACCATGTAACTTTACAACTTAAGAAAATAAAGAACAAACTAAACCCACACCTAGCAGAAGAAAGGAAATAATAGAGATTAGAGCAGAGATAAGTGAAATAGAGAATTAAAAAAAAAGAGGGAGAGAGAGAAAAATCAATGAAACCAAAAGTTATATCTTTGAAAAGAAAAATCAATGAAATTGACAAACTTCTAACAGATTGACTTAAAAAAAAATACTCAAATGACTAAAATCAGGAATGAAAGTGAGGACCTCACTAACAAATTTTACAAAAATAAAAAGATTATGAGAAAACTATGAACACTTGTACTCCAAGAAATTGTATCACCCAGATAAAATGGAAACATCCCTCAAGGTAGAAAATCTACCGAGACTAAATCATGAAGAAATAGAAAATCTGATTACACTTATAACTAGTAAGGAGATTTAATCAGGAGACTGAAACTCTTGAGAAAGGAAAGCCCTCCACCTAATGGCTTCACTGGTAAATTCTACCAATATTCAAAAACTAACACCCATCATTCTCAAACTTTTCAAAAAAAAAGAAAAAAAAAGAAAAGGAGGGAACAAGTCCTAACTCATCCTTTACTATTCTGATTTCAAATCCAGAAAATGACACTGCAGGATAGGAAAACGGCAGACCAATTTTCCTTATGAACATTTCTATAAAAGCTTTCAACAAAATACTATCAAATTGAATCCAATAGCATAGTGAACCAATTATATACCATGACCAAGTGGCATTTATTCCGGGAATGCAAGGATGGTTCAACATACAAAAATCAATCAAGGTAATACACCATATTAACAGAATGAAAGAAAAACACATGATCATCTCAACTGGTGCAGAAAAAACTGACAGAATTCAACAATTTTTCATAATAAAAATACTCAACAAACTAGGAATAGAAGTAAACTATTTTTAACATAATGACAGTCATATCTGAAAAACCCACAGCAAACATCATATTCAATGTGAAAGATGAAAACTTTTCCCCTAAAAGCAAGAACAAGGCAAGGATGTTCACTTTCACCATTTCTATTAAACATAGTCCTACAAGTCCTAGGCAGAGCAATTAGGCAAAATAAATAAATAACATCTAAATTGAAAAGGAAGAAGTAAAATTACCTCTGCTCACAGATGATATGATCTTATATATAGAAAATCCTAGGGTTCCCTGGGTGGATCAGTTGGTTGAGCGGCTGCCTTCGGCTCAGGTCATGATCCCAGGATCCTGGAATTGAGTCCCGCATTGGGCTCCCTGCTCAGTGGAGAGTCTGCTTCTCCCTCTCCCTCTTCCTCTGCCTCCCTCTCTGCCTACTTGTACTCCATATCTCTGTCAAATAAATAAATAAATATTTAAGAAAACCCTAAGGTTTCCATCAAACATCTACTGGAACTAATAAATAAATTTGGAAAAGTAGCAGAATACAAAGGCAACCCTCAAAAATCAATTGCACTTCTCTACAGTTACAATGAAAATATGAAAGGGAAATTAAGAAAACAACTCCATTTATAATAGCACTAAAAAGAATGAAATACTTAGTAATTAAGTTAACCAAGGAGGTGAAAGACATATAATGAAAACTGCAAAATTAAAGAAGACAAAAATGAATGGAAAGATATCGTGTTCATAGATTGAAAGATTTAATATTGTTTAAATGTTAATACTGCCCAAAGTGATCTATAGATTCAATGCAATTGTTATCAAACTCCCAAAGACTTTTTTTTTTTTTTTTTTTTTTTTTCAGAAATAGAAAGATCCCTCCTAAAACTTAGGAATTTCAAAAACCCTGAACAGCTAAAACAATTTTTCAATAAAAGCAGAAGAACAAAGTTGGAGTCTCATACTTTCTGATTTCAACACTTATTACAAATCTACAGGATTCAAAACAATATTGATACCAACATAGAGATAGATCTACACATCAACGGAATAGAAATAAATCTTCAGGGGCACCTGGGTGGCACAGTGGGTTAAAAGCCTCTGCCTTCAGCTCGGGTCATGGTCCCAGGGTCCTGGGATCGAGCCCCACATCGGGCTTTCTGTTCGGCGGGGAGCCTGCTTCCCTCTCCCTTTCTGCCAGCCTCTCTGCCTACTTTTGATCTCTGTCTGTCAAATAAACAAATAAAAAATCTTAAAAAAAAAAGAAAGAAAGAAATCCTCATGTGTAAGGTCAACTGATTTTCAACAAGGGTGCCAAGACAACTCAGCAGGGGAAGGACAATCTTTTCCGCACATGGTTCTGGGAAAACTGGAGATCCACATACAGGAGAATGAAGTTGGACTCTCATCCTATACCATAGACAAAAAATAACCCCATAGATAGATAGAGTTAAACAAAAGAGCTAAAACTCTTAGGAAAACTGGGAATAAAAGCTCACCACGTTAGATTTGGCAATGATTTGTTGGATTCTGACATCAAAGGCTCAGTGAGTTGAGCTTCTGACTCTTGATGTTGGCTCAGGTCATGATATCGGAGTCATGGGCTTGAGCCCCATGTGGGGCTCCATGCTCAGCGTGGAATCTCCTTGAGATTCTCTCTCTCCCTCTGCCCCTTCCCCACTCACTCTCTCTAAATAAATAAAATCTTTAGAAAAAAGGCACAGATAACAAAAGAAAAAATAGGCAAACTGGACTTCATGAAACCTAAAAGCTTCTGTGCATCAAAGGACAATATCAGTAGAGTGAAAAGGCAACCTATGGAACAGGAGGAAATATTTGCGAATTATATATCAGATAAGGGCTTCATATCCAGAATATATAAAGAACTCTGAAAAATCAACAACAGGACAACCTAGTTCAGAAATGGACAGAGGATATGAACAGATATTTCTCCAAAAAATACAGATGGCCGATGAACACTTGAAAAGATGTTCATCATAACTGATCATTAGGGAAATACACATGAAAACCACAATGAGATATCACTTGACAACCATTAGGATGACTATTATAAAAACAAAAACAAAAAGCAGAAAATAAAAAGTTTTGGCAAGGATGTGGTAACATTGGAAACTTTGTGCATTGCTGGTGGGAAAGTAAATTGATATGGCCACTGTGGGAAATAACACAGTGGTTCTGGAAAAAATTAAAAATAGATTTACCATATGAACCATCAATGTCACTGCTAGGTAGACACCTAGCAAGCAAATTGAAATGGGGTCTTGTACAGATATTCATTCTCAGCAACATTATTCACAACAGTTTATTTGTGGAAACAACCAAGTATACATTCACGAATGGATAAACAAAATGTGGTGTATATAAATATATAATGTGATATTATTCAGCCTTAAAAAGGCAGGACGTCTTGATATATGTTACAACATGGAGAAAACTTGAGGACATGATGCTAAGTGAAGTACACCAATCACGAAAAAATAAATACTGTTTGATTCCACTTACGTGAAGTTCCATGAGTCATCAACATCAGAGAGAGAAAATAGAATGATTCTACATTCCTACCCTGGCAAATGGACATTCATAACAACAAAAATCAACCTCTCTGGTCTGAAATAAGAGATGATGTATCTGCTTACCTATCCCTAAAATCCAATAGAAATGCAATCAGGATCTACTGGGATATCCCACAGTCCTGTGGCCGCTATGTCCTCAGAAGGACCCTGGAGCAGGCAGTGAGCACCTAAGGGCCTTGCATTGCCTTTCATCCTATTAATAGTGTCATTTGATGCACAGAATTTTTTAGTTTTTATGAATTCCAATTTGTCTATTTTTTCTTCCATTGTTTGTGCCTTTGGTGTCAGAATCCAACAAATCATTGCCAAATCTAACGTGGTAAAGCTCTTATTCCAAGTTTTCCTAAGAGTTTTAGCTCTTATGATGAGGTCTCTATCCATTTGTGGTTTTTTTCCATCTGTGGTATAGGACGAGAGTCCAACTTCATCCTCCTGTGTGTGGATCTCCCATTTTCCCAGCACCACGTGTGGAAAAGATTGCCCCTCTCCTGCTGAGTGGTCTTGGCACTCTTGTTGAAAATCAGTTGACCTTACACGTGAAGATTTTATTTCTGGGCTCTCTATTCAATTCCGCTGATGTGCAGATCTATCTTTATGCTGGTGTCACGTCGTTTTGAATCCCATAGATTGGTAGCAAGTGTGGAAATCAGGAAAGGTGAGACCTCCAACTCTGCTCTTTTGTTTTCAAGTTTGTTTTGGCTCTTCTGAGTGCCTAACACCTCATCGCTTTTGCTATATAATGTTTGTTAGAAGCTAATCACTGAGTCTGGCCCACAGTCAAGAGGAGGAGGTCACACAAAGGTTGGGAGTACCAGGAGGCAAAGATTATTGGGAGCCCTTTTAGGGGCTGCCTACTACAATAGCTAACGTTTACTGAGGACTTCATACTTAAGTGATATGTATACATACTCATTTCATCCTGACAATAACCCTGGGAATCTGGAACTCTTATTATACCTAATTTTTACTAGAAAGGATTGAAGTTGAGAGAGATTAAATCATTTTACCTGCAGGTCTAAGGCTATAAATGGTGGAGCTGGGACTCAGACCCAACCTGTCCAAATCCAATGCTATGCTCGTAAGTGTTGTCCTTACTACCCACGCACACTCTGCCGCTTCAATATTTCAGATGAATATAAAATGTTATTAGTTATAATTAGAGCTTACATTTACGACTGGTTAAATCTCAGATGACTGCTCATGAGTAAAATGAACTCTTTTAGCTGTATTTAGCACTAGTCAAATGAATTTAAGAAATCCTATTTTGGTTCAGAGTTAGCATGTTATGGAAATTGCTACCCACTGTGGAAAAGTGGGTAAAAAACTCGTTAACACAGACATGCTGAAGAATTTCCCATCTTGCTACCCTGGAAAACTATTTAGATTCTCTAGGCTTCTAGAAGTAGGACCTCAGCTTGAGGGAAGCCTCTGGAACTGATTTCATGGGCAGCTGCTTCAAAACATCAAATTTCGCCTGAACTTCCCCAGAATTTCTGGGTCAGGCCACACACAAGAGAACTCTGTGAAAACAAGTTTCCACAGAACTTCTTGGCCTGAGAGAATTCTGCTTTCAAATAACCCCACCCCCACCCCTCCCCAGTCAGATTCTGCCTCTTGTGATGGAAGGCCTCCTTCCCAGTCTGGGAAATGTGTCAGGGGGTGTCTGAGGGAGTCACAAAGACTCTTTGCTTCTCGTCCTCCCCTTCTTTTGTGACCACATTTGCAAACCCTCAGAAGGAAAACATTGGGTTGTGTTTTAAAGCCCAGGATAGAAAGCTTGGGTTAAAAGTGTTTCAGAAATGTCGAGAATGTTTTTAAACTTGGTCTTAAAAGCTGTTCTTGTTTTTGTTATGTTTTTAGAAGTAGGTGTAATTGCCTTCGTGCTTCAGTTTAAAAAGGGAACCCACACTGTCCCCATTTTTATCCCGGAGGCCCAGTTCAATGCCTGGAGCTGGGCTGGATGCAGTGCAGGGGCAAATAAAGACATTGGGTCTTGCCTTTAAGGAGCTTTGACAGTAGTATCCAGACTTTGAGCAACTAGTCCTGATGAAGTCCCAGAACCTAAGTCAGGTTCGGTGGGGTGAGGTTCGGAGCTGACGACTAAAGAAAGAATTCTTAAGACATCTTTGGTGCAAAATGGTGGTTTATTAAAGCACGGGGACAGGACCCGTGGGCAGACGGAGATGCTGCTGCCCCGGGTTGTGAGGAGTGGCTGGTTATATACACAGGAGCTGGGTAGGTGAGGACAAAGGGCTGTTCAGAAGGGCTATTGGGATAAAGAAGACTGTCAGGATATGGAAGGCCTGGTTACTATCAAGCCAAGGCCACTTTCCTTCTAATGAGGCACTAACATAAAGACAATTGGGAGTCTCCTGGTGGAATGTTACATTCCTGCTATCAAACGTCCTTGTTAGTGAGATTTAGGTCTTAAAAGAAATTTAACTTTATTTACTTTTCCTCCTACCTCCATCTCCTTCAGTTTTTTATGGAGGGGAGGGTGACGTTAGGGCTTGAGGAACTGAGTTATGTGTCTTTGGAAATTGGGCTATTGATAAGGCAACTTCTTTGTAGTAAATCTCAAGGACATTTGTAAACCAAGAGAGACTCCTGCCTTGCAGGACTGTGATCTCTGCAAGATAACCATTTGCTCTTCTTTTAGGGCAGTCAGGGGTACCTGTGAAATGTCACACATATTACCAAGGGGAGTGGGTGGAGAGGGGGTGCAAGGTGCCAGCCCCTGCTCCGTTTTCAGCCAGCCTCCTGCTCCCTCATCAGTCCTGTCTACTGCCAGTATGTCAAGGGGCCTCAGACCTGGCGTACACCTCCCCAACCCTCTTTTCACACAGGAGGGTTTCCAGACGTGAGCAGGGCAAGGATTTTAGTCTATTTGGGTCACTGGTGTATCCCCCAGCACCTAAAACAGGGCCAAACAGGAATTAGGACCTCAGTAAACAGTCTCAGAATGAATGAGGCAGTTATGAGATAGAGGTTAAGTGGGCTGAGTCCAAGGTCATCTTGGTTCTGGGTCTGAATCTCAGTGTGGCCCCTTGCTGGGTGGATTACACTGGGTTACTTATTTAACTTCCCTCTGACTCAGCTACTTCATTTGTTCATTTCTTCATTCAGCAAATGGTAGCTGAACACCTATTACATACCAAACACTGTTCTAGGCACCGGGGTGTAGTAGTGATCAAAACAGACACAGATCCCTGCCCTGGGCCTCCCTGCCCTGGGGCGGGCCCGTGGTGGGCGGGGAGGGGGGGCGGGGGTTATTTCAAGGAGGAGAAACAGACAAATACGCCAATAAGTGAAATATATAGTGGGTTTCAGATGATGAGTGCTCTGGAAAGACCGGGAGATAGGGAATTCTGGGGTGAGGTGGGAGAAGCTTTGCCTCCTGGCCTGTGGAACCATCCAAAGGCAAAAGTCCAGGGCACAAAGGGCTTACCCAAAGTACAGAGCTCCAGATATAGAATAGAATACTATGCTATGTTTCCATGTATAACATCGCACACATAACAAAGATCCTGACTGCTAAGTGTTGTGAAAATGAGATGAGAAAACATCTGTGATGAGTCTAGCTCTGTGCCTGGTACACAGCTCACCATGTGGTGATTATTATAATTTTCCTCTCCTACACTCCATGCGCATTTAAGTACCGACAGAAGGTGAGACCTGAATACTCCATTCCATTCTCTAATTTTATGGGAAGAGGGAGCTAAGGTCTAGACTTGTCCAAAATCAAATGGCCACGACAAGGCCAAGTCAGAACTAGAACTTGGTCCCTCATGCCATGCACTGTTCCTTCCTCTTCCAGCCAAGGATTCCCCACACCCCCTGCTTGTTGACAGTCTTGCAAGCTATTGTTAAAGAGAATTATTCACAACACTTACAGAAGGTGATAAGGGGTGGGAGGGTGGGACCCCACGGATAAAAATAACAAAGAAACAGCAGGAGTGAGGAGGGATTCTGGTTATCCTGATCTAAGGAGATTCTTGCTACAACTCAACAAGGCAGGAATGAGCACAGAAATCCCAAAGTGAGGGCCTGAGACCTTCAGGGGAGCCTGAAGAGAGCTTGGTCAAGGGGAGAGTATTTGCCACGGTTCAGCTGACAATTCAATACCATGAAATAACTTTGTTTTCCTGGAAGGCTCACGATAAACCGATCCATACTTCTCGAGCCAACTCTGGGTCAGGAGTATTCAGCCAACTGGATGATTTGGCCTCTGTCCAGAGTGGAAACAGCAGCTGCTGACTCCCCCACCCCACCCTGGGTTGCTTAATCACCAGGCGCACAGCCAGCCAGGCGGCAGGAAGCGCCTCCCTCTGACCCATTTCCCTTGACCCCTGCACTGGAACCTCGGATGCAGGCCCCTCTTTGTTCAGGGGACAGTTCTTCCTGCTCTTCCCCCAGCCTAGTGGCTCATTTTGTCCCCAACCCTCTGTCTCCTGATCTTCCACTCCCCTGAATTCTTTCAGGCAGGAGTGCAGTTGGGGAGTGAAAAGAGGGTAACCCCCCCCCCAGGGGTTGTCACCCCCTCATTAGCTGTCTTCCCACCATCTCTATTCCATGCATCTTGCGCTCTCCAGCTCAACACCTGGACTCTGAATGTGTCTTTGGTATTTTTGACTCCTCCCCTGTCCCAAGCACAGGTGGAAACACCTGAGTACGCAATAGGTAGGTAGGACCCTTTACGAAAAATGAACCAGATCGGAGAAGTGGGACTGGTGCTGTGGCAGAGAAGACTCTGTGGGAGAAGGACTTGGGTTAGGCCTGGAGGAGTCAAGATCAAACAGGAGGGATGGGCCTGAGGGCTGGCAGAACAGCAGATGTGGAGACAGGAATACATGGGCAGCCTCCAGTTCAGACGGAGGGAAGCCCTCTAATGAGTGGTTTGCAAATTTCAGATCGTGACCCTTCGGTGGGTGTCAAAATTATTTCTTTGGCTACAAAGAGCATTTTTTAAAACTGAAGTAGAATAGAGTAGAAGTAAGATAGAAATGAAACTGTCAGAGGGTTTCCCACATCGTAAGGATTATTACCATTTCCTGAAATTGACATTGCGATTTTATGTACAGTATGTAAGTGACAGAAGTGGACTGGGTCGTGATGTAAAATGAATTTGTCATAGATTACACTTAAAAAGAGTTAAAAACTGGCTCAGTGGGTTAAAGCCTCTGCTTTCAGCTCAGGTCATGATCCCAGAGTCCTGGGATAGAGCCCCACTCGACTCTTCAACACTCTGGCCTCTATTAGTTTTACCCTCCCAAGGACATTCCACTTTTTTTTTTTTTTATGATTTTTATTTAAATTCCAGTTAGTTATCATACAGCATAATATTATTTCAGGTGTACAGCGCAGAGATTGCTACATCACTTCCCTACATCAGCCTGTGCTCACCACAAGTACCCCCCTTAATCCTCATCTCCTGTTTCCCTGTCCCCCCCACCCAACTCCCCTCTGGTACCCATCAGTCTGTTCCCTAGAGTTAAGAGTTTATTTGCCTCTCCCTCTCTCTCTGTCTCTGCCCCCCTCTCTTTTTTACCTCTTCTTCTTTGTTTTGTTTCTTAAATTCCATATATGAGTGAAATGACACTTGTCTTTCTCTGATTTATTTCACTTAGCGTACGTAATACTCTAGCTCCATCCACATCACCGCACATGGCAAGACTTTATTCTTTTTCATGGCTGAGAAGATGTGGTATATATATATAGACAATATATATCACATCTATATACTGTCTATATATATACCACATCTTCTTTATCCATTCATCAGACATTTGAGCTGTTCCCATAGTTTGGCTACTATAGATAATGCTGCTGTAAGTATCGGGGTGCTTGTATCCCTTTGAATTAGTATTTTTGTATTCTTTGGGTAAACATCTCCTGGTGCAATTGATGAATCACATAGCAATTCTATTTTTAACTTTTTGAGGAACCTCCATACTGTTCTCCAGAGTGGCTGTACCAGGATTCTCATGCTCGTGTTTTCTCTCTCTCTCTCTTAAGCATAAATAAAATATTTTTTGAAAAATGAAAAATAAACAATACGGAAGACTTTTAAAAAAAAAATGTGTTTGTCAGAGAGAGCACACAAAGCAGGGAGAGCAGCAGGAGGAGAGGGAGAAACAGACTTCCCACTGAGCAGGGAGCCCCCTATAGGACTCGATCCCAGGACCCGGGGATCCTGACCTGAGCTGAAGGCAGAGCTTAACTGACTGAGCCACACAGGCATCCCAGTAGGGAAGACTTTACTGAATACTGCAATAGGGGAGAGACATGGGGCTCTACTCCCAGCATAGCACAGATAGCTAGGGATTCACTGCCAAAGAACGAGGTAAAGCGTCAGTGGACAGAAAGTCACTCACAGAAGACCTCCACCATAGGGACACTCTAAGCCAGCCTAACGGGGTTCTTGTTGAAGGGAGGCCAAGGACTTGGACATCAAAGGTGAGAGATGAGGAGCCCAGCTAAAGTTCCATCAGAGTCTTTGTCAGCAACAACATCTCTCTCTGTGTTTCCACTTGTCCCTGATATTTATATGATGCTTTCCAATTTTTGCGTATAAAAGTTAGGTAGTATTAGTAGTTAGGAAAACCGAGACTTAAGGAAACCAAGTCCCTTGCCCCAGGTCACATAGCTGTTCTCAGGCAGAACTGGGAATAGAGGCCCAGGTCCATCTGTGTTTAGACCCCAGATGCCTATTATCCTGCTTCTCAAAAATCCAAACCCAGCGTTCTGTTACTGAAGATGCCCCAGCGGAGTGCTATCTTGGAACTGGGGTGCTACCCCACCTATGCTTGAACAATTGTCTGAGCTCGGTCATGAGCGCCCAGGCTATTAATGAATGCTTCAAGTCTCAGATCTGAGCGCACCCCAGCCCACAGTGCTATTTATAGCATATGGGCTGTTTACTGCTGGGGCTGAGCAGGCCACAAGGAGAAAGAACAGACTGAAATACTCCCTTGCAGGGGTTGGGCACCCAAACCCAAAGTTTAGCTCCAAAGTCCAGTTCTGTTGATCATCCCATAAGGTATCTCTTCAACTGTCCTCTCTCCTCTGTCCCCAGGGCCCCGATGGGCATGCTGAGTCCCTCAACAACTCTGGCCTGGATGCGAGGCAGCCTAGAGGGAAACACCGCGAAAGGTCAGTGATGGCCACCTCCTCCCTGCAGCAGGTTCTGGGGGCAATTTTTGTATTTTCCTGAATTTCAAAAATGTCTTTCTTGAAAATTATTGCTTGTTCTGGGAGACCCTTGGGTGAGTTTATTCTATTTTTTTTTTTAAGATTTTATTTATTTATTTGACAGACAGAGATCACAAGTAGGCAGAGAGGCAGGCAGAGAGAGACGAAGGGATGCAGGCTCCTCTGCTAAGCAGAGAGCCCCATGTGGGGCTCGATCCCAGGACCCTGAGATCATGACCTAGAGCTGAAGGCAGAGGCTTTAACCCACTGAGCCACCCAGGTGCCCCTGAGTTTAGTCTTAAGCAGACCCCTTCCGTCTGTAGCTCATCGTCATTGCACTCTGGGCAAGGCCCCTCTCCTGCATCAATTTACTAATGTACTGAATTTCTTTTCTCCCCTTTCCTCCCTCCCACACCACAGGTAGCCCCTCTGTGTTACCTCTTGGATCCCTAAGTCTCCTTGACTTTAATGTATCCTTGCAAACTATGCTGCACTGCTTTCTAGGAGTGGGTGTTCTTAATCTACAAAAATAGTAGATTAGATAGTAGAATAGATCCTCGCTCCCTGTCTCATTCAGGGTCTTCTCTTTTGTAATTGACATCTCCCTCTGTGGACATCCTCCATTACTGCTATTTACTTTCATAATCAGAGAAAAACCCTCACAGCTAACCAAGGCTGAGTCTGAGGGATTTCAAGGGGAGCTGGGGAGGGACGTGAAGTCACACATTTCCATCTTCTGAAACACAAAGGCTATGCCTTGGAAAAGAGGAGGTACTCCTGCAGAGGGGATGTGTGGGTATTCATCTAGAAGTTTCCAGCTATCCTCACTGGGAGGGGCAGGAAGGGGAAGCAAATGGGTCCCAAGGGAAATGCCAGAGCCTCACTCTATTCGATTACAAAATCAAGGAATTCCACTCCTTTTGAGAAGTCCTATAGTGTGGCCACTTGAGCCCGTTCCCACAAGGAGCAGTGAGCAGAGCTGAGAGAGGCCAGGGCTCGACCGCCAGCCTTGGCTCTGAAGTCACAAACAGCTCTCCACCTGCCCCTGCACAAAGCTGTGTTTGCAATACTGGCCTTAAATTTTAGCAGATCCTTCAGCCTCTTCAAGGGTTTAAACACTGACCCCACCCCCCAACACCTTAAGAATTACATTCCAAGGATGCTAAAACCTGGCCTGCAGACTACTGCGACCTGTCTTAGCCACTGCAGACCACCTTAATTGATCAGAGACATTTTCCTACTGAGCTCATACTCAGCTTCAGAATTCTTCTCGACCCTATGGTCGGGTTAACACACCAGACTCGGCACTAAAGCTAAAATCTAACTGCCACTATTAGAAACCCAATCATCTCATCTTTTAGAGGAGACTAAGACCCAGTGAGGGGAAAGGACTTGCCCAAGGTCTGTGGAGCTTGAGGATAGCATTGCCTAAGGATTAACATGATGATGCTAACCAAGTCTTCTCCTGATTCCAATTTGCTTCCAAATAAAACTTGAGTGACTTCACCTAAGTTGACTTGGTCACAAAACTTTATTGAGCATGTACTAGGTGCCAGGCATGACAGCCAGGTGCAGAGGATACAGCAGTGACTATGATGTGCTGTGATGATGACTGTGACTGTGCTGTGATGGGGTGGACGGTCATCTGAAAGGGAAGGACAAGAACTATAATGTAAGACATGTTTACGACTGTGGGGCTTGACCTTGCCTGGGTAGTCAGGGAGGGCCTCCCAGGGGAGGCAATGGCACTGCAGCTGACATCTGAATGATGAATTAGGAGGGAAGCGATTTCTAGTTGAGGGAACAGCAAAAGACTCTGTTGATGGAGAAAGTAGGGCATCTTTGAGGAACTGAAATAAGGCCCCAGACCCCAGTGGCTCAAATCTAGAGGGGAGAGGGGAAGAGGCCTCACCCCTACCCCAAATCCCTACCTCCCACCCCTGCCCTGTTGAGCACCTCTTCATTTTTTTAACATGTGGATATCGTCTAATAATATCCAAGCCTTTTGCTCTTTTCTCTTAGTATTATATTGTGAGCATTTTCCAAAGTGATTGTGATTTTTTTTTAAAAACTTCCTTTCTAACAGCTACAATTACACTTCAGCACATCAATTACCATAATTTATTAAATAACACCTCTATTATTGGGTGCTTAGAATGCTTCCTGGTTCTCACTATCATAAATAATACCAAGGTAGCCATCTTTGATCACCTTTGATCATATGATTAATTTCTTAAAATAGATTTCTGCAAGTTAATTACTGTTTCAAATGCTATGAGCATGTTTAATATTCATAAGAGCAACAAAAGCTTTGTGCAGTGTTGTCTCACCTAATACCTGCGATCACCCTTTGAAGATTCTCAGGTGAGGAAGCTAAGGCTTGCAGGGGCGCATTTGACCCAGTTGTCACACAGGTGACAAGGGAGCTGGTTAAGAAACATGGACTGTGGGGTGCCTGGGTGGCTCAGTGGGTTAAAGCCTCTGCCTCCAGCTCAGGTCATGGTCTCAGGGTCCTGGGATCGAGCCCCACATTGGGCTCTTTTCTTGGCGGGGAGCCTGCTTCCTCCTCTCTCCCTGCCTGTCTCTCTGACTACTTGTAATCTCTATCAAATAAATAAACAAAATCTTAAAAAAAAAAAAAAAAGAAAGAAACATAGACTGTGAGGCCCACCTGGTCTTGTCAAATCTGCATCTCTAGACTGTGAGCTCTTCCAGCCGTCCTGCTGATTCTGATGAAGTTAAAGTTTCAGAATCATCGGGTGCCTGGGTGGCTCAGTCGGTTAAAGTGTCTGACTTTGGCTCAGGTCATGATCCCGGGGTCCTGGGATGGAGCTTCTTCCTGGGGCTCCGCATTCAGCAGGAAGTCTGCTTCTCCCTCTAACCCTCCCCCCACTTATGCTTTTTCTCTCTCAAATAAATAAATAAAAATCTTTTTTAAAAAGTTAACAGTAAGAAAAAAATAAAGCTTGAGAAATATCCACCGTATTCAAGATCCTCATTTCCGGTTGAAAAAATTAAGACCAGAAAAAGAAAGTGCTTTGTCCCATGTAACATAGCTTCTACCCAGGGCCAACAATGAAGCCTTGGTCTAGACCACTTCCAAAACCTGTACTCAAACCTCCATCCTACACTGGAAAACCCAGTGTCAGCTTCCTTTCTTTCAGGTCACACTCCCACTAAATGTATGCGCGTGTCTGTCTCAGCACATGCTTGCTGATGTGCTATTGGTATGGGGTTTTTTTCTTAGTTTGATAAGTGAGTCACCACAATTTAAATGTGCCGTATGCAACCCCCCAGAAGAGTACTTATAGTAAAACTTTGTAAAGATAACACAATCTTTTCCCATATAAAAATCACCACCAACATTTGTGTTTAGTAAATTAAAGTAACTGGACGTCAGGCCTTTAAAAGCGAAATGAATAACAGTTTGGTCAAAACTTATCCCACAGGCTTGCAAGTGAACGCTGTTTTCACGTTCCTAGGTTAATTCAGGCACCAGCATCTGTATGGGAAACAGAGTCACCTAAAGGAGCCAGATGACCCAGATGTTAATGATTGCTTCCCCAGGGCCTGCTGGGAGAGATGCCATCTGAATACTTCTCCCTCCGTTGGGCGCTGGATACAGCCCTGCCTGAGGCCCAGCATGAGATTGATGCCTCCAGTAGATGGCAGAGTCTCACAGAACATGGGCTGGTGAGGCTGGCTGTCCCCACTGGAAAAACCAGCTGGAGAAGATCAGCTCCTGGGTCCTCCCCCTCCAGATGCACCCTCCCTCTCTGGGAAAAGAGAAAAGAGACTTCCTGTGTGGGTCCCATCAGCCCTGCGCAGGGTACCTGGGGAATCCAGAGATCCTGGACCAAGCCTGCAAGAAGGGCCTTTACCCACCGTCTCATCCGGGCCACCCAGGATGTGTCCAAGGACCAACAACATCCCCTGGAAACTTGTTAGGAAGGCAGATTCTCAGACATCTCCCCGCCCAAGCCAACTTCAGCCGGGAGCCTAGGGTGGGAGGAGCAGCAATCTGTGTGTTAACAAGCCCTCTGGGTGATTCCAATGCATAAGGAAGTTATAGAAACACCAATTAACTCCAACTTCCTCATTTTAGGAATGGGAAAATACGGACTAGACAAAGGAAGTGAACCCACAGCCGGGCAGTGGCTGAGACCCCACTATTACCCAGATTCCTGATGTTTGCTCCCCCTTAGTCTTTGTTGTCTAGCATCCTCTGCCTCCACTCCCTGGAGGTCAGTAGAACCATCCCAGCTGTGCCATCTTCAGACGTTGCCAGATGTGCCCTCTGTGTAAGGTTGCTGGAGAAAATACAGAATGCTCAGTTAAATGTCAATTTCAGAGAAACAACAAATAACGTTTCAGCCTGTGTATGTCAGATACTGTCATCCCATATTTTTACTTGCTGAATCTGGCCGCTCTCTGCCTCAGGGGCAGAATCTCCCTTCCTGAGAACCACTGGCCCAGGTCCATTCCTTGGGGTCTGGGATGTGGGGGTCGTAAGTAAAAATATCGGATGAAATAATCAATTGCCATTCATTGGGGAGGGCAGGAACTTTATCAGACTCATCTCTGTACCCCTAGGAAGAAGTAGATTCTCATTTTACCTATCCGATAAACCATAAAACAGACTCTTAACTACAGAGGACACACTGTGGGTTGCTGGAGGGGACATGGGCGGGGATATGGGGTATGGGATATGGGTGATGGGTAGTCGGAACTCCTAATGATGAGCACTGACGGTTCACCTGAAACTAATATGACACTGTAGGTTAACTAGCTAGAATTTAAGTAAAAACTTGAATCAATCAATCTTCTCCCTGAGAATAGGATGGAAAACCCTTTCTCAGTACCAGGTACCTGAATACTTACTAAGCCGGGGACTGGGCATTAGGGACACAATCCCTGCCTTCAGGCAGCCTGTGGCCCGGCAAATAGAAATGAAAAATGGGGTTGGTTTGGACTCACATAGCATTTTTTAAAAGATTTGACTTTGTGGTCAACATTTGAAAATTGGAAGCCATTTTTACATAAAAGTCAGGATTTCTATTCTCTCTTGGAAAATGGGGCACATGTTCCAAATGCGTGGGACAACTGGCCCTTGGGTCTGCATTCCCATGCAGCAAGGCCAGGCCCTTGGTGAGAGAGGCCAGCTGCCGTTGACTGGGTCATGTGTCCCCGGCCCCCCAGGGCCCCCCACAACTCTCTGTCGTCCCATACCAGCACCCTTCACCCAGTTCTGTTATCTGGCGGGTGCCTATAGGCACTGGATTTCAAAGCTCTGATCTGATAGGCAGGAGGGATTGGAATGGAATGTCCTTCCAGGTGATCTGTGTAAGGCTGATGCTGTACCTCCATTTTGCAGAAGAAGAAACTAAGGTTTAGGAAGATTGAGTGAATTGCTCAAGGTCCTAACAGCTACGTTGGATTAGAGGACTCCAGGGCCTATACCTATGCCCCACCCTGACCAGGGTTCCTTGTGAGAAATAGCTCAATTACAGGGACAAAAAAGCTGTGGCACCGGGGACCCAGAGGGGAAGTGGTGACGAGGACGGAAGGCCAGACCTCCTCATGCTCACTCATCTGTGAGAAAGAGTAAACGCGAGAGAAAGCCAACTTGGGTGGCTGAGAACAGGAGCTCTGACTGGGACCCAGGGCAGCTCCCAGACACACAACCACCAGGACTCCTCAGTGCCCGGCGGGGCCTGGAAGCTCAGCCACAGACCACAGTGAGTAACTTTCTGTTGTTGTTTTATTTGGGGGCCTCTTCCTCATTTCAGAGAACCTGTGTGTTTTGTGAAACCTGTGTTCCTCCTTTACCCCTTCTCCCCAGGGATGTCAGAAGCTGGGAGGGCGGGGGGTCTGTCCAGGGGCGGGAAAACTGATCCCCTATGGGGAGGACTCCTAAGGTGTGTGAGGACCACTCACAGGAAGGCTCGGGGCTGTGCGGTCCTCACCCTTGGACAGGACCACGAATCAGCACTCACAGAAGGAGGTAGTCACCTCTACGCCGACAGCCTGACCAGGGTGGCTCAAGAGTGTGTTAGCGCCACACTAGACCCCGGGGAGGCCAAGGGTCTGTAGCAAGCCAGCACCCAGGTGACTCTCAGCTCTGGTAACTCCACGGCCTCAGGAAAATCCGCCCCCCTCCTTCCCACTCAGCTTGCTCTTCTGAGAGAGCAAGGGCCCAAGACCAGCACTCATGGGCCTGTGGGGAGGGCTGGCTGTGGCGACACTGGCTGAGAACCCCGGGATCAGCAAATGGCTTGAAGGTGGCAATTCGGATCGTCACACCATCTGCTGCTCCTGGGGAGTAGAGCTAAGGAGGAGGGGGCTGCAGGCTCTTTTTCCCTCGAATGGGTGGCAGGTAGACACCTTGAGGACACAAAGGCCAGGACTGAGGCAGAGAAGGGGCACAAAAGGAATTGGGGCAGACCCTGAGAGGCAGGACCCCAACGACGCTGGCCCTAGCATCAATTTCTACCAAAGAACCACTTCATCTTTTGGTGGGTTGAGAGCAGGTGGCTAAGGTGGGCAAAATGGTAGCACGGCTCAGCTGAGCAGAGCCCTCCAGTGTGTCTCCTGCCTTCCCTCCCCATCTTTGTTGCACCTGTTACTCTTACCCTGAGCTCTCAGATGTACACGGAATGTTCTTTGAGTCTTTCTCATTAAAGCACATTCAGTAGGACTCAGAGCTCTCACTCTACCAGACGGTCAGAAAAGGGGTCTCAGTGTGTAGTTAGCTTCTCTCCCTTGCCAGCATTGCCCACCGAATCCTAGGGGCTCATACAGAGCACGGAACAAGGGCGGCACCTGGTCTTCATGCTGCCCTGGCTTCTCCTATGATGGATGCCTGTTGTCCAAAGGGGTTGGATCCCTGAAGTCCAGCCTGTCCGCTTCCCTCATGTGCCTGGAGTCCAGATTCTTTGCCACAACTTGAAACCACTGTGCCTTGGATTGGGTTACCACCCAGTAACTTCACCCAGAGGCCCCACGATCTCCCTAAGACAGCAGAGCCCAGGATGTGAAAACTCAAGGGACCCGGGACCCGGGGACCACCTCTCCTGTGTCCTTGGCTTTGGATCACAGATAGAGGGTCTTCTCCCCACCCACCTGGGACCCCAGCTTCACTTTCTCACTGAACTCGGGCTTTCACAAAGAACAGAAAAAAGGGATCTCTTCACACAGTTTCTGCTTTCTACCTCAACCCTTGTAAAACGTCCCTTGGCTGGGAGACACCGAGGCTGCTTTTTGAAGGGAGACCAGCAGCTGTACCCAAGTCCTCCTCACTGATAGGTCAGGTGGCCTGAGATGAGCCGCATCACCCCCCCCCCTATTTTTTTTAAAGATTTTATTTATTTGAGAGAGAGAGAGCACAAATGAGGTGAGAAGCAGAGGGAGAAGCACACTCCCCTGCTGAGCAGGGAGCCGGATGGAGGACTCGATCGCAGGACCCCGGGATCATGACCTGAGCCGAAGACAGACACTTAACTGACTGAGCCACCCAGGTGCCCCTCACGTCATCTTTCTAACCTGTAGTTTCTCCAGCTCCAAAAATGAAGCCCAACATTACCATCCTGCCTCAAAGTGTTCACTACGTGCGGTAGCTCTGTTAGCTCTGCTGCCTTCTCTTGCCCGGCGCTCACAGCAGCCCTGAGAGAGCTACACCGTCAGTACCCACATCTGAGAGGTGAGAAACTGAAGCTCACGCAGGATTGAGACCTTGCCTAAGGTCATTCAGCTGGTGGTAAATGGCAAAGCCAAGCGTCAAGCCCCGGGCTGTCTGAACACAAAACCGGCTCTATTGCCATAAGAACCAGCGAGGGACCCTGCTCCGAGAGCTCCTTGAAAGCGCTGTGGTCCCTCGCAGCCCCGAGGAACCATCAGCCCCCTTCCAGCTAAGCTCAGAAAAGAATTTAAGACCCATTATTCCCTGTTCCCTCCATCTCCTCGGGAGAGAGGGGGTCCACAGAGCATGGGCTGTGTCCTGCCCCACCCCCATGCAGTGAAGACCCCCAAAGGTCAAGGAAAGAAAAGGACAGATCAGTGGGGTAGACCAGAAGGGCAGGATCCCCCCCAGGGTCATTAGGGCCAAGTGTGGGAAAGAAGGTTGCTGGGATCCCATCCAAACTGGAAGCATGTTGGTGAAACCTCTGGGCAGAAATGGGTTGGGTCAGATGTCCTGTGGGCTTTGCTGCCTCTCATCTCCTCCCCCACCCGCTCCTATCCCTACAGGGGAGCCCCTCAGTCTTCTACTCACATAGTGAATCAGAGGCAGCCCCTCCCACCACAACTCCCCTCTCCCCTCTGCTCTTCTCTCCCTGGGGGGTTGGGGCCACCCCAAAGTTCCTCTGAGAACCACAGCTGCCTTCACGGTGTTGCCTCTGCTAGACAGCAGATCCACACTCTTCGTGGATCTGTCTGGGTCCTGGGGGTATCTGACGGAGCTAAAAGCAGGGGACGGAGCCTGCTGAGAACCGGGAGGGGGTGCAAGGTATTTCACGGACCTTCTCCAAGACTTCACATGAGTCCTATCTTAATGGTACCCACTTGGCAGATGAGATCACCAACGCTCAGTCACAGCAGGTAAATGGCAGAGACAAGCCGCAAACCCAGATCTGTGTTTTCATTATTTTCCACCAGCTTTGCCTAACAGGAAGGGAGGTGTTCCAGAAGGTTCACACCATTAGAAGGTCATGAAGCTTGGTTCCATTTTTTTAAAAAAAATTAGTGAGTAATTATTTTGCTACTTAAAAGGTATTTTTCTCAGTGTGAGAGCTTCTTAAGATAAACAGAAGAATCAAAAGCAGAAGTTAGGGGCGCCTGGGTGGCTCAGTGGGTTAAGCCGCTGCCTTCAGCTCAGGTCATGATCTCAGGGTCCTGGGATCGAGTCCCGCATCGGGCTCTCTGCTCAGCAGGGAGCCTGCTTCCTCCTCTCTCTCTCTGCCTGCCTCTCTGCCTACTTGTGATCTCTCTCTGTCAAATAAATAAATAAAATCTTTAAAAAAAAAAAAAAAAGCAGAAGTTAGCAGTGATCAAACAAATGATGATCTAATTTCTTCCAACCAGGATGTTTATCATTTGGCCATTGATATACAGTTTTAGGTTGATCTTTTTCTTCATCATTTATTATTTAATTTACACCCTTAATGAACCAGATTAAAGACATGATGCAAAAGGAACTCTGATGTCAGAAACACAAGGAAATAAGGAGAAGAAAGTTGATCTCTTCCCTGCAAATTTACCTCAAGCCTTAAATTGTGTTTATCTGATCACATTTCTTATATAGCTTACCAGGGAAATTACTGCACATCCTGAAATTCTGAAAAGTGTTAAAAAGAGAAGGGCGCCTGCGTGGCTCAGTGGGTTAAGCCTCTGCCTTCGGCTCAGGTCATGATCTCAGGGTCCTGGAATCAAGTTCCGCATCAGGCTCTCTGCTCAGCGGGGAGCCTGCTTCCCCATCTCTCTCTCTCTCTCTCTCTCTCTGCCTGCCTCTCTGCCTACTTGTGATCTCCGTCTGCCAAATAAATAAATAAAATCTTTTTAAAAAGAGAAAGAGAAAATAACATGTGCTCTGTCTTCGCCTGTGTCAGGCTTAAAGGTGATCTCCACTTGCAGGGGACATGCAGGGAGATGCTTGCCAACAGGGACCTGAGATCTATTTTCTCTTGCTTAAGATTCTTCTAAAAAGGTCCAAATCAGCTGTCTAAGTGTCACATGTCAGAATTCAAACCCTCCAGTCCCGAAAATGATTTCCCTTCTCTTGTTATATCTCAGCCTACTTTAATGTCCATTTGGTCCCCCAATAAAACATCACTTCAAAATGTGTTCACCCACCAGGCCATCTCTTCCATCCCGAGTGTACAGAGATAAAAAACAGGTGCCCCTTGGAAAGTGAAGAGAAGTCAGAATTGCTCTTCACACATCATGCATGTATTATAAATGGTTTAAAATAAATGCGAGGGAAAATTTTGAACCGATTCTCTTATTGAAAATAGTACATTTGACTTAAAATCACTTCCTTCTTCACGGGCCATACAAAATCAAGAAATGGCCCAACTGGGACGCCTGGGTGGCTCAGTTGGTTAAGCAGCTGCCTTCGGCTCAGGTCGTGATCCCAGCGTCCTGGGATCGAGTCCCACATCGGGCTCCTTGCTCGGCGGGGAGTCTGCTTCTCCCTCTGCCTCTGCCTGCCATTCTGTCTGCCTGTGTTCATGCTCTCCCTCTCTCTCTCTGACAAATAAATAAATAAAAATAAAAATAAATGGCCCAACTAATTCCCATTGGGGTTTCTAACATGATATATTACTGTGAAACAGTTCCTGAGTCACAAGAGACTAGACACAATCCAGTCTGACCCCCTCATTCTATTTTATTTTACTCTTTCTGTTTGGGGCACGATCCTCAGAGAGCCCAGCACATAGACAAGAGACATAATGGTTAACATTTACTGAGGGTAGACTGAGTGCCAGCGAGGCACTGTGCTACGCATCTGCAATGTGCCGCCTTCTCCATTTACTCCTCACAACGGCCCTGAGTGGAGAAACTTTCATTATCCTCTTTTTACAGATGAGGACACTGAGGCTCCGGGAGGTGAGGCCATTTGCCCAAGAGACCACAGATCTAATAAGAGAGGCAGCAGCAGAACTCACAGCTATGACTTGGGGCTGCCTTTTAAACCTCTGTCTATATATTCCTCCTCTTTTTTTTTTTTTTTTTTTTTTAGATTTTATTTATTTATTTGACACAGAGAGAGCGAATGAGCAAGGGAGAGGCTGGGGGAGAGGGAGAAGCAAACTCCACACTGAGCACAGAGCCGGACACCGGGTTTGATCCCAGGACCCTCAGATCATGACCTGAGCCGAAGTCAGACACTGAACTGACTGAGCCACCCAGGTGCCCCTGTAAGTTTCCTTCTTAGCCTCCATTGATCCTTATCTGTTTATCACCTCCCTTTACGGAAGCAGGAGATGGAAACCCAGGTCTTCTTGCACGTTATGTACCAAGGGAATCAGTACACTGGGTCTGATCCCAAATTCCAGGCCAGAAATGAGAACATGCCTTCCTCTTCACCACCCCAGGCCCCAAAGCAAGCAGATACGCACTTGCACATTATTCGCTCTATCACAAAGGGGTAGGCGGAGTGTGTGTGAACATCACCTCCCCCGAGGTCTGGCCCGTCTCTGACTTCTCCCCATCTCTCCATGGCCTGATGGCCCACTCCAGATTTAATTCACTCATCAGCCTGCATTCAGCTTCTCTGTGACCTCTAACCACTCTGTCACCACCCAGACGTCAGTGGCCTCAAGCCTGTGCATCAGCCCCCTCGCAGGTCCCAGTTTCCTCAATTATAAAATGGGACTACTTCCAGTGCCCTGGTTGGCTTGTCATGCAGAATATATGAGTTAATATGTCAAGTGCACAGAACGGTGTCCAGCACACGGTATACAACAAGCGCTCACTCAGTGTTACTTCCTATTACTGTCATGCTCACTGCTGTTTCAAGAACTGGCCTGCTCTGTCACCACTCCTACCTGCTGGGAGAACCAGTCCGAATCGCAAACCCCACTGCGGCAACTAGAAAGAACCAGAATCAAAGTTAGGGTAGGGACCCTGCCCTTTAGGATCCGGGGAGCCAGGAAGAACTCAAGGAGGCTGGGGGAACGGCTCATGATTCCCAGTGTCCGCCACTCGGGAATACAGCCTATTCTCTGCTGTATAGAGAAGCCCCATAAAAAGTCCTCGTCATCATGGTTTTAAGGTCTTGTTTGCCCTACAAAGAGCACTTCATGGTCAGAAGGGGTGACCAGCCATCTCCAGGTATGATTTTAGCAATGTTCCCTAACTGGGGCGCCTGGGTGGCTTAGTCAGTTAAGTGTCTGCCTTTGGCTCAGGTGCTGAACTCAGGGTCCTGGGATCCAGCCCTGCACTGGGCTCTCTGCTCGGTGGGGAGTCTGCTTCTCCCTCTCTCTCTGCCCTCACCTCACCTCCCACTTGCACTCTCTTTCTCTCTCTCCCAAATAAATAAATAATATCTTTAAACACACACACACACACACACCACACCCTTTCCAATGACGGATAACCAAGCTTTCACACGTAGCCGGCCACCCTCAGGGTCACGGAGATCCACGCGCCGTGATCAGTCATTTAGACTTTACAGTGACTGAGCCTTCAAACTTTTCTGTAGCAGGTTTTCTTTGAAAGAGAGGTAGAGGCCTTTTAATTCCTATTATAAAGATGAAGGAGAAGGGCAGAGAATGGGAGCCCTGAATCACAGGGGAGCTCCCTGTTGGGACAGAACTAAGACACACGTCACCAGACAGCCCATCCTGAGACCCTCTGAACCCTGGGATCTGGTGAGGCAGGAAGCAGGGGACCTTATGCTACTCACGGAATTTCAAGGAGCCCCCCAGAAAGGATAGAGGTCCCCAGGAGAAGGCTGCAGAAGCCAGCTGAGCAACCGGGAGCAGAAGGTCTGATGATTACAGGTCTGAGCCTGGGTTCAAATTGGGCTCTGCCCTTCTGTAGGACCTCAGGCAAGTCACTTCGTCTCTATGTGCGTTGGTCGCCTTGTCTGCAAAACAGAGGCAAGGATAACAGCACTGCCTTCCCTTGCTTCTTGTGAGGATTAGCCAAGATCACAGGCAAAGCCATGCTTGGTACACAGCAAGTGGCATGTATTAAGGTGCAGTCGCCCACGATCCCACCCTCCCCCGTTTACAGCAGGGTAGGTGAGGCTCCGAAAGGTTTGTCCTAAGTCCTCTCGCCATTGAGCCTTTGGGAATCACTTCCGAAATGCTAAGCATGAGATGCCCTTCTCGCTGATACACACTCCGTCGGCCTTCTTTCCCCCTGTAAAGAGATCCATTGTGTCGCCTTTGGAAATCTTGAAGAAGGTCACCCTCCTTCAGGATTTTCACAAGTATCGGCAAGAAGTCCTTCAACCAATTCATTCGGCAAATATTTACCGAGTAGCTACCATGTGCCAGGCTGGGTGCCAGGCACTTGAGACACAGTAGTGACCGAAACAGACAACGAACACCTGCTCTCTTGGCGCTGAGATCCTGGCAGCTAACGGAGGCGCTGGCGGCCCTGGCTGGAGCAAACAGTCCAGGGAGGAAAGGAGGAAAAGGAGAGGGAAGAGATTGTTGCCCAAAGTATGGGAAAGATGCCCCTCCCTCCAGGCCGGCCACCAGCATCATGGCCTAGGACTGAGTTCTGACTCTGCCACCTGCAAGCTGCACCACCTTGGCTAAATCCATCTAGCTAAGCCTCAGCTTCTCATCTTAAAACAGGGAAAGCGGTGCCTGGGTAGCTCAGTGGGTTCAGCGTCTGGCTCTTGATTTTGGCTCAGGTCATGATCGCAGGGTCACGAGATTAAGCCCTGTGTCAGGCTCTGTGCTGGAAATGGAGCCTGCTTGGGATTCTCTCCCTCCATCCCACCCCTTTGCCCCTCCTACCCACCTCTCCCTTTTAGAAAAACGTGGGGGGAGTGGATGAGACAATCTATCCAAAAGTGCAATTTACAAGATAAAGGAGACTATGTGGGTAAAATACCTCTTAGAGTGCCCGCCACAAAAGAAGTATGACAGGACAGTGACGAATTCATTTTCTTCACCTACTTTAACCACAGTGACATATGGCCATGGGCTGAACGCAGAAGCAGAGATGAAAATCCAACTGCCCAGACCGTTAAGAGGTTCCCCCAAAGACATTCTCATGAGAAATATGTTATCTCAATTAGCGTGTAATAGGTATCTTCAATACATTTTTTAAGTTTTCAATTTTATCTTCTAATACAGTACATAGTAAAAGATGGAACCTACCTCAATGAGAGCCCTTTAGAATCTGGGTAACTTTTAGGAGGGTAAAGGGGTGCTGAGATAGCAGAGTTTGAGAACCGCTGCTCCAGGCTTTCCTGAGCTGGCTTTCTCACGCCAGCTCGTCTGCAACCGAATGGCGCCCCCCCCACCACCACCTTGGTCTGAGGTTACACAGCCTTCAGTTCCATCCGAGACTGGAACCTGTCTCCTTGGCCCAGGGCTCTTGTCTGGACTGCAGGCTGACAGGTGCTGACTTCCTTTTCCCAGCCTGGTTAATAATCCGTCAGACTCCCCGGCACTTCCCCTTTCATTCCCGTTCACTCAACACCAAACATCCTGAATGGAAACATGATCTTTTCCCTCTGTTCTCCTAACACTGTCCCATCCCCCTTCATGACTCTCAGCCTTTCTCCTTGACCCCCTTCATCAGCCCAAGGGCATGACAGAGAAGCCATAGTCACTCTCATTCAGTGCCAGTTAGCAAAGAACTTGCGGAAGTCAGAAGAAAGCTGTAATATGCATACGTATTTTATATATATTGTCTGGCTACTGTATATTTTACATATATATATATATATATATAATCTGCCATCAGTGGAGGGCTCACTGTGTTTCAGGCACCGTATTAAGCATGATGCTATCTCAATTAATTCTTGTGCCTCACCACCACCAATGAAGAGTGCGCTGTTTGTTTACTCCCATTTTACAGATGAGGAAAACAAGTGAATAAAGTAGTGACTTCATCTGAGGGCATAGAGCTAACGTTTGGTGGTGCCAGGACTGGAAGTCAGGTCTGTCTAACTCCAAAGCCCAAGAGCCTCACTGGCAAATCCTTGGAGGTGAGGAGATGAGGACTCCACCAGGTTGGTGGGGATAAGACTAAAATTTAGACCCACTAATGTAGCCAGGGAGGCATTACTGAATGAAATTGGTCAATAGAGGAAAAAGCCAGAAAGAGAAATGATGCAAATTGCCCCTGGGGCTAAAGACCAAAGATGGCCTGTGTCTGTTGTTAGAACCATCACCCTCGGCAGGGTCCTGCATTAGCTCCTGTCCCATTACGAACCTGACTTTGTCAAAGCACAAGGGCTCAAGTCCTAGTTCTGCCCGTCACTTGCTGTAAATTTTGTGTGACATGGCTTCTCTGAACTTGTTTGCTCAAGAAATGCTACCTGCCTCAGATAACAGTGGGGAAAATTATGCAAACTGTCAAATACGATATGGGCATTAGTAGTTCATTCCTTAAAAGGTACGTTGCTGGAGTATAAGGTAGCTGAAAAAAGGAAGAAGATATTTGAAAAGACTCAACCAAACTGTCCTGTGGGGAGATTTCAGATCAGTTAGTTGATTACGAAGAATTAAAGAATGTAAAATAACAGGATGGACCCTGGGGCTTCAGAGGAATGAACAAGACTGCGGGTTCCTGGGGCCCCCAGCAAGTTTCTTAAATCTCTGGGCCCCAATTTCCTCATCTGTAAAATATGGAAAATAATTATACCAGCTTTGCAGGGTTGTTTGGAGGTTTGAATGAGATAATGTGCGGAGAGTGCTGGTCCAGTGCCAAGCTTCATCATCGTTAGGCCCTGATCCTCTTTGCAGACGGCAGTGCAGGGCAGAGGGAGAGAAAGTGACTACGCCCTAGAACCATCTGGTGTCAGAGCCAGGCTCCAACCCTGAGCGTCCCATTCCTAACCTGGGACCCTTTTCTTTCCACCGTGTCACACACAAACACACTACAGCTCACTCAGAAACCTACGCGATTGCTTAATTGTTTTAAATCATTATGTAATCTGCACATCAACAATGCAGGTAGTAATCATGTCCCCAGCCACAGATGAAGAAACTGAGGCTCAGAGAATTTGAGAAACTGGCCCCCCAGGTCACACAGCCCACACACAGGGCTGGGATGTGAAGCCAGCAATGTTTCATTCCAAAACCTTGGCCCTTAATCTTTGCTGCAGTGGAAAGAGGCCTCAGGCACCATTTAGCTTAATTCCTCCCAGGAGAGAGGCTGGAGCTGATACAGATAGATGAGGAAGGAAGGTCCAGGGAGAATGAGTGTCGAGACAGCAGGCGGTGGCCCCACAGACTCCTGGATGGGAATGGCGAATGGTGGGTGGACAGCCGACTTGGGATGGAATCTTCTAGCTCCACACGTGGGGCATGAGTTTCTTTGCCAACCACTAGATATTTAAGAATGGCCTTAATGATGATCCTTTGTGCCAATTCTATAAATTACAAATTCTTTCCTTAAAGGACTGGAGGTGGCCTATATTATGAATTAGGGCAGTGGAAATAAAAGCAAAACATTAGAAACCACTTTTAAAAAAGAAGAAGAAGAAATGAATCAGGAACCAACCTTGAATGACTCAGGACTGCAGGTTTACATCGGATTTAGTTCTGAGCTTCCTGGCAGCTGAGGGAAAAGAAAACACAGAATCTCTCTGAAAAAGACTGCTTTTTTCCCCAGCTTACATTTGTTCATTCATTCATTCATTCATTTATTCATTTATTAAATAAGTTGATTTTAAAATATCTAAGTGCCTGCTTTATGCCAGGCCTTGTGCTCCAGTGCTGGAAATCCAAAGAGAAAGTACTAAAGAAATCAGCCTTGGGGGTGCCTGTGTGGCTCAGTTGTTAAGCATCTGCCTTCAGCTCAGGTCATGATCTCAGGGTCCTGGGATTGAGCCCCGCATCTGGGTCCCTGCTCAGTGAAGAGTGTGCCTCTCCCATTCCCTCTGCTGCTCCCCTGCTTGTGCTTGCTTGCTCTCTCTCTCTGTCAAATAAATACAAATCTTAGAAATCAATCACTCAATCAATCGGTCTGGGCAGCCCTTTGCTTCTCTCCCCTAGGACAATTTCCACATTTTGCCTTGCATCAATAAACTTCTCCTGGACTTACACCCCAGAAGGGATTTTAGGTTCCTTCACCCACATGCTGTTCCCCCACCCCTCGGATGACTACCATAGTTGTCTATTTACAAGGTCAAGAGTACAAGGTCAAGAGCAAGGACAGTTGCTAGTCTTTCGATTCACTTTCTGCTTTTGACCTGCTGTTTGTGGTTTCCAGTCTTTCCAGAAATCTGGTTCCCTGGGCAAGCAGTGCTATGGTGAGGAGCTCATGGTGAGGCTCGGGATGAGGAACTGGGACCAATGGGCAATGTCTGTCATGATTTGGGAAGAGAGAGTAGAGGCTCAAGGGCCATCTAATTGTCTCCCTTCTCAGGGCTGACTTCCATCTCCATAAGGGCTGCTTAGATTAGCTTGGAACCTGTCATTAAAAGAATTTTGTTTCAGTGTGAGGGGAACTAGAATACAAAGATGTCATCACTCTCTCGCCCAGATTCTACTCTCAAATCTAGAAGCTCACAGTCCAGGAAACAAGATGAGACATATATTATTGATACAAAGAATAGAAGGTAGACAGTGATCCATGCAGCAGGACTCAATGAGTTTGATCCACCTGGAGGGACTGGGAGAAATCAGAGAAGACTTCCTGGAGAAGGTGGCCTTGATCAAGGACCTGAAAAAAATAGATAAGATTTGGGCAAAGGACAATAGCCTACGGCCCGAAACTCCAGAGAACTTCCTTACAACCTGCAGCCAAGTGCTGTCAAACACCAAGGGGAACTGGGAGAAGGAATGTGGAAGGAAGCCCCCATGAGTCCCTTCCTACAGCTGGACACAGCACAAGAGCCCAGCCTGCTGGGAAGCAGGTCCAGAAGGTCATGCAGGTCAAACAGATTTTTATTTTTTTTAAGTTTTATTTATTTAAGTAATTTCTACACCTGATGTGGGGTTCAAACTCACTAACCCAAGATCAAGAGTAACACGCTGTTTCATCTGAGCCAGCCAGGCCCCTCCAAATAAGTTTTTAAAAAACGTGATGGGGCGCCTGGGTGGCTCAGTGGGTTAAGCCGCTGCCTTCGGCTCAGGTCATGATCTCAGGGTCCTGGGATCGAGGCCCGCATCGGGATCTCTGCTAAGCGGGGAGCCTGCTTCCCTCTCTCTCTCTCTGCCTGCCTCTCCATCTACTTGTGATTTCTCTCTGTCAAATAAATAAATAAAATCTTTAAAAAAAAAAATAAATAAATAAAAATAAAAAAATTAAAAAAAAAACGTGATGGCTTTTTTAAAGCGTGGTGGCACGTGGTGGCAAAGTGTCAGCTGAGAATAAACAGAGAGATTTTCATCTGCCTCAGCTCTCAGATGTAGGTCAGACAAGACTGAAGCACAGAATCCTGTAAAATCCTATAAACTAACTCAATGAAGTCACTTCCTGCCTTTCACTGGACATGTGCTGGGAGCCAGGCACAGTGCCCCAAGTTTAGTAAACTTCTGTTACTTAATCTGCACAACAATGTGATAAGGGTGGTATTTCTCCCGTTTACAAATGAATGAGACAGAGGCCCAAAAAGATGAAGTAACTTGCCCAATGTCACACAGCCCATAAAGTAGAGAGCTGGATTCCAATCCAGAGAGGTCTGGTTGCAAAACCTGCAACACTGGGATTCGATGTGGTGAATATCCCGGAGGAGACTTAAAAAATCACCCAGTCTACCCACCTGCTTTAAAGATGAGAAAAGAGGGGCGCCTGGGTGGTTCAGTCAGGTAAGCAACTGCTTTCAGCTCAGGTCATGATTCCAGGGTCCTAGGATAGAGCCCCAGGTCGAGCTCCCTGTTCAGCAGGGAACCTGCCTCTCCCTTTCCCTCTGCCTCTGCAGGTCAAACAGATTTTTACAAAGAATAGAAGGTAGACAGTGATCCATGCAGCAGGACTCAATGAGTTTGATCCACCTGGAGGGACTGGGAGAAATCAGAGAAGACTTCCTGGAGAAGGTGGCCTTGATTTAGGACCTGAAAAAAATAGATAAGATTTGGGCAAAGGACAATAGCCTACAGCCCGAAACTCCAGAGAACTTCCTTACAACCTGCAGCCAAGTGCTGTCAAACACCAAGGGGAACTGGGAGAAGGAATGTGGAAGGAAGCCCCCATGAGTCCCTTCCTACAGCTGTGATCTCCCCTTGCTTGTGATCTCTCTCTGTGCCAAATAAATAAATAAAATCTTTTTTTAAAAAGAATGAAAGAGGGGCGCCTGGGTGGCTCAGTGGCTTAAGCCTCTGCCTTCGGCTCAGGTCATGATCCCAGGGGCCTTGGATCGAGCCCCCGCATCGGGTTCTCTGCTCAGCGGGGAGCCTGCTTCCTCCTCTCTCTCTCTGCCTGCCTCTCTGCCTACTGCCTACTTGTGATCTCTCTCTCTGTCAAATAAATAAATAAAATTAAAAAAAAAAAAAGAGTGAGAGAAAGAAAGAAGAAAGGAAGAAAGAAAAAAAGAAAGAAAGATAGATGAAAAAAGAAAGACCCAAAAAGGAGAAGGGAGCTATCCAAAGACGCTCAGTAGCAGAACAGGAACTGGACCCCAGGACGGCACCCACCCACCCCACCCCCCACTCCCAGTCAGAGAGAAAAATGCTGGCTCTTGGCCTCTAATCTCAGCTTTTCACTGTAGGTGTAGTGACCACAGTCAGAGAGTCACATTCTTTTCACCTCACAGGTTGTCCCTGGCTTTAAACACTAGGAACGCGGGGGCAGTTGTTAGCATGGCATTCATTTTCACTTCGTACTTTCAGTTCAGGTGGAAAAACCCCCCAGGGGCAACTCCCTGCACCTTCCCACCACCACCCCCTCACCTGAAGGTTCTCTTCCCACCCACTCAGCCTAAGCAGGCTGCAGGCTGCGGCTTAGCTGCCGAGCACCAACATGCTATCTGACCAAAGCTTGTCAGGTAGTTCTGAGGCTTTGGCTTGTTTTAAGGCGGGGTGGCACTTGGTTGGTGGATCGATTCTCTTTCAATTGTCCTTTTGTACAGAGTCAGTCACGAAATGGTTTTGTCTGCCTCCGTCCTTCTTACGATTTGGAACTCCCCGGACATGGGGTAAAAAACATGAACGCTTTCCCCTGACAAATGCACAGGTGTAAAGTCTTACACATGCTTGGAAAGGATGGAGACCCTATCACAGTGGACCCAGTGAAAAAGCCTCGGTAGAAGCCATCCGCCAATAGCTTTTTCCAAAGAGACTGGGACAGGTATTGTCCTTGTCATTTCATATGTGAGAAAAGGGGCTCAGAAAGTTGAAGGGACTTGCCCAGAGTCACATGACCAGCCATGGCAAAGGGTGGAACTAGTGGCCCTGCAGAGTCTCCCTCCGTGCTGGGCACTCAGATGCCCGTCCTTGCCCTGGGAAGGAGGCCCATCTAGGAGTCAGACACTCTGATTCCAGAAGGTTTTTCTATCTGCCCACAGGGGAACCAGGCAGGGAGCTGGGTTTCCTGTTGCTCTCCGCATCCTGTTGCAGTCGGATGTTGTCTTGTTAGGCCCCCCCCATCCAAAGGCCTGCGTTTCCTGCCCTTATCTAATTTGGACGATACCACAGGACAGTGGCCAGACCAGACCTGGGTGAAGCTCAGCATGCCGGCAACCACCACACCGGCCTCGCTCTTCTAGGCTGGACTCTGCGTGGGGTAAGCCATTCTCTGATGAGAGGGGGACTGTTTCCTAAGGGAAATACGGGGATGGGGGAGTTTGGCTGAGGCAATAGGGTGCAGGGAGGAAGCTTCCCAAAGTGGCAGGGTGGGGACATGGGAACTGAGAAAGCCTTGCACTGTCACTCATTCGTGACCAGTGCCGAGAACGAAGCTGGCACCGTTTCCTGTCTCAGCTCTGGTGTGGTTCTGGCAACACTGAGCACCTGCTCTCTGTCCCAGGCAAATGCCCCTTCACAGCTTCTGTGCACAGGGTCATCTCTGCGCCTCCAGACCAAGGGTCTCGTCTTGTGATTTGGGATATGAAATCTAGTTCCAGCTGCGCTGCCCTTTGGTTGGGTGAGCTCAGGACATTACATCCCTACCCCTGGACTGTTTTCTCAATGCTGAAATGATGGAGCTGAATTAGATGAGAGGTTTTTGATCTCCTCTTCAGACTGCCTTGAAGAGAGGGCAAAGGTGATATGAACACAGATTTTACCTGACTTAGGAACAGGGGTTCCATCAATTGTAAAAATTGTTCTGCTCTCTTAAAATTTTTAAAAACAGGGGCACCTGGGTGGCTCAGTCAGTTAAGTATTTGCCTTCAGTTCGGGTCATGATCCCAGGGACCTGGGATCAAGCCCAACATTGGGCTCCCTGCTCAGGGGGAAGCCTGCTTCTCCTTCTCCCTCTACTGTTCCCCCTGCTTGTACGCTCACTCTCTCGATCTCTCGGCCAAATAAATCAATACAATCTTTTTTTTTAAGATTTTATTTATTTATTTGAAAGACAGAGATCACAAGTAGGCGGCGGGGTTGGGGGGTGGGAAGCAGGCTCCCCGCAGAGCAGAGGTCTGGAGGGCTCGATCTCCAGACCCTGGGATCATGACCTGAGCTGAAGGCAGAGGCTTTAACCCACTGAGCCACCCAGGTGCCCCTTTTTTTTAAATTTTAAAATACGGGATTATAATAAGGGCTGCCATTTATTGAGCTCTTCAGATGTGTCAGGCATGTTATTCTTAACAACCACACACAGTAGATGAATTATCCTCATTTGAAGATGCTCGGAATAATAATAATAAGCACAGGTATCGTATTAACTTACTTAAACCTTCACAAAACCCATCTTACAGATGAGAAATGGGAAACCCGAGGCATTTGGTATCTTGAACAATGCAGCCAGGCTGGAATTTCAAGCTACAGGATGTGCTGCTCTCCTTACACTCCTACTTGGGGCCCACTCCATTTGAGGCAGCCCCTTTCCATCCAAATGGGTTCATTCCATAGGGAGTTTTTGAGCACCTACTGTGTGTAGGCATGTACAATGCACTGAAGACCCAGAAATAATGGAGACCCAGTCTCTGACCTTGACAAGCTGTGGGGCCTCTGCCAAGTGGTTTAATGTCTCTGTGAAATAACAATACCCATAATTTTTATTTTATTTATTTGGAGAGAGAGAACATGACTCAGGGCAGGGAGAGGCAGAGAGAGAAGGAGCAAGAGAATCTCAAGCAGACTGTGCTGAGTAAGAAGCCCGACCTGGAGCTAGATCCTAGGACCCCAAGATCATGACCTGAGCTGAAGTCAAGAATCTGCTGCTTAACCGACTAAACCACGCAGGCACCCTTTATTTTTGAGCTCCATGTCCCCTGTGGGGCTCGAACTTCCAACCCTGAGATCGAGTCACAGGCTATACTGACTGAACCAGCCAGGCACTCCAATACCCATAAGTTTTATATTATAAAGTTATACGGATTATATTAGATTGTGGCTGTGGAAATTATTCTGTAGAATTTAAATTCCATACAAACGTTGGTTAGTTCCGTTATTAATCTGGTTGGAGAAAAGCCTAGTGCGGAACTGGTTACAAACTAAAGCAGAGTAGGGCTGCGAGCTTCCTGTGTGACAGGGCATCAGGGAAATCTTTACGGGTTGAAAGATGAGTTCTGAAGTAGGGTAAAGAAAGAGAAAGGAACCTTAGTGGGAAGGTGTGGGCAAAGGTGCAAGAAAGTAGAACAATCTGGGAAATGGCAGAGGATCTTGGGGAGTAGGGGAGCCAGGAGGGGCTTCCGGCAATGGCTGCTGAGCAGGGTGCCCTGCGCTGGCTCTCCAGGAGCAGTACACCACCTTGGCTTGGGCTAGCGCCATTCCCCTAAAGACATGAAGGAAATACCTGTCGTTTACAATTTCCTAGTTGCCACATTATTAAATAAATAAATAAGGAACAAGAGAAGGAAATGTATACTCTTACAGTCCTGTGTCATCGGTCACACGTGTCAGGGTCCCTCAGGAGCACATTCCCAGGAGCTGATGCATCCAAGCGCCCAGTCACATGGACCAAACCAGATTTCGCAGAGTTGCTCTCCAAAGTGGTTGTGCCAACTTGCCCCCCTCCCCTGGAGGCGCTGGAAGTCCTCGTTGGTCCGCGCCTTCTCCAACACTCTGTCATAGAAAGGTTGAATTTTTTACCAGTCCGGTATGAGGGAAACTTGCATTTTTGTGGTTGCTACTGAGGGTAGATATCTTTTCAAAGGATCATCGACCATTCCTTGTTCATGTCTTTATTCTTCTGTCTGGGTTCTCTTTTTTTCTTCAGAAATCTAATGTGAGGTTTGCCTGTTTTATTATCTTTTCAAAAAACTGGCTTCAGTCTTTCCAGTTTTTTCTAGTCTCCTTTGCTTTCCTATGTCATTAATTTCTGGTCTTATGATTTCTGTCTTCTGCCTTCTTTGTATTTACAGTTGTTCTTTTTCTAATTTTGTGATGTTTAGGACATTTGTCTTTTTTCTTCTCTAATATGAGCACAAAGGGCTATACATTTCCTTTTCGGTGCTGCGCAGATAGAACCCACAGGTTTTAATGTTACAATTCTAAGTATTTCCTAATTCCCTTTCGGATTCTTTGACTCAAGAATTACTCAGGAGTCTATTTTTAATGCTTCGTACTTATGAAGTTTGTTAGTTATATGTTTAAGTTCTTGATTTTTTAAAAAAAGATTATTTTGTTTTTTGACAGAGAGAGAGAGAGAGATCACAAGTAGGCAGAGAGGCAGGCAGAGGGAGAGGGAGAAGCAGACTCCCTACTGAGCAGAGAGCCCGATGCGGGGCTCCATCCCAGGACCCTGAGACCATGACTTGAGCCGAAGGCAGAGGTTTAACCCACTGAGCCACCCAGGTGCCCCTAAGTTCTTGATTTTTTAACAAATTGCACTGTGGTTAGAGTACATGATTTATATGTTACAGATTATTTTAAATTTGTTGAAATCTACTTTTCACCCAAGACTCAGTCAGTTTTGATAAATGTCCACCTTTACTTGAAATCAATGTGTATTCTCCAGTTATTGGGTGTTGAGTTCCATATAGGACTATTTAAATCAGGTTGTTAATTGCATATTCAAATCTTATACATTCTATTAATTAGTATGTTGTCTGCTTAATTGATCAGCTTCTGAGAAAAGAATGCTAGAATCAGTTGCTATTCAATCTCATTTCATCTCAAGCCTACAAGTATTTATTGAGTACCTCAAAGACCTTGAATCGGTGGACAAAATAGTTCCTTGACCTCACAGAATTTAAATTCTAGTGGAACAAACAGACAATAAACAATAAAACAAAATAAATTGGTAAGTGATGTAGGGTATATGTTAGAAGATGGTAAGTGGGGGCGCCTGGGTGGCTCAGTGGGTTAAAGCCTCTGCCTTCAGCTCAGGTCATGATCCCAGGGTCCTGGGATTGAGTCCCGCATTGGGTTCTCTGCTCCTCGGGGAGCCTGCTTCCTCCTCTCTCTCTGCCTGCCTCTCTGTCTACTTGTAATCTCTATCGAATGAATAAATAAAATCTTTAAGAAAATTAAAATTTAAATTAAAAAAAAAAAGATGGTAAGTGATATGGGGGGGTGGGGACAGAGCAGAGTTAGGGAGACCAGAAGAGCAGAAGGATGAGGTGAGTTACTGTATTAGAGTGGTAGGAAAGCTGTCATTGAAAAGGTAAAAAACTTGAGCCAAGACTTGAAAAAAGTGAGAGCCTGAGTCAAGCATATATCTAGAGAAAGAGGGCTCAGGCAGAGGGAAGAGCCAGTGCAAAGGCCCTGTGACAGGGGGTTGGACCCATCAGGCAGCCAGTGTGGCTAAAGCTGGTTGACCAAGCAAAGCATGACACGAGGGAGATCAGAGAGGTAATGGGGCCAGAACACTTAAAGCCTTCTAGGCCACTGTAAGCACCTTGTTTGGCTTTTGCACTGAATGGAATGGTCCCTGTGCAAGGTTTCGAACAGAGAAGTTGCATGATCTGAAGTATTTTAAAGGGGTCACTCCTGCTGCTGTGTCGAAATTAGATTAAAGATGGGTCTGGTTAAAAGCATGAAGCCCAGTTAGTAAACTATCAAAGTCAACCAGCAGGTAAGAGATGATGCTTGATTTTTTTTTCTTTTTGGTGGAAAATGGTGGTTTATTAAAGCACAGGGACAGGACCCATTGGCAGAAAGAGCTGCTGTACCGGGGTTGTGCGGAGTGGCTGGCTGATTTTATACTCAGGAATTCAATGCTTGATTTTTAAAAGCCTAAATAGTCTAAATAAAGCTTCAACTCCATCTCTTTCTTGGCTTATAATACTGTGATTCACAATTTTACTTCCATTTTGTTTTTATACCCTCCAAATCAATCATTAGCTTTATTATTATTGCTTTTCTTAAAATTTTATTTATTTATTTGACAGAGATCACAAGTAGGCAGGGCGGGGGCAGGGGAAGCAGGCTCCCTGCTGAGCAGAGTCGGTCCCATGCAGGGTTCCATCCCAGGACCCTGAAATCATGACTTGAGCCGAAGGCAGAGGCTTTAACCCACTGAGCCACCCAGGCGCCCCTATTCTTACTGCTTTATACAGACATTTGTTTTCATTTGCTCATACATTTAGAAACATATCTGTTCACAATTCCTTCTTGCCTCTCTGTTCTTCCCTCTGTGAAGAATTTCCTTCTGCTGATGGCATACCTTTTAGATGTTTCTTCAGGAAGCGTCTGTTCATGGACAACTTGACTTTATTTCTTTAGTTTGAGTTAGAGTTTAGCGCCCCCCCTCCTTTCTTCTGGCTTTTGTTGTTATTGGAAAATCTGCATTTAAGTTTCATTATGATTCATTTGCTAGTATTGTGTCCTTTCTCTCTGATTGCTTTTAATTTTTTCTCTTCGTCTTTCATTGTTCTGAAGTTTTATGATGATATATGTGAATATGGAATTAATTTGTTTTTAAAATCCTGCTTGTAGGGGCGCCTAGGTGGCTCAGTTGGTTAGCATATCTGCCTTTTACTCAGGTCCCATCTTGTCATGGGATCAAGCCGTGGGACAAGCTCCCTGCTTAGCAGGGAGCCTGCTTCTTCCTCTCTCTCTCTCTGCCCTTCTCCCCAGCTTATGTTCTCTCTCTCTCTCTCTCTCTCTCAAGTAAATAAAAACTTTTTAAAAAAATAAATAATAGGAGTACCTGGGTGGCTCAGCCAGTTAAGGGGTTGCCTTCAGCTCAGGTCGTGGTCCCTGGTCCTGGGATGGAGCCCCACATCAGGCTCCCTGCTGCATACGCAGCCTGCTTCTCCCTCTCCCTGCTTGTACTCTCTCATGCTTTCTCTCTCGCTGTCTCTCAAATAAATAAATGAAAGTCATAAATATATAAACATATAAGTAAATAAATTAATAAATTCTGCTTGTAGTGCACTGTGATTTCTGCATCTGAGGAGGATAAGGAGAATTCTGGACAATTCTCCACTCTCCGCAGCCCCTTCTATGACCTCCGCAATGCCCACCCCCACTTCTATTCTTCCCTTCTGAAACTCCAGTTAGATATATTCTAGGACTTTTCATTCAGTCCTTAGCCTCTCTTTCATCTGCCCCATCTCTTTGTCTCTTTGTGCTGCATTTTCAGAAATGTCCAGATCTACCTTCGGGATCAATGCTTTCCAACTAATCTATTCTGTTCTTTCACCTACCTTTAAGGGTTCTTATTTCAAAGACTTTGTTTTTCACTTCCAGAATTCCAGATATTCTACTTGATTCTTTTTCAATCTGCCTAGGCAGTCTTCCATTATGTACTCATGGTTTTGATTCCTTATGGTTTAATTATATTAATCGTATTCCCAAGAATGACTGAAGTCCTTGAAAGTCTCATTCTACTGACATTCCTGAGAACTCTTATTCACATATCCTTACATATTTTGTTATTTTACGTTGGGAGTTCAAATCCCATGGGTCCCTTCATTTGGGAAACTCATGTACCCTGGCTAGAAGGTATATTCCTCTGGAGAAATTTCAAGTTTGCTTTCTAATAGTATCTAATGATTTCCCATGTGATATTTGGGTGCTCTGGTTTGGTGTTTCTCAATATTTAAAACATACTTATAAAAAAAAAGATTAATTATCTGACATTCAGGTTTATCTGGATTCTTATATTTTACCTGGCAACGCTGCTGATGTGACAACAAAGTTTTGTCTTTGTTGTTAAAACCTCAGCATCTTACTTACCAAAACAGACAAACAAACAAACAAACAAATAAACAAAAACAGAACAGAAAACCAATGGAAAAATCCCCTCCATCTTAGTATTCTGGATTCCATTTTTTCTTGGTTTTGATCTCTTAGTTATTGGCCCTTGAAGATTTCTCTTTTAAAGGGAAGTCTCAGGATTGGTCTTTTTGGAAACAAAAGACTGAAAACCTCACAGGCCACTTCTGCATCTTGAATTCCCACATACCTTTCCTAAGGCAACCGGTACAGATCTAGTGACCCAGTAGAATGGAAAGAGGGCAAAATATAAAGGAACAAAATGTAAATTGCTATTTCAAGATGTGATTCCTCAACACAGGTAAAGGGTTGGTCTAGAGCTATATTGACTGTGTGAAGTCATTATTGCCTGATTGAAAAAGACTCCTTTCTTCTTCTCATTGTACTACAGCAAAGGCTTCTTGACAAGCCCAGCAGGAGCCAAGGGACCCACCTCATGGAGAGACGCTGGGTGATGGAGGCAGCCAATGGCTGTAAGGATGGCTTGGATTTAGACCCCATGAAAGAGTACATGGTCCTGAACAGTTCCCAAAGGATAGCTGTTGCCGTGCTGTGCACCTCTCTTGCCCTGCTAAGTGCCCTGGAGAACCTGGCTGTGCTCTGCCTGATCCTGTCCTCCCACCGGCTCCGCAGGAAGCCCTCATACCTGTTCATCAGCAGCTTGGCGGTGGCTGACTTCCTTGCCAGTGTGATCTTTGCTTGCAACTTTGTGGAGTTCCATGTCTTCCATGACATGGATTCCAAGGCTGTCTTCCTACTGAAGATTGGCAGCGTGACTATGAATTTCACAGCCTCTGTGGGCAGTCTACTACTGACTGCCATTGACCGCTACCTCTGTCTGTGCCATCCACCTACATACAAAATCCTACTCACCCGTGGGAGGGCACTGGCAACCTTGGGCATCATGTGGGTCCTCTCAGCATTGGTCTCCTACCTGCCCCTTATGGGATGGACTTGCTGCCCCAGTCCCTGCTCTGAGCTATTCCCCCTGATCCCCAATGACTATCTGCTGGGCTGGCTCCTGTTCATTGCTTTCCTCTTCTCTGGCATCATCTACACATATGGGCATGTCCTCTGGAAAGCCCATCAGCATGTAGCCAGCTTGGCTGAACACCAGGACAGGCAGATGCCAGGAATGGTGCGAATGAGGCTTGATGTGAGGTTGGCCAAGACCCTGGGGGTGGTGCTGGCCGTGCTTTTCATATGCTGGCTCCCGGTACTGGCCCTCATGGTCTACAGTCTGACCACCACCCTAAGCGACCAGGTCAAGAAGGTCTTTGCCTTCTTCTCCTTGCTCTGCCTTGTCAACTCCATGATCAACCCCATCATCTATGCCCTGCGGAGTGGGGAGATCCGCTCTTCTGCCCACCACTGGCTGGCCCACTGGAGGAAACATCTGAGGAGACTCGGACTTGAAGGAAACAAAGAAGTCCCAAGGTCCTCAGTCACTGAGACAGAGGCTGATGTAAAAATCACCCCGTGGTCTGATTCTAGAGGACTAAACTGCTCTGAATGCTGATGAGTTTTCACAGTTTTAAACAAGCTGAATCAGAGTCATTTCACTCCCTGGAGGAGCAGCCTTGACTCTATTGTCTTACTTGATCCAGGCCCCAGAGGCTTGCACACTTACCCCTTTTCGCGGATGACTGATGGCACTGACCCTGGCAGGTAACCTGGCCATACCTGTTTGCATGCAGACTGTTGAATACCTAAGCCCTGTGAGGAGTGGCAAAGTGGGCAAAAGGCTTGAGGAGGCTCAGTGCACGTTCAGGTTAGGAGAACCTCCCCTAACAAGAGGGCTTAGAGCTTGCATCCTCCAGAGAGCGCGGGAGCCAGATGGAGCCTTCAGGCTCAGCAATGAGGGACTCAGAGGACATCTGAGAAGATGAATGGATTATTTTCCCAGGATCTCAAGATGTCAAATGGGATGGCTGGCCAACCCTGTTCTTGCTTGATTGTTGGGACTTCCTTGGTTCTAAGGCTATAAAAGACCCCACTCTCTGGTCACCCTTTCCTACTGAGGACCAAAAAATTTGATATAATGAGGACCAAGGGTGTTGATCCTACCTCTTTCATAGGTAATTGACAAGCCTCCAGTTCAAGGAATCTTGTTATTAGGGCAATGACCCCACTTGACTCCCTGATAATCTCCACTCACAGCCACTGTGACCTCCTAGGTCCCTGGGAAATACAAGGGAGGCTGGGACTGGCTGACACAGAATTTTCAGAGAATTTTGTGGCCCCTCTGAAGTCCTTCCACTGGAAGCAGGCAATGGCTCAGTCTAACTCCAAGAAAAAGGAAGGCATTCACTAAGATTTTATAAAACCCCAAATCGTTCCCAGTTGCCCCTCAGTTCAGTTCCATTGTCTGTTTGCAAGACAAGGTGCCCACTGTCTATTCACTCATGCACCCATCTCACAAATACATGCCAGCCTTTGTGCTAAGTCCTGGTTGTGCGCCATAAATTAGATAGGTTCTCCCCCTGTCTAATGGGGTTTACATTCTACATTTTGGTGGGAAGACAGCCACTAAAGAAGATAATTACTGGTGGTACAATGAAGGAAATCATCAAGGTCATGTGATAGGGATTAATTGAGGCAAATTTAGGTACGGTAGACCTACTATGTGCTCTGGTCATAAATGCCAGCTGGTCTTTATTGAATCTTTACTATGTGCCACACACTGGGATAAGTGCTTTCAAATGAAGTATTTTAGAGTCTTGGTACCTTCATATTTTTTTGATAAGGAAACATTTAAGAGGCAAAAATCACTCGCCTGGGGCGCCTGGGTGGCTCAGTGGATTAGGCCGCTGCCTTCGGCTCAGGTCATGATCTCAGTGTCCTGGGATCGAGCCCCGCATCGGGCTCTCTGCTCAGCAGGGAGTCGGCTTCCCCTTCTCTCTATGCCTAGCTCTCTGCCTACTTGTGATCTCTCTCTGTCAAATAAATAAATAAAATCTTAAAAAAAAAAAAAAATCACTCGCCTGAGATCACACTGCTGATATATACCCAAAGCTGGAGTTTCCAAAGCCTGCCGCCCTTTACCACTAACCTCTTGGCCTAGTTTAGTCAATTTCTGCTTGATTAGGAATAATACTCGATTTCTATAACATCAGATTGCTGCAATCTTAACTCAATGTTATTTCTCAATATACTTCATTTTATGTCCTGTATCAATTTCTTGGGGTTCCTGGCTGCCTCAGTTGGTGGAATGTGTTATTTTTTATCTCATGGTTGTGAGTTCGACCCCCACGTTGGGTGGAGGGAGTACTTAAAAATAAAAATCTTAAAAAAACTTTTTTTCCACCAAGTGGCTTTAAACAACAGAAACTTACTCTTTCATGGAAGCTTCTGGAAGCTAGAAGTCCAAAATCAAGGCATCACCAGGGCTATGTTCCCTGCAAAGGTTTAAGGGAGTATCTTTCCTTGCTTCTTCCAACCTTTGGCAGCTCCTGAAGTTCTTTGGCTTGTAGCAACATAACTTCAATCTCTGCCTTCATATGACCCTCCTCTCTTCACCTTATCTCTTGGTGTCTTCTTTCAAGGATGTCAATCTTTGGATTAAGACACATTCTAATCCTGTATGACCTCATCCTAATTGAACAAATTACATCTACAAAGACTATTTCCAAATAAGGAAACATTCACTGGTTCCGAGTGTACCTGAAATCTGGGGGGACATTATTCAACTCAATACAGTCCCCCAAGGACAAAGTAAACCCCTCGATTACAGTCCATATCATGGACTGTATTAAGTGGCAGTCACTGGCTAGTCTTCCCCCATGAGATGACCTCCATGTTCAAGTCTTGGTCCCCAGTTCTCTGGACAATCCAGCATAGAGCCTTTTTTTTCCCTAAATTTTTATTTAAATTCTAGTTAATTCTAGTGTTCAAAGTGACGAGTGCCCTCCTTAATACTTATCTATCACCCATTTAGCCCTTCACCCAACCCCTTCCCTCCGTCAACCCTGTTTGTTCTCTTGTTAAGAATCTTTTATGGTTTGCTTCCATCCCACTTTTTTACCTCTTCCCATATGTTCTTCTTGTTTGTTCCCTAATCATAATATATATATATGTATATACATATATATGCACACATATATAATATAAATATAAATAAATATATAAATATATATAAAGATAAATTTTTATATAAATTTATATTTATATATATATTTATTTCCACCTCCCCACATCTTTAACCATTCATCAGTCAATGGGACACTTGGGCTCTTTCCATAATTTGGCTATTCTTCATAAGAGCATAGTCTTTTTTTTAAGATTTTTTTTTCTTTGAGAGCAAGAGAGAGAGAGAGAGAGAGAGCCTGTGCACAAGTGGGCAGGGGAGTGGGGAGAGGCAGAGGGAGAAGCAGACTCCCCACTAAGCATGGAGCCCCTTACAGGACTGGATCCCAGGACTCCATCCCAGGACCCAGGGATCATGACCTGAGCCCAGTGCAGACACTTAACCAAACAAGCCACCCAGGTGCCCAAAAGCACAGAGTCTTAAGAGTGCTGGTCAACATCTGTGGAACAAAACTGCTCCTGAAAAGCACTTTGGAACATCAAATTTCATTTTAATCCAGATACCTATCTTTTTGTAAGGCAAAGACATGGCATGAGTTTTTAAGGTAAACTTGTGACTCCTTAAAGTTTGGACATACCTTTCTTTATTCGTTGGCAGGGTCTTTTCTCCCTTTAGCAAAGAAAATGCTTAAGTTCCTAGAATAAATCAGTAAATATTTAATGTTTAAGGAATAAAACTAGAGTTTAAAAAATCATTGAATTAAATGCACTTCATCACTTTCTACCTCTCTCTTTTCACATCCACGCTTCATTTCTGCCCTAAGTAAAGAACTAGTTTATGGAGGAGGAGAGCAAGCAGAGAAGGAGGGCCCTAGATGCAAGAGAGAGCTGCCCGCGATGTTTGGATGATGGAACGGGCCCATTCAGTGGACAAGACTTGCCCAAGACGACCCAACAAGATGGTATCCAGTGCTAGAAATGCAGGTTTCCCAACTTCCAGCTTTGTCCACTCTGTCGTCATGTCTCTTGCTTGTCCCTGCAGATTTACGTGTTGGTTATGAGAATAAGGAGCTGCGAAGGCCATAGTGTCCCATTTTATCCTCCCCATGATGAGTTCTCTAACACCAAAGACCATTACTCACTCTGATCACGAGAAGATGTGTGCAAACAAAATGGGTTTTGTCTTGGTTTGGTTTTTTGAGGTGTCAGTGCTTACTGTTCTGGGCACTATTTCAATATAATCTTGCAGAGAAAACACTAGAGATAAAACAGCTGTTCAATCAGCAAAAGCTACTGTGTTTCCTTGCAGCTCCTGGAATGAGAAAGTGCTTGGTTCTGTCAACACAGGTCCCTGCCCCTCCCAGGGTGTGAGAGAGGAGCGGCTTGTTCAGAGGTACAGATTCCCTACCAGGATACCTGGATTCTCCTCCTATCCCTGCTCAAATGAGCAGTGTGATCTTGGGCGACTCCAGTTCCCTCCCTGGGCCTCAGTTTCCTCCTCTGTAAAATGGGAAGAGTAGGGAAAGGGATAGCATCCACGATCTCCAAAGTCCCTTCAAACTCTGATATGCTGCAGTTCTCTCACTGATAGGTGGGGACTGACTGTGTGCCACGTGGGGTCATTAGACCTTCCCCACCTGATGACCTGTTTGAGCACACAGCATACAAATTGTAAAGCAACCGGTGACCTCCCTACCACAGAAGGTTGACATGGGAACTTCTTTGACCTGCGGCTCTCAATTTCTCACCCTGCTTACTCGAAAAACGTTCCTTTGGGGGCAGCCAAAGGGTCTTATTTTCCCAATAAGACATTAAGCTCTCTGTATTGCCTCAGAATCCCCAAAGCAAGCTCAATAAATACAAGACAGACAAAATGATCACAGAGGCTCTTCCTTATTCAGTGTCCACCTTTCTCCTTCCTCTTCCCTGGTAATACTTCCTCTCCCTATACCTCCACCCCATATTTCTGCTAGGGCTATCACGATGCCTTCCCATCTGGTATTCCTGCCTCCCGGCTTGCTCTTCTTTACTACAGTTCAAGAAGTCCCCTATGGCTCCCAATGCCAAAATGGACTACTCTCAGCGCTCGGCACGCACTGGGGCTCCCATACTCTCACGACTGAACCCGGCTGTGATGTCCCTTCCCCAGCATTCATTCGTCCGTCCCGCGGAGCGCGGTCAACGACACTTTGTGTCTTTCTCCGTTTGAGCGCCAGGGGGCGCTGCAGGAACGGCCGATCCGGAGGGGAGGACAGTCGCCAAGCAGCCTGGGTTGACACGCCCCTTTTCCCTTCCGAGCCAATCATTAGTGAGAGTGGGCGGAACCGCGCGCCGCGTACCTGCGCGTTAAGAGGCGGCCGCGTAGGCTTGGAGGCAGCGACCTGGCTTCCGACATGAAGTCGAGGCCAGTGGGTCCCGGGCCGCTGCTGGTGCTGCTGGTGCTGCTGCTCCGAGCGGCGTCCGTGCGCGGGGTCCAGCGTCCGCGCCGCTACACCCCGGACTGGCAGAGTCTGGACTCCCGGCCGCTGCCGGACTGGTTCGACAAGGCCAAGTTCGGGGTGTTCGTGCACTGGGGCGTGTTCTCGGTACCGGCCTGGGGCAGCGAGTGGTTCTGGTGGCACTGGAAGGGCGAGGGGCTGCCGCAGTACGAGCAGTTCATGAGCGACAACTACCCGCCCGGCTTCAGCTACGCGGACTTCGGGCCGCAGTTCACGGCGCGCTTCTTCCACCCGGAAGCCTGGACCGACCTCTTCCAGGCGTCCGGGGCCAAGTGAGTGTCGCCGCGGAGCCCGGCGGAGCCCCGTTCCCGGCTCGGGCTGACGTTAGGCAGGTGGGAACCGAGCGGGGGGGGGGGGTGCGGGGGTGGCGCGGGGGCGCGCCGACTCTCCCGGGGTCGCTCAGCTGCCGGTCTGACTTCCTGAGCCCCCGGGTCCAGTGATTTGCCTCCTGAAGGATGCAGAATTGAATGTGGCACGCCGGGTCACGCGGAGGAGGCGTGTCTGCTTGAGGATTAGAAGAAAATAAAGGTTTTCTGAAAGGCCGTGGGCTGGACAGCCCTCGGTGGCTACGCCTGTATATCGAGAAGATCGAGCTGGGTGATACCTAATGTCCCTTCCAGGTCATCAGGACAATCAGGATTCCAGAATTTTCATCCTGTGGTCTGGCATTTTGTCACCTCCCTGCAGCCTCCTTCCATGATGATAGAAAGGGATTGTGTTAGTTCCTTTCAGCTTTAACATCTCCCAGCGGAAAAGGGAGGGAAAGAGAGTTCTGGTGCGCAGTGTATTTGGACAACGGGACTGATTCCCACTCACCTGCCTTCTCTGTGCCTTGCACACAGAGAGTGCTCAAGAGACGTTTGAGCTATTTTGAGAGCTGTCAGAGCTTTGAGTGTGGAGGGTTCAGAGAAGTGAAAGTGTGGCGTGCTGAAATGGGGAAGGGAGAGGCTGTTGAAGGCTGGAGCCAATACCGAAGGACTAATCCTGGAGGGTGGTATGTTGCCATGCGTGAAGTCAAAGAATGGTTACCCTCAGCTTCTAGAAGAAATAGCTTGGCGGCCAGGAAGGAAGTGGGTTGGAGGAGGGTAAGATGGAGGCAAGGAGCTCCTGGCTTAGAACAGTCTTCCGTCCTTACCTTGTCTCCTCAGTCACCTCCTGGGTTTTCATTTCCCTTGGACCTTGTACTGAAGAAAATTTACAGCTGACGTTTAGTGTGTGCCGATAAATATATGGAAATATAAGCGTCAAATGAACACATGTGGTGGTCACTGTCTAATAGGAGCCTTAGAGATCCCTAGTTTACAAATAAAAATTGAAATCTTGGAGAACTTTGTCCAGACCCCTTATTCTGTGGCCCAGATGACAAGCCCAGATGGAGGAAGGGAACTAATGTCCTACACCCAAATCTCAAGACTCCAAGCCAAAGGTTCCTTTCACCATACCAGGGGTCTGCAAACCATGGCCAGAGAGAGAGAGGTCCTCTGCCCGTTCCCGTAAATTCCATGAGATGAAAACGATCTTTACATTTTAAAAAGGTTAAAAAAGAAAAAGAATATGCCACAGAGAGGAATGGAGCCCTCGAAGGCTGAAGTACTATCTGGCCCTCTAAGTCTTGGAACTCCCCACACCAGCCAGTGATTAAATGATCATGTGCAGGTATCATCAGTTTTTCTGCTGTACAAGCAAATGAAATGTTGAGTGTTATTTCAACACTGCACTTTTCTCCCCAGCTCTTTTGGTCCTGGTCACCTCTGTAAATGAGAAGGCAGTTCATGTGACCTTTTCTTTTGCTTTTCTGTCATCTGCTATTTCCAGAACAAGAGAGCTAAGGGCCACTTCTTTTTCTTATCTACTCCTTCCTTCCCTCTGGGCCTCCTCCTTGGCTGGGGATGCTGGCTTCCTTAAGTTTGCTTCCATCCCTAGAGCAGTATCCACGGGGAGATGTGCCCGCAGCATCTCCCTGTGGATCACCAGCACAGTCACTCAGGCAAGTACATTTCCTGTGGTCAAGTTCTTGCAGCCTTTTCTAAAAGCGTGGGGCATGCTGGGTAAGCTCATGCTTGTGGCCCACCACCTGCTTTCTTTGCTGTCCACAGGTATGTAGTCCTGACGACAAAACACCACGAAGGCTTCACAAATTGGCCAAGCCCTGTGTCTTGGAACTGGAACTCTAAGGATGTGGGTCCCCATCGTGATTTGGTTGGTGAGTTGGGAAAAGCCCTCCGGAAGAGGTAAGTATCTACAGATCGTTAATCTGTCATCTCTTTTCACCTCTCATTCCTCTTTGCTCTTGTGTGTTTTCTAAGTTTGCGTGTAGTGAGTAAACCTAAAAGGCTCTGGCATTTGAATTAGCAGTGTTTGATGCTTGACACTTTACAGGTGACCAAAGGTGACATCATCAGAGAAATTCATGGTCCTGTTTAGGTGAGGGATACCCAACGTAGCCCACAGTGCTTTGTTTGCATTCTGCAAAGGATTCTTTCTGGAAGGCCTTCCAATTTGAGGCCTTTTCCAGGGTCTGACGAAGGACTGGCTCTGTCATCTTTGTGTCCCCCTTAGCTGTGCACCTGCAGCTAGAAAGTTTGGGTGACTGCTCGGTCAAGAGGGAGCTGACAAAGGCAGCAGTTAAGGGAGCCAGAAAGTGAGGTAAGGAGCCACTTAGACGATTCTAAGTAATGTTCCCAAATATATGCCACTTAATAAGAAGTAACTTGCCAAGATCAAATAGCTTGGAAGTGGCAGAGGCGGGATTTGAACCCAGTTATTCTGGTTTTGGCCCCTACAGTTCTGGGTGTGATTGTCTACAGAGAGGAAAGGTGGTATTTGTACCTTACCCCATCTCAGCTCTGTTGTGATTTGGTAAACTTGATGCACTGTTTAAGGAGTAGGCCAGCTACTTGTTTGTATAGGTAACATTTGATTGGAACACAGTTACGCCCACTCATTTATGTGTTGTGTCTATGGGTGCTTTCAAGTTACAGTTTCAGAGTTGGACTAGAGACGCAAGGCCTAAAAAGCCTAAAAATGCTACATGGCCCATAAAGAAAGAGTTTGCTGTCTTTGGAGACCTGCTCAGTATTCAGTTTCCCAGTGCGGTGCGCAAAGTCCTGCAAAGAAAACAGTCCTGCTATAAAAGTCAGATGTCGATCAGATTGGACTTTACCATCCTTGATTTTTACCTTCTTTGTATCTATTTAGTCCCGGAGTCATATGATGAAATAGCTAACTCGGATTCTTTCTGTCTTATCTGTGCTATTGCAATGTGATCCTTACTTCCCACTGCAGTAAGGCCTTTCTGTGACACTCACCATTCATAACTCAAAACAAGTTCATTGTGTACGAAAATAGGTCACTTGGACTCTTTCATTTTGGTTGAGAATTCTTGACATTTTAATGTTAAGAACTGTTAGCAGATCTTAAATAAATGAAACAATAAACCCACGTTCATTAATTTCAGCTACATAGAAAATGTTGTGATTTTCTAAAATGTTGTGATTAAGATTTGGGATGTTTTAGTCTTTATACTTTTTTCAGTTTCCTAGTATCTCTACAATATGTATTCTTACAGTTGACAGAGAAAACCGTTTTTTAAAAGGACCATGTGTCATTACTGAGATAACTGACATAGATAAAAAATGGCTTAAATGACATTTGAGGGGCACCTGGGTGGCTCAGTGAGTTAAGTGTCTGCCTTTGGCTCAGGTCATGATTTCAGGGTCCTGGGATGGAGCCCTGAATGAGGCTCTCTGCTCAGTGGGGTGTCTGCTTCCCCCATTTTTCCTCCCCCACTGCTTGTGCTCTCTCCTGCTCTCTCTCTCTCAAATAAATAAAATTTTTCCAAAAAATGGCATTCGGTGCTAAGGTACTTAAATATAAAAAGTAGTCCTGAGTGTGATCAAAAACCCAGTAACTTTGTTTAAGTTAACGATAAGAGGTAATTTAAGGAAATGGTTTGCGGTCCCCCTTGCCCCTGCATGCCCTTACTGGTAAGTTTCACTGAGATGTAAAAGTGCTGCCACATGTTGATTTTTCTTAAACAACATTATTTTTTTCTTTGTTTGATGGACATTTGCTGTTCTGTTTTTCTATTTAAGGAATATACGTTATGGACTCTACCACTCACTTTTAGAATGGTTCCACCCACTCTACCTACTTGATAAGAAAAATGGCTTCAAAACACAGTATTTTGTCCGTGCAAAAACAATGCCAGAACTATATGACCTTGTTAACAGGTAAAAAAAAAAAAGTTTTTGTCCTTATGACTTTTATTAATGAAATCAGAACTTCCTATAGGATACTGTTAAGTTAGGGGAGAAGGGGAAAAGGAAGGAATGTGGAAAAAAAAATCTATAAGATGTCAAAATGAAAATAGTGGTTTGCATTAAGACGGAAAATATTTTTTCTTCCTACTATTCAAAACTCCCATAATGTGGTCATATTGCTTTTATAGATTGAAACAGACCGAGGATGGGGGTTTTTAAGTTTTAAAGTCAAGACTTTAGTCCCTCCTTGCATGCTGGTTTCTTTGTCAGGACCTTGGAGAGAGGCAACATGACCCCCCAAGGACCTTGCACTGGATTTGGGATCTGGCTTTTGTTACTCACCGGTTTTAAAGGAAATGCTTTCAATACAGGGCTCAGAATGACATGTGAAAAACACTTGTCATCTTGCCTGGTACAGAATAAGGATGCTGTTACCGTTATTTTTCTTAAAATGATCACTTTCACATTGGGACTCATCACTAGTCTTCACTGTGCTTTATTTCTGGTTTGCCCTTCTTGCAAAGGGGGCTGGCGCACCCAGGAGGGTGGATCTTTAAAGCTCTAGGGGCAGCCACCTCTGCCTGGACTCTCATTTTAGACCAGAACCAAACAAAGTTCCTTGCATCCAGATGACTTCCCTAAGGAAACAGTAGGTCCTAAGACACCAGCAGAGGCTTGGAGACAGACAGAACTGGATCTGAAATCCACTTCTTTTTCTTGCTGGCTGTGTGGCCTTGAATACCCCCCCCCCCAATCTATCGAGATCGCAGTTTCTTTATCTGTGAAATGCGTATGACATACACCACAGTGGTGCTGTGAAAACTAGGGAGGTGCTGAGTAGAGAGGGACTCGCACAGTTTCTCGTTGACAGTAAAACACAGCCCGTCTGCATTATACTTGCCTCTTAGACAGGCATTCTTTTCCTTAGAATCTGTGTGCCGTCCTGATTACAGAAGACAGCCTAGGACCAGGCATCAGCAGATGTGCATTTGAGTTCCAGCTCCTGTTACTTGGAAGTTTTGTCACCTAAAACAGATTGCCCTGTTGAGCCTCCAGTTCTTGCGCTCTAAGTGGGAATAATTATGCTTACCTTATGGGTGTGTCTGAATGCACGTGCGTGCACACGCACACACTCACACACGCCACGTAGAGGTCAGAGTGGAATATGTGGAAGCTGTGGCTGTGTGGCTCAGGGGGACTCTAGAGATCCTTTGTAGTGGAAGCTTTGGGCATTGTCCAAAACAAGTGCATTTCCTGGAATAGTTCAAGCTCTTAAAAAAAAAATTTTTTTTAAATGAAAGACAGATAATTTTTTTAATTTAAATTGAACTTAGTAAGTAAGGTATTATTAGGTTCACGGTAGTTTAGTGACTCATCAGTTGCATAGAACACCCAGTGCTCATCCCATCACGTGCCCTCCTTCATGCCCCTCAGCCAGGGACCCCATCCACCCACCCATCTGCCCTCGAGCCCCCCTCAGTTTGTTCCCTAGAGTTAGGAGTCTCTTACAGTTTGCCTCTCTCTCTGTTTTGATCTCATTTTATTTTTGCTTCCCTTCCCCTATGTTCTTAGTGTTTTGTTTCTTAAATTCCACATATGAGTGAAATCATCTGGTATTTGTCTCTGTGACTGATTTATTTCACTTAGCATAATACACTCTAGTTCCATCTGCATCTTTGCAAATGGAAATATTTCATTCTTTTTGATAGCTGAGTAATAGTCCTGTGTGTGTGTGTGTGTCTGTGCGCACATGTGTGTGCCACATCTTTATTTTCTATATTTTGGCTGTTGTGGACATTGCTGCTATAAACATTTGGGTACACGTGCCCCTTTGGATCCCTGCATTTATATCTTTAGGCTAAAGACCCAGTAGTGCGATTGCTGGGTCATAGGGTAGCTCTATTTTTAACTCTTTGAGGAACCTCCATGCTGTTTACTAGAGTGGTTGCACCAGCTTGCATTCCTACCAACAGTGTAGGAGGGTTCCCCTTTCTCCACATCCTCGCCAACCTCTGTCATTTCCTGACTTGTTAATGCATCTTAAATGCAGAAACCTTAAGTCTGTACTTCTGGAGCACAGAAAAGAGTTCTGGACTCTTTTCATTGGAATTAGTTGCTGCAAGGGAACCAAATCACTTATGTGCTGATTACAACCCTGTTTTTTTCAGAAGACACTGAAAAAAGATTAGGAGGAAATGTTCCAAAATAATGTGTACTAAACAGCGGTTCTGTGAGTGACATTAACAGAGCTATGGTTGTTGTTTTGTCTCTTTACTTTTCCGCATTGTCTGGACCATGGTAATTATATGGCACTTTCACAATGAGAGAAAATCTTAAAAGTATTTGTTACAAAATAGATCCATGACACTTTACTGTGAATAGATTCAGATAACAGACGTTGTCCTAATCGCGTGTCTTCCAGATACCAACCTGACTTGATTTGGTCTGATGGAGAGTGGGAATGTCCTGATACTTACTGGAACTCTACGGAGTTTCTTTCTTGGCTCTACAATGATAGCCCAGTCAAGGCACGTGATTGTACGACTTCTCTCTTATGAACCTGTTATGAGAAAAGAAAGAGTAAGAAGCCAGGATCCAGAGTAATAACAGTGATAACAGCAACAATAATAAATCCTAGTGGCAACATGGAGGTGGTAGGGACCTGGGGATTTCATGGATGTTAAAGGTTTCTCCTTTAATTCTTTTCCTCGCCTTCCTTAGTATAAGCTTTCTTTCTCTCCTTTAATTCTTGATTTCGACAACAGAGGTTTAAAGCTTGTTAAATTTAAGTAATAGAATAGAAGCAGTATGTAGAAGTCCGAGAGAGTTAGAGAAAGTAAAATAAATATTAAGCATGCAAACATTATAAATGAGAAAAACATCCCCCAAAATTAATATACAAAACCTATACAATTAAATGATGGGAATAAGATGCAACTATTTATGCCCTCATCTATCTGTGCTGGTTATGCAGCTTATCTCCCCCTTAAGTGGGAATTTCATTTCTCTTACATCCATGGTAGATTAGGTGACATCACACCTGGATCCTACCCACCGGGATCAGTGTTCCCCATTTAAGTTAGATAAATAACTCTGATGTGATGTCATATTGTCTACTCAGCCAGTCTTTGCTGGATCTCTAAGGGTAAGAGCAATTTTATTCCCCTTGATACCCCAGTACAAGAATCATAGAAGTGTTCATCATTAACCTTAAGATATTATGGGGGGCACCTGGGTGGCTCAGTTGGCTACGTGTCTGCCTTAGCCTTGGATCACAATCCGAGGATCCCAGGATCAAGCCCCGCATGGGGCTCCCTGCTCAGCGGGGTGTCTGCTGCTCCCTCTGCCTACTGCTCTCCCTGCTTGTGTTCTGTCTCAAGTTTTTAAAAATCTTAAAAAAAAGATATTCTGCATTATGATTTCTCGTAGTTCAGCCAAGATTTGAAGGAAAGAAAATGTTTCCTGACTTTTCTTTACCTGGGAAAAAGTCAGGGCCATGCAGTGGAAAGCAGTCAGGTTCACATACCTGATTCACTGTCAGCTTCCTGAAACTGCCCAGGGGTATGACCTTGGGCATGTCTTGTCCTCCCCATTTCTCCTTTAATAGAAGAAATAGTTTACCGGATGATCTTTCAAAGAGGCTCTTCCAGCTCTGACATTACATGTGGCTTGACCAGGGTTTCTCAGCCTCAGCACAATGGACATTTGGGGCTGGATATTTTGCTGTGAGGGGGCTGTCTTGTTCGTCCTGACATTTAACAGCATGCCTCGCCTCTACCACTAGATGGCAGTAGCACCCCCACCGTGGCAACCAAAGTGTCTCTAGACTTTGACAAAAGTCTCTCGAGCACAATAGCCCTCAATTGAGAACGGTTCTAGACCAAGTCCATTCCTTATGTTCCCAAACACAACTTATCAACATGCATTACGTAAGTAAATTAAATGGTTTTACCCCCAGATGACCCAGTACTCTCTTCTTTTAGGAACAGGTAGTGGTAAATGACCGGTGGGGTCAGAACTCTTCCTGTCACCATGGAGGATACTACAACTGTCAAGATAAATTCAAGCCAGAGAGCTTGCCAGATCACAAGTGGGAAATGTGTACCTCCATAGACAAGCTCTCCTGGGGCTTTCGTCGGAACATGGTGATGGGGGACATTGCAAGTGAATGTGAAATCATTTCGGTAAGAGCACCTGTGAGTTACTTGTTAACTACTGTCTCAAATTACCCTTCTAACTAAGAGTGTTGGGAGCACTCTGGATGGAAGTGCAGGTCGATAGAACCCTCTGGGGTCATTGAACATAACCATAGACACCTGTCCTGGGGAATCTGGGTGGCTTAGTTGGTTAAACATCCAACTCTTGGTTTCGGCTCAGATCGTGATCTTGGAATTGTGAGACTGAACCCCACATCAGAATCCGTGCTCAGTGTGGAATCTACTTGGGATTCTCTCTCTCTCTCCCTCTCCCCCACTATCCATCCCCCTCAAATAAATAAATATTAAATTGAAAAAAAAAAACAAACAAAAAACACCTGTCCTAAGGAAATAATTATAATTACAGAAGAAAGTCTTACATATAGAGATGTTCTTCTCAGAATTTTTTGCAGTTGGATATGTGGGTTGTTTTAATTTCTTGCAGCCATAAAGGGATATTTAAGTAGATCTGGGGATTTTTCTTAACCATTAAAATTTTTATGAATGCAATATAAGTCAATGCATAGGGTTTGAGTGAAAAAGTAAGTTACAAATTATCACAACTGTATAAAATGTATTTCCATCGCACAGAGAAAAGACCAGAGGGAATATCAAAAGTCGATGGTGTGGTGTCTTTGGGTTACTCCAATACATTCTTTTTTAAATTTTCTGAATGTAATTTTTCTGGGTCCATTTGAAGCATACCTCTTCAAGGTCACAGCAAACACACGCACGTGCACACACATGCATGTACACACCAGGCACACCACACCACTCCAGAAGCCTTGAAGAATATATCCCTTTACAGCATGTTTTCCCAAAGGGACAGCATATACATTTATGTCGCCCATTTTATACAGTGTTCCAAATTCTGCATCCTCTTCCGTGTTCCCCAAGTCTCCCTGGCACCCACTCCCAACCTCTCTCCTCTGATCCGCATACTCTCTCCTCCTACTTCTCAGCTTCTCTGATCACACTCTGTGCAGCCGCCACCTGGCCCATCCCACTGTGTGCCGCACTGGGGGAAGTGTAGGCCGGTGATCAGTCCATGGAATTCGAATTAATACATTTCTCCACTTGGTAGCAGGATTTTCAGTTTTCTCATATAAGCCTGTCCTGCTTTCATGATGACAAAAAACAGACTTTTCAGAAGGATAAAGGCTGTTCACCAAAGGAGAGAATGTGCCCCAGATTCTTATTCTTTTTCTTCATACCTGTGGGCTCTAAGTGTCCTGCTGGACTTGGCACCCGATGCTGGGATTCCATTGTTCTCTCTCCAGGAACTGGTGCAGACCGTGAGCCTGGGAGGCAACTACCTTCTTAACATTGGAGCAACTAAAGATGGACTGATTGTTCCCATCTTCCAAGAAAGGCTTTTTGCTGTGGGGAAGTGGCTGAGCGTCAATGGGGAGGCGATCTATTCCTCTAAACCATGGAGGATACAACTGGAAAAGAACACGACGTCTGTGTGGTGAGCTCGCCCCCTGTCGCGTACGGGACCAGGACGACAGCCCCTCCCTGGCTGGCGCCGCCTCAGTCCACAGTGTTACAAGCCAGGGTAGAAGCTGTCAGGAGGAAACCCCAAAGCTGCGCTTTTGCTAGTAAATTTGTACCCCAATTTATGCCTTAAGCCACCAGGGTATCTTTGACAAGTGAGAGGTCTGGTGACTTGCTGACAGGAGGAGCTACCAAGTATCTGAGAATATACTTGACCTTGTTACCCTGCCTCTCCAACATGGTACTAGCCGACGCTTGCACGGCACCTTCAATGTGTAAGGCTCCAGTCCAGATTCTTTCCACTCACTGAATCCCCTCAACAGTCACACGAATGGATACTGTTAATAATCCCCATGTTCCAAGTGAGAAGAGGGACCCAGAGCAGCGCTCTTCCTCGCCTAGGATCACAGACCCAACTCACGGAGAAGTCGTGATTCAAACTTGGCTTTGTGGACCTAGTTATTTGACCTTGGGCCTGTGTGTTACAGTCTGAAATAGGGTTATGATACTTAGCTTCCTGTGGTGGTTATGAAGTGTAATTTACAGGAAGCGCCGAGCAGAGCACCAGGCGTGTGCAAAGTGCTCGGTGAAAGGCCTCTGCGCCTGTGATACCAGCGGACGAAGCTCTTTGCATCCGGGGAAACACGTTCATCTTAACATTTGGGCTGAACTCCTGTTTAGGGATTTTCACCCTCTTGTCTGTGCACGGCGAACTCCCGGAACAAATCCCTCTTCACTGCACATTTTATTGGAGCCTCTGCCATTTTCCCATGGATTTGGAGTTGAAAAAAAAGATTTGAATTAAAAGGCCCATGGCTTCAGTATGCGATAACTAGCATAAGCGTTAAAGATGTTTAAAGAAAACTTAAGCAGTCCCCAGAAAGAGTCTTACCGGGCTGCCTTCTTCCCCCAGAGCTCCATAGGTAGTGAGTTAGCGCACTTCCTAGGGCACTGACAAACTCAAGGCGTTGGGGTCGGTAGCCAATTGAAGGGGGACTACATGAGGCTTTGTGTCAGGCTCTCAAGCCAGGTGTTTCTGACATTGATGTTTCTTTTTTCCCAGGTATACCTCAAGAGAATCAGCAGTTTATGCCATTTTCCTGCACTGGCCAGAAAACGGAGTCTTAAACCTTGCATCCCCTGTAACTACCTCGACTACACAGGTGAGGAGCCTCAGCCAGTCTGTTCCGAGAGGCACCTTTCCTAAAGGAACTGGAGGTCTTTTCTACTTCTTCCTTCCTGCCCCAGGTCTCCCCTGTATTGCACCCGCCCCTTCTAGATCATCCGCCCTGCCCCAGTGGGACCGCCTCCCATCACGTTCCAGCCATATTCTGTACTCAGTGCGCTGATGTCTTCTCCGTTCCCTTTTGCTTTCTGCAGATAACGATGCTGGGGATCCAAAAAGATCTGAAGTGGTCCACAGATCCGGAAGAAGGTCTGCTCATTTACCTGCCTCAGCTGCCACTCTTCACTCTGCCAATTGAGTTTGGCTGGACTATAAAGATGACAGGAGTGCATTGATCGTTGGGAGTTCAGGCAGAACTGCCTCCTCTTTGCTGCTTTGGTTTTCCTCTTATAGCACCAGCATTGTAATAAACTACTTCTCTACTCAGAGATGGTTTTTCCAACACATTTTAATCAAAGGAACTGAGTGCATTATACTGATGTCTCAGTGGATCAGAGAATCTGAGATCCATTGCTAGTATACCTCTCCCTGATCAGCAGGAGGCACTAACCGGTTAAGCTCTGAATTCATCCTTCTGTTCCTAACCTGGGAAATTATCTACCCCAGAAACTTCATTCCATTCTCTGTGTTTGAAACCTGTCTCCTTAATCAATGACTTCAGATTAAGGAATGAGCCAAGTCACCCTACTGCCTATGGAAAGAAGTAGAAAGGATTTGGCAAGCTCAGCCATTTGCTGTGTACTTAACATCAGTTGTCCCCAGCACCCCTCAGAGGAGGAGAGCCTGGAAGGGAAGGAAAAGCTTTGCTAGAGCTGCTAGTGATCAGCCCTTTGGAAGTTTCCAAAGCAAAGTAGGGACTCAGAAAATCAGTCTGTTTACAGTGGTATTTTGAAGAAAATGAATGTGATTCTGCCCTGCTTTTTAAAATATGATCCAATAAATAAATTTTTATGTCAAATCATTTCTACCAAAAAGCATGTTGTAGTTTTCTTCTCCCAGTTTCTTAAGGACTGCTTATGAAAAGCTTTGTTTCTGTTAAAGACAAAAAACAAAACCCAAAGGACTTGTCAAGTCTCCTTAATGCCAAACAAAGAACATAATTCCTTTGGTGTTTCTGCTTCTCACTTCTAGTACCATCCTTTTGAGTTGGCTACTAGTTCAGCCCCTTTGATTATTACAGATATAATCAGATTTTCTCTTTCTTTTTTATTTAATAGATATATTTATAAATCTTTACCCAACATTTGAGGAATATTTGTTTTTCTCAAGCACATGGAATATTTACAAATGTAAATACCAAAGGAGCACTATCATACAGATGGGTGTATCTGCAACATAATTAAAGGACCATAAAAATATAAAAACTTGAAGGAAAAAAATCTATATATTTGGAAATTTTAAAACACACTTCAGAATAAGTCACTGATCAATGAGGGCACCATACAAGGAATTAGGAAATACTTAGGATAATACTGAGACCACAATGTACTGAGCTTTGTGAGATGAAGTCCTTAGGGAGGATTCTGGGAAGATGGCAGTGAGTGGGCACCAGGAATCTGTCTCCTGACCTCGACAACAGTTAACACTGGCAGAATCTGGTGGAACTCTTGTACAAGTCCGGAGTCTCCCAAGGCTCCAGTTCCAGAGGAAGATTCAGATGGTAAATTGTGGTTTGGGTCAATCCACCTACCTATCCCCCAGCCACAGCCATGGAGCTGGCAGTGATGAACATGTTCCTGGAGCAACTTACACACAGCCTGTGGGAGTCAACATGGGCAAAAAGGACGCTGTTGTCCAAATATCTGGGATTTGAGTTTTGAGCTCTGATCTCTGATTGCTGCTTCTGATCACAGAAGTACAGGCAAAGGGGTGGGCAACTGTTGTTGGACCTCTCCCACGGCGCAAGCCCTGCCTCTGGCTGAAGTGATTTCCAGTGGATTTAAGGGACTGATACCCCCCCATTCAAATATTCCCCCTTTTGGGAGCCAGACATTAAAAATTAGGACATTCAAAAACAACTGCATGTATGAGGAAAATTAGAAAATGACCACATGCCCACGGAAAGGCTCAGAAAAGAGCCTAAGTTTATACCTCTGGCTCATCTGTAGCCAAGAGACCGACAACAATCAAAATGCAAAAATAAAAAAAACCCAGCAAGTCCTGGGAAGTGGGTAGAGGGAGGAGGTATCTGACTTCCAGAGTTACCACATTATTAGAGTCCAATGTCCAGATGTCCGCAAAGAAATCACAAGGCACAAAGAGATACAGGAAAACATGGCCCATTCAAAAGAAAAGAGTGAATCAACAGAAACTGAAACAAGCCCCTGAAAAAGACCTGGTGGCAGATAAACTAGACAGACCTTAAAACAGCTGCCTTAAAGATACTCAGAAAAGTAAAGGAAGCTGTGGGGAAGTCAAGAAAATGATGTATGAATGAAACAGATCTATGAAGAAATGGCTAGATAGATAATCTAAGAAGAAACCACACACATAACACAATTTTGGAGCTGAAAAGTACAATTGAAATGAGAAATTCCCCAGAGGGATTCAAAGGCAGATTTGAGTAGGCAGAAGAAAGAATATTGTACCAGAGGATAGGACAATGTAAATTACTGAGTCTGAGGAATTGAAAGAAGATTGAAGAAAAACCACGTTAGAGCAAAGATAAACAAAATAGAGAAAAACAACAGAGAAGATAAAGTTGGTTTTTCGAAAAGATCAGCAAAATGACAAACCCATAGCTAAGTTGGACTGAGGAAAAAGATCCAAATTACTAAAATAAAAATGAAAATGGGACACTACTATGAGTTCTACAGAAATGAAAAGGATTATGGGAGCACTACAGAGCAGCTGTACTCCAACAAATTGGGTAACTAGATGAACTGAGAAATTTTCTAAAACACAAAACCTACCAAGACTAAATCACAAAGAAATAGAAAACCTGAATAGACGTAGAACAAGTAAGGAGATCAAATCAGTAATTTTAAGATCTCCTGACAAAGAAAAGCCCTGGAACCTTCTTTGGTTCTTAGCTTCTTTGGTGAATTCTACTAAATATTTAAAGAACTAACATTTCCAGAAAAGTAAAGAGGAGAGAAAACTTCCTAACTTACTCTATGAGGCCATCATTAGCCTGGCACCAAATCCAGACAAAGACACTACCAGAAGACTACAGACCAACATCCCTTATCATCATTGATGCAGAACTCTTCCACAAAATACTAGCAAACCAAAATCAGCAACATATTCAAAGTATTACACACCATCACCAAGTGGGATTTATTCATGGGATGCAAGGATGGTTCAAGATACAGAAATCAATCATTGTAATAAACCACATTAACAAAATGAAGGGAAAAAAAACACTGTAGCAGAAACACATTTGACAAAATTCAACACCTTTTTGTAATACATATGCTCAAGAAACTAGGAATAGAGTGGCACTTGGCTGGCTCAGAAGAGCATGCGACTCTTGATTTCAGGGTCATAAGTTCCAGTCCCACACTGGGTGCAGAGATACTTAAAAATCTCCTTTAGGGAGGCCTGGGTGGCTCAGTCAGTTAAGCATCTGCCTTCGGCTTGGGTTATGATCCCAGGGTCCTGTCAGAGAGAGAGGGTGTGCTCCAGCACAAGGGGGAAGAACACAGGGAGAGGGAGAAGCAGACTACCTGCTAGGCAGGGAGCCCAATGCAGGGCTCCATCCCAGGACCCCAAGATCATGACTTGAACCAAAGGCAGACACTTAACTGACCGAGCCCCCAGCTGCCCCTAATTCCTGTCTTTTTAACTTCAGGAAGTGTTTGTAGTTTTCACTGTGCAATTCTTTTTTTTTTTTTTTTTTAAGATTTTATTTATTTGTTTGACAGAGAGAGACCAAGCAGGCAAAGAGGCAGGCAGAGAGAGAGAGAGAGAGGAGGAAGCAGGCTCCCTGCAAAACAGAGAGCCCGATGCGGGACTTGATCCCAGGACCCCGAGATCACGACCTGAGCTGAAGGCAGAGGCTAAACCCACTGAACCACCCAGGTGCCCCTTCACTGTGCAATTCTTGAAAGTCAAAAATTATAGTCATGAACATCACACATAAATATTTTGAAATAAATGTCATGCTAGTAGTTTTGGGTCATGTTCAGTCCTCTAGCTGGAGGTTTGAGAATTCTGTGAGTACAGGTCTGTTATGACGGAGGGAATTTTGGGTGCTGCAGAAGCAAAACAGAACACTTACCAGGTTTTGTTCTCTCCATAGCTAAAATCTGAGCCCCCTGGAGGCAGGGACAGTACCCTCTCTGCTCCCCTAAGAATGCCAGTCAGTGTACTTAACATTTGGATATCCACCCACCCAGAAGCCACAGTGACTAATCACGAAATGCAAATTTGATCATCTCTTTGTTTAAAATCCATTAAATGAATTGCTATGTGTTCTCCAAAGTCGGTGGTATGGTCCCTGTCAATCTCTCCCATCTTAGTGGAAAGTCTGTCCCTACTCCCTCGCAGCTCTGCAGTCATTCTGGCCTTCTTTCCATCTTCCTAAAACAATTTTTCCCCCAAACATTTCTAATTGCAGCCTACAGTAAGCCTACATTGCAATCTGGTTGACATATATAACAACAAACAAGATTTGCAAAGCAATACTTAACTTTATTACTTACACAGTACACTCCAATGCTTTTTTTTTTTTTAAGTTGGCACCCATTAGATTAATGTTATAACCAGTTAATGGGGTACAACATGGTTGAAAAACACTGCTCTAAGCATTCAATTGCTTTGCCTCAGGGTCTTGGCATATGTTATGTTCTCTGGAAAGTTCTTCTTGTGTCTTCTTTATCTGCATAAAATCTTATCCATTTTAAAAGGATGAAATCAAAGGATGTCTCTCGCTCACTAGAGCGCGCGCGCGCTCTTCCTCTCCCTCCCGTCGACTGCCTGCATGTAAATCCTGGAGATCGTGATGGACGTGATGGAAGAGTTAACACGGCCGAAGAACTCAGAACAGCGCATGGCAAAATGCTCCGTCTTTTATTGCGAAAGGTAGTAATTATGCAACTAATTGTGTGATTATTAATATGTCTTCCCAGAGCTCCCGAACTCTAAACCCCTTGATTATTTCTTGTTCATTTTCATAGTCCTAGCCTCACTTTGCCATGGCAAGTAGAAAGCACTCAGAAAAAACATAATGGATGAAAAAAAAAACTGCCCAAATGGAATGAAAACCTCCTAGAAGCTGGAAACAGCCCTCGCAGGGCGTCTTTACGTCACTCCAGAAGCGCCGCCCCCAAACGCGGGGCACGCCCACCCGGCTGTCGGCGGTCACGTGGGACTCAGCTGGGGGCGACGGGGGAAGCTGGGCCAAGATGGCGACCATGAGGAACGCGCTGCCGCGGAGACTGGTGGGCTTAGCGTCTCTCCGGGCTGTAAGTGCCCCGGCCCGCCGAAGGGTGGCCCTACAGGCACCGTGACAGTCGGGGTCGGGGCCCTGGCCCGTGGTGGCAGCGCTCTGAGAGGCGAAGCCGGGCAGTTGCCCAGGCCACTGTCGGGAGGGCCTTGGAGTCTCGATCTTTGTCCCGCCCACATTTCTTGAGGGACATGAGGAGAGTGAGGACCAGAGATGGGGAACGACTTGCTCGGGTCGTGGAGACCTGGGGCGCCATCCCAGGTGCCCTGATTCCGCCTAAGGCTCTTCCCGGCCACCCTGGCACCTTCTCCCTCTGAGCTCTCCAAGCTCCTCAGAAGTGATACATATAATCTTCCAGTTCCGAGTGGAAAAAGCGAGGTCCTCCCTCTCCCTCTGCCTGCTTTTCCAGCTCTTGCTGCGTTTGGGGACTTAGGACCATGTGCGACTGATTGCCTTGGAATTGTACTCTGGGCATGTTGGATCCTGATGTTTCCCCCACCAATGCTCAGTGACTGGAGGGGAAGTGTAAGAGACCTAGTTGAACGAGGGGTTGAAGAAATAAATGGTTTTGGCTAAAGTTGAAGCTGTGGTTTCCCAGTGGTTCTGCCACTTTCTAGGTCGCATGACCGTTGTTTGCTCTCTAAACCTCAGTTTGCTCGTCTGTAACATGGGTAAACATTATCTGAGTTCTGTAGAGGTTAAGGGAAGCAATTTGACATTGCTTTAGCTCATAGTAAGTGATAAATGAGGTGCATTAATTTTGCTTTGATTTAGAAGGAGTCTAAGTGTGTAGTGGGGAGATCACACCATCTTCACAAGTGGGCCCCTCAGAAAGCCACTTTACTGTCTACTAGGCCACCCACCCCTACCGATCATTAATGTGTAAAATAAAGATGGTACTTCCAACTTGGAAGACTAAGAAAATTACGTGAGATGGTGGATATTAATATGCTTTGAAAAAATTCCTGGTGTAATGAGGTCATAGATCTGCCGTGGGGTTACTAGCAGAGGCTTGGTGTCAGAAACAGATGGTTCAAGCCAGACTTCACTTGCTAGCTGTGTGATTTTGGAGAATCTTTCTGAGACTGTTTCTTCCTGTATGAGGTTAGATAATGATAGTCCCTGCCATGTAGGTACTAAATGAGGTACAGATCCTGAAGTTAGCACTAGGCTTTAGTTGGTATTAGCTGTTGGTATAGATAGGCCATAGCTCAGGAGGCTTGGCCCTGGACTTCTGTGGTTAGAGGAGATACTCTCTGAGCAGGGCTATACCGAGGGAATGAACTGGGTGTTTAACCAAGACAAGAGAATACTGGTGGTGGCGGGGGAGGGTATCAAGGGCAGAAAGGTGGCAGAGGCAATGTGGCCCAGGGGTTAAGAGCTAGCGCTGTAGATCAACACTGCCAGGTTCAGATAATGACTCTTGCCCAGCTAACCATGTGATCTTGGGAAAGTTACTCAATCTCTGGGCTTCATATTTTTCACAGTGAAATGGAGATTGTAATAGTTCTACCGAATAAGCTTGAGAGGTTGATAAAGGTTAATGTGTCAAAGGCTCGTACGAGTGCCTGGCAAATATTAAGTGCTTAATAAATGTGATTGTTTTATTTTTATGTGAAGAGTTGTTATGGGGAAGGAGATGGAATTTTTTTTTTTTTCCAGATTTTATTTATTTGACAGAGACACAGTGAGAGAGGGAACAGAAGCAGGGGGAGTGGGAGAGAGAGAAGCAGGCTTCTTGCCAAGCAGAGAGCTTGATGCTGGGCTCAGTCCCAGGACCCTGAGATCATGACCTGAGCTGAAGGAAGACGCTTAACGATCAAGACACCCAGGTGCCCCAAAGGACGTGGAATTAAGTTTGTTCTGTTTTCGTAAAAGGAGCTTGGAAGCAGGTCTTGCATGCTTTCAACAACATCCAGCAGTTATCTCTCAAGCCCCTGTTATGTCCCAGGGCCTTAGAATTACAGCAATGGATAAAACAAAGTGTCATGCAGCTCACATTCCAATGGGATCAACTTAGGGCAGTGTATCAGCAAAGGCTGAACAACCCTGTTGTAGGGACATTCAACTGGCAGGGACCTTCCAACGTAGCCTGGTGACTTCATGCAATTCAATGGCTCGTCACTTTAGTCTCTAGGAAGTTTTGCTGGCTGAAGGCAAGGCCAGTTCAGGTGAGTTGTTCAAGTTCCAGCTGATCTGTAGCAGGGAGCGCTTCCTTCCTTGAGGGTTTCAGGTGTTTGGGATCCTTAATAGATTACCGAGTGCACTTCTCCCCTTGCCCCACTGCAGTATGTTTATCCTGCCAGATTTACCAGGTTAAATCTGGTAAAGCATAGTTCATTTGAAGAGTTACAATATTAAGAACAGAGGAAAGAGGGAAAAGAAGCTTCATATTGCTTGGGGGTAAGGTGGAGAGGATTTGGGGCAGACTCTAAGTGGAAAAGCCTTTTTTTTTTTAAACTGTCTTCAGCTGTTGGTGTCCTCTCTCCCCAGACGTACTCTTTGCCATCACCCAGCCTGTGACTGTTACAGAACAAGTCCTCCTCCTTCCCCCGGGGTGGATATGCCCTTCATGCATTTATTTGCTATTCCTGGAGAGGGAATCTCAAGCAGGCTCCATACCCAGGGCAGAGCCTAATGCAGGGCTCAGTCTCACAACCCTGAGACCATGACCTGAGCTGAAATCACGAGTCGGACGCTTAACCGACTAAGCCACCCAGGCGCCCCGGGAATTAGAGTTTTGAAATAGAAAATGTTGAGGGTCAGGGGATCGGCAGCTTTACAAAGGGCAGTCAGAGGAGGCCCATCTGGCTGAACGATGAGAAGGAGCCAGATGCGGAAGAGCATTCTGGGCGGAGGGAGTAGTAAGCCTTGGGGCCCTGCTGTGGGAGGAAGGCCACTGGGGCTGCAGTATAGGGACCCTCTACTGGGGGTGGGGTGGGGAGGGGAATATGAGGGAGTCAGGACAAGTAAGGAGTTCACTGGGAGATGTGGGGCAGTAGAAACAAGTCATGAGTTCACTGAGATCAGCAGGAACCAAATGATAAGAACCTTCTAGCCCACGGGGAGTGGGGTAAAGGGATGAGTCAGGTTTCTGGCTTAAGCAATGGAATACATGTGTTGCTTTTTACTGAGAAAGCATGAAGCCAGACGGAATTTAAACAGTTCTGTTTGGGGAGGTGCAAATAGGTTTGTGTAGGAAACAACCTACATGCTCAGCTGGCAGACGGGCCGTTGGAAATGGGCCAGTACTAGGAGCAGGGATCTTGTGCCCATTCCTCAGTGAAATGCTTTTGTTCTTTACGTTTTTCCTTCTAAAACCATCCAAATGAGAGATGCTGCGTCCTATCTCAGTGAAGAGGGGTCCCTTCTTTTAGATTTGTCTCCTTGGAGAATTGTGACAATCTTCTCCCAACCCTTTTTGTTTTTCCTCTTTTAAACCAAAGGTCAGCACCTCTTCTCTGGGTACTTTCCCAAAGCGAGTGAAAATTGTGGAAGTTGGTGCCCGAGATGGACTACAGAATGAAAAGGTAAAGATGGAAATCAACCAAAAGAGGTTTTTCGAGCAGTGAGAGTTGCCTGTGGTGGGCGCAGAGGGGTGGACAGAGCTGTGCCAGATCGGATTGCCCCAGCTGACGCCAAGCAAAGTCGAGAGGTTGAGGAGGCCAGGTGGGGTGGGGTGACAGTACAGCAGTCTAAGACGGTGGCATATCAGGTGTGGTGTTGCCCGGTCCGTGCGGCAGGGCAGATGGGAAAGGCCACAGGAGAGTAGACGGAAGGTAAGGGCATGCCTTTCACCTGGCAATTCTAATTCCGCATGAGGGGACTTACCAAAGGATGTCATGAAGGCCACATGCAAAGACTTAGCCTTGGAGATGCTCCTCACAACCTTGTTGTAATAAAATAGTTGGAAACAGCCTCAGTGCTCAGTGTGGAGAAAGTTAGCTCAAATATACTTTAATGACTTCATTAAATGGATTAGGAAGCTGTACTAATATAGGAGTATGTTAAGTGACTAAACAGATTATAAAATCATAGGCATTTTCTTTAATCTTGCACTTCTATGTAAAACAAAAAGCTTATACATCTGTGGGAACATCCACCTAGAGAAGGATCTAGAACAATGCTGTCCAGTAGCACTTTCTGTGAAGATGGAAATGTTCTAGATGTGATCTGTCTTGGACACGTGGGTTTTGAGCACTTGAAATGTGACTGCTGTAGCGGGGAAACTGAAATTTTGTTTTTATGTAATTTAAATTCATGTAAATTTAAATAGCCACTTATGGCTAGTGTCTAATATATTGGACTGCACAGATCTAGAAAGTCACATTATGATGTAAATAGTGTTATCTCTGGGAGATTTTAAGGATGTTTTTGTTTGTTTGGGGCATGTTTTCTGAAATAATTGTGCATTATTTTTTCAATCGGAAAAGCTTTTTCTTTTTTTTTGGAAGGCGTAGCTTCAGTAGTGAGAACTTATTGATAACAATAAACTAAAAGTTCTGTGAGGGCAGAATCGTGTCTGTTCTGCCCACTGCTGTATCCCTAGCACCTAGCACCATGCCTGGAACATGGAGGGCTCCAGAAATTACTTATGGGATGGATTAAGGTAAAGTAATGGGAGAGAAATTGATGGGGTTGGTGTGAAAAGGCCTGGTGAGAAAGACTGAGTTCTTGGAATTTTTTTTATCTAATCCTGTAAGCACTAGGGAGCCATGGAAGGCTTTTGAGCAGGAGACTGAAACAATGGAGACTGTTTTAGAAAGATTCTTGTGTGGGATGAATTGGTAGAGTGAGACCATGCCATAACATACAGGGAGGAATGGTAGTAGATTTGGAAAGAGAGAACCGTAGAATCTAATGAGCAACTAGGCATGGTGGGGGAGGGAGAGAGAGAAGCGGGAGGCCAACCATGGGAGGATCAGGTCTGGTGCGAGTTCGGAGACGGAACAGGACCCAGACAGAGGGTTAGTCATCACTGCCCTATCAGGCCACGGCACATGGCTCTCAGTTGGTTTACGATGGGGTCATAAATCAAGAAACAGTTAAGAAAAAGGCTTTATGATACAAAACTATTGTTTCCATGTACACATTTAGTCCTCTTCAGGCGAGAAGCTGCCTCCCCTGCAAAATACTATCTGTAGAACTTGAAGCTGTCCCCCACCTGTTGGCCTGAATTACACGTGGATTCGTGCTTGTGTCTGAAAGTAGAGATAGCGAAGTGCATGCTGTAGCCAGCTTTGGACTAACAGGCACTGTGGCTGAGGCCATTTGGTTCCCACTTTTGCTGACCCGTCTTTTCTGGTGTTTCTTTCTCCATCACAGAATATCGTATCTACTTCTACAAAAATCAAGCTGATAGACATGCTTTCTGAAGCAGGACTCCCCGTTATAGAAGCCACCAGCTTTGTGTCCCCCAAGTGGGTGCCCCAGGTGAGCCCCAGCCCTCAGTAATCGTTTCTCAGATGAGACAGATGTGAAGTTTTGCAGTTGCCCTGGAAGAACGTAGATGTTGGGAACATAGGGCTCCAGACCTCTGGCTTGCTCTCGTGACTTCTGTAAGCATGGGCAGCAGAAGACCATCACCCGGAAGGCAGGAGGCTTGGATTCCATCTTGGCTTTGGCCCTGACTTGCTTGGGGACCTTGGTGAGATCTTCCCCTCTCCAAGCTTAGGGTGGCCTCTCAAGCCTCTTCTGGCTCTCGAAGTCTAGAATCTCTAGTCCTGTCTAGAGATGTGGCGTCTGTGTTTGTAAAAGGGAGAGACAGATGACTCCTGGTTCACAGAAACAATCAAGTGGAAAGAGAGATCTTGTTTCAGCTGAGCATTAAGTAACAGAGTTTCTTGGTAAATGGCTGGTAGTGTTGTCACCGCTTGTGAGAAGCTGTTAGTATTAGCCGTAGGAGAAATTGGGGGACTTACTTGCACCAAGGAGCCCTGGGCCCATCAGCAGTCAAACAAAGAGTACTGGAGAGAAGCACTGGAGAGACCCAGCTCTGCAAAAGGACTCCTCCAGGGCTTCTAGACAACAGAGATTGTGTGATAGAAACACTTTTTCTACCTGTGCTCTCTGCCTGCCTTGACAGTGACCTGGTAATGTCTCCTTTGGCTCCCAGATGGCTGACAATGCTGAAGTTTTGAAGGGCATCCAGAAATTTCCTGGCATCAACTACCCAGTCCTGACCCCGAATATCAAAGGCTTCCAGGCAGCGGTAAGAGACTTGCTTGATGGCGGGGGGCCCCTGAAATGAGATTGATGATGTTGGTCCCTGTCTTGTCGCTGGGCCTAGTCCCTGTCTTGGGCCATCTGTGTGAAGGGCTTGCCTCTGGTAGTGATGAGCGCTGTCAGACAGACCCAAGGCAGTCCTGGCCCTGCCACCCCCAGCTCTCTGACCTTGACCAGCTGTTTAACCTCTCTGAGCCTCAGATTATGCCTGTAAATTAGGGCTGATCATAGTACCTAATGCTGGAAGGATTTCAGAGGCTAGAATGCACCCTTATTACTTAACAAGAGGCTTGAAGAAAGTAAGTGCTTAGTAAATATTAGCTCTTGTTGTCATTATCCATTTTCTCTTTAGAGAAGATCGTGCTCCCCACAGTGGTTGCTGGTATCTGCCATCTTTCCTGGAGTGTTGGACAAGAATGTCACTGGGGATGCTGATTCTGAATTTAGGCATAAAGCTGTTCTCTCTCTCTCTATATATATATATATAATTTTTAAAAAGATTTTATTTATTTATTTGACAGAGAGGTGATCACAAGTAGCCAGAGGCAGGCAGAGATCCCTGCTGAGCAGAGAGCCCGATGTGGGGCTCGATCCCAGGACCCTGAGATCATGACCTGAGCTGAAGGAGAGGTTTAACCCACTGAGCCACGCAGGCGCCCCAGAAAGCTGTTTGTTTTTTTTTTTTTTTTTTTTTTAAAGATCTTATTTATTTATTTGACAGAGAACACAAGTAGGCAGAGAAGCAGGCAGAGATGGAGGAAGCAGGCAGAGAGCCCGATGCGGGGCTTAATCCCAAGACCCTGGGATCATGATCTGAGCCGAAGGCAGAGGCTCCAATCCACAGCCACCCAGGCGCCCCAGAAAGCTGTTCTTAAGAGTGACATCCAGGACAGTGATGACAGCAGCCGTGCTGGGCCCTGGGGGAAGGCTCAGGGTGGTTGTGTTTCTTTGATGGGGCTAGAATTCACTGTTTTCATTCCTAGGGCTGCCATAAGAAAATACCAAAAGCTTAGGTGCCTTAGAACAACAGAAATGTGTTCTCTCACAGCTGTGGTGGCACAAAGTCTGAAACCCTAGGGGTACTTGGTTCCTCCACATACCACTGTTCCCTCCTGGGGGCTGGGAGGACGTGGCTGTCCTAGCTTCTGGTGAAGACCGGCAGCCCTCGCTCACCTCACTCCCATCCCACCTGTGTCCTCACACAGCCTCCATCTTAGAAGGATGCCATTCCTATTGGAGTCACGACCACTATGACCTCATTTTAACCAATTACTGCTACACCTACCCTATTTCCAAATAAGGCCACATTCTGAGGTACTGGGGATTAGGACTTCTACAGACCTTCTTTTGGTGGGGGGTGGTCACAGTTCAACTCATGATATTTGTGTGTTATAAAATTCACTGTAAGACAAGGGCTTTTGCCACTTTGCCAACGCTGGTGTTCCTCAAAGAGAAAAAAAACTGAAAGGAATTCACCCGGCTATTGGCAGATTGCCGCTGGAGCCAAGGAGGTGACGGTCTTTGTTGCTGCCTCAGAGCTGTTCACCAAGAAGAACACCAATTGCTCCATTGAGGAGAGTTTACAGCGATCTGACGAGATCCTGAGGGCGGCTCGGGCCGCCGGTATCCCCGTGCGTGGGTGAGTCACTCCATGTCAGTGCCGCCTGCCTTCTCCTCAGAACCATTCTGGAAAGGTGGCCAGGCTCTGACTCAAGCCACCTTCCCCCTACAAACTCCTTATCCTGAGCACAGGCTGCCTACACTCTACACCTTGACATCTCTCCTCGAGTAGATGTGGTCAGAAGAAATCCTGGCAAGTGCTTTCTCCAAACCTGGTTTTGGGGTCTGTTCCCCAGAGGAATCCAGCAGGAAAGGACACTCCCTGGAGTCTGTGGAGGTCAGATGAATCCCAGCTCCAGCACCCCCAATCACACAGGTCTGAGGAGCCCTCTCGGCTTCTAGGTCTCCAGCATCACATCTTTCACGCCAGAGTGCTAGGCATCGTCCCTGTGTTATCTGACTGTGACCCCATGGTCCCTGCTTCCAGAGGACAGAACCGGCTCAGGAAGGCCGAAGAGTCGGCTGTGAGGTCATACACTGTCTACACTGCAGCCAGCGTGCTCTTTCAGAAAGTGCACGTGTGATCACCTCACTCCCTGGTTAAAACCTGTCAGTGATGCTCCCTGGACTTCCCACTTGGCTTCCGAGACACTGCCTTTGTCTGCAGCCTCGTTGTCCACTGCTGCTAACTATCCAGCCCTGCCTTCTCAGCTCGCTGCATTCCAGCCTGACTGGAACTTCAGTCCTTACTTCCATGCTCCCACTCTTACCTCTGGACCTTTGCATGTGCTTTCCATAGACTTAGTCCTCTCCTGTCCTACATCCTACTTGTCCAGGCTAACTCTGCTCATCCTCTGGCTTCTCCGGGAAGCTTTTTCTGGCCTCAGCTGGTGTTAGTACCCCTCGTTGGGCTCTCAGGGCCCCCAGATATCCTCTGACAGAGCACTTGGCTTCATGTTAGCTTTTTCCCTGCCTCCCACTCCCGATGGACCCCGCACCCTGTGAGGGCAGAGCCCACGTGCCACAGTTCATGGTGGGCTCCCTCCCGCAGTGCAGGGCCAGCACGCCAGGGCACTGGGGAAGCAAGGGGTAGGTGGCTTTGGGGGGGGGGGGTGCGTGGGGAAGCAGGGGCCCATGGGGTCTCCCTGACTCCAAGCCTGTGCTCGTTATCAGCATCTCCCATCTCCTTGCTCAGCAGTGACTGCAGAACAAGGAGGAGAAGGAAGTTGGGAAAACACTCTGAGATCTTTGGGCCCAAAATGATGTATCCAGACAAGATCTGTGTTGCTTCTCACATGCTGAAGAGTTTGCCAAACTCTAAGAGGTCTCAGTGGGGCCTTAGCTCCAACAGGGCAGGTGGGAACAGAAGCCCACCAAGATCCAAAGATCCAAACTCCTTCCCACAGCCGCGGGGCGCCGTGATCGGCCTGCGCCCTCCTGTCCAGCCACGTGCTGTGTTCTCTGTCGCTGGCTGGCTGTGCCCAGCTCTTCCGTCCTTCTGAGCTTGAGCACATCCTCTCTACATCCTGGGCTCCACGCTGCTCTGCTCTCTGCCCGGGACGCTCTCCCGGTGGCTCCTGCCGCCTGCTCACCTCTTGGCTCCCGTGTCAGGGCCGGAGGTCTTCCTGGGCCACCCTGGCTACGGCCAGCCTCTCCTGGCTCCCGCCGCGCCGCCGTTCTTCCCTTCGTGGCACATCTCTCTGGGATCATCTCACCCGTTCCTTCGGTTGCCCTTTCACCAGCTCGCTCGCTAACTGGAAGTAACCTCCATGAGCGTAGGGACCTTGTCCGTCTTTTCACTGCATGACCCAGTGCCGGGCACGTAGTGGGCAGCTCTCTCAGTATCTGTCGAATAAATGAGTGTGAATCTTCGGGCAGCTCACTGGAGCAGCCGATCCTTGGCCCTCAGGCCAGCCCAGCCCTTTTGTTCCTGCTTGGTTTCATCTGTCCGGGGTCCCCTCCTGGGACCACGGAGTACGGGAGTAGGGGACCCAGCTACCTTGCGGCACATGTTCTGCTTGGTCTCAACGCCCTGCGGCTCTGATGCCTGCTCACTGCCCTCTTCGGCTGGCTTCTCTCCTCAGGCCTGTGCAACCCCAGCTTCCCCAGCAAGCAGCAGAGGAGGCCCATCCCTTCCCTGCCCTGGCTCTCCGCCGCCCCCTCCTGGCCCCCCATGCGCTGCCCCCCACCCCGAAGGAATCTCCCTTTTCCGGGGGCATTTGACCTTGCTGCATCTCAGAGATGACTGTCAGACAGCTACCCAGGTCAGCCCTGCGGGCCTGGGAGCTCTGGGGCCCTGACACCATCCCTCCCCTGTCCTCCCGCAGGTATGTCTCCTGTGTGCTTGGATGCCCCTATGAAGGGAAGATCTCCCCGGCCAAAGTAGCTGAGGTGTGTGTATATCGGGCCAGGGGTTTTCCAAGGGTTGTCTGCCTTGCCTGCTTGTGAGGTTCCCCTCACCACCTGTTCCTGGTGGGTCACTGATGTCATTCGTTCCCGCAGCTCCTTCATTGCACCCCTCTGGGAGCACCGCCCAGCACTTGCTCCTGGAGGCCCACCTCCTAGTGCGCTTGAAGCCCTACCCTCTGCCCCAGCCTGGAAGCCTCTGACTCAGTTTGCCGTCTGGTCAGTGGACAGGTGATAGTTGAGGTGATCCGTGGAGGGGCTCCCTGCCCAGGCTCCCAGAAGTTCCTCACCCTCGCTGTCCTCCAAACGGGAACCAAGTCAGCACTGAGGAGAGCACAGTGTGGGAACAGGGTCTGAGCAACCCAAGGACATATGCCCCTTCGTTGTCAAAGTTACTGTGCAAATTTGGTGTTATTGTTAGTCCGTTTCTCAAGCGAGGAAACACACACACACACACCCGCCCTTCCGGCATAGCAGGGAGCATCAAGGAGATAGCAGTGCTCCCTGAGAGTGGCCGCTCTGCCCCTGTCCCAGCCTCCCGTCCCGCCAGCCTTCCCTGCCGCTGCGCAAAGCCTCGCCACTGCTTCTTGGAAGGAGAGATGGAAGCTCCAAGCACCCCCGCCCCAGCCAAGGAGCAGCCGAACTGGGTTGGGGCCCCAGCGTGTGTCACTCCAGAGGCCCCCCCCCCCGCTTCGCTGTGGCCTTTGCCTCCACCCGCTGTCCTCAGTCTGCTGCCCGGGCGGTGGGGTGCTCGCCAGTCCCATGTGCCTGGCAGGCCCGTGCTGAGTGTCCTCTGCGTCCCTGCCCTGTCGCACCGTCCACTTGTGGCAGCGCCGTGTGGGGCAGCATCTCCTCGAGAGGGGCACACGTTGCACTGGTTTCTCAGGGATTTCAGGGATTTGCAGATGAGCTTCTAAAAATTTAAACAGGTACTTCTGTTGAAAATAGCTGCTCAGACCCACGAGGTCGCAGATCTTACTGAAGACAGTTCTGTGAGAGGAGTCCGTGTTCCTGATTCCAGTTGTTGGCTCTGACGCAGGGTGTGGAGGTGGCACGTGAAGTCAGAGGCCGCGGCGGTAGGAGCGGGTGGGAGGAGAGCTCGGGCTTGCAGGGCCAGCTCTGGTCCTTCCATCTCTGCTTCCTAGTGAGTAGAGAGGGGTTTTCGTCCCCACTCAAACTTGTAAGCAGCCTACGATCGGACAGGAATTTAGCGTTTCAGACAGGGAGATGTCCTGCCCAGGACCTCTGCTTCTGAGGTCTTGGACACTTGGCTTGAGGAATCTGATGTCCTCCAAGTGCTTGCTTGCTTGCTCCCCCAGGTCACCAAGAAGATGTACTCGATGGGCTGCTACGAGATCTCCCTGGGGGACACCATCGGTGTGGGCACTCCTGGGATCATGAAGGACATGCTGTCTGCGGTCATGCACGAGGTGCCCGTGGCTGCCCTAGCTGTCCACTGCCATGACACCTATGGCCAGGCCCTGGCCAACACCTTGGTGGCCCTGCAGGTAAGGTGGGTCCGAGGAGAAAGGTGCGTGTCCGTCCTCCAGGAGGACATAGTGGCAGGCCAGCTAGGCTCCCGGGTTCTTTCAGTGAGCACTCACGGATACTTGTATGCCAGGCCCTGGGCGGCCACAGAGGACACGGACATGTGACCCTGGCCTGTACGGGTGTGTGAGGGGGACAGTCAAGGGAGTTCCGTGGTAATCCTCATGTGTTAGGACAGGTCACTTGCAGGAAGGAAGCACGTGACTAAGGATGGCCTCCGTCCCAGCTGGGGTGGTCAGAGTGGATTTGCCACGAGAGACCTGAGTGAGGCCTGGAGGATGTGAGGAAGAAAAGCAGTTGGAAAAGGGGGAACAGGAAGCTGACTAGGCAGCCCTGGGCTGAAAGGCTGAGGTGGGGTTTGGGGAGGACACACCCCCAGGCCCACCAAGTGTTGTGACTGCACATGCGCTTAGGGAATGGGCAGGGGAGGTGAGGCAGAGAGGCAGCAGAGGTCACTGCAGGGGTGCTGCTCCCCAAAGATTGAACTGAGGCTTCAGATTGGGTTACCCTCGAGTTTTGCTCCTTGTGGGCTAGGAAGGAGGATTCTGTGAACTGGCCACCCCTTAGAAGGAAAGTTCTGTGTCTGACCACAGGCTGTGTTTGTCTTGTATCTGACCTTCCTGTCACATTGGTTGAAGTCTGGCCTGTGGCCTTTAGGTTTGCTAAAGCAGTCCTGGGCCGTCTTTGTTCTTAGAGTTTTTTTTTTCCTTTTTTGGTTGGTTGGTTGTTTTTTTTTTTGTTTTTTGTTTTTTTTAATATTAAGTTATCTCCTAGAGGCTCAGGTCTCTAAGCCACATGACTCTGTAACTTTGTTTTCTCCATTGTAGCTGTCCAGATTAAGGTCTGTGAGAGGTTTGAGGGGAGAGGAGAAAGGGAAATGTCATTAGGAAAGTGGGCTGCCCTGGCTGGGGAAAAGGGATAGGCCGCCTGGGGTTAGAGGCCCAACTTGAAGTGAGAGCAGCCTTACTTAGGTGGGGGTGGTGGGGGGTAAATGAATCACAGGAAACAATAGAGGCCTGAAATCTGAACCAAGGGTAGTGCTTCCTTTAGGTTTGCGATCAGGAAGGACCTGGGGAGACGTTTCAGGGTCAGGAATTGAGCATGAAAGGAACCAGGGAAGATAACCCTGGCAGAGGAAACTGTCCACAAAGGAGACTCACACTGTTTTAGGAACTGAAAAGAACCATTGAGGGACACCTTGGTGACTCAGTCGTTAAGCATCTGCCTTTGGCTCAGGTCATGATCCCAGGGTCCTAGGACAGAGCCCAGTGTCAGGCTCCCTGCTCAGCGGGAAGCCTGCTTCTCCCTCTCCCCCTGCCTGTGTTCCTACTCTTTCTGTGTCTCTCTCTGTCAAAGAAATAAAATCTTTAAATTAATTAATTAATTAATTAAAAAATAAATAGACTCCTTAGCCAAAGGAAGGAGTAACTCAGTGGAATTTCAGGCTGCAGTTGATTGGGAGGTTTGCAAGGACCTCCTGGCTTTGTAGACTCTTGTCCCCACAATGACACCCATGTTTCACCATCCTTGTGTTTCCAGATGGGAGTGAGTGTCGTGGACTCTTCTGTGGCAGGACTCGGAGGCTGTCCCTATGCACAGGGGGCATCCGGAAACTTGGCCACTGAGGACCTCGTCTACATGCTGTCTGGCTTAGGCATTCACACGGTGAGCTCGCCTGCCCCCTGGTGGCAACAGCCCTGAAATGACTAGAACTCTCCTTGAAGTCCGAGGACAGAAGCGGATTGGGGTTTTTTGGTTTTTTTTTTTTTTTTTTTAAAGATTTTATTTATCAGAGAGAGCGAGCACAGGCAGACAGAATGGCAGGCAGAGGCAGAGGGAGAAGCAGGCTCCCTGCTGAGCAAGGAGCCCGATGTGGGACTCGATCCCAGGATGCTGGGATCATGACCTGAGCTGAAGGCAGCTGCTTAACCAACTGAGCCACCCAGGCGTCCCAGAAGCGGATTGTTTTGTTGAGGTTTTTTTGCTGATAGCGAGGAGAGTTAAGAGGTAGCAGAGGAGGCACCAAGGTGTAGGGAAGGGCCACATCCGTGACCTGAATCAGTTCCCTCTGGACCTCTGTTTCATTCCACAAAGAGGGCAGGAGAAGGAGACAGCCCTCCCCAGGGCTCTGTCAGAGTCAGTGAGGACCCTCAGTGGTGGGTTGGAAGGAGTACCGCGTCTGAGCTTTGGGACCAGATGGATCTTGGTTTAAAACCTGGTCCTCCACTCACGAGCTGTGTGACCTGACAAATGATTTCACCTCCCAGGACCTAAGAAATCTGAATGCTGGCAGCACCTCTCTCATGGGGCTGCAATGACTAGGTAGGAAAGTGCAGAGTGCCCAGCCCAGAGCTGAGCGCATGGTACACACCAGTACATGGGAGCTCCTGGCACGGACAGATTTTTGGGATGGTCCTTTCAGTTGGTGCTTCCCTCCTGGCTCGCTTTACCTGGCGGTCTTTATCACTTCAGTCCGCACTTGCTGACTGCTGCGGGCCGGGCCCTGCGCTGGGCGCTGGAGACGGGGATGGAACAAGACTGGCAAGATCCCTGCCCTGGTGGCAGCAGTAGAAACCATTCCACAGACGGAGACATCTTACAGAGGGGGATCCTGGGGGGGGTCACCGCAGATGGCAGAAGGCTGCAGCCTTGCAAGGAGAGGCTGTCCCAGCACAAGAGGAACAAGAACCCATCTGTCTTCACCATTACTCTCTCAGTACTGGTTTTGGGTCCAGTCCAAGGTCTCCCTGGACACTGCAGGCATGGCATAACCTAGAGCATCCTCTTGTTTCTCGAAGGGTGTGAACCTCCAGAAGCTCCTGGAAGCTGGGACCTTTATCTGCCAAGCCCTGAACAGAAAAACCAGCTCCAAAGTGGCTCAGGCTACCTGTAAGCTGTAAGCCCCTTTGGGGGACTCTTTGGGAATAGGGGCACTCGTGAATGATTCAGGAAAGGGCATGTGGAAATGGGAATGAAATCGACCGGAGCGGGCCCCTCCCTAGCAGGTCCCCACATAGGTCTCCTGCAAAAGGGAGGCAAGGGACAGGAGCTGCTTGGCCTCTGGCCCTCCTTGCCAAACTCTAGTCTGAATGAGAAGCCTGGAGGGCTGTGGGTCTCCCTGCCCCATGAGCCCCGGCCCAGGAGTTGAATGCCCAGTTCCCTGGTGCTCGGGCCCCATCTCTGGGTGAGGTCCGTCAGCAAGCTACACAGCCTGACCCTGCTGTGGCTCTGGGGCCATCGCTGACTTCGGAGGACAGAGGGGCCTGGAGGAGTTTTTCCCCAAGCTGACAGAGGACATTTGCAGAAGGGGTGAAGGCTGAACTGCTCTGGTGACCACCTGCCAACGCCAGTGTCTTTGGAAAAGGCCCGCTCTGAACATGATTTCAGAGCACAGCTTGTGTAATTAAAGGTCTAATGGCATAAAAGCGTGTACCAGTCTGTGTTGTGCAGTTGTGTGCGCAGGAACGGGGAGACCGGTGGGGAACAAAACCTCTCCACAGCAGGGCATTCTGAGAGGAACGTGTACACCTGGAACTAGTCTGCAGGTCTCTGGAGCTTCTCCGTTCCCCCCCTGACTCCGGAATTCCTAATGACTGCAAACCCATGGCTTCGGGCCCGCTCTGGCCTCGCCGGAACACCCTGGAGAGGTGGTTGCCGAGGCTCCTGGCTCTGTGGGCAGGGGGGTGCGGGTGTGGGCGCTGCCGTCTGTCCCTGCAGGACTCCGGGCCGGGCTCCGACGGCGGCTCATCAGGATGCCATCACTTGGCCCCACCTTTCCTTGAAACCGAAGCACCGCCTCATTTTCTAGCCGACTCTGGGAGGCGGGAGGCGGACACACCTACCATCCCCGGCGGTTCGTGTGGGGGCTGAGCGCAGTCGGCAGCGCGATCTCTCCCTTGCCCGCAGAGCCTTCCCGGCCTCGCGGGGAGGAGGCCGGGGGAGGGTGCAACCAGACCTCCCAGAACTAGCTTCCTTCGGTCAGCGCCGCCCCTGACGGCCTCTGGGGCTCGCGGTCGCTGATTTCCTGCAGAGCAGGGCTCGTCCGCCCCGCCCCTCGCCCCTGAACCGAGCCTCGCCGCGCAGGCGCCTTGATACCACAGCGCCTTTGGTCCTTCCCGGCGCCCGGTAGCGCGCTCCCCGGTGACACGTTTCCTTGGGGGCGTGGAGGGGGCGGGGCCAGGTGGGCCGTCGGCTCTTAAAGGGACCCGGACGCGGGGCGCGGGAGGCGGCGCCGCTGGAGGCAGAGCGGGGCGCGCGCGGTTTGGAGCAGGTTCGCTAGGCGAATGGGTGGGAGGCCTGGCGGGCTCGCGAAGGACTGGGTGGTCTGCGGAGAGCGAGGGAGGGCTTCAGGGATCCGGGCCGCATCCTGGGTAGAGTCCTACTAGGGCAGGCTCCTGCAGCTTTCAGTTCCCGCTGCCTTGGCTGGGGCGGCACGGGTTCATTCATTCCCGACCCGGGGACTCCGAGCTCGGCCCCCTCGGAGCCACGGCCCAAATCCCAGACCGACGCTCACCGCCTCCTCCCCTCCATTTTGCAAACTGGGAAAGCCAAGGCGGCGACAGTCGACCGAGGTCACCCCGCTGGTCCGGGGCGAGGCTGGCCTCACCAGCCTTTCCGCCTCCTGCTACCCCATCCGCGACCACTTCTAGGGTTTCCGCACGGTGGGGTGGGGGTAGGGGCGGCCTCGGCGTCCGGAGCAAAGTCCAACTGAAAGCAGTGGTGAGGGGGAAGGGTAAACCGCTTGGCGCGAGATTAGCGAGTTGTGAGCGTGGAGATCCGGATTCTAGCCGGGCTATCACAGCTGTGTGTCCTCAGGCAAATTACTTAACCTTTCTGACCTTAGTGTCCTTCTTGGTGAAGTGCCAGCCGTCACACCTGGCTCATCAGGATGTTAAGGGAATCCAAGAAAATAATGCAGAAGTGCCCGGTACAGAGTCTGGCACGCAGCAACCGCTGTTAAGAGTGTGGGAGTGGATAAGCCCAGAGGGGGGATTGAGGCAGCCAGGAGGAAGGCGGCTGCGGGCCAGGCCACTCCGAATGAAAGACCTGAGTGTCTGGAACCTCCTCCCCCCACACCCTCCCACCCGCCCGCAGAGTTTGTTCAGGGCGGAGGTGCACACCTGGCAGTGGATTCAGAACCAGGGCCACGTCTACACTGCCTGTCTCCGTGGGGCCCAAAGTTGGATGGGATCGTTAGCTCCTAGCGGGCAGTGACCCAGCTGGCCCTGGCATGCATTGGTAGAGGCCGAGCCAGCCTGATTGACCTGGGGTGGGGCCCATTCCCGGACCTTGGTGCTGCAGCCCCAGAGTTGGGCTTTGCCTGCCTGGCAAAGCACCCCACCCTGGGGCCATTTGGTATATTTCCTGCTTCCTCCCAGCTGACTGTTGGAGAGGGAGTCTGGGGCCCTGCCTAGAGCAGGCAGTATTAATCACTGGCCAGTTTGCACCTAGTGATGGCAGAAGGACTGGAAGGCCTGAATCGGAGAAGGCAGAACCTCCTACTGGGCTCTTGGGAGGCGCAGTGCTGCTGCCATGTTTACTTCTGGCCAGGACTGCCTAGTCCCCAGACACTTTGGAGGCTTTGGGTTTCATCCTCTCAGTCCCAGGTAAATTGGGAGTAGAACTTGTGGTGCCCGCACATGTCTCCCCACCCGTTGTGCCAGGCCTTTCAAGGCACGTACCACATCACGTTTGTACAATTACAAGCTCAGCTTCTAGAGCTAGAAAGTGAGGCCAGGAGAGAGTAAGTGAGCTCCAAGGCCTGCAGCCAGATGTGGAGCGGGGCCGATTCCAGAGCCGCGCTGTTCACCAGGACACCCTGCCAATGCCCTCCGCTATGAGCCGGAGGCCCCAAGCGGGCAGTCTCGGCCCCCTCTGACACTGTGTTCTGGGCCAGGTACAATGGCGGAGAAGGTGCTGGTGACGGGCGGGGCTGGCTACATCGGCAGTCACACCGTGCTGGAGCTGCTGGAGGCCGGCTATTTGCCCGTGGTCATCGACAACTTCCACAACGCCATCCGCGGTGAGCACAGGAGCGGGGGCTCGGGCTTCAGGCGGGGATGGAAGGAAAACAGTGGGTTCCACACCACCTCCTATGGGTGTGGGTCTCCCTCATCACTGGGGAGCCCAGGACCCATGTCCTCCTCTGATGGCACCCTTGTGCTCAACCAGGAAGGGGCTCCATGCCTGAGAGCCTGCAGCGGGTTCAAGCGCTTACAGGCCGCTCTGTGGAGTTTGAGGAGATGGACATCTTGGACCAGGCAGCCCTACAGCGTCTCTTTAAGAAGGTAGGTGCTTGGAAGGCAGGGAGGGGGCACTGCCAAGGGCCAGGCCTATGCAGCGACCTCTGACCCTGGCTTCACCCCTGCAGCACAGCTTTACGGCAGTCATCCACTTTGCGGGCCTCAAGGCAGTGGGAGAGTCCGTGCAGAAGCCTCTGGATTATTACAAAGTTAACCTGACTGGAAGCATCCAGCTCTTGGAGGTGAGACAAGCGGCAAGGTCACAGACACGGGGAGGAACCAGGCTCCCACCCGGGCAGGCAGGACCAGACACTGGATGAGGGGCCTCGAGGGGACAGTCAGGCGGGGCCCAAGCTGTACCATTTTAGACAGGTCTCTCCACCTCTCCCTACCTTTCCGCCCCAGTTTCACCATCTGTAAACAGGAATGCCCAAACCTCAGCCCCTCTCCTCTCCCCTGTGAAGGAGGAAGGGGTGGGGTGGAAATAATGTGCCAGGCAAAGGCCACTGACACCTCCCCTCCGTGGCCAGGTCATGAGGGCCCACGGGGTGAAGAACCTGGTGTTCAGCAGCTCGGCCACCGTGTACGGGAACCCACAGTACCTGCCCCTGGATGAGGCCCACCCCACGGGTGGCTGCACCAACCCCTACGGCAAGTCTAAGTTCTTCATCGAGGAAATGATCCGGGACCTGTGCCGGGCAGACAAGGTGAGGGCCCTCCTTGACCCAGCCCTGGCTCCACTCACGGACTCCAGGCATCCTGGGAAGCTGAGGGTGGGATCCTGAGCATCACCCACCCAGGAGGGAGGACTCCAGGAGCTGCAGTGACTCGCCCCATGTCCTGGCCCTGGGCAGGTGGACCCAGCTACTTTCCAGGGATAGAGATCAGGCATGGCTGGGGTGCTGGGGGTGCAGGTAAAGAGCTTGGGATTGCGCCTGCACGCGGCCTGCACCCTCACTCTGCCCCCACACGGCCCCTGACCTGTGTCCCGCAGACCTGGAATGCAGTGCTGCTGCGGTACTTCAACCCCATAGGTGCCCATGCCTCGGGCTGCATTGGCGAGGATCCCCAGGGCATCCCCAACAACCTCATGCCCTATGTCTCCCAGGTAAGGGGGAAGGGCGGGGGCGGGGCAGGGCTAGGATTGAAGGGTGCAGCTGGTGCCCAGGGCCTGGGATTAGCTGACTTGATCTCCACTCCAGGTGGCGATCGGGCGCCGGGAGGTACTGAATGTCTTTGGCAGCGACTACAACACGGAGGATGGTACAGGTGAGCCGAGGACCAGGAGGACCCAGGAGTGGGAGCGGGGGGGGGAGAGGGAGGGCTGACAGACATGGTACTGAACACCCCCCACACCCAACCACCTCTCTGCAGGTGTCCGGGATTACATCCATGTTGTGGATCTGGCCAAGGGCCACATCGCGGCCTTGAGGAAGCTGAAGGAACAGTGCGGCTGTCGGGTAGGGAGAAAGGGAGAAGCTCGTCTGGAGAGGGAGACGGGGTCCAGAGAGGGCAGTTGGTCCGACCCGCTCCACCACTCCTTCTCTCCTGGGCAGATCTACAACCTGGGCACAGGCACGGGCTATTCAGTGCTACAGATGGTCCAGGCCATGGAGAAGGCTTCTGGCCGGAAGGTAGGCCGGCTGTACTCCAGCCCCACGTTGGCACCCCCTACCCCGGCTTCCAGAGCGACCCAGGCCCTTCCCAGGGCCAGCTCAGCTAAGCTCTAGCTGCCTCCTCTCTCCCAGATCCCGTACAAGGTGGTGGCACGGCGGGAAGGCGATGTGGCTGCCTGTTACGCCAACCCCAGCCTGGCCCTCAAGGAGCTGGGCTGGACAGCAGTCTTAGGGCTGGACAGGATGTGTGAGTTTCTGCCTCGACCCCTGACTCTGGGTGCTGGCTTGACCCCTGGGAGGGAGTCAGGGGCAGGGCAGGGGCTGCCTGGGTCTGAGCAGGCCCACCCTGGGCTGCCCAAGATGGGGGGTCCTGCATTCCAGTGTGGACCCTCACTCCACCTCCCCCCATCACAGGTGAAGATCTGTGGCGCTGGCAGAAGCAGAATCCTTCAGGCTTCGGTGCGCAGGCCTGAGACCCTCCCCTGCCATGCACCAGGAAGGGAAAGGACAAGCGCCTGCTCTCCAGCCTCTGGTGGGAACCCAGGGGCCTCAGCCTCCCCTACCTCAAACCCCAGCTGGGCCTTCTCAGCCTACCAGGCATGAGGCCAAGGGTTCCACTGATCAGGAGCTTGGGGGGTCCGAAACTCTTCTCTACAGCAGGGTCCAGGAACCCATCGGGACCACCAGAAGTGAATGGGGGAGCAGGGGGCCCAAGGCAGGCACTAATTTATACTGCTCTGAAAGAGCTTTCCGAAGTATTTAAAATAAAAGTTTCTAACGCTGAGATTCTTACACACAATCAGTCCCTACCCCTCGGACAGAACCATCCAGCCTGAGAGTTGAAGCAATTTAATTTTATCGGAATCCAGGACACAACAAGAAAAACACCCAAAACCACATGGAGACAGAAGACGAGACACAACTCCTCCCCCACCGGCCCCCGGCGCTAGAGTGGGGACAACGTGGGGTGGGACAGCTGGGGGAGACCTTGAGCCTCAGTCCAGCCCTGCAGGCTCCAGGCCTGCGGGGGAGCAGGGTAAGGGGGGGGCAGGGCCCAGCCCCCACATTGGGGAGGCTAAGGGAAGGCCCCCTTCAAAGGACTCTGCCCCCTCACCAATACCCCTGCGCAGGGGCAGGTAGCCCAGAGCAGCACAGGGGCCCAGGGCCACGGACACATTCATGATTGAGAAGCAGCTGGAGAGGAGGAGGAGACGCACGATTATCTGGGCAGAATCACTTGGGGGTGGAGTGGTAGGTGGGGCCTGGGAGGGCCCCATGGGCCAAACCCTGAGGTCACAGGAGGGGGCCCAAAGCGGGGCTAGTGAGTGAGGTCCTGAGTGAGTGGGTCAGCGGCTGGGCCCCTTTCTCCCGCTGCCTACAGCCCTACCCAATACTGCTGCCAGGAGGGGGGCTGCCTCCGGGGACACGGGAGAAGAGGGCAGCCCACCCCCTGCTGCAGAGAGCCGGGAGGCTGAGGCCAGGAAGGAAGGCCTGGCCGGGCCTCAGCCCACCTGCCCCAGAGGCCTATGGAAAGAGGACAGGTCAGGGATGGTGGGGACGGGCTCGACCGGCTCAGATCCAAGATGGTGCTGCGCGTGCTGGGCCCCCCAGGAGCTGGGGGACTGCGCTGGGGGCCAGCGCCTCTGGTTAGACAGGAGGCAGCAGCTTCTCAAGAAACTCCTTCACAGCTGCCATCTCCTGGGGGTGAGGAGGGATTGTGAGAGGCTCCCAGCTGGAGCGGGGAGAGAGGGCTAGGAGCAGGAAGGGGCCCCTCATCACTGACCTGAGGACAAGAGCTGTGCATGACACCTGGGTAAGTCTTGAACTGGACCCTGGCAGGTGTGACAACAGACCGGAGCTTCTCAGCCGTCAGGGCCCCAAACCGTACTGGAACCATGGGGTCCAGCTCCCCATGACACTGAAGGATGGCCAGGTCCTTGGCACTGCCATTGGCTGCCTGTGGGCCAGACAGGACCTCCAGGGCAAAGCCAATGCTTCGGCACAACTCCCAAGCCACAGGAGCCTCAACGGTCAGAAGTGGGGTCGTGGAGACACTCACCTGGGGGAAGGCCCGGTGCAGAGGCAGCCAACAGCTCAATGCGACAATGCCAGCCAGAGGGTGGGGACAGGTAAGGGCCGTGTAGAGGGACAGGGCCCCACCCTGGAGGGAGGAGAGAATGAAAGGTCATGAGGGCACAGCCCACCTCCCCCCTCCCCCCTCCCACCCCCTCTGTCTCCCCTCACCTGTGAAAAGCCTCCCAGGACGATTCGATTAGCAGGGATCCCATTCTTCATCTCGTGCTCAATCAAGGCCTTGACTGGGGGAGGGGACATGACTGGGTAGGGGAAAAGCTGCTGGGGGGCCCGAGGAAGGGAGCCGGACACTGCCCAAAGCTTTCTTGGGGGGGGGCGGTGTGGAGAGAGGAGGGCGGGTGGTGAGGAGGGGCCGGGGCCTTACTGTTCTCTGCTGCCTTCTTGATGCCAGCCTCGTCCTCAGGGGCATCTGGACTCAGCCCCATCAGGTCAAACCTGGGGGAGGAGAGAGGTGTTGGCTCCTGGAAGGCCCTGGCCAGCCCCCTGCGGCTCTCTCCGCTCCCATCCTTTCTCCCCGGCGCCCCGCACAACACCCCCACCAACTCACCAGGAGGGCATCACCATCTTCATGTTGAGGGTCACAGGAATCCGGGGTCTGGGGAGGGGCAGCAAGAAGGGCCATGATGTGCAGAAGGGATGAGAAAGCCACAGCAGAGAGCCAGGAGGGGGCAGAGTAGCCCCTGGGGGCCCCTCCCAACAGGCAAGGCCTGTGTTTAAGGTGTTGCCAGGCAACCTGCCACGTGGGGCTGGAGGCTGTGGCTGGGGCACCAGCAGAGCAGCAGAGCCTGACATTCGTGTGACGGGGGGTTCCAGCTCAGTGGGTGAGTACTTGGGGAAGGGGCCCAGGATCTCCTGGGTCTAGGAGATCCCTGCTCTAGGAGGGCCTAGGGCTGGGGGCTGGGGCTCCAAGCTCCATGGGAGTGAAGGCTGAGAATGGCACCTCTAACTGCCCTGGGCCCAGACCGCAGGATGCAGCTGGCAGGAGAGAACAGGCCTGAGACCACAGGACCACCCCCCGCTGATCCCCAGCCTCAGCTCCTTCCTTGCTGGGGTGACACTCACGCATGGGGACAGATGTACTTGACGTGAGGGAGCCGGATGGTGGAGAGGGCGTCAGCCCAGCTGTGCCTGTAGGAAGGGGAAAACGGTACCGATGTGGGGAGGGAGAGAGGGAGGGTGCAGACCCCCCCCCCAATCCTGCCCATTGGGCCCTTCTCCACCTTCCCAAGGAAGTGCCCCCTCCCTCTCCAGGTCACTCACCCTGTGTCTCCAAGTCCATGTAAAAAAATAACCTGAAAAAGGGTCAGACATGGGGAGGTGGAAGAGGGCAGTCACCATCCTGCTCTCATTTCCCCGCAGTCCTCCAACTTCGCCCCCCCCCGCGCCCCCAAGGACCTGGGGGGAACTGTGGCAGCAGCCAAACAGGCTATTAACCCGTCACCCCTGGCTTCAGTTTGCTCCCTTCTCAACTGTATCACCTCCATTTTTCCCCACACCCCTTCCAGCCAGTTTCCCCAGCCGGGCTGGGGGCTGCTGAGGGCGGTTGCGGGTGGGGGGCCTTACCGCAGCCGTTTCCCGCTCAGCTCCAGACACGGTGGCAGCATCGGTGAGCAGGGGCACAGACATGGTGTTACCACACATACACTGCAGGCTCCACGGCTGGGGCCTGTGCAAATTCAGGGGAGCGGTCAAGAGCAGGACCAGGCAGTGGGGAGAGACTCCTGATACAGGAGAAGAGCCTCAAACCAAGGGCCCACTCAGACTGTCAGTGCCCCGTAACACCCTAGGTTCTGTTCCAGGGTGCACCAAGAAAAGACAGGCAAGGCAAGGCAAGCAAAAAGTCTCAGGCCAGAGCAAGTAGGAAGTTTGCCTCCCTTCCAGGGGTGAAAAGCAGAAGAAGCCACCCTAGTGCCCCTGGTTCTGGCCCACCACATAGCCTAAGCTTGCAGGGGATCCAGAGGGGCAGAGGGAGGGCTGAGGGGCGTGGGGGAGGGGAGCCAGGGCATCCCCTGCTGTCGTGGTCCCCCCACTAACTCCCTCCTTCCTGTTCTCTGATCATCTAATAGAGCCCCGGGTTCCCTCCTCCCCAACTCCCAGCCCTATTTGAAAACGAAGGGGAGTAAAATGCCAGAAAGTATGCTTTCAGACCCTACCTCCAACATCCCCCCACACACATATTTTCTCCAACCCCCCCCCCCACATCCAGCCCCCACCCGGCCTTCACAAGCACTTTCTGGCTCAGCCATTCCTAAAGCCCCCGGGGCTGCCCATGTCCCCAGAACGAGGCACAGACTCCCATCCACTACCCACCCCGTAACTGGTGCCCCACGCCCCACTGAATGGTGCTACCTGCTACTGCCCACTGAATCCAACCAGGTCCCCCAGTTTGACCATGCTCCGGGACTCCCAAGCACACAAAAGAATGTGAGGCTGGTGGGCTTCTCCGCATCCTTAGCATCCTCCAAAGTCCCCAGAAGCTGCCTGCCCCTAGGCACCTACCTTCCCAGTGGTGTCCAGCCCCCCACCCTTCCCACAGCTTCAACCTTCCATCTCTGACCCCAAATGTGCCTCTCCATGTGGGATCCCTCACCTCTGACCCTGGGGTCTTCTTCCCACACAGGGATGCACCTTTCACCCTAAGCTGGGATCCCCTTCCTTCCTTGCTGGGACACTTCCACCTCTCACCCCAGGGTCCCCCTTCTCAAAGTGATGTCTTTTCCCCTGAACAGGGAAGGGAGCTCCCCACAGTAACTACTTCCACCCTAAGCCAAGGGCTCCCACTCTCCACACTAGGAACGACTGTTCTGACCAACGGTCGCTCCCTCCCTACAGTGACATTTTCTACCCTGAGCCAGGACCCTCTCTTCTGCCCACAAAGGGGTGTTCTACTTTTGACCCCGGGGAGCCCCAGCCCCACAATGGGATCTTCCACTTCCGACCCTAAGTCCGTCCCATCCTAACCGGACGCCTTCTTGCCCCTCTCTACCCGCAAAGTCCCCAAGACCGGCCAGCGCCTCTTCGCACTTCACTCCCCACCCCCATCCCTCACAACCGCGGTCGCCTCCCCACTCGCTAGGACCCCCGCGGAGGTCCGGTCTCCTCCCCTCGCCCTCCCTCTGTCGGCTGGCCCCGGACAAGGGTACCTCCACTCCCTGGGGGTTTCGAGACCTCTCGGGCGATTCTCCTCTTTCTCCTGCACAGACACACACTCTTCCCCCTCGGCCGCCCCCGCCGGAACTTCCGTTCGAGTCCCGGGAACCCAGCCATCGCGCTGCCGGAAGTAGCCTGGCCAGCGGTACGGAACCCGGAAGTGGGCGTCGGCGATCCGCCAGATAGGAGCTGCCATGTTGGGTACGGTGGGGCCACTCCCCGTAATGAAGCCACCGAGTCCCCGGCAGGTTCTAGGCAGCGCGTCGGTAATTCCCGCCTGCTACCACCGCCCATGCGCCTCCTGAAGGAGAGCTATGCGGAAGGAGAGCCAGCGCTTACACTGGCATAGTTTCGGATGGGTCATACACTGGATGGAGGGCATCGTGCACTGAAGACATCCTTAGTGGCCATCTCGGCCTCCACTCTTATTCTAAAGATGAGGAAACCGACGCTCAGGGAGGGGAAGAAAACAGCAATTTCAGGATGACACTGTAATGCTGCCTGTCTGCGCCGGCTTGCTGACCTGTAACACGGTGATAAACACCACCCTGCCTACTTCACAGCTTTACTGTTAGGCTCAAATGAGGCCGAGTGGAAATGCTTTATACACTGTAAAATTACAGCCTGAGGACTTAATGACTAAAAAGAACCCTGGGAAAACAACAGAGATCACATCAGGACAGCTGGACAGGAAGCGTGTCTTAGCTCTGCCCTCAACAAGCAATGCCTTGTGGACAAGGCACAGAATACCGTCAATGAGCTCCCGTTGTTAAGAACAAAAGGGCTTCATTTTGTCCCTTGATACACTGATAAAGTGGAAATGGGCTCCGGGGCCACAGAAAGGCTGGAAAGGGCAGCTAACTGGGTTGAAGGGCTATGTCCCTAAGAGAACATGTGGGCACCTACAAACAGGAAATGAGGGATGCTGCTACCTAGGTAGCTTAGGACTCACTCTCCCAGTGTAACCTACAGTAGTTTTCTTGAACTGAAAGAAAACAGCAAACTTGGGAACTCCAAGTACTTTTCCAGACTGAGAGGCAGTTTGTCTGAATTGCTCAACAGGTCACAAAAACAGAGCCTAAAATACCAGGATTTTGAACAGGAAATCTTTTGAGTCCTGAGGACTGCAACAAGCCGAAGAACCAGACTGGATGTCAGAAAAGGATGAGTGTGCCCAGACCACGTAATTGCCAGCCACCCACCCCCTGCTCCAGGAGCTCTGCTATGTCTGCTTATAGAAGAGCAAACAATTCCTCCTGCACCCCCAATTGCCTGGGACCCTGGGGCACTTCGTACAAATTCTTCAGAGTGAAGTTTCAAATTCAGAAGCCCAATCCTAGGGCCTGCCTACAATTAGGCTTTAATTAGTGGAACTAATGAAGGGATAGTCTGCTCTAAGACGTTCCTCCTACTCCAAATTGTAAAACATAGTCTATTTTTTTTTTAATCTCCAAAATGATCCAACTGAAATAAAGAGGCTGTGGCTGAGGAATGGGACCCTTAGAGAATCAAGAATTGTATTTGCACTCTGGTTGATTTCAGGTTACGTTTTAGAAATCTTGAGGCTTGACAAAGCTTGGTGGTGGCAGGCTTTCCCTTGGACAGGCTGGAGAAATAGTGTGGGCCAACACTTCAGAGGAATTCTCTCAAGAGGATGAGATTCAACACTAATTACCATTATTCACTGTTTCTTTTTCTGCGAAGGAAGAGAATACTGACCATCTCAAATCCCCTCATTTTAGATACTTAAACTGTCTCCAGTTGCTGTCTTGACTTACAAAATTTAAGTCCAGTCGGGTCCGCAAACGCTGCTCACTTACTTTCCTTGCTCTCATTTCTTCTGGTGAGCTCCAGAATCTGTTCTCCCTTGTTTTGTAAATGTCACTCCACAAGTTACTTCCTCTCATGAGAACTGGACCATGGTTTGTAACCTCACCTTCCTCTTTACAAAGTGTAGGGGAGTGGGGGTGGGGTGTAGGAGTGTTTTTAGTCCACTGTACCTTTCCTGGAGAAAATGATCTAGTCTTAAATTGTGGCACTAAAACCTACTTAGTACAAAACAACAACAGAAAATGTCAAAGTTCCCAGTAAAGTAAAAGTTTCATCAGTACTACCAAGAAATCAAAAGAATATACAAACATTAAGTCTGGCAAAGATTTATTAGGAAGCTTATTAGTTATGGTGAATAAAAACCCATGAACAGAAGAACTGAGATCTCCAATATCGGGCATTGCGCTTACGACACTAGTTAGAAGCTAATAAACATTAAGGATGTCCCAAGGGGAATCTTACCTAAGTCCCAATCTTATCCAACCAGGGTAACTCACACAGAAATGATGCCCATGCTCTCCCCAGACTGCTTACCTAGGCAGTAAGGAAAAAGACCTCCTCAAGCTATTAAGCATCATCAGGCGATTCCTGCTCTTCTAGCTCTAACCATGGGACACTAGTACATGACAGACAACTCCAAGCTGGGCAACTTGACAAGAATGCTGAACACTGACAGGAAGAAGGAGCAAGCAGGGACAAGTATTTCTAGCTGGAGACCCTCCTGATGGCTAACAGAAACACAATGCTGAGGGCTTCAGAAAGTTTACTGGAGCCCAGGAAATAGTTTCCATTTTTTAAAAAAACAAGTCACACAAAAATCCTGCCACAAAGCAACAAGACACTTGGGATCCCGTGGCCACACTGACTGGAAAGGCAGACATTACCCAAAGACTGCCAGATGCCGATCAGCCCAAGACTCAATTTCTAGGCCCTAGAGAACCACGATTGTCCTCAGCACCCACACTACCCTCTCCGGTGGCGTGGGCTTCTTCCATCAGCCAGGTTTCTGCAGCAAGCCCCAAAGACAAAGCTTGGCAGAGGCTGTGGCACCAACTCTCTCTGGAACCTTCTCTCTCTGTCCTCCCCAACAGGATGCTGTACATCTTCACCGACACAGCGCCTCTGTGGGAGCCCTGGCCAGTCTTAGGAAATGAAGTGTGTCTGTGGGGTAACCTGATGGACCCTGTGGTCTGCTGGGTTGGCTGATGCTTCGTAATTGCAGATGGTCACCTCATGTCGGCGAAGCTGCAAGAAAAGGGAGTCTGGGTCAGCTGGTCATTTCCCAGACCACACACTGGAGTAGTCCTTATTCAGGTTCATTTCTGGAAGTCATCTCTTCCCCTTCTGAAACTTTTAGCCTAGGGAGACTGCAAAGATCACTATCAATAATTCACCCCATAACTCAAAAGATTTATTCCCCCACTATTACAGTGCCATCATGAGAGAAGAGGACCTTATCTATCTTGTTTATTATCTTATCTCTGGGTACCTGAAACAAGAAAAGTTATCAAAAATGTCAATGAAGAAAAGAATCTCAAAGTGAAAAAAATGAATTGATATCAACTTTATTAATTCAATTCCCTTAAAAATACCTATGGCCTATCAAAAGAGATGGACTGTTTACAGAAACGAAACCAAGAAAAATTATACACAGATTGAGAGCAAGTGGTATCTCATTTGCTCTTTTTTCCTTTCCTTAGAGTGTCCATATCACAGCAAACAGATGTAATCAAATGTATGTACATATGTGCAGGGTGGCGGGGGGGGGAGGTTAGGTATGCTTCCCACCCCTTCTTACCTCAGTCCATTCTCCTCTCAGACCAATATAGAAGACCTTTGTGGTATCAGCTCCAAAGTTTTTTGAAATATGAATTGAGAGATGATAGACGTTTGAAAAACGAGAAATTCTAGAGTATGAAAGGAATGGATAGAGAAGACACAGATTAAAATTCAATGACTATCTCACCACCAGGACAAAAACAACAATTTCAGCTCCAATTTGTGGTTAAAACCCAGGTAAATGTTGGAGAACATTTGGACTCTTATGTATCATTCTTCTCTTCTGGACAAGAAATGATTCAGTGGAAACTGCCTGAGCATCTTAACCAGTCCTGCTCCAAGCAATAGGAATAGAAAAATGAGTCAACACTGCCCTGCCCTCAAGGAGCAGGAATGAGAAATGCTATCTGACCAGGCAAGGCTTCTAACCCAAGTTCGGTGTTGATCTCACCAACCTTCCCATTAGGAAAAAGAACCAGTGAAGACGTAAGGTGGACTTGGGTAACGTGGCCTACTGTAAACCCACTATGCAAAGAAGAATTCTGAAACCATCTTTCCCAAGACCGCCCGAGGAGATCACTCAGATCTGTCAGCTTACAAGTTTAACAAGTCTATGGATAGCACTCTATCTCTGCCAAAAATTAACCAAGCTAAGGATCAAGTTTCCTCCACTGTTTGAACTCATTTCTCATGCTAAGAAAGCAGGAAATAGGCCAAAATTAAACTGTAAGCTCAGTAAGTGCTAATGCATATATGTTCACTGCAAATGAACACCTGCTGTTCCTCAGGAGACGCCAGAGAGTGGAGCCAGGCCAAGTGCTTACTTTGTAGCATACTCTAATTCTCCCGTAAGATCCCGATTCAGACTAAAGGTCTGATCTGGCTCCCTGTCTGTATCATCAAAGGACATCTGTGGAATGTTTTTGTACCTGAGAAAGAAAAGGGAAGAAAAGAAAAATCAAGAAACGTGCCTTAACATACTGTGCATATTTTTCAGTTTTTCAAAAACTCCTTATTGACTCAACTGCCTTCAGTTTTATCAAAAGGAGATCAAATTTTAGGAATGGCATTTTACTGGCATTTATACACAAATATCTTTAAACCAACAAGAAAAGAGCTGAGAACTGCAACATAAGCCAGTGGCATCTTTGAGTGGGTTAAGATCACATGAGAAGCAACACACAAAGAGGAGGCTCAAACCAGGTCACGTGCAGCAAATGCATGGAGAGAATCAGCAACTCAGCATATTCAGACCAAGCTGAGGAGGTTAAATAAAACAGCTTACTCATGGGAGAAAAAATACTTTTGGCAGAAACCTATTAAACAAAGTTAAGAGGTAAGAGCAGGTAACTTAACCCTCGAGCAATTTTTGTGTTCAAAATTACCCTATATATTGAGTCCTCTTACAGTTCTTTAAAAAAAATAAAATTTGGGGGTTTCCATTTTGGAAAGAGCACAAAAGTCTGCCAACTCACAACGAGCTTTGGAAAGTCAAGTAAAACTGCTAGTGAAGAAAAAGGTTTTTCAAAGAAATATCTAAGAAACAGCTGTCTCCTCCATAACTCACAGATTCTAAAGACCTAAGCCACACCCCCACCATCTCTACAGTGTTTTATTAACACACCCACACAGGAGGGGCCTAGACATTAGGGGCAGCAAAACACATGTAATTTCAGAAACCAAATGTTTGCTTCAAAGTGTTTCTAAGAATGATGCACAGAATAATAACAGTGAACATTTATGAGTAGCATTATGACAGGCAGTGTAGCACTGTAGTTAAAAGCAGTGTCTCTGGAGCCAGACTTCTAGGTTTAAAGCGTGGCTCTGTCACTTACCAGCTGTGTAATTTTGGGGAAGTGATTTAACCTCTCTGTATCTGTTTCCTCACTTAGAAAGTGGGAATAGTGATAGTACATATTGCATACAATGATGAGATTAAACTAAATTCTAAGATATGTACACTTTAAAATTTGACAATGGAAAATTTCAAATATATACAGAAGCAGAGAGAAAAATACAATGAATATCCATTTATTTATCACTCAGCTTCAATAATCAACATTATCTCTATTTCCTATCACCCTCATTTTGTTTGTGCTTGATAATTTAAAGCAATCCCAAACATTTCACTCATGTATTTCTTTTTTTTTTTTTTTCTTAAAAGATTTTATTTATTATTTATTTGACAGAGAGAAACACAGCTGGGGCGCCTAGGTGGCTCAATGGGTTGAGCCTCTGCCTTTGGCTCAGATCATGATCTCAGGGTCCTGGGACTGAGCCCCATGTTGGGTGCTCTGCTTAGCAGGGAATCTGCTTCCCCCCTTCTCTCTGCCTGCTGCTCTGCGTACTTGTGAGCTCTGTCAAATAAATAAATAAAATCTTTAAAAAAAGAGAGAGAGAGAGAGAACACACAGCAAGAGAGGGAACACAAGCAGGGGGAGTGGGAGAGGGAGAAGCAGGCTTCCCGCTGAGCAGGGAGCCAAGGTGGGGCTCGATCCCAGGACCCTGGGACCACGACCCAAGCCAAAGGCAGACGCTCAATGACTGAGCCACCCAGGCGTCCCTTTAGTATTTATTTCCAAAAAGTAAGAACTTCTTAAAATACCACTCTTAAAATGATACCATTTTACAAAAATTAACAATTAACAATAATTCCTTAAAATCCTCTAACACCTCGTCTGTGTTTAAATTTCATTAAATACCAACTTAACCTTTCTAGATGTGTCAGTGGCATGTCACAGTTGAATAAGCAAATTTTTAAAAATTAATGGCATGTAAGAGAATTACAATGAATGACACCTTAGATCTGGTAAAGTATAATATATGTAAAGTGCTCAGAACCAAGGACTATTTAAGTATTTGTACCTGCCCTACCATAACTGGACATTTATTATGTTCTGGACTTACTATATAAGCTCTTTACATGTTATGTATCAATCATCTCCACAGTCTTAAGAGGTTCACACTATTACTACTGTCATTTTACATATGAGAGCACTGAGATAAAGAGAAGGAATGCCCCAAAGTCATGCAGCTCACCAGTGGTACAGCCAGAATTTGAACCCAAGCAGTTTATTCCAGAGCCCACTCTTCACCACAAAGCAACACAGACTTCTAGTTTTCTCAAGTCTATCCATCTCCCCAGTAAACACGTCTCCAAAACCATCAACTCAAACGTACTGTTTCCTTAAAATGATTAAATATGTGGGTTTGGTTTCAAATTCATGTTTCTAACTTTCAAAAACAGTATCAATTTCTTAAATTTCTCACTTAAATTGACCAATTTTTCAGGAAAAAAAAATTTTTTATGTATAAAGTTCTTCTGGTATTTCTTTCTCTACCAGTCAAAAATGTTTCCCCCTACTTTTAGGAAGGCTATGCCGGACTAAGGCAAGCTGTCAAAAATGGAGTACTAACCCTGGTAGCAGCAGATCCAGTGTTACAAGAGGTTTACAGAACTTTGCTAACTACAGGACATGCACATGCAGATGGAGAAGTAATTCCGTGTCAACGAAAACACATGCTAAGATTTTAACCGTGTGAAATAACACGAGTAAATTTGGAAACTAAGCCCAAGCGTAGAAACCACAAAGATCATTGAGATCTGCAGCTGGGTTACTAAGAAAACAGGAAAGTCATCAACAGTTGGCCTTTAATGGATGCTCTCTCGATGAATGGTGTCACAGCAAGTACACAAGCTACTGGCCCTAAAGATGGTTAATCTAAAAAAGTCGTTAAATCAGGAAGAGGTAAGTGTATTCTGATACAGAACAAGACCAAGATTTGGGGGGAGGGAGATATTTAACCCAGTAAAAAGAAAAAAGTGTGTCATTCTGGAATAAAGTGCTACCAGAGAAAAAAGAGAACTAGGAGCTTCCTGAGGGCCTGAGCCCTCACCACTTACAGTCTCATCTCAGAGGGGTGTGAGTCATCGTCCTCTCCCATTATAATGATGCCTTTGAGCTTGACATTGCCTGTAAATCTGCCAGAATGCAAAAGAAGTTGTCAACCTGGGTATGAACTTTTGTGTAGCTATGTGACCCTGGACAAGACCCTTCCCCTTTCTGGGCTTCAGTTTAACTCATGTGTCAGACTTGTACCAGAACATTTCTAAGATCCTGTCTGCCTCTGGCATTCTGCAGTTCTAAGATATTTACCTTGACTCCTCAGTTATCTTTCAACAGATATATCTTTATGCTTTCCTCCTCAAACCCACCACACTGTAATTTCTCCCATCTCTAGAAACAGATGTGTGCCGTTGACACAACCAATGAATGAATCCTGAGAAGACAACTGGTTATAAACTATCTAGCCTGAGGCAAACACCAAGGAGATACTTACGGAATATTAAACAGAAGCTCTTCATCTGCATCACTTTCAACAAACTGGAGGGGACGGGGAGTGGGGAGGAGAAAGCAACAAATATTTGCTGAGAGCCTACAATTTCAGGCGTCTTCCACCCTGTTCTATGACTGGAGTTCAAGGCCAATAGTCAACCTCCCTGGGTGTTCCAGCACTTATTAACTTGATGCTAGTAAGTGAATAGTCTATAGACCATCCTCTGGGAGGGTTCTTCAATAGGGAACCCCTGAATGAACTTCCAGACCCAACTAGCCTTCTGAAATCGTGTGTAAAAATCCATGCCAGAGCGTTCAAACGGCTCTGTGACCCCACAGTGGTAAATGCTCTAGAACGGATAGCACGCTTCTTCCGCCTAGCCTGTCTTTGGTCTGCATCAGGTGATATGATTAGGCAGTCACTGGGACTAGCAGTCAAAACAGTTGGGAAAACGCCCTCACGGCCATCCTCCGCCACCTCCTGAAGCTCTGGAAGAGAATACTGACTGTGTAAAGCCAAAGCGCCCCTTCCCCTCTCTGGGCCTCAGTTCCTCTATCTGCAAAATGGGGAGACTCGACCCTGTTTTCTTCCCAGGGGCAGGGCAGGTGACGGGCACGGGAAAGCGCTTGGCAAGCGGGCTGTCGTTATTTTTAACAGCAGCACTGAGGCCGACAGAGAAGACGGGAGGCCCCGCGCGGGTCCCCGCCTCGCCAGCCCGCCCCAGGCCCCGGAAGGCCCACCTTGGAGCGGTCGGTCCGCTCCTCCCACGGCTTGAAGACACCGCGGCCGCTGCCCTCCCGACTCTCGTTGAGGCACTGCAGCCGCTCCAGGTCGATGCGCAGGTAGAGGCCGTAAGCCAGGCCGCGCTGTTCGGGCGGCTCTTCCCGCTCGGCGGCGCAGCGACAGCCGCCCCCGCCGTGGCTGTGGCCGTGCGACATGGCGACGCCGCCGCCCGCGCGTCCCCTCTGCCCCGCCGCCGCCACCGCCTCCCGCACAGCGCTCACCCCACTCCGCTCCGGCCGCCAAGCGCGCCGCGGCCGCCGCGTCGTAAAAGGCGCCCCTGTGCGACGCATGCGCCCGGAGAGAAAGGGGGCGGGACTCGGAGGAGGTTTGACGCTTGACAAGCGCTTGCAGGTGCCAGAGCGTCAGACCTGGAGGGGGATGGTATGGCTCTCCCCGCTGCTCAGGTGTGGAAACTGCAGCTCAGAGAGATTAGGCTCCCGTTCCGAGTAAATGACGGGGTTGGGATTCGGTTCCTCCTCTCATTAGGCTAAAGTCTGTGCTCTTTTGCCACCAAAGTTGGGAGTTGGTCGAGGAAAGCGTGAGCAGTGATAAGGTTCGGAGGGTTGGGAGCAAAACGTTATCGCCGCTTCACATGTGCACCAGCAGGCTTGTAAAGCTCACAGACTCACTCTCATAACCACTCTCTTCATAGTGGGCTTAGCGGTCGAGAGCAGGCTTCACGAACGACGACCGGATCTGGAGACAAGTCCTGGGTCTGCTACTAACACTGTGACGCTCTCAATAAGTCATTTTCCCCATCCCGAGACTTCGTTTCCTCGTCTGTAAAGTGGGAATGATAACATGTTATAGGATCACAGTGAGTATTACATGAGATCATGAATTTAACTCTTCACAGTGGCTGACACATGGTAAAATTTCAATGGCTGAGTCAGATCTTGGTTCAAATCTAAGAACCGCGGATTTCCTAGCCATGTGGACTTTGGCAAGTGACTCAACCTCTCTGAGTCTCAGTTTACCACTGTAAAGTGCAAAGATCGGGCTAGATGACCTTTAAATCCCCTTGCCATGTGACATATCAGAGCAGTTTTTTCAAAAACTGTGACCCATTAATGGGTCTTAAAACCCATTTAGACTGCTGTGACTAACATTAAAAAAAAATAAAATAGTGTATAACTTAAAAATTCAGAATATATCACACAATTTATAGAATTTTGGTTCCAGTTTGGGGTTTGTGTACTCAGGTGCAATGTAAAGTGTTTTTCATGTTGTGGGTTGAAGTCAAAAGAATTGGAAGCCAGTGTTTAGAATTGAAATGATTTTGGATTCACAGCAGACTGTGTTCTTACTGCTGGGGGGGAGGGGGAAAGACCCAGGATGTAGAGAGAGTTATGGGATACTCTGGATATCCCGTTGCCGTTCATGCCTGGCTCTTGTCTGGAGTGCCCAGACAAGACTGGGGGCTGGCAAAATACAACAAAAAGATATCCATCTGGTTAAGTTCTGCTAAAAAATATTTTGATGTCTGCGGTGCCTGGCTGGCTCAATCAGTAGAACATGCGATTCTTAATCTCAGAGTTCTGAGTTCCAGCTCCACACTAGGCGTGGAGCCTACTTAAAATATTTTGATGTCCTAGTTCAATTCTTTGTGAAATAGGCAAGCTTGGTTCTGGTTCAGAACAGTACAATGTCACAGATTATTTCTACTTTGCAATCGCAGTTTCAGGCTAGGAGTCTGGCACATAGTAAACACTTGGCAAATATTTGTTTAATTGGATGACAGAAGCCTTTCGTTGGAAAGACCATGCCCCACTGCAGGACTAACACAGGCCTTACCCAAAACAACTACTCACTTTTGGCTTCTTTCCTGTCATTTTCATCACTCTCATCCTTTACTGATTTGTTGAGTACTAGGTTCCAGGCATTATACTCATGATTCTGTAGATTACCTGGGCAGTTTTTTTCTGGGGAAGTTTGGCTTGGACTGGGTAATTTGGAAAGGCCCTACTCACCTGTCTGGTTGATGTCGGCTGTCCACTGAGGCAGCGGGGCTATACGCCTCTAGCAGGCCACCTGAGCTTAGTCACGTGGTGGCAGTTACAGAGTTCTAGCAACGAGAGATGGAAGACCCAATTGCATGTGCACTTTTTAACCCTCTTCTCCTGTAATTTTTGCTAATGTGCCATCAGCCGAAACAAGTTTCATGGCCCAATCCAAACTTAAGGGTAGAGGTATTGACTACACCTTTTGACTGAGAGAACTACAAAATCCTGTGGCTCCTTTCCCCTCCTCCCCAATATATCTGTATTAATTATCTTCTGTTATGTAACCCATTACTCCGACACATAACAGCAAAACAAGTTAGTATTTATCTCAGTCTCTCTGAGCCGGGAATTTGGGAATGGTTTAGCTGGGTGGTTCTGGCCCAGTTCTCTCACAAGCCTACAGTCTTTCAAGGCTTAACTGGGGCTGGAGGATCCACTTCCAAGATGGGGCACTCACATGGCTGGCAAGTTGGTTCAGGCTGTTGACTGGAGGCTTCACTTTGTTTGTCATACACACCTCTCCCTAGGACTGCTTGAGTGTCCTTAGGACATAATAGCTGGCGTTCACCAAAGCAGAGAGAGAAAGGAAGAAACCACGTGTTTTATGTGCTAGCTTAGAAATCACATATTGTCAATTCCCAGATATCGCATGGTTCCACAGTTCAGCCATATTCAAAGTGTGAAGAACCTGTGTCAGGGTACAAATAGCAGGAGATAGAACTCATTAAAGGCTGGCCACGACACTACCATCCATGCTAAGTGACCATTGACAATGTCTTTCGTTTTCTCTTATACTTAATTCGTAATTTAAGTGAAGATAAAATTCATCTCGAAATTTGAAGATATTGCTGTTTTCTTCTAGCTTTGAGAAGTACACTGCCATTCTGATTCCTGATTCTTTGCATGGGTGTCCCCCTCCTGCTCCCTTTCTGGAAGCTTTTAAGCTTTTCTCTTGGTCCCTGGTCCTCTGAAATGTGATGATGTTGTGCTTTGTTGTGGCTCTTCTGTGAGTCACTGTGCTGGAGACCTGATGGACCCTTTCAGTTTTAGAATCTTAGAACAGAAAGTGAGCATATAGGTTAGGACATCCGCACACTTGTGCACAAGGCCCCTTGCAGAGGAATGCAGTTAGGGGCATGGAGAAAAGGGGGCATGGGGCTATCGTCCTGCTTTTCTTCCTTCCACCACCCTCTAGAGCAGAGCTCTGAGAAGCCAAGAAATTTGAATGTGGCCTTCCAGGTCATTGTGAAGGTTTATTTTTCAAGGTAGCCGAATAGACTGTATTTCATTTAACAGCTCATGAAATCCATTTGTAACTTTTTAAAAAGATTTTATTTATTTGAGAGAGAGACTGAGAACACCAGTAGGGGAAGGGGTAGAAGGAGAGGGAGAAGCAGACTCCTTACTGAGGAGGGAGCGCCCTGGGATCATGACCTGAGCTGAAGGCAGACGCTTAATTGACTGAGCCACCCAGGCGCCCCTCATTTATAACTTTTTTTAAAGATTTTTTTTTTTTAATTTGACAGAGAGAGATCGAGAGAGAGATCACAAGTAGGCAGAGAGTCAGGCAGAGAGAGAGGGGGAAGCAGGCTCCCTGCTGAGCAGAGAGCCCGATGCGGGGCTCCATCCCAGGACCCTGAGATCATGACCTGAGTCGAAGGCAGAGGCTTAACCCACTGAGCCACCCAGATGCCCCCATTTATAGCTTTTTAAGTATGCCTCCAAGGTGTGTACTTTTACCCCAGTCCTGCAAATATTAGGTATGGCCTACTGGGCAAGTTGCTTAGTTACTCTCCTCAGATTTGTCATACCTAAAATGGCAATAATAATAATAATAAATAATAATAAATTCTGTAGGGTTTTACTATCAGGGTAATGTGAGATCATGCTTGGAAAATGGAACTCAGTAGGAAAAAAGTTAAAAAGTCACTCACAGTTGCTATGAACAAGACTTTGGCTTAGCGCCTCTGTCTGGTTGAGTGGGAAAACTGCAATTGCTTCAAAGGGCTGGCTTTGGGCCGAAACCAGCAGTTGCAGAGTAATTTAGCTCTGATTTGGGAATAATGCCCTTTTGCCTCTGCTTACTGGGCTTACTCTACCTGTCCCTTCTCTTGAATTCCTGTGCTGCAGGGGTGACTGAGAACAGATGGAAATTCTCACTAACTTCTAGGACTCTGTGGTGTAGGTAGGAAAAGTTTCCAATTTTTTTCTTTCTCTCATTCTTTGGTTCATTGGGAATATTTCTGTGGTTCAAGGACTGCTAAATTTGTACCTTCTCACCCATCTTAATTAGGCTGGAAGGAGAGAACCATTTTTCTTTTGGTTGCCTCTGTGTGGCAATCTGAGAATGTGGTAAAATAATCTCTAATAACCACATGGCACTGATAATATGCCAAACACTTGGCCGCAAGGTCCCTAGGGCTTTACTTATATTGTGTTTTAAACTTCATAATTGCAGGTGTCCTATTATGATCCTCATTTTATAGATGATAAAACTGGAGCTCAGAGAGGCTTAGCCACTTGCCCAAGGTCACACAGCTGATGAATATTGGAACCAGGACTTAAACTCAGGCTGTCTGTACTCTTAACCACACTGAACCTTCTCCAAATAGTAATTACCATTACTGAGTATTTCTGAGTGCCAAGGTGAGACCCCAGAGCTCAGGCTTTTAACCACCAGGCTGTACTTAACCAGTGGGGTTACTTTGGACATTCATTTCCCTCAAAGCTTCAGTCATAACAACAGTCCTTTACTAGATGCCCATTCCGTGTGGGGTACATCACCTTATTCATCATCAACATGCTGGCTAACATGTCCTGAGCGCTTTCTATGTGCCAGGCACTGTCTTTGGCACTTTATATGTTTTAACTCATTACATTGTTGTATAATAGTTCTGCAGGGCTGATGTATTTTCCTCATTTTTGGAGGAAGAAACAGAGACACAGAGAGGTCAAGGGACTTGCTTGAGGACACACAGCTAGGAAGTGTGGGATTTGAAGCTGAGTGGCTTTGTAGATTACCTGGGGGTCCAGGGCTGTTGTAATTGCTTTGGGAGTCTTTGATGCTGCTAGCAAATATTTCCAGTTCTCTATGTCCAGGCACATGGAGGGGTTGTACTTCCTTATCTCCTTGAATTTCGGCACAGTCAGTGAAACATGGTGGAAATGGTGGCTGTCACTTCTGGACGTAGCTTAGCGGCCTGTGCAATATTCTTCACGTGTCCTGAAAAACGTAGCAGCACAGGTAGTGTCCTCCTTTGCCTGGGTCCCTGAGAAAGGATAAAACAGAGCCCCATCAGACCCACAAAGGACACCTAATGTGAGAAATAGACCCTGTCATTTGGAGCCACCGAAATTTGGGAGTTGTTACTACAACATGACCAAGTCCAGGGTTCCCCATCCTCAGTACTATGGACATTTGGGGGCTGATAATATTTTGCTTTGGGAGGCTGTCCTGGTGCTGTGGGATATTTAACGTTTTTTTGCCAAGTGTCTTGTTAGGGGCAAAAGTTGGGAATGACCTCCAGCCTTGCCTAACAGTCTGAGTATCCTGCCAGTCTGAAGCAGACCCCATTTCGGCATGATTTCTTTGTTTTATTTGTTTATTTATTTTGAAGTTTTTATTTATTTATTTGAGAGAGAGAGAGAATGAGCATGAGGGAAAGGGAGAATCCAAAGCAGAGTCCACGCTGAGTGCAGAGCCCGACGTGAGCTAGATCCATGCGATCACGACCTGTGCAGAAGCTAAGAGTCAGACGCTTAACTGAATGAACCACCCAGGGGCCCCTATTTATTTTAATATTCTGTTAGATTCTGCTAATACTTAGGATAGTCACATCAATATTCCTAAATAAGATTGGTCTGTAATTTTTTTGTTGTTCAGTTTTCATCCAGTTTCCATGTTGGTGTTATACTAACTTCAATAGCATTTTCCTTCCTTTGGTTTGGCTTGGAATAGTTTAAGTGGCCTTGGTATTATCTGACTTTAAGGTGGGAAGAATTTCTCTATGAAACCATCCACCTGGGAGGCTCTACAATTACTTTCCCTGTTTCTTCTGTAACGGCTCTGTTTCGACTTGACATCTCATTAGGAGCCAATTTTGGCAAGTTTACACACACACACACACCCAGAGAATTATCCACTTCATATAGGTTTCCTGATCTGTTTCATATATTTGTGGCCCAGGACTTTAAGAGCTGGGAAATTTTACAAAGAAGTCTAGATTTCCGGGGGCACTTGGGTGGCCCAGTCACTTTAGAATCTGCCTTCGGCTTAGGTCACCAGCCCAGGGTCCTGGGATAGAGCCCCTAGTTGGGCTCTCTGCTCAGTGGGGAGCCTGCTTCTCCCTCTGCCCCTCCCCCTGCTTACACTCTCTGTCTCATACACATAAATAAAATCTTTATTATTTTTAAAATTTTAATTGTTTTTATTTGATAGAGAGGGAGAGTGAGTGAGAAGGGAACACAAGCAGAGGGAGTGGGAGAGGGAGAACCAGGCTTCCCACCAAGCAGGGAGCCTGATGTGGCTCGATCCCAGGAAACTGGCATCATGACCTCAGAAGGCAGACACTTAATGACTGAGCCACACAGGCGCCCCAATAAATAAAATCTTAAAAAAAAAAGAATTCTATATTTCTGTCTTTTTTTTTTTAAAAAGATTTTTATTTATTTATTTTACAGAGAGCGATCACAAGTAGGCAGAGGCAGGCAGAGAGAGAGAGGGGAGGAAGCAGACTCCCTGCCGAGCAGAGAGCCTGACGCGGGACTCGATCCCAGGACCCTGAGATCATGACCCGAGCCGAAGGCAGCGGCTTAACCCACTGAGCCACCCAGGTGCCCTATTTCTGTCTTTTTAAAAAAAATTCTAAAGATGTGACAGCACTGGGCCCTGCCTTCCTTCTACTTTGAGACAATGGGGGATCTAGGTAAATAGCTTTCACTTCCTGTTTCTGTTCACCCCCACTATTATCTTATACCAAACTCCTGGCATATGAGTTTGTGATTCCTGAGATAAGAAGGAATTAGGAAGAGTCTCTGCTGTTCCTGTGGTTGTTCGGGGCTATAGTTTAAGGGATCTGAAAGAACAGATAGAAATCCAAAAATAGAAAAGTCGAATAACCCTCTCTGGGGCAGCACAGACTAGGGTTTCAGTTATCAGGAAGGACTTGCTGACCTCGAAGTTAGTGCTCAGCTTGTGACCCTAAAGCTTCAATTTCTATCAATAGGAAATAAAGCTTTTCCTTTCATTCCGCGTTTCAAGAGAATGAAGGAAGAACATTTAAAAATAATATTGAGGGGCACCTGGGTTGCTCAGTCATTAAGCAGCCTCCTTCGGCTAGGGTTGTGATCCCAGGGTCCTGGGATCAAGCCCCACATCGGGCTCCCTGCTTGGCAGGAAGCCTGCTTCTCCCTCTCCCACTCCCACTGCTTGTGTTCCCTCTCTCACTGTGTCTCTGTCAAATAAATAAACAAAATCTTCAAAAACAAAAAAACAAACCAGTTCTTATTAAAAAATAATAATAATAAAAAAATAATATTGAGTTCCCTTTCTCTCATTGAATCCTTACATGAATTCCCGTGAGGTGTCATTATGCCCATTTTACAGGCAAGGAAACAAAGTCCAATAGGTGTCACAAAGCTAAAGGATGGCAGAGTTGGGATTCGAACCTGGACCTCTCTTCAAAGCTCATGCATAGTTTTTCCACTATGCTAGACATTTCCAAACCAGGCTGTTCATCACTGGGGAAGTACTTGAAAAGTACTTACTTCCAGATCCAACCTCTGATCTATGTGAACAGATTTCTGCAGCGGGGCCCAAAAGAAATCTGTATCTTAAACAATGATTGGTGCAGTAATCTGATTACTGTCTCCTCTGCTAGATGGAAGCTCCAGGAATGCAGGGACCCTGTCTGTCTGATTCAGTGACACAGGACGGGGGCAAAGTGTGGGCTGTGTCATGGAATGTGCAAACTTCCCAGCTCTGACCCATGGGTCAGCTGGAAAGAGCTTATAAACTATCTGCAGCCAACGAGCCAGAGCAGTTCTCAAACTTTTTAATGTACATTTTAAGAATTGCTTGGGTTTTTTAAATTTTTCATCTTTTTCAATGTGCACGTTAGGGCCCCAACTCCAGAAATTCTATACTTGAGAAACACGGGTGTAGCTATATAAAATTTTCAGTGGCTTGCCCTTTCCATAGAGGATTCTGAAAGGGGTTGAGACAGTAGGCATCACAGAAAGAGAAGTCTGGGGGCGTGTGAAGACAGACTGCCCGTTTCACCATTTGGGCAAAGAATCAAGAGACCCGAGTGGATGTGGAACCCGAGGGGAGAGTGTCTGTGAAGGGGGCATCTGTCAAGGTGATGTGCCAGCCAGAGGGTTGTTCTTGGCATTAGTTACGTGCAGCAGAGAGAAGAAATCACTGTTCGCAACAATTAGGGTGTTTTTTGGCATTGGGGTTTGGCCTAACGCGGGTGTGTGTGATTGTATAGATGGTTAAATGTGACTGACCACCTGTGCTTGGGAGTCCGGCCAGTACACAGCACCTTGCTCACCAACTGTGAGCTTGCATGCGTTCTTGTTTTGTTTTAAAAATGGGGCCGTGACCACCTACCTGGAAAGATCACTATGATCACTGAGACAATGTAGGGGAGTTTGAGGGTATCTGCCACGTGTTGGGTGGCTACTCTTACCTAACTGCCTGCTGGACGGGTGTGCTTCTCTGTATCTCCAAGTCTCATCCAGGTTCTGGCTCAGCAAATGTTGAATTAATGAGTAAAGAACAAGGTGCTAACTTACAAACTCCGGGAAAATCATCCATCAGATACCACGTTCCGTAATTTACTTCAAATGCATGGTAACTTCTTACAGTGAGCATTCGATCCAGCAAAGGTTGGGGAAAGTTAAGGCCATACCCCAAGAATGCCCTCTTGAGGAGAGAAGGATAATAAAAATGTGCTTCTGGGAGATGATGTCGGTTTGATGGAAGATCCAATCCAACACAGGGGCGCCAGTTGAGCGTCTACTCTTGGTTATGGCTCAAATCCTGATCCCAAGGTGGTGATATGGTGCCCCATGTTGGGCTCCCTGCTCAGCATGGAGTCTGCTTAAGATCCTCCCTCTCGCCTACCACCCCTCCCAGGCTAGTGATCTCACTCTTAAAAGAAAAAAAGATACGATGCAATGTATGCAGAGGCTGCACCCAGCCCTGGGCTCCACTAGCCAGAGGCTGAGGGTCCTGCTAGCCAGGGCCAATGGGCAGGGCCTGAAGTTCTTGCTGACGTGACCTTTCTGCATCGGTTGTCATTATGCTCTCATTGGGAAGTCCCTGAAGACAGAGGAGACTCCCCTTGGTCCTTCACATGCCCGAGGCACTGACAGGTGGAGTGGTACCCACTCTGCAGCCAGAAACCTGGGTTTCTCGCCTTTTCCTTTGCTGCAGGTGGGCTGCATGATCTCCCCCGAGCCCCAGCTTCTGCTTGTAATACAGGGTTAATGTCTCAGTCTCAGGAGGTACTTGTCATCTGAGGTTCCTCCCTTTGCTCAAGGGTCCCCGCCCCCCGACCCCAGAACTCCCATCCCCAGTCCCACTTCGCTACAGAAATCCAACATCCTTTACATAGCCCCGTCTAGGGATTAAGCTCTCTGCCACACAACTCAGGAACCAGACTCTTGGTGACCAACTGCTATTCGCAGACACAGTAAGGGAGAAAGGAAAAAAACCACAGTATGGGGTTTTTTGTTTTTGTTTTTTATTTAGACATGGAGTTTTCCTTCCTTTTCATATAACTTATCTAATTAAAATATTCATCTTGGTAGTTACCACAAAAAAGTAACATAGAAAATTGTATTTACATTTTGGGACCAAAATACAAATGAAGAGCAGGATGATACCTTGCTCCTTTCCCTCCCACTTCCCAGAAAGAGAAAGCCCCAAAGAAACTGCTCATTACACCAAGGATCACAAAGGGTTAATTTGTCATTTGGTGATCTGTATGTAGTGTAGCACAGGAAAACAATTGCACACGTTTTCACAAATGAGACCAAAGGTTCAACATCGTCCTGTGTGTCTGCTCTGCAGCCACTTCAATAACCAGGTGAGAAGGTTGCTCAGAAATTCGGCTTTTCCTCTGCCCTCCTTACTCTTCTCACCAAGTCACATCCCTGATGCAGACACGCTCGGAGGGGGAGGAGGGAAAGATCTGGCTCTAAGCGAACAGGGCAGATCAAAAAACCTGTATGTGCTAAAAATGGGCGGCGATGGTGGCACGAACAAATGTGTCCTTCCTTCCCTCCCTGCCTAAAAACTCCTAATAAAGGAGATGAGATCCTGCACAACTGAATCTGCAGTAGGAAAAACTGGTTTCAATGACAAAGACTTGAACACACAGCTAAGAGACAAATTCGAGCTGGTGGACACCCGCAGGGAGCTATTCCAGGCCACAGCTGTCTGGCCCCGGCTCAGATGTTCACTTGGCTTTAGGGAAGAGGCTTCCTGATACCAGTTTTGCGGAGCGGGCCAGGGCTGGGGGTCAATGGTAAGACAGACAAGCAGGAGAGAGAGTGTTTTACCCAATTCAGAAACACAGCAGATGAAAACACGGCACTACTCGTGTCCTGCTGGGACAGGCAGCCTGTGCACCACGCACACCCGACACTGCAGCTTTGGCCGCACAGCGTCTCTGCTCGCTCTGGAATCTTCAACCAGCCTGAGGTCTGCGGGACGGTTAAAAGCAGTGGACTCCCTGTTCTGGGCTGTGAGGGAGCTGGTCAAAGGGACTCACTGCCAAGCTCCTGAGGCCATCCTGTGAACCATGCCCTCCGCCTACCGCTTAGGCATCTTAAGGACAGGCACCTCAAGTGTATATAGCACATCTATCCCCCTGGGTCACAACCAAGTGGGTTCCTACGAGACTGGTGCTCATCCCCAGCCGAGAAGGGCACTGACGCTGCCCTCCTAAGGGCTGATCTTGCTCCTGTGTCAGCTTGCAAGTGAGCCTCCCTTCCCAAACCTAGTGGGTGTCCTTGCGGTTCTCCCCCGTCCTGATACTATAGCTCAGATACTTTCCCTAAACTGGCTGTTCCCCCGCCTCAAATTCTGGCTTAAACACTTAAAAAGTAGAGAGCGCTTCATCTGCAAAGTTCTCTGCAAAACATAGCGAATTCTTGTGCTCTTTCCATCACATGATCTTATCTTTTAAAGAAAGGCAAAACAAAACCAATTTTGAACACAGCATTACAACTTTTAAAACCACTCACTTCTGCTAGCAGTTCACAGGGAACAGGAGATTAAAGTGCTGGCTTCTTAGACTTAGTTGAATGGAGGGTAGGGGCACAGAAAGCCCTGCCATGTGTGCTCCCCCTGCTGGGGGGAGAAGGAAAAACAGGGGAGGAAAAAAAAAGTCCCTAAAGTTTTGAATCAGAAATTGTAAATCGTAAAAATGTTGGGGTTCTGTGCAAATCGATCCCCCAAGGCTCTGTGTCCTCTAGTGAGCCTCTAAAAAGTGGGAACTGGCAAAAAGGATAGGGAAAAGACTCTAGACCTTTACAAATAACCTCCTTTAATAAATACTATTTCATGAAGAAGAAAGAGATGCACCTGCATAGGAACTCAAAGCAACACTGAGAAGGGCCTCAGAGGTGAGGGGTCGGCCTTGAACACTTCCGGTCTCTATATCGAGGCGCCCCTCCAGGACAGGCAGCCCAGGACCCACTCTTGGCCCTCTGTGCAGCAGGCACCACACAGGCTCTGAGGACGCCCAGCCCTCCCTCTGGACCAGAGTCCACGTAGGGAGGCTGATCTGGGACAGGGGAATGGCTTTCACTAGGTTTTTAATCTAATAATAAAGGACCCTGAAAATAAAAGGCTAAGTGTATGGTAGAGGATCTAAAAAAAAAAAAAGAAAAAAGAAAAAAGAAAAAAAAATACTGGGGTAATATAAATACAATCTGGGGGCAATATTTATTAATTAAAACTATGTCTTATAGTTTACAAAGAAGCTAATTAACAACAAAAGTATAATTGACCTTAAAATCCTCAGTAAGACTGAGGCTTCACATCTTCTTCAGAATTCTGAAGTGTTCTCCAGGCCAGGAGGCAGTGGCTGCGGCGCGCACAGGGGCAACACCTGCAGGTCGGGCCGGGTTCCGAGACCAAATGGTGCCTCCAAGCAAAGGACCCTGGTCTCCTGTGGAAGTTCCATTCCCAACCCCCACTGTCCTGGTACTCCTCCCCGCCAGTTTCGTCTCCCAGGCGAGTCCTCAGTTTATCGTCGAGAGAACCTGTTCTTGAAAGCTTTAATCGTCTTGGCCATCATTGGGGCAATTTCTGTGAGAAGAGAAATAGTTTAGACACACACTGTCAAGGCCAAGCCCTGCCGCTCCCGGCTCTGCACCAGCGGACAAGGGGTACGAGGTTCTCCTCTCCCAGCACAGCAGAAGAGCAGCACAGAGCTCGGCTTCCAGAGCGCCCACCGGACCCGAAACCATCCCCAGCTCTACCTGCGACCACTTCAGCAAGCCCTGGCTTGTGCAGTAGGCGGCAGAACTGGGATTCACTGCCTCCTGACTCTCACGGCCGTTCTCAGACATAATTTCACTCTGCCTCACCAACACCCAAACCAGCAAAAGGCAGCCCTCTCAGTCACCTCCACCCAGGGCAACAACAGGTCCGAGAGGAGCTCAAGGTAGAGCCCACCTAAGGACGCTGGCATGCCCTCCTAAGTGATTCACCGGAGCACAGCCAAAGCTCACGCCAGGACCTCTACCCGCCCCGGGACGCTGGTGTGAATACACAAGCCTGCTTTTAGGGGAGGAAACCCCCCTTAGAGTACTGGACATAGTCTATGGTAATAACACACTTAATAAAACACAAAATACATGCAACTAGATATAAAAAATAAATATTTGGAAGCTGGGGGTTATAGGTCATACACCCTCCAGAAAGAGGGTCGTTCAGCAGTTAACAGTAGTGGTTATAAACCCCACGTTACTGCCTGGTGAACAGACTTATGTTCTGGTTTAAGGAAAAAAAAAAAAGGCAGAGTGCCAAAATGAATATTCACTAAGATCGCTATCGGGAAGCTACTCGTGCATCAGGCACAGAGCGGGGGAAGGAGGCACCACCATTTAGAGAAGCTGCGGGCAGAGCCTCGCCCTGTTGAGCACGCAGAGCAGGATGCAGCGGCCGGGACCCCAAAAGCCTCAAACAGCGGTTCTGAGATCCCTGAGCATGAAGCCCGAGTTACTTACTCTTCACAGTCGGCTTCCTAGGATCGTAGGAAACAGTGCTGAGCACGGGAGCCAAGTGGGCCCCGCTGGTGCTCGGGCCGTCGTAGGCCGGCTCCTCAGGGCTGGTACTGAAGTTGCTGCCGCTGCCGCTGGCCGACGGGGCATGGCTGTTCCCCGAGGGGTACGGGGCCGGCTTGATCCTGCAACACAGCACCAGCGGGTTAGGCCCAAGTGTGAGAAATCTGCCCTCCGCACCAGCAGCCTGGGGCTGGCCTGTCTGAGGAAGACCCCATCCGCTGGCTTTGTGCAGCCAACCCGCGTGCCCCAGCTTCTGATGGTGGCACGGAGAGGGCGGCATCCATCTGAAAGTGCTAGTGCGACTGAGCTCATGCAGTCTCGCAGCAGCATGCTCTACTCTTGTTACTTTTGTTTTCAAGTAATCTCTACCAAGTCCATGACCCCGAGATCAGGGGTCGTATGCTCCAATGACTGAGCCAACCAGTTTAAATGGAGAAAGGGAAAGCCCAAGGGCGTGTCTCCCAGAAGCCAGGTCCTGATCTCCATTTCATCATAACCCGCTGAGCAGCAGGAATAATTACTGGCCAACACTGCAGTCACAGGCCTGGGGTGGGCCGAGGTTGGGGGGAAGGTGGGGACGGCGGGCAGTGTCAAGGGCTGAGCTGGCCAAGGTCGGCCTCCAAAATCCACTCCGCAAGGCCATGCTCTCACCCCCAAAATGAATCACTTCCTGCCCGTGGACTGCCTTGTAGGGCCGAATGACAAGGTCCTGGGCTCTTTTCCCCCGAGCACACAGAAACTTGAAAGCTGCCAAGAGCTTACCTAATTTTCTCAGGCACAGCTGCTCCTCCAGTTCCAAACTTCTCCTGTCTCCGTCGAACATCACGAGGCGGTTTGGCCACAGAGTTGACAAAGGCCATCTTTGCTTGTCGGCCTGATGAGAAATAGGGACATCAGTACCTCCTTTTTGAGTGGAGATGCTGCTGTGGTTTTACTGATCTATGCTATTAAGAGATAAAGGCTCTTCAGGTGCCCCCAAAGCCAGGGGATTATTAACCCTGAAAATCCCTCTAGATAGTATGTGTGGTGGCAGAAAATACAGCTTATCCCTGCCCTATTTCTGCACGAGCAAGACAGATTTAGGACCTGGAGGCTACCTCAGCCCGGCCTGCTAAGGCCCCGCGGTCAACAGGAGCCCAGGGCTCCATGTTTCACCAGCCCGCCCCGCCCTGCCAGGGTCCCCTCGCCCATCACCTTTGGGCTTATTGGCATGTGCAGATCTGATATTCTTGGTCAGCACTCGCAGCCGCTGCTCCCGGGCATCCTGAAGCCGCAGGTACATCTCCCGCCATGACTCATACTCTTCAGGCCTTTCTTCCTTAAAGTCTCGGTGACAATGAACTTTCCATAATTGATCTGTTTCTTCAATTAATACCTAAAATCAGAACCAGGGCATCATTTATATGCAAGCACTCTGACACAGCCCTTTTCCATCTTAATCACTTCGGGGTGACCACCTTCCTCATGGTTTTTTGGTCTTCACAGTAGTAGTGTTGTATTAAAATAAACCATGGTTCTAGAAAAAAAAAAAAATCACCGTATTTAAGAACTGTTAAATGTGAGGTGCTATACTGGCTGCTTTTGGGGGCTGTGGGGTGAGAGAAGACAATTCCTTTAGGAAACCATGACAGGGAGGACTGAGATGATGACACATCCAAAATGAGCCCTAGAACTGGAGACAGCCCCCTAAAGCAACCAAATGACTGTGTCCCAGCACAGTCAGAAAGACATTGGGTCACACCGGGATGTCTCTAGGAGACTCCTAGCAAATCTGTGTTTTCTTTCTTCTTTTTTTTTTAAAGTTGGGAGGGAAGGGGACAGAGGCAGATAGAGAATCTCAAGCAGGCTCCATGTGTAGCACAGAGCCCGACATGGGGCTCGAGCTCACATCCCTGAGATCATAATGTGCGCTGCAATTAAGAGTCGGCTGCTCAACCAACTGAGGCACCAGGTGTCCCTGTGCTTTTATATTCACCAGACGCCTGTCCCTGGTTCACAAAGCTCTGTCCTTGCCCTGGCTCCCAAGGCTGTGCTGCCCAAATTCTCCCCTGCCCTCTGTGACTGAGCAAGGGAAGGGTGGGCAGTGTTTCTCTGCTCCTTTTGAAGCCCATCTTGATTGGATGCCAGGAGCAGGTGCTAAAAATATGCATGTTGCCCGCAGGCAAACCAGCCTGCCCAGAACAGTGAAACCACCACTGCTGCCTGCCCTACACCCACTGCAGACTCGGAGGCGAGGCTAGTTCTGGAGACACGGGCCAGAAAATGGCCTTCCCTGTCCCAAACAGGATACTCACGTGGTTGTACTCCTCTATGCGGTATAGCTGATCAGGCGTACACCGCTCCAAAACAGGTTCAAGAACAGAATACGGGACACCACCCACTTCAAAGATTGCTGCAGAGAATCAAAGATGAAAGTGTTGAATATTGGCCAAGCAACCCAATGGTGAGGTCCCAGTGCCACAATGTATTTAAGAGCAGGACAAAAGCAGGTGACTTACAATCGATGTTGTTCTTAAGTACCCGGATGCATTGCTGGTGCAAGGTCATCATTTTGGGGAGATAGGCACATTTGGAGCCAGAATACACCTGCATCTTAGAATTCATTCTTCGTCCAGTGAATCCAGCTTCCTCCTCTTCCTGGGGTGAAGACAGCGCTACAGGGCAAGGAAGACAGGACTGCACGTTACAAAGGGCACTGAGCTCTGCAGGGAGAGCTCTCTCTCTCGCCCTTCCACGGCTTCCCAGTGCCCTTTCTCAAAGGCAACCAATGCTACCAGTTTTGTGTATTCCTCCAAGTCAGTGAAAAAATAAACAAATGTGCATTTTATTCCATTTTCACCAATAACACCCACTCTCCTTGTTCTTTCATTTACCGTATTCTAGAAATCATCCTTTATCAGACAAAGTCTGTCCACACTTATCACAGCTATAGAGGAGGCCACTGTGTGGATGAACTATAGTGATTGTCTCTTGCTGAGGCATACTTAGGTGGCTTCTAATTCTTGTGCTCAGAACTTTTTTTTTTTTTAAGATAAAAAGCTCATACAGAACGTAATAGAATAAAGGGCAGCTAGTAACAGTGCAGCTAAGATTTACCAAATGTGGGAAAACCCAAGTTAAGAGCTTTACCAGCATCATCACTTTTAACCCACTGAAGAGACTTGTGAGGCAGGTACCATTACCGTGCCCACTCCTAGCACATGAAACTGAAGTCTAAGGAAATTATTACCCCAGTTCATAGAACCTGTAGAAGCCAGAGCTGGGATTTAAACCCAAGCCATCAAACTCCAGAGCCGGGGAGGCTATTAAGTGCACCAAAATCTTAGGATATCGTGAATAAATTGTTAAAATCTTTTTCCGGTTAAAGAAGGATGCAGAAGATTAACCTTTTCGCTTTGGCGGGAAGGAGGACATCAGTTCCAGGGTAGGAAGTGGCCGGTAATTGGCCTGTATCATGGGTAATGGGAGGTCTGGCAACACTGGCAAGGCGTCCATGGGGACCTGCAAAGACAAGACCAGTGAGTGGACAGCCCCTATTTAAGAGCACAGCTCTCTGCCTTACAGCCCATTCCCAGCCGTGCAGACGAGGCAGACAACTTCACAAGCAGACCCAGGCTGGAGAGGGGCTGCCTACTAGGTCTGATACCACGGAAGGCAGAAGTGGAGAGACAGGCCCAGCATGATAGAACAAATGCAGGAAATACGCACCTTGGCGGCTAGCTGCCCTGCCAGAGAGGCCTGGAAACTGAAATTCAACAAGCCGCGTAAAAGCCAGCCAAGCTGAACAGAGGCAGGATAGGTCCTGGGAGCTCTACAGGGCCAGATGCTCCAGCTGGGACGCCCCCAAGTGGCCGAAGGGCTTACCTTTTTCAGCTTGGCTGAATTGGCTCCAGCTGGCTGAAGTTTCTCTGACTTGTTTTCATTCACTTTAGGTAATTTCTGAACTGAGTCCAAGTTTTTATTCGTGCTTTTCGAATCATTTTTTTTTAGTCCTTTTTCTCCAGGAGTGGTGGCTGAAGTTTTCACAATCTTTTTCTTTTTCTTCCGGGGCTGGTCATAGCTGAGGTATGACTCAAAAGACATAGTAGGCTGCTCAAATTCATCCTCCATCTCTGCCTCCTCGACCTTGGCGAGGGAGCCCACAGACTTTCTGTCTGAATGAGAAGACTTTACTTTCCCTTCTGAAGTCTTTAGGTTGTTAGAAATCCGGTCTTTCGTCTTGGGCAGCGGGTCTCCCACCCCCTTTCCTATGTCTAAGCTGTCGAGACTCTGCTTGTTTTTGTCCGTTTTGGTTTTCTCAGCATCTTTGTGCTTTGGCTTGTTTTTCAGGTGGTTGTCTGAGGCAACTTCCAAGGGTGGGAAAAACTTCTTCTTGGAGCTGCCCTCCTTCTCCTTCTCTTTCTTGCCTCCGCCGGAGGGCGGCTTCTCCTTTGTGCTATCCCCGGAGAGTGGCCTTCGGTTTTCCTCTCTGGAGACGGCCTTGTGTGATTTCTCTTTGCTCAAAGAGAACTTTCCATCTCCCCTAGCATCCACTGGACGTTTTTCCTTAGAAGATCTGTGCTCCTTGTTCTGACTCACGGCCCCTTTCCCGTGGGAATCCCCCACGTGTCGGTCCTGACTAATCCCCAGTCTGTCCTGAAAGGCATTACTATGGCCTTTCCCAGGTTTCTGGTGTGGAACAAAGGGCTCGTGGTCCTCCTCCAAGGATCTGTAATGGTCCATGGTCATCTGATGGGGACTGGCAGACGATGGAGGGGACTGAACATGGCCATAATCAGAAGATTCGTGGTCTGAAGAATAAACCGGTGACACTCTGTGGCACCTCTTTCTCTCATCTCTCCTCTCTGGAACGTGGGACACTTTGTGAGTTCTCTCGGGTTCTGAGAGTTTTCTGTGTTTTTTCTGCCTGTGATCAGGGCTATAGGATTGGCTACTGGAGGCTTTCCAGTTTTCCTGGTCGTCTCCCTCTATCTCTTCCTCCTTCTGAACTGCTTCCCTGGGGCGCTTTCGGGAATGGCTCTTCTCAAAGTCCTGTTCATCAGGCTCAGTGTTTCTACAATTAAAAAAAAAAAAAAGTAAACAGAGCAGACATAAATCTGTCTGGTGTAATCCTTGTTCAGAGGACAAAGTCACAGAACCTGAACTCACAAAAAGAGATGAAAAGGACGCAGAGTTAGAAACAAGGTCTTGGGAAGAGGATGAATGGATCCTGCTCAAAGATACTCAACTAAGGTTTGAGACTGGGAAAACTCAAATAATTAAAAAAACAGAAAATGATGCATTTAACTGCAGGACAAAAGGATCGAATATCTTTTTTTTTTTTTTTTCCCCTTAAGATTTTATTTATTTGACAGAGACAGACACAGTGAGAAAGGGAACACAAGCAGTGGGAGTGGGAGAGGGGGAAGCAGGGAGCCCGATGCAGAGCTTGATCCCAGGACCCTGGGACCACGACTTGAGCCTAAGGCAGATGCTTAACAACTGAGCCACCCAGGTGCCCCAAGATCAAATATCTTGAGGACATGAAAAATGTTTAAAAAATTTTCAACACAGAGGAGCCTTGGTGACTCAGTTAGTTAAATGTCTGCCTTGGGCTGAGACCATGATTCCAGGGTCCTGGTATCAAGCTCTGTATGGGGCTCTCTGCTCAGCAAGAAGTCTGCTTGTCCCTCTGCCCCTGCTCATGCTCTCTCAAATAAATAGAATCTTTTAAAAAAACTGGAAAAAGAGAATTTCAACATGGGGACATATTTAACTTGTTACCTAAAAAAAGGAGTGGTTGTTTATATAGTTTGTTCACAACTATATAAAAATGTCTTTTACAAAGAGGGTAGGGGGCCTGAGTGGCTCAGTAGATTTAGCGCCTCCCTTCAGCTCAGGTCATGATCCCTGGGGTTCTAGATCAAGCCCCAAATCCAGCTCTCTGCTCTCTCAAATAAATAAAAATCTTAAAAAAATAAATTTAATTAAAAATAAATAAAAAGAAGGTAGAAAGAAACATATCAAAATGTTAATAATGCTTATGTTTGGATGGCAGAACTGTAAGAAATTATTATTCTAATTCCTATTTTTTTGTATTTTTTAAAATCCTGTAATGATCCCTGATTACTTTTATAATCAAGGCAAAATAAATATTTTATTTATTTGTTTTTAAAGATTTTATGTTTTAGAGAGAGTGAGAGAGCATGAGCAGGGGTGGAGCAGAGGGAGGAGAGGGAGATGATCTCCAGCAGACTCGCGCTGAACACAGAGCTGGAAAGACATGGGGCTCAATCCCAGGACCCTGAGAGCATGACCTGAGCCGAAACCAAGAGTCAGACACTTAACGGACTGAGCCACCCAGACACCCCCAAAATAAATATTTTAAATAAGAAGGGTCTATAAACACTCCAAGTACCAGATTTAATCATGAAGTTGAACAAACCTACAGAATACTGTTCTCACCGTTCCACAGGAACCAGTTTCTTCCACTGGGCCACCAGATCCCTGGCGAAACTTCCAACATGCTCGTGTTTTCGCAAGCTATTTACTGTTTTCCCAACTCCGGTCTCCTGCAGATTTGACAAAAGAATTGTTACAGGGTTGTAGAACTTCACTCAACAACTTTCTAAGGAAATAAGGCCCCTTGCCTGGAGAAACTCCTTCCTAAAACATACCTTGCAAGTCTTAGTACAAAATTACTTTGTGTTTACGCCTCAAACCTCTAATGACACACAGTAGCAAAGCACACCAACCTCAGAAGTGGAAAACAGTATACTAAAACACTTCTACAACTATAACAATAAATAACAAGAGTGATTCCAGCAGGTGTCAGGCACTGATCAGAGAGCTTCTGCATACAAATCTCACGAGTCCTCACAGTAACTCTGTGAGGCAGGAATCTGGTCTGTTTGACATGGAAGAACAGCCTAAAGTCATAGAACTTGGATCTGAATCCAGGACTAGTTGATGCCAAAGCTAAATTTTTTTAAAATTTTAAGATAAAATTCATCATTTTAACCATTTTATTTTCAATTAGCAGTAACCACACCGTAGATAAACCTCATTGGCTGTAATACCGTCACTGTGCAAAGCTCACTTTAACCTTTTTAAAGTATATAGTTTATTGGTTTCCAAGACACAATATTGCACAACGATGACTACTAATTCCAGAACATTTCCATAACCCTAAAAAGAAATGCTGTTCCTCCCCACTTCCCCCACCCCTTACCATCCGTCTATGGATCTGCCTATTCTGGACATTTCACCTAAATAGAACCATACAATGGTTTGTCTGGTGTCTGGTTTCTTTCGCTTTCAAAGCCCATGCTTTTAAACTTATTGTACAATCTCTCCAGTGGGAGGGGGATGGAATATAGTTATATAATATCTAACAATTCTTACCGCAAGAATGTCTACTGTAATAGGCAAGGTGGAGAGTTTCTTCAAATATTTCAAGAGCTGCAGAGAGAATAAAATAAATGTTAATTTCTATAACCTCATAATCATTCACTGGAACAAATAATACGATGGTTAAGTGCTTACTGGGTTCTGTGTGTTGTACAGTAATAAGTATGATTATTATCTCTATTTTACAAGCATGAAAACAGGCTCAGAGAAGTTAAGTTACTTGCCCCAGGATGCAAGAAGGGCCAGAGGTCCTCAGGTCTGTGGCTTTAGATTCCCCGCTTTCAACTACTATGTAACATCGGGGAGGGTATGGAGGGTGAGGGGTGAGGGGAGGTAGGACTTAGAGACCCAAAGCTACCAACTCTAATAAAAGTCATCAACAACTATCATTGCTCCAGATGAGACAGAATTTCTGAGAAACATGTTAATTTAGGGAAATCACCTGTGAAAAGGAGAAGCGGTTTCTCTAGGAAAAGGGGTGTCCTGTTTCCAGAAAGAGTCACAGTTTAACAGAATTGGGGTTTGTTTTTGTTTTTATTTTTTTGATACAAGTGGGAATTTCAAGACCAATTTCAAGTTGGCGGAATCAGAGGTTTGCTGGTACAAATTGTGAACACAAAATGTCTGGGTAGATTAGAAAAGTGATCTGGGATTGGCCACATTTCCTTTCTAGAGTCGTAAAACTAGGTCAAAATCAGGAGTGCAGAGCTGTTGAAACAGAGTTCCGGAGTCAGAGACAGGCTTCAGTTTGGTCCTGTCATCTCCCTGCTGGTGATTTTGTGCAAATCATTAACCAGCTTGAACCTCAGTTACTTCATCTGCAAAATAGGAAATGATCCTGTCTCTTTACAACTTTACAAGCTGTGAGGATTCAGAGACAAACCACGTGCAGTCCTTGGCCATAGTGCCTGGAACACTAGAAAAGTTCACTAAAGTTGTTTTTTTTTTTTTTTTTTTTTTTAAAGATTTTATTTATTTATTTGACAGAGAGAGATCACAAGTAGGCAGAGAGGCAGGCAGAGAGAGAGAGAGGAGGAAGCAGGCTCCCTGCTAAGCAGAGAGCCCTATGTGGGACTCGATCCCAGGACCCCGAGATCATGACCTGAGCCGAAGGCAGTGGCTTAACCCACTGAGCCACCCAGGCACCCCTGTTTTTTTTTTTTAAATACATGATTATTAATCATTTCATTTATCAACTGTGAGCTCTTCAAATGTCTACCCTTGATCATCACCCAGACAGTCCCCAGCTAATTCCTACTTACTCCATTCCTACCCAATGGACTGGCTATGCCTCTTTTCAGGAAATGTTTACATGTGTAGAAACATACTTACCATTCAAGGAGTGGTGCAAAGTACAAATAGTTCAAAACAGATTAACTGTGACTACTTTCACATTTAAGGCACTAGATAACAAGATCTGTTCTTTTGCCATGTGCAGCCTGGGCTATAATTAGTATGCCATATTGCTATTAGGTGGAGTAGCAAATATGTTTTTCTGGTCATTCTACTTCAATAATTACTGAACTTCATCTCTACGCAGAGCAATTGGATCACAAGTGATAATCTCGTTTGGCTGGGAACAAATGAGAAGCCAAGTAGTATATCCAGGGAGTTTCACCTTCATAGCTGAATGAAAATTATCCTCCACTTCAAATCTGATCACCACCACCAACCAACTCAGGATAAAATGTATGTGTTTCTTGTCACTCAAGCTATGGGTGCAAAAATGAACGCCAATTCCTTTTCTTAGAGGAAAATTTAGGATCACTGTAAAGGTTAAAAATGGCTGATTCCGCTAATGCCATTCCCTGGAAGGCATTTATAGACTACCTACTGTGTGTCTGTGAACTATTTGTGACTACTGTGTGTCTGTGACTTACATGCGTTACCTTATGTCATCCTCATTAGCCAATTCGATAAAGTGGATATTTTTCTCCCCACTTCAGATATTGAAAAAGCCCAGTAAGGTTTGGTAACTTGACGAATGAGTTAGTAAGTCAGGTGTGTCCACAACAGCATGAACTACAAAGATGGGAGAAACATCCAGCACAACACTATCCTTAGAAAACAGGAAAAGAAAATAGAACAGGAGCTCATGTGCCTGGAAACAAAGCAGAGGAGCTCTTCCTCAGTATTACACTGCTGGATGGTTTAGAGTCCACAGAGTAAAGGAGGTCACCATGGGACTCTGTCCCAGGACCTCTACAAAGCCAGCATTTAAGGAGGGGCCAAAAGTCATGGAGGAAGTGTTCATCTCAAAGCCCAACACTAATTGGAAACATAAATGCTGCCTTTCTACTTTGCTTTAAGTTAGTGAGGGGGACTTGAAAGCAGACAAAACTAAAACCCTAGAGATTTCAAAGTGACTTAGCACAACATAAGAGAAAAAGGGCTTCAGAGCCTCTCTATTTTCAAAGAGGTTCAAGAAAGTACAAAGCAATAACAAGGTAAAAGCACTGTGCGCATCCTCAGGTAAGTGGGAACTTGCTGTTATCAAACCGAGGGACCAACTGCAGAGTTTGCAAGAACTGCTAACAGCTCATTGAGAAATGCCAAACACTGGCATGGTACATGCTCAGGAATCTCACGTGTCCTTTGCACTCCTTCAACCCAAAGAGCAAAAGATGTTCCTAATGTTGACCCCTTGTTCTCCACTTGCTATCAAACTGTGTTCCTCCTAGTTTTCACATTCAAAATATAACACAGGGCAAGTAACTCTACCACCCATAAAAACTGGTTTCCAATTAAAGAGTAGGAGCCAAGTGACCCTGGTCTGATACCTTTTCCCCAAGTAAGTCCAGATCATTGATGGACTTCGAGCTAAAACAAAGCCACAGTTAAATGCTGACACTTAATGCAAGGAAATCCACAAACATAGGTCTGGAATCAACCCTTTGGCTAATAATGGTTTGAAATCACGAGTTAGTTGCAAATTCATTACTGCCATATAATCATCTTGTAATTTCAAGAACAACCTGTGGGAGCTTGTTGGGTTAAAACAAGGCTGAGAAGAAAGCCGGTGTGCCAGCTTGCAGTTTTCCCTCTGCAGTTAGCTCACTTCTGAATGTCAACTACTGTGCTCTTTGCAAAAACGATCTCCCAACATTTTCTCATCTTTATAGCGCAAAACCAGAAGTTTAGGAGGATTTGCTCCCTGGCAAGTGAAAGCCCAAGCAGTCATAATGATCACTAATAATTCAAGTAGGATGAAATCCCAACGAACCTTTTCCTAATTTGAAATCTCATGCACATCAATTACTAGAAAGACTACTTCAAAATTTAAACTGTAATGGGAAAATGACTATAGATACTACCTGATCCTTTTCTTTTTTTTTTTAACTTATAGTATTAAAGACCAGACTGGTAGGGGAGGGAGTAGAACATAATACTGCTTTAAGGTTTTAAAAATCAGTCACAAACCTACAGTGTTAAGGAAAACCAACCAGTGCTCAAAAATAATGACCACTGGGATGCTGGGTGGCTCAGTCATTTAAGCGAATGCCTTCAGCTTAGGTCATGATCCTAGGGGCCTGGGATCAAGTCCTGAATTGGGCTCCTCACTCTCCAGGGAGCCTGCTTTTTCCTCTGCCTGCTCTGCCTGCTGTTCCCCCTGCTTGTGCAGGCTTTCTCTCTCTCTCACTTTCTCTCTGATAAATAAAATCTTTTAGAAAAAAAGTAATAACCATTTATTAGATTCCACAAAGGGTTATTGTAAAAAGAAACTTGTAAATGTGTCTGGCTACTAGGTACTGGAGCTGCAATGAAATATATAACAAAGAATGAAAAGTATTTAAGTTTTCAGATTTAAAACTAAAATGGCTTCCTGAAGAAGTGGCTCTAGTTATACACGAGAAGAGTTAAAAAGTGGCCTGATGGTGAGATGCTTTGCACAGCCTTTAGAAGTGGAGTGGGAAAACCTCATCTATGACAGGCTGGGAACAAGGTGAAGAGAGAAAGGAGCCCTTCAGGAAACAAACAAAAACCCTGTAAAGATTGGTGATTAATATCAACGGAGCACTTCCTATAAGCCTGGCCTTCCCCCTCTGACTTGGGTTCTAGGAAGAGGTGAGTGAGCTGTTTAAACAGATGGAGCAAAAAAACGTCCATGTCTGGTAAATGGATGAGAACTCAAATCTCACCGCCGCTTCACCTCGTCTGGCTCCCTCCATTACTTCCTCTTCAGAAGGCACGCTGGGGCTCAGAGATCCAACTCTCTCCCAAGTGCACACTGAGCCAGAGTGCTCCCAGAGAATGTCTAACACCTAAGTGTTTTCACCAGTGTATTTCGATAAAAGAAAAAATTCTTAACATCCAGACACCGAGAAGCTGGATAAAACAAAGTCGGGAAGGAAGAGGAAAGCGTTCAACTTAACAAAAACAGTTAAAAAAAAAAAAATTGGAGTACAATTAAAAATGGTTGCCCATCACTCGCAGCAACGAGAAAAGGTAGCTCTTACCTTTCTATCAAGGCCGAAAGGAAGTCGAACTGCAACTTCTAACCTTTTTTGTTTTGGTTGTTCCGACTGCAACCCAAGTTTTAAGGTGTACGTACAGCTAGGGGACGTGAGGTTTATTCTGTTTTGTTCTGAAAGGGATCTACTGAGAAAGCGAAAAGGTCCACGTTCCGCGATCAAGTCGGAAAGCCCTAAAAACGTCTCTCCGAGACGCAGGACCGCACTCCGAGCCTAGACTCCACCGGAGCACAGCAGAACCCCGCTCCCTCTCCTCGGACGAACATCCGAAGACACTAAGCCAGCAGGCGCGTCGCTCGCAGGGCGAGGACCAGCTCCAGCGGGCTCGCCCGCGGGAAGCAGCTGGCCCGGGACGCCGAGGGAGCGGCTCCGGGGGCCCGGGAGGCCCGCCGCGTCCGCACGGGGCGCGCCGCAGCCGCCGGGAGCCCGCGGGCGCCCCCATCCCGGGCCCGCCGGGAGCCCCCCGCCCCCCGGCCCCGCGCGGGCAGCGGCCCATGGCCGCGAACTTGCCGACCCAGGCCGCAGCCCGGCGGGGCCTGGCTCCGGGTCCGAGCCCCCGCGGCCCCGGCCAGTCGGGAAGGGGCCGCGCCCGGGCCCGCGACCGTTAGGGGGCCGCGCCGCGGCCAACGCCCGGCCCGCTCCGCGCTGCGCACTCTCTCACCTTCTTCGGGTCCGGGTTCGCGGCCAGGCGCGCCTGCAGCTTCTCCACAACTTGGAGCGCCGACTCCGCCGCCATCGCTGTCACTGGCGCGGCCTCCTCGCCGGAACTGGGCTCGCGTCGCGTCCTCGGGCCGCAGCTCCGCCCTCCGTGCATCCCCGGCGGAGACGGAAGCGACTGGCCCCTTCCGGGCCTCGGCGGCGGCGGGGCGGGGCGGGGGGCGCGGGGCGCGGGAGAGGGAGGGGGCGACCGGCTGCAGGCCCCGCCCCCAGGGCCAGGGGAGGCGGGTGTCGGAGGGTGGGGGACCGGGTTCTCCGCGGCCGCTCGCGAGGAGCTGGGACGCGTGGTGCGGGCGCGCCGGCTCCGCGCTAGCCGCCGCCGGACCGCGCAGCTTCGGTCCTCGGCGCTCGGAGCTCACGCCGAGCGGACCTCGCCGCGGTCAAGACCGAATGCGGCCCCCGCGCCGGACACTGGCTCTATCAGTCCTGCCCTCGCCACGCCCTGCCCCCCACCTGTCAGCGGGTCTGGGGTCCGCCAGCCCGCAGGGAGCGGGCCGAGGGGAACCGCAGCGACCACCCGGGCGGAGCGCACGGAGCGCCAGTGGCTGGGCTGTCTTATTTCACCCTGAGCGCAGGGTGAGATGAGTTCTGTTGTCCCCGTCTTACAGATGAGGAAACAGGCTCCGGAGCCCCAATTAACCTGTATGTGGTCACCCAACGGGAAAGAGATGAACTTGGAATTTGAATCTAAATGGTTTAGGTCCACTGTGAGGGCCCATCTCTGAATTGGCCCATCTCTGATATTGAGGGCCAGAAGGAGAAAGGAATTTGTTAAAAGTCAAACAGCCTAGCTGCGTGAGATAATAGTGACCGCCTGTGTCTATGTGTCTCACTTTCCCCCAGAATAGTGTCGGTACATAGGTGCCAAATAAAAACATCTTGAGTGAACAGATGAATGACTGTTTCCTCGGGCCCGAATCACACCAGCCCAAGACATCATCCTAGAAGCATTAAATAATACTATAATTACTGGTAAAAAAACAAGGAAACAGTTGAAAACTAAAAATGTCAGCATTGATTACATCTGGATTAATTAGATCAGATTAGATCCTAATCCAATCTCCAGCAGCAACTTGGCAATGTACTTAGCCTGACCTCTCACCCTCTAGCCCAATGAGGGAAAAAGCCCAGAGATTCTTCCAGATCCTAGTTATGGGCAAAGGAGGGGGGGGGGGAAATATATATATATATAGTAGGCACTCTCTATATATACATATATAGTTTCTTCGAATGAGCTTTCATTCACTCACTATGCGGAGAAGCCCTCCCAGCTGTGCTCCCACCCCTCAGCCTGGCATCCCTCCCTCTGCAACTGACCCCTTTCAGAATCAACTGATTCTTCTGTTTCTCAAGTGCAGTGACCAACCTGTTCAGTATTAAATCTGCTGCACAGCACAACAGAGATGATATAATCAATACTGGATAAAAAGTCCATACAAGATTAATGACCACCCACTTGATGCCCTAAGACTCAATCGTGGGGTGTAACAGAAAAGACATCAAATTCGGTGTGAGGAGACTTGGATTCTGGTCCCGGTCCTTGAGTCTCCCTCTTTTCCACAGCAAATGCTTTTATATTTTAAATTCCTTCCATTTTGAAAATGTACCTTTGGTGTAACGAAAAAAAAAAAAAAAACCAGGCCGATTCTTGAAGCAGAATTGCTGACTAACCGACCTGGCATATACTTGGAGCACATGGAACATTTTGCGCATGTTACCTAGGGAGATCTCAACAACCAGACTGAAAAGAAACAATGCATGCTGCTAGGGATGACTGGGGAGGGCGCACCCCACTCCTCTGCCCCGTCTGTGTCAGCCCAGGCCAGGCTTACCTGCAAAGTAAAGAACTCTTGTGCTTGAATATATCAATACTTCTCTGGTTAGTAAATTATGTGTCATTCTGATTAAAGAGAAAGTTTTGAACCCGTCCTAAAAATGGTATTCTGCATATGTTCACTAGGGATTACCATTGCAATCCTTGGTTTATACAGGGTGTTGAACACCAGAATGAGGGGCGCCTGGGTGGCTCAGTGGGTTAAAGCCTCTGCCTTCAGCTTGGGTTCTGATCCCAGGGTCCTGGGATCGAGCCCCACATTGAGCTCTCCACTCAGCAGGGAGCTTGCTTCCTCCTCTCTCTCTGCCTGTCTCTCTGCCTACTTGTAATCTCTGTCAAATAAATAAATAAAATCTTAAAAAAAAAAAACAAACAAACAAACCCAGAATGAGTTCCCTAAAGTCAGAGGCTATTTTGTCCATCTTAGATCAGCAACACCCAACACACAGGTGACATTCCATGAAGGTTTGTTGAAAACTGAACTAATTATTATTAAACTAAGACCAGCCCAGATTATTATCTGAAAACTTTTGGGGGACTCCCTAGCTCTCTTACCTATACTATAGATCCCCCGTGAGAGGAATTAAAAGACCCATCTTATTCTGCCCAGAAGGCAATTTAAGGTTATACTGTGGGAGAAAGATGGGAATCTTCTGCTAGGCACACTTTGAGTTTTTGCAACACGTAGGGTCTGCTTTTATAATGAAAATAGATTTTTTTAAAGATTTTATTATTTTTAAGTCCTCTGTACACTCAACGTGGGGCTTGAACTTACAACCCCAATATCCAGAGTCATATGCTCCACCAACTGAGCCAGCCAGGTGCCCCATCATGAAAATAACTTAAAGGTATTTTAATTTTGGAAAAGAGCAATTTCGGGCTGACTGGTACTGGAGTCATTTAAAACACTGAAAAACAAATACACAAACAAAAACACCCAAATATCTTGTCCTCAACAGCAGAGAGGAGTCCTTGCTTTTCATGGAATGGTTAGGGGAGGTTCCATGGGCTGAACCGTGTGTTGAGGGAGGACGACTGATGGATGGAGGGCTCCCCCTTGCACCTCTCCTGTTCTGGGTCCTGCCACTCTATCTTACTAGGGAAGCAGCATCTGAGGTTGGCTGGATGGTGAGTGTAAAGGATGGAGGGGTGACGCTCGGTGACAACCTGAGCCCCAGTTCCCAACTCTAGAAGTGCTAACAGTGGCTCCCGGTCAGGTTCCCTACATTGGCAGAGACTGTTTCCTCCTACTTTATATATTTCGTGTGAAGTTTATTAATGTGTTATGTTAAGCAACTGGTATACAGTAGGGTCCCCCCCCTTTTTTTTAAAGGAGCAATTATTGGGGGAAATTCATTGCTTTGGTTAAGAGAATATTGCATTCTGCCATAAAGGAGAATATAAAACCCTCCATCTGGGCAGTTTCATTCTGCACAGCTGTAGCCACTGTTTTCTTCCCCAATGGCTCATTTTTTTCTGAATTGACTACATTCATCTTTGTTCCACATCCTTCGAACATGCTCAGCTGGTTATGTACTTCGGGATGGCATCTTTCTTGGTTTCACAGGCTGGATCTGCCTTCCTCAAATACAGCAATGCAAGTGGAGAGCCCCCTCCAGGAAATGGTCTAAGACTGGAAATCCACACCTCTCACAGACTGCCTTGAAGGTGGATTAAACCCTCCACTAACAATGTAAGAATACCAGGCCCAGAAACTCTCCGAGGCTCTCTGTCTACGAGGGCTGAGCAGCATTCTGTAATGGCCTTGGAGAGCAGTCCGCGGAGACTCTGTATTTCCCAGGAAAAGAAACTACCCTAAAAAATTTAAATTAACATGTATATAGTTTGATATTTTTATACAGTATGAATTTATATAAACTGTATCTAGGTAGTAGCCTAAATGCCTCTTCTTAGCTCTTGATTTTTGTTAGAGCATTTATCGCAATTTGAAATTACCTAATTTAGGGCTTCATGTGTTTATAATCTCTTCCCATTGTGTAAATTCCATGAGGCATTGCTGTGGCTGAAACAGTACTTAGAGCACAGTAGGCACTCAGTGAATACTGACAGAGCGGCATGCAAGCTTCACCTCCCAGCACCACCGTCTTGTAGATTGAGATTGTGTATGAACATACCTGGCAGAGAACTATCGACCAATAATGTCATCTTTATTAATCCTCACGATACATTTCACAGAAGAGGACACTGGTGCTTAGGAAATGTAAGTGCACCTGTGCCCTCAGCCCCCGGAACTCAGAATGTGGTTGCAGTCTTTGCTGAAAATGCCCTTGGAAGGAAGTTGTTCAAAAATATGTACACCAAAGGCAGTGAGCCTGGAACTGCCAGGGCCCGACACTACAGAGAGAAAGGGGAGGAGGGCAGGCGGTGAGGAAGGAGGAACACTCACTGACTGGATTAAGTCTGGATTGATTAAATTATAAATAAATAAAACCCACTGGGTTAAGTAGAGATTAAGAAGGCAGCACCACTGCTGCCACGGCAGGGTGGGGCTGGGAGATCTGCTCCTTGCCTTCTAGGTGGGTGGGCCCAGCTCTGTGTTACTCTTACACCCGCCACCTGCCAGCAATCTTGTGAGGCTTCTTCAGGAGGGAGCAGGCAAGGCTCCAAGAGGCTGAGCAACTAGCTCGAACGTGGTAAATGACAAACCCCACATGGGCTCTGCTTAGCTCCAAAGCCTACCCTGGCCTGCCTACGTGTCTGAATACCTAATGCTGGTCACCTCTCCTCCATCCCTGACTCACTCCCTGCCCCTGGCCAGCCCTGGTTCCTTATCAGTTAACTGAGGAGAGCTGATCAAAGCGACGGCAACGATGATGATGATAAAAATCCAAATTCTTGGCACTTGCAAAATGCCAGGTATTATGCTAAACAATTTGCATGAACTATTAACTTTATCCTTATTCCTACAACAGATCTCATGCACTCTCCATTTCACAGATGAGAAAACTATGGATTTAGACCTACAAAAGGTCACAGAACGTGTAAGCCGCAATGTCAGGCGTCAAAGCCATGTTTGTCCTGCAACAAGGCTCAAGCTCTTTGACCTCACTGCCCGTTGTGAGAGAAGCCACCTGGGAAGACACCATCCAACTGACACACTTCATTCATTCAATCAATGAATTTAGATTTGGTAAGTATGCTGGAGTGGAATGGGAAGGAGGAGATGCATTTTGATGAGGAAGGCAGATTAGGAAGGTCTTAGAGGCCATGGCAAGGAATTTGTATTTTACTGTAACCTTTTGAGGATTCAAGGTAGGAGAGTGTTAAGACCTATAAATTAAGTATTTTAACACTGTAGACAATGTGCCAAGAGTTAAGGACTACAATTAATCAGATATTGTCCTTTAAAACAAACTCCTCAATCCCTTTTAAAAGTCACTCAAGGGGCACTTGGGTGGCTCAGTGGGTAAAGGCCACTGCTTTTGGCTTGGGTCATGGTCCTGGAGTCCTGGGATGGAGCCCCCCATCGGGCTCCCTGCTCAGCGGGGAGCCTGCTTCCTGCCCCCCTGCCTGCCTCTCTGCCTACTTGTGATCTCTGTTTGTCAAATAAATAAACAAAATATATTTTTTTAAAAAGTCACTCAAAAAAATAAATAAAGTCACTCGATTGGGGCACCGGGTTGGCTCAGTTGGTTAAGTATCTGCCTTTGGCTTAGGTCATGATCCCTGGGTCCTAAGATCAAGATCGAGCCCCACATCAGGCTCCCTGTTCAGCAAGGAATCTGCTTCTCCCTCTCCCTTTGCCTGCTGTTCCCCCTGCTTGTGGTCTCTCTCTCTCTCTCTCTGCCAAATAAATAAATAAAATCTTTAGGGGGGAAAAAAAAGCCCCTCAATCAGAAACCTTATCTAATCACCCTATATAAAATAGCACATGCAAAGACGCACACACACATCTGTCACTATTTTCAAAAAACTTACATCCACCTGGTATACTTGTATATAGTGTTTCTCTTTCTCTACCCTTAGAATATAAGTTCCATAAAAGCAGGGTCTTGTGTTCACTGCATTACCACCTAGAATAGTGCCTGGCACACAGCAGTCAATAAATATTGAATGAATACGTAAGAAAGGTACATTATACCTCCCCTAAAATACAGTCAACATTTGTCCAGGCTTGTTCCTCTCCTCAATGCTGTATAAATGCTGGTTTCTATTCTCACCACTCTACTGGAAACAACTTTTCTAAGGTCGCCAGTAAAACCCCAGTTGCAAGCTGTTGTTCTGGTGGCGGACCTCTCTGCTACATACAGCTGACATTGGGGATTTCTCCTCTCTGGGAAACGCCACGCTATGGGCTCCCATGACACTTCTCTCTCCTGCTTCTGTTCCTTCTCTGTCTCCTTAATGGTCTCCTTTCCCACCACTTCTGTCCCTTAAATGATGTAGTTCCTCTGGGTGTAGTACTGGGCCTGCTACTTTTTTCATACTATAGTCCGGGTGTTCTCAACCTCTCTCAGGGTTTCTACCACTCTCTATAGGCGGGTCATTCTCAAATCTATAGGTTTAGTCTCAAACTTTAGAGTGCCCGGATGGAGTTCTGAATTTGTTGGGATGGGCATTTCCTCCTGGATGTCCCCCTGCATGGCCCTGTGACTCAGCAGATTCAAGGTGGAAACTGCCATCTTCTCCTTAAACCTCCCCTCCTCGCCCTTCTCCTCCTAAGAGCGCTTGAGGCAGAGATGACTAAGAGCACCATTGCCCCCTGGAAACTCCAACACTCCTCTGCAGGGGAGAGCAGAGACCTGTTCTCGGGCTGGGAGGATCTGTAGCAAAGCACAGCCACCCTAGCTACTCTACCAGAGGGCTTACACTGTCAGCTTCCAGGACTGTCTGTACCCAATAGCTCTGTTCCAAAACCTCACCCTGCTGTTGTTGGGTATCTCAACTGCAAGATGTACAGAAGTGACCTTATCCACCCACCCCCTTCTAAATTTGCGTTTCACCACATCTACAGCTGGAACCACCATCTACCTTCAGTCTTCCAGGCTAGACATTTGAAAGCCATTAAAAAAATATATTTTATTTATTTATTTGACAGACAGAGATCACAAGCAGGCAGAGAGGCAGGCAGAGAGAGAGGAAGGGAAGCAGACTCCCCGCTGAGCAGAGAGGCTGATGCGGGGCTCGATCCCAGGACCTTGAGATCATGAACTGAGCCAAAGGCAGAGGCTTTACCCCACTGAGCCACCCAGGCGCCCCTGAAAGCCATTCTTGATTCCCCTTTTCTCTCCTACCACATCTCATTAAACACAGTGATTTTCATTCCCAAATGTTTCTCAATTCCATCCTCTCCTCAAAATCCCTGCCATGGTCTTTCTTGGGCTCTTAAATGATGTCCACTCTCTCAGACTTTCCAGCGGCAAACTTCTCTAACGACAGTAGAGACCTCTCTTGGGGGGGGGGGGGGGACAACTTTTAGGCAGAGCACGGCAGGCAAAACGACCTAGCAAGAGTTTTGTTTTCAGAGCTTCTTTTTCTGTCAAATGATTTATACTTTTTTTCCATCTTGACATAAAGTTTCCTTTTTTTTTTCTTTTTAAAGCTTTTATTTATTTATTTGAGAGAGAGAGGATGAGCAGGGGGAGGGAGAGGGAGAAGCAGACTCCCCACTGAGCAGGGAGCCCGATGCGGGACTCTACACTATTTCTTTTCTCTGTGCCTCTGCCCGAGCCAGTCCCTCCACTTGCACACCCACACACTCTTAAGGCTCAGGCCGCCACCTTCAGGAAACCTCCCTGCCGTCGGTCCCCCAAGGCTGCTGTGGTGCTCCTCGTCAGTCCTTCCCTAACACGGTCAGCTTCTCTGTTCCCATGTTTGCATCAGTCTCTCCTGCTAGCCTGTGAACTTCTTTGGGGCAAGAACTGGGGTTTTTGTTTTTGTTTGTTTTTTAGTTGAGTCCAATAGCCTCTCCCTAGCACACAACAGACCCTCGGCTAAGCTGTAGTTAACTGAGTAAGGGAATGAATGAATATGGACCAGGAAGAGAGGGCTAACTGCAGTGGAGGGCCAAAGGAGGCTTCAGAGAGGGACCATTTAATCTAGCTCTTGAAGGATGAGATGGAAGGAATTTGCCAGGGGGAGAATGAGTGGAAGAACACTCCCGGAGAGACAGCAGCAGGTATAAAGGCACTGGGGTTCTGACAGAATCTGCAGTAGTGGAGGAAACGGAAGCATGGCTTGCATGGAGAGTAAATGAAGGAGAGCCAAGGGAAAAGGCAGTGCTCACGGGGTACTTCCCCTTTGCTTCAATCTTGACCAAGACACCCTGAAATTGATAAACACATCCACGGCTACTTCCAGTGGTATTGTGAGAGGGCCTATTCTTCTACCTTAAAAACAGAAAGCAGGTCATCTGAGCACAGGTGCAAAACCAGCCACACAGAACACAGAACCACCATGTTCAAACCAGCATGACCTCCAGCCATACAGAACCACTGTGTTCAAACCAGCGTGACCGCCCTGCAGCCCTCAAGGAACGTACTCTCTAGAGAAGTTGTTATGTATGTAACCAAGAATCAGAGAAACTGCCACCACAGAGACCAGGCTTGATCAGCAAATCAAATATTGGAAGACCACTCAGGGGAACAGAGATGCCTAAGACAGGTTGGCTGATTCAGAGTCACCCATGGGCCTAGATTCCTCCCTGCCAGGTAAGAGGTCCCGCTGACCTGGAATGAGGGAATACTAGTTACAGTAACAACACCAGGAAAAATCAAACGGGAGACATAGTATTATTATTATTTTTTAAAAGATTTATTTATTTATTGGACAGAGATCACAAGTAGGCAGAGAGGCAGGCAGAGAGAGGTGGAAGCAGGCTCCCCAGTGAGCACAGAGCCCGATGCGAGGCTCGATCCCAGGAACCCAAGATCATGACCTGACCCGAAGGCAGAGGCTTTAAACCCACTGAGCCACCCAGGCGCCCCGAGACATAGTATTATTAACATAAGTGAATGCTTTATATGCTTTCTCTTTTGTTGTTGTTGTTTTGTTTTCTCATTCAAAGGACAGTCTCATGAGTCAGGTTATTACTGTCCCCACTTTACAGAAAAAGAAACTGAGGCTTGGTGAGTTAACAGAAACCACTGGCAATGGAACCCAGGTCTCTGGCTGTGAAAACAATGTCTTTTCTACTTCACCACAGACAAGGCTTCACTCTGCCTGAGCGATGAAGGAGGGAGAACCCTCTGTGTGGTGGGGAAAGGGGCACATTCAATTCCGGGTGTTAATGGGAAACACCAACTCCTGAGGGAGCACTCACCTCTCAGCCTTATTATCCTCAGGCTCCTGTTAGGATAGTTTCTATGCTAATAATTATCAGAGATCCAATCTTGTCCTCTCTCAAGTGCCAATACTCCTTTCAAAAGATACTTCCCTAATCACCTAAAAGAATCACAGCTCCCTTAGCGGTGGTCAGTTCCTCTTTTTACTTTCTGGTCTTAACGGGCAAGACACAGATAAGTCCTTCTCAGTCTGTTTTCTCCTCAAAGCAGAGGAGTTATACTTGTCGAATAAGTTGATAGCTAAATCAATAATACTTGTGTCAAGAACAGCAAAATAAAGAAAGAAATATCATGCTCTTGAAATAGCCCTTGAGGGCGCCTGGGTGGGTTAGTCCATTGGGCAGCTGCCTTTGGCTCAGGTCATGATCCCAGGGTCCTAGGATCAAGTCCCGCATCTGGCTTCTTGCTCAGCAGGGAGCCTGCTTCTCCCTCTGCCGCTCCTGCCTGTGCTCTTTCACTCTCTGACAAATAAATAAAATCTTAAAAAACAAACAAAAAGAAATAGCACTTGATTCATTCAACTCTTTAGTGAGTCCCTACTCTGCCGCAGCGACTGTGTTTGGTGCTGGGTGTCCTAAGAGGGACAGACAGACCCCAACCTACACAAGGAGTCCCGTCTAGCAGGTGTGATGTTATTCAAAAGAAAAATTCCATGAGGGAAGCTCTGAATCTATCAGCAGCTAGAAGACAAGCCAAGGACTCAAAACAAAAATTCTACTGAGGAAGAAGAAACACCTACAGATACATAAAAAAAGATGATCGATCGTAGCAGTAATCCAGGAAATGCAAATTAAAGCCACAATGAAATGCTATTTCGAGCCCAACGTGAGTCAGTACCTGATGGGAATGGCAGGCTGGCAGACCTGAGGTGACGGGACGGTGAACGTGAGCAGGCACCGAAGGAGCACGGGGAGAGCAGGCACTCGGTCACTATTTTGCCAGCACCAACACAGGAAAGCTAGAGTGGAGATGGCAAACAGGAAGCTCGAGGGCTACGTACAACTGGCCGCCATGTTTTGTTTGCCCTCACTGAGTTTACAATATCAACATTTGCCAAGAGGAAAAATCAGAGAATTTCACAACTTCTCTCCAAAAATGGTAAAATCTGGCAGGTCTTGGGCCAGTCTCCACCAGGTATGTGCCGGAGCTGAGTAGCGGCAGAAGTCTGCCTTCTCACCGCATCCCCACTAGTCCCTCAGCCTCTGGCACTGGGGCTGCTGGGCCCACTTCAGTTACTTTGAGCTCTGAAATCAGTGAATTGTGCTGCCCCTTGACTGGAGATTTAATGGGATCCACTCTCGGGGACAGAATCCAGAAACTGGGATTACCAATTCTGCAACGGGCCCAGGAATTGGAGCCAGAGACAACTTCTTCAGCGAGATATTTACTTACTATTATCCCAAATCCTTACAACTTTGCAGGAAACCAAGGCTCAGAGAAGTGAAAAAATTGCTCAATGAATTGCAAAGCTGGGATGCAAACTCAGGAATCTGATTTAGGGTTTAAACCCTGTTAGGAGCTGTGCAAGAATTACATCATTTAATTCTCACTTCAACTCTGTAAGATGGGGACAATCATGATCTTTATTTGACTTAAGAGAAAATGAAGCCACAGAAAGGCAATGACTTGTCAAAGGTCACAGAGCTAGTAAGAAGAATGGGGCTGAGCCACAAGGCCTCCCTGTAGAGCCCAAATCTCAGGGCTACATGAGCAGGTTTCTGGAGCTTCGGGGGATCACGTCCCTGCCTCCCAAGTCTCACCAGTTCAGTCTTCGGGATCACCACTGCTCACAGGTCAGTGCCTGCCTTTCAAGACAGAAACACTTTGTGTTTGCTTTTACTACTAAAAGGGGACACCGCATACCAACCTGCAGCGGGCTGTCTGCCGTAACACACCACGGAGCACTTTCCATATCGGCATCGGTCCATCTCAGTGGAAATACGGTGAATTATTTAACTTAGCTCCTTATAAGCACTTAGGTTGTCTCCCGTTTCTTCTTATTTTATTAAATGATATAGTAAACACCCTGTTCACCTGAATTTGTGTACACTTGAACATTTATTTCTGTAGGATAATTCCAAGCAGAATTATGGGGTCAAGGTCATGCCTATATAAGATTTTGATAGACGCTCTCAAGTTTCCCCCCAGAAAGGCTATCGACGTACATTCATTCCCACCAACAACATACGAGAGCCTGCTTCCCACGCTCCTGTCTCCACCGGGTATAGCTCTCCGTTGCTTTCTCTGCACCACACTCAAGCTGCCTCCCTACGGCTGCCTTGTCATTTTTGTAATCAGTTCAGTTTCACCAGTATGATTACAACTATAAAAGGAGCAAAACAGAATCATCTATGTGTAGTGAAACGGGGGAGGGGTGCAGGAAACACACCAGAACAAGGGCGGCGACTGGATTACATGGGTCTGAACGGATTAGACTTTTTTCCCCAGTATTTTCCAAATGTTCTTGCATGAGGTTTGCTTAGATGACAATAGGGGGAAAACTTCTCCCTTGCTTCCCCCTTATTAATTTTTTAAAGAAAAGAGGCCCAGAGTGTGTCTTAGGGATGGCATGGAGGAGAGGAGCTAGGGATTGCTCCCTGTGAGCAGGATTTTGTGGAAGAAGTGTCATCCCCTCGCCTCAAGTGGACAGGATGGGTAGTGACAATGGTGAAGAAGAAAAGGAAGTGGCTGGAGCTATACTCAAGGCCTGAGGCAAGAGGAAAGAGATTAGGAAAAGCCTAGAGCTTAACAGTCACTCAATGTTAAATCACACTTAACATTATTCACCTAAATTGCCCAAGCCTGATGTCAGTGGCCTGTCCTAGATTCTTACCCAACCCCCCACCCCCAGCCACCAGATCCTGCTGACTCTATCTTCCTAGCCTCTCTCCAAATCCTTGAGTTGAGGCTCTTATCCTCTCTCACCTGGATCACCAAAATAACCTCTCAACAACCACCACCTTGGCCCCCAGCCCCATTCATTTCCCATAGAGCTGTCATTTCAGAGCAATTTTAACATACAAATCTGGTTTTGGGTAAAACCCTTCCCTATGGCCTGCAGTCCTGATTCTCGGTCCCGGCTACACATTAGAATCACCTAGGGAGTTTTTCAGATGACCCCAAGGAACCAAGTCCCCATATGCTGAGACTCAGACTAAACTGGTTTGGGGTGGGTCCAGATTTTTAGTTTTGTAAAACCTCCTCCCAGGTGATTCTAACGTGCAGCCAGGGTTGAGAACCACCGGGATCCATGGTATAGATCACAGCTTCCTTCCCATGGTTTTCAGGGACTCCATGTCATTCAATCTTTCAGCACATATGTATTTTTTTTTTTTTTAAGATTTTATTTATGGGGCATCTGGATGGCTCAGTTGGTTAAGCGTCTGCCTTTAGCTCAGGTCATGATCCCAGGGTCTGGGGACTGAGCCCCATATCTGTCTCCCTGGTTGGTGGGGAGCCTGCTTCTCCCTCCCCCTCTGCTGCTCCCCCTGCTTGTGCGCTCTCACTCACTCTCTCAAATAAATAAATAAAATATATATAAAGAAGATTTTATTTATTTATTTGTCAGAGAGCACAGACAGAGAGGGAGTGGCAGGCAGAGGGAGAAGCAGACTCCCCCCCTGAGCAAGGAGCCCCATGTGGGACTCCATCAGACTCTGGATCATGACCTGAGCCAAAAGCAGACACTTAACTGACTGAGCCACCCAGGCAGCCCTCAGCAAATATTAAGCACCTGCCATGTACCAGAGAATCTGCTGGCACAGACGCTAAGCGAAGAGTAACACTTAGGCCTATGGTTTATCAAGGGCAATCCAGCTCTTAGTATTCTGAGCCTTATTTCTGCCTCCTCTTACCTCTCACTCTGTTCTGTGATCATGACCTGAAACTTGCACTTCTGCAGCCTATGAACATGCCATTGTCTCAACCCAAATTCCACCCCTCAGCCTCCTGGCCTACTTAAGACTCAGCTTGAGAACCACTTCCTCTGAAAAGGCTTGACCTAACCCCAGCCCTGGATCTGCCCTGATGATCATCACACTTGCCACTGTACCTACTGTCATTGCTGTCCATTTCACTGTCTGGTGCCCTCACTATCCTGAGAGCTCCTTGGGGACAGGGAGAGTGACTAAATCATCTCCCGATGCCCCATGGAGGTACCAACTCTTGGGTCTGTAGAAGATGTACTCCCAGGGGGGCAATAAATGGTATGAGCAAGGGATGAGCAGAATGGAAATGAGTTAGAGGAGAATTGCAGCCTCAGAAGCTTCGTGAAGCCGAATTCGGGATGGGAGTTTCAAAAACAGGCAGCCCTGTGACCACCAGGGAGGCAGGGAGAGAAACACAGTATTACAACTGAGAAAAACAGGCGCACCTGGGTGGCTCAGTCGGTTAAGCATCTGCCTTTGGCTCGGATCATGATTCCAGGGTCCTGGAATTGAGAGCTCCCTGCTCGGTGGGGAGTCTGCTTGTCCCTCTCCCACTGCCCTTGCTTGTGCTCTCTTTCTCAAATAAACAAATTGCTAAAACAACAACAACAGAGTAGAGCAGTGGTAGCAACCTGTTACCTTCCTTCTTGCGTGGTGAAGTCTGTGTTCTAACTCATACACTTATTATGTGACTTTGGGTTAGGGCTCCCCTACTATATGCAGGGACAAATGGAGGCCCATACTCCGTATGTCCGAAGAGCTAAAAATTATAAACTAACAAACCATTACATATAGCTTCTATTCTATTCTGCTACTTTAATAAAATTTACCTTCATAATGACCTGGAAGGCTAGGTTTAAATCTGGACTTCTCCGAGTTGTTGGGATTATGATGGCGCAAAGAAAATTAGTCCCTAACCTAGCCACTTCTCTTCCCACCTGTGGTAGGCAGGATAACGTGCCCTTTGCCCAAGGTATCCACAGCCAAAGCCCTGAGGACTATGAATCTGTTATTTCACACAGCAAAGAGGAATTAAGATTGCTAATCACCCAACCTGGAGATAGGGAGATGGTCCTGGGTTATCTGGGTCGGCCCAATGCCATCACAAGGATCCTAACAAGGGAGAGAGCTGAGGCAAAAGAAATCACTGGAAAAGGCAAGTATATGGACTCTTCTATAGAGCCTTCGGGAAGGGGCAGAGCTCTGCCAGCACCTGGATGGCAGCCCACTGAGCCCCACTTCAGTGTTCTGACCCCCAGAAATGTGGTTACCTCTGTGATAATTTTTTACAGTAACACTAGGAGACTAGTACATTGCCTGAGGCTCTGTCCTGCACGAGGGCCTCAGGCTCACCTGTGGGGCCATTTCAGCCACAAAACCAAAGTCACACTCCCCCAAACAACTGCCCCTTTGGTACCCCTTGGGCCCAGGGGGACACAAACTAGCGTTCTTGGGAGGAAAGACACACAGAGGAGACTCTGGAAGAGGGCTGAGGCTATTTGAGCAAGGAAAGGTGGCTTTTTGGCACTTAGAGTATGGTCTGGAAGAGGTATGGGCTCTGGGTTGGCACAATTTCTGGACCACTTGGCTTTCTCACCCTGTAGGGAGGTACACAGCTCCTAAAGGGGGTCCAGGGAAGGACCCTGTAACGCACAGAGCCCAAGAGCTCACACACAGCACTGTCATGGGTCAAATGGTTTTGCCTCCCCAAGTCTCATCTGTAAAGCCAACCATTCAGATCATTACTGAGTACCTCCTCTGTGCCACGTGTTACGCTTAGCGACAGCTGAATGGTAGGTCAAGCAGCTAGCAGATACGGAGGAATCCCTTGATAACATTAATTTACTTCCCCTCCTGCTTAATCTCAACTGAGTCGTGGGCTTGCAAATTAGAAATAGAAACCCCATGCTCAAACTTTTCAGGGGACTTCATCTGCTCCTGGGAGGAACCTAACATGCTTTGCAAGGCCCTGCAAACCCAATGTGCCCTCCCCACTCCGCCTCCTCCTGTGCTCCTCTGCACAGACCTTGGGAGTCCCCAACTGCACCAAGGGCCTTCCCTGCTCCTGCCTGGCCTTCCCTTGCTGTTCCTTCTGTCTGCAAGGGTGTGTCCTCCACACATACCCACCCCTCTACCACCAATCTCTTTTAGGGCTTAGTTTAAATACCATTCTCTTGAGGAAGCCCTTCTGTTTCCCCCACCCCACTAACTAGAGCAGCTTTACCTGCTATCTTCTCTTCCAGGTCCAGGTAGCCCTCTCTGGCCCTTACCATGATAACCATCATATGACCATCTGGGTGACTTTTTGTGGTTAACAGAAGATGAATCTATTTTTGTAACTTTTCATTTTTTTCAAGACAGAGTCCCAAGGGCGCCTGGGTGGCTCAGTGGGTTAAGCCGCTGCCTTCGGCTCAGGTCATGATCTCAGGGTCCTGAGATCTCAGGGTCCATGCTCAGCAGGGAGCCTGCTTCCCTTCCCCTCTCTCTGCCTGCCTCTCTGCCTACTGTGATCTCTCTCTGTCAAATAAATAAATAAAATCTTAAAAAAAAAAAAGACAGAGTCCCAAATGTATTACTTTTTATTTTTACTGTTTTTTTTTTTTTACCTTTCTCCTGGCAAAATAGACACAACATAAAATTAACCATTTTCGCCATTTTTAAGGGTCCAGTTCAGTGGCATTAAGTACATTCATGGTCAAGGGACCAGCACCTCTAGCCATCTCCAGGACTTTTCCACCATCCCAAACTGAAACGCAACACCCATGAGACAGTAAGTCCCCATTGTGCCCTCCCCTCAGCTCCTGGGGACAATGTCCTACTGTCTCTGTGAATCTGACTAGGGACCTCATATACGTGGAATCATACAATACTTGTCCTTTTGTCACCAGCTTGTTTCACATGGCACAATGCCTTCAACGTTCCTCCAACTTGTAACGTGTCAGAATTTTGCTTTATCTTATTTTCTCGCTCCCTCTTAAGGCTGAATACTGTTCTGTCGCTGTGGATGTGCGACATGTGTTTATATACTCATCCGTCGATGGGTACTTGGGCTGCTACCACCTGTTAACGATTGTGGATAGTGCTGCCACGAACATGGGCGTGAAGAGTTCTGTTCCCTTGCTTTCAATTTTTCTGTATCTATATGTGGAAGTGGAATTGCTGGATCAAATGGTAATTCTATGATTAATATAGGTTGTTTTTTTTATCCTGTTCTTCTACTCTCCTGGCTCCCTTCCTCCGCCACAGCCTTTAGCCCCTTGAGGAGAGGGACCATGTCTGTCTTCTGGGACCAGCATGAGCCGGTGCTTCAATCAGTGTTTGTTCAGTGAATGAACAAAAGGCAACTTGGCTGATTTGGGGGCAGGGGAAGCCTGAAGCAGATGGAAACAGAAGATAAGGGGCAGAGGTCCCTGACAGGTTTTCTGTCCCAGAGGGCGCCACACCAAAGACGGTGCCCACAAGGGGGTCCGTTTTGTTCCAGTTTTTGTTTTTATTTTTTTAAAGCTTCCATGCCTTTTTGTGGGGCTCACCCTCCCTCTGGTCTTAAAGCTTTTAGAAGGAATCATATAAAAGGGAGTTCAAGTATCTTAGCCTCTCTTTTCTTCTTGAGGCAACAGGGCATAATGTGAAAGCTGTTTTTTGAGTCAGAGGAATGAGCTTAGAATTCAGGCTCCCCCGCTTCCTGGTAGTGACTCTGAGCCTGTCTTTCGTCATCTGTAAAATGGGAATATTATACAATTCATAGTGCAATTTTAAAGATTATCTCAAATATGTAAACAGCCTGGAACAAAGGAGGTGCTGTCAATGCTGGTTCTCCCTTATCTCCTTTTCTAAGAGCCACTACACACATCATGTGTGCTCAGCTGGCCGGCATGATAAGCCCTATTTGAAAGCCTTTATGGTTTTGATCACCATGAGGCAACTTCTAAAACAGAGACCAAAGGAACGTATTCTGGCACAGAGGAGCTCATTATACACCATGTGTTCTCTCCACGGAGGCTGAGCCCACAATTAGAGGTGAACTGGTCCTTACTATTCTCAGGTCAAAAATGTTAGGCACGCTGACAAACACTGAACACATCTGAAACGATGACGACAAGAACACCTCAAGGATGCGCCATGCTGGACTTTGCGTGGCACTTCCTCACAGGTTCTCTTTCAAGCCTGGCAGGAAGCAGATGGAGAGCTGGAGGAGTTGTCTCAGGTTACAAAGGCTGCATATGGCAGTGGGTTATAATGAAAAGCATTCAAAAGATCTGGGTTCAAATTCCGACTCTGCCCTTCATTCATGTTGTGATTTTAGGCAAGATCAAGTAAATGAGACCCAGCTCAGAAATGATCATTACTGAGGCATATGACTTTCAATCATTTGTCCTACAATGCATGGTATTTTGCTTCTTTGAGAGACAGGAAGGAAAAACTGAATACACAGGGGGAAAGGACATCAAGTTCTACTCAGAGTATGTTTGGAAGACCATCACCTGTGAAATGCAGATTCTCAACCCCACGGCAAATCTACTGAATCAGAATCCTTGGGAGGTCCGGGATCCATGTTTTATAAGCGCTAGGAAATTTGCAAGCCTGCTAATGGTGTGAGAAGCGCTTTGCTATGCACAATGCATAAATGAATTCATTTTGTATTCTGGTAACTCCCAACTTTATACTAACTTCCTCCACTTGTAACTGCTTACCTGACATCTTCATATAGACATCTCAAATATAATGTGTCTAAAACCAAACTCTTGATTTCTCTCTTTACACCTGCTCCTTTTGTAGGCCTTCACTGGGAACTGGCTCGGCAGTCACCCAACTGTTTAAACCAAGAACCTAGGTGCCAATCTTGATGTCATCCTCTCTCCAGGGTCCCTTTATCCAATCTGATTCATCAACAAATCCTGTCAATCATCTTCAGGTAGATGCAGAATGAAACACCTAGAATCCTTCCCTACTCACCACAGCTGCACCACTACCAAGCTGAAGTCCCTCACACTCGCTGAAGGGTCTCCAATCCATCCTCTGCCCTCAAAGCCTGCGGTCCTCACTGCTAATCTTGGAAAAACATGCATCATGACGATTGGCTCAATCTAGAGACCCTGAGATCCTGACCTGAGCCGAAATCTAGAGTCGGATGCTTAACCAACTCAATCACTAAGTAGCACTGCTCTCTCTCTCTTTTTTTTTTTTTAAATTTGACAGAGAGAGAGATCACAAGTGGGCAGAGAGGCAGGCAGAGAGAGTGGGGGAAGCAGGCTCCTTGCTGAGCAGAGAGCCCGATGCGGGGCTCGATCCCAGGACCCTGAGATCATGACCTGAGCAGAACACAGAGTCTTAACCCACTGAGCCACCCAGGCATCCCTCTACTATTTTTTAATTGAAAATTCTATGGAGTTAATTGCAGACTCACACACAGTCATAAGAAAATGTATATTTTTCCCAGCTTTCCCCAGTGGAAATGGTTTGCAAAATTATAGTATTACATCACATCAGGATTCTAACATTGATACATCCTCCTCATTTTTGTCGAACTTATTTGTATGTGTATGACTTCTACTTTTTGCAACTCTGTAAGTCTAAAATTATTCCAAAATAAAAAGTTAAAGGGGTGCCTGGCAGACTCAGATAAAGGAGCACACAGCTCTTGGTTTCGGGCTGTGAGTTCAAGGTCCCCCTTGGGGGAAGAGCTTGCTAAAATAAATAAACTTAAATCAGTAATAAAAAGTTAAAGAAAAAAGGTAGCTGATGAAACGCCACAGCAGGGGAACCTACATCAGACTTCTTCAATCCCCTTTCCAGACCACCCTCTGCCACCCTTCCGCCACACAACAAATCCAAAGTCTTGTCTTTTCTTTCTTTTTTTTTTTTAAGATTTTATTTATTTACTTGACAGGCAGCACAAACAGAAGGAGCGCGGCAGGCAGAGGCAGAGGCAGAAGTAGGTTCCCTGCTGAGCAGGGAGCCTGCCATAGTGCTCAATCCCAGGATCCCGGCATCATGACCTGAGCTGAATGAAGGCAGACGCTTAACTGACTGAGTCACCCCAGTGCCCTCTGAAGTCTTTTCAACCACAGCCTCTTTTCCTTCCTTTCTCTCACTCTCTTGCTGTGCTTAGCATACTGGCCTTCTTGCTGTTTCTCAAAGCAGCCAAGTCCTTTCTCATGGCAAGATCTCTGTTAGTTACCCAATCGAGAATTAGCGCTGCCCTTGGAGATTCACAAGGCTGCCTCCTTCTCGTCCTTCTTCCGCTGGAATGTAACTCCCCTAACTTCCGAACACCTTCCATCATTCTCTACCGAGTTACATTTCATACCACTTCATGGTTGTTTGATGTTATACATTTGTTTACTAAATGTAAGCTCCACAAGAGTATGTACACCCAGAGATTAAACAGTGCCTGAAACATAGCAGCCTTTGACAAACATTTGTGAGACGAGTAACGAGACTGATGATATCTGCTCCGTTCTATTTGATTGAATTTGGTTCTAAACAAAGGTTGTTTAGAAGTTGCTGATGCAGGGCGCCTGGGTGGCTCAGTCTGTTAACTGTCTGCTTTTGGCTCAGGTCATGATCTGGGGGTTCTGGGATGGAGCCTTGCATAAGGTTCCCTGCTCAGCAGGGAGTCTGCTTCTCCCTCTCCCCTCTCCTCCTCCCCTTTATTCGTGTGTGCCTGTTCTCTCAAATACATACATACATACACACATACACACATAAAATCTTTTAAAAAATGTTTACCTTAAAAAAAAAAGTTGCTGATACTTGTTGGGGACCTACTATATGGCAGACACTATACAGGAATGGTCTTATTTAGTTCTCAATGATCTTGTGCAACAGTATTTTCTCCACTTTTTTGGACAAGAAAACTGAAGCTCAAAGAGGTCAATGCATAAGCTCAAGTTCAACAGTACATGGCAGGTCTGAATTTAAGGTCACTTTATCTTAGTTCTAACTGCTATTACAGCCCAGTAGGAGTCAGTCTTGGCAGAAGCCACCAGTCTGTACAATTATGTGTCTCTAGTTTAGGTGAATGAGGCTTATTTAAGATTTCAGATGGTCTAGACACCTTTTATACTTTTTACCTGGAGACCCTCCTTGGATCTTACTCTAATATGTCAACTTCTCTCTTAAAATATAAACCCTCAAACTGACTCGTCTTCCAAATATTCTCTAATCAGTGGCAAATGCTTTGAAAGACTAGACCAGGGTACTAGGTTAATGTGTCTCAAGCTAAGCTCCCTGGCCTGTAACTGCTTTTCAGAACTACACTCGATGACTTCATTTGTTGTTTCCACTTTGATAACATGAGAAAAATATAGCCTTAAAAATTATAGAACAAAGCCTATCATATCTATAGAGAACTCCTGATATTCTGGAGGGATAGAAGACTTTTGAGAATTCTCCAAATGTATACTTCTACGTAACTGCCTCCAAAACATGAAATAAAGTGTACTGGGAAAAAGGACCGTCAGATAACTGCTGATCATGTAAATCCAGGGCTACGGTGCTTTGTAAAGCTAGGAAACTCTCCAACTTTCACTTGACCTGTTCCATCTCCTCAGATGTGTGATTTTTACACTGGATTAAAAATTTTTTTGAAGATTTTGTTAATTTATTTGACAGTGAGAGACATAGTGAGAGCGGGAACACAAGCAGAGGGAGTGGGAGAGGGAGAGGTAGGCTTCCTGCAGAGCAGGGAGCCCCATGCAGAGCTTGATCCCAGGACCCTGGGATCATGACCTGAACCAAAGGCAGCTGCTTAACAACTGAACCACCTAGGCACCCCTACACTGGATGAAGATATTGAAAACAAATGGCTTTCCCTCTTTGCTGCAGGGTACACAGCGCTGCCTACACAGAGGCTGAGCCACATCGCAACCCATGTCTTGTTTATTGTCCATCTCTCCTTTAGAATGTAAGCACAAAGGCAGGGATCTTTGTCTCTGTTCATTAATGTATCCTAAGAACCTTAAACAGTGCCGAGCACAGAGGAGGCACTCAAAAAATTATTCAATAAATGACTTTAGGGGCACCTGGGTGGCTCAGTGGGTTAAAGCCTGCCTTCTGTCATGATCCCAGAGTCCTGGGATCGAGCCCCACATCGGGCTCTCCACTCAGCAGGGAGCCTGCTTCCTCTTCTCTCTCTGTCTAATTGTAATCTCTGTCAAATAAATAAAATCTTTAAAAAAAAATAAATGACTTTAGAAGGGCACTTTTTTTAGACAGTTACGGATTTATTTTAGCACACTAGAAAGTAATATAATAAGCGTGCAAGCCTGTAGGGTCAGTAGCAACAGGTTCTTTCAGGACCTGTATTAAATAGTATTTCCTTTTAAAAAAAAATGATTTTATTAGACAGAAAGAGAGGGAGCATGAACAAGTTGGGGAGGTGGCCTGGGAGGGGCAGAGGGAGAAGCCAACTCTCTGCTGAGCAGGGAGCCTGACCCAGGGCTTGATCCCAGACCCTGGATCATGACCTGAGCCGAAGGCAGACTCTTATTAACCAACCTGAGCCTTAACTGGTCCTGAGCCACCCAGGAGTCCCAAATAAGAGGATTTCCCAAGTAACCTGAAGATACTATATACAGCAGAGACAGACAAATTTGCCCTCTATACAGCACAGACAGGCAAATTCAAATCCTTTGCCAGAGGGACACCAGAGGGACTTCGAGAACAAGAATTGTATCCTAGACTCTTCAGATCTGGCCGTGCATACAAATCATCTAGGAAACTTGCCAAAAGTAGATTCTTGGGTTCTCTAAGCTTTCTGGGTTTGGGGCCCAGACTCTATACTTTAAATGAACGTCTCAGGTGATTTTAACAGTCCAGTATGGGTGAAGGATTAAGTCTTAGGGACTACTGGATCAGATGACCTGGGGGCTTTCCCTCCCTCCAATATTTTATTTATTTGACAAAGAGAGAGAGATCACAAGTAGGCAGAGACGCAAGCAGAGAGAGAGGGGGAAGCAGGCTCCCCACTGAGCAGAGAGCCCAATGGGGGGCTTGATCCCAGGACCCTGAGATCATGACCTGAGCAGAAGGCAGAGGCTTAACCCACTGAGCCACCCAGGTGCCCCTCTGAGGGCTCTCCTAACTAAGAAGTTCTAGCTTTGTTATTGAGACATGACTGACTACATCGCAGAACAATGTTTTTCAGACCGCAGATTTAATGGGTTAGAACCAGCATTAGGAAAAAATTACACACAGACTAAAAATGCGGATGCATGGCGTACAGTAAGGGTTATCATTCCTTAAACCATTTTTTCAATGGTGAGTGCATGTACAGTGGTAACACAAAATACATTTAGTTCTTAAGAGGACTGTGGTTAAAAAATATTGGCAAGCCACTGCTGTTGAGAGAAAAATGAACCTTAACTTTCTATGTAATAAAAATGTGAATTTCTGAGCCCCAATAAGTTCAAGTTTCCGAGTACAGTTCAGGAATATGTATTTTTAACAGGTAACTGATGCAGATGGCCCTAGACCACATGTGGACTACTGTGTTCTGTGAACTCAAACCTGTCCACAAGACCCAACTCCCCCAGAGCTTTTCAATATTGGGGGCTAGGGTACAGTATGGAATGCCCTCAGGAGGAACAAATCCAACCCTCCTTTTTGTGGTGGCAGTAGGGGATGACCTGGAAAAGCACAGTTAGCATCACTCTGTCATATTGGGCAGGAATCCTATTTTGCTATTTATAACAGGGCAGTGGATTTCTTTTCTACCTGAGAAGCTGGGGAGGTAGGAGGGACATGGGACTTTTTGTCCACTTAGCAGCAGACTGTATCTGTTTGGTTCAAGGCTGTGCTTTTTTAGGTAAGCGCTCAAGCACATGTTGAATGAATGTCAAGAGACAGAAATCCTGAACTGAACAAACAGGAAACTGTAAGTGGTCCCTCTCCAAGTTGCCATCACTCCCAAAACCCAGTTCTTCTTTTTTTTAATTTTTCTTCTTTTTTTTTTTTTTCCAGATTTTATTTATTTATTTGACAGGCAGAGATTACAAGTAGGCTGAGGCAGGCAGAGAAGAGGAGGAAGCAGGCTCCCCGCGGAGCAGAGAGCCCGATGTGGGGCTCGATCCCAGGACCCTGGGATCATGACCTGAGCCGAAGGCAGAGGCTTTAACCCACTGAGCCACCCAGGCGCCCCTAAATTTTTCTTTTTAAGTAATCTCTACACCCAACATGGGCTCAAACCCACAGCCCTGCCTTTGAAGAATGGCTCCATTACCACCACCGTGACTTTGGACAATTCATTTCCTCCTCTGTGCCTTTCTCTGTGTCTTAATCACTGTTAGCACCTCACAGTGCCATGAAAATGAAATAAGTTAATCGGTGCCTGTCAGAAAGAATCCTGACTGACATCCAAGAAAGCAGAACCCTCCCCTGGAGTTTGCCTCCATGACCTCTCATGGGCCCAACAACCATTGTGTAATCTATCTGCTATCAGTAGAGGTAGAGGAGACACCAGCTGGCAGCTAGTGGGGTTCTTCATGGGAAAGGAGCCTATGCTATACATCAGGGACCTACATGGTATTGGAGATGCTTAGGGGCACCAGGGTGGCTCAGTTCATTAAGCATCTGCCTGTGGCTCGGGTCATGATCCCAGGAGGGAGTCTGTTTCTCCCTCTGCCACTCCACCCACTTGTGCTTGCTCATTCTCTCTCAAATAAATACAAATCTAAAAACAAAAACAAAAACAACAGCTGAGATGCTTTAATTCCAAATTCTGTGCCCTTACACACCATGATATACCACGTTTAAGCAGAACCAATCTCTAAAAGCAAAAAACCAGAAATACACTATAGGAAAACACTTTCAGAGGCAGTCACCATGGTATTAAAGGGTTAAAAGTCTTGCTATCAAAGCACATTCAACAGGGTAACTGAGGGAGGTCTAGAACAGCACTTTGAATGCCTTTGCCTTCCAAGCTACTTTCACACCCCAGGTTAACTGTGGACATAATTTATCTAAAAGCCAATTAAATTAATAGTGATACATACAATTATGTAACACCTTAAAATCAAATTATATAAGGTCCTCAACTGATACAATCACAACTCCTCATTTTTGTTCGGATTTGTGAAAACACAAACCTCTGCATCTATTTCCTGAGCCTTCCTGCACCTGGAGCAGAGTGAAGTTCCGTCCTCCTGGTGGTGCCCCAGGCGCGTTACTCTGGATTCCCCCCTGACAACCACACACTGTGGTTTCCATAACAAGCTGCTTGCAAGTGGTTCTCTACCCCCAGGCACCAGTTAGGTCCCTAGTGAATGGCAGCTTAAACTATCCGTGGGTGGTTCCTGGGCCCTGACCTGGTCACTCACCTGGAAAGCCTGGGCCTTAACCCCTTAGGACTCAGCCACTGGCAGCCTACTACTCACTGTTGTCCTCACCTACGAGTTGGCTGGAGCACCTCAACCAACATGTGGACTTTAACAGACTGTACCTAGCAGGTGGTTAAACTGCACCAAAAGGCAAAAGCACAAAATCAGAAGATAAAAAGTTCATAAAGTCTCAGACAAAATCTAGCAGGTCAGTCTGCTCTGGAGGGCCAGATGGCTTGCAATTTTTTTTGTTCTTGTCTTTGGGTCATGATGCTAACAAGGCAAGCAAAGCAGAAAACAGAACACAGATGACGTCTCTCCAGCTTAGTGTTCTTTCAACACCACACCATCAGATAACTTCAAGATAGTATGCAAGGACCTCACAGATACTGCACAGAGGGCCAAAACAAGAGCTTGTATTGGGGCACGAGGCAGTACTACAGAACTCACTCGGATATTCAGTGCTGGCCACACAGATAACGCAGTATATCCCATACCTCTAAAAGATGGTGTATTATAAAGCCGCCATAATGACACGAGAATATACTTAAGAGGAAAAAAACACAAATTAAAATTATATCTTGGGGGTGCCTGGGTGGCTCAGTGGGTTAAAGCCCCTGCCTTCGGCTCAGGTCATGAACCCAGGGTCCTGGGATCAAGTCCCTCATCGGACTCTGCTTGGCAGGGAGTTTGCTTCCCTTCCTCTCTCTCTACCTGCCTTTCTGCCTACTTGTAATCTGTCAAATAAATAAAATCTTAAAAAAAAAAAAAAAGCCTACAAAGTACAGCTCTGTTTGCTAACTAGTGTTTCTCATAGAGGAGGAGCACCTACTGTCCCTACACCTGCGATCATCACGTATCTTAGTTACTGGGCACACAGTCCTACGGATTGGTATTTCCTACCAACCAGCTCAAAATAGTAACATATCCATGTACACACACTATTCTGAAAAATATTGGATCCCATCTTTAAAAAGAACCCTAGACTACTCTTACCTGGATTGATCTCCCCTTTGCCCATCCTCTGCGGGTGAAAATGCCAAGCACCTGGTACAACTTAAGTAGTTTCCCCATTTCCTTTAAAAATCTATCTTACTGCAGAAGCAGTAATGGCAGGTTGTGATGTGGCCTCTCACTAGCCTGATCTGATCTACTCTGGACTTCCACCCTTGCTCTCCAGTTATAATCTCCTGGCCGTTTGTCAACCACACTGGTTCCCTCCAAGCCTTCGCACAGCTAGCTGGCCCCATCTCATTACCTGCTCGAGTATCAGTGACCATCCTGTACCCACGCACACAGCGACTCACTACTTGCGTTATTATCCTGAATCCTAAAATGTTTGACACCCCTGACCTATAGGCACTAATACAAACAGCAGCCCTAGTTAAAGAAAAAATTGAAAGACATCACAAAAAAAATTTTAAATACCCCAGGATCGGGACAGATTATTGCCCCAGACTGAGAACACTGTCATAGAGGATAGTTGAGGAACTAGAACATTCACTCAGCAAAGTAGCATCCAGTATTTTCTGGGCCTGGTACTGGAATAGATGCCTGCTGGAGCACTACTGTATTCTGAAGACAACCATGTGACATGGGGGCAGAGGGTGACCTAACACTGATCTAAGTTTTTTCATGGATAATGCTGAAGTAATGAGAAAAACAGCCACACAGCAAGAACTTCACAAAACTAAATTTATTAAAGAAATCTCCATGGGTATTAGGTCTTCCCTCCCTGTTTTAGCACTAGTATGTAGGTAGTTTTTAGGCATTAGTGTGTGCACACAATTACCTATGGATCTCATTAGAAAGGCAGATTCTAATTCAGTAGACCTGAGGTGAGGCCCAAGAATTTTAGCTAAACCCCAGGGGACTGTATCCACTTAGCAGCAAGTGAATGGATGTAAACTCAAAACGAATGTCCTTTAGAAACCAATGTGAAATGTTTGGAAGTCATGCTTCTAACCAGGACAGGAGGCAAGCTTTCCTGGCCCTGACCCCTCTGAAGTGGTTAGGGAAGTCTCCCATTTGTTCCAGGCTCCAACATGTTTCAGGACTCACCCAGACTATCACTGAGAGGTAGGGCTGAAACCCAGTCAGATCACCAAACTCCCAAGAGTTCCTTTTTCTACTAGGCCAGGAGCCCAGGGAGTTTAATTTTTAAAAATGGGGAGTCAGGGGCACCTGGGTGGCTCAGTCTTTAAGCATCTGCCTTCAGCTCAGGTCATGATCCCAGGGTCCTGGGATTGAGCCACACACTGGGCTCCCTGCTCCGCAGGAAGCCTGCTTTCCCTCTCCCACTCACCCTGCTTGTGCTCTTGTTCTTGCGGTCTCTGTCAAATAAATAAATAAAATATTTTTTAAAGGTGGGGGAGGGGAGTCAACTCAACTGAATACATGACATGGCAGGACCAAATGAAGGATAGGGAGGTTCATATTAAATAGGAACCCAAACAGAAAAAGATACAGATAACAACAAATGGCTGCAGCAGTAGTAAAGGGTCATTCACTTTCTACACTTACTTCTGAAATGCTTTAAACAAAATGAGCATAATGCTACCTGCTCTGCACAATATACTGACTCCCCAAGGCAGCTAGCACCTGCCGGCAGAAGTTATATATATTCACCAACAATTTGTTCTCACGTGTATATTCCAGTTGTAGTTGTTACTGTAATTACAGAAGTTAAGACAAGTCAAGTACCCCCTCCTGCCATGAAGCTGAACCACAAGAATCACTCCCACACAAGTTTCACTCTGTTTATAATGTGATAGTGCTGGCCCTACAGTCAGACTGGAAAGTGAATGCATGCTAATATTTTAAGTGAAACACAAAGTATATGGTAATACATTTTATAATTCTCCCCTTTAACCAACTGTATCTGACCTCTCTGGGTAAGACTTCATTATCACAAAGACAGAAATGTCATATTTCCATAACAATGAAGGCACACCAAAGAGATTTCTGGGTTTTAAAGTAACTACAAAGGCAGGCAAGAAATTAGAGAACCATTTAATGGCAGTGAAAAGGCCGCTTGAGAAAAACTGAACTCATTAGTCACAAGTGAGTAAATTATTGAACTGAATTAAAAGGTGTTCAAAATGTAAACCCTAAATGGAAAACTATGAACCATCAGCCAAGCACTGTGTCCAATGGCCAGAGAAATGGTGACTTTTGAATGTCACTGGTTCAGTGACAAGGAAAAGACAAGAAGTTTTACTTTCACACCAGAGGAAGAGCTAACTATTAAGGGTAACATTTCTCATATACTAAATTAGCCCACAAAATTAGCCCCTTTTGAGCCCTACATGCCTGGCACAAGTCTAAGAATTCTGTAAGTATTAAACTATTTAACCTTCTGAGGGCTATCACTAGTCTCCATGATACAGATGAGAAACTGGGGCAGAGATGGACTTGCTTAAGGTAGCACAGCAGATAAAGAGGACAGGAATCAAATCCAGGAAATCTGCCTCAAACAGCATGCTCTTCTAAGCTTATTTTTGCTTCAACAATCCTATACATTCTCATTTTAAAGGAAAACGGAATCTGAACAGTTAAATCAAAATTTAATCCCAAACATGACACGCTGAAGCCTGTAAAATTCCCTTCCTCAGACACAAGTGCTGGTATAATCTCTAGTGAAGAACAGAATTACTAAATAGAAGGGAGCCTCCTGCAACATGGGAACACTGTACCCCACCTTTAACCAAAGCGCTACATTCAAACCCCAGCACTATATCCATACCCTCCCCTCCTCTACAATCAGTTTCCATGTGACTACCGCACCGCCACAGCCTAACGACAAGAGTGTGGGGAGCACAGGAAACGCTGCGAAGCTCACGCTTCGATCTGCCAGGAAACACTGGCATCCAGAGGACAACAGGGTCGTTACCAGCTATTCCCATCGAAGCTTTAAGTGGCTGGAGGTCCAGGGACTTGAATATGGCCAGGCTCCTTTCACAGAACACACAACAGTAATATACATTTCACTGAAAAGTTTTTATTGGCCTTTTGGATAGAAACGGGAATTTATTTGCCAGGAAGGATGATCCCATCATACTGAAAGAGAAGAAATTTTATTTTTTCACAACAGGAGGCAACAGCAAAGATGGCATCAATGGCTAACATTTGAGAACTCACATCTGATACATAAATTCAGCTCTGAACCCCACATCCCTTCTGAACTAAGCAGGAAACTGGCCAGTTTTAACAACTGCTACACTGTGCTAAACTGCACCACACCTTGAAGAAAGGGGGCTCCTATTAAAGACCTATTCCTCCCCTTCCAGATATCTATATATGTGGGGGTGGGGAGAAACCCTGATTTGGGGTGTCCGAACCGCCAACCCTGGAAGCCCACATTTGCCAAGGTGCCCAAATACTTTATCTTTAAAGAAACTACCCACCAAATGGTGCTAGATTTTGCACCCCCAAATCCCAACTCCATTCACCAACACCACATTCCACCAGTTCACCTGAGATAAATCAGCTTTACCTTCTGCTGGAACCAGCGCATGGCCTCCTCTTTGCTGATTCTGTGTTTGGCCCCAATGCAGCCTGTCCTGCGCTTCTTGTCTGCGATGCTGAAACCTGGCCTACCCAGCACCTGTCCCAGGAATAACCAACAGTCACCTAGCCAGCTCACAGTCAAGAGTAGACGGACAAGACTCACACATTGGAGATTGATCATCAAGAGTCACCTGGTGGCCCAATGATTTCCGGAACAAGAGACCCATGATCTCAGGGTCTAATAAACCAGTTACCAGCATCCTGGACAACATACAACACTAGAGGTCTGCTTTGGAGGCTGGAACTTGCAGTACCCCCCACTTCCCTGCCCAACTTCCGACAGGAGCTGAGGAGTCTCCATCACTGCTCCCCAGTCTCCAAAGCACATTATAAAAGTAACATTTTAAAAGGGGGGGGGCTTACTGTAATATGTGCATTACAGAAAACTTAAGATTCTGAGAAGCACAAAGAAATAGTTATTCTTCTCTTCTGCTTCAGCTCAAAAGTGCTTCTTAAAGGCTTGCTGTTCTCAAACCCTATGTGAGGGTGCTGCCATGACTCGGTTCCACACTAGCCAGGACTTCCGGTTTTTGCTGCATGGCTTTACAACTGGGCAAACATGATGCAGTAACACAAATGGTCATTTCTACATTGAAATCCCTATCCTGACTGAGCAGACAGACACCTCACCCAACTCACATCTACGTCCTCTGGATGGAACACACGCTACCCCCAAGGTCTAAGGGAAGGAGCTGGGAAAGGAGCAGCCTCCGTACAGCCAATCCACACGCCACATACAGCACCAAACTCTCCAATTTTCAATTCAGTGGGTGGAACAGTTCTTCCTTCCACCTCTTAGCCACACTGGTGCTTGCTAGATCCCAGACATAAGCTTCGTGATAGCAGGATCTTGCTTATCTACTCAGTGCTGCATCCTGCCACCTGCCACAAATGAGGCACATCTTCCCAAGGGGCAGAACACAAAGGCAGACAACACTCCAGGCTTCGATCCAACATCAAGGCAGCACGCACAAAATAAAGGAGTAGCAGATCCCACTCTCCTCACAGATCAGGAGTAGAGAAGACTAAATATTCGTACCACATAGAAGTCCAGGCCGTAGATCCCAATGCTTGGGTCATACTTGATACCCAGATCGATGTGCTCCTGGATCCCAAAGCCAAAGTTTCCAGTATCAGAGAAGTTATTTTTTCTTAACTCATACTCTCGAACCTAAGGAGAAAAATGCAGCAATCACACTCATTGTCATCTCAAATAAACCCACATTACTAGCTTAGACCTCAACACTCAGGACCCCAGAGATGCAATTTAGTATAATGGATCCTAAACAGAATCTCATCATTTCCCCAAGACACCAAATCACATCCCAACGATGGATGTCATAGAACTTTCCAAACATCTAAAAGCCATGGAAAAATCCAGAGAAATCATGAAAAACAGTTTAAATCTTGCTGAGTGCAGGAAACACCCTTTAGAGATTAAAAAATAATAAAATAAAAATTAAAAAGCCAAGGCACCAAAGACAGTACATAAAGTATAACCACCACCACCATAACTATCTACTTGTTAAGTCAACACTCTATTATTATCCCAGGATGAGATCAGCCTCACCTTTAGACCTTTCTCCAGGATTTCTTCTGCCTTGGCCCCACGGACTGTGCAGTGGACAGCAATCTTTTCATTTCTCCTGATACCAAAGGATCTAACCGTGTATCTAGCTGCAGGCAGGGGGAAACAAGGAGTCAGGTATCACACTCCAACTGCACTCACCTCTTCCCTGGAACATCATCTCCATAACTCCCAAGAAACATTAAATATCTACCCACATCCCAAGTGATGGCATTCCAACCAGTGTCACCCACATCTTGTTTCTTCCATAACACAGAAAACATATTTTTCAACTCCCAATTCCTCAGTCATACTTAGGCAATTAAGAGCTCAAAGGAAACGCTTGGGTGCCTGTCAGTCAAGCTCTTTCTACCTTTGGCTCAGGTCATGATCCCAGGGTCCTGGGACAGAGTCCTGCTTTGGGCTCCCTGCTCGGCGGGGAGCCTGCTTCTCCCTCTCCCTGCACTCTCCCTGCTTGTGCTCTGTCAAATAAATAAATAAAATCTTAAAAAATAAAAAAATGCTTGAAGTCATAATGTCTAAGTCTCAGGATGGGCCAAGTTCACAGCCAGAACAGGCCTCTAGAAAGAAACAGGATGACTGTGTTCTAAAGAAAATAAAACATGAATGAAAACACCTAAGATTCTCTAAAGCGTTATTCTAAGGTTGTCCTCATATTACAGATATGAGGTTCTGGGAGGTTAACTTGCCCCAAATCACAGTTGGTAATAAAAGACAGGATCTGAACCCAAGAACTTGCCGTATTCCACTACCATAAAGCAACAGAACTTCAAAAAACCAAAAAAGCAACAAAACAACGCTAATGTCTACACTGAATTTGTATATGGCAGGCACTTCAAAGAATCCGTTTGATCCTTCACAATCTTATTACGTGTTATCATCCCCTCTAGATAAATAAGGAAGGTAAGACCCAGAAAGGCCAAAGTCAGACCAGCAAATGATGGAGCCAGGATCTGCACGCAGCCTGTGGAGGTACACAGCTCTGTCCTTAATGGAGCTTATAAATTCCAAATGTATATCAAGCCAAATACTATTTACGACATTCCCAACCTTTCTAACTTTTCCAACTTTCCTTGGAAGAATCTCTACTTGGGACTAGTCCTCCCTTAATTTCTACTAACTTAAAAACCTGGTATTCCAACAACAAACCCCATCCTGATGCTTTTAAGGGACACCAACTGTCACTTTCAAAATGGGCACTAAAGCGGCTGGACGCCAGGTCAATCAGTAAACATGCAGGCATACCGAGACTCCGGTCCTCTCCCCCAGCTGTCACCACTCACCTTTGGAGAACACGGGGGTCTGGCCTGTGAGCTGCTCCAACACCTTGGCTGCCCGGGTCAGTCTGTCTCCACTCTCCCCCACGCAGATGTTGAGGCAGAGCTTGCGGATGCGAAGTTCCCGCATGGGGTTCTCCTTTTCACCTTGATCCTGCTGCAACAAGGGAAGCGGGGCAGTCAACACACCACCCGACCCCGGACGGCCGCGCGCCCAGCGTCTGTATACACAGCATACCTACTTCCAAAGCCCTAAGAGTTTAGAAAGTATCACGGTGTCCGTGTGGGAGGCACCACGGCAGAAGTCAGCTCGGGACTGGCTTCCCTCCTTCATGCACAGAACGGGCTAACAAAAACTTAGGATAGGTATCGGGAGTTAAAGCTACAGGGAGAAGAGGAACCCCAAGGAGCTCAGCGTGTAGGGTGTCGGAGCGCGTCCGCACTATCCGGCCGACCCGGGCGCAAACAGAGTTTAAACTCCGGGGAAACAGGAAACACGTGGTTGTGCGACCTCCCCCATTCCATCCCGAAGCAGCCGGCCGGCCGCGGCAGGAGGCTAGCGCCTTCCCCAACCTGAGGCAACAGGCTGAGGCTCCCTAGCACCCGGCACGTCTCAAGTTCCCGGGACCGTTAACAGGTCTGCACACCGTGCGCCAGCCACTTCGTTCGCTCCCCTGGCCCGTCCTGCAGCCGACGGGCCGAGCTTCTGAGCCCTCCCAGCGGCTGCCCTGAGCCCGCTCCTAAGAGGGAGGGAGGGGAAACCACAGGGTTCAGCTCCGCGCCCTCGGCCCGCACGGCTCTGCCAGTTTCGGCACGGCCAGCCCTACGGGCTCCCTTCTTCTCAGGCCGCGGACGAGGCAGCTCCCGCGGCCTCGGTCCGCCGCGGATGAAGGCGGATGAAGGGAAGCAAACCCAGGCCTCAGCTACTCACCGCCATGGTGGAGAACAGGAAGAGAAAGTGAAGCTTCCGGCCCAGGGCCTTATGGGTCGGGAGGCGGGCTCTTTCCCCCGGATACCCGGAGAGCTGCGGCGGAGGAAGAGGGGCGGGAGCGGCGCGGCGTACTGTAGGACTCGGTCTGGTGGCAGCCGCCCACGACCGCGAGCCACCCTCGCGGACCACCGGGACCCCGGCTTTCCAAAAATTCTCTTTTAAAGCTCCCTGAGCCGGCTTTTCCTTGAACTTCGGTCTCGTGGGCGCCCTTCCTTCCCACAGTCTCCGAACCTTGTGGTTCTTGGAGTGATGAGACTTCCAGGACTACGTGAAGTCAGTTGTGCAAACTGTAATGCATATAATTTATTCAGTAACATTGTAAATAAATGGAATTTATACAGTGAGAACAGGGTTGGCTTAAGAGGCCTGAGCTGTGGAGACAGTTTGCTCATGTCTTGGCTACACGACCCAGAGCAGATTACTAATTAGACCTCGTTCAGCCTCGGTTTTTCTCGGCTTTAATATGGGTACCTATATTATAGAAGATTGTGGTGAAAATTGTGTAGAGTACAAAGTTAAGCTCGCAAGAAGGGTTACTTTTTTTTTTTTTTTTTTTTAGGCAGAGAGGCAGAGAGAGAAGGAGGCAGACTCCCTGCTGAGCAGAGCCAGCAGGATCTGGCTGGATCCCAGGACCCTGAGATCATGACCTGAGCCGAAGACAGAGGCTTTAACCCACTGAGCCACCCAGACGCCCACAAGAAGGGTTACTCTAAATATAAACTCACTGTATTCAAGCAACCCTTTACCTCCACCCCGCCAAAAAGTGTTAGATATGGTTTATAATCAACAGTCATCCTGCACGCACAGAAATGGCTTGCAGATTAGTTTCTGTCAGGCTCCAGTGGCAAACAATAATAGGGCTTTCTGGTTTATGCTAATCCTCAGCAGCAGGACCCTCATCCCGGGGAGAACTTGGTATTGAATCTGCCAGTTTCTCTAACAAGAATAAATGGGCAAAGGGCTTTGGTGGAAAAGGAGGCAAGCCTCTCGCTTCTGCCATAATTCCCTTCTCCCACTGCTACAGGGGAGGTAAAAGCCCCTCAGGCTCTTCTGGTTTCATCCAGTAGGGATGCAAGGAACTTCTGGAAAGCTGGGCTGGTGGAGGAGAGCAAAGAGATATCCACCTTCTCCCAACCTGCACCTTCGAGCTTCCTCCATCAGGCAGCCAGTCACTAGCCAGGGTCGAGATCTCAGGCCTCAAACAAACCTCTGGGAGGAACAGAGCCAAGGGAGGGGCTGCCCCAAAACTTGGAAGAAAGAGACAAGACTGCTGAATACAACACACGATCCTGGATTTTCTTTTGCTATAAAGCATGTTTTTGGAATAATTGACAAAGTCTGAATCAAGTCTGCAGATTTCAGAGGTGTACCCATGTTAATTTAGTATCTTCATTCTAATTACTTGACCTTGGTTATATCAGAGAATATTGTTGGATTTACAGTGTTTGTTGTAAATGGCCATCGTGTCTTCAGCTTACTTTCAAATCAGGGAAAAAGTGGTAAATAAGATTTGGGGAATCTGGGTGAAATGGCCTCTTGCAACTTTGTGACTCAAATTGTTAAACTGAAGTTATGAGGGAAATATATACCTAGGAAATATAAAACAGCTCATCCTATAAATCTCAGGCTCATTCCCTTCCTCTCAACTTTTCTGCAACGGAAATTTCCTGTAATAATGCTCACTTGCCTCTAGTGTCCACACCATGTGAATGAGAGTAGCTGATTACCATGCCCAGCTGGTGCCAGTTCACTCAAACTTCAGCATCCCTGTGGAGGAAGATACTGTTGTTTTCCTGTTTTAAAGATAAGCATAGCACACAAAAGGATCAGTAACTTTTATAGATACTATTTAAATTAGGCAGTTTAACACCAGAGTCTTGGTGTTCATCTAGGAACTGATGAACTTGGCCTGGGCCAAAAGCTGCCCTAGACTTTCCCCTTTACACCTGTTCCTTCCTGTGACCCTAGCTCTCTGGTTCTTGCACCAGTCAGGCACCAGAAGGAAGATGAGGGGTAGCATTAGACTGAGTACCCCACCTTCTTCCTCCTTGCTTACAACATCAAGGTCAGCAGAGGCAGAAGCAAAAAGTCTTGCTGTGCTTTATTCCCATGCCTCAAACTCATCAGCAAAAAGAAAAGTGCATTAACAAGGCAGATTTAAGACCATTCAGGCAAGAGAAGAGTAAGTCTAAGGCTTCTCCTTGAGCTGTTCTTTTCCAGCTGTGGCTCACTGCTCACTTCCTGGCCGCTTTCATAGCAGATTTGGTGACTTTACCACCAGTCACTGCTTTTTTCTCCACAGCCTTGATGACCCCAACAGCCACTGTTTGCCTCATGTCATGCACAGGGAAGCGACCTAGGACACAGGGCATGAAAAAACAGGTGGAGAATACTACCAGCACATGAGCTATAGGACACTGGCACAGGAGGTCAAGTGAGTGATACTCTGAATTACACATAGGAGTGCATTAACTTCAGCAACTCGTAGATCTCATTATATCTATTTTACACTTGGGGAAACTGGGGCAAAGAAGTAGAAGGTCACTTTGCTGTGATGGTTGAAAACCCAGAAAGTCTCACACCAGTACTTGCATTTTTAGCCACTGGACTGTCCTACTTCCATATGTAAAGGTCACAGGGAAAACTGCTTTTAGTGCACCCACCACATGCTAATACTAATACTCCCAGCCTCCAAGCTGCTAGCACCTTCTCTGTGACCATCACAACCACCCATATGATGGATCTCATATGCATTCAACTGTGAACCTGGCAATTGCTTCTCCTAGAGGTTCCTGAATGCTCCTCTGATTTCAGGTTATGGAGGGCAAGGCTTTGGCATCTGGCTTCAACCTCATAGTATTTTTGGCAGAAGTAGAAAGAACTAAACCAGCTTTGCAAGATTCATGTGGCAACTTCTGTGGCCCGCCTCTAAAATTAGCCTTTTGAAATTCACCCCCTTCCCCATTAACTGGGAGGCCCTGATGGCAAGGACTTGTTTGTTTACAAATATCTTCTAGCACAGAGCAGGCACTAGGTAAAATTGCCTACTCTCTATATATTTGAATTCAGAACATTCTAAGTTAATTGTTCAAACCTAGCCACGCATAATATACTTGAAACAGACTCGTAGGCTGCAGCCTTGACCAGCTGAATCTCTCAGGGTCTGAGCCTCTGGGTTTAATAGGGTCCATCAGTGGTTCTGATTATCCCCCAGGTTTGAAAACCACTACACTGAATAAGAAGGAAAAAGGAAAATCCTTCCTAATTTCTGCTTTATTAACTTCCTCTAAATCAGGGTTTCTCAAACTGATGTGCATCCCAGTTACCTGGGGATCTTGTGAAGCTGAAGATTTGAATTCAGCAGGTCTGGATGGTGCCTGAGGTTCTCCACTTCTAACCCCCTCCCAGGGGATGCCCGTGCTGCTGGTCCACCCACCACACTTTGAGTAACAAGTCTCTAAAGTGGCCCTGCCTTGCTGTGTCACCCTAGGCAAGCCACTTTCCTTTTTTTTTTTTTTCTTTTTTCTTTATTTTTTTCCCCCTTCTAATCTGGAACTCTGGTCCTTCTGACCAGGTTCTGCAACCTGGCTTGGGAGTGACACGTTGGTTCCCTGGCTCCAGGAGGAGGAAGAGGCAGCTCCTAGGGTCCAAGTGCTGTCCAAGGTGCTTACCAAGGGGCAGGTACTCTGAGAAGCTTTCCACACACATGGGCTTTCCTGGAATCACCTGAATGATGGCCGAGTCTCCAGACTTCAGGGCTTTGGGATTGTCTTCCAGCTTCTTGCCCGAGCACCGGCAGTCTTCTCCCTTAGGTCTGCAAATGTGAGCCATGTGGCAGTCCAGAACTGGTGAGCAGCCAGCTGCCATGCTCTCAGGGTGGTTGAGAGTGATCATCTGGAACCCATGGTGGGATGGGAGCCGGGAGGGTGTCAGCCCAGCATCCTCCAGGCGAGGTAGTCCTAACCAGCTAAGAGGTCAGGCACCTGGAACACTATGTATGTATGTATGTATGTATGTATGTATGTATGTATGTATCTATCTATCTATGAGAAAGTGAAAAAGTGCACCAGCAGGAGAAGAGGCAGGCAGAGAGAGAAGCAGGCTTCCTGCTGATATGGGACTCTAGACCCCAGGACCCTGGTATCATGACCTGAGCTGAAGGCAGATGCTCAACTGACTGAGCCACCCAGGTGTCCCATCTTGGACACACTTTAAATTACAGTGAGCATTTGAACATTTGTAGAGTATACCAAGTTCTGTGCTAAGCGTGTCTCATGCATTCTAATTTAATTGGCTTAGCACAGGGCCTGGATAATTTACCCATGATGAAATAGCAGGAAGTGGCAGAGCTGGGGATGAGTGATACTGAAACCCACACACATACATGTTATTTATGTACTACTTTTCCCGGCCATTTAGAAAAATGCATTACAGTAGCAACTAACTAACTTGTTAGGTGACCTGTTGGCCCGAGGTCAGCTGTTTTACCTATCATCACCTCGTGTAATGCTCCCAAAGTCACTGCGAGATAGTGCCAACCTCCACCTTCAGAAGCAAGAATGTGCCAGGCGTTGCATTCAGGACAGCCTCCACATTCTAACTCTGGGCCAAAGAAACACCCGAGAGCTCTAACATACAGATTCCCAGTTTCCACCCATGTCTACTAAATCACTCCCCGGAACCACTGGGGAAAATGTTAGGAATCTGCATTTTTGAGTTGCATCCCAGGTGATTCTAATCCACCTGATTTGAAATTGACTACTTTAAGTCTTTAAGACCATACTGTGGAAATAAACAAGAAATTGAACTGCATTGTTTTGTTTAAGGGCAAAGTGACAAAGAAGTTATAGTCAGGATTCTAACCTGGACAGTCTGACTCTACCTACACTGCTGGTCAGTGCTCACTTCCTGAATGACCCAGTGAATCATTCTGCTCATAGGACAGTGTGACTATCTCAGGTGACACCCCTTAAATGGGCCTCCTCACCTGGGAGATGAGCCTCATTACTTCCAAGGGTGGGTCATTCTTACTGTCTCACACAACGTAGCCCTGCCCGATGTCCTTCACTGACACATTCCTCACATTGAAGCCCACATTATCTCCAGGCAGGACCTCAGCCAGGGCCTCGTGGTGCATCTTTACACACTTGACCTCTGTGGTGATATTGCAGAGGGCAAAGGTCACCACCATGCCTGGCTTGAGGAAGCCTGTTTCCACCCACACCATGGGCAAGGTGCTGATGCCTGGGGGTCAGGGGGACAAAGCAACCAGAGCTGTCAGCAGCCAGACTTCAGTGAGCTCCCAACCCCAAGCACCCCCATATAACATATACTCACCCCCAATCTTGTATACATCCTACAGAGGCAGCCACAGGGGCTTATCTGTAGGCTGGGCAGGGGCCATGATGGAGTCCAGTGTTTCTAGCAGTGTCATGCCCACCATGTTTCCTTCCTTCCTGATGATCTTCCAGCCTTTAAACCAGGACATCTGAAAAAGCCACCAAATGTGCAGCTTGCTTAGCTTGAGGGAACCTGTTCCAGGTGCCAACGTGTATTAAACATGGGACCTCAAGCAATTTTTAATACATTCTGAGCTTCAGCTTCCTCATCTATGAAACAGATATCACCACTTACCTTGCAGGCTCAAGTAAAGGCACAAAAGACCACACACAATCCACCAAGCACAATGTTCGACATGTACTATACACCCACTAAATGGTGGCCGTTACTCTAAATCTTACAGGTTTTGCTCCTCACTGGAGCCAATATTTTTAGGAAGCAGAGATTCCTTGAATCTGATTAGCCCTTGGGTCTCATTTCATCTGCTCGTTATACAGGAGGAGCAGAGAAAACATGCAGTACAGTTAAGTAAGACTCAGGAATGAGAATACAAACAAGACTCAAATACTCTAACATTTATACCTTCTAAAGACTAGTTATTCCCCAACATCTTAGGCAAGGGCAACATTATTGAGCATAAGTCCTTCTAGAAGGATGACCTTAAGGATGACAGTGCATTGTATACAGGCCTTTTAAGTAGATACCATATTTGCTTCTCTAAAAACCTTGGCCAAAGCTCACCAGAGATATCATCTTTGCCTTCAGATATGGATTAACTGGGATTCCAGTTGACACCTTTCTATGGGCCAACTTCCCGCTCAAACACCAGCCTCATTGATGAAGATAAGCTCTTCTGTTAGTTTGAGGAACTTAACAACTAACTTGGCTCTATGCCAACTCAGAGGCCTAACTAAGTCTATGAGGTCAGCATTATCCCCATCTTAAAAATGGGAAAACTGAGGTCTCTGATGTCACAGGTATTTCTTGGAAGTGGAGGCTAAACCCTAAATCTACTATGCAGTCCACTGACTGCATATTTTGTTCTTTTAGCATCTAGAACATACTAGATATGGCGCCTGGGTGGCTCAGTCGGTTTGAGTATCTGCCTTCAGTTCAGTCATGACCCTGGGATCAAGCTCCACATCAGGCTTCCTGTTCTAGGGGGGAGCTTACTTCTCCTTCTCCCTCTGCCTCTCCCCGTGCCTAAGCACGTACAGTCTCTCTCTCTGTCAGATGAATAAATAAAATCCTTTAGAACATACTAGATGCCTAATAAATACCCAAAGGTACAAAGAATGAAATCCCCTATTTCACTAGCTGAACTATGTGGTAATACGTAGGAAATGAGGAAATGGGCATCAGAGCTTCAGGTTTCAGTTCTACTGTTGCTTAGAAGAGCCCCCCACCGCCCCCTTCACCACCCAATATAGAGGAACAGATCATACCATGCCTCCCTCACCCTTACCTTTTTCTTAGCACTTGTCATCATCCACTGCATTACCACCATCCCCAGAAGACCTTTAGTGTCCCAGCACCGTGTCATCTTGTTTGCGACCACACCTTCAGCACCAAGGACAGTGTCCAGTATGCAAATACCACCGTACCACCCAAAGAAACACACTGCCCAGTGATAACTCTAATCTCTCCTAAGGACAATTGGGCAGTATGTGTCAGAAGACTTGAAGATAATGCCTACCCTTTGTTTCACTTGAAACTTATTCTAATTAAGTTGAGGACACATGCAAGGATTTATTTATGAAGATGCTTATGGCAGTTTTTAATGAAACTAGAAACAATATTCTTAGAAGCTGGTGACCTTGGGCTACTAGTTAACTACACTGTGTCCAAGTTCTCTTATTTTACATAGGAATAAAATGCCTTCTTTACAGGGTTATGTGCATGTAAAGTGTTTAGTCTGGTGTGTGGCACATAGTAATCTCTCAATACCATTTTCCCTTAATAAAGGGTATGACCACACAGTCTAATGCACCTCTGTGATCTACAACATAAAACACCCACTAAGTACTCAACATGTTTAAATGGAAAAGGAAATTTTAAAAAATAAGGAGTTTTATAGAAAATTACATACAGTTTTAGTCCAGCTGTGGATATCTAGAAAGAACTGCATGAAAACTAGGTTATCTATAAGCCATGAAGTTTATGCTTCATATCTGCATGAAAGGGTCATTGTAAAAATGTTAGACATTACTTTTATCTTCAGAAAAAGATTATGCTATGTAAACGTGGAAGAAAAAGCTAAGAACCCTCAAGACAGTTGTGGAAAAGGTAGGCTTTAGGCAGTAAAGTAGGAAGGGATAGCAGCTAGTATTTGAGCACTAACTGTATGCATGAGCTGATCTCATTTAATTCTCACAGTCCCATGAAGTGAGTCCATTAGGAATTAATATTAAGAATATTAATTCCTTATTGTGGGCAAGGGAGAAAGCTGGGGTTTGACCCCAGGTCTGATGCCGGAGATAGACTTCCTTTGTAGGGAGACACTCATTTAATAATTTTAAACCCTGCTAGACTCTGGGATCCATGAGCACAGTGACTCTATCTTAGACACACTTATATTGCCCTGACACTTCCCAACTTGACTAGAGAAGTAGATGCTGTGAGCATGGACTAGAATTCCATACTTTGCCAGGACTGCTCAACAGAACTTTCTGCAATGATGGAAATATTTTGTAACTTCACTGTCCAATATGGCAGCCACATGTGGTTGTGCTGCCCTTGAAATATAGCTAATACAACTAAGGAACTGAAATGATTTTATGCTACTTAAATTATTAAAGTTAATATCTGGGTGGCTCAGTTAATTGTCTGCCTTCAGCTCAGGTCATAATTCCAAGGTCCTGGGATCAAGCCCTGCATCAGTCTCCCTGCTCAGTGGGGAGTCTGCTTCTCCCTCTCCTCCATCCCTCCCCTCCCCCACTTGTGTTCTCTCACTCACTCTCAAATAAATAAATAAAATCTTAAAAAAAAAAACTTAATAACCCCATGTAACTAAATGCCACATTGCACAATGCAGCTCTATGCTTACTAGTTGTGTAGTCTTGAGTAACCTCTGTTCATCTGTAAAATGGGGATAATTCACGGTGATTGGCCCATTAGCATGCTATAAATTCTCAAAGACATTCAAAGATTTGGGAAGGTTGCATTTGATTAATCCCATCCCAGTCAGTTCTCACCTTGGTGCTGGGTTCTATCATGTTGTCCCCATACCAGCCTGAGATGGGCACAAAGGTGACAGCTTCAGAGTTGTAACCGATCTTCTTGATATAGGCGTTCACCTCCTTGTTGATCTCCTTAAAGCGTGCGCTACTATAAGGAGGCTCCATGATGTCCATCTTATTGACTGCCACAATGAGCTGCTTCACACTCAGCTTGTAAGCCAGGAGTACATGCTCATGGGTCTGCCCATTCTTGGAAATGTCAGACTCAAATCCACCTACACTGCTTGCCATAATCAGCACAGCGCAGTCTGCCTGGCCCAAGTGACAGAGGGGAGAAGGCCCAACTCAGACTTGGCCAGGGACACCCACTGCCCACCCCCGAAGCAGAGCCAAGATGTCTCTGGTGGGACACCCACTGCCCACCCCCAAAGCAGAGCCAAGATGACACTGCCCATCCCTGAAGCACAGCCAAGACGACTCAGAGCCAAGATGACAGAGGTGCCTGTGATCATGTTCTTGATGGAGTCACAGTGACCTTGGGCATTGATGATGGTGATGTAGAATTTTCTGGTCTCAAACTTCCACGGGAGATGTCAATGGTGTTGCCACGTCCCCACTCTGCCTTCAGCTTGTCCAGCACCCAGGCATACTTGAAAGAGCCTTTCCCACCTGGGCCTGGAATAAGAGGGAAAGGCCTAGGGTCACCCCTAGATCCAAAGCTGCCCCATCAACCAAGAAGGAAGTTCCAAAATGAGTTGAGAGTCAAAGGGATGGGAACAGGGCAGTGTACGGAGAGACCTTTGAATTTTTCAAACAATAGAATTTATTACTTGTATAATTAAGTTTCTCTTTCAGAGCTGGTTTGAGAGTCACAGCGACCCAGGGCCAAATGATAAAGTGCCTAGGCAGGCATGCGGACCTGGCACAAGGTCAGCAAGCCCTCACATCAGTAATCGCAAACACGTAAGTAATGCTGACCCTGAACTTGGAGCTGTTTTAAGCACTTAACGTGGGTTAGCTCATTTAATCTCACAACAACTTAGTGAAGTATTACCCTTATCTTGCAGATGAAGAAACAGAGAAATTAACTGACTCACCCAAGATCATAGGATTAATAAACAACGGCGGCGTCAGGATTTGAACCGCAAAGCATCAGACTCAAGTTCAAAAATCTTAACCCCTACCCTATGTTAGTTAAGTGGTATCTATGACTGATAATTAACCATGGCAGCCTGGGGAATTTGAGCTGCTTTCAGCCCTGGTAAAAGGCTACCAGAAGCTGGTAGCATATTCAAGTTAACATGCTGGTCTCGGGTATACTCTACCACTTGCCAGCTCCGGGGTCCTGAGGTTCTGTTCATTTTGGCTCTAATTAGAGGGAAGAGTGGAGAAAAGGAAAGACTGGAGACCAGGTGGCTTCCTTAAGAAAACTAATTAGTTTGAAAGATAGAAATAGAACCCACATGTCCTAACTTATGCTACTGTAGGAACTTCTATTTTATGAAGTCCATTAGATAAGCAGCTATCAAAGAGTGGTCAGGGACGCCAAAACCTTTTAGGGTTTGCATGGTCAAAGCTGTTTTAATAATGCTAAGACATTATTTGCCTTTTCCCTCTCTCATTTTCTCATCTTTATGCAATGGTGTTTTCTAGAGGCTAAATGACAAGTGAAATCACAACAGGTTGATTGCAGAAACAGATGAGAATCCAGCTGTCTTCTATTAAGCCAGACATTAAAGATATCAGCAAAAACGTCACCCTCCCAAGATTCTTTGTTTTGAAAAACAGTTATTTTTCATACATAAAAAAGTGTCACATTTACATTAATACAAGAAGTTTATTACTACTATTTTTAAACGAATGAAGCATTTTTAAACCTCAGTTTCAATTTTGAATATCATAAATATATAGATCTAATTTACATAAACAAACTCATTGGGGTGCCTTTAAGAATGCAGAGGGTTCCTGAGACCCGAAAGTTTGAGAACCACATCAATTCATTTGTTTTTCCATAGCAAATGGCTAGGCTTCTACCACATTGGCTAGGGACCAGTCTCTTTCTCACGGTTCTAACGATTTCCTTGGCAGCCCCTGCCACATAAGCGCCCCCACAACAATTCTGACTGTATCCGAGGAAGCCAGCTGATGGCACTGATTTATGACCTGTTGCTTTTTCTCCTCTGTCCTATTTCTATCTCTGCAGCAGCTGGTTCTACAGACTACTCCGGTCTTGTCTGATGGTTCACCAACTCTAAGATCTCTCACTCCCCTCCCTGGCTCTCCCTCCTCCTTCCCCTGCATGGGCTCTTGCTCTGCCCATCCCAGGGCTCTGTCCCTCATTCTTTCCAGCTCACTCCCATGGTTTAGTCTCTAGCCTGGGTTTCCGTCTTGAGCTCCAGACTTCAATATTCAGCTGCCCTCCTGGATGTGAGCACAGAAAGCCCCGTGGACACCTCAGATTTCCCACGTCTAGAGCAGACCTGTTCGGACTCCAGATCAGCTCTGCCGCTGGTAGTCACTGACTTTCCAATTGCCAAAGCTGGAAACTTGGAAGCCACCCTCAACTCTTCTTCTTCCCTTACCCCCTCCTCTACAGCTAACTCCTAAGTTCTGTGGATTCCCCACCTCCACATCCTTGGGTTCCACCCATTACTCTCCATGCCCATTGCTGCTGCCTGAGCCCAGGCCACCGTCCTCACTCCTGTGGTCGATGGCAACAACCTCCTGACCTGCTTCCCAGCCCCTAGCATTGGGCCATTTAGCCTGTTCTCCCCATGCTGCAGCAGTGTGCTCTTCCTAAAAAGATCTTGCCTGATTCCCATCACTCCCATGCCTAAAACCCTTTAGTTGCTGCAGGGAAAGTGACCAGGCTCTTTGGCAGGACATTCAAGGCCCACGTCTCCTGTCCTACCAGGCAATGACTCTATCTCAGATGCTCAACACCTGCTGTTCCAATCGCCTTGTGGTCACAGACACCTACCCCATTTCCCCAAGGCTCAGAAGAGATCCCTTCCTTTGGGAGTCCTTCAAGGCTTCTCTAAACATGCTCATTGTCCATGACCTGGGCTCCTACAACACCCATGCTGTTACAGAGCTTACTGTGTGATGGAAGGGTGCGTGGCCAGGAGTTTCTGGGGGCAAGGCTTGCCTTTAACCCTGTATCCATGGGGGCTACCCTAAGGTCCATGGTAGATGCATGGAAAATAAATCCTTTCCCTGCTTCTAAATGGCAGCTTTAGCTCCTGAGATATGGCATGGCATCTGTGTCACACTGGGATTTAAATCTTGGCACCATCCTCAGGTAAGTTACTTAACCCTTCTGAGCCTCATTTGTCTCACCTAGAAGATGGCAACCACAGCACCTGCCTGGCACGATTGAGAGGGAAAGCGCCTACCAGCCCAGCAGGTGCTCAGCGGAGGTAAGCGTTCACCACCCCCACCAGGAGGAGTCCCTCCGAGGGAATCCAAGGCTAGGAAGGAGGGGTGGGGAGGCGCAGGCAGAGCAGCCTCACCTCTGAAGTCTCCTTCTCAAACCTGTCGACGGTCCTCTTGTCAATGCCATCACATTTGTAGATGAGATGCCCTGTCTTGGTGGACTTGCTCGAATCCACGTGGTCGATGACCATAATGTTGATGTGGGTCTTCTCTTTGCCCATGCTGGGAGTTGCTCAGAGAGAGGACAGGCATTCTTGGGGCATGAATTGCCCACTATCACTTCTCTTCCTTGGGACTGGGTCAGCCCAAACAGCAGAGGGTGAGGCAAGAGAAGAAAACAGGTGGCCAGGAGGGCGGAGAGGGGGGTCTCTTCAACACCTCACACCTGCGGATGCTCTGGTCCCTCCGACAGCCCCAAGGAGAATGTGCCTACCTCCAGAGCCAGGAGAAGCTCCTCCGTACCTCCTCCCACCTAGAACAGACCAACACAGCACTGCGCCCCACCCCCTTTTACAGACAAGTTTTCCAGCCCGCCCCTTAGGTCCCTTGTTCCTGTTGGCCTGCTGGCCCTGGGATGCATGGGAAGAACCCAGCACCCATCTCACAGGGGGTGGACTCTCCCCCTCCAGCCTGGGAGGAGGGTGAGCCTGCTGCCCACCGAAATGAGGCTCCTTTGGGCTTTCAGATGCTGATTGATACCCCACCACCACCCCTAGTACCAGGCTGGGCATTAGGAAGTGGCCCTAGGAAGGGTGGCCCTAAGTGACCATTAGGAAGGGTCAAAGATGGGCCTGGGGTGGGAGGTGGTCCCCAGACTTGCTGTCCCTGGGTATTCGGGCCTGTGTGTGTTTGTGGGAGGGAGGCGTCTAGGAAAGGGTTGGGAGAGATGGAGCAAGGGGGTCAGAGCTCTAGCCTTTCACATCGGTGCCTCTTGGTCCTGCCTGGGCATCACAGACCGCATGGATTTATCCCTGTCTCCAGCCGCCTGCATACGGCCTGACCCATGGCAAACCCTGAGTTTGGTGAATGATGCAGAATGACTGCTACCGCCTTCAGGGCCCAACTCCTGTACTACTGTCACCTTTATGCGACCGCTAATTCCACCTGAGCGATGAGGGCGTTGAGGGTCTGGAGCAGGTCCGCTGGGGAGAAAGTAGCAGGACTCAAGTTGTCTGACCCCAGAGTCTCCACCAGAGCCCAGCGCTGCCTCTCAGTGAACTCATGCCTGAGGGAAGGCTGTAAGTCCGACCCTACTCATCTCCGTGGTCCCAGCCTCCAGCCCTGGCTTGCTAAATGAATATTTAGGGTAGGACCTGGGAAGAAGATGAGCAGGGACTGGAGGGCGGGCAGTCTCCCACAGGGAAGGGCTGGCCCCAGAACTGAGGACAAGCTACTGGACTGAGGCCAGTACCGTCCTGGCAGCCTCCAGAGGTTCTGGAACCCTGTGCCTGGAGACCCGTTCGGTGAAAGGGAAGGTGGCGGAAAGAGCGGGCTTCTGAGAAGGCTGACCCAATCGGATCAGAGTCCTGGCCACGCCACTCCCATTCATTCAGTGGTCCTTTAGCCCCTCCGGGTGTGGATGTCCACCAGCTTCTTGTTGTGGTGGTGATTCAAGGAGATAAGCCCCTCACTGGTAAATCTCGATGATACTGATAAAGGCTCCTTCCAAGAACTTATGACACAGTGGAAACACACGGGGGCGCTCTAACCACAAACCACAGGGTAACCTGCTCTTAGAACCTGGGCAACAGTTAGGTGGGACAGGGGGGCAGCTGGGGGGCTATTAGCACAGCACTGAGCTGATCCCACTGCCCCACCCCTGGCCCTCCCTCTTCCGACACAGGTGGTGGCAGAGAAATGATCTGTGAGTGGTGGGATCCTGAAGCTAATTTCACCTTCGTCTAAGCTTTGTTTGTCACTCATTATTTGGCATCTGGGTGTGTTGATACTTCCTTAGCTGTAAGTCCCACAAGTTATAAGAGGTAAAGTGAGGCCCTTGGGATCGTTGTGTTTATCACCATCCCTGGTCGTTCAGCTTCTGATTCTGAGTATCTGTGGAGCGTTGGGAAGGAAACTGGTTTCAGGATCCAAAGACCTGGTGATTCAGCTCTGCCAGTTCATGGTTCGTTCCCCTGGCTTCTGCCTCCTCTTCTTTCTCACCAGGCCAGCCTCTTCTTGCAGGATGGAAGGAGGGAGCTCCCTCCCCACACCAGCAGGTCTGCAGCAGCCGCCCCCTCCCCAGTGTGTATAGTTCAGGAGGTTCCCAATGCATGGAGGGGTGCTCGGGAGCTCGGTCTGAGAGACAACCAGAATCTAGAGACCCCACAGAGTCACCAGCATTCTAGAGGCAGGGGAATAAGAAAGGGATGAGTGGGGGCAGAAGGGAGAGTGCTAATGGATCCTGAGCCATGTAAAGAAACAGCCCAGAGGAAGGCTTTGGAGACAGAGACCCCTCAGTGTGAATCTTGGCCTCAACCCTTAACAGGTGGGCAATTTGGAGCAAGCTGGTTGCCCTCCCTGAGCCACATGTAAAATGGAGATAACAATCCCTGCTCACATGTACTGAGTATGTATCACGTGCCAGGTACTGTGCTGAGCCCTCTGCATGCAGTTGTCCATTTGCCCCTAGAAAACACTCTCTCATGTAGATAGTCATATTAGTAACAGACAAGGAAATGAAGGCTAAGTTGTTTATTCGGGAACACACAGGTCATAAAGGGCGGAGGCATGATTGGCCCAGGCATTCTGAGAACACTCAAAATTATTATTTCACAAGGTTGTTGGGAGATTAGATGGTATAATTTACAGCTGTTAATTATTTTCACCAGTTTGACAGGCAAAAAGGAGAGAGCTTAAGGCAATTTTGTTTTAGATTTCCATAATTACTATATACTTTTACAAAGTAATAGTTTTCTCCATGTATCTTCTCACATGAATTCTCTGTTGTTATCTTTTGATTCTTCAACTAGTGGGGATTTGATGTCTACTCCTTTCCCGAGAGATCAGAAGACTTCAGGTTGTAGGACTATCCTGTCCAATACAGGAGTCACTACCCACATGTGGTGGTTTAAATATAGATTAATTAAAATTAAATAAAACTTAAAATTCAGTTCCTCAACTTCAATGTCCACAAGTGACAAGCTCAAGAGCGGCCATTTTGAACAGCATGGACATGAAACATTTCCATTATTACAGAAATTTCTACCAGACAGCACTGCTCTTGGAGAAATCAAGTCTGGTCTTCTGAAACCTAGAGATGGGGCCCTAGTGCCAGGAGCTCTGGTTCCAGCTCAGTCACTGCTGGACTGCCTCAGACAAACACATACCTCTGGGCCTTGTTCCTTCTCTATAAAATGTGGACAAAGGTTAAACAAGGTAATGCATGAAGGTCTTTTTTTTTTTTTTTAAAGATTTTATTTATTTGTCAGAGACAGCAAGCGAGAGCGAGCACAGGCAGACAGAGTGGAAGGCAGAGTCAGACAGAGAAGCAGGCTCCCTGTGGAGTAAGGAGCCCGATATGGGACTCGATCCCAGGACGCTGGGATCATGACCTGAGCCGAGGGCAGCTGCTTAACCAACTGAGCCACCCAGGCGTCCCGCATGAAGGTCTTTTAAGGTCTGACCTTCTGGGGGCAATTCTGGGAGCTCTGGATTCAATTTCTGGTCACCTCTCTCCTAATCCCTCTCAAAGCCTAAGCTTCTGAGCTGGCTCTGCTATAAAGAGGAACTTTGGTGAACTCATTGGCCCTCTGGCAGTTACTTACTATGTATTTAAGGGACAGCATCTGATTGGATGTGGCCAAATCTGGGCCAATCAAAATCTTTCTAACCAGATCCTGGTTTGAGGATCTAGGGTCAGTTAGTGGGTCTCTACCTGCGGTAGAGACTATAACGGAGAGAAGCATTTGGTGATGGCTATACTGGGGGAGAAAGCCAGTCTAGAGCAAGACAGGGAGACAAGGAGAGGGAAACACATCAGACCTTCGGGGAGAAACAGGGAGAAAAATCCCCATTTCAGCAGCTCTTGGAATCTTTGAGACGCCACTGAGTCTTTGTAAGAAATTCTCCCCACTTCCCTCTTTTATGTGTTTTTTTTTAATTCTATTTATTTGACAGAGAGAGAGAGAGCACTAGCAGAGGGAGTAGCAGAGGGAGAGGGAAAAGAGGGAAAATCAGGCTCCCTGATCAGTGAGGAGCCTGGTGTGGGGCGATCCCAGGACGCTGGGATCATGACCTGAGCTGAAGGTAGACACTTAATGACTGAGCCACCCAGGAGGAGGGTGCCCCTCCTTCTTTTCTGTTAACCTCTAGTTAATTTCTTTTTTTTTTTCAAGATTTTATTTATTAATTGACAGAGAGAGACACACACAGTGAGAGAAGAAACACAAGCAGGGAGAGTGGGAGAGGGAGAAGCAGGCCCTCTGCCAAGCAGGGATCCCAGTGCAGGCCCAACCCCAGGACCATGGGATCAGGACCCGAGCTGAAAGCAGTCGCCCAAACAACTGAGCCACCCAGGTGCCTGAGCTCTAGTTAATTTCTATTGCTTGTCGTCAAAAGCTTCAAACCCATGTGGGTTAAGGCAAAAGAGCTTGGTTTATTATTGTTCTGAAAAGTTGAGTGAGTTTTCAGCTGAAAGCAAAAGCTAAACAAGGACACCCCTCACACATAGACACCAATAACAAACTGAAAGGAAAACCATCATCAGTTATTAGTGTGATGGATGCTTCTTGAGCACCTATACCGCGGCCAATGCCTTACAGAGATTACTTTATCTAATCTTCACAAAAACGCTTGAGAGGTAATGCTTTCCCCATTTCAGAGGGAGCTGAGGCACAGAGAGGTTAGGGGATCATGCAAGGACACACAGCTGGTGAGTGGCAGAGACATGGTGCATCAGGGTTTGTAAGATGACAATAAGTGGGGTCTTCTCTGCAGAAGCACAGCTTGTGAGTGAGGAGGTTTCCTGGGTGGGGACCTACTTGGCCCAGAGAGTAAAGCAAGCCAGAAAGATCACATGAGGTATGATTCAGTTTTTCTGGCTACAAAGAACACAGCAACCTTTCTACAGCTCGAAGCGGGAAAGGGTAGATTGGAGAGGAAAATCCTCTACAATAAAAAGCCCTTGTAATCTCAGCATCTTCTGTTCTCTGTCTTAAGATTTCTCTTATGAAAAGCCTTTCCAGAATGAGTAAAAATCATTCTTAACTCCGTGGAAAGCATTAAAGGGAATAGGAGAGGGAAAAACAGTCCCCAGACCCGTTCTGGAATCCAAATGTTTCCTTTGCATTTCCATCACCTTCATATTCAAAGGTCTGTTATAAAACAGGAAAAAGAGGCCCTACCAAAGCACAAATAGGCAAATAGCCAATAAACCAAAAAAGAACATTCAGCATTTTGAGGAATGAAAGAAAAGCACATTGAAGCAATGTACCATTTTTTACCTTTCAGGTTTTTGAGCAAAAACAACAAAAACTACAAAAAAAATGTTGAAGGGGCACCTGGGTGGCTCAGTGGGTTAAAGCCTCTGCCCTCGGCTCGGGTCATGATCCCAGGGTCCTGGGATCGAGTCCCGCATTGGGCTCTCTGCTCTGCAGGGAGCCTGCTTCCTCCTCTCTCTCTCTCTCTGCCTACTTGTGATCTCTGTCAAATAAATTAAAAAACAAAAACAAAAACAAAAACGTTGGAGAAGACATGGAAAAATGGCCACTTTCATACTTCGTTGCTGTGAGTTTCAGTCAACATATACTTTCTACAGGGCATTTTGAAAATCTGAATCTGAAACCTTAGAATATGCATTCTTTTTATTCAATTCAATTCTACGTATTTACCAAAAGGTGGTACAATTATGGGGGTATTCTTTCTAGAATTATTTATGACAATGAGAGGGTCTCGGTGGTGGGCTGATGCTACAGGGATGCTGGGGACACTTGCAGGGTTTAGGGCGGCTGTTACGTATCAACTAAAGGAGAAATTATTCCCACAGTTTATCAGTTGTACACCATCCCGTCTATCTGTAATGCTGGCTTTATTTTGTTTTTTAAAGATTTTTATTTATTTATTTGACAGAGAGAGACACAGCGAGAGAGGAAACACAAGCAGGGGCAGTAGCAGAGGGAGAGAAGCAGGTTCCCCACCAAGCAGGGAGCCCGATGCGGGGCTCCATACCAGGACCCTGGGATCATGACCTGAGCCAAAGGCAGACGCTTAACGACTGAGCCACCCAGGTGCCCCTGTAATGCTGATTAAAAAAAATTTTTTTTAATAGTCTCTTTGCCTGCTGTGGGGCTTGAGTTACAACCCTAAGGCAAGAGTCACAGGCTCAAGGGTTGATGGGGGGGGGGGGTGCTGGAGGGGCGGTAACTGGGTGACTGGCACTAAGTAGGGCATGTAGGGTAATGAACACTGTTTGTTATATATTCCTGATGAGTCACTGAACTCTACCTCTGAAACTAATAATATACTATATGTTAAGTCAAGTAAATTTTACATTTAAGTAAAATATATTTTAAAAAAAGAGAGAGAGATGCGGGCTCTACTGACTGAGCCAGTCAGGTGCCCCTAAAACAATTTTTTTTAAAGATTTGATATTGGGGCACCTGGGTGGCTCAGTGGGTTGGGCCACTGCCTTTGGCTTGGGTCATGATCTCAGCAGGTTCCTGGGATGGAGCCCCGCATCGGACTCTCTGCTCAGCAGGGAGCCTGCTTCCCCTTTTCTCTCTGCCTTCCTCTCTGCCTACTTGTGATCTCTCTCTCTCTCTCTCTCTCTCTGTAAAATAAATAAATAAAAATCTTTAAAAAAAAGATTTGATATATTTATTTGAGAGAGAGAGGGAGAAAGAGCACAAGCGAGAGGAGGAGCAGAGGGAGAGGGACAGGCAGACTCCGTGCTGGGCTCAGAGCCCTACTCAGGGCTCCATCTCAGAACCCTGAGACTGTGACCTGAGCTGAAATCAAGAGTTAGACACTCAAATGACACCCTCCCAGGCACCCCTCTAATTTTTTTTTAAAGATTTTATTTATTTATTTGACAGAGAGAGATCACAAGTAGGCAGAGAGGCAGGCAGAGAGAGAGAGAGAGAGAGGGAAGCGGGCTCCCTGCTGAGCAGAGAGCCCGATGCGGGACTCGATCCCAGGACCCTGAGATCATGACCTGAGCCGAAGGCAGCGGCTTAACCCACCGAGCCACCCAGGCGCCCCTAATTTTTTTTTTTTTTTTAAAGGTGGTTTCTGCTTCTTCATAAAGTTGGAGCTGGGATCTAGGATTTTGTTTCTAACTCTTCTGGTCGAGCACAGGTCCTGGGGCAAGATTATGTCATTACTCTGATGGGAAATGGAATGTATGTGTGTTCTCAGGGTTTTAGCATGTCTTAGTTCTCATTTTCAGTATGGTAAATACTGAAATAACGCACATAAACAAAAGATCTGTAGGGGCTTCAATAATGCTCAACAGTGTACAGGAGTCTCAGGAAGTCTGAGAACGGCTCATCCATACAGGTGGATGTCAGGGTCATTTTCAAGGTAAAAAAAAAAAAAGTGGGGCATGTGGATTGCCCAGGATCGCCGACTAATGAAGACCGAAGCCTGGATGCAAATACAGGCTTGTCTGATCGGAGTCCTTTCTTTCTCCTGACTTACCAGGGAGACCCTCTTTCAGTATAGTGTGATGTCTGTGTCTGTGTGTCTCCTGGTAGGGACCCACGCACCTTCTCTGCAGCATCCAGCACCCCACCCCGGGCCCCGCCCTTCCTGGGAGAGCAGTGGTTGTTTGTTGAGTGAGTAAATGAATTACCCAGTCCAAAAAGACACGGTTGAAATTCTCCCTGGGAAGAGGGAGAGTGCAAAGTTAACCGAACTCTCTCCTGGCACCCTTGGCCCTGCTCCTTTAGCCCTGTTCTTTGGCTTCAAGTTTTCTGGGAGGGATGTCAGGGATAAGAAGTTGTGGGAACAGCAGTTGCTGGGGAATACGGTCCCTGTCCTCACGGAGCTCCTGAACAACAGGTAAGAGAAGCCCAAAATGTACAATGACCTGAGGAACAAGTGCAACAGACGAGAGAGGGAGCCTGGAGGGGCTGTGAGGGCAGGGAAGAGGGGCCCTACCTTGATTGTGCAGGCATGGGGAATGTCAGGGAGGTTTCATTTCCAAGCTGGACTGGAGTTGGCCAGTTGAAGACGTGGAGAGGACAGTCCCCAGGCAGGAGAAGAACGTGTGGAAGAGCCAAGGGAGAGAGAGCTTGGGGAGCACCAGAGACAGGAAAGATGTTCTGGCAATACCCAGAGAGATAGGTCCCAACCACACAGGGCCACAACGACCAGGGACAGAGCTCAGGGAGTGGGGAACAATATTGGTCCACTCAGGCTGCTATAACAAAATACCACCAGTTCCATAGCTTAAAAAACAGAAATTAATTGTCTTAGAGTTCTGGAGGCCAAAAGCCCAAGGTCAAGGTGGCAACAGATTCAGTTTCTGGTGATGGTTTCTTCCTGGCCCGTAGATGGTCACCTTTGTCCTGGGTCCTCACATGGTGTTGTGTCCTCTGTGCCTGCGTTGGGCAGAGGGCGGGGCCAGGTCACTGTTTTCTCTTCCTATAAGGACACAAGTCCAATCAGATCAGGACTCCACCCTGTGACCTCATTTAATCTCAATTACCTCTTCAAGGCCCTATTTCCAAATACAGTCACATTGGGGCTTAGGGCTTTACCACGTGAACTTGGGGAGAAACACAGTTCAATCCATTGCAGGTGCCATTGGAGGTGGCTGGGAGGTGCTGGGGTCGGGTTGGCCTGCAGGAAGCTCTGTCTGGCTGCAAAGGGGAAAATGGGCGAGAGCAGGCAAGTCTGGAAGCTGGATCAGCTGTTGTCCAGGGGTGAGAAGTGCTGCCTAGATCAGAGGCATGGCATTTGGGGTGAAGAAGGGGCAGCCATTTAATGAGCTTGAATCCACAGGACTCCATGTATGGGGTCGTGGGGAAGAAGAGGCAAAGACAGCAGTCGGGTTTCCAGTGTGGATAATGGGTGGTTGTAGGGTCAGCTTTCTGGGCAGGTGACCTGCCCCATTCCATACTCAGAAGGGCTCAGTGCCTATTTAATGTCTTGTTGTCACTGTCCTGAAGTTATTAATAACTTTTTAAAAAAAATTTAAAAATTTATTTGGGAGACAGACAGAGCAAGCAAGGGGAGTGGCAGACAGAGGGAGAAGCACCTGCTGCTCCTTCCCTCTGGAATGCTCTTTCTCCCTCTTTGCCTGTCAAACTCCTATTCATCCTTCAAGACCCTGTTCAGCTTGCAAACATTCATTCTCTTTCAGCTGATCCTTCTGCTTTTGGTCATCCGTTCTAGGGTTTACCTCTCCCTCTTCTGTGCCTCATGGAGGCCCTACCATAGAACCAATCACTTGCTAGGGTGGGTTTTCTTAAAGTGTCTGTCCTCTGCCAGAACCAGACAGGGAGCTCTCTGCTGCCTCCTTTTCTATCCCACCACAGGGTCTGGCACCAGTGAGTGACCAGCAAATGCTGAACCGGACAAATAACAACGAGGTGAGAATGATGATCATTCCCAATGACAGAGTCACATGAAAACTGCTGACAGCCCGACGATACAAGTATGTGGCAGAGTGGCGAGGAATACCGACTCCAGAGCCAGAAGTCTGGGTCAAACCCCAGCTCCACCCCTTCCCGGCCGTGCCTGGGACCCCCTATCTTTGCTCTCAGTCAGGCACAAGAGGGTAGTAGGGCTTAAATGACTTGGTGCAGGTGAAGGGCTATGAACGCGATCTGGCGTATAGTAAGTGCTCAGTAAACATGCAGTATAGATGTTAGCGAGGGATGAAATATGAAGGCGGACTCTTCACTGTTTTGTACTGGTAGTGGTGGCATCTACCATTTCCTAGACACTCAACTACATTCCAGAACTTTGTGTAACTTTCACAGAAAATTCTGGAATAGCTACTAGTATTACCACCTTTCCGTATGAGGATGCTGAGCCTCACATATCTCTGCCGGGTAAGTAGCAGAGTCCTCCTGAGGCGCTCCCATGCCCTCTTCCCCTGTGTCACTATTTCCAAGCCCTGCTTCTGGATGAGGCCTGCGGATGGGGGTAGGGGAGCTGTGGGGGAGTTTCCTATTTCTGCTAGCCCTGTTCCCGGGGATGCTGAGGGTGACGGTGTTGAGGGGGGTGTCCAGTGGCAGGGCCTAGCCAGGTGCCTGGTGGGGTGGTCTGGCCTGGCTGTCCTGGGATGGTTTACTTACCCCCCTTGGCTCCTGGAGAAGGAGACAGTGGGACAAGAGGAGCCCAACCACGTGGGACAGCAGTTGGAGGAGGTGGGGGGACACGCTGCCTGTCTTCTTCCTTCCTGTCCCCTTGGTCTGGGCTCAGTGCCCACCTCCCAGGAGATCCAGGAGAAGGGGTCAGAAAACCAGACTTACCTGATTCCTGTCTGAGCCAGGGCCACTGAGGGACAGAGAGAGGCAGGCCTGAACCATCCCCTGGGCAGCTTCCCAGGGGAGGTGACTTCTCAGCCGAGTCAGGAAGGATGACTCTGAGTCAACCCAGAAATGTGGGGCACAAGAAAGGCCCCTCACCAACCCTGGTCTGCTCAGCCACAGCCCAGCAATTTACCATGGCTGTTACCAAGACATGACAAGAGATTCTCAGACCCTCTCCCTCCCCATGACACATACACACACACACACACACACACATATACTCAAGGACAAGACCCCCCCCCCCGGCAGCAGGACCCCTTTGCTGCAGCCCCACACCCAGTCTGATCTCTGTTCCAATACCTTGTTGCCCCTTTCTCTCTGCTTTCCATCATTCCCTCTCTCCTGGGAGTCTTGCTTCCTGGGTTTAGATGCCAGTTTCATATCTACTTGCATGTGACCTTGAGTACATTATTCAAATTCCCTCATTTTGCTCCTCACCTGTAAACGAGGGTAATAATCCTTCCTGTCTGTCGGAATCATTGAGACAGTTAAGGGTCCTAGCTCTGTGAAGTACGTGCCTCAGTGCCTGTCCCTCAGTGGTGGTGACTCAGCTTAGGATCGTGTCTGTCCTTATCACCCATCTTGGCCTTGCTCTGGCCCCACTCTCTCTCCCCTTTTGCAGGGGTCCTGCCTCTCTGTCTCCCAACTCATTGTCCTCCCTTCTCCCTGGGCCTCTTTTTTTTTTTTTTTCCCCTTCCCCCCCCTCCTTCTTGAACCTGAGACTCACAATACCTGAGGGGTTATGGAAGGAGAAAGGACAATCATTTCTCCAAAGAGCAATGTTGCCTGGCTTAGGTTCCCGGGGGAAAGAGGGGACAGGGCTTCTGCCCAGCCTGAGAACCTAGGACATCACCTGTCGATCCAGAAGTAACCTCTGTAAGCCAAACCCCCACACAGAGACACACCTTGATAGGTCAGGCAACTGCCTGAAGCTGTCTTCCCATCAGTAAAGCAGGAAGAGAGGGACTTGACCTAGATGCCCCCGGATGCCCTCGGGGACACTGTGGGGCTCTCCCTAGGATGTGGAGAGCATCTCATGGACATGGACTTGAATCCTGGGTTCTCCTCTACTTCTCTAGTCATCTTCTCCTCTCTCAGCCTTGGTGTCCTCATTGGTAAATTGAGGCCAGACAATAATCGCTGTCTACTAGCTCTCAGGCCTAGTGGGAGGAAGCAGTGTTGAGAGGGGAAGAAAAAGAGAATTGTGCCAAGTTGGGGAATGAGCACTGCCCATCGCCGGCCAAGCTCCACACCTGGACCAGCAGATGGCGCCATTGTAGCGCCTGTGTCTCGACCCCAGGTCTCTTGGCAGCGGGCTCCCAGGATCCAGCCCCACTACCTGCGTCTTCTCCGATGGGGCATTTGTTCTATGTGGCAAAACTTAGTCCAGAGTTAATTAAAAGCCCAAACTTCGGAACCAACAGACCTGGACTGAACAGATTCTACTCCTTTAAGGAAGGCAAGGTGACTTTGGGTAACTTGTTTAACCTCTCTGAACCTTAGTTTCCCCAACTGTAAAATGAGGATGGCATCATGTTTCTGGGGTTATCCAGAGGATTGATTCAGTCTAAGAAGTAGAGGCTCCCGCACCACCTGCAGGGGGCCAGTGCTCAGTAGCCTGTGAGCAAGGCACTTCCTTCACAGCTGCCCGAATTCAGTCACACCATGTTACACCCCTCACCCCACCCCTGCCCCATCCTGTCCCCAGGCCTTCACTCCTGCCCTCTGCCTTCCTTCTGGAATGTTCACCCCCTCCCTGTTTTCATGACTTTTGAGACTTGTTGGGCTTTTTTCCTAGTTGCATTTTTTAACTTAATTGGGATATAATTCATGCAATAAAAATCAGCTCATTTTAAGTGTACAGATCAATGATGTTCAGTAAATTTAACAAATTGTCCTCAAGACTTGATTTTCTAAATCCTGTATCTCAAATGCGCCTCTCTCCCGAGGCCCAGACCCCTGACCCAATGCCCCTTGGATGTTGTCCCATAGCTGTCCCCCACCCCTCCAACTCAGTACCTCCCCAACCAAAGTCATCATTGTCTCCCCCTCCTCCCTTCTTCTCTTCTTGCATTTCCCCCCTCCCTTCTTGGCTTCCTACCAATTTCATCTTTTTTCTCTGGGTTCTCAGTACTTTGCTCTGAACCTGGCGTTTAGTAGGTACTTGGTAAAAGTTTGCTCTATGCACGAATAAAATACACAACATCCTCCTGTGACCCAAGTTTGAATCCTCGTCCCTCAAATCCTGCCGGCCAGCCACCCTGTCTGGCTGGAGTCCATCCCTGCCGCGCGGAGCCCCGCTGTTCGTCTCACAGCCTGCCCCTCACTGTTGCGGTGGCCCCTTCCCTGGGCGCCCCCATGCCCTGCCTTAGTCTCATCCCCTCTGGAATTCCATCCCCCCATCTGGTCTCCCTGGTCCCAGAGTGAGTTCTCCAAAAAAAGCCTATCTGACCTCATCACCTCCACCCTAAGAGTGTGCTACTCATTCTGCCACAGCCAAGTCCAGACCCCCTAACCTGACGAGGGCAGCCCATCATCCATCAGTGTTCGGGGAACCCATCTCTCCAGCCTCCGCCTCACCCCTCCCACCTTTTCCAGCTCCTCCGGGCTCTTGTCACTGCAAACCACAAGAGCATGACACAAGAGTATGACACCACGGCGAAAAGGCGGGACTGGGCTCAGCCTGGCTGGGATTCACCTCACAGCCTCAATGCCTCTTTGACCCTCAGTTTCCTCCTCTGTAAAATGGGAGTTGTAATAGCACCTATGTCCTAGGATTGTTGTGGGGATTAAATCAGGCGATGAAGGTGCAGCCCTTGGAATAGGGCCTGGCACACAGCCAGGGCTCAACAAATCTCAGTTCCATTTCTCTGCGAGCTCCCCAGGCACACAGAGGACGGTCTTAGCGGAGACTGACTGCGGAGACTGTCTTTCCCCTTTGTCTCCACCGGGGGCGCTGCAGCCCCTTGCACAGCCCCGCAGAGATGCACCCCTCGAGTCAGTTTTAATCAGACCTCCTTCACAGAACTCACCACACTGGGACCCCTCTTGCCACGTCCCCGGGGCGAATCCAATGCCAAGTCTCCAAACAGCTCCCAAATCTCTCCCCCGTCTCTGCCTCCCGCTGCCACCCCCTTACTTCAGCAGCATTGTGCCCTCCCCACCTCCATCCTGCCCCTTCAGCATTCATCCCAGAATGAACAACTGTGCTCCCCGCCCCTCCCCTGCCACGGTTCATCGGTCCGAGCTTGGTCTGGCGGACCCAGCCGTGTGGCAGACCCCGTTCCTTCTGCCTATGGGTTCCAGCCACACTGGCCTCAGGAGTGCTCATCTGCCTCCCACCCAAGCCCTCTGTCCCCACCCCGTCACCCCCTATGAAGCCCCTTCAGAGCCTGCTCTCCTCCGAGACAGCATCTCTGACCCTCCTACTCCCATTAAATCAAGATGTCCCATGACATGCCTTCCTAGCACTCTGCTTCCTCCCCGTAACCCTTATCACAGTTTGTAATTATATATTTGAGTGGCTATTTGATGAACAGCTGCCTCCTGGCTTCCTTTGGAAGCTTCCTGAGAGCAGAGGCTGTCTTGTTCCATTGTGTCCCTAGTGACCCAGCATATACCAGTGGGACGGCCGAGTGGAGTTTGCCTGTTTCCTTATGTGTCCCCTCTGCTCTCTTGCCAAGATCCCAAGGGGAGGATGGTAATACAGGTCTGTGTTTCCAGACAGAACCCCGATTCCCGCTTGACCTGGAGCAGACATCTCATGGGTGGATGACTACATCTTCTTCTGTTCTTCCTAAGGTTGATAGGTTTTTCTTTTTTCTTTTTCTTTTTTTTTTTTTAAGATTTTATGTATTTATTTGACAGAGAGAGATCACACAGACTGAGAGGCAGGCAGAGAGAGAGGGGAGGTAGGGTCCCAGCTGAGCAAAAAGCCCGATGTGGGGCTCAATCCCAGGACCCTGAGATCATGACTCGAGCCAAAGGCAGAGGCTTTAACCCACTGAGCCACCCAGGCACCCCTATTTTTTTTTTTTAAGATTTTATTTATTTGTCAGAGAGAGAGAGCATGAGCAGGGGGAGTGGGAGGCAGAGGCAGAAGCAGAAGCAGGCTGAGCAAGGGATCCCAATACGAGACTTGATCCCAGGACCCTGGGATGACGACCTGAGCCAAAGGCAGACGCTTAACCAAATGAGTCACCCAGGCGCCCCTAAGGTTGATACATTAACTATGCTTTTTTTTTTTTTTAAAGATTTTATTTATTTATTTGACAGAGAGAAATCACAAGTAGGCAGAGAGGCAGGCAGAGAGAGAGAGAGAGGAGGAAGCAGGCTCCCTGCTGAGCAGAGAGCCCGATGCGGGACTCGATCCCAGGACCCTGAGATCATGACCTGAGCCGAAGGCAGCGGCTTAACCACTGAGCCACCCAGGCGCCCGATACATTAACTATGCTTAAAGAATCCAAAATAATATCTGTGGTAGGCATCGGACTGGCTCTCACTATCCAGTTGTTTCCCCAGGAAAGCACATTCTCTGGCCATGAACATCTCTGCAAGCCTTTGTAATGCTCTTTCCCAGCTCTGGTCAACACTGTGCTTCCGCAGGGCAGTGTCCCTCTTTTCTGGCTTTTATAGAAGAGAAGTGAAGGCTTAGGGAGATTAAGTGCTGTGCCCCGAGGAGGCCGAGCGGAGGGCACAAAGCCAGGCAGGCCTCCCTGTCCCAGCCCCGTGATTTTTCACTCCGTATCTCCCCCGCCTGTCCCACGCCATCTCCACAGGAGCAGATGCATGTGTCATTGTGCCACTGTCCCCTGTGCTAGAGTGGTGCCTGGCCAGGAGAGGGAGGGCTCCCAATGACTGTTGAATGTATGAATGTGTGAATGAATGCTTTCTTCCTGGCGGGGGGGGGGGGGGCAAACAGACCCCAGACACCCTCCCCGATTCCAGAGACCACCCAGAGATGCTGTCTCTAGCCTGAGCTCCATCTCAGAGCCCAGGAGGGAAGGGCGAAAAAGGGGCTGGATAAGAAGAGTCGCCGACGGCAGCACTCCTGAGTACAGCACTTCACAGTTTGCAAAGCCCTGACGCTCCGTGCGCCTCTTCTGGAGATCTCCAAGGAGTTCGACAAGTAGCAGAATAAATAAACAAACAAGAAAAAAGAAAGAAAAGCTCTTTTTTCCCCCCCTCTTTGCAAAGCCACTGTGTGTTCTCTGTAAACAATTCAAACCTCAATGCTCAATGCAGTAAGTAACTACTTTGTACACACGGCCATTCACATTTATATTAAACATGATTGGGGCGCCTGGGTGGCTCAGTTAAGCCTCTGCCTTCCGCTCAGGTCATGATCTCAGGGTCCTGGGATCAGAGCCCCACATGGGGGCGCTCTACTCAGCGGGGAGCCTGCTTCCCTGTCTCTCTCTGCCTGCTGCTCTGCCTACTTGTGATCTCTCTCCCTCTGTCAAATAAATAAATCAAATCTTAAAAAAAAAATTGTTTAAAAATAAATAAACACAGTTAAGTAAAATGTAAAATTCCACTCTTCAGACTCGCTAGCCACATTGCAAGTGCTCCGGAGCCACATGTGGCTAGGCGCTGCCCTACTAGACAGAACAGATACAGATCATTTCCATCACTGCGGAACGTTCTATTGGACAAAACTGATTTATGACATACAAATAAGCAAAAGGAAGGAGGAAACCACCTGCAATGCCATTTCCCAAGGAAAACCACTGCTACATTTTGGCGTGGATGTTTCCAGTTTTTTCTAGGGGCGGGAATTATATGCTGTTTTTTTTCAAAAACAGGTTAATACTGTATAAACTGTTTTATGGCCTGTTTTTTAACTTATCAAAGTACTACAAATATCTTTTCTGTATCACCTTTTTAAACAGTAGCACAGTATTTGTATGACTACCACAATTAATGTACCCAATTCTCCATTCCCAGGCGTCTGCATTGTCTTCCTCCCCCTGCCCTTTTTTATAATCTCTCAGGGCAACTATTCTTTTTTTTTTTTTTTTAAGATTTTATTTATTTTATTTGAGAGAGAGAGAGCAGGAGTAGGGTGAGAGGGAGAGGGAGAAGCAGGTGCCCCACTGAGCAGGGAGTCCGATGCGGAACTTGATCCCAGGACCCCAGTACCATGACCTGAGCCGAAGGCAGGCACTTAATGACTAAGCCACCCAGGAGCCCCAACAAAACTGATTTAAACATTTTGTGTAACAAGGGCTCTATTTTAATTTGAAATCACTTAATTATTTTTGTAAAAGTGGTCGTTAGGGTGCCTGGCTCCGGCAGTTAGGCATCTGACTCTTGATCTCAGCTCAGGCCTTGATCTCAGGGTTGTGGGTTCAAGCCCCACAATGGGCTTCATGCTGGGCATAGAGCCTACTTAAAAAAAAAAAGGGTAGAGGCTCATTATAGGAATTTAAATTAAATACATAAAGTACAAAGAAATTTTTAAAAAACCCTCCCCAAATTACTCTACTCAAAAATAACCACATTTTCTTTCAACTTTATAGTGTAAGATTTTTTTCAAACAGACAAAAAAGTTGAAAGAGTAGCATGTAAACACCCATACACCCATCACCTCAATTCAGCAATTGAAACCACCACATTTTAAACATGTGGGGGCCCTATTTCTGAGCTTCTTTGTGATCTAAACAGATACAAATGTGTATATATAAGAATGACGTCACACTTTACATGTTGTTCTGCAATCTGGTTTTTTAAAGTTTTTCACTTATAATGATCATATATTGCAAATATCTTTCCAAGTTTTACTAAATATCCTTGCACAGAATCATATTTAATGGTCCCTTAGTATCAGTTAGATGAATCTATCATTCTTTTCATAACCAGCCTCCTATGATGGGGCATTGGTGTTTCCAATTTTTCACGATCACGGGGAAAAAAAAGTTCAGTGACAATCCCTGTGTCTTTCTGTCTTTGGGTGGTAACATTCTGAAGGTAATTCCTAGACCGGAGATTCAGTAGCAAAATGACAAGCCATCCACAAAGGTTGTGCCCATTTACAATGGATAAGGCACCAGACTCTCCAATTACCACATCCTCACCAATACTTTTACTCTTAGGGGAATTGTGTATTTAAGTTATTTATTTTCATCTCTCTAAAGATTATCTTATTTTGATCCAACTTTTTGAATTTTAGAACCTAGCACAATAGCTGACACATAATAGATGCTCAACAAACAAATGTGGAATGTATGACTGTTGCATCTTATGGCTGAGCCTAGGGAAGGGCACGGTACAGAGAATTTAGGGGAAATTCATCTTAGCAGGCAGGGTAGGCTTTAAAGTGGACACATAGATAAAATACCCCATAAAATGTTTGTTGAATCAGCAAATGCTTGAAAATCCTTTAGGGAAGATGCCACCGTGGATATAAAAAAATAACTTCTCAGTTATTCGAACACTTGAATGCATTTCATGTATATTTCCTCAGCACCTACTATGGTGCAGGAACTGTTCTGGGTAATACAGTAGAGTGTGAAACAAAGTCCCTGCCTTTGTGGAAACTGACATTCTAATGGGGAGATATGATAAGCAAATTTTTAACAATGCTCAGAATGTCCTTTGATGGTGATGAATGCCAGGAAGTAAAGGAAAGCAGAAGAGGGTCTAGAAAGTGGCAAAAGTGACAGAGGGAGAATGGGGTGCTTCTTTTTGGGGAGTGGCCAGGGAAACCTCCTTAATGATGAGCAGAAGTGAACCCTGCAGATGGATCCAGAGTAGTCTCCTTTAGCAGAGGGGAGAGCAAGTGCAAAAGCCCTGAGGCATGATTATATTTGGCTCCTCCAAGATCAGCAGGGATGCCAGAGTGGCTGAAGGGAGGGAAAGAAAAGCAGGAGGAGAGTAGGTGAGGAGGGACATGCCCAGCTCAGGTAGCACCTCCTAGGTCATGGGAAGGTGCCCAGATGCTCTTAAAGTGACAAGGGAGCCATTGGAGCATTCATTTGAAAAGAGGATGGAAGTAGTTTGACTTATGTTTTTAAAAGATCCTGCTGGCTACTGTATGGAGAATAGAAGGTGAAGCGGGGAACAAGGGCAAAAGAAAGGAATCCCACCAGAAGGCTTTACACAGATCCGGGCAAGAGAAGATGGTGACTCAGAGTGGTAGCATCAAGGCAGAGAGCATCAGATTCTGAACACCTGTTGAAGGTAGGGCTGGAGGTATTTGTGCCAGGTCAGGTGTGAGTGTGAGAGAGAGGGGTCAGAGATGACCCACCCCAAGCCATAGGAGGGATGGAGTTGCCTTTCGCTGAGGTGGGAAGACCAAGAGAGGATCAGGTTTGGGGGTAAAAATTAAGACTTCTGTTGGGCTATATTGAGTTTGGGTTTCTTGTTAAATAGCTGAGCAGGGATGTGTGATTCTAGAGTTGATTGGGAAGGTCTGGGTTGGAGAAACAAATCAACAATCATCATCATCAGGATGTGTATAAAGCCTCAGGACCAGAGGGGAACACCCTGGAATGAGCTGGGGAAGTGGAGAGGACCAAGGGCCAACTTCCAGGGAATGCCAGTACATGGAGATTGGGAAGATGAAGGAGAAGGAGAATGGAAATGGGTCCCAAGAGATGCAAGGGGAACTGAGAGAGGAAGGTCAAGATTCAGGGAGGATGTGTTCAACTAGGAGAGCTCAGTCACCTCGTCAGATGCTGCTGATGAGGACTGGGCATTGACCATTGCATCGGGCAGCATGAAATCATCAATGACCTTGACAAGAGCACTTTCAATGGGTCAGAGTGGATGAAAGCCTAACTAAAAGGTACTGAAGAAAGAAGGGGACAAGCAATTAAGATTGTCAATCGGAAAACTCTTGGAGAACTTCTACTGTAGAGGGAAAGCCAAAGAGCCACTGTGTGTGTGCCTGTGTGCGCGCGCGCATGTTAAGACTGGGAGAATGACAGCATGATTATGTGCTGATGGGAAAGAGCCAGCAGGAGAGAAGGAAACCTGTTGCTGCAGGAGATGCAGGAGGAATTGCTGGATGAGCTCTGGAGGCAAGAGAGGAGGCAGTATGGTGCCCTTGCGGTAGGGGTGGTCTTGGAAGCATACAAGAGGGCTCCTTGCAACAGGGAGAGGCAGAGAACTGGCCCAGACACTGGCAGGTGAGCACAGGGTGAGGTGGGAGCCAGGGGAAGTTTCCTTCTGATTGCTTCTGTTTTCCCAATGCAAAAGGTAGCAGGGTCATCCTTCGGTGGACAGTGGATAGCGCAGGTTCTTTCCCCGGGGTTGCGCAGATAGCCGTGGCTTCTGTAGACCACCAGATGATTATGTTGGCTTGTATTTAGGGCCACACACTCTGAAACACCTTTGAAAGCCTGGATCACACTGGGCATGGTGAGAGCCCACACTCTGCTTGGAGTGGGGGATCTGGGGCCAACTGGGGGCAGGTCCTGTGAGGTCATGTCCCTGTCAAGGTATCTGTGCCTACAGAGCAGGATGGGAGTGTAAATCCCTAATAGTGATTCGTGCATACGGTGGCATCATCTGGTGTAACACTCTTATTTCACAAGTTTACTTCACAACATCATTATTTCATCTTATTTCCCAGCTCAGGGTAGAGACGTTCAATGACTCACCCAAGATCAAGCAGCAGAAATCCCATCGCCCCTGCCATCATCATCTTAGTAGCCACAGCCTGCACTGGCCTCACAGTGCTGCCAAGCTACCTCTCACTTCCTCCTTCCAGCCTCTCTGAGTGGCCACTCTCATTGGACAGGTAGGCAAACATCACAGCACAGGTAAGATGCCACCTGGGGGACCATCCTCTCACCCCTTCTGTAAAATATCTTGAGCAGAGACTGACTGGGGCTGGTAACCCTATGAGACAAGGCAGAAGGGGGCTCCCCTTGAAACCCGAGAGCAGTAAATTTAAGACCAATAAGGGGAAGTTTTGCTTTGCACAGAGGGGGTACTGGCTAAAAATACTAGTGGCTACAAGAAGTATTTAGATGAATTCATAGATAGTTGATCTTCACACAACAGTTGTAGTGATCTTTTAAAAACATAAATCATATCATAACACTTCACTGTTTAAAACCTTCCTCTATACTTAGAGTAAAATCCAGACTCTGCCCCTGGGTGGTTTTCCTGCCCTTTTCTCCTGCCCATCAGCAACTTGCTTATTTGGGTCCAGCCTTGCTTCTCTCCTTGCAGTCTCTTGAGCATGCCAAGTGCTTCCTGCCTCAGGGCATTTGCATGTGCCCTTCCAGCTGCTGGACTACTCTCCTCTCTGCTCTTTGCCTGGGTGACTTTCTTATCCTCCATGCTTCGTCCTAAGTGTTACCTCCTACAGGGGGCTTTCCCTGCATGACCTCTTTCTCATCCTCTGTGCCTCATCCTAAGTGTCACCTCCTACAGGGGGGCTTTCCCTGCATGACCACCCAGCTGACTCAGTACGTGGTCACTTGGTTTTGTCACCTTGTGGTTTTCTTCCTTGCCCTTATCACAAGACACATTACGTTATTTATTTTGTGTCCATTTCCTTCTGTGGAACAGTGGGTTCCATGAGGGCAGGATCCTTGTCTGTCATTCCACCCTCATGTCCCCAGAACAAGTACGCTGCTAGCATAGTGCATGGCATGTTCTGGTTATTTATTCAGTACTGACTGTGCCGGACATTGTCCTAAAAACTTTCATTTAAATTAATTCACTCAATCCCCACACATCAACCCTATAGAAGAGGTAGTATTAGTATCATTCTTAATTTATAGATGAAGAAACTAAGGAACAGACTGGTTAGAAATTTACCGAAAGACACAGTTAGTGAGTGGCAGAGAAAATATTAAAATCCAGCCAGGGGAGCTCCAGAGTCTACACTCTGAACCACGACTCTGCTCCCTCTTCAGTATTTACTGAGAAGAGCATCAGTGGACATTTCAGGAATGAATGAAGGAAGAAGAGGTAGAGGGATTGGTACAAAGGCCCTTGGAATGTGGGTTTGGGATCCAGCTCTGTCTCCTGTGAACTTGGGTCACCGATCCTAACTCTATTATGAAATAAAAACACAAGTGTCTGGCTGGCTCGATCAGTACAGCATGCAACTCTTGATCTCAGAGTTGCAAGTTTGAGCCCCACATTGGGCATGGAGTTTATTTAAAGAAAAAAGAAAAGAAACAGAAACACAAAATCTCCCTAAGAATGCCTCAAAGTACAAAGAAAAACCTAACAACCTAGTTGGAAAGTGGGCAAAAGGCTTGAACAGGCAATTTACTGAAAAAGAAGCCAGGATGAAAAATGAACAAATAAAAAATGTTTCATCTGATTAGGGAAATGCAAATGAAGACTGACCTATTAGGAACAACGAAGGAGTCTAATCGTGGGTATTGGTGAGGATGTGGAGCAACTGGAACTCTCCTTCACTGTGTAGATAAAGGGAAGAGTGTTCATTGGGACCAGCACTTAGGAAAACAATTTGGCAGCAGTTGTAAAGCTAATAACGTGCATACTTGATGACCCACGATTTAAATCTTAGGCATGAAGGCTAGAGAAACTCAGGTGTGCCTGCACCAGGAGATACATATTAGAAAACAAGAGGCACCCTACATGCCCATTGACTAGAGGGTAGATGAAGTAATGGAAATCCATGTAGATGATGGAGTACTAGGCAGTGGAGAAAAATGAATCAATGACAGCTGAAATGCAAGGTCATATATTGAGAAACACAGTGACCTTGAAAAAAATCAAGCCACAGAGAAATGCCTATGGGTTGTACTATTCACATAAAGGTAAAAAAGCAAACGAAACAGTATGTTGTATAGGATCCACCCCCATATGAGGACACTATTTTTTTTTTTCAAAGCAAGTGAACTGTGACCACAAAATTCCATACTGTGTTCACTTCTGGAGGGAGGCAGGGAACAGAACTAGGAGAACAGAACAGGGGGCCTCAAAGGTGCTGGTGAAGTGCTAATTCTTAAGTTGGGCAGTGGGTCCACAGATGCTTATATTCATAAACCAGACACTCAACACACATTTTTTTTTGTAATCATCAAATATTACATAGTAACAAAAATTGAGAACTTCTGTAGTTCCTAAAGTTGTTATATGGATCAAATGGAAATGTTGATAGAGTTGTTCATTCATTCCACGGGCATCTGCCATATGCCAGGCACCCTCTCAGACACAAGAGAAGACGCAAAAAGAGAGAACATGATCCAATTAGGAAGAGGTAGCTCAAGGCAGAGCAGTGAAGAGGACCAGCTCTTTGGAACCAGAAAGGCCTGGGTATGAATGCCCAGCTACTGGGCAAGTTACCCAACCTCTCTTGTCCTCAGTTTTCTCATCTGTAAATCCAGGAATAACACTCTTGGCAATGCTATGAGGCTCAGTTAAAGCTCTAGAGATAGGCGGCTCGCCTTGGTACTGAGCACTTAGCAAGAGCTCAGTAAATATCCCTGTTTGTACAAATCGCTGAGTGGAGAGGAGTGTTTCACTCTGCCCCCGGAGCATTGAATGGGAGGAGAAGTTTGCACTGACTATTGACAGCTCCCATGGGTGACAGAAAGTTGGAGGCAAGGCAGAGACTGCATTCTTGTCTCCGAAAGATCCATCTGGGCTAAAGTGAGGGGCTTAGACCAGAACCGGGAAGTCTGTTTAAGAGGCTGTTAAAATAATCCAGGTGAGAGATTATTATAGAGTCCTGAACTAGCAGGTCTGGAGTGCACAGGGACAGGAGGAGGGGAAAGGACATATTCTAGAACAACTGGGAAGGCAAACCTAATTGGACTGGAAGACCGTGTATGGGGGCAAAGGAGAGAACTCACCTGGGATAATATCCAGATGTGATACCCTGAGACAGGAACCCAGAAGGCCAAGGAGGTCGGAGGGAAAAGCAAGATGATGCCTCCAGAGTTGGTTGAGTTGATTTGGGGTGTAGAGGGGGCACTAAGTGGAGACGTGAGGATATACAGCATTTACTGCACCTGGGCGCTCAAGCAGAGCTCAGCGTGGAGAAGGTAACTGGGAGTGGGTGAGGTTATCCAGGAAGAGTATGGAGGGCACGCAGTAGTGCAAGGTGCTCGTGATCCTAGGGGCAGGAGGAGGAGGAGCTGGGGAGAGAGGAGAAGAGCTGAGGGTGAGGTGGGAGAACAGTAGGAACACGGGGTTTTCCTGAAGCTGAGCGAGGCGAGGGATTGAAGAAGGGTGTGGCCAACCCCGAAGTCAGAGATCACAGAGAGGCACCCAAGAAGCCACCAGATCTAGCCATCAGGGGTTGTCAGTGCTGTGGGCAGGAACATTTTCCCAGCACGGTAGGATGCAACTTTGGAGGAGCTCCACAATGAAGTGCTTTTCTTTCCCAATGTACCTGGAGTGAATTATGGCCCTTCCCATGTCTCCTCTAGAGCTCCCGTTTTCCCTGCCCCCCCCCCCATCCAGGTCCTCAGCATATTAGATCAGTTTTTATTCCTGCTGGGACTGTAAACTTCAGGAACCACCACCAGGAATCCTGCAAAGCATAGTATCTCATTTGAGCCTGTTTCAGTCCAAGAAGTCGGTATTATTTTCATACCCATGTAACAGATGAGCAGAGGCCCTGGGGTCAGGGACTTCCTTAGCCAATACAGGGGATAGGATTCATCCCTAACTTGCGGGTGGTAGTCAAGAAAAACCCAGGACACGTGAACCTATGACATTGATCTGTGTGGGTCTCAGACTTGAGCCCTCAAACAGATCACCAGAGACTAGTACGAATTTGCAGACTCTTGGGCCCTAACTGCAGAGATTCAGAATCAGCAGGTGCAAAGCAGTGTCTGGGGACCTGTTTGGTGAACCAGCATCCCAGGTGATTCGCGCAGGTGACCAAGGGCCTCTCTGGGGGCAACCCTTAAACCAACCACGCGCCGCGCACACGGTGGAATTTCAGGCAGCCGAGTGGTCCTGGACCCTGAAGCTACTGGTTTCTGGCCATCGGTTAGGGCCCTGGCTGCAGCTGGGAGCTGGGCTGGGGCTGGGGAAGGCAGAGGGTGGTAATAAAGAAACAACAGGAAGCTCAGCTTTTATTAGCGCGGGGTAGTCGCAGCTGCAGGTGAGTAATCTGATTTCTGCGGCGTCCTGTTTTCTCGGCTGCCTGGCGGTTCCTCGACACCCACTCACCTGCCACCAGCCACGGGAGAAAGGGCGGGCGGGAGGGAGGATGGGCGTGGGGCGCCACCCGCCCGGGTCCCTCGCCCGCGCCCACGCGGGCACAGCCGCCGCGCCGCGGCCACCGGCGCGCACCTGGCGCGTTCCGCTGCGGGAAGCGGGGCCCGCGCGGCCCGCGGGGGAGGTGGCGCGCACGCGCACTCGCGGCCCCATCTCGCCTCCCCACCGCGCGCCTCCCCCGCGCCCCTCCTGCTCTAGCTGCGCTCCTGGCCCGCGCTTAGGGGAGTCGGAAGGCCTTGTGCCCTCCTGGCGTCGGGCTGGTGAGACGGGGAAAGTGATGTGAAAGTAAGCGCTGGACCAAATACCCGGACCTCAGGAAGACCCTAAGAGAGGCAATTCTCAACTGCTCCGTGCCTCAGTTTCCTCGTTTATAAAATGAGAATGATGAACTCTTCCTCATGAGCCCGTAATGCTAGCGAAGCGCCTAGAACACTTGTGCACAATAAGGACAGTACCTGTCGTCGTGGTCCTTGGTGTTGTTAGCCCTATACAGAAGCCGCATTCTCTCTTCTTACCCAGGGACGCTGGCCTTCCGTGCTTCACAGCCCTCATCTGGGAAATGGGGAGGTCGGGGAGGGCTTGGATGGGAAAGTCTGAGGGTCTGAGAGACCCTAAGAGGCCCTCAGACTTGCCCAAGACTGGGGGTGGGTTCTGTCCTTAACTAAATCAAGTTTTCCATTGTGAAATGGGGTTAATAGCACCTCCCCCGACACTCCATAGGGATGTAAAGACCAAATGAGAAACCCAGAAACACTTTGTAAATTCTGAAGTGCTGTCCACGTGAAAAGAACTGAAATTATGATTTTTTCCAGGTGCCTCTTTGTCCTAAAGGGTCAAGGATTAATCAAGAACCAAACTAGATTTAGCCAGTGAGCTTCCAAGGATCCGCAAGAGAAGGGCCACCTGGCATTCACCTTCTCTGGCAGAGGGCACCGCATCCTGCCTCATCAGCGAGATGAGAAGGAGAGAGATCCACCCTCAGGCGGTTCATGGTCTAGTTCATGGTCTAGTTAGCCAAGAGGTAAAGGAGTCATGGGGGCTCTGAAGGTGGGGGGAGTGGACCTCCCACCCCCTGGGAAGGATACAGGGAAGAGGACTTCTCAGGGGAGTCGGTCTTGAGAAGACTCTCTGAAGAATGGTTGTAGTTCCGGTGGGGAGAAGGGGAGGCACATTCCAAGCAGAGACAGTTCCAGGAGAAAATCTGGGGACAAGAAAGGATGTAACGTGTTCAGGGAAGGGCATGAAATGTGTCAGAAGTGCTGGATGGGGAGAAGAGAGGGGTGCAGGGTGAAGATAATTGGGCAGGGCTTCCAATGTCACTGCAGGGAGCTTGACCTTGTACTGGGGTTGATGGGGAGGCTTGCAGGGTTCGAAGCCGGGGAGTCGTGTGGTCAGCTGTGGGTTCTGTGGGTTCACAGTGAGATCACTGTGGCAACAAGGATGGAGGATGGATAAAACGAAGAGGAAAGAGAGGATGGATTGAAGCTGTTGCAGTGAGTTAAAGGTGATGTGAACCAAGGCAAGGGCAAGGGGGCAGGAGAGGGGGACGGATGGCAAGGAACTTTCCGAAGCAGAACAGCAGGACGTAGGGCAGAACAATTTGAAGGAGAGAAGGTAAGGACAACTGGATTTTCTGTCTCTGGAACCTAGGAAAGGAGCAGGGGGAGGTCACTTTTAGGGTACATGTGAGACATCCATTTCTTCAAGAGCCATCTGTGCCAGACCCCCAGATGTGGGAGTAGATAAAATCCAACATCATCCATGAGAAATTAGAGAGAGAGAAGAGAATACTGTATTAAGAATCTTTGGTTCTAAGTGACCCAAACTCAATTCAAACCAAGTTAAGGGGGAAATTTTTTTTTTTTTAAGATTTATTTATTTGTCTGAGAGAGAGAGCGCGCGCGAGAGAGAGCACGAGCACAGGCAGACAGAATGGCAGGCAGAGGCTGAGGGAAGCAGGCTCCCTTGCTGAGCAAGGAGCCCAACGTGGGACTCGATCCCAGGACGCTGGGGTCATGACCTGAGCCGAAGGCAGCTGCTTAACCAACTGAGCCACCCAGGCGTCCCAAGGGGGAAAATTTTAAAGGAAAAGGAGAGATTGAGAATGAAGTGGGTCCTTTACCTTTAAGTTTCAAAGCGTGTGTCAGTTTCAGGCACTGTTGGATCCTGGGTTCCTAATGATGTCGCACCCCATCAGTCAGTTTTGTTTGTTTCTGTCTGTCTTGAAGAATGGACCTCCTTGGGCGCCTGGGTGGCTCAGTGGGTTAAGCCGCTGCCTTCGGCTCAGGTCATGATCTCAGGGTCCTGGGATCGAGTCCCGCATCGGGCTCTCTGCTCAGCAGGGAGCCTGCTTCCTCCTCTCTCTGCCTGCCTCTCTGCTTACTTGTAATTTCTATCAAATAAATAAATAAAATCTTAAAAAAAAAAAAAAAAAAGAATGGACCTCCTTCTCTCCCATGGCAGGTGGACCATCTCCAGCCCCAGGAAAGATGCTCACAGGTTCACATTCTGTCAACTCGCTCTCCAGAAGGAAAGGCCAGTGGTCCCTACTAGCTGTATTGATGGTCCCAGGAAGGGCTCCGATTGATCCAGCCAGCATCACATGCCCCAGCCCAGTCATTGTACCCAGGAGAATGTGGCATCCTGGTTGGCCTCCTTGCCCTTCCCAGCATGCGGGAGCCCGTGATGGGTTAGCCCTCATGGACGGGAAATGAGAGGGGTTGGAAATATGACAGATAGGCTCAATAAACTACAACCCCACTCAGTTCAGTCCAAGGCTTGAGAGCGGAACTCAGAACTCTAACGTCTATAAGTTGGCAGAACTTAAAAAGGTGACTGAGGAGTATGAGAGAGGTTCTGGGTCTTCCAGGGAGGAGAGAAGTTCTGCAAGGAGGGACTGGACAGAGGCAAATTCCAGAAGGGGTGACAGTTTCCTACTCTTCTGGGCTCTACCCAGCCACCCTCACCTGGGTGGAAAGGCTGTGGACCTTGGACCAGCCAATATAGGTGCTCCCCCTCCTCCAGTAGAGCCTGATTCCTTATTTGTGAAATGGTGATTCCAACAGAAAACCCACCCTAGAGGGTGACCGAAAGGTATGAGCAAGATAGCGCTGGGAAATGCTTATCTCGATGCCTGGCACATAGTAAGTGCTCAATAAATGGGAGCTGTGTACAGAGCTGGTGGAAGAAATCACAGCAGGAACAGCACCTGGATTCCTCCTAGCCTGATAGGGTGGAAAGTACAGCCAATAAATTCAGCACAACAGAGGCGTCATTCATTCATTCATTCGTTCACCAGTCCTTAACTGAGCACCTGATGTATAGCAGTCTCTGACAGACACAGCAGATGTCACAAAGGCTAGTACACAAGAGTCTACGATAGTGTGGGATAGAGACATGGTGGCCGACAGTTAGGACCTAAAGTGATAAGCTGTAGGGACTGGGCTGTAGGAGCCCAGAGAAACTTAGTCCTAGGGAGGCACCCAGGCAGCCCCCTAAGAAGTCCAAATTTGAGCTGGGTGAAGACAAAGACAGCTGACATTGCCTGTGTGCTCACAGTGGGTCAGGGATTGGGTGTGCCAAGCATATGAGGTGGGAACTGTTGTCCCCGTTACGTGGATGAAGAAATGGGGGCCCAGAGAGGGTAGGTGGCTTGCTCAGAGTCACCATGCCTACAAGTGGGGGCACTGGGGCTGGCCAGGGGCCTGACTCCCCTGGATGAGTTTAGCAGGTGGAGAGAAGAGAGCCAGGGTGGCAGGCAGAGGGGGAAAAGACCATGTGACCCAGCCATTTGGGATGGCTGGGGAAGTTCCCATCCCAGAGAGGGAGTCAGGATTCCCACACAGGAAAGGCCACGCCTCTGAGAGTGTGGGGCAGGGACAGTAGGACAGCACAAGTTGGGACTGGGCACCTCCAGCAAGTCTGGTGCCTCTTGGAACCTAATTCTCCTTATCGGTAAAATGAGGGTAAGGAAGTCTGCTATCTTCATCCTCATTTCACAGATGAGGAAGCAGATTAGATCAAGGCCATCTGGCTGCAGGGCCCCCACACTGAGCCACAAGACCGTGTTTCTGTTGGAGCAGATGAGATGTGGAAGTTCACTGCCAACCCTCCTCTCTGTCTCAAGGGTAGCCATGAAGAGCACCCCAAGGGCAGTGGGGAGACTCCACAGGAGCGGCCCTTAGAGGGCCCCAGAAGACAGTCCCGTGCTCATATACAGAAATCCAATCTCTTAATGCCCTTAGAGGCAATGTCATGCATGCACAGGGGGTACAGTGCCTGTAACTTGCGAATGTAGAAACTGAGCCCAGAAAGAGGGAAGTGACTTATCTAAGGCCACACAACCCCCTGGTGGGGGAGATCCATCTACAATGCAGGTTGCCTGACACCTGGTCCTGTGCTCTTTCTCCATTCCAAAATCCACTCCTCACAAACGACCTCTCCCCTACCTAGATGCCCGCAGTCTCTACCGGTGCTGAACAATTGGTATGGACCAGGGGTTTCATCTGCCTTTATCTCTGGTCCTCCCAACTACCCTGAGAATATTATTATCCAGGGTAGCCATAAGGGCTAGAAATAGAGATAACACATGGTTTACTGATAGTACGTTACAAAACGTGTAGAGTTAACCGTCGGCCCAGACTCTGCCACCCTAGAAGTGATAAAATCCCATTTTACAGCAGACAGAACTGAGGCTGGAGATGTGACCAGATTGCCTCAGGGCCTCGCAGCTAGGAAACAACAGGGTGAGGATTAGTGTGAGGACATTTCTGACTCCAAAGCCGGGGTGTCCTGTCCCCACCCCGAGCAGCTGTCAGGTAAGGGATGAGAGGACCTGCTGCCATGGGGGGTGAGGAGTGCCGGCTGGAGGCGCTGACCCCCAGGGACGAGCGAGGTAACGATTCTTATATTGGCTCAACCAACAGTCCTCAAAGTCAGGCTGCCTGGGTCCAAGTCTCCTTCTGCTACTCCCTCGTGCTGTGCCCTCGGGTAAGCCACTGGGCCTCTCTGAACCTCAATTTCCTCATCTGTAAAATGGGCATGATAATAACATTACCTGCCTCAGTGGGTTGTTGGAGGGTTAAATTAGAAGAGTGTGCAGCGGGGCACCTGGGTGGCTCCGTGGGTTAAAGCCTCTGCCTTCGGCTCAAATCATGAGCCCAGGGTCCTGGGATCGAGTCCCACATGGGACTCTCAGCTCAGCAGGGAGCCTGTTTCTTCTCTCTCTCTGCCTGCCTCTCTGCCCACTTGTGATCTCTGTCTGTCAAATAAATTAAATAAAAATCTTAAAAAAAGAAGAAGAAGAAGAAGAAGAGGAAGAGTGTGTGGCACACACCGAGGGCAGTGGAAATCTGGCCTCTTGTTGCTGGTACCCTGTACGCATGGCATGTGGTTGGGGCGTTCTGTCCTATCTACCATGAACAGTGCTCTCACAGCACTTCTGTGTTCTAGAGCTGGCCGCCGGGGCTCTGCCAAGTGCTAGCTGTGTGGTCTAAAACTTAGAGGGAGGGGCCCCTGGGAGGCTCAGTTGTTAAGCGTCTGCCTTTGGCTCAGGTCATGATCCCAGGGTCCAGGGATGGAGCCCCACATCGCATTGGCCTCCTTTCTTGGCGGGAAGCCTGCCTCTCCCTCTCCCACGTCCCCTGCTTGTGTTTCCTCTCTCACTGTGTCTCTCTCTGTCAAATAAATTTTTAAAAATCTTTTAAAAAATAAAATAAAATAAAATGAAGCTTAGAGGGAGACCAAGGTCAGGCTCATGGAGTTTAAGCCCCGGGTCGCTCACTTACATGGCCTTACACGTCATTTTGTATTCATAATTTCATATAGTTTTCTTAAGGGTGTTTCCCAATATCGTATAGTCTACTAACATCCTGCAGAATGTGGATCCGCCCCTGTGAGTGCATCGTACTTGGTCTCTCCGGTGCCTCAGTTTTCTCATCTGTTAAATGGAAAGAGAGTGATCGCGCTGAGTAGAGGCAGTCATACGTGTAGGCTGCTTAAAAAGGGACTAGCACATAGTCAATGCCCAAGAGCCGTTGGCTTCTCAAGTGAATCTCCAGCTAGTAAATATGCTAAGTGCTAGTGAATGTGCTACATGGTTTCCATTGGTCATGTTCTTTAATTGTGTTTAATCGTCACAGCCACCCTGCCCATTTTATAGGTGAGAAAACAGAGGCTCGGAGAGGCGAGGTCACAGAGCTTGGAAGCCAAGTGGCTCTGATGCCAGAGCCATGCCCCTACCCATTGCCCTATACCTTCCTGCACTTGATCTTAGCCTGAGAAGTGATGCCCTGATACCTCCCTGTTTATGAGGGGGTCCCTGGCAGCTGGACCTGGAAGACTGAGGTCACACTGCAGGCAGGCACTGGCCCCTTGCAGGGAGTCCGTGAGACCTCTGTCGGGGAAGAGCCACCCCCTCCCACCCCAGGCCAGCTGGGCCCCGGGCTCTGCCACACCTAGTACCCTTGTCCCTCCTGCTCTTCTACAGCTTCCTCTTGAGCCCCTGTCACCAGAGGCCCTGGCCCAGGTGGGGCGGGGGCCAACGGGTGACAATGACCGATTTAGAAAGTAAAGTTGCTTCTCAAACAAATAAGAAAGAAGAGGAAAGAAAGAAATGGCCTGCCCGCTTCCTGCCCCACTCTCTCTCCCAGCACCTGGGGCCCAGCTGCGAGCTTTTCACTGCGTGTTTGTTCATCCTGCCTCGAGGAGCTTCTTCTTAAAGCTCCAGGGCCCCCTCCGCTTGGGTGGAGGGATGATCGCTGGAGCCAATGGAAATAAGCAGCCTCCGTGATTGCTGCATTGTCCCTGTCTAGAGGATTGTGTGGGACAACAATACCAATAATCCTAACAATCTGGGTTTCCTGCACTTGGCAGAGGGGGGCTATGGGCTTACTTGGGTGTGGCCATCCTGGCTGTGATTTCTGAGGTGTGAAGGCCTGGGCAGGTTATTATGTCTCTCTGGGCCTCAGTTTCCTCGCCTGCAAAGTGGGGACGGGGAGGGCTGGTGGAGGCAAGCATGAGCACCTAACACGCAGTGCACGGCCGGATGGCAGCTACTTGATGCATCACTAAAGCTGTGGTAGCCCAGGAGCACAATTTTAAGAGCCTTCCCAGACGTGGTGGCAGAGTTCAGTGGAATGGGAGGTGGAATGATAAGATCTGCTAGGTTCTAGCCTCTGTTGTAAGAGCTTTATGTACAATCGCTCATTCCAGCCTTACCGTCCCATGTGGAGTAGACACTGTCATCCCTGTTCACAGATGAGACCGAGACACCAAAAAGTGACCTGGCCAAGGTCACTACCTCCAGCAGGTGCAGAGCCAGGATGAACCCAGCCTGTCCGGGTCCAAAACCAGTGCTCTCAGCTGCATCCTCGGCCCTCGGGGCTGCTCTGGCTGCACGGCGTCTGCTTTGCCCGGTCTCCGCGAACAAACCATTTCCTTCTTGGACTCAGTGCTTGACCTGCAAACCCGTAATACCTGGCTACAAGACATTATACAGTCCTAAGGGAGAGGCATAGTCAAATTAACCGAGCATGCAGAGAAAGACCTCGAGTAAAGGTACTCTTTACAAACACGGCTCTGGAAGCCGTGGCCATCACTCCTGCAGTTATTAGTTTCAGAGCCACAGGCGAGAGCCAGCCGAGAGGATGCTGAGGGCCCTGCCCAGCTCTGAAAATCTAAATCCTGTGGTTGCAGCTGGGGAGTGACTCCAGGAGGCACCTGCTGAGAGGTGGCTCCACCCGTTGGGGCTAAATAAATCCCCAAGGCTGCCACCGTGCAATCTGCCTGTCATCTGCAGTAATTAATGGCAAAGTCACCAACCCTGCTTCTCTGCCTCCCTCCCATCCCCCACGAGCTGTGTGGCTCTGGAGAAATCGCTCAACCTCTCTGAGATAGGAAAAGGACACAACCTTGCAGAGTTTTGATGGATTAGAGATAATGTAGACAAAGTGCTCAGTATAGTGCGGGTGGTGATGAGGACCCGAACTCAGGGCCCAGCTGGGTCCCATTCCTGACTGCACCATTTCCTGTGTGCCTGGGTGGGTCACTTGGACTCTCTGAGCCTGGAAAACGGACAGGCACAGCACCTGGTGTACAGTTGTTTACTTAAAGACTGTGCTTGGCTGTGGCCATATTTTGCACTTTATAAGGATGTCCAGAGACCCTGAAAGATCCTGGGGGTATAATGTTCCCTCCCGCGCTGGATTTCTCTGTTTGCCCCTCTAGAACAAACTCCCCATGGCCCTTCTCCATCCTGTTCTGTTCCCTGGTAGGTGAATTTCATGGGTGACATCAACAGCCTCCTTTGCCCTTTAGCTTCTGGTTGGGAAGCCTGAGGCCAGAGGGTGTGTGATTACTCCCCCAGCCCTTCATCTAAGGACTCTGGTCCCTACAGGGGGTGCCGTGCGTGTCTACCTCTCTGGGCCCAGGTCTGGGTAACTTCTCCCTCTCCATCCTTCGGGCTAGAGGTGGTAACAGCTCCTCTTTGTTGCCAAGCTTAGGATACTGCACCATCCCCCCTGATTGCCTTGAATCCTGACCACCTCTTTGTTAATAGCCTCTTAATTAAACTCTCTGCAAATGACTCCACTCGAGCGCACCATCTGTTTCCTGCCAAGGCCCTGATCACGGTTTTAGCGTGACATGTATCCTGCGGTATTTGTCAAGGACTCCAGGTATGGCAGAATCATAAAAACCCACAGTGCTTTCCCATATATGTATTTATCCATTCGAGCAACTGCTGTGTGTCAGGCTCTGTACAGGGAGCTGGGAGCAGAGATGACCTCAATCTAGCTCCTGACCCCCAGGAGCTCCTGGACTAGCTGGGGAGACAGACACCTTAACAGATGACCACAATATTTGCCAAAAGCCATTTCAGAAGCACATACAAAGCCTGAGGCTCAGCAGGGGAGGGACAGTCATACTGTGGGGAGGCTGGGAAGGCGGAGGGACTTCTCAGTGGCAGCATTAAAAGATCGTTAATAACAGGGGCACCTGGGTGGCTCAGTGGGTTAAGCCACTGCCTTCGGCTCAGGTCATGATCTCAGGGTCCTGGGATCGAGTCCCGTATCGGGCTCTCTGCTCAGCGGGGAGCCTGCTTCCCTCTCTCTCTCTCTGCCTGCCTCTCCGTCTACTTGTGATTTCTCTCTGTCAAATAAATACATAAAATCTTTAAAAAAAAAAAAAAGATCGTTAATAACATTTTATTTAACTGAGTATTTAAAAATATCATCAATGTAAAATTACATCAATTAAAAGTGATATAAAGATTCTTAAGGATTTTTGCATTTTGGGGGCACCTGGGGGGCTCAGTCATTAAGCGTCTGCCTTCCTTTCAGGTCCTGATCCCGGGGTCCTGGGTTCGAGCCCCGCATTGGGCTCCCTGCTCAGCAGGAAGCCTGCTTTCCCTCTCCCATTCCCCCTGCTTGTGTTTCTGCTCTCGCTGTCTTTGTCTCTGTCAAATAAATAAATAAAATCTTTTTTTTTTTTTTTTAAGTGGGGGTTGCATTTTTTCTAGGTCTTCAAAATCCAATAATGATTTTACACCTGTGCCACATCTCGGTTGAGCCGGACCCTGTTTCCGGTGTTGAGCCGGACCCCGTTTCCGGTGCTCAGCAACCACACTGGTCTTGGACGGCATCTCATGGAGCAGAGTGGATCAGGGTCTGCGGAGCCTCACAACAGATCTGCCAGCTGGATGGTGCTGTTTCTCCCATTTTAAGATGAGGAAGCAGACTCAGAGGGACTCAGAGAGGGGTCACACTCCCTGATGGGATGTGACTTGAACCTACATCTCTGGTGGTTCCAAGGCCTGTTTCCTGCTGCTCTGTTCTGCCTCTGGGCCAATCCCCGCTCCCCAGAGTGAAGTAGCTGACAAGGGCTGAGAAGACAAAACTTCAGCTGACGTCCTCTGACCCCAAATCCTGTAATGTTTCTACGTCAGTTGATTCTATGGGACAGATTGGGGGAAGGTAACGGGCCTCCAAACTGGCCTCTGACCTCTGTTCATCTAGTATCCCTGAGGATATGGCGGCTGAAGAGAACCAGGGACTCCTCGTAAGTTGTACAATTCTCTTTTGGAGGGAGCTGTGATTGGGTGGAAGGCCTGGGCTGTGCCAGAGGGGAGGTCTGCAGTGGTAATGGGCTAGGTACGCTGGACAGCAGCCAGCAGATCACCTCAGCATCTTGGCCTCCACAGCCCAGCGGAAACACTGGATTGTCCGGAAACACCCACTCCCGAGCCTAGTGGGGTACTTGGAGTTCACAGTGAATTGGTCACGGTCATTTTCACCCTCATACAGGGAAATTTAGATGGGATGATAAGGGTGAGGCCTCCTGATGGGCAGCTTACCCAGGCTCCCATGTGCAGAGACCTGAGAGGATTCTTAGACCCACATCCAGGATTCAGAGGAGAAACCAGAACCGTGGAATAAAGGCTGGGAGCAAGGGTGAGGGGGTGTCCCTGGCAAGTCCAGAGTGTGTGTCCGGTGGCTCCAGAGTGTGTGCAGTATTAAAAATCATGATTAATAGCTGAGCATACACCCACCTGTTCACGGCCATCCACTGTCCATCTGCCTATGGAATCATCCCGCCATCCAAACGGCCATCCACACCCCGTCCACCTGTCCACTCCTCCAGCATCCCTCTCTCGATGCCTTCATTCTTCCCTTCAGCCGTTCACTCATCTCCCCCGATCCTGTCCTCCACCCGGTCCGGGCTGGATGCTGAGTGTACAGCAATGAGGAACGCTCCGATCTTCCTTCAAACCCAGTGAGGGAGACGGACACTTTGTCTAAACGGGGGAGGTCACTGTGGTGATGGAGGGTTCTAGGAGGGGCAGTGGGAGCTCTGAGGAGGAGCTGCCCAGGTGTCCCTGAGAGTGACAGGGAAGGATTCCTGAGGAAGGAACACCCAACCTGGTCTCGAAAGAAGAACAGAGGCTTGTGAAACCAGAAGAAGACAGCCTGGTGGATGAGTTGGGCAAGTGATGCTGGCTGGCCAGGGACACGACAGAAGCTGGTGGGAGGAAATAAAGGAAGACTGGCCCCCTGCCGGGATCTCACCCCAGGGTTTCCAGAGTGGCTGAAAAATGACTTCTGACAACTCAGAAGTCTGTGCCAGCCTTCCCCGGCCATGCCTTCACGTAGCACAGCATGAGATTTCAGACCTGGAAGACCTAGAGAGCATCGGCGTTAGTCCTGCTGCTGTAAGTCAGGGAAACTGAGGCCTCGAGAGGAGAAAGGACATGCCAAGTCATGGAGTCGGGAGTGAGGGTGCGAGCTCCCATGCCCATGTTCTTTCGGCTAGAGTCTAGGCTCCCCTCCCCCATACTCAGGATCACCGGGGACCAAACATTTGCAACCCCTCAATGCCAGACACGGTGCTGTGCCTGGAGAAGGGGACCTTCCCCGTGGCCCCTGCACTCCCGCCCTGTCCCCACAAACAGAGTGGTAGAGCTTATTCATGCTCTAGCCATTGTCCCATGTAATTTCCACAACAGTCTCAGAGGACTGGCATTACTACTCCCTTTTACAGAAAAGGAGGCTCAGAGAGGGAAGGGGTTTTGCCCAGAGTCACACAGCCCGAACGCGGTAGAGCCAGAATCATGTCTCCCCATCCTGTACCTGGCCCCAGACATCAGGCAACACCCCATATAGCCTTGAATGTCCTGGCCCCAGACTGGTGTTGAGCCTTGGAAGTCAGGGGCTGTGGACAGTTCAGCAAGGACAGGACATGGGGTAAGGATCCCAAAAAGGAACCCCCAGAGATTGTTTTCACCTGGAACCTGCTCTACCCCACCCAGCAATGGAAAATGTGTGTCAGAGGAAGCTGCTGGTTGGGGATGGGGTAGGTGTGCGTGGGTGACAGCATTTGGAGGGGCGCCACAGCAGGGGGGTGTGGGCAGGATGTGCTGGGGCTGGGGGCAAGGTCAGGGTGCAGGAGCAGGGTGCAGTTTCTGCCCCCTGCCTGCTGCCTTTTTCTCTCTGGTTTTCACTTTCTTTCTCGTGCTCTCAGAACTAAGAGTACAACTTTCACTTCCAGGCGGATGGGCAGACTGTACTGTGAAAGCTATCCCCACGCTCTGCCTTCCAGATCTCCTTGGTTAATTCTTGGCTCAATAGTTCGGTCAACACGCATTTATTGAGCACCTGCTGTGTGCTCAGATGCATGGATACAGCATGGCCCCTTCCTGGAGAAGTGCATAATCCAGTGGAGACAGAAATATGACAAGACAGGTACAACACCTGGGTGACACAATCCCTTGGGGGGGGGGGTGGGCCTAGTGGGCAGAAAGACCTTCTGCCAGACAGCACACCAAGCATAAGGGAGGTCATAGTAACTGCTCTTCCATGTGCCAGATTAAAAGGCTAAGCCCTTTAAAGGCTTTTATATCTTTCCATCCTCAACTCTCAGATAGGAGCTTCTAGTATTCCCATTTTACAAGTGAGAAAGTTGAGGTATTAGAATAAAAACTTACCCAAGGTTTCACTGCTAGATGCTAGGAAATGGGGGAGCCAGGATTCAAAACCAGGCAGTCTGCTCTTCAATGCCCTACCAAAGAGAGGGAAGAGGGAACAGGTGTTGGGGGCAAAAAGAGGGAGGTCCCCCTAGGAGGTGATGTATTGGCGTTGATAGTGGAGGGCAAAGTGCTGAGAGGAGAGGCTGGGGAACATTCAGGGTCCAGGGAAGGAGTGCCTCCAAGCATCGCCTGCGCACTGGGGAGCTGGGGACCAGTTTTGAACAAAGGAGTGACATGGGCGTGTCTGTTCTAAAAAGGGACCCCTTTTAAAGTGGTGACCAGAGCAGGCAATGGATAAAAGTTAAATGTGATTGATTTCAATGTGTTATTAGTTTCCTGATGCTACTATAACAAGGTACCACAAACCTTTGGTTAAGGAAACAGATTTATTCTCTCTCTGTTCTGGAGGCTAGAGAATTAAAAACAAGCTGTCATCAGGTCGTGTTGTCCAAGACTCTACCCGATCCTTGGCATTTCTTGGTTTTTAGCTGCATCACTCCCGTCTCTGCCTCTCTCAGCAATGGTGTTTCCCTTGTGCTGCTCTCTCTTCTTAGGATACCAGTCCTACTGGGCTAAGGGACAACCCCACTCCATATGACCTCATCTTAATTAATTATATCTGCAGCGATTTTAGTCCGAAATAAGGTCCCATTCTGAAATTCTGGGAGTCAGGACTTCAACATAATTTTTGGTGGGGGGGGACATAATTCAACCCATAACAGATGTCATTTAAGTGCTTGTCATATAGATAAATGTCAAATCTGAAAAAGAAAAATCTTAGGTACATCTCACATCACAGCTTGAGATTCAAGTGACCTGGCCTCACCATATTTGTCTCTCACACTAGTACTTTGCCCTAGTGAGCACTAAATAAATGTTTGAGAAATACTTTCCTTGTGGTCCCCTAAGGCTCTCAGGTCTGTCCTGAAGAAGTTAGAGAAATAAACTAAAAGTCCCCAGAGAACAAAGTCAAGCTGCCGTCTGTCCCAGATTCCTGGCAGGCAGCTGTTCCCCTGACCCGGGCACCCTCCTCCCCACTGCCTGGGCACCAGCTTGGGGAAGTAGCCAGTCCTGAGGAGGATGGAGAGGACAGAACTCAGCTCCTTTCCTCTCCTAATTAAGCAACCCCACTGTGCTCAGCCCTCTCCCTTGCTTCCCTCTCCAGACAGGCTCAGACTGTTCCATTCAGACAAATGGCCGTGCATCGTGCTTGCTTCCCTGACCTGGTTCAGGCCTTCCCCTTACCACTGGGACAATTGCTCCAGTCTTTGAACTGATTTCTTTGCTGCCAGCGCCAATAGGGTCTTCCTAAACATGAATCAGGTGATTTCTCTCATTGCTCTAAAACCTTCGATGGCTCTCTATTGCTCTCAGAATAAAGTCCAGATTCCCTAGCTTTCCATTTCTGGCCTTGGGCCTGTCGGTCCCCAGGTAGCTACCCAGACTTGTTCTTCATTATTTCCCTACATGTGCACCATCCTACAGGCAGGGAAGGCTCCATAATTTCCATTTAAAAGAGACTGTGGGGTGCATTCGGGTTAGCAGGGGACACTTTGGGGACTTGTCTCCAAGTTGTCTTTGTAAGCAGGGACACCTGTGCATGGCAGTGCTCTCCTGTTATCTGTATCCTTGGTGTATGCTGTCGCCTCCACATGGGATGATCTCCCCACATCCCAATTTTTCAACATGGAAGTCAAAGGACATCTTCACTCTGATCATATAACAGAAGGACCTCTCCCTGATCTGCATACAGAGTACTTTGGTTGAATTTCCTAATGAAGTTTATTCTAGCCCCCACTTGTGCTGCCTCTGTTCCCTTCAAGCTAGGTGCTAGCCCCAGGCCTGTGGCTGAAGGGCAGGAAGGGCAGGTGAGAAAAGTGCCAGAATGGACACCTGGTTGCTACTCTACCCTGGCAGGGTCTTGCTGCATGACCGTGGGCAAGGGGGAGACATCCAAGCAAGGTGACAGCATGAGCTAAGTTTCTGGCCAGACCTTGGTTTTACGGACAGGAGCTTTGGGGGAGGGGGGTCCTTTATTTTGTATTAATTTACATATTAATTTGCATATATTTGCATAACTGTTCTAAGAGGCACTGACTACATTTCATTCATAGAAAGAGTGGGTGTCATCTAATGGATGTCCAGGGGTGGAAAAAACCACTGGCTCCTGGTTCCATCCAAATCTTAGCAGCCAGAGGTCTTTAGTAATTGGCCCTCCCTCCTCCTCCCTTTACAGAGGAGTAACTGAGGCTCAGAAAGGGTATGTGAGGAGGCCAGTGTCACACAGCAAGTGAAGAGAGCGCCGGGCTTCCTCCAGGCTTCCCACCATCCGCCAGGAGATTGCACTACGCACCTGGCTTCTCTCTCTACGCAGGGTCGAGGGTTCAAGGCGAGACTCGGTTTTCTCTGTAGGCCCTTCTCTACGGCCCAGAGTAACAAAGCCTGTCGGCTTGGCAGCCTCTGTAACCACCACAGGAAACCAAATTGTAGTAGAAAGTCAGATGCGAGTGGAAAATCCTCTCAGAAATGTGAGATCGTTGCTTTCACCTGTCCTAAAAATAACCCGGTTTATTAGAGATTGATAGATGACGAGGTAACCCGCAGTTACTCCCCTGACGCTGGGGAGAGGAGACCGTGCTGTCTGTTGAACAAAAGGGGAGTTGGGAGGCACCGCAGGGCTTGGTAACTGGCTGGACCCAACCCAGGGTTCACGGAAAATTAGCAGGGGGGTGGACAGGTGTTCCTCGGGCCCGTGGGAACAGCAGGAACAAGACAGTGGCCACTGCCTTCGAGGATTCTAGTCTGAGGAGTGGGAAGACAGATAACTGAGAAATTGCCCACTGGGAGGAGGGCTCCAAAGGAAACAATAAATTCCGGGATGAAGAGGAGTGGGGGTGGCCAAGGAGGCTTCTAGAAGGAGGGGGCACCTGAGCCGGGACTGGACAGTGAGGAGGTTTGTGGGGGAGGGCATCTCTAGGAGAGAGACCAGCCAGTACCAAGGCCTGGAGCTCCTTCCTGGTCCTTCTGTGGTTCATGAAGTCTGATCAGGGAGCTCCACAGGACCAGAGACCACCTCTGCTTTGTTTCATAGTCTTAGTCCCTACAAGGTGCCTGGCACAGAGTAGATGCTCATCAAAAATGCGGTGGATGGATGAAGAAGGCTCACGGACGTGGCGGGAGCTTCGTAAATATTGAAGGAATTCTTGACTCCTGTCCTCTTATACCCATAGCCAGTCAGTCAATGATTCCTACAGATTTGCCTTTCTTTTTTTCTTTTCTTTCTTTCTTTCTTTCTTTTTTTTTTTTTTTTTAAGATTTTATTTATTTGTTTGTCAGAGAGAGAGATCACAAGTAGGCAGAGAGGCAGGCAGAGAGAGGAAGAAGCAGGCTCCCTGCCAAGCAAAGAACCCAATGCGGGGCTTGATCCCAGGAACCTGAGACCACAACCTGAGCTGAAGGCAGAGGCTTAACCCACTGAACCCCCCAGGCGCCCCCAGATTTGCCTTTCTCGGCATTTCTCAAGCCAGTGCCCTCCTCCATCCCTACCACCTCTGCCCTAGTCCAGACCTCTCAGCATTAGCTATGCTCACTGCGAGCTGTGAATACCCACTCTGTGCCAGGCCCCATGCTAGGCCCGTTATCAGTAGTATTGCCACTTAGCCTTTAAAACAACCCCCGGTGGTGCCCTCATTAAGCAGCTCAGTGGTTAAGCCTCTGCCTTGGGCTCAGGTCATAATCCCAGAGTCCTGGGATGGAGCCCCACTTTGGGCTCCCTGCTCGGCGGGGGGCCTGCTTCTCCCTCTCCCACTCCTCTTGCTTGCATTCGCTGTCTTGCTGAGTCTCTCTCTGTCAAATAAATAAATAAAATCTTTTTTAAAAACAATAAAAAATAAAACAACCCCGAGGGACAGGAAACCTTTCCTCCCTTTTACCACTCCGTCTCCTATGTGATCTCCCTGTCTTCTTGCCTCACCCTCCCAGTCCCTCCTCCATAGTCCAACCAGGATCGTTGGCAAAACTCAAAATCAGATCTGTCCCTGCACGGCTTACAACTTTCTCATTGTCCCCAGGTTCGTGACCTGGCTCAAAGGACCTGAGTTCCATAGCTCGGCCTCATGGGCCACCGAGGCTTGTCTGGCTCTTCCTTAGCAACCCTTGGATCCCCCAGGCCGCTTCTCAGCTCGACGCCTTTGCTCAGGCCTGTGCCCTGTACCAGGAGGGCCCTTCCTGCTGCTGCTTCACCACCTAAGGCTCAGCTCTTTCCATCTCTCTGGACTCCACCCAGGTTGGAGGTCCCCTAGGCCACCCCCTCCCCACTCGGTGTTGACTTTATCAGCACCTGTAGTCATAACAGCTCTATTTTATATGATCATTTGTCTTTTAATTAAAGTATAGGATTATTTCCGACTCATTAGGTCGTGTGGTTCCTTAGTCACTACAGAATAAGAAACCCCCGCAGCATTTCCTGGTCATCTGGAGTGACAGCAGTGGTCAGGGATTCTGCTCTTTCCTGGGTTAGCTTTGATCTGAAATGACTCACACGGTCCAGAGACCACGTGTATGTGAGTAGAATGGCGCTGAGGGGTCTTGGTCCCTTACAGACACTTACAGACTCCAGGAGGAGAAAAAGGTCAATAAACCCAGTAGTTCATTCTCACCCAATGCCTTCTGATCCTGGTCCTCCCTCTCTCTGGGGTTCAGGGGGTTCCTGGAGTTTTCTTGCTTCCACCCAGGCAGAGGGGGATGGTGTCCAGCTGAGGGTTCTCCGTCTGCCAGGCAGGAGTCTGAGCCTGTATGGCCAGCCCCTCCGACAGCGTGGTCTGGGCCAACTGGTGCCCTTGCTGTCGGCTCTGGGCCTCGGACTGGGAACCCACCGCAACGGAGGTTCCACATCTCGCTGTCAGGAAGGACCACGTGGCCGCCACTCTTCCTTGCGAAGCTCTGGCCCCTCAGGCTTCAGGACCTGCTCCAATTTCATGCAAATGACCGCTTTGGCCGGACCCACAGGTGCTTGATTCCACACTGTCCCAGGAGAGACACAGGCACAGCCAGCCAAGGAGCACTAGTGCCCTGCCAGGTGTCCGCGCAGCATCAGCTTCCTCCAGGCTTGGCTACCTCTGCTCCAGCTCAGGGACCAGACTCCTGTTGTTCCGGGCGAAATGAAGACCCTATAATAATGGTAATTTTGATTTACTAAGGCATATTCTATAGCACGTACTATACTGAGTGCTTTACAAGTATCAAATAATTTAATTCTGATAACAGTCTTACGAGGTGAGTAATTATTGGCCCCCATTTTATATATTTAGGAAATGGAGGCACAGAGAGGTCAAGTGACTTGCCTATAGCCACACAGCCAGTAAATGACAGAACTGGAACAGAGACCTAGCAGGCTGGTTCCAGGGCCACTTGGCTGGTACACTCAGACACTTCAGCGGGTCGCGTGACGCACGTCTGTCTGCTTGTCTGTCTCCATTGACATTGAGAACTGAGTCTTGTTGCTCCTTTCTCCACCTCTGTGGCACAGCAGCGGGCACCCGGTTGGTGCCCTCATTCAAGCCGCCCTTGACAGGAGCCAGTTTGTAACCCCCTGCTTTGGGTAAGAGAGCGCAGGAGAGAAAATGTGTTTCGTATTATGGCATTTTGCAACCATCTGTCCTACAAGATCACATTCATGGTCACAACACTGCGGGGCATGGGTTATTAGACCCCACCTGTCCAATGAGGAACCTGAGGCCCAAGGAGGCTAAGAAATTTGTCTAAGTCACCCGGTGAAGAGTTGGCAGAGATGGAACCTCATCTCAGGTCTCCTGATTCCAAGTCCAGTGCTCACTCTACGTGTCAGAAATGGGGCCTGGGAAGATATTGCTGAACCCAAACCCAGTCCAAGGGGCATGAGGGGCCTGCCAAGTCAGGGGTCATTAACCTTTTCCTCTCCCATCTGGGGGAAGCTTCTGGGGATAGAGGCTTGCTTCCCTTCCTCTCAGCCCTCAGGGCCTAACACCTCTTCAGGGCAGGAAACTCTTCCTTGTCACAAAGCGATAGCCCTCCCTTCCCCATTCTCCTCCTCCCCCCAGGCCGCTCCCCTCCCCATCCCCCTCCCCCTCCCCCTCGAGGGTCTTGGTAAAAGCATCCGCTTGTCAGTGTAAATCTACAGGGTTCAGACCAGCAGCTGGAGATGGATGGGCAGGAAGCAGTAACAATGGATGAAAGACCCTCTGTGCCCAGGTGGGTGGGGGAGGGAGAGGCAGGAAACAGAAGCCTCTCTCCTACCGAGGCCTGGAGCTGCGGGCTGGCGGGAGGCCTGGGATGCAAGGACCTGCGGGGGGTTATTTGGATTCCCTGAGGACCCAAGCTGGGAGCCCTTCGCAAACATCAGACCAGCTCATCTCCGTGGGGTGCCCGGTCCAGGATGTGTGACAAGAATGTCGCTTTCAAGCGTCTCTGTTGGTCCCTAGGGCCTAGCACAGGGCTGGCTACCCAGTGGGGGCTTGTCTGTGGAAGGAAGAAATCAATCTGGCACTACTAATAACTAAAGAATTGCAGTTTTTTAAAAAGGGATCTTTACATCCAACACGGGGCTCAAACTTACACCCCCCCCCACCGAGAGAAGCTTTTCCAACAGAGCCAACCAGGCGCCCCTGATTTTCTTTTTTAAAAATTTAAGAACACCCACGGTGATCCCTTTTCCCTTTACAATTTTTGCACATGCTGTTCGTTCTGCCTGTCATGCCATTCCCTCTGCTTTTTGCAAGGTCAGCACCTTCTCATCCTCTGGTTGGCAGCCCCCAAAGTTCCCCCATGAAGCTCTGGGGCCTGCTTTGACCTCCATCCCCTGCTAGGGTAATCCCCATTCCCTCGCCCCTCTAACCCAGCACCCTGTGGTCTTCCTTGGTGGCACTTACAGAATAAAACATCTTCTCACTTACTACACATCCTTATTTTTGTGTTCCCTGTCTCTCCCACCGGAATGCGAGCTCCAAAAGCAGGTCTTGTTGTGTCCCCAAGGGGCAGGTGCTTGGAAGATGTTCTATAAGTTGTTAAGCAGATCCAGAGGGGAACAACTGAGTCCTGTAATGATGTCATTCACACCCTATGCTCTGCATTCTGCTTCCTCGAAGAGAACAGAAGGAACCTTGCTCCTGCGCTGAGGACCGTAAAGCCCCAGTCCATACTGAGGGACTAGCTCCCAGGTCAATAATCGTGGTGATCGCAGATCACGATAGGACTTTGCTTCCCCCACAATCATGTGTGAGGTTCATCAGAATCTAGGTGTGCACAGTAGGGGGAGGCCGCGTATGGGAATGTCCACTGTTTGTCCAGCACACTGCAGTGGACACTGGGGTGGACAGGGCTGGGTCCATCAAATGTACCCATTTCTAAGATGGGACAACCGAGGTCCAGAAATGCCAAGGTGTCTCTCTCTCTCTCTCTCTCTCTCTCTCACACACACACACACACACACACATCAGTCCAGAGTTTTACCAGCAGAGAGTTCAATAGACCTGCGGATTCACTGAGCCGAAGACAGGCATTCAGATATTTATTGAGCACCTACTAAGTGCTCTGGGCTGGGAGCTGGGCTGTAGCAACAACTAAAGGCTCAGAGACTCAAAGCATTTATATAAAAGGCCCAGCCAACCTGACACGGAGTCGCTTCATTGACCTTGAAAGCAAGTCCCTATGTGGCCAGATATGAGAGCAGGGCATGAGTCGGGGAAAGGAGTCCCCAAGTGCCGGGAGGCAAGGGAGGGAGAGCTGATCTGGGGCTGGACCCAGAGCAATAGTGACCTAAGAAGCCAGCTTAGCTGGGGGTAGCAACCACTCATGTGCCTGCTATTGTGTTGGATTGGTGCCCTTCTAGTGGAGTGCTTTGTGCCCTCTCAACAGTGTGGGACCCAGTCAGCAGAGAAGACCACTCCTTCACCCAGGAAACTCCCACTGAGCACCTGCTGTACGCCACAGCCCAGGCCGCACCCTGGAGTCACAGTCCCATCTCTCAGAGGCCTCAGAACTGGTAGGGGCACACAGACGAGCCAACAGACCTTCAGACACCTGAGATCAGGTCCCTCCCGAGGCAGCACAGAGCAGCAAGGAAATCCTCCCGCAATGCCTCCCAACTCCCACTTCTGGGACCATGAAGAACATCGCCAGGCCAGGCAGACCTGTATCCAGCCTCAGCCCCTCCTCCACGTCAACCTGTGACCCTAAGCAAGGGACTTAACATCCCTGAACCTCAGTTTCCCCATCTGCAAAATGGGGAGAGTAGTAATAGGACCTACTTATACAGCACTGTGGGAATTTGAGGAAACAAGTTGCCCAAGCTCTTGGCATACAGAAACAGTGAGCACTCGGGTGGCCAGGGGCCCGCTATGGCCTCCAGGGACCACCATTGAGTCCCACAGGCTTCCATCTTGGATGGAGTCAGTCCGTCATGTAACGGGGGGTCCCGGTTCTGGGCTCGGCCGGGGGCCTGGCAGGGGTGAGACCCAGCTCCGGCCCAGGAGCAGCTCGCCACCCAGGGAGGAGCCGATATAGCAATATACTTGTAACAAAACGTGGCCAGTGTTATTCTAGATCTCGCTCTGGTTCACAGTTCTGTGAGGGGGCCTTGCTGCCCCCTCCTGATGGTCCTTCGCAAGGCACACGTTATCTCGATTCCACAGGTGAGCAAACTGGAGCTCAGAGAGGCGAATCTACCTGCCAAGGTTCATAGGAACACTGTCTTCAGAACCTGTGCTCTGTCTTCACAAAAGCAAATCTGGGGCACAGGTTGGCTCATTAAGCTTGCGCCCGTGCCACACGCCAAGTCTGGACCTGGGTGTACTGGCATGGAGCTAAACAGGGCAGGGTCCCTGTCCCCACTGCCAGCCAGGGGACACGTAGATTTGGGGCCTGCTGGGGCTCTGTAACACCGATGAGGGGCCTTTTGGCACTGATCTAGGCTCCCCCTCGCCGGCCCCCACTTTAAAGGGCCGGGAGGGCTGCCGGGAAATGCCCAGGGAGGGAGGCTGTGACAGTGTGACAGCTTCAGGCCCCCAGGGCCACCATGTCCGCCCAGCCTGGCTCTGACTCACCACCCACACCTGGCGCTGGCCTCAGGCAGCCACGTTGCTGGAAATAGACTGGGGGTTGGGGGGGAGCAGGAGCAGGGGAGGGGAGGGAGGAGGGCGGGCAGGGAGGTGGCACCTGCATGCGTGGCTGCCATTCCCACCCTCCCCACCGGGAAGCAGAGAGATGTCATCCACCAGAGCCCATTGGAAATAAGCCAGGCTCGGGAACACTCCTGGAGGCTGAAGACCCCCGCCTACCTGGGAGGCTGCTCCGAAGCAGTGAGGGTTATAATAAAAATAGTGGCGATGCCTCATTTCCCACTGAGAGTCTCGGGGGCTCTCGAGCACTTGTGTGCCAGGCTGGCCTCCGTAAGTGCTTTGCATGTATTGGTGATCTCACTGAACTCCCACAGCGACCCAGGAGGTTGTACGTGATGAAGCCTGTTCCACCGATGAGGAACTTGAGGTTCAGGGAACCACGGTAAGTTGCCTCAGACAACACAGCCCCTGCATTAGGCATAGGCATTGTGAAGTCACCTCAAGCTGCCCCTCCCCCCTCCAGCTCAAATGGCTCATTCTAGGTCACATGTGCCAGCTCTGTTCCCATCTGTCCTGCCGCATCCCTTTCCCTCTTGACCAAGGTAAAGCCTCCCTGCTTCCTGCTCTGGGAAGCAGAAATCACATGATCATCCTTCTGTTTTCCTCCCTACCTATCTTAACCTTGCTCAGCTTTCGTCCCATATCTGATCATGCTGTCTCCCTGTCTAAAACCTGCAGTGGCTCCCAATTGACCTCAAGATAAAATATATTCCAGAGCCTCCATACCCTGAGCCCTTCCCACTTCTCCAGCTTCATTGCTCACCAAGTCTTTGCTTGGGCAAGTCAGGACACTTCCCAAGGCCTGCTCTCCTGGTGGGCACGCTAACACGGCTGCGCCATGAGGGGGATGAAGGGACTGGTGCGTGTCAAGTACCTAGCGGGGACCTTAGTGCATAGTAGGTGTTCAGTAGACCTTCTCTGCTACCGGCTCTGAGCCAGAAGCTGGGGGGTGCGTGCTCTCAGCCAGGCTGGGCTCAAGGGCTTTAGGATGGTCTAGCCCAAGGACTGACTGTCCATGCTACTGGAATTCATCATATTAGGAAATTTTGAAAGACTGCAGGGCAGCAGGAGTTGGAACTAGGGAAGGCGAAAAAGGCAAAGGACCTGTTGGTAAATGTGAAGGGGTACAAACATTGGGCTGACAATTCTTTTAAAAATTCAATGACCACATGATCTAGCAGTTCCACTTCTGGATGCATGCCTAAAAGAATGGAAAGCAGTGGGTAGGAGAAGAATCAATGAAACAAGATGGGATTGGGAGGGAGACAAACCATAAGTGACTCTTAATCTTACAAAACAAACTGAGGGTTGCTGGGGGGAGGGGGGAGTTGGGAGAGGGGGGTGGGGTTATGGACATTGGGGAGGGTATGTGCTTTGGTGAGTGCTGTGAAGTGTGTAAACCTGGCGATTCACAGACCTGTACCCCTGGGGATAAAAATATATGTTTATTAAAAAATAAAAAATTAAAAAAAAAAAAAAAGAATGGAAAGCAGGGTCCCGAAGAGAGATTTTTTAACCAGTGTTTATAGCAGCCTTATAATAATAGCCAAATAAACAATAAATAATAAATAAATAGGTGAAACATGGAAGCAACCCCAACGTCCATCAACGGGGGAATGGATAGACCAAAGGTGATCTATACGTACATTATACAAACTATAATTCAGCCTTAACGAGGAGAGAAATTCTGACACGCTACAACATGGATGAACCTTGAGGATATAACACAGAGTGAAAAAAATCAGTCACAGAAAGGCAAATACTGCGTGATCCCAGTTATTTATTTTAAAGATTTTACTTTTAAGTCATCTCTCTACCCAACTTGGGGCTCGAACACACATCCTCGAGGTCAAGAGTTGCACGATCCGCTGACAGAGCCGGGCAGGTGTGCCAGTGCGATCCCGCGTACAAGGTGTACTTAGGGTGGTCCGATCCAGAGGGCTAAAAGTTCGAATGGAGGGGTGTTGGGTGTAGAGATGACTTAAAAATAGTATCTTTAGGGCATCTGGGTGGCTCACTTGGTTAAGCGACTGCCTGCAGCTCAGGTCATGATTCCAGCGTCCTGGGATCGAGTCCTGTATCGGGATCCCAGCTCCACTGGGGAGTCTGCTTCTCCCTCTGACTTTCTCCCCTCTCATGCTCTCTCTCACTCTCTCTCTCTCTCTCAAATAAATAAATAAAATCTTAAATAAATAATATCTTTAAAAAAGAGAGAGAGAGAGAGAAAGGCAAATGGAGGGTGCCAGGTGCTGTGCGGGGGGCGGGCAGAGACAGAGTTTCAGGTTCACGAGATGAAAAGGTCTGGAGATGGATGGTGGTGAGAGCTGCACACGATGAAGGTCGGGAACACCACCGAGCCGTGCGCTGAAAAATGATTAAGATAGTCCATTTTACCGGGCGCCTGGGTGGCTCAGTGGGCTAAATCCTCTATGTGCAGGTGCACATAGAGGGTAGCAGACAAAGAGCTTGAATGGAGGCCTCAGGCAGGACTGGTTCCAGAACTTCAGGCACATATGAGTGCAGGGAGTGGAGATGCAAAGCTGGGGTGAGATCACCTGTGGCACGGGGAGAAGCCTGGCCTGGACCCTTCCTCCCAGCCCCACCTTCCAGATGAGGACACTGAGGACCTGTGTCTCAGCCAGACCTCCACAATGCAATGGGTAAGTGATCTGGAGGGCTAAAGAAAGAAGGAAGAAGGACCCAGGTCGGGCAGCAGTGGGAACCCCTCCCTTCCCCCCACTTCCCCAGGACCACACCCCCACCCCCACCCCCACCTCCAGGCTTGGCCTGGCCTCTGGCCACACAGGTGGGAGTGACTCAAGCCAGGGGCCTATTCTGGTGGCCCAGGCCCCTGGACCACAAGGGAGCTCTGGGCCTCTCAGCTGTGATGTCAGTGGGCCCTACCTTCCTCCTCCATCTGCTTGAAAGGTCACCTATCTTAAACTCTGTCTCACCCCACCCTGTCCCTTCCCCCCAAAAGAGGATGACTTTTTTGTAACCTATGTCAGCTGTTCAGTTCAATATTCAAACAGCTTTCTGTTCTGGTGCCCGTCACCAGGGCCTCCACTGCCAGAAAACCGAGCCCCCACCAGTCCCCCAGGTTGCAGAAGCCCATCCGACCTGCTTTCAACTTAATAAACAATTTCCTATGTAGCTACTGCTGGGTCAAGCACTGACCTTTGCCCCCAGGGATAGGTGTCTGCGTCCCGGAGTTTACGTTCTCATAGAGGCAAACAGACAACCAATAAACCAATAAACCAATAAAAAAGTCAATGAATATAGTAACAAGATAATTTCTAAATGTGACCAGGGCTGTAAAGAAAACAAAACAGGCAAGAAGCAGTGATTGAGTGACTACTCTACCAGGAGCGGTCAAGGAAGGCTTCTCTGAGGAAGTGGCTAAGGTCTAAGGGAGAGCATCCCTAGGAGATGCAGAGCAGGTGCAAAGGCCTTAAGGGGAGAATGGACAGGAATGGTATAGGAGTTTTCCAGGTGGGGTCCCCCAACTAGCAGCACTCCCTGGGAATTCGTTTCAAATGTAAACTCTGGAGCTTCTGGCTGGCTCAGAAGAGCATGTGACTCTTGATCTTGGAGTTGTGAGTTCGAGCCCCACGTTGGGTGTAGAGCTGACTTAAGACTAAGCAAACCAACAAATAAAATGCAAATTCTTGGGACCCATTCCCACCAGATCTACCAGACCCTTCTGGGGGTAGAAGCCAGCAAGCTGGGTTTTTACCAAGTCATCCAGGTGATTCCGATGTACCTTCACCTTTGAAGGTCACCGCGGTAGAGCTCAGGAAGTAAGGCGTGTGTGGCTGGAGGGTGGTGCGGGGTAGAGAGGTAGCCACCACCCAGCAGCCTCGCCCCTGCCACCCCACTCATGCCTTGCCTCACTTCCTGGCCCACTCTAGGCAAAGCTGAACGTCCTTCCAAGGCTCCTCATTGCCCTGAACTGCCTTTCATTGGAAAGAGCATTACCTGGTCAAGAGAGATGTCCCCTGGAAAGTCAAGCCAGAAAGTCAGTGTGAGCTCTGTCATCAGAATTGTGTCCCATGGACAGAACACGAAGAGCTTCTGGGCCTGAGAGGACACAGAAGCTCTGTGCGCCTTCTCACATAACTCGCCCCACACATCTCTTCCATCTGGCTGTTTCGGAATCGTATCCTTTTGCAATATACCAGTAATCTATTGATAATGTTAACCTTGCTGCTGGCAAGCAATTGCCTTCCTGAAGCTTCGCTGCTGGGACTCCTGTGGGTGAGGTCGGCCGTGGGGCCTCCCCTCCTCAGCCTACACAGGGCTGCACCGTGTCCAGACACACCGGGCCACTAAGCTCTGGTGACACTGGCCCATCCAGGTGAGGCTGTGCTTTGCATCTCTTTGGCTTTTAAGATATTTAAATATCTTCCTATCTCCCATCCCACTCTAAAGACTTCATTAAAACATCAAGAAGAGCGGAGTCTGGGTGGCTCAGTGGGTTAAGCCCCTGTCTTCTGCTCAGGTCATGATCTCAGGAATGGAGTCTTACATTGGTCTCTCTGCTCAGTGGGGAGCCTGCTTCTCCCTCCTTCTCTGCCTACTTGTGATCTCTCTCTCTGTCAAATAAATGAATAAAATCTTTAAAAAAAATCAAGTGGAAGGAAGCAAGGAAGGAAGGAAGAAAGGAAAGAGAGATCATGGTTTTGGGGTCAGAAGGTGGGGCAACTCACTTTGTCTCTTTGAATTTTGGTTTCCTCACCTCCTAGAGCAATTATGAGAATTTATGTAGGACACACAAGAATTAAGTACTGTATGCAAAGTCCCCCGTTCACAGATATGCTAAAAACCAAAGCAAAACAAAACAAAACACACAAAGAGGCATGCTGTGTGTTCTCCACAAGTGTGCCTCCAGACCCACCATACCTCCTCCACCCAGGGCCAGGACCCCTGCTTTCCTCCGGCTTCCACGCGTGTTGGGCCGATGGAAGCTCCAGGGAGACACTAGTGAGGAAAGGAATGGAGGGTCGGGGATCTATTGCCCTGGGCTCCTCCTCCTCATTGGCTGGGTTGACTGTGCAGAGTTCTTCTGCCCCAGGCCACAGATCCTTTCCCGAAGCCACCCCTGGCCAGGCTATCAGAGGCCAGCACTTCCGTCTGGGGCTGGTCCTGGGTGCCCCTCCCTCCCTTAACCCTACCAACCCCCTTAGAGATTAAGGTCCTTCACAAAACTCTCTCTTCCTTTGCCCCTCCTGGCCAGCCATCTGTTTCCTATGGGAACCTTGGCTGATGCAAGGGGCCAGTTTCCTAATTTTTATCAAGGTGCTCTCTGTCTGTCACCCCTGCTGCAGAAAGAAGGTCCCTGTATCCCTTGGTGCCCCAATCTCCTTTCTGTTTTGTAAGATCTGGGTCTTGTCTGCCCAGCCCCCTTCTTACCAGCCCAGGTGTCCAGGTTCTGGGACTCTAGGACCGACGGACATACCAGCATCTTCACTGATCCCGAGAGAGATACAGGCTGAACAGAAGGATTCTGAGGTCAGCTGCTCAGTAGGCTTTCTTTTAGGAATTAGTATTAATAATAACAGCCACCGGGTACTAAGAACCTACTATACATCCAGGTCCTATATTAGAACTTTCATTCATTCAGCGAATATTTAGTCATTGATGTCATACCATTGGAAGCAGATGCAGCAGTGAACACAGACACAAGGACACTGCCCTCTTGAAGCCTTAGAAGACGGGCATCTGTTGTCCTAGTTAACCCCTGAGTAAGGATGCTGGGGTCCAGAAACTTGCCCAAGGCACTCAGCTGCTGAGCGACTGAGTCAGGATTCGAACCCAGACCTCTCCACAGGAACCATCATCTACGAAAAGTCCAGGAGGCTCATGGGGCAGCTTAGGGAGTGCAAAACCCAACTCTCAGGGAGACAGAGGACCTGGGAAGAGGGTGCCCTGGGCGTGGGGGAAGAGAAACGGGGCTCCCATCTGTATTCCAGATGCCTGCCGTGACTAAAACATAGGGTCAGGGGCCCGGGGTGACACAGCCAGGGAAGGAGGCTCCGTGAAGCGGTGTTCCTAGCGATTACTTGTCTGCAATTTCCTTCTTGACGTAACATTGGTGACTCATGGTCTCAGAACTTGTCTAGTTTCACAATCCACGAAGAGGATTGCAGACGCTGTCGTGACTCCTGCCAGCACATTCATTTTCACCCCCCCTTGGGACATCAGGGATTTATTTTGGAAGGTTGGTGGGAGCAAGGCAGGGAAAGGTAAGCACAAGTCCTCGGGTGCCCCTCAAGGGGCAGTCGTGCTGAGGGTCTGGAACGGCTAAACAGCTGACCAGAGCTCTGTCTCCCCAAACACAAGCAGACATCCGTTTAGCTGAGCACCTACTGTGTGGGCAGACAGTGAATTAGGCCAAGCTGGGCCATGGTTAAAGCCGTAGACCCCAGGAGGACTGGATTCAAGCTCCTGCTCTACCACCTTCTGGCTATGGGACTTAGGCAAGTCCGTTCACCTCTCTGAGCCTCGGTTTCCTTATTGGTAGAATAGTGGAAATGATAGCCCCTCCTTGACCAGGAGGATTAAACAGAGCAAGACACCTACATGCTGAGAAGAAGACGCGGTGGGTTCCAAGGGTGCGCGAACATGTGAACATCGCCTTTGTCTACTTAGTCATAGCCAAACTGTGCTGAGACGGACACTCAGGTAACGCGCTTTTCTCCCTTCCTGCTGCTCTCTGGCATTCACACTGCACACTTGACAATCAACCAGGATCACTTAGTGTGAATCCTCTCGGTTCTCACCTCTCTGGGGTCTCCGTTCAGATATTGCCTCTTTAGGATCCCATCCAACTGCCCGATCTGGTTAGAAACACGTGCGCTCTGTCTCTACCTCCTCGCCCCTTCTATTTCCACCCGAGAACTCACCCTGACATTTTCCCATTGACGGATTCGCTTTCTTGTTTATGATCTGCCCCTCCCATACAAATGTTAAGTTTCCAGAAGAGAGGGAGTCTGACATCCTGGTCCCTCCAGGATTCCCAAAGCCAAGTACGATGCCTGGCCCACAGTAGGTGCTTAAAAAACGTTAGTTCAGAGAACAACGAACCAATTCCCTCTTCCCTGGAGTTGTCTTCTGGGAGGAAGGTCATGGTGGTTCTCAAGCAGGACGGTGGCATGGGAGGCCTCAAGCGTGCCTGAGGGGGGGGGGGGCGGTCACTGGGCTGGCCCCGCTGTGCATCTGAGCTGTGGCCTGGAGAGGCAGCATTTGGGTGTAACAGGAGGCCCGGCTCCCAGTTCCAGCCCTGATTCACGGGGAGACCGGGAAAGGGCTGCTGTTCGTCACTTCGCCTCACTCTCCCATCTAGAAAACCAAAAGGGCAGAAGAGGTTGGAGGGTTTGCTTTTTTGCTTTTTGGTTTCTTTTAAACTGAGGTATAATTCGCACACCAGAAAGGCTCAAAGGTTTTTTTTAATGTTCTTTTGTCGTAAAATCTTTTCTTCGAAAATTAAAGTTTGTAAGTAGATCTAATATGTAAACAAGATAAAAGTGGGGCTGTTCCAAGGGGTGGGGGTGGGGTTGAGAACCTGGCCTGCTTAGTGTGTCCCTTGCTTCCGCCAAGCTGCCCCCTCCCCACTCTCAGTGGTCCCTGAGGCACTTCCACAGGATCCCAAGATCTGGAGGAACCTGGTTTGAAAACCACTGGGCAGGAGTCACACTCTAGGGTCCCTCCAAGGTGCGGGAGCTCTGGGGAGTGGCGAGGGACCCCTGCTCTCCCAATATGCAGATGGGAGCTGTTCCTTGAGCTGCAGTCCAGCTGCCTCCCGAGGGTCATGAGAAAGAAGGCAAGGGCAGGCTCAGGGCGCAGGAAGCGGAGCCGGCCAGCTGGGAGGCAGTGACAGGCACTGGTACTGTGGCCTCCTGGACAGGCTGGTGACATCACAACCCCAGGAAGCAGCTGCCCGAGAGGCCCTCGCTGTCCCTCAGGCCCCCTCTGGGAAAATCAGCCACCAGCTGTTGCAGGCTTTTCTCACTTGCTCGCTGCTCTGGATTGTCCCCTCCTGAGCCATCATCTTCGGCAGCAGCGGCCACTTCCTCTCATTAAGGACCTACTGTGCACTCATTAAGGACCTACTGTGCACCTTCTGGTTACAGCACGTGCGTTCCCAGTCGTCATACCCATGCTATGAAGTAGGCCTGGTACCATCCCCATTTTACGGATGCTGAGCCCAAGGCTCAGAGGGACAAGAGAGACCGCACAAGGCGAACACCAGAGTCCAGATCTGAAGCTGGTCCCGTCTGACTCGGCCCAGGCTCTCTCCGTGAACGATCATCTTGTCAGATTCAAGGCAGGACAATGCAGGGTGAAGAGTTCTCACACAGGGCGAGCTGAGATTGTACATTTCTAACCCAGTTTTCTTTTCTTTTTTTTTTTTTTTTTTTAAACATTTTTTTTTTTTATTTGATAGAGATCACAAGTAGGCAGAAAGGCAGGCAGAGAGAGCAGGGGAGGCGGGGGCGGGAAGCAGGCTCCCTGCTGAGCAGAGAGCCCCATGTGGGGCTCGATCCCAGGACCCTGAGATCATGACCTGAGCCAAAGGCAGAGGCTTTAACCCACTGAGCCACGGGGGCGCCCCCCCAGTTTTCTTTTCTTAATGAGTGTTCCTGGCCTTTGACCCAGGTGGTCTTAGGATGCCTGGAAAGGTCTTACCACACTGCCTGGCCCTTTCTACAGATGTTAGCTATCTAAGAAAGAGTACACTTAATCATGATGAGAAAATAAAATGGAAAAAACAAAGATGTTAGCTGTAACGATGACTCCATTTTGCACAGAAGGAACCCGAAGCTTGGTGGAGCAGGGGAACATCTGTGGAGACCCTAGAATAGGGAGGTGCCCAAGCCAGGCTGGTGAGACCCCAGAGTCACGGCTGAGTCCTTTCACCCCTGAATCTCTCAGCCGGGATTGTCCCCCTGCTCACATGCCGCATGAGTCTCCTAGAGCTCGCCTTACCGAACTACCGTAAAGCTGGTGGCTTAACACCGGAGGCACGGAGTCGCTCACAGTTCTGGAGGCCGGCAGTCCTAAAGTAAGGTGTCAGCGCGGTTGGTTTCCTCTGGAGCTCTGCAAAAGAATCCTCGCTTCCAACCAGCAGCGGCCGCCCCCAGTCCTCTGCGCTTCTTGTCTCTGTCACCCCAAACTTTGGGTCTTCACCAGGCCGTCTCTCTGTGTCTCAGATCACTCTTTTCTTGTACAAGGACTCTAGGCCTTGGATTTAAGGCCTACCCTGCGTATAGGCTGATCTCCTTTTGAGATCCTTAATTACATCTATAAATACCCTATTTTCAATGAGGGTTACATTCGCAGGTCCCAGGGGTAGAACTTGGACATACCATTTTAGGAGGACAGAATTCAACACACTCTGTCACTGTTTGGTTTAGCAAACCTTCATCGAGCACAAACCATGTGTCAGGCCTGGGCTCAGCAGACATATCTCCGGTCTAGGGGGAGAGAAAAACAGACACAGGTAACAGTGAGATTGTTAGAAATAGAAATAGAATTTCTACAATAGAAATAAAGACTGTGAACCACAAAAGAGAGCAAGCAATAATGTCTGGGATGTGATGAGGAAGGGAGCATAGGATGTGTCCTATCCATCCATAGAAATTTATTAAAGACCATGCATAAGATTCTTAGGGTGGGAAATGTATATATATCTGAAGAAAAGCAACACAGAACTGAATGAGCCTGAACTAGAGCTTTGGAGGCAGAACGACCACAGTTCCAGGCTCTAACCTGTCTGTGCCTCAGCTTCTTTGTTTGTAAAATGGGCATACTAGTAGCATTTGCCTCACAGTTATCACTGTATTTTTTTTAAGATTTTATTTATTTATTTCACAGAGATCACAAGTAGGCAGAGAGGCAGGCATAGAGAGAGAGGGAAATAGGCTCCCTGCTGAGCAGAGAGCCCGATGCGGGGCTCGATCCCAGGACCCTGGGATCATGATCTAAGCTGAAGGTAGAGGCTTAACCCACTGAGCCACCCAGGCACCCCTATCCCTGTATTTAAGTGAAATCACTCAAGCATTCAGCTGGTGAATATTTCCTGAACATTTTCTATGTGCCAGGCTGCCAGTGTATAGTAAGGGACCTACAAGACACCCGGCACCAAAAGCACTTAATGTCGGTCCTTATCCTCTTTTTCCTAATTCACAAGTTAGGTAAAAGTTCAGGACAGAAATACAAGAGAGGTCACAAGGCAGGACAGGCTAAACGCCAAGAAAAGAGCACGAGATCTGTGTATGTAGGAATAGTGGGGACACGGCCAGGAGGTCTGCAAAGGCTTCCTGGGGGAAAATGGGCTTGGAATCAGACCCTGGAGGATAGTTAAGAGGGGGAGGAGGGAAGACTGTGTGAAGCCATGATGGCATGGATGTAAGGTTGGGCTGGGAGAGGAGTCGGGAAGAAAAAGAGATTTGAGCTAGACCCTTTCTGCAGCATTTTGGGCTTTTGGGTGGGGTGTAACACGAGCACCAGTGAAAGAAATGTTCTAAATCTAAAAGCAGCAATCAAGGGTAGGCATGGATAAGAACGTACTTAACCAGATCACAAGTGTTTGCATTTCTTTAAATTTTGCTCCAACGTTGGTATCGCCTTTTCTGCAGGGCATTTCCTGTAGGTATTAGTTCCATTCTTTTCTACTTTATTTAACTCGAGTGCCTTTCTTACTCAACAAGGCTCATTGAAGGCAGAGGCTTCCTTGTAGCCCGGTGCAACCCCAGTGTCTAGCTCAGTGGGCACTCAATCAGCATTTCATTCAGTGAATAAATACTTCTATATTTCTATTTTACCTAAGAGCATGGAGCTTTGGATGGCGTGCCTAAAGTAATGTTTCCTGGCCTGGGGCAAGAATAATGTTGATTTGCACAATCCCCAAGCCAGGCAGGATTGTTTAGTTGGTGACAGCTGCTGGAATGACCCGCCTGGGATCCGGCAGGACAGAGTCACACAGAGGCCTTGCTAAACTAAACGTAGGAACTCACATCAGTTAAGGCGGTGTTGCTTTAAGCTCAGCCAACCAAAGGTGGATGCAAAAAACAAGCCAGCAGCTTGAGACTCGAAACAGAACAGAAAGGGAATTCACAGGACCCAACTTTGTCTTCTGGCTGGAGCCCTTGAGATCTGGCGATGCTGGCGAGGCCAACTGTGTGTTGAGATAAGAAACGGCAGCTTCTTTAAGGTTTATTTTGTTTTTGGAGCCGCCCGATCCAGTGGGCGGATCGTGCCTTGAAATAGAAGCATCTCGAAAAGCCTGTGAATCATTTCTTAGTGCCGGCCTGCAAGGTTTCATATCCTGTTCTTGGCGTTACCTTGGGTGCTGTGAGCGTGTGTATGTATTGTTTTCGGGGTTGTTTGCTTAGGATTTGGTTTTGAAACTTTTACTTTCTTTTAATAGCTTTTCTTTTCTTCTTCTTTTTTTTTTTTAAGCTGGAAGAGTTTTTCAGATGGTTTTTGCGAGAAAGTTCAAACTCTGGGATGACTAAGTCTCTGGAATAATTCGGACTCTGGGAGGGGGAATTTGCTGGCATTTGGCATGAATCAGTCGCTGATTTCTGCAGTGAGAAAATCTTTTGGAAAGCTTTTAGGTCAAGCCCCTCCCGGCACATGTGGGGAAACTGAGGCTCAGGGAGGGAGAGGGCTTCAGCCAAGGCCACACAGCATGTCAATGGAACAGAGGGGACTAGAACGTAGGTTTGACTCCTGGGACCAGTTTCGGGTTTGCAAGAAGCTTTCATGCACACGGTTCACATGGAGAGGGCCACATATTCGAGATCACTAAAGGAACAGAAAGAGAAAGAGAGTTGTGAAGAGTTATAACTCAAAGGGCATTCAAAGGGCATAGGGTTAGAAGGCTCAGAGAAGGGAACGGATGTGTGAAGGCATTCTACATGCACGACGCTGCTTAATCCCCCCCAGGTCCTTTTAGAGCAGTGGTTCTCAACCAGGATTGATTTTGACCCCAGGGGACATTGGGCAAGGGCTGAAGACCTTGTGTGTTCGCCACAGCCAGGAAGGGGGTTTGCTACCGCCTCTCTCAGGTAGACGCCAGGGATGTCGCTCAGATCCTGCAATGCATAAGACGGGCCCCGGCAGCCAAGGTCAACAGCGCCAGGGCCGGGAAGCACTGCTCTGGGGAGGGCCCTAGGATCTGTTAATTCAGGGTAACAGCTGAGAAAGCGGAGGTTCAGGAAGTACAGCCACTCATGGGGTCTTGGGCAAATTCCTTGACCTCTCTGTGCCTTATTTCCCCACATCTATAGGAGGGAGCTGGCAGCACTTGTTACGATGATTAGGCAATTTAATATTTATAAATCATTTAGGACAGTGCCTGGCACATATTAAGTATTATGTGACTTGTTGCTAAAAAAGATAATAATAATGAAAATAAGTACCCTGGTCCAACACACACAGAAAATACGTGGAAGAATTATAACAAATCTAGAGATCATTAAAGGGCACAGGGGCTAGAAGATGGGAGACTTCTGTGGGTTCCAGGCTTAGAGAGCAGATGATGCACGTGGCTGTCCAGGTGACATCTTACATCCTCGTGGCTGTGAGGGTTTCCTTCCCACAACGGCTACCTTAAACGCAACTTCATCTTTTTATGTTAAAATGACATGCACTGTTAAACATGAATACCTTGGGCAAGTCTGACACAGCGAGCCTCTGTGAGCCATCAGTAATCGCTCATGAGTAATTGATCGATGAGTTCCTTCCCGGAAAGGCAGCCTGCCGCTCCCGCAGGAATCCTGACCCACTGGTTGTGCCCACACCCACCAGCACCAACCCCGCACCCTGCCCCAGCTTGCACCCAATGTGAGCACCTCCTCCCAATCTTACCCCCTTTTGCTCCCACAGCCCTTTCACACTGCCCGGTGCCCAGTCCCTGCTTTGCCACTTTGCTTTTTGTGTTTTGTTTTGTTTTTATTTTTTATTATTTTTTTTTAAGATTTTTTTTTTTTTTTTTTGACAGACAGAGATCACAAGTAGGCAGAGAGGCAGGCAGAGAGAGAGGTGGAAGCAGGCTCCCCGCTGAGCAGAGAGCCCGATGCAGGGCTCGATCCCAAGACCCTGAGATCATGACCTGAGCCAAAGGCAGAGGCTTTAACCCACCGAGCCACCCAGGCGTCCCATGTTTTGTTTTGTTTTTAAAGATTTTATTTATTGGGGCGCCTGGGTGGGTCCACCGTTGAGCATCTGCCTTCGCCTGGGTCGTGATCCCGGGGTCCTGGGATTGAGCCTCGAAGCATCAGTCTTCCTGCTGGGTGGCAGGCCTGCTTCTCTTTCTCCTACTGCCCCTGCCTATGTTCCCTCTCTCGCTGTGTCTCTCTTTGTCAAAAAAATAAATCTTTTAAAAATTTATTTATTTATTTATTTGACAGAGAGATAGAGACCACAAGACAGGGGAAGGGGCAGAGGGAGAGGGAGAAGCAGAGTCCCCACTGAGCAAGGAGCCGGATGCAGGGCTCCATCCCAGGACCCCACGATCATACCTGAGCTGAAGGCAGACACTTAACCAACGGAGCCATGCAGGCACCCGCCCCTGCTTTTCCACTCTGACCCTCTAATGCTGTCTTCAGTCAAGGATCAGTCTCTTGGCTGCTGGTTGCTGACCCCCACTGGGTCTCTGGCCTTGTGTGACCCCCAAGCTCTACCTGCACAGCCCAACTCTCTCCGCGAACACTGGACTCTGGAATGGAAACCAGGCACTGACGTCTCCCCTCAGCCTGGGATCCACCTGATAAGCCCATCGCTTACAACAGATGCCACCGATCAAGACTTTTAAGCTACATGACTTTTACGCGCTTACAACAGTTCTCACCAGCTGTGCCCCACTCTCTCAAGCCCAGATCTCACTGAGCTAAAATCAAGGTGTTGGCAGGTTCAGTGTTTCCTTCTGAAGGCTCTAGGAAAGGATCCATTTCCTTGCCTTTTCCACTTTCTAGAAGCTGCTGACATTCCTTGGTTCGTGGTCCTTTCTTCCATTTTCTTTCTTTTTTTTTTAAAAGATTTTATTTATTTATTTGACAGATAGAGAGATCACAAGTAGGCAGAGAGGCAGGCAGAGAGAGAGGGGGAAAGCAGGCTCCCTGCTGAGCAGAGAGCCTACCTCGGGATTCGATCCCAGGATCCTGAGATCATGACCTGAGCCGAAGGCAGAGGCTTAACCCACCGAGCCACCCAGGCGTCCCTTTCCTCTGTTTTCAAAGCCAGCAACATGGTACCTCTCTGGCCCCGTTTCCATAGTCATCTCTCTCCCCTGACTGTCCTCTTCTGCCTTCCTCTTCCGTTTGTAAGGACCCCTGAGATCATACTGCACCCCACAAAATAATCCAGGATACCCTTCCTGTTTTAAGATCAGCTGATTAGTGACCTTCTGCATCCTCCATTTCCACCTGCCAGGAAACAAGGCCTATGCTCAGGTTCCAGGACTGAGGATGCAGACATCTTTGGAGAGGCCACTAACTGCTGGAACTATGACAATCCAGCCCGCACATACTGTTTCTAAAGGAGGCAACTGCTTCTCAGCCCCGGCTGATTTCATCACGCGTGAACCCAGGTTCGGTATGGCTGGGGCTTGAACTCTGTGACCCTGAGACAGATCTGAGCTGAGATCAGGAGGCGGACGCTTAACCAACTGAACCACCCAGGCACTCTGGATCTACCAGTGTTTCAAATAAAGCTGGAACGTTAGAGTTTCAGGTGAAATTTTCCAATCTTGTAATCACCGGGCAAGGCTGAAAACAAATTTTTTTTTTTTTTCTCCCACAAGCTAGATTTGGCCTGAGGCCACCCAGGTGTGACCTCGGGATCCACCTTCATCCTATCAGCGGCAGTGAGACAATGAGATGTTCTCAGCCACTTACAGGCTCTGCAGGCTCCGGGGTATGAGGAACCAGCTGGGCCTCGAGGTGGGAGGGAAGGTGGTCAGGAGTGTAGGGGGATGCTGCTGGGGATTCCTCCGGGGAAAGTTTGGAGGGAGAAGGGACCAACCATTTCCCTGAGGGACCAACCATCACCTGCAGGAAGCAATGGCGCATGAAAGGGTACAGGAAATCAGGCAGAGACTGACCTGAAGAAATCAACCAGAGTCAGGTAGGCTTTATGCCTCATGACTTCAGAACAAATTAAGCACACACTTTCTAATTTCAAGAGGTATCAGTTCTTCCCTTCCCCTTGAAAAAACAAGCAAGACTGGCAGGCTGGGGGATGGCAGGAATGGGGTTGAGAAGGAGGCTTTTCACCTGCATGCTTTCTGAATTTTGAGTCAGATGTGTTACCTATTTAAAACATTAAATTGAAATCCTTTTATAAATATAAAAATATTTTCACATATGATAGTTCAAGCTAAAGGTAAGACAGAAAGAGTTGTCATGGTGACTCCCCGTACTCTCATGAAGATGACAGGTGTGACCTCCTTGCAGAGAGGTTCAGAAATGGTGAGATGCTAAAAAATTACTTTAGACTTGTCATCTTAACTGACTGATGCTTTTCCTTATCCTCACACACCAGAACTTCAGTAAACCAGACTGGAGTTGTTTTTTTCTTCCCCTTCTCCTCCTCCTCCTCCTCTTTCCTCTTCTCCTTGTTTTTTTTAAGATTTTATTTTTAGGGGCACCGGGGTGGTTCAGATGGTTAAACATCTGCCTTTGGCTCAGGTCATGATCTCAGGGTCTTGGGATCAAGCCCCACATTGGGCTCCCTGCTCAGCCGAGAGCCTGCTTCTCTCTCTCCCTCTACTACTCCCACTGCTTGTGCTCTCTTGCTCTCTCTATCAACCAAATAAAATCTTCTTTTTTAAAGATTTTATTTTATTTATTTGACGGACAGAGATCACAAGTAGGCAGAGAGGCAGGCAGAGAGAGAGGGAAGCAGAGAGCTGAGCAGAGAGCCAGATGCAAGGCTCCATCCCAGGACCCTGGGATCACGACCTGAGTCTAAGGCAGAGGCTTTAACCCACTGAGCCACCCAGGCGCCCCTAAATAAAATCTTAAAAAAACAACAACAATACATTTTTTAAAAAAGATTTTATTTTTAAGTAGTCTGTACACCCAATGTGGGGCTCAAAATCACAACCCTGACACTGCCGTCTTCTTGAGTTCTATTCTGTTCCATTCTAAATGGCAAAAAGCAGGGCACCTGGCTGGCTCCATTGGTAGAGCATGCAACTCTTGATCTTGGGGTTGTGAGTTCAGGCCCCACATTGGGCATAGAGTTTACTTAAAGAAATAAATAAATGGCAGAAAGCAAAGGCTCTGTGTCAAGTTGGCTTGTCCTTCCCACACTGGGTGACCTTGAGCAACATACCTGACTTCTTTGAACCCCAATTTCTGCATCTGTAAAATGGGAGTAATAATAATACCAACATCAAGGGTTGTGATGAAGATTAATGAGTTAATGCAGGGAAAGCACCTAAAACAGAACAGAATCAGCATCCATAAATGCTGACTTGAATTATTAACTATTTTTACTATTCTCTTTTAACCTTGTTTGTTTGTTTGTTTGTTTCTTTTTTTCTTTTTAAAATATATAATGAATGTATTATTTGCTCCAGGGGTACAGGTCTGTAACCTTGTTTCTTTTGAGTGGGGAAATTACTTAGAACCGCAGCAACTTAAGACATGTAATGCAGGCAGTCTAAAATAAAGTGAATTTTTATAAAACAAATAAAATAAAATAAAATGAATTTAATCCTTGTTTCCCCAAATCTTTACAACCACCCAAGGGAATATCACTGTCTCTGTTCCAAAGGTAAGAGAACCAGAGATTAGGAGCATGTACGCAAGTCACTCAAGGACACTGAATGGGGAGACTGAGAGGTAGAGGTTCAAACCAATTTTCAAGATTTCAGATCCTGTGACTTTCCACTCAAGTCTGCTCTATGGTGCGATTATAAAATAACAGGGTTTGTTCCTTGGGTTTGGGGGCAGCCCCTCCCCCATCTTTGGCCCCAGATCCACTAGATTCCAAGGTGGGGGTCAGGTCAGGTCTCTGGCTCCTATTCTGGCCTCAGCTTTGGAACCAAATCCTTTTCTCCCCTGGGAGGGAGGCAGAGTTGAGGTGGAGAGTCAGAGGGGGAGTCAGAGCAGGGAACCTACACATGACCCTGGCCCAGCGGCCCCAGCTTTCTCACGAAGCAGGCTCTGTCCGCATCCCAAATCCGCAGCCTCCCCCTGACCCTTGTCTTCTAAGAGAGCAGTTGCTGCAGCTTGAAAACATGTCTGGCACCAAACCGGTGCGGTAAGTACCCCCCAAAAGATGGAGGGCTCAGTGCAAGCAACCTTCATCCTGTGGGAGAGCCCCAAGGTCAGGAGCCTGGCTCTGTGGGCTTCAAAACCCGACTCCTCCGCTTCCTGGCTGAGCAGCCTTGGCATCACCTCTCTGAGAGGTCCACATCTGTGCAAGGAGACAAGGGCAGCATCTATGGCAAACGCAGGTGGAATTACCACACCCCCCACCGCCCCGCCACCAAGACTGATTGATTGATTGATGCAAGGGGCAGAGAGAGAGAGAGAGACCAAGCGTGCATGAGTCCCGGGAGGAGAAGAGAGAGAGGGATAAACAGAATCCTTGAGCAGCAGGGAACCCAATGAGGGGCTCCATCTCACCACTGGGAGAAAGGAGCTTTAGGGGTGACTAGGTGGCTCAGTCAGTTAAGCGCCTGACTTCTGGTTTCAGCTGGGATCGTGATCTCGGGTGGTGAGATGGAGCTCAGCCTTGGGCTGGGCACTGAACTGGGAGTCTGCTGGAGATTCTCTCTCTCCCTCTCCCTCTGGCCCGCCCCCTGCTTCTACATGTGTGTGCTCTCTCTCCTTAAAATAAATCTTTAAAAAATGAAAGTGCTCTATTGAGATATAATTTACATACCATAAAACTCACCCATTTTAAGTATACAATTCAATGATTTTTAGCATATTTACAGAGTTGCAAAACATCACCACAACAATTTTGGAATATTTTTATCAACCCTTTCCCCCTCCAAAACCCTGTTCCATTAAAAGTCACACCCCTTCTTCCTCCTATTCTACTATCCCAGTAGACAACCACTAGTCTACTTTCTCTCTATATAAAGTTACCTTTTCTGGAAATCGCACATAAATAAAATCATACAACATATTCTCCTTTTAGTCTTGCTCCTTTCACTTAGAGAGAAGGGAGTGGGGAGGGGCAGAGAGAGAGAGAAACAATGTCAAGCAGACTCCCCACTGAGCCCAAAGCCGGACGCAGGGCTCAAGCTCACAATCCTGAGGTCAAGACCTGATCTGAAATCGAGTCCAACCCTTAACCAATTGAACTGCCCAGGCACCCATCTCTTAGCATAATATTTTTAAATTCTATCTGTGTGTTGCACATATCACTACCCCATTCCCTTTATTATTGCTGAATAATACTCCATTGTATGGAGATGTGTCTGTTTATCCATTCATCAGCTAATGGATATTTGGGTTGATTCCACTTTGTGGCTCTAGTGAACAATGTGGCTATGAGTATCCACATACAAGTCATATACCAACATACTAGACATATGTTTTCACTTCTCTTGGGTGGATGCCTACAAGAATTGCTGGGTCCTATGGTCAATTTATGTGGTTTTTTTTTAAGATTTTATTTATTAATTTGACAGACAGAGATCACAAGTAGGCAGAGAGGCAGGCAGAGAAAGCGGGGGAAGCAGGCTCCCTGCTGAGCAAAGAGCCCAATGCCAGGCTTGATCCCAGGACCCTGAGATCATGACCTGAGCCAAAGGCAGAGGCTTTAACCCACTGAGCCACCCAGGCGCCCCATATGTTTTAACTTTTTAAGAAAGTGCCAACTGTTTTCCAAAATTTTCCATACCCATCAGCAATGTATGAGGGTTTGTTGAGAGAACTAAATGATGTAATTAACATAATGTGTTAGCATAGTGCCTGGTCATAGTGAATCTTCAAGAAATGGTAGCTGGTGCTAACCAAGATCTTAATAGAATCAACACTACCCACGGTACGGCTGTCTTCTTCCCTGCAAAGAAGGTGGATCTCTAAAGTATTAATACCCACATTCTTTATGCTGTGGCACTCAAGACACCTTGCACACCCCACCTCCAACTATTTATCCAGTCTTGGCCAGCAGCGACCCACCTTCTAGAAGCTGCCTATGCAAGCTAATTAGCACTTTTGCTCACATTCTCTGCCCTCTTCCCTCCTGTCTTCCTCCTGCCTGCTCTTCATGTATTAGAATCCAGGCTGGGGACGCCCGGGTGGCTCAGTGGGTTAAGCCACTGCCTTTGGCTCAGGTCATGATCCCATGACTCCTTGCTCAGCAGGAAGCCTGCTTCTCTCTCCGCCTCTGCCTGCCTCTCTGCCTGCTTGTGTGCTCTCTCTCTCCCTTTCTGGCAAATAAATAAATAAATAAAATATTTTTTAAAAAAATAATAAATAAAATAAAATAATATCCATGCTGGCCTTCAACACTCAACTCCAATGTTCTTTCCTCTTTAAGATCTACCTTGGCTTTCTAAGTAATTCGATCAGTGCAGTCTTGTCCAATTGTTTCCCACTAACCATGAGTGGCTACTGAGCACTAGAAATGTGGCTAGTCTGAACTGAGATGTGCTGCGTGAGGAAAAGCACACCAGGGGCACCTGGGTGGCTCAGGGAGGGGGTTAGCCCTCTGCCTTCAGCTCGGGTCATGATCTCAGGGTCCTGGAATCGAGCCCCAAGTCGGGCTCTCCACTCAGCAGGGAGCCTTCTTCCCCCTCTCTATCTGCCTGCCTCTCTGCCTGCTTGTGATCTCTCTCTGTCAAATAAATAAATAAAATCTTGAGGAAAAAAAAAGAAAAGCACACCAGATTTTGATGTGCACAAAATCACGTGTATGAATTTCAGTGTGTGTGAATTTTCACCAGTGTGAAAAATAATGTGAAACGAGTCATTTTTTGGTATTAATTATATGTTTGAATGACAATATTTTGGGGTAATTGGAGTTAGGTAAAATACATTATTGAAATTAATTTCACTGTACTTACTTTCTTAAAAGGTGGCTGCCGGGGCGCCTGGGTGGCTCAGTGGGTTAAAGCCTCCACCTTCAGCTCAGGTCATGATCCCCAGGTCCTGGGACCAAGACTCGCACCGGTCTTTCTGTGCAGCAAGGAGCCTGCTTCCGCCTCTCTTTCTGCCTGCCTCTTTGCCTACTTGTGATCTCTGTCTGTCAAACAAATAAATAAGATCTTTAAAAAATAAAAAAATAAAAAGGTGGCTGCTAGGAAACTTTAAGTGACAAATGCGGTCCCACTGGGCTGCCTCATGGTTCTATCTGGCAGTGTTGGTATAGGGCATCGATACTCTAACAGTTCCTGTTTATTGAGCACCTCTTTCTTTCTTTCTTTCTTTCTTTCTTTCTTTCTTTCTTTCAAAATTATTTGTTTATTTATTTGATAGACAGAGAGATCACAAGTAGGCAGAGAGGAAGGCAGAGAGAGGAGAAAGCAGGCTCTCTGCTGAGCAGAGAGCCCAATGCAGGGCTCGATCCCAGGACTCTGGGATCTTGACCTGAGCCGAAGGCAGAGGCTTTAACCCACTGAGCCACCCAGGAGCCCTTGAGCACCTATTTCTTACATTTTTCTGTTATCTGATGTAATGCTCACCACAATCCTGTGGGGTTGATGTTATGAATATCTCCTTTTTTACAGATAAGGAAGCAGAGGGAGGGTGTGACCTCCCCAAGGTCACACAGCTGGACGCTAGCAGATTCAGTATTCAAACCCAAGTTGTCTGACTCTGAAGCAGAGTCTCCCATGGGATTCTACTGCACAGACTACTAAAGCACCAGGGCTTTGGGGGTCTCCGTGGGGTGTCTTTGGCTGGAATTAGAACAGCTCTGCATGGTAATGAATCATGCTAATCAGAAACTCTGAATGCTTGTCTTTCATAAATACAAAATGAGAAAGCAGATTAATTAATATAAGCAATGCATTTGGAATAAATTGGATCTTGGGATCTGTGGGTAGAATAAAAGGCTGAGGACCACTGATCTAAACAAAGATCTCCTTTCGCAGGTGGGTGAACTGATGCCCAAAGAGGACAAAGGATTTGCCCAGGGTTGTCAGCTAGTGACAGAGCCAAGTGCAAAGGCTGTGTTTCCAAGATTGGAGGCTGAGCCTCCCTGCACATACCTCCAGGTCTCTGCCAGGATGGTCTCTGTCCCAAGCCACTTGGAAGCCCTTTGTCTTGCCTCAGTCTCCTCCCTCCCCCAAGCCCTGTCCCAAGGACTAGATGGGAGGGGGCCAGGAGACCCAACCCATTTCCCATCAGGGTCCCAAGGCCACCATCTGGTCCTGGGCCAGGAATTCCTTTCAGAGACTGAACTAAACTGGGCCAAAAATAATGCTGAACCCTTGGATGCCTCCAAGAGCCCCTGTTCCTAGTGGACCCTGGTCTAGCAGGCCAGGCCACCCCAAGTCTTCTCCCTGCCTGTTCTCTGGGCTCCCGCAGTCTTCCCCTTGCAGGCTCCCATCTGCACTCATATGTGTGTCTGTGTAGGGAGAGGAATGTTTCAACAAACTGCCCACATCCCAGGTTCTCTCTTGCCAGCCCTCTCCAAACAGGCAGGAGACTGTGCTAAACCCAGCAGAGTCCCTATGAGCCAACCCAGGAGAGCCCCAGCCGTAGACACAGACGAGGAGCCACCCAGAAACTGAGACAAGGCCACCAAGAGGCACGCAGAGTGTGTCCGAGACAAGATAAAGGATGGGTGTTCAGATAAAGATAAAGAAAGACACGGAGTCGGAGACGAAGCGAATAGAAATGAGAATAAAAGAGGTGGACGAGCAAGGGGGTTCGCGAAAAGGAAAATTCGAAGAACGGCAAACAGGAAGACGACCGAGAAGTTCGAAATAGAGAAAAGGGCCTGAGAGACAGACAGAATGCGCAGGAGCGAGAGGGCTCAGCGAGCGGGGGCGCGGGGCGCGGGGCACACGAGGGTCCGCGGTGGGGGGGGGGGCGCGGGGGTCCCCGGGGGGGGGGGCGGGTCCTTCTCCCGGAGCCTCGCCCTGCTGCGCGGATCCCAGCAGCCACATTCCTCCGGGTTTCCCACACGCTCGCCATCAAAGAGTCCCCAAAGCCCAGCTTTTCCCGCGCCCCTCCCCCGCCAGGGCTGGAGAAGCTATTTTTCACCCCCTCCTGGTCTTTAATCTGTTGTGGGGAAAGAAAGCGGCTTTTGTTGGGCGAGGGGCTGCGCGGGGGGTGGGGAGGGGGCGCCGGCGATTGTGTGTCCCGCAGCTGCGCGCCTGGGGCCGCCGGGGGTGGGGGCGCGGGGCTCGGGGCGCGCGGGGCGCGCGGGGCGCGGGTGGGGCGGGCGGGGAGGGTCCGGCAGGGTCCGGGAGGGAGCCGCGGGGCCTGGGGGAGCGGGCGGGGAGGGTTCGGGTGGGGGCCGCAGAGGGGCGGGCAGGGAGGACCCGGAGGGTCTGGCAGGGCGGAGGTGGGGCGCCCTGGCGCAGGCGAGGAGGGCCAAGGTCGGAGAGGGCCAGAATGGGGGCAGCCAGGGCGCGGGGGTGAAGGCGGAGGGGGTCACAGAGAATGAGGGAGTGGAGGAAAAGGCCACCCGGGCGTGCAAGCTCATTGTCCTCTTGGCCCTGTTTGCACCTGGCCCCAGGACTGAGGGGAGAGGGACGCACACTGCAAAGGGCATGTTAGGGAGAAGGCTGCACACCCCCCAGAAGCTCGGATGAATGCCCTATGCTGGGCAGGGAACCACCCCACAAATGTAAATGGGCCGCAGCATGGGAGAGACACAAACACTCTCACCAGGGGCCCAGACACACAACCCTCAAGAGGGATCCCAAAACCCAGGGAGGGGTGAAGGACCCACACTCAGGAAGGAACACACACTTTCTGGAGAACCCACTTACTCAGAGACATACACACATACAGTGCCAGACACCATGAGGAGCTGCTGAGCAAAATGGACTTCAGATGTGCATTTCCTTCTCCTCCCATCCTCAATTCCCCCTTAAGACAGTCCCCCGTTCTCCAGCATTTTCCTGCAGTTGGTAGCTTGGCTAACTGCACAAGCTTTGGACTCAGGCGGCTCTGCTCTGCTTCCCAACAGCTGAGTGACCTTGAGCAAGTCACCTCACCCCTCTGACTTCAACTGATATGAGGATTGAGACAGAGAAAATACATGTAAGATGCCCGGCTCCCTCTTGGCGCTCAGCGAAGGTGGTCCTTTGTAGGCCTGCCGATGCCTGGGCCTCCATGGTAATGATTCCACTCAGCAGCACCTGTAGCGGGCAGGAGGCCCTCTGGTTGGGAGTGGAGGAGCCTTTTCCTCTCTGGCAGGGACACCTGTCTCTTAGGTCAGATCCCCCTCTCTTGACCTCAGTACCTACCCTCAAAGCCTTTGAACAGCAACTGGGACGTAGGCCAACACAAGACCGTATCTGGGAAGGGTGAACATTGCATTTCAAGACCTTTGTGGGAAGTACCTTTTTTTCTTTCTTCGGACTCCATCTTTCTACAGCCTTTTCTGACCCCCCCTTTCGTGGGAGCCCAAATCCAGCTGCGGGTGTCTGCAGCAAAGACACTAGGCCCGAGAGTCACAGAATCCGAGAGTCAGCCAGTATAACCTGCATTTGGGTTTTAAATCCCTCCACCCCCAAGGGATCTCCTAAAAGTGATGACCGAGGTGGAATGTCATTCAGTATATCTTCACTAAGTGCCTGCCCACTCTGTGTCAGGCACTGGGAGGGATACTGAAACCAAAGAAAGACCACCTGGTCACAAGGCAGGTGACCTCTATGGCCCATCGGGTAGCTGGGAGTGTTTAATGAAAGCCCGAGTGAAAGTGCTTTGGAAAGACTAAAACCTCTGCAATATATGTGTTTCCTTTTATTGTTTTTATTTTTATTTTTTTAAAGATTTTATTTATTTACTTGACAGAGAGCAAAAGCAGGGGGAATGGTAGGCAGAGGGGAAAGGAGAAGCAGGTTCCTGGCTGAACAGGGAGTGGGGCTTGATCCCAGGACCCCAGGATCATGACCTGAGCTAAAGACAGACACTTAACTGACTGAGCCATCCAGGCTCAACCCTTCCCTTGGTTTTGTTTTTTTTTTTTTTTAAGTCACAGTTAAACTCTCACATAACCCACTGATGCTCTCCAAATTCTAGAAGTTCCAAACTGTCCCTGCTTGACAGAGTGTTGCTGGTCATACTCACTAGCCTGTAAGTGTTAGCAGGAGAGAACCAGTCCTTTGTGTCTGTACACTGTGTGCAGTTTCACACATGAGCACGAACACACTATGTGTGTGTTCATCCTCGTGCGTGTCAGGATTTGAGCCACAGACCCGGATTCAAATCCTGATTGGTGGGGTTTTATACCAACAAGCTGTGTGACAAATCTCTTTGAACTTCAGGATATTTGCCATAATAATACCTACCCCCAAAGCCTCTAGAGCAGATTATATAAGATATTTTATAAGGCACCCAACAAAGGATAGGTTCTCAGAAAATAAACTCCCTACTCGCTTCCCTGTGGGTGTCCACTCCTTCACCCCAGATGTCCAACCAGCTCCTGGACATCCATGGTCACTGCCTACCTGTTGAAGCAAGGGGTTGGTTAACTTCAGGGTGGTATGACTGGACCAAAAAGGTGGAACTGGGGTTGGAAGAATGAGAGAGGGAGGAAACTTAATTTAAAATGGATTCTTAAAAACAGGAGATGTCATTCTGCACTTTAAGAATAAACATCCCTTAAAACATGGACAAGAAAAGGCTTTTGGGGAAATAAAAAAAAGCTTCACATTTCCAAGAAATTTCCAATGCTCCCTGAGTCTCTTTGCTTAGAAAAGAAAGGTTTTTCCCTTAATGTTCCCAGCATCTTAGTGTCTGTCTTCCTATCAAATGCATCCCCTACCTACCCCCGACTTTGGTTTTCTCTATCCAGTACAGTAAAATTCTGTCGGGTCTAATCTACCTTCACAAGAAGTTCCTTGAAGGGACAGAATGAAAGGCATAGGCAAAGAAGGATACAAGTTTTGGGACAGGCAGACATGGGTGCAAATCTTGGATCTACCACTCACTGGCTATGTGAACTTGGGCAAGCATAATTACCTCTCTGAGCCTCAGTTTCCTTTTCATAAAATCCATCAGTGAGATAATGTATGAGAAGGTGATTGGTTAAGATTCAATGAAGGATGATGATGGTGATGATAGCACCAAGTACTTCTTAACTATAGAATAGCCTATCTTGGAGGTCTCTGAAATCCCCACCCCTATAAGGACTCAAGTCTTAGAACCCCAAGCTTCCTACAGTCCCTTCTCCATATTACCCACATTCCTGAGAATAGTCTCAGCATAAACCATTAAACGCAACTGGTACCATCTAGTCCACCCACCAGGGGTCCATCACATCATAGCACAGAAAAATAACTAATCGGTTCCCACAGTATTTTCCATCCCTCCTCCCCTTTGATCCTTTCAGCTGTGAGATAAGTGGATATTATTTTCCTCCCCATTCTACAGAGGAGACAACTGAGGCAGAGTGAGGGGAAGTACTTCATACAGGAATTTGAGGCTGGTCTTAATTCTGAATTCCCTGTGCTTTCCTTGTGTCACATGAGTTTCAAGCAGCACTTTGAGGTCTAGGCTCACTGTGGGGAGAGGGGGGGTAGGAGGCGGGGGGGGGGGGGGACATGTTCTATGTGCCCAGCTGGAAAATCCTCAGCACACAGTTAAGGCACTTTGGGAGCAAACAGGTACCTATTAGGAAATACAGCACCTGGGGATGTTCTGAGACCACAGCAGACCACCCTAATGCTAATGAGAGTTAGTGGACAGAGTGGACAGGGAGCCAAAGGAGGAGGAGGCCCCAAGTCCACAGCTGACATCCCAGTAACCTTGGGCAAGTGTTTGAGGTTCCCTTGATTCCAACTTCACAACATAATGGGGGGGGGGTGGATAGGTAGACAAGTAGATAGAAACTCAGTTTAGGCAAAAAGACATCTGCAGTTCTCATCATCATTACTCTGGCTTTGAAAGCGACAGCTCAGAGACCCCCCACCACTTTTTAAAATTTTAAAGACAAAACAGTATAACTTAATAGTTCTGCCAACTCTTCAAAAAATCAGAGTACACAACACTGACTTTTTTTTTTTTCTTTTCTTCTTCTTCTTCTTTTTTTTTTTTTTTTTCTTTCCATTTTGGCAAAGGAAGATTCAGTTCCTGGAAATGCTTACAAAATGATTCCTGACACTGGGAGGAGATAGTTTTAAAAGGAAGAAGGAGATGACAAAGAAAAAAAACTATATACATATATAGATGAGGGAAGAAGGTGGAGAGAACGAATAAACAAAAGGAAGAAAAGAAAGAACTAAAAGAGGGAGGGAAAAAAGAATTTAAAGGGCCCCAATTCAGGGAACGTTATCAAGTTCCCAGCATCTGCAATTCACAAGCCGCTCGCCTGCCGGGGAGGCGCAGGCCCCGCCCCTTTCTCGGGTGTCGGGCGCTCATTGGTGGGGGCGGCAGTCGCCGACCGGTGACTGCCCGAGGAAAGGTTGCCTGGGACACGCATCCCTGTGTGAACGCATGACGTCCCACCCTGGCGCCAGGCTGTCTGGGGCTGAGTCTTAGATCAACACAGCTGTGGGACCGGGACCCACAGCTGGGCAAAGGAGCGGATTCCTCAACAAAAAATAGGATTGTGAGAAAAGTTCTGAAACAAAAACAGCGCAGACAAAAGCCTTAATGACATCCTTTCATAAAAATAAAAAATGCAAGAGGGGGGAAAAAGCTGGTAAAAGGAGCAGAACTGGGAACAGAAAGTTCAGAGGCATTTGGAATAAGAGGCTGAGGCCCCGCCACCACTAAACTAGTCGCAGAAGGCCTGAGCTAGCCCTCCAGTCCGCTGTTGGAAAAAGAAGTCTCTCGGGTTCAATCTTTATTCAGTGTTCCCAACCGTACCCTGCTTCTTTCAGAATTAGAATCTTAGATTGGAGAAGACCCCCAGAGGTCCTTTGCTCCCACCTCCCCCACCATTTTGCAGAAAATTCAGCCCAGGAAGCAAGAACACACGTCCAAGGCCACATTGCAAGTTACTGGCGTGGCAAGAGAGAATTCTGCTTGCTAATCCCACTGCACTTTCTACTGCCTGTGTCACACAGCCCAGAGGCATTTCAGCCTGAAATCATCTTGGGAAATAATAAATGTGAAGGTGCTTTGCAAACAGGTACACAAGCCTGAGGCATCAGTGGTAGTAACGGAGGAGGGAGAAGGAGAGAAGAGAACCTGTATGGACCTGTGGACCCAGCACCTACCACACACCTGGCCCTATGCTGTGTCCCCAGGCACTGAGGAGACTAACTGATCTGGTGGAGAGAGCATGTCAAGTGCCTTGCGGAGCAGAGGCATGAGATAATTATTTGTTGAATAAATGAGGTAGGTCTAATTAGCTTCATTTTATAAACTGGGGAATTGAGGCACAGAGAGTTGACTTAGTTCAACATCATTAGTAAAAGAGAAGAACAGGGATGTGAACATAAATCGCCCGGCCCCAAAGGCCATGATTTTTCAGAACCACCACTCAGCAACCCCTAGGGCCCACAACAACCCCACCCCCGCCCACCCCCCCGCCCCTGCCGGCCCCAGCTAGACCATTTTGCACAAACCACGGAAGTCTGTGTGATAGAAAAGGAAAGGGTTTTCTATTTGGTCACTCAGAAGTCTTGCAGAGCCACCATTTTCCCCTTCCCATGACCAAATAGCTGGCATTCTCTTCTTTTGACGTCTATAGCATTTATAGACTGACTTGTGCACTCACAGGTTATTGGTTATCGTCTTCTTCCTTCTTATGCTAAAGAGTAGAAGAAACTTGAAAACATTAACTTTTTAGGGAAAAGTCTTTAGAAGACCCCTTTCTTGGCGCCTGGGTGGCTCAGTTGGTTGGACGACTGCCTTCGGCTCAGGTCATGATCCTGGAGTCCCAGGATCGAGTCCCACATCAGGTTCCCAGCTCCATGGGAAGTCTGCTTCTCCCTCTGACCTTCTCCTCGCTCATGTTCTCTCTCACTGTCTCTCTCTCAAATAAATAAATAAAATCTTTAAAAAAAAAAAAAAAGAAGAAGACCCCTTTCTTGCAACACAGAGCCCTGTGGTTTGATGGGAAACAATGGGACTTCAGGATTGGCTCTGCCATTAGCTGTGGCGTGACACTGGACATGTTTTATGGCCCCTCTCTGGGCCCTTTACCATCCCACTCCTGCCTGTCCAAATTTCATAAAGCCTTAGATTTCCATTATTGGAAAGGATTTAAAATAATCACTTAGCACCATCTCACCATACTATTCACAAAGCAAACCAAGGCCAGGGTACCTGGACTTGTTCGAGATCCTATGGCTGGGATGTTGATTCCCAGCCCAGTGTCCTTTCAACCATGACAATTTTGAGATTCTCCTAGTTCTGAGCTCCCATTGTCTTGTTAATCAGTGCCACATACTATAGAACTCTTAATTGTTTCCTGTGTTAATTTTGTCTCCCCAAATTGTGAGATTCTTGAGAGCAGGAGCCACTGTTTTATGTAAGGTGACTCCATAAATATTTACCAACTGATTGACTTAGGAAGCAACCATTGGGGGAATCCCACCTGGGTTTCCAAGATGAAAACCAGCATTTGAGGCTGCGAATTCCCAGAAGTTCTGGGAAGTGACAAGAAGACAAGGAAAGAATACTGAGTGCAATGTCCTGTTGCAATACAAGGCTTAGCTTCCCTGTCCTCTGATCCCTTTCCTGGGCTCTCAGAGCTGGAGCTATTTCAGCAAGGCTAAGAATAATCAAGTCCAGGTGGCCTACCCTTCCATAGCAGAAAGGGACAGACAATTGAGTGATGAAATTACCAAACTATTGTTTTCTGCAGAGAGGTGTGTGGAAAGTAGGGGGGGGAGGGCAAAGCAAGAGTCAAGAGATTGGCTGACCCAGTGGGGGCCCCTAAAAAGATTTATATAGAAATCATCCTGTCTGTCCTCCATATTTAAAACTCTATCCAAAATTCTAATCAAACTCACTTCCAAAACACAATTGGCATATCTTTGGCTGCTTATGGAGTCCATGGGGCCAGAGGGTGGGAGCTCCTTTCTTTCCCCATGCAAAAATCACAGATTCAGTCTGCCTTTTTTTTTTTTCCTTTTCTTTTCCCCTGTTGTTCAAATAAATAGTGTTCTTTGCTCAAACCCCCTTCCCCTCCTCCTTCTGCAATCTCAGCCCTAGCCCAAATCTGTTTTCTTCATTGTAACCTCAGCTTCACCGCAATTAATTTTTTTCCCCTCTGGTCACAAGATAATTCCTGACGCCAGTGAGTCTGGAGGTCAGACGAACAGCAAATTGGGGAACAAGGCGGCACTAATTCCTTACAAGTTTCCCTTGAAAAATCCTTTGCTTTAAAAAAAAAAAAAAGCTTCTTTGCTGTTCAGGGATTTATGACCTCAGAGGAGCTGTGGGTTCGAGTTAGTGTTGGGCTGTGGGTGGACTGGCAGGGGGCAGGGGAGCTCAAAGATCTGGGGCGCTGCCAGGAAAAGGCAAATTCTTAAACTTAATGGTTTTAAGTGATTTTTAAAATCCTTGCTGGCAAAGAGGCCTGCCTCTCCCCAGTATCAGCGCTTCCTCATTCTTTGAATCCGCGACTCCGCGGTATTCGGCGTCAGACCAGCCGGAGGAAGCCTGTTTGCAATTTAACCGGGTTGTAAACGCCCAGGATTGGCGGAGGCGGGGCCCGGGCGCACGTTTTGCATAAAGGGGCGTGCCTTCGAGGCGGGCTCTATAAGTGGGGCCGCTGCTAGCGTGCGCGCGTTGCCAGCTGCTGTTGGGGGTTTTTGGCTCTCTTCGTCCTTTCGGCACCTCCAGTCTCATTCCTCAATATGAAGGCTCTGAGCCCGGTGCGCGGCTGCTACGAGGCGGTGTGCTGCCTGTCTGAACGCAGCCTGGCCATCGCGCGCGGTCGCGGCAAGGGTCCCGCAGCCGAGGAGCCGCTGAGCCTGTTGGACGACATGAACCACTGCTATTCGCGCTTGCGGGAACTGGTCCCCGGAGTCCCGCGAGGCACTCAGCTTAGCCAGGTGGAAATCCTGCAGCGCGTCATCGACTATATCCTCGACCTGCAGGTGGTTCTGGCTGAGCCCGCTCCTGGACCCCCAGACGGCCCGCATCTTCCCATCCAGGTGTGTGGGGGCGTGCGCAGGAGCTGGGGCGGGGCTGAGTTCCAGAGCCGGGATGCTTCCTGGACCCCTAAAACTCCCAAATGCGGTGCATAACTTTTCCCTCTTTCCCTTTTCTCAGACAGCTGAGCTCGCTCCGGAACTTGTGATTTCCAACGACAAGAGGAGCTTCTGCCACTGACCTGGCAGTCCTGGCGCCTCCAGGTAAGCATCCCCACCTCCGGCCTGGGGGGTGGAGAGAGGGCGGTGCTTAAACGACAGATCTTGGAACTGGTTGGCCTTTTAAGGAATTACTGCCTCTTCAGTTTGGGGAAAATCAGGCGAGAGAGGGGCAAGGGACTTATCCGTGGTTACATTAAATGAATGGTAGAACCAATTCCCCGCCCTATGTGCGTTTCAACCTTGAACGCATTTTGCCCCTGTCCTCCATCAGAGGCCAAAGACTCGAGGAAAAGTAGGCGCAGGTGAATAAAAGAGCCGTTCTGTTTGTAGTTTGGAATCGTAAAAGGAGCTGTATCTTCCTCTGCCCTCTCCCAGCTAGTGTCAATTCCAGGAGGGCGGGGTGATTGCAGGCTCCGCCTGTGGTCCTTTGGCGCCAACTGGGTGGGGGCAGCGTGGGGCTCGGAGTTATCAGCTGGAGGTAGAGACCAAGTTTCCTCCCTGGCGCCGGGCAGTCTGCGGACGGCCCCCGCCTCGGCGCGCTCGGCGGAAACTGATGGCTCCCTGGTCTTCTTTCCTCCCCCGCCCAGAATGCAGGTGCTGGCGCCCGTTCCGCCTGGGACCCCGGGACCCTCTACGGCCGGAAGCCCGAGGGCATGGATGGGCCCCAACCTCGCCCTGCCACTTGACTTCCCCGAACCCCTGCCTCGAGCCTGGACCTGGCGCCCGGGAGCGAAGGACTGTGAACTTGGGTGGCCTAAAGAGCCAGAGCTAGCTCTGGGCACCAGCTGGGCGACGTCTCCCGGCCCCCACCCCATCCCTAAGTTTTAAAGTCTTTCTTTCACAGTGTGGAGGTTGGGGGGGGGGGTGGCTGCTCTCCAAAGTCTGCCAAGGCAGCAGTAGAGCTAGTCTTCTGGTCTCCTTGGAGAAAGGCTCTGTTGCCCTGATTATGAACTCTATAATAGAGTATATAGCTTTTGTACCTTTTTTGCAGGAAGGTGACTTTCTGTGACCATGCAATGTATATTAAACTTTTTATAAAAGTTAACATTTTGCATAATAAACGGTTTTTAAACATTTGAGTATATAATTTGTTTTCCTTAAGTGCAAACACTCTCATAAGGCTGAATTTAGGAGAAATCAATGTCCTTCTTGGACCTTGGGAAAAGTAAGCTTGCTTATGTAAGGGAGATGTGGGGAAATGCCAGCTAAGACTAGAGTTGGGGGGACAGTGGAGAGGGTCCATGCTGGGATCCGCATATCCAGTAAGGGTTGGGTGCAGAGAAGATCTTGGCCCTGGCCCCTCATTTTACAGATGAGGAATGATGTGAGGGGAGCTCATCCAGCAAGTTGGGAGCTCAGGATAGAAATTAGGTCTCCTGAGTCCCAGTTTCTTAGGTCCCTTGAGCTGTTTTGCTCCATTACCCTATGGCTTCGGTGCCATTAATTATTCATCAGGTCTTTCTAGCAGGGGATGGGGAAGAGTGGAGCCTCACCCAGAGCCCAGACAGGGGTGGTGGTTGATAGACCCATTTTAGAGATGAATAAGCAGATCTGGGCCGGGTTTCATTTCCCTCCTCATGCTCTCTGATCTGGCTTCCTCTTGGGCTTCCAAATTTGGAAAAAATAGGAGAGGGGCTTTTCTCATCCCTCAATCCCCCCAGCCACTCTGATCAGAATGATTTAGGTGCTGATTGGGAAACAATACCAATCCCTCTCCTCCCGCCAGGTAGTTGAAGACTGAGCCTAGACTGAGAGTTTGAAGCAGCCTCACAGCCTCCATTCCTTCTGGTATTTCCTTCCCATAACACCTCCACTGGGAGTCTACTCTGTGAGCATCTTTGACTCTATTTCAGAAATGGAGAGTCTGAGGCTCCATGGATAATGGGTCTGAGCTGGGTTCTCACAGCCCCTTGAGATGGGATTTTAACATAACTACAGTGACTACAATTGTAGTGGACAGGAGCAGAGCCTGAGACTGGCCATCCTAGGAGGCCAGGTCTGAGAGTGGGGCAGAGGGCAAGACCACCAATCGCCACCATCCCCCTTTGCTCCCCACCTGGCAGCTCCCCAGGTGGGCTCTACCAGGCTCCTGGCCTCATGAGATTCCTGTTTATGATATGATCTCATCTGTGTGTTGGCCCCTGGCATGAGTTACTTCAATATTTCATAACAAACAGGTCACGTCATCACCCTTCGTGCCTTAACCCGGGTGAGTTTTCAGGGGTGAACAGGGGCACGTGGTGGGGAGGCAACCTCTGTCTTTGCCAACTGGCTGACCAGCGGTTCCTAACCTGTTTCCTGGTCTCTGATGATCTGGTGGGAGGTTTGAGCACACCAGAAAATACACACACCCTCTTGCAGAGTCATAGCAGACCTCCAGTCCCCTGCGAGGTCCTCAGTCCCTATGTGAGGAACTGTTACCTCACCCAAGTAGACCCAGGTTGGGTCTAGGGACCCAGATTTTGTTAGAGGTGCTGTGCTTGTTTTGGTGACAGCCAGCCATACAGGGGTGCAGATCCTTGCTCTAACACATCCTAGCTATCCAACCGCAAGCGAGAGATTGCCCCCACTTTGCCCTCGGTTTCCACATCGAGGTAAGATTGCTGATCCTGAGCCATCCACCCTGAAGTACTCGGCCCTACCTTAGACCATTGATCACAGGCATTGATCTTCTGCCCTTTCTGCCACGGCATGCTGCTTCCTGCTCACTCAGAAGCTAGGGGACTGGGGATGGCTAGAAAGACCCAAATCGCTCCGCAGCAGCCGTGTGACCTTGAGCAAGCCGCTTTACCTCTCCAAGCCTCTCTTCTCCTTTGCCCAGCAGCTGGCAGTTCTTGCTCCCCGGACAGAAGATAATGGTGGGAAAGTTCTTTGAAATGCATCACACACCTACAAGGTATTATTAAGCTAATTCCAAGGAAATTGCCTGTCAGGTCTGCTGAGACTGAGCTGTTCAGGTGGCTGGGACAAAAGCTGAAACCAGCATGCCTATTCTTTAGTCATTAGAGAGTGAAAGCGATTTGACTGCGGGTAGGAAAACTCTCAGATTGAGGATAGTGTCTTCCGTCATAATCACCTATCGAGTGCCTGCCAGGTGCCAGGCTCTATGTTATCTTAATTTTTTTCTAATCCTCACCACAGCCCAGCAAAGCGGGTATCATTATTCCCATTTTACAGAAGAAGCAGATTCAGAGAGGCTGAATTACTTGGAGGTCACACACCACACAGACGTGGCACAGCAAGGAGCTTCAAAACCCACATTCTCATGTTTCCTCCAGGCCATCTCTTCTCCCTCGCCATTTCCTGCACCTGGTACTTTTTAGTCCCCAGTGGGTGCTTGCAGAATGAAAGACCCAGGGCCACCCCAGGGTCACTCTCCCTCATTTGTGAAAGAGGGTGATGGTACCTCCTTTGCAGGATTAAAGGTAACGTACATAAAGCATCTACCAAGTTCCCTGAAATACAAGCTTCACTATTAGCTGAGTGTCTTGGGTTCATTATCACATCAGATCTGAAACAGGGACATTTGGAAGAGAGTTTTGTTTTGTAAATAAAACAAACGAGCAAGACAGCCAGGCTCAGAACGGGCAAAGTAACTTGCCCGTGGCCACACAGCTCTAAGTAACAAAGCAGGGATTCAAAGTCATGCCCGTGACACCGGAGATGGTGTCTTGAGGACGCCAGTTATAGCTCTACCCAGCTGTGGATGCGCCCGGCAACCTTCAATTATGTGTCCTCCCGGCCTCATCACCTCGCATGGCCACCACTCTTCTCGGATCCCCAGGCTACACTCTAAGACCCCCTATCGCTCTCTCCCGCAGAATTGCTTCTTGGGGTTCCCTCTGCCCGCTCCCCTCCCTCGCAACTCAAGAGCCGCTGCCCACCCGCCGCGGCTTAGGGCCCGGGCGGGGGCGGAGCCTCGGCCCACGTGGCCCGAGCCCGGCAGGGCGGAGGCGAGACGGCCCCGCCCCCGCCCCGCCCCGCCCCCGGCCCGGCGACCCGCTCTCCCCCCGCGGGCCCTGGGGGCCGCTCGCAGGTGTTCGCTGGCGCCCGGATGTCTGAGCTCTGGCTCCGCTCTGGCTCCGGCTCCCTCCGCAGCCTGCGGGCGGGGCTCCCAGCCCATCCGGAGCCTCGCGGCGCCCCCGCCACTCTGCCAGCAGCGCGGCCTCCCAGTTCCCAGCCTCCCAGCCTGGGGGGGCCCCCCACCCAGTGGAGTCGCTGACCGGACTGCTCTCCCGCTGCCCCCAGCTGCGCTCGGCCCGATGCTGCCTCAGCGTGCCCCCACCCCGCTTCCTGCCTAGGCAGCTTTGCCCTGGCCGGGTGGCCGCCCTGGATCGCACCCCCGTTCCTTCCTTCCTTCATTCTTTCAGGCAACTCGCATTCTTCGAGCGCCTGCGACGTGCCCCGCACAAGGCCAATCCGACCTTCCAAGTGTGGCCGCAGGCCCGCTGGGGTCCTCCGGGAAGCCTCTGCCCTCTGCTCCAGTCTCCCCCCCTCCCACCCCTGCCCGCCCCACTGTCCTCTCTCATGTCCTATTTCACTCACAATTTAGCATTTAATTCTTCCCTGGTTATACCTCCTCTTAAGGGTAAGTCAGTGGCAAGGTCAAGGGGTCCCCTCCTGACCAAAATCAGGAATCACTCTGAAAGTAGAGTGAGGAGTCAGAGTGTGGCCAGAATTGGGGTTCAGCCAGACTGTGACAGGGTTTGGGACTAAGTGTGGATGGGAGCTGGCAGCTGGCAGTCTGTGGCCTGGGGTAACAGACATAGTGTGAGGGTCAGTCTGACTAGTAGCATCAGTGGTCAGGGTTAGTGAGTCAGTCTTTGGGTAGGATCGGGACAGTCCGGATCAGGGCAGTAGGTTATTTAGGACAAGGATTTGGGGGTTGTCTTTGACGACCCAGATTAAGGAAGTGGGTGCTGTGGCCCTCTGAACTCAGATTCATGTTACTCCGTGGCTGGGGGCTGGCTGACCATGGCCTCCCCTCTTCCCCACCCAAGCTATAAACTGACTTTCCATCTGGGGACACTGCCTCTCCTCCTCACCACCACCACCCTTCTCCAACTTTGTGCCAGACATAGGAGGTCAAACTCTCCGTGGGCCACACTGCCATCAAAGGGAGCCCAGGTGGGCAGTAACACTGACCATGGTAGGGGAGGCCTTGGGCTTCCTGTGACCCCCACCCTGGAGCCACCCGCATCCGACAGATAAGCTGATGTACTTCTCTGTACGTTTTGCTATTTGTTCATAAATCTAAAGTTTGTCAGGGACAGAAGGGCCCAGAAAGGGGAAGGAACCTGCTCAGGCCTATACAGAAAGTTCATAGTCAAGACAGGACTCGAACCCAAGCCTCTATCTTCCTTTCTAGGGCCCTTTTTGTGATACCTGTTTACCCTGAGCAGGGATTGTTATGCCCACTTTAGAGATGGGGTAAATGAGACCCCGAGAGGCTTATGGCCTCACACAGCTCCTATAGAGGGACTGCCAGGGGCTGGTAGCACATCCCTCTGCCCCCACCCCCGCCCTGCCCTCCCCCCACCATGTGCCCTGAGGATCTGGAAATGTGAAGTCAGGGATGGTGATTCCCGAGAGCATTGCCTCCTTGTCAGTGCCACCCAGCCTCGTCCCTCCTGCCCTCATTAAGAGCAAATGAAACAAGGGTGGGCCAAGCCCGAGTTGGAAGCTGGGGAGGGGGGAGAACACTTTTTAAGAACTGCTGGGGAAAAGCTTAGCTGGGTTCTTATGGAAACATATGGAACTCATTACCCTAAGTCGAGGTGGTCGCTGGCCAGCTGGCAGTTGGTTGGTTTGGGGCTAAACGTGTGCGTTGTAGGGCAATAAGGGTACCCAAGGCATGGCAGTCTCCTCAGAAAACCCCGCCTGCTCACTGAACCAGGTTCTTTCTGACCTTGGTTTTGTTCCCAGCTTATGCCATTTTCTAGCATTAAAAAAAGGGTGTGTGTGTGTGTGCCTGGGTGGGTCAGTCGGTTAGGTGTGTGACTTTGGCTCAGGTATGATCCCAGGGTTCCGGGATCAAGCCCCACATCAGGCTTCCTGCTCAGAGGGGAGCCTGATTCTCTCTGTCTCTGTCCCTCCTCCCACTTATGTGCACTCCCTCCCTCTCTCTCTCTCTCAAATAAAATCTTCAAAATAAATAAATAAATAAAAGGTTGAAAAATAAAGGTTTCAAGATGCACCAGGGTACTAGGTCATGCAAGGAGGAGATGAGGACTCAGAGACCATCAAGACAGATGCCCCCCGCCCCCCCCCCCCCCCCGCTCATACTCATCCCTCCCCCACTGGGGCCCCTGACAGGTCTTGCAGCGGGTCCAGATGTATGAAGGGTTGATCCCAGCTTCCACTGCAGGTTCATCGGGGTGGGTCCCAAGGAGCCTACATGTTGGTCCCACATCTTATCAAAGGCAGCAGCAAGAAGGTGTTCAGAAGAGCCTACTCACCAGTGCACAGCATTTTAGTCTACATGGTAACAGGAGGCTTGGAAATTGCTTCCATTTCACTCCTACGAGGCTCCCAGGTATTAGGGAACCTGCCAAAGGTCACCCTGAAGTACGCAGCAGAGTCCAGGTCTCTGATTCAACTTCCCCATCCGGTGCTGTGGATGTCTGTGGCTCTTTCAAAACTCTGTGCAAACAAATGGGTCATAGAGAATCAGCCTCAGGCAGCGACCCCAGCCCCCTGCACTTTGTCTCTGTGAGTCTGGGAATCAGACGGACCCGGGCTGAAATCCGAATTTTGTGTGTCTCAGCTGGGCCGTTACAGGTAAGTTATTCATCCTTTCAGAGTCTGCAATGGTTGCTTTGATGACTAACTTTGCTGACCTCTACGAAGCGCCTGGCACTGGGTAACCCCAAGCAAGAGCTTGCTGGAAATGGTTGTCACATTCCTAACATAAATCCTTTCTCATCCTTCCAAGGTGGCGGTGTCGTTGGTGTAATCCAGTCACGGCACCTCAGCACGGCCGGCCCAGCAAGTGCACCCTTCAGAGCCGTTTCACACACGGTGCCCCTCAGGAGCATCTGCTCAGCAGGACAGCCAGGTGCCTTGAGGAGGAGAGCAGGGACCAAAAAGAAGGACTCCAGCCCGGTGCCTTCACTCGCCCGCTGTGTCACGTTGGACAAGCTCCGTCACCTCTCTGAGCCTCCGTTTCCTCCCTGTAATACTGCCAGGATCCCGCGCCCTGTCCGCAGAGCTGTGGGGAGGATTTGGTGAGGAACTGAGCGTGAAGCACTTGGAAACCCACCTGCGTGAGGCAGATCCTCAGTAAGTCACAGCTAGCTTCACTATTCCCTTTTTACAGATGGAGAAACTGAGTCCCAGAGCAAGGAAGTGACTCATCCAATGTCATGTGGAAAGGATTCCTCACAGAGCTAGAGCTTAAAAGCCAGATCTTTACAGTTCCAGTTAGTGCCCAGCTCTTCCTCTCTCATGATCGGGATTTGTAACTATCTCATGACAAGTGTGTTTTCAGTGGGTGGAAAGTCTCAACTTTGAACTCTGTGAGCCTGGCCAGTTTCAGCCTGATCCAGAAGCAGCTCACTCATAAAAGGACCCCTCTCTAGAAGAGAACAGGAGTCTCTTCTAGATGGGTGTAGGAAGAACAAGACCCAGAGGCCAGAGGACCTGGAGGACAGAGCTGACATAATCACTGGTGTGGCCAGCAGCTTTGTGGTCAAAGAGACCCCCATGCAAATCCCATCTCTGCCACTACTTAGCTGTGTGATCAGCCAACAGACACTAACTCTCTGAGCCTAGCTCCCAACAGTACCTCTTTCAAAGGGATGTAGTAGGAATTCAACAAGACAACAGAGTTAGAGTAGCTGGCCCAGGTAAGCTGTTGGCAGTTGGCAGCCCTCATTATTTTATCAAGGCAATCAAGCAGAAGCCACCTGCTTCTTCATCATCCTCAGCTGCCCATCTGTTTGTAAATGTTTAATTGCACTAACCATGGGTAATACAGATGTTCTAATATCTGGCTATTGAAATGCTTATGTTTGCCCACACTCCTCCGCTTCCCGGCTGTATGAACTTGAACAAGTTAACTTTTTTCATCCTCAGTCTCTGCATCTTTCTGCACCTATACGGGGGGTAGGGGAGGTAGTAACAGTCCCTGCAACAGACAGCTTTGAGCATTAAACTAGTTCACGTGTACAGAGCTCTCAGACTAGTACTTGGTACATAAAAAGACTCCCCTTATACTCGTTGTCTTTCGTCACCTTGAAATACCACATGACATTTACATTCTTAGCCATTTTATTGCCATCTGCACTTTCATGTAAAATTCACCATGTCTCATGGGGCCCCTGATGGCTCAGTCGGTTAAGTGGCTGCCTTAGGCTCAGGTAATGATCCCAGGGTCCTGGGATTGAGCCCCGCATCATATTGGGTTCCCTGCTCAGCGGGGTGCGTGCTTCTCCCTCTCCCTCTGCCTGCCGCTCTGCCTGCTTGTGCTCTATCTCTCTGTCAAATAAATAAATGAAATCTTCTTTCTTTCTTTTTTTAAGATTTTTATTTATTTATTTGACAGAGAGAGATCACAAGTAGAGAGGCAGGCGGGGAGAGAGAGAGAGGGAAGCAGGCTCCCTGCTGAGCAAAGAGCCTGATGCGGGACTCGATTCCAGGATCCTGAGATCATGACCTGGGCCAAAGGCAGCGGCTTAACCCACTGAGCCACCCAGGCGGCCCAATAAATGAAATCTTCTTAAAAAATTCATCATGTCTCAATTTTGGAAGTAAAATTGACATTTTGGGAAGAGGTACAGATTTGGATCACGTGGCTTTATGAGACCCGGCACCCAGCCAACTTTACACAGTCACACGTGTACACTCACTCATGTGAACACAGACACACACACTTGGAGAAAGCCAGGCTATGCTGTTCTGCTCCCCAAATGGGCTACAACGAACCCTCTTACCTTGGAGAACGGCCCGCAGCCTCCCTCCCACTCATCATGCTCTGCGGAGTGAGACAAGAGAGAGGGATCACCTCTCAGCGGGAGCTTTTCCTTGGCAAAACTGACTTGGGAACAGGTCCAAGCTCCAGCTCTTCACCTACGTCTTAGAGCCTGGGGCCCCCTCCTGGCTCTATCCAAGTTGCTGTGCAACTCTGGGCACAGAGCTTCACCTCTCTGAGGCTTGGCTTCTCCTTCGGGAAAGAGGGCTGACCACGTCTACCTTTCCCGGTTGTTGTGGGATTAAAGAGATGCCTAGAAAGCGCCTGGCACACCGCGGTAGCTCCGTAAATGAGTGTTGTTAAGAGCTTGGCTGTTTTTTTAATCCAGTAAAGGCTATCTTTTACATATATATTTTTTTTAATAAAATGGGGTCATGTTTTGTCAGCCTCACATAATATTTTTTATTGCTTTTAAACACATCTGTTAATCCAACGAAGGTGTGTTCCTGCGAACATTATTTCCTATTTTATTCATATTTTACAATGTCTGGGCAAATCATTGAAACCCACTTGAGGCTCAGTTTCCTTATCTCTAAAATGGGGAAAAATGCCTTCCTCACGAGGTTGTCACGAGAATTCAGTGAAATGGCATATGTGAAGGTGGTTTGCAAAATCAAGCGAGTGGAAGAGATGACTTTTTGCTTTTGTCCTTCCTCTACAAGGGTGAATTCCTCAGAGGTGAGAGTGAGTTTTGTTTATCTTCACTTCCCTAGCTTTGAATGTGTAGTAATGTGTTTAATAACAGTAGAGCTGGGGGCGCCTGGATGGCTCAGTGGGTTAAGCCACTGTCTTCAACTTGCGTCATGATCCCAGCATCTTGGGATCGAGTCCCACATCGGGCTCCTTACTCGGCAACAACCCTGCTTCTCCCTCTGCCTCTGCTTGCTATTCTGTCTGCCTGTGCTCGCTCACTCTCTTTCTCTGACAGATAAATAAATAATCTTAAAAAAAAAAAAATAGGGACGCCTGGGTGGCTCAGTTGGTTAAGCGGCTGCCTTCGGCTCAGGTCATGATCCCAGCGTCCTGGGATCAAGTCCCACATCGGGCTCCTTGCTCCGCAGGGAGCCTGCTTCTCCCTCTGACTCTTCCTTCCACTCTGTCTGCCTGTGCTCGCTCTCATTCACTCTCTCTCTGACAAATAAATAAATAAAATCTTTTAAAAAAAAAAATAACAGCAGTGACGGCGACAAGAACTTTCCTTTCTTGAACGCCTACTGTGTGCAGGGCTCTGGACTACGTTTTACGTGCCATGTAAGGGAAGGAAGAATAGACACTCAGAAATTTTTGCTTCCTTCTGCTGATATTTACTTATTTATTAAGAGAGGGGAAAGGGAAGAAGCAGAGAGAGAGAGAGAAAGAGACTCTTGTAGGCTCCATGCCCAATGCCTAGCCCAACATGGGGCTCAATATCATGACCCTGAGATCACGACCTGAGCCACAATCAGGAGTTGGATACATAATAGACTGAGCCACCAGGCGCTGATTACTTCAAGGTGAAGGAAATGTTTTTCTTTCCCATGGGCAAGTTCTGTCTTCCATACTGCAGATAAATGAATCTCAGTCTTGGGTCTCGTACATCATTTGGCCAATCCAGTTGAATAATAAGAATAGTAATCGCTAGTTCCCTTACCCATAAAACGGGCTTATAAGCAACTTGCCTTATATGAAGGTGTCCCACAAATGACAACTTTCCCTCCCCTCTTCTTCTTCCCTACCTGTGTGTACCTTCCCTTGGAGAAGATGGTGATGGGACCAGATAAGTAAACTTGGCAGCAGGGAGCTGAGTTCCTTCTCTCCTCTGGGCTTTTGTTTCTTTTTGGCACAGGGTGGCAGATCTTTTGGGAATAATTTTCTGATTCAGAGACCCTCCAAATCTTGCCTCCTTTAGAAAATCTCGCTTAGGAGCACCTGGGTGGCTCAATCAGTTAAGCGTCGGCCTTCAGCTCAGGTCATGATATCCTGGTCCTGGGATCGAGCCCTGCATTGAGCTCCCTGCTCAGCTGGGAGCCTGCTTCTCCCTCTCCCACTCCCTGCCACCACCACACCCCCGCTTGTGCTCTCTTTCTCTCTCTGTCAAATAAATAAATAAAATCTTTAAAAAAGGGGCGCCTGGGTGGCTCAGTGTGTTAAGCCTCTGCCTTCAGCTGAAATCATGGTCTCAGGGTCCTGGGATGGAGCCCTGCATTAGGCTCTCTGCTCAGCGGGGAGCCTGCTTCCCCCTCTCTCTCTGCCTGCCTCTCTGCCTGCTTGTGACCTCTGTCTGTCAAATAAATAAATAATCTTAAGAAAAAAAAATCTCCTTTATCTTGCCATAGCGCCCATCATTCAACTCCCCCCAAATACCACATGCCCCCTGCAAGCATGTGTTGCAGGTTCCAAGTAGATTTAAGCCCTAGAAGGCAGAATTGTGTGTTAGGAGGTTGATTTCTATTTCCTTAAGCATTTTATTCATCATCTCACTTCATCCTTTAAAGCCTTCCAAAGTCGCCAGGTCACAGATGAGGCAGCTAAATCCAAGACAGAAGAAGGGCCTTGGTGAAGACCACAGAGCCAGTCCTATGACCAAAGACGTTCCAGGAGTCGGTGTGAGCTCAGGTACTGGGTACCTTTTTTTCTTTTTCTTTAAAGATTTCGTTTATTTATTTTTATTTTTAAAAATAAACTCTACACCCAACATAGGGTTTAAACTCACAACCCTGAGATCAAGAGTCACACTCTGGGCTCCAAGGTGGCTCAGTTGGTTAGGCCTCCGACTCTTGGTTTCAGCTAAGGTTACAGTCTTAGAGTTGGGAGATGGAGCCCTGTAACTGTCGGGCTCCGGGCTCAGCATGGAGTCTGCTTGGGAATCTCTCTCCCTCTCCCTTTGCCCCTTCCCTCTCTCTCTCTCTCAAATAAGTAAATAAATCTTTTTTTAAAAAGATTTTATTTATTTATTTGACAGACAGAGATCACAAGTAGGCAGAGAAGCAGGCAGAGAGAGAGGGGGAAGCAGGCTCCCTGCTGAGCAGAGAGCCTAATGCAGGGCTCCATCCCAGGACCCTGAGACCATGACCTGAGCTGAAGGTAGAGGCTTTAACCCACTGAGCTGAGCCACCCAGGAGCCCCATAAGTAAATAAATCTTAAAAAAAAAAGAAAAAAAAAGTCACATGCTGTATGAACTTAGCCAAGCAGGTGTCCTGAGTACCTGGTTGATACTAGGTTCTGTGATTGGTGCTTTCTCCCAGTCATTTTATTAAGCAGGTATTGGGGCGCCTGTGTGGTTCAGTCGTGAGGCATCTGCCTTCCCATCAGGTCATGATCCTAGGTCTTGGGATCTAGCTCCGCACTGGCCTCCCTGCTCAGTGGGGAGCCTGCTTCTCCTCCCACTCCCCCTGCTTGTGTTCCCTCTCTCGCTGTCTCTCCCTCTCTGTCAAATAAATAAATACAATCTTAAAAAAAAAAAAAAAGCAGGTATTGTCCCCCACTTTCCAGATGAGTAAACTGGGACTTGGACAGGTAAAATAAGACACCCAAGTCAGTAAGGGACAGAATCATGCTTTGATAAGGGCTGACTCCCAGATGTGGGGTTTTTATTGACTACTTCAAGAAGGCCCTGCAGTTTTGCTGTTTGGGGGCTTCTTCAAGTCTCTGCAGTGGTCATGTTGTCCACCAAAGCAAGGATTCATTTCCAAGGCTGAGCCCTGTGCCCCGCTGTCAGCCCCAGGAAGGGAGCCAGGGGATTTCTAGAGCAGAGCAGGCTGAGCTCCTGCTGCATCAAGTGTCCCCCATCCCTAAAGCCCATTGTCTCCCCAGGAGACAATACAGATAAAGGACACAGCCTTGTTGCCTGCCGGCATCCATCTGTAACCATGGAAACCCCCAGGGAGACAATTCCAAACTCCCCCAGCCACCCTCCGCCCTGCAGCTGTGGCTCCAGGAACCCAGCCGCCAGCAGAAGGGGCACTGCTGGTAATTGCCACCTCCCCACCACTACACCACCAAATGGGACACAGCTGGGCTCTCCTCCCCAGACATCCTCCCAGCCCCTCAGTCCCAGAACTGGAATTAGCAAAGGGGTCTTGGATGCATTTCAGGTCTAAACTTTATTTCTTTTGCAAGAAGGTCAGTTCCGTGAGATTCTTGCGCAGGCTGGGGTCTGTCATTGATCCCAGGGTGGGGCATAGGGGGAAAAGGGCTCCGCAGAATCCTTAACCCTTGAAGGGTGGACCAGGCCCCTGAGAAGGGCTTTGGTCCTTGGCGCATGACTCCCCCCTGGTGGCCAGTTGCTGCAACTGTCAGTTGAGGTCCGAGAGAACCTCCAGACCTCTTATCCTTGGGTTATCTACTGGGTTCCAGATGCCCATACATATTAGATCTAATCCCATAGAGATCTTATGAGGTGGGTATTCTTATCCTACTTACACATACTGAAGCCAAGGCTTGCAGAAGAAAGTATGGACAGCAGAGTGGTCAAAGAGGATGAACCCAAAATGCCCTGGCTCAAAACCTCCCTGACCTTCCAAGCCCTGTGTCCTTGGGCTAACTACCTAAACTCTCTGGGCCTCAGTTTCTTCATCTGTACAATTGGAGTGATAACAACACCTACTTCAAGCCTTCAGAATGGTGAGTGGCACATAGTAAATAAATATAGTTCTGGACCCTGAAGCTGTGTGCCTGAAGGCAGATCATTGAACTACTCCCCTGCCTCAGTCCTTTCATCTGTAAAATGGGGCTGGTCGTGGCTTTTTCCCAGGGCTGCTGTGATCACTGAAGTGGATATGGAGTGTGAGTGTGCTTGCTTTGCTACTATTAGCATTGTTGTTTTGATCTGCCTGTTGGGGGAGGAATGATGCGGGGTGGGGGGCTTGGGGACAGGTGGGATTAGAAAGCAAGAAAGTCTCTCTCCACAGGCCAGGAGAAGGCGGTGCCTGAGAATACCAGCCCTTGTGACCTCTTTGGCCCCACAGGGCTCCCTTTTTCCCCCATGCGGCGACTCTAAGAGATTCTGACAGTGGCCAGAGGCTTTTCTGGGAAGAGATCAGAAGTGATCTTCCAGGGTGCCTGGGTGGATCAGTCGTTGGGCTTCATGATCCCAGGGTCCTGGGATCGAGCCCTGCCTCAGGCTCCCTGCTCCGCGGGAGGCCTGCCTCTCCCTTTCCCACTCCCCCTGCTTGTGTTCCCTCTCTCACTGCATCTCTCTCTGTCAAATACATAAAAAAACAAAAACAAAACGAGTCTAAACAATATTCACTGAGTTCCGTTCAGTAAGCAATTCTGATGGACACTGGCCTGGACATTGGGGTATAAAGATAAAGAAGACAAGAAACAGCTTAAATCTGGGGAAGATGACAGAACAGAAAAACAACTGTAATGACAGTGTGTCATTAGGATAGCCTGAGATTCCTAACAGGACATGGGGAGCAGACCTCAGAGACCGTTTCCGAGGGAGGGGTGGGTGAAGCCCTCACCACCCATGCCCGTACCAGCATCACCGGGACTCCAAAGACTGAATGTCTTGTTTATTTCAAAAGTATTCTGAGTCTTATTTCTCAGTGTTAGTAATTGATCTGGATCCTTGACTTTGCTGTCCCTGGTTCAGTTCTGTTTGTCGGAAGGGTTCCAGGATAGCCGTTTTTATCGAGTGTTGTTTGAGATCACAGCATTCTCAATGACTTGTGTATCTGAGAAACCTGTGTCTGACAGCAGACTTTTTCTTCCTGGTGGAAGAGAAAAGAGGACAGGATAGGCCAACAGGGAGAGCGGGCAGGTCGGAGGGGGAGTCAGAAGATGTGTATTTGATCAGAGCCTAAGGTGTCCGAATGAAGTGGGCTGAAAAGCAGGGGCTAGGGGCAGAGAGGTGGCCCAGGCCACGGTGGGGAACTTCTTGCCAGATCTTAAGCTAGAGAGTGATAAGATCAGGTTGTGGTTTTTTGTGTGTTTTTTAAAAAGATGTTATTTTATTTATTTTAGAGAGAAAACACACACACACACACACACACACACACACACACACGAGTAGGGGTGGGGCAGAGGGTGAGAATCCCTAAGCAGATTCCCTGCCCAGCAGGGAGCCTGGTGTGGGACTGGATCTCACGGCCTATGAGATTCTGACTCATGAAATCACCACCCAAGCCAAAACCAGGAGTGGGTTGCCCAGCCAACTGAGCCACCAAAGTGCCCCAGTTTTTTTTTTTTTTTTCTTTTTAACGATTTATTTATTTATTTGAGAGAGGAAGAGTGAGTAGGGGCTGGGCCAGAGGGAGAGAGAGAATCTCCAACAGGCTCCCTGCTGAGCTTCCCCACCCGGCTCTGGGGCTGGATCTCAGGACCCTGTTCAACCGCAAGCCCCAGAAACCATGCATGATCCAAGCAGAAATCAAGTCAGACCGGAAAGGGACTGAGCCATCCAGGTGCTCCTATCAGGTGTGCCTTTGAAGAGTTCCTACAGGGGAGCCTGGGTGGCTCAGTGTGTTAAGTGTTTGCCTTTGGCTCAGGTCATGATCCCCAGGTCCTGGGATAGAGCCCTGGGTTAGGCTCCCTGCTCAGCGGGGAACCTGCTTCTCCCTCTCCCCCCGCCCCCCCTCCTGTTCTCTCGCGCTCTCTCTCTTGCTTTCTCTCAAATAAATAAATAAAATCTTAAAAAGAGAAAGAAAGAAGGAAAGAAAGAAAGAAAGAAAGAGAGAAAGAAAGAAAGAAGGAAAGAAAGAAAGAAAGAGAGAAAGAAAGAAAGAAAGAAAAAGAAAAAGTTCCTACAGGAAGAGGAAAGAATTAATTGAGAACCCCAGGAATTATGGGTGTTGTCCGCCTAAGCTGCTCTGGGCATCTCTATTGGACTTGAATCCGACTGCCCTCCCCACAACGTGCGGCCACCTTCACGGGACCCAACATCTGTGAAAAACATCTCCAAGGTCTGGACACATCTGGAAAGAATCTGGCCAATTTGGTAGCGCCCCCCGCCCGCCGCCTTCCCAGCAGGGCGGCGCCTTTCACATCCTTTTTCTCCTCCCCCAGCCGGTAGGGGGCTGACTTGACCAAAAATAAACCGCCTTGCAGGCTTGGGGCAGTTGCCTGCGCCCACCTCTAGGTGGCACTCGTAACCATTAAACCCCGCGAGCTTCCACCCAAAGGCCAGAGAGCCCAGCGAGAAAAGGAACTAAAAAAATACCAACCACGTACAATCACCTTCTTAGATGCACAACAGTATTTCTGTTCTACAATAGAGAAAACTAAGGCTCCAAGAGAGGTGAAGTCATGGGTCCAAAGCCACACAGACAGGAGAGGTAGTGGAACTCAGTTTCTCTTGAGCCTCAGTTTACTCATCTGTGAAATGGAACTGACCCACCTCTACCCACCTCTGGAAACACGACTCTGTTTTCTGGCACTATAGGTTTTCCTATTCTGGACATTTCACGTTGATGAAATCATGTGGTAGATGGCCTTCTGTGCCTGGTTTCTTTCACTTAGCACAATAGTTTTCAAGGCTCATCTGTGTTGTGGCTCTTGTGTGTAATTCATCCCGTTTTATGACTGAATAATTTTTCATTGTATGGCTACGTCACCTGAAATTTATCCACCCAACCACTGGTGCCTATTTGGGCTATCTCTATCTTTGGTTGCTATGCATAATACTGTTATGAACATTCATGCACACGTTCTTGGATGAACATTTATTTTCAGTTCTCTTTGGTGTATATCTAGGAGTGATAGTCCTGAGTCCTATGGTAACTCTGTGTATAACTGTTTTCCAAAGTGGCTGTACCAGTTTACATTCCAACTGGCAAGGAAGGAGAGTTCTAATTTCTCCATATCCTGGACACTTGTTTTTGTCAATCTTTTTGATTACGGTGGTCCTAGTGGGTGTGAATCTCATTGTGATTTGATTTTCTTTTCCCTAATGAGCAGAACACCCCCCCCCCCACCTTTCCTTCCTACAGCAGCTCCCTTTTGGCTTCTCTCTCTCAATTTTAGATTCGTGTGAACAGGTAACCCACTGGAGAGCCCCCAAACAGGAGGTCTGTACCTTCAGGAAGTTTCTATAAGGCGTTTTGTATTTTGATAAGTAGGACTTTGAACAGAGGGAATCTGAGGCTTTTTTTCAGAAGATACACCAGGGATGAGGTACATCACTTGGAATGGAGTTTGCTTTGGTTTGGGGACTTTTCTTTTCTTTTTGATTGATTGATTGATTTTAGAGAGAGAGTGCATATAGGTTATAGGTTACAGAGGGGCGGAGGGAGAGGGGGAGCCCTAAACAGACTCCATGCTTTTAAAAATATATATTTTTTATTTATTCATTTAGAAAGAGGGAGAGAGTGAGCACAGAAGCAGGAGGAGCAGCAGGCAGAGGGAGAAGCAGGATCCCCCCTGAGCAGGGAGCCGGGAGCCAGGAGCCCAATGTGGGACTCCATCCCAGGACCCCGGGATCATGACCTGAGCAGAAGGCAGACTCTTTACCAACTGAGCCACCCAGGCGCCCCATGCCATCTCCATTTCAAAGGTGAAGAAAGTGAGGCTCAGAGAAGTCTGGCAACCTGACCAGGAGCGCAAGCTAGGAACGGATGGGGCAGGAATTCAAGTTCAGGGAGAACAGACTACAGATATGCCCCACAGGAATTAGTCCGTTCCCAGGCAGTGAAACCAAAGCTAGCCCCGGCGGCCCGAAACTCAACCACAGAGAGCTGGCTCGTGGCCCCCTTGCTGGCTCCCTGCGTTCTCTCAGCTCCACCCTGCCACCCCCATTTCCCTTCCTGGCCCTGGGGCTCTGCTCCTTCCCCAAACCTGCTCTGCCACAATTCCTTCCAGGATCCCTCATCTGTAAAATGGGGATAATAACAGTGCCTGTCCCAGAAGGGTGTTGTGAGGGTCATTACCACCCCCATTTCAATAGTGTCTCCGAGACCTATGAAAGCAACTGAGTAGAAGCCTTGTCGGTAGTTGATGGTTGAGATATGGAGTAGCAGCCTGCCCAGGGTTGCTCAGCTAGGAAGTGTGAAGTGGGACTTGAATCGCAGCCTCCTTGCCACTAAATAGAGCTTTATTTGTTGAGTCAGAATACACTTAGCATGGGAAGAGGGCATGAAGCTCTCTAACTGGGAAAGGGGAGGTAAGCAGGGAAGGCTTCCTGGAGGAGGTGATGTTTAAGCTGGACCTTGAAGAACAGTGAAATATGTAGACTGGAATGAAGGGGGTCTGCATACTGGAGATAAGGCCGGAAATGTGACCACGGCTATTTCTTGAGGTTCTTCAGGAACCAGGCTGTGTGCTGACAGCTGTACCTGATCTCATGAGATTTCCCCCACCATCCTATGAGGTGGGTGTTAATAGGGTGAGAAAAGTGAGGCTCAGAGAGTTTATAAAACTTGCCTGGGGTCACACAGTTGGTAAAGTGACTGGGACTGGATTTGAACCCAGTGCTGTCTGCTACAAAGTCTGGGCTCTTGATCATCGTGCATTAGTGTTACATCATCCTCGATATCTGAGTATAAGAACCAGGTATGAAGCTGGGGACCAACTCTGGAGGATTTTGAACGTCAGCCTCAGACCCACATAGAAATCACGCAGCACTAGGCAGGAACTGACAGACTTGGAATTAGCTTCTTGCAGCTAAGGTTACTTCTTGGAGCCTAGGCATCTCTAAGCTGGAGGGACTGGGAATGTAAATGGATTATTGGCAATGAAGATTTTGAATGAGGGAGAGAGGCTCTTGTGTGGGACAAAAGGATTGTTTAGGAGAAACATGGAGATGTTCAAATATTTGCTGAATGTGGGGCTCTGGGAATGTCACTGAGAACAAGACATAGCTCTGCACTCTGGACCCCCCCTGTCCCCATCCAGGCCTGCAAGGGGCAGGCACAGCTTGGGAGGGTGGGGGAGAAAGCTTTTATTGGAACAAACAAGGTCTCAGAAGCTGGCCTGTCCAGATTGGACTGCCAGTTCTCAAGTCAGTGAATCTCTCTGTGATCCTGGACAAGTTACCTAGCCTTTCCGTCTCTCCAGTCTTTACCACGAAGACCATCGTGCCTCCTCCTGGGATTGTTGGATTCAATGAAATAAAACAACTAGCAGGGTGCTTGGCCTACTGGAGGCCCTTAGCAGATGTTAGTATCCTCCTACGATGAGATATAAATATTAGACTCCACCCCTCGCCCCCCTGCCAGGAAAGAAAACAGGTTCCTGGCTTTCATTTTAGTGGGGCAGAAAAAGGATATAAAAGCGTATATGCAAAATAACCAAAAGCCTTTGGCCTGGGTAAGGTACTGCTGGCTCCGGGCTCAGGACAGGACTCCGTGCCCCAATTCCCTCCTTCCCGCACTTCCCCATCCCCGCCGCAGGGAATCCAGGCCTCTTCCTCAGCAAACTCTGGCCGCTTCTGCACGGTACCGCACCACGACCTCAGCCTGTTTCTCCCGCTGCTAGGGACGGCGGGCGTCCGGCGACAGGAGGTGTGGCGGCCCCTTTAAGCAGCGAAGCTCGTGTTGCAATCGCAGCCTTGGGAACCGGTCCTTTCCGGGGGGTGGAGCCTGTGCCAGTAGCGGCGGCCAACCAAAGCGCGGCATTTTCCGCGGGAGATCCGAATTTCGCGGCACGCAGTTTGGCGCTAAAAAAAAAAAAAAAAAAAAAAAAAAGAGAGAGAGAGAGAGAGAGAAGAAGGAGGAAAAAAAAGAGGCAGAGAAAGACTTGGGGACCAGAGAGCCAGGCGAGAGGGAGTCGGTGCAATCGGCCCCTCTTTCCCGTCCGAGCGCATCGCTTCTCCTCCGAGCCCCCGGCGACCCCAGAGACCCCTACCGGGAGCCAGCCAGACCCCAAGCGCCGAGGCCTTTCGGGGGCGCGGGGCCGTCCCGGGTCGCCGTCGCCCTCGGGGTGGGACAGCCACTGGCCGTGCCGCCGCCGCCGCCGCCGCCGCGGGGCTATCTCCAAGCGGGGATCTCCAAGCGCTGCTCAGCTCGGCCGCTGGCCAGGAGGGGAGGGTCCGGCCTTGCCCCGCAGGCGTCCATTGGCGGCTTTCCCTGGCCTCCGCGCCATGCCTCGGGCGGTGTGAGCCTCCGCGGGCTCCGGAGCCCGCAGGTGCCTGCGGGCGCGCCAGGCCGGGTTGAGGAGGGGGCGTTGCGCTCGCCATGCTGCGAGGGCCCCGGGCCCTGGCTCCAGCCGCCGGGCCGCCCTCGAAGGGACTGCACGCGATGAGCCCTACCGAGCTGTGGCCGCCCGGCCTCAGCAGCCCCCAGCTCTGTCCGGCCACCACCACCTACTACACCTCGCTGTACCCGCAGACTGTGCCTCCCACTGCGGCGCCCGGCACCTGCCTCGACGCCACCCCCCACGGACCGGAGGGCCAAGCTGTGCGATGCGTGCCGGCTGGCCGGCTGCCGGTAATGCTGGGGACCTCCCCACCGCCGCCCACCGCTTCTCCCTCTGCTTTTGCGGGTGTGGGAAAGGAGGGAGGGGCGCCTGGGACCCAGTTTGAACGAAGCAGGTCGAGTTGAGGAGGGAAAAGAGGGCTTTCAGCTTCCAGAACAACCCATTGCCCTGCATATCTGAATTGAAGGAGCCCTTCGTTTTCGGACTTGGGATGAAAAAACCATGCATTGGAGTGGAATGAGCACTGGACTGGGAGTGCGGAGACTCAACCCACTACCCCCAGTGCACCGTGTGACCTTGAGGAAGTCCACGGAGCTGACATCGCCACCACTCCTTCATTCTTTCATTCATTGTTTGGTCCAGAAACTGGTACTGGGCATCTGCTATGGCACAGGTATAGGGCTTGGTCTAGGCGTAGAATGGGGGACTTTAAGATGGGGGGCAGGGATGGGGTGTCTCTCAGGTCCAGTCTAGCTTGGACAGACTCTGAATTTCCTGTACAGCCACTCTTTCCCAATTATCTGCCCATGGCTCTCCCAGGCCCAGTCTTCCCTCCCAGACAGCCAGTAGCAGGTGCAGACTGGGGGCAGCCCCCTAGGTTTCCTATTCGGATGGTCTTTTCCTTCCTCAAGCCCCCAGGCCATTGCCAGGGAGGGCCTTAAATGTGGTGGCACCAGGTACAGGGTGTGTTTTGTGGGAGTGGAATTCCTGGAGCCCTTGAGAATGGAAACAACCATAGGGTAGAGGTGGGTGGGGTGGGAAAAGCCCTGGAGAACTGGGTGGTGGATGGGGAGCTTGGTTTCTGGTCCTGACTGCCACTAGTTCAGTGTGGCCCTGGACAAGTCTTGGCCCCAGTCTGGGCTTACATTTCCTTTTCTTGAAAATGCACCTGTCCATGGCATAATTGGGCTAACTCATCTCAGGTCATTTCCAGCTCCTGGTCCTGGATTTTGGAAAGCGGCTCCAGAAAGGGGAGATGGGGGTGCTGTAGTTTGCTTCGTTGTGAGTGGTGTAGATAGGTTCAGGTACAGAGAGATAAGACCAGCCCTCCCTGCCGTAGAGGCATTTGGTCAGACCTTTGTTGGTGGACAGGCACAGACCCCCAGCCTTCCCCGGATGCAGCAGGCACAAGTCCCTGTTAGGGGAATCACGCTTTGCCCATGCTCAAGGCGTTAAACTTTCCAGAGCCCCTTCCTGCACGAGGGAGCCAGGGGTGCTTATCCCATTTCACAGGTCAAACAGCCAAAGATAATTGAGACTGGGTATCTATCTTTATGCTCAGCGTTTTACAGCCTAACACAGTTTTGTACCCTGGGAAGGAGGAGGCCTTAGTAGCTCCGGGGAGAAGCTGAGGCACAGGATGAAGATATGATCTGTCCAAGGTCATGCAGGGAGGTGTATGACCAAGGCTGGTGATCATTGGTCTCTTCTCTGCAGCCTTGACTTTCTGCAGTACTGCCTGACTGAGGAGCTGGGTGCCCCGGGCGGGGGAAGGGGCTCAGTGGAGGGTGCAGTCTTCTCTGGCCAGCTGCTTTCAGGCGCCCAGGCGGGGTTTCAGTGGCTGCGTTTCAGTAACAGCTGTGGTTTTGAACTGCTTCCCTCCCAGAGGAGCCCGAGTGCATCTGTCTGTAGCTCCCTCCCAGAGGGGCTCAGTGATCACAGCAAGAATGGTTCTCTTTTACTGAACGCCTCTTGTGTGCCAGTCACTGCTTGGCACTCCTCACACTCGTTATCTTGGCCAAGATGCTTGGGATGAGGCATCTTACAGATGAGGAAACTGAGCAGAGACGTGAAGTCACTTGTCCAAGTCACAAGCCAAGAAGTGGGAGAGTCTCCTTGCATCAGACTGCCCTAAAGGCCTGTCAGGCCCAGAGCCCCCTCTCCCATCAGATGCCCTCTGGCCCCCAGCCCCATGGGCAGGCCTGGCCCCCCGCTTACTCATTTTACCAGGGCGGGACCTGGAGCAGCTCCAAACCCAACCCTGGGTGTGGCTGCCTGGGTTGTGGCCAGGCTGCAAAGGGCAGGGTGAGTAGGATCTATTGGGGAGCTGCTGTTTAAAGGGACCTCGGGGATGGCAACCAAGTTCAGTGGCAGCATAGAAGCCTGAGCCCTGGTCTCCTCACTCGCTGTCTGGGGCTCTTTCCAGCACCCTCTGGGGAAGGCTTGGGATGTTCCTCTACGGAGTCCCTAGTCCAGCCGGGCACATTACATGATTCTGTCTTATTCCTATGGGACTCTGTGAAGAGGGTGGGATTCTGCACGGTTCTTCTTCTTTTCGTCTGGCTTTTCCAAAGTCCCCTTAAGAAGCTTGAAAGCAAAGGAGCATGTTAAGGAACAACCCTCTGAGGCGGGTCAGATGTGGAAGTGCAGGCTGCTGAGTGGTAGGGCTGGGATCTGGAACACTTGCTCCTACCCCCACTGCCTAAATTAGGACTTGGGGCTTGGAAAAAGCCTGGCTTCATTCCTTGAGTGACCTTGGGCAAGTCACTTCCCTTCCTTTGAGCCCCACCTTGGGCACCTTGCTGCCCAGAGTGGGGTTGCATCTGGGTATCTCTGGCCCCCTCATTTCTGGGCCTGCCTCTTCTCCCGAGGGGTCAGTGGGGAGCTTGAATCCTAACCAGGCCTTTAAGAAACAGCCAAAGGGGCTGCCTCCTAAGAGGGTCCAGATTAGAGCAAATGTGCCTTGGCTCTTGGCACATTCCTGTCTCTTCAGCTTCCCTCTGCACTTCAGCTTCCCTCTGCACTTCCCCCTTGCTCGCTGCTCTGGACCTTTAGTGATGGTGGCTTCAGTGTGTGAGCCAGGAGCTTTGCTGCACTGTCGCTGGGTCCCCGGCCAGGGTGGAGCAGAGTATGCCCATTTTACAGGTGGGGCTCCAGAGGTCAACTGACTTGCTGAGCTCACCCAGCTAACAAGGGGGGAAGCCTGGAAGGGAACCCAGAGGGATCTGACTCCAAGCCTTTGCTCTGGCTCTTCTTGGCCCTCATCTTCCTGGGCTTGTCCTCTGCCACCTCTGTTCTGTAGGCTCAGGCACATCCATGGGCCATGCCCCAAGGTATCAGGGAGATGTCCTTAGGTGAGGGTCATTTAGCTGCTTTGGGATGCTTGAAGTACAGGGTAAGGGGAGGGACTGTAAGGGAAGGGAGGGAACTGGTATGTGTATATAAAGTAATGGGGGGCTGGTGGGCACAACCAGGCCTCGGCTCAAGTTCCAGCAAAATCTGGGGGAATGTGTGCAAAAGAGCTGAGACGGCCTGGCACGTGGCTTTGGAGTCAGACAATCCTGGGTTCAAACTCTGGCTCTGCCTTTTGTCTGTGTGACCTTGGGGTTCATGCCTTACCCCCTCTGAGTCTCCGTTTCTCTTCTGCCAAGAGAGATTGCCAGGACTGATGGTGCAGGACTGATGGGCACGTGATAGGCCTAGTGCAGATACTTCATTCAAGGTCCTTCCTTCTCCCTGCTCTGCAGGTAGTGAGGCTTTTGCTTGTGTTCCGTGAACTCAGCAGGGCCTGGCTCCTGTTGGGTGGGGGAGGTGGGTGGCATTGGGGAGACTCTGGGCTGCCCCACTTCTGTCCTGGGTAAAACTCAGCTTGACTTCTCTTCCTCTCCCTGCTCTTGGCATTCCTTCTTGAGGGATGGGGGAAGGGTCCTCAGATGGACAACCTCGATCAGGATTGACAAAGACTTTGGAGTTCACCAGGTCCCAGTTACTTGAGCTGTTAAATGGGGCTTGGTGGTGCTGGGGATACTCAGTGAGGTGATGAATGTTGGGGCTCGGCCCAGGGCATGTGGAAGTTCTCAGGGAATGGCTGGACCTTTCTCTAGAGACAAGATAAGTCACATTCCCTAGGATCTCACCAGCTGAGAGGTTAGAAAAAGAATATGCCAGAGGGTCTTCAAGAGGAATGAGCAGGGACGTGTTTGGATCATGTCCAGGACTGGATAGGGGTGGACGAGAGGAACATCATATCCAGGCTCCTCAAACCAAGGAGCGGGTCTCCTGGAATCAGTCCAGGAGGACTGCCTGGAGGAGGCAGGAGCAGGGAGGGGAGCTGATAGCAGGAATGGCTGTCACCACTTCCCACACCTGTCAGCCCAGCTGTGCTCAGCAGCAGTTAGAAGTGTCAGACCCGCCAAGCATGACCTCACTGTTAGAGGTTAAAATAGGCCTCTCTGCTCCAGCCAGCTTCAGGGTGTCTGGGTGATTAGGGAAGAGGGAGAGGAAGGAAATAGGCTCGGGGCCCCCTGAAGGGTGTGTCAAAGAAGAGGCCAAGCCTGGATTTCAGGAAGGGAGTCTGCATTTTCTGAACACCTACTGTGTTGTGCTGAGCCGTAGGGTGAGCACTTGGCAAGGGTTATCTCCTTGGTTTCTCACCGTGGCTCCTCAAAGCAGGTGTTTTCTGCCTCATTTTACAGAGGAGGAAAGTGGCCCTTAGCTGTTGCGTACTTCCCCAAGTCACACACACACACACACACACACACCCATGCAGGGAGCCCACGAAGGAGCTGGGAGAGTCAAGTCCAGGCCTCTGACCTCTGCCCCAGTGCCCCAGTACCCTAGCCCTGCCCCTACCCAGCCCTAACAGGAGAGAGGCCCCTTCCGGGCCAGTGCAGCTTCTGGGCCTAACTGGGGCCTGGTGGCAGCGGGGTGAGGAGCAGATGTCTGTGGTTCCATTTCCCTAGCAGGTGTTTCCCAAGCTTGGCGGGAACAGGCAGGGGGAGCAGGGGGACCTCAGCTGTTTGTCCTTGAGATGCAGGGGAGGGATTCATTGTCTGCCCCTCTCAGCCAAGAAAGATTGGCAAATAGAGTCTATTCAGGAGGCCCCCGGGGCCCTTGAGCTGGAGCCCAAACATGGGGGTGGGGAATGTTTGCTCGGCTTCCCACTGTGGGCACCTCCCTGGGGTGTGGCACAGAGCCAGGAAGTCCCCTGGGCCTGGGCGGATGCCCAGCCCCACCCTGATAAGGGCCAGCTGTGGGGCTGTGATGGGCACCAGGGCAGGCTGGGCCAGCTGCTCATGCACTTGGTGGGGCGGGAGGCGCTCCCCAGCCTGATGTGGTTTAGGTCCTACCCACCTCTTCCTCCCTGCTTCAGCCTCTGGGCTTGGGGGTTGGGGATGGCGGATGTAGAAGTGACCTTGGGGCCCATTATGACAGAACCCTGAGCCCTTGGCCAGACTGGCTTCGGAAGTCTTCGAGTACCCGCACCTCAGGCTGAGGTTCAGGACTCCTTTTCCCCCCAAAATCTCGCTTGGCCAGTCACTGCTGTTTCCTCACCAAGTGCCGAGATGTTTCCCCGGGACTGGTGGTAAACTGAGGCACAGAAAGCCGCTGCCGGTGGCCTCCATGCTTTGGCTCCGACTCGGGGAAAGATTGAAAGAGGAATGATACTCAAACTCTGACTCTCTCTCCTCTCTCCAAGGCCAAAAGGAAGCTGGACCTGGAGGGGATCGGGAGGCCCACGGTCCCTGAGTTCCGGACTCCCAAGGGGAAGTGCCTTAGAGTGGACGGTCTCCCCAGCCCCAGAAGTAAGCCGCACAGATGGGGCATCTAAGGGCAGGCTCAGGAGGAGGGTGGGAAGGGAGGGCAGGCTGGGGCAGAGGGCAGCGGCCCTACCCACATCAGCAGGAGTGATATTTGTGGCACACTTCCCGGTTTACAAAGCATCTTCCTCTGCCTTCTCTCACGGGACCCTGCCAGTCGTCAGTACTGTCCCCCTTTCCCTATGAGGCTGTCAGAGACTCAGAGCCTGAGTGATTTGCCCAAGGTCACACTGGTGGTGGCGGGGGAGGGGTGTCAGGGCCCAAACCCAAGCGGGCACAGCCTCTCCCACACCACGCACCACTCTCGTGACCTCAAGTGACTGATGTTTCACTTGGGAGCTTTCTTATTTTTTTTAAAAAAAGTTTGTATTTAGTTCAGTCTGACCTTTTCTAAAAGAGAGACTCCAGCTCTGAGAGGAGCAGGGCTAGTCGGGGTCTTTATCCCACAGGTAGAGAGCTGAGTGAGTGATTCCAAGGGAAGCCTGGATTCTGGATTGGTCTAAACCGTGAAGATCCTGGGGCTGCTTGGGCGGGGGGGGGGGGGGGGATGTCTTTCAAAAGCTAAGCTGCAGGAAATTTCTACTTCTGCCTCTTGATATATTCAGTCAACATCCTGGTTCCAGCCGGAGTTTTAGAAAATTTGGGGGGTCAGAGACCTCATGAAGAAGGTATGTCACTGGGTGGGAAGCATGAGGGTCGGGGATCTGGGCAGGGCTCTGGTCCACCCTGCCGTGAGCCTTAGCTGTCTCTTCTGTAAAACAAAGCCCAGCTGGGTCAGGGAGGTCAGGAAAGCTGGCCCTCCTGTGTGGGTAGAGGCTGCCTGCAACATTTTATTGAGAGACACTAGGAGCACTGATCATTCAGTAATGTCTCCCAGGGACCCCAAACCTGACCAAAGCCTCCTGGTGCCGAATGCCTGCCATCCGTATGTGATGGGGTCTGAAAATCCCCTTCCGGAGGAATCTCACACTCTTCAAAGCTCAGTTTCCAGAACTCTTCCGCGGCTAGCTTGCTGTAGGACTTTGCAAGTCACTTGATTGCCAAAGCCCTCTTGTGGTTTAAGATACTGCCGCTGGGATGTAGTCTTGTGACATCAACCCCATTAAGAAAGTCTCTTTTTTTCACGAACCTGCCCCACTTGGTATTATAGGACTTATTCCTTTCAGATAATCATTAGGCTATACGTGGAAAGAAAAAGCAAGTCGAAAAATGTGCCCAAGTCCCAGTCCATCCTTCTCTTTCTCTCATTACCCTAATTCCAGATTTCTGGCAAAGCTGGCTGGAGAGAGGAATGGTTAAGAAGACAGACTCTGCAGCCAGGCTGCCTGGATTTAAATCCCAGCTTTGGCACTTTCTAGCTGAGTGAGCTGAGCAAGTCACTTTCCCTTTCTGTTCCTCGGTAGTCTCATCCATGAAATGGGGATGGTTGTGCAGCAGCCTCTTAGGGGGTTGCAAGGATTGAATTTGTTGTATATGGAAAGTGCTTAGAACCGTGATCCCACACTCAGTCTCAGTGCTTGTCATCATTGATGGTGGGGGTGTTGATACGGCTCCCTTAAGCTATGGTGGGAAGGTGCTCTGAACCAGGAGTTAGAAGAGGCTTGGTCTCCAGTCCTGTCCCTGCCCCTGACTGTGAGACCTTGAACAAGTCACGTTCCCTTTCCAGGTCTCAGGTTCCCTGCCTGGACAGGGGTGGCGAACGACCACGAGGTTTACAGAGCCTCGCGGTGCTCTGTAAACTGGAGAGTGGTTGTTCCTGTGTTCATGGGAAGGGCGGTACCTGTTAGGTCCCCATCTGTGGACGAGGCTGCCCAGGCTGGCTCTCCCTGAGCGGTGACAGGGCCCCTTTCTCCCTCAGCCCCCAAGTCCCCTGGAGAGAAGACTCGTTATGACACATCGCTCGGGCTGCTCACCAAGAAGTTCATTTACCTCCTGAGTGAATCCAAGGATGGGGTCCTGGATCTGAACTGGGCTGCCGAGGTGCTGGACGTGCAGAAACGGCGCATCTATGACATCACCAACGTGCTGGAGGGCATCCAGCTCATCCGCAAGAAGGCCAAGAACAACATCCAGTGGGTGTGAGTGCCTGGGCTGGGGCCGATGGTGCCCGTGGGTGCCCTTGCCGTGGGTGAAGGTGGGGGAGGGGCACGATATCCAGCAGGTGGGGTGGCGGTGGGACGGGGGCTGGCGCCGAGAGCAACATCCCATAGGCTTACATGCTGGGAGCTGAGCCAAGGTATTGAAGAAGGATTTCTAGAACATGTAAAGACTAAGAGGACCCAGATCCTCTTGAATTGGGGACCCCAAGATTCCCCTGTCCAGCTTAGCAAAGTCCCCTGGACCTGGGCTGTTGCAACTGACCCTTTTTCCAGCTCAGATCTGAGTCCTCTGGGCTCCTTTCCTCCTACGAAGACCAGAGCAGACCTGCAGGGAACCCAGGCAAGGCATTTGGGGGAGGCTGGGGTGTAGGGTGGACCGTTTCGAGAGCTCTTCGAAAGCAGGGTCAGGCTTGACTTGTCTCTTTTCCCTAGCCCAGCCCCCGAACTTTAGGTTCCATTCTCAGCGGCACCCTGCCGGCTAGGCGGAACCACTGATTTGCACAGCCCAGGGAGCCCCACTGTAGACCACACTGATGGCCCCGTTCTGGGGTTTTGCACGGTCTGGGCAGGTCCACGCGGCAGCCCTAGGGTTGGGGCTCCTGGATATGGACTGAGACTGACACTGGGGAACGGCTCTCTTCCCAGAGGCAGGGGAATGTTTGAAGACCCCACCCGGCCCGGGAAGCAACAGCAGCTGGGGCAGGAGCTGAAGGAGCTGATGAGCGCGGAGCAGGCCTTGGACCAGCTCATCCAGAGCTGCTCTCTGAGCTTCAAGCACCTGACGGAGGACAAGGCCAACAAGAGATATCCTGTCTGGCTGGGGGTGGGGGGAGCGGTCAGGGAGCAGGGCCCTGCTGCATACTCTATCCATCCTGAGTTCGTGCAGAATCTCCCCATAGGGGGCAGTCTCCCTCAGGGTCCGTCATGTCTTTCTTTTCTTTTCTCCCCCCCCCTTTTTTTTTAGAGATTTTATTTATTTATTTGACAGACAGAGATCACAAGTAGCAGAGAGGCAGGCAGAGAGAGAGGAGGAAGCAGGCTCCCTGGTGAGCAGAGAGCTGATGCAGAGCTCCATCCCAGGACCCCGAGATCATGACCTGAGCCAAAGGCAGAGGCTTAACCCACTGAGCCACCCAGACACCCCTGCTTAGGCTTTTCATCCATTTTTCCCAAATGGCTCCATCATCTCATTGGTTTTAGGATCTCACCTTGTATTTCCATAAGGATGCTAGGCATTGGAGAAATGTACAAAAGTAAGACAGGTCTTACTACCTGCTCAAAGATAAGGATCTAGTCTGAGAGATAAAGTCTTTTTTTAAAAAATATTTTATTTACTTATCTGAGAGAGAAAGAGAGAGCACAAGAAGGGAAAAGGGATAAGCAGACTCCCTGTGGAGTGGGGAGCCTGATGCGGGGCTCGATCCCAGGACCTCAAGATCATGACGCAAGCCGAAGTCAGACGCTCAACTGACTGAGCCACACAGGCTCCCAAGATAGTCTAGAAAATGGACAAGAGGCACCATTTAAAAAAATTAATTAAAAAAGTGATTTGTACTCCCATTTGTTTTCTAAAGGGATCCACGGTAGCTTATGATGCTAAAAGGACCGGTAGCTGTTTTTGGTTATTTGTAAGCTGCAGAAGGAGTGAGAAAGACATGTTCAGAGGCTTTGCCTGGCAGGCTAGAGGTTTGGATTTTGACCAGTTACCTCTCTTGACTCTCGTGCCCCTACACTGGCCTATGTGACTTACCAGGACATCCGTGCTGTTGGCAACTTTAAGGAGCAGACGGTGATCGCTGTCAAGGCCCCTCCACAGACAAGACTCGAAGTGCCGGACAGGAGCGAGGTGAGAGGGGGAGCATTCGGCGGAAGGAAGGTTAAGGAGGGTCCCAGGCGGCGCTCTAGGCTCTGTGCCTGGCCCTGCCTGGCCCCAAGCTTGTCTGAACCATTCTGGTGCTTGTAGCAAGATTGGTGGTCTCTGAGCAGGGGCAGCGATGGCAGGAGCCGGAAAGGACAACAGACGTCAGCTACTGATCCAAAAAAATCTCTGCTCTTGGCACCTTTCTGCACCCACCAGCCCCTGTACTCCTGGGCCTGCACGCCGTGGTACCGGTGGCTCACCATGATCCCTTCTCACCTAGGTTAAAGACCCAAATTCTTACTGCTTTCCTAGGAGGCCCTCTGGGCTCTGATCTCACCAGCCTCTTCTCTCATTATGCCCCATTGTGCCTCTGCTTTGGCCCCTATGACTTCTTTGCTGTGTTGCCATCACACTAAGCTCGTGTCCATTATAACACATTCTGCTGCTGCTCCCTCCGGCTGAAATGCTCTTCCCTTGGACTGCCTGGTTTACTGGTATTTGTCTTACAGGTCTCAACTCAAACTTCACTTCCTCCAGGAAGGCTTCCCAGATTACCACCCCTACCCACCCCTCCCAGATTTCATAAGTTCCTGTGCTTTTCTATTGCACTTACCCTCCGTTTGCTGGAAGATACGGGTGACTATGTGATGATACTGTGCTTCGCCTGTTAGAGGGTTAGCTCCACAAAGACATGCTGCACGCCTGTGGTACCCCTGGCCCAGAGCTGGATATGTCTTAAGTGCTTGAGAAGTAATTTGTTTAATGGAAGGATGTTAAGATAAATGGGACCTTACCCCTGCCTTGAAGGAGCTCAGGACCTAGTGGGAAAAAGACCCAAGGAAGCAGTCGTGTTGCCATTTATAGATTTAAGGTGCTTTGAGGGCCCAGAGAAAGGACAGACAGAGGAAGAGCCCATAGACGGTTACAGGTATTGGGTCCTCAAGAATGACCAGGACGTTTGTCAGGGGGAACAGGAGTAGAGAGAGGGCCCTGCAGGTGCACTGGGGAGGAGACCTGGGTGCGTGTTGGAATGGCAGGGGTGTGTGATGGTGGGAGGGAAGAAGCAGAGGAGGGAAGGCCAAGTATGAGGACTCCTGGTTATAAGCAGCAGAAAGCCAAGTCCAAAGGGCTTAAGTCAGGGGTGAGGGGTGGAGGGGACTGTGGGAAGCCACGCGAGAGGTCCAGAGGGAAGATTTGGAAACTGCAGGCAAGGCTAGACACTTCACCCCATGCTCTCCGTCTTTCTCTGCCATTCTCTGTGCTGTTTCCATTCCTAGGTGGGTGTCCCTTTTCCGGTGGCAAAGGTAGCTTTCATGATCCCAGCCCTGCAACCCCAGTGGGAAGGGAGCCTCCATTTCCAAGTCCAGCACGAGTCCTGGGTCTGATGCTCGGGACCTGAGCTGAGTCGTGTGCTTCCCTGAACTAGTCACCATCACTGTGACCTTCCAGGCCTGCTCTCCAAGCTCACCCACTGGAGCTGGGAAAAGTGTTGTCCCCCCAAACTACATGACTTGAGAGTGGCAGAGGAGTGGTTTCCCAAGGGAAAATCGAGATGTTCTCCCTCACAGAAGGGAGCCTGGGGGCCAGACAGGCAGAAGGAGCAGTTGTCCCCCTCGGGTCAGATGGGGCAAGCGTGGGGGCCCAGCTCAGGAGTGTGGCTTGCTCACGTGGGTGGTGGGAGGCCGGGGTGTCCATCCATTCGGCCGAACCCATGAGTCAGTGCCCAGCCGCCCAGAGTCATGACCTGGCTTCTCTTCTTCCTCTAGGAGAACCTGCAGATATACTTGAAGAGCACCCAGGGGCCCATCGAAGTCTACCTGTGCCCAGAGGAGGTGCAGGAGCCCGACAGTCCTGCCAAGGAGCCCCTCCTGCCGACCTCCACCCTTGGCTCCAGCCCTGACTCCACCCAGCCCAGCAGCAGCACGGACCCTGGGATGACAGAACCCGTGGCATCCCCAGGTAGATCCCTCTGTCCAGAGGAGCAGCAAATGGGAGAGCCCCCAGCTTTCCAGTTTCCTCCTCCACGGCAACATTTGTTGGGCAAGGGGAAGCTCGCACTTTACATAAAGCCTGTGTGTGTGTGTGTGTGTGTGTGTGTGTGTTCTTGTCTCAGTCAGGAGGCTGATGCTGTTCTGGGCTGAGGCTGTTCTGGGTCTTGGGTTTGAAACCCTGCACTTCTAACTACCAACTGTGTGACCTTGGACAAGTCACTTAACCACTCTTTGCCTTAGCCTCATCTCTAAGTTGGGCACAGTAACAGTATCTACTTTGTAGGTTGTGAAGATTGAATGAGTTCATATAGGGAAAGCCCTTGGGATGGTACCTGGCAATAACTGCTGGCTATTCTTGTCATTGTTAACCTGCCAGTACTGCTAGAACCACACTTCCATGAGGACTACAACCAGCAAAGCCTCTGGCGCTCAGGAAGCCCACAGTAAATGGGAGCTACAGATTTTTTTTTTTAATTTTATTTATTTAACAGACAGAGATCACCAGTAGGCAGAGAGACAGGCAGAGACAGGCTCCCCACTTAGCAGAGAGCCCGATGCGGGGCTCGATCCCAGGACCCTGGGATCATGACCTGAGCTGAAGGCAGAGGCTTTAACCCACTGAGCCACCCAGGTGCCCCGGCAGCTACAGATTTTTGGAGGAAGGCTCAACTAAGATTTTTTAAGTCACAGCTATGTACTGGGTACATCTATGTTATCACATTACTTTTCATAGCAGTTCTTGAGATAGGCATTATTGTTCCCGGTTTAGAGATGAGTAAACTGAGGCAGAGAGGTGATGTGACTTGCCCAAGGTCTCCTTGGGCAACAGAACTGTGTCTTGACCCTCTGTCTCTACACACGTAGCCCAGTCCTCTCTCCGTGAGGCTTGGAACAGATCAAGGAAGGGGTTGCTGACCGGAGCAGATCCCCCTTGCTGGGAGGTGGACCGTACAGCTAAAGCTGGCTCTACCTGGCAACAAGTAGCATGAGGCAGTCATCAAGGAGCAGAGAGGCGGGAGAGGTCTCAGCGAAGGAGTCCAGAAGGAGTAGAAATGGGAGCCTGCGAAGGCCCTTCCCCCAGGATGGTTTTTCCTTTTACTGGTATCACACAGCAGGTCAGCCTGACACATCCTTTGAGGCTATGGAGGCCATTGTTCAACTTTCTGTTTTTTTAACTCCAGAATTCTCTTAAGTAGAACTCTGGTGTTTAAAAAAACCAGAGCTCGAACTGATGGAAGAGCCTTGGGGGGGCGTCCACAGAACACGGGCTGGATTCCATTTCTTTAACTCAAAGGTCCACAAACTATTGCCTGCAGGCCAAATCTGGCCTGTTTTTAAGGGGCCTATGAGCCAAGAATGGTTTTCATGTATTTAAAGAGTTGGGGGGCAAGAAGAAAGTGACTATGTAACAGAGACTGTAAGTATCCTGCAAATCCTACACTTGATCTTAGCCAAAAGGCCGAGAAGCCATCTGGCCCTTTACTGAAGTTTCCTCAGCCCTGATCTAACTCAGCCCTTCATTTTACACATGAATAAGCAGAAGTTCAGAGAGGGTAAGTGACTTCTCTGAGGCCACACAGCAAATTGGAGGCAGAGCTTGGACAAAAGCCCAGGCCCTCAGCTCTTCTCTGGTGATCTCTTCTCTGTCGCGCCTCTCCCTGCACCAGCCATCTGTCCCTCCGGGTACCTCCTAGGGCCTATCTCCCATGCCAGACCTGTGCCACGCCCTGTTTTCTCTCCTGCTTCGCTCTGCCTTCTCACTCCGCTGTCAACATGTGCGCAGCTCTCCCAGGTAGAGCCACTTTGACTTCAGATGTCCTCTGAGACCTGGGGCGCAATAGAGCGGGGAGAGGCCTCCAGCATAAGTAAGGGTGAAGTTTTTAACCTCAGTTTTACTGATCAGTTGTGCTCCTGGAAGGAGTAGAGGCTGACAGACTGCTTGGCGGTGGGGCAGCCTAGGAGCCAGCTCTGTGCCATGGGTGCCCCTCTCCACCCTTGTCGTGTGGCCTCTTAGTGACATCCTTGGCAAAGGGAACAGAAGGACAGTTCCTGAAAGGGGTACACACAACACACACACACACACTCACTCTCTCTCTCTCACACACACACATACTCTTACACACTTTCTCACATACGCTCTCACACTCTCTCTCACACACACACACACACTGTCTCTCAAACACTCTCTCACACATTCTTTCTCTCTCTCACACGCAGACACATACACACACTCCACGTTCTTGCCTGAAGCAGAGCCATTTTGAGGTCTGAGTGCCAGGGGCCACACGCAGTCTGGGGACCCAGGTTCTGGCATCACCAGAGGGAATCCCTTTTGCTTTGGGGCCTCAGTTTCTCTCATCTTTCATGGAGGGGCTTTGGGTATGGGTTGTCTCTACCATCTCTCCAGGCTCTCACATTCTGAGGTAAACGTGAATGTTGTTACCATGCAGGAGTCAACGCTGGGAGCCTGGGGCTTGAGTTTGCACGTCACCTGCTGTGACTTGGTGACTGTAGGCAGGACACTTCGGCACCTCAGAACCTCTGTTCGCACGTCTGTAAAACTGGGACACGTAAAACTCCCTCATGATTTCTGGGTTACAGGCAGTGAGACAGCGTGAATGTGATTTTTTAAAAAGCTTCTGTGAACCGGGCACCTGCTCTGTGTGGTCTGGAGATAGAGCGGGAGTCTGAGCCGTCAGAGTGGGCACAGATACGAGAGAGCAGCTCCCTCCTGGGTGTGATAAGCAGCGCGAGAGAGCAAGGTCCGGCCCACAGGGGTTCCACACGCCGGTTATCTCCTTACTGTTCAGCATGTCAGGGAGGTAGCACCTTCTTTCCCCTCCTGAGAAAACTGAGGCTCCTGGCCCTACAGCTGGTGAGGGCTGGGCCTGGGGTCCGAGCCTGGACCCCCGCCCCCACTCCCAAGCCCAGCCTTTCACTAGAACTTCAGGCCTCAGCAACCCACTAAAGAAACATGCTGGTTTTTTCATTCACGTACATTTAATTGGCTCCTTTGAGCCTCAGTTTCCTCATCTGCAGATAGGGGTCCAGGATTACCTCCTGTGGGGCCCCTTAAGGAGGTGAAACACCCCTGTCCTTGAGATCAGGGCTGGCCATGCCTTGGTAAACCAGAGCTCCTCTTATTTTTATTTATTTACTTATTCACTTATTTATTTGAGAGAGAGAGTGAGAGAGCATGAGAGGGGAGAAGGTCAGAGGGGGAAGCAGACTCCCTGCAGAGCAGGGAGCCCAATGTGGGACTCGATCCCGGGACTCTGGGATCATGACCTGAGCCAAAGGCAGTTGCTTAACTGACTGAGCCCCCCAGGCACCCCCACAGATACACAGCAAGTAAGAGGCTGATCAGGCAGGCGGACACACCAGCACGGCTCTGTTTTCCAAGGAATGCTTGGTTGGGGTTTAAGGCATGACTCAAACGGTGAGATTCTGGGCGTCAGGATATATTTGGGGGGATTCCCAACACCCTATTCCTCGTCCCTGTGTAGGAAGTCGCCCTGTGATATCTAAAGAGAAATGCTTTTGGTGTGCTCACAGCAGCCGAGCCAGTGTAGCTGGAGAGGCTGCGTGGGAGCGGAAGGAGGCGGGGCAGAGGGAACAGAAAGGCCGGCGGGTGCTACATCCTGCGGGGTGATCTCAGTGCTGGTCAAACGTGGATTGTCTTCCAAGCCATTTTTAAGCTAAAGCATAAGGGTCAAGGCAAGGTGACTGGGAAGAAGTGTCTCGGTGGGAGACGATGGGCTAGACCAGGGTCACAGCACTGGAACTGAATGGACTGGGTGCGGGGGAAATGGCAGGATTTTTTTTTTTTTTAGATTTTATTTATTTACTTGACAGAGAGAATGAGAGAGAGCACAAGTAGGGGAGGAACAGAGGCAGAGGGAGAAGCAGGTTCCCTGCTGAGCAGAGAGCCTGATGCGGGGCTCGATCCCAGGACCCTGAGATCATGACCCAAGCCCAAGGCAGAGGCTTAACCTCACTGAGCCACCCAGGCGCCCCGGGTTTTTTTTTTTTTTTTTTTTCTTTTTTAAAAGATTTTTATTATTTAGTAATCTTTACACCCAACATGGGACTCACACTCAGAACCCTGAGATCAAGAGTCGTGTGCTCTTCCAGTGGAGCCAGCCAGGAAGGAGTAGGAGCTGGAGACCAGGAGATCCCACCTCTTTCTAGAGGTGGGAGAACAGGTGGCTGGAGCTGTGCCGGGAGAGGGAGCGTGTCCCCTGCCATTGGGTGTGAGGCATGTTTGGAGAGAAGAGGATGCCCAGTCATCCAGGGAGGGGGTGGGGGAGAGCCGTTCCTGGGCTCTGAGGTCTGACCAGAGGCTTTTGGGCACCAGCTCTAAGTGTGACCTCTGTCTGCTTGTCTCCAGCACCAGCGCTGACGCCCCAGCAAGTCCCGCAGCCGCCAGCGCCCCCGCCCCTGCCGCTTGTCCCCCTGGAGGCCGCCGACAGCCTGCTGGAGCTGCCGCACCCACTTCTGCAGCAGACCGAGGACCAGTTCCTGTCCCCGAGCCTGCCGTGCAGCTCTCCCCTGATCAGCTTCTCCCCGCCCTTGGACCAGGACGACTACCTGTGGGGCCTGGACGGGGGTGAGGGCATCAGTGACCTCTTCGACTCCTACGACCTTGGGGATTTGCTGATTAATTGAATGGCCTTGCCTGTCCCAGCAACCTGCCCTTGGCTCTACCTCCGCACAGACGGACAGGCCCTCTGCCCACATAGGGACGTGGGACACAAGGTGCTGCCCTAGGGATGGGGGGGGGTCCTCTTTTCTTTCTCACCCCCCCCCCCCCCAGCCAGCTGAAGCTATCTTGGAGAGAGGTTTTGGGTGAGGAGTGTATTAGGGGTCGGGTCCTCTCTTTCCTCATAGAAGCTGGGCCCAGGAAGGCCCATCTGGCTTCTGACCTCTGACCTCTGACATGAAGGGCCACAGGTGGGACAACCAGGTCCAGGGAAAGGCCCTCCCCTCGCCTTTTGAGGGAGGTGAATTAGGACCCTGAATTTATCAAGAAGCACTTAATTTCTTTGTATTTATTTCAGGTTGAGTTTTGTTTGTTTGTCTTCCTTGAGTTTTTAGCAGGGAGATTGTTCTAGTTTCTAGTAAGACTTCTCAGACGGGCCCAGTGCTGTCCACAGTCCGAGGGCAGCCCAGGGCTTCCTGGGCCCCAGGCCAGTCCCCGATTTCCCCGTAGCGGTAGACTGGGTCTCTGGGGGCTGTCCAGTCTGCTAGAACGCTACTTGCACTTCGGCCTTGTAATTCTAGTAAGTGGTGGCCACAGGCCCTTTGGCTCCTCCTGCCCATCCTCTCGCGCTGAGGCACCAGCCTTCGGTTTCTGGCCTCCTCTGTCCCAGGGATGGTTGCAGGGAGCCCTCCCGGGGAGGCGGCATCAAGGCTCCAGGTGTGGAGACCCACTTCTGTGGAATCCCCTACCTCTCCATTCCCTTAGAACAGGAAAAACCACCTTCCAGGGAGTCAGCACTGAAAGGCCCCCCCTCCCCAGGGAAACACAGACAGGAATGTGGAAGCAGCTAGAGGGCTCCGTTTGCGCCTCTGCTTGGGACAGGGGCTGTCTTACCCTGAGTACCTGGGAGGGAGTGGCAGCCCCATTTAGAGAAAGGTGGGGTTAAAGCAAGAAACTGCCAGAAAGCAGCCCCTCTGGAAGCTGCTCTTATCATCCTCCCCTTCCCTGGAAGGATTTGTTTACTGAAGGGAGTAATTCTTTAAGGATCTCTTCTTCTCGGCAGCTCTCACACAGACCCCCCCCCTGCACCCCAGGACAGAGGTAACCAGGGCTTGGTGGCATTTTAGCTCGTTTTGTCACTGGAATGCCGAAGGGCTGGCAGAGTGTTTATTGCAGACCAGACCTTTGCCCTGATGGGGAGAGGGGCTTATGTTACCTCTTGAGGCTTAGGGTCCTGAGAAGGATTCTTGCCCTGGCCTGCTCCCCGCCCCCAGAGGCTTGACCATCCCACAGTGTCTCTGCAGCCCACTTGGGTGTGAGGGATGAGGTCAGCTCTCTTCCCCACCCAATGTGGGGCGGGGCTGCTCTGGACTAAACCAAGGCTGTGCCCTCTGGAGAGAGGCAGCCAGGAATGGTGGTCTTAGAGGCCCACCACCTTCCCTCAGGGAGCTAGGTTTCCTCAGGGGCTTGGCTGGGCAGCACTTTTTTTTTTTTTTAAGTTTGTAGCATTAAGTTGGTTTTAAATATGAAGTTGGCCTCATGGGATGGCTCCTGAGTTACCCAGAAGCTGGCATCTGAAGCTGGGGATGTGGGCTTCTTTGGGGGTGGGTCTGGTGTGAGTTAATGCTTGCATGGGGACAGCGTGCCTTGTCATTTTCACAGCTTCCCGGGCCCCTGACTGTGCCCTCTCAGGAACAGATGTCCCGCTCTGGAAACAGGGTTTATTTTGTAGGCTTTACAGACATGCTGTTGGTGTCCCCTCTCCAGATACTCACAGAGGTGTCATCAGAAGCCTGCTTGGAAGCCCACTATGTCCAGGGGCAAGGGACTACCTCAGCCCTTGGGCAGGGGACAGGAGTGTTGCTTGGAATCCTGTTGGGGGCCTGTGGGGCCTAGATGGCTTCGCTGTTCTGAGGTGTCTGGGCTGCCGTTTAGCTATGTCCCATGTCTGAAGACAGAGACGTTTGACTTCCATGCCTTTGGCTCTGTCTAGAATCTTCCAGAATTAAATCAGAGAAAAGAGAGACGAGGCCTACAGGACTCACTGGGAACGGGTTTACTAGTAAAGTCTGGCCAGAATTCAAGCTCATTCTCCAAATGCTGGGCCGTAGTGCTGGACAGAGGGGCTGCCCCTTGGGCCCATGGTCTGTACCCTGAGCAGCTGTCCCTGTCCAGTGCTATCCCCTCCACACCCTGCCTGGCCCCTGGGGCTGGACCGCCCAGGCCAAGCCTCAGGCTGTGGGGGGGTGACAAGCTCACACCTCTTCCTTGCCAGCGACACTTGAAACCTCTCAGGAGTTGCATCGAGAGCTTTAAAAATGTCTGTTCGATGGTATTTCCTTTATGGGCCATGTAAACTTTAGAACTAGGGTGGAAGAAAAGCCACTTTTCTTTCTGAGGTACGTTATTTCTTCCAGGACATTTCCCAGCCCTACAGGCAGCCCCCAAGTCACCTATGTCGCACGGGGGCACCAGAGGCTCGGGGGCTCCAGGGAACTCAGTAGGTGAAGTTGTGGAGGTTCGGCCCCGCTCCCGTGTCCCTTCCCACGAAACGTGTTCGCTAGAGCAGCGTGAGGTCCCTTCTCTGTGGCAACGCTGTGGTTGGACCGGTGTGGTTGTGGGAGGACGAGGGGGATGGTGAAGCTCAGAAAGCTGGTTCTGAGAGGGTTTTGACTTGACTTCCCCTCCCCGAGTGTTCTCAGCCCCAGTTTTGCAGTGTTTAGTTCCTAGTAAAAGCACCTGGGTGTTCCCACGTCTGAGCGTCGTGTGGCTTGAAGTGAAAGCCTTCTGGGGTTGTTTGCAGGCAGCTATTTGGTGCTCCTCTTGGTGTCCCAGAGCCCCTACCTCCCCCTGGGACCCTTTTCTTCCACGAGGACCCTCGGTGACCAGAAGCCCAGCCAGCCTGCGGGCTCCTGGGTGAGGGAAGAAGCCTTGTGTACGGCAGGTGTGTCTTGAGGGTGATGAGGCCCAGGTCACCTGGTCCCTGTGCAGGGACTCTAGACAGGTCACTTTCCTCTGGTCTGGTTTTGCCCCAGGTCCTGCCTTGATGAGCACCGTGTAAACCTCCTTGTGTTGTGATAATCGGGCATTAAATGACAACTCTGGACACCTCAATTCTTGTGCTTTCTGAAGGTCATTACCAAGCGTGGGTCTGGTCCTCCCAGGTGGAAGGTAGGGACGATCCTGACCGCCTGGCTGATTTATCCCCAGAAATAGCCTCCCTTTCCCACACTGGCTTATTACCAAGCCTGAAATCTCACCACACAGACACTGAAAAAGTTAGCGGGTCGAGAATGGGAGCCCCTCCCCTCCTCCGTCTCCATCACCTTCCTCTCAGCTGGATGGTTGGGAAAGCTTGCGACCCACTCTCCGTCCGATCCTTCGTATCAGTGGTTCTCAAAGTGGGTTCCTCAGGTCAGCATTACTCAGGAACGTACGAGAAATGCACATTCTCAGGCTCTACCCCAGACCTTCTGAAACTCAGGGGAGGATCCAGGATCTGTGGCTTAGTGAGCTCTTGGCTGCTGAAGCTTGAGTACTCACACCCTCCCAAACTCAGTTCTGATCGTGTCTCTCCTGTTTAATGGAGGGCCCCTCTCTGCCCTCGTGACCCCTTCAATTGGCATAAAATTACGTTTGCAACATGACTCATGGCTTTTCCTATTTCTCCAGCCTCACTCACCACTCCATCCCACCACCCATAGCCACACTGGACTTCTTAGTTCCTGAAAAATATGTTTTTTCTCTGCAGGGCCTTTCCACATGCTGTTCACCCGGCATGCGCTTCCCTCCATTTCAGCTGAGCAGGTGCCTGTTTATTCCTTAAGGCCCCGTTCAAGAGTCTTTTCTTATAGAGTTTTCTCAGATACTAACATGTAACCATTAATACTTCGTACACAGATGTGGTTATTTACGGGCTATCAATACCTACTATGTGTTAGGCACTAAGGAGACAGAATAAAAATAGCCCCATCCTTAGGATGTTCATAAGACAGACATATAAAAATACAATTATAAATAGAGTGATAGTTGCAGTAAGATACATTATGGGGGGGGGGTCATTAGGAAGGCTTCCTGGAGGAGGTGAGGCCCAAACTAGGACATAAAAGATTAAGAGGAGTCACCTGGAGTTAGGTTATATGAGGGATGGGAGACGTCCCTTCCAAGCAGAGCAATGAGTAACTTCTGTCCTGTCATTCAGCAGACAGGAGAGGCTCATGGACCACTGCCTGCTGCCTGAGGTCAGCCAATTTGGAGCCCTTTGCCCTAGGAAAGCCCACTGAGCCAAAGAGGTTGACACAAACTCTGAGGGCAGTAGGAGAGGGGGATTAGGTTGGAGGGTCCTGTTAAGATGGTTAAGGGACTGTGACTAAGAAGAAGGGTGTGGAACTTGACACCAAGAAGTCATTTTACAGGGAAGACTTGAAGACAATCTCATCCAGGTGAGTTAACCCAGGTCCAAAGCTTGGGACATTAGTCAAGACAAGAGAACATATAAAAGGTGTCATGTACTGAGCCGTATGGGTGTTTGGGCCCAGAGCCCTGCTCAATCCGCCACACATCATGATCTCCCTGACCTTGTGAAGTCTGCTATTATTACCACCACTTTATAGAGGAAGAAACAGTTTATTTATTTTTTTTTTTTAAGATTTTTATTGGGGCACCTGGGTGACTCAGTGAGTTAAGCCTCTGCCTTAGGCTCAGGTCATGATCACAGGGTTTTGGGATCAGGCCCCACCTCGGGCTTTCTGCTCAGCAGGGAGCCTGCTTCCCTTCCTCTCTCTGCCTGCCTCTCTGCCTCCTTGTGATCTCTTTGTCAAATAAATAAATAAATAAAATCTTAAAAAAAGAAAGATATTAATTTATTTACTTATTTATTTGACGGTGAGAGAGGGAACACAAGCAGGGGGAGAGGAAGAGGGAGAAGCTGGGTTCTCACTGGGCAGGGAGCCCAGTGGAGGGCTCGATCCCAGAACCCTGAGATCATGACCTGAGCCAAAGGCAGAGGCTTAACGACTGGGCCAGCCAGGAGGCCCTGAGGAAGAAACGGTTTAAATCAATTCTCAGGTAACCCTCATTCTTAGCTAGTGGGACCATAAGAAGCTACCACCACTTGGAAAGCATTTTGTCAGTTCCCCAGAAAGATAAATCTACTGGGGCCCTTGGGGGGCTCAGTCGATTAAGTATCCGACTCTTGATTTCAATTCGGGTCATGATCTCAGGGTCGTGGGATTGAGCCCCGAGTCCAGCTCCGTGCTCACCTGGGAGTCTACTTGAGATTCTCTCCTCTTTCCGCCCCTCCCCCGGGGCGCTCTCTCTCTCTCTCTCTCTGTGTCTTTCAAATAAACAAATAAATCCTAAAACAGATAAAACTACCGTAGGACCCAGGAATTCCACCCGTAGGTGTCTACTCCAAAGAAATGAGAGCATGTCCATACAAAGCCAAGACTTGTACATGAGTGTTTATAGCAACATTATTCATAATAGTTCCACTGGAAACCTCGAAATATCCATCCATTGGCTCTTCTGAGTCGAGTTGCAAAAATCCACAACAAGGGACGCCTGGGTGGCTCCGTCTGCCTTCGGCTTGGATCATGATTCCAGGGTCCTGGTCTGGGGAAACCTAAGGGTCTCTGCTCAGCAGGGAGCCTGCTTCTACCTCTGTCCCTCCCCCTAGCTGTGCTCTCTCTCAAATAAATAACATCTTTTTAAAAATCTGAAAATCAACTAATGTATCATATTAGTAGGATGAAGGGATAAAAACCAAATGATCATCTCAATAGATGCAGAAAAAACAAAAACAAAAACAACCGTTTTAACAAAATCCAACACCACTTAGTGATTTAAGAAAAAAAAAAAAAAGCCCTTGTACAGCTGAAACTAATATAGTACCGTAAGCTGACTATGCCGGAATTAAAATGAAAAACTAGAAAGAAAGAAAGGAAGGAAGGAAGAAGGAGAGAAAGAAAGAAAGAAAGAAAGAAAGAAAGAAAGAAAGAAAGAAAGAAAGAAAGAAAGAGAGAAAGAGAGAGAGAAAGAGCTCAACAATTAGGGATATAAGGAAACTTCCTCAACCTGGTTTACCAGGGCATCTATGAAAAACCCACAACTAGCATCATGCTCAATTGTGAAATACTAAATGCTTTCGCACCTAGATCAGAAACAAGATAAGGATGTCTACCTACTCCCTCTTTTTCTATTCAACATTGTACTGGAGGTTCTTACCAGGGCAATTAGGCAAGAAAGTGAAATAGAAGGCATGCAGATGGGAAATAAAAACTAGCTTTAGGGGCACCTGGGTGGCTCAGTCCTTGAGCATTTACTTTTGTCTCAGGACATGATCCCAGGGTTCTGGGAACCAGCCCCGCATCGGGCTCCCTGCTCTGCTGGAAGCCTGCTTCTCCCTCTCCGACTCCCCTTGCTTGTATTCCCTCTCTCACTGTGTCTCTGTCAAAAAAAATAAATAAAATCTTAAAAAAAGACAGAAAGAAAAATTAGCTCTATTTGCAGGTAACATGATCTTGTGTAGAGAAAACCCTAAAGGATCCATCAAAAAATATAAAACTAATAAATGAGGTCAGTAGGGTTGTAGGATACAAAATCGACATACAGCAATCAGCTGTGTTTTTATGCGTTAGTAATGAACTATGCAAAAAAATGAAGTTAAGGGGTGCCTGGGTGGCTCAGTGGGTTAAAGCCTCTGCCTTTGGCTCAGAGCCTGATCTCAGGGTCCTGGGATGGAGCCCCGCATCAGGCTCTCTGCTCAGCGGGGAGCGTGATCCCCCCCATCCCTGTCTACTTGGGATCCCTCTCTCTCTGTCAAATAAATAAATAAAATCTTAAAAAAAAAAAAAAAGACTCTAGAGGGAGGGGAAGGGAAGAGGGGAGTGACTGCTAATGGGTACAGAGTTTTAATGGGAGAGATGAAAATACTCTGAAATTGATGTGATAATGGTTGTATAACTATGACTATCCTAAAAACCTCTGAACTGTATACTTTCAGTAGGTGAATTGTACGGTATATGAATTATAACTCAATAAAGCTATTATTTTATAAAAGGACAGGGATCCTATGGGGGACATGAAAATGATAAGTTGTTACTTAATAAAATTTCTAGAAATCATTTCATTGTACATCTGAAACAGATGAATTTTATATTATGTAAAATATATGTCAACCACGTTGTTTGGGGGAAAAAAAGAAAAAAAAGAGTTCCTGGGTAATGCAACCACAAGAGAGGCAAGTCTGAACATGTATGTGAAAGGGAGAATTTTCTAGAAAATAACAAATGTACCCAAACTGACTCAAAAAGAAATAGAAATCATTAACTAACTCGACAGGGCATTCAGGAGTTTCTGACTCCAAAATGATGCCAGAGCCAGATGGATTTACAGGGAAGTTTTATTAAATCTGATCTTGAACTTCTAGATTTTTCAGACAATGAGACAAAGGAAAATCGTCCAGTTTATTTTATAAGGATAGGATAACCTGGATCCCCAAACCAGAAAAAGGACAATACAAGAGAAGAAAATAACAGAAGAATTCCCTTAAATATAGAGACATAGGGGCGCCTGGGTGGCTCAGTGGGTTAAGCCTCTGCCTTTGGCTCAGGTCATGATCTCAGGGTCCCGGGATAGAGCCCCACATAGGGCTCTCTGCTCAGTGGGGAGCCTGTTTCCCCCTCTCTCTCTGCCTGCCTCTCTGCCCTTGTGATCTCTCTCTCTGTGTAAAATAAATAAATAAAATCTTAAAAAAACAAAACAAAACATAGAGACATAAATCCCAAGTAAAAATTAGCCAATTAAATAGAGTCTAAATAGAGGGGGAAAAAAAGTCATAGCCAAGTTGGACTGATCCCAGGACTGTAAGCATATTTCATATCAACACATTTGCTGCAAAACTCCAAACCTTTCTTGTGTGCAGTATGTGAGATAGAAATGCTACTTTTTTGGAAGCTTTCCCCAGGAATCTGTTGTTCCTCATTTATTAATTTAGTAAACATTTGGGTGCCTATTAAGTGCTCAGTACCATCCCGATACCAGTGCATAACATAAATTCCTGCCTTCAAAAATGAAAAGAGACCGAGATACACAATTCCCCACGTTAATGAATTAAAGGAAAAACCCATGTGACCATCTCCATAGATATAAGGAAAACACTCGAAAAACTCAACACTTTTATTTATTTTTTCTGAAGATTTTATTTATTTATTTGACAGAGAGAGAGATCACAACTAGGCAGAGAGGCAGGCAGAGGGAGAGGGAAAAGCAGGCTCCCCGCTGAGCCGAGAGCCCGATGTGGGGCTCAATCCCAGGACCCTGAGATCATGACCTGAGCCGAAGGCAAAGCCTTAACCTACTGAGCCACCCAGGCACCCCAGGAATTACTATTTTATAGCAAATCCCATACTCAATGGCAAAAACTTAGAAACAAGTCAAGGACACCCGCTATTACTGTTACAAATCAACACCATCCTGGTGATACTGGACAAAGCAGTAAGACAAGAGGGAGAGAAAAGCCATAATCTGACTACCTAAAGCCCAGTGCAATTAACTACTGTGCTCTCCTAAATAAGGGTCATTTATTCATCAGACATTTACTGAGCATCTATCCTGTGCCAGGGGCGGGATCATAACTTAACCTTTCTTGTCAAGGGTATTGACCTGTGTTAAGAATTGGCTTCCTGGGGCTCCTGGGTGGTTCAGTGGGTTAAAGCCTCTGCCTTCAGCTTGGGTCCTGATCTCAGGGTCCTGGGATCGAGTCCCGCATCGGGCTCTCTGCTCATCAGGGAGCCTGCTTCTCCCTCTCTCTCTGCCCGACTCTCTGCCTACTTGTGATCTCTGTCTGTCAAATAAATAAATGAAATCTAAAAAAAGAAAAAAGAGTTGGCTTCCTCCTTCCACAGATGCACACGGCCTGGCAGGTCTATGTCTGCAGCAGAGCTCTTGGGGTACCTGAAGGGTTCTAGATTACAGCAAGGAGACCAGACCTCCCCGGGGTTCAGAAGGAGAGTTTCTAACAGGGCTCAGCAGCGTGACAATGCTTTGTTATGTGTATTTATACATTTCATTTGCCTCTTGATCCTTTCATCAATCCTGGAGTGTAGAATAGAGTGAGTGTCCCAATAAATCTCAATTCACTGGTGTCAGGCTCATGCCAATCCTCAAGTGACCAGAGCCACGAGTGACCAGCAGAATGCCGGTGTACCTGCTGGCTGGGGCTGTGTTGATCCAATCAAGGGACACAACCCTCCTGGCCGGGGAGCTTGTGTGTTCCTTCAAAAGGATCACTGATTACCAGGTATATTACTTTCTCAGCATGGGGACTGCTGCCCTCTGGTGGCCATTCTGCTTAATGTCTAATTTAGGAAAAGAATTACAATTTACAGAGTCCATTAAGGACCAGGTTTTATCTTATTTACCCCCAACGCCCACCCTGCAAACCTTACAGAACAGGTATGATCCCCAGCGAGGCTCAGAGAGGTGAAGCTACTTGCCTGAAGTCACACAGCCAGAAGTGGCAGATGGGCTGTGACTAGGGCAAGGCACGAGGCAAAGGCCAGACTGGCCCCTCACCTGCTCCACCTTGACCCCCGCCCTGGCGAAGGCACAGGACTAGAATCAGGTCAGCCAAGTTCCTAGACTCCTGGTCTTAACCACCTGGTTTTCCAGCCTCCCGCGTGGCGTGATGGGGGTTCCATTCTGACCTTGGATGTCTCCTTTGTATGTATGTAATGCTAGGTGCTCGAAAAGCAAAGACACAGCCTTTCACCCATGAGGAATGTGACGTGTGTCCTGCAAATGTGGGTGTGAGAAGACTCGTTGCTCCAGAAGCAGCAAAGGAAGCATGATGTGTGTGTGTGTGTGTGTGTGTGTGTGTGTGTGTGTGGTGTTCTAAGGGAACAGGTCCTGAGGGGAAGCCTGGAGGTAGTGTCCTGGCCACAGTTATCTTCTGGCCCAGGTAGGGCACCTCCGAGACAGGCCAGTCAGCACCACATAGGCTCCTTAGAGGTGCTGGGGAAACATCTGTGCGATAAATGACCATAAACTTGTAACAGTCGATCTGCTCTCCATTGTGAAAGTATACGGGATTGTTATTGTCCTGTGTGGTCGAGAGGCAGAGAAGGCAAGTGCTCACGGGTGTGAAGGGAAGTCGCATTCCTTTGACCAGACATACTCAGCCTGGCTGTTTTAGCTCTTCTCATTTTGCCAGAATTTTTCATCAGGATCCAAGCCAGTAGTTTTCCCCTAAAACCAAATTCACAAGTTTCTATTGAGTAGCCACTAGGGAGTCAAGGCCCAGGGAGAGGGCAACTGCAAAGGGAGAGCTCTAGGCCATTCATTCAGCCCAAGCAAGGTGCCCAGCACTGTCCTAAGTGGTCTTCTTTACATCAACACAGTGGGGGGTAGGGGTGGGGAGGAGTGGAGACGGAATCCTTTAGGAGATGAGAAAGCAGCTCAGAGAGGGCAAGGGGTGTCTCTGAAGTCACACAGTGAGAGGCAGAGCTGAGATTTGAATCCAAGTCTAGCCTGGTGCTCACATTTCAACTTCTTGTCCTCAAGAGTTCCCCCAGACGAGCAGCATTAGGATCACCTGGGCACTCGTTAAAACCCCGGTCATCAGGTCCCACCGCAGGTCTACTGAACCTGAACCTGTGGGCAGTGGACCCATTGGCCTGCGTTTTAGCAAGCCCTCCAGGTGATTCCATGGGATTCTCGAGTGTGAGAACCACAGACCATTGCTCTAGAGGTCCCTGAGCCTCAACTGCCCACAGCCAGATGGGGACCCACCAAAGTGGGACAACCCAAGGAACTCCAGTCAAGACATTTTGTGATAGTGAGGGGAGAGTTAGAGAGATAGGGAGGGGAGAGTTCTGGGAGTTCTGAAACAGTTTCTTGGAAGAGATGACATTGGAGCCTGGCCATGTTGAATGGAAGGACTTTACAGATAATAGATGGAAGAAAAAGACTTTCGTGTAGAGCAGAGGCAAGCAGGCCAGGAAGGTCCTGGTGACGAGTAGGACAGAGGCCTGTTTATAACAAGCGTTGTCTGCCAGGCTGAAGGATCTGGCCTTTTCCTTGGAGGCAGTGGGGAGCCATGGTAGATTTTTGAGCACAGATGCTCACAGCATTTTCTGGCTTACTCACTGTAGCAGGCAAAATAACTGCCCCCAAAGATGTTCATGTTCTAATCCCCAGAGCCCGTGAATACATTATGTTACATGGCAAGGGGAGATGAGGTCTGTGGTTGGAATAAGGCTGGTAATCAGCTGACCTTGAGATGGGGAGATTATTCTGGATTGTCCAGGGAGGTTATTCTGGATGTAACGTGGGGTCCTTATAAGTGACAGAGGGAGGAGAGTCAGAGCCAGGGTCAGTGAGGGATTTCAAGGTCAGTCAAAGGAGTGATTTCAAAAGCCACCCTGCTGGCCTTGGAGTCGGAGGAAAGGGCCAGGACCCGGGAATGCAGGCAGCCTTTAGAAGCTGGAAAGGCAGGCACCAGATGGGCGGAGCCTCCAGAAGGAACACAGCCTTGCTGACACTTTGATTTCAGCCCAGGGAGACCCATCTGAGAACTTTCCCCTCCAGAGCTATGAGATAGGCCTCCAGGAAAATGCAAGGAGTCTTCTTTTCCTCAACGGAAGACAAATCCCAACATCAGTTAGCGTTTTCTAAGTGCTTGCAATGTTGTATATTTGAGGACTATGCTCCCTTTAATCCTTACAACACCCCCATGACGTGGGCATTATTATCTCCTTGTTCCATGCGGGGAAACTGAGGCTCGCTGGAACTGATAAGGAGCATAGCCGACACTAAGACCCAGGCCTGTCTCCCAAGTTTGTCCCCACTTGGCTTGAGAAGAATTCAGCCCCCTGTGACAGCTTCCATGTGAGGTTGCCTGGGTGGGTTTCAGCCCAAGGTGCTGAGGACCTTTGCTGGCTGGAGCAGGGGCACACTGTTGGAGGACCCTGGACATCTTCGCCCTCCAGGGAGGAGTTTGGTGAAGACAAACTTGAATTTCTCAGTGTACCACGCTGCCTTGGGTCTGCTTTCAGCTAGGCCAGGGGAGACAGAAGCCCAGGCATTGGGCTCAGGTTCATGGCCAGATCGCCTGTGTTTGTCTCCTGGTTCCAGACAAGTTCCTCACTCCTACTCCGTAAAACAGGGATGATAATAGCACCTACCTTCGAGATTGTTCTATGGCTTATTGCATGTATGGGATGGACTTACACATTAACTACACAAAGCAAGTCTCATAACTGTTATCATTATTTGCATTATAATTTCATGTCACGGGAGACGCACCCCCCCCCAACCCCCTTCTCGGTAATAGTGGGGTGATCAGCTGTGCAGATGGATTCACACATATACCTTTTTAATATGAATATTTTTACATATTTGCTGAATATCTCTTCAGGAGTTTTCAACCTTTTGTGGGTCTGTGGGCCCTTTGGGACTCTGATGATAACTATAGACCTTTTCATATCTGATCTATCCATACCCTTCTGGGTGCACAGGGATAGGTCCCTGCAGCTATGCTTGGATGTTGTGGGTATTGGTGGGCTTCCACAGCTCACAGGGAGCCTGGCCCATGCTAATGGGCACCCAGGGTTACTTGGTCCAGATTCCCGGCTGTGCAGGTTGTGCACTGCCCAATTCTAAGGCGCGCCATGATGTAGACTACAATTCACAATCCTGGCATTGTACAACATGGAGCCTTGTGAACTTCTGATCCAGACTGTGGTTACCCAACTCTTTCTCAAGGGAATTTAAGATCTGAGATTCTAAGATTAGTCTCTACGGGTGGCTTGAACTGAGGATATGCAAATGAAGACCCTTTGGTCCTAGAGAGTAGCTGCTCTTGGTTCTTGAGTACTTTCCAGTTTCTTGTGGGACAATTTAGGTAGGAAAGATCTTGCACAGCTTGAAGCCACAGGACCATGAAGCTCACAGCCTAGCAGAGGGTGGGAGTGGGACTTTACACACACATACACACACAAAGGGAGCGAGGGAAAAATAAGGAAACATGAAACATAATGGGGAGGCATGGGGGCCTACAGGAAGGGCACAGGAAGGGAAGGTTTCCTAAGGCAGTGACATCTGGGTCATGAGGATGATTAGAAGATGGCCAGGCGAAGAAGCTGCAAAAATAGTGCAGGGAAAAGGAACAGCCAGTGAGTGAGCAGAGTTGGGGGTCTGGAGGCCTTAGGAACTAAGCGGAGGTCAATTTTCTTCTCCTGAGAGAGAGCATTGAGGAGGCAGATGGAGCTAGATGGGAAGGGGCTCATGGCCTTGCAGAAGAGTATGGGCTTGATTTTAAGGGTGGGGAGAAGCCCCTCATTCCATCCATTTTCCCCTGGTGACTCTCATGTTTCACTTCTAGTCTCTGGTCTCATCTCGCCCCATGGCATGAAATGTGAGTTCTCCACTCCCAGGAGCTCAACCTTGAATCACTAGAAGGTACATCAGTCATGGAGCAGTGGACGAAGCAAGGATTTAGACATTAGATAAACCTGGATTCGAACTCTATCCCAGCCACTCACTAGTCATGTAACTTTGGGCGTCAGTAAGATGGGAATAATGAAACCTATTTGATCCAGCAAATATTCACAACATTCCTACTATGGACTGTGGGGTCAATAGTTACCATTTATTGAGCTGGGACATACTATGTGCCAGGCACTGTCGCCAAATCCTTTGTTGTTGCTGTCCTTTTTAAAGATTTTATATATTTATTTGAGAGAGAAATTGAGTAAGAGAGAGAGAGCAAGCGAGCACAAGCTGGGGGCGAGAGGCAGAGGGAGAGGGAGAAGCAGACTCCCACTGAGCAGGGAGTCCAATGCAGGGCTCGATCTCAGAACCCTGAGAACCGTCATGACCTGAGCTGAAGGCAGACACTTAACCGACTCAACCACCCAGGGGCCCTGCCAAATCCTTTATATCCATCACATCATTTAACCCATTTCTGTAACATTATGAAGGAAATGCTACTGTTCCCCCATTTTATAGATGAGAGACTGAGGCCCACAGAGATTAAGGCATCTACTCACGGTAGATAGCAAAGCCAGGATTCAAACCCGGGCAGTCTGGCTCCAAAGCCTGGATATATAACCTGGCTTCCCACCAAGCCCTAATAAGGACAAAGAAGTCCATGCTCTCACAGAACTTATATTCTAATAAAGGGAGCAAACAATAAAACATAGACAAATAAGAAAAGCAGCATGTTAAAAGGCGTAAGGGCTAAATAGGAAAAAAAATAGAACAGGGGAAAAAATAGAGTGATGTAGCGTTCAGGGAGAGATAGGTGACTGCACTTTTAAATGAGATGGTCAAGATAAGCATCATTAAGGTGGTTACAGTTGAGCTAAGACTGGAAAAAAGGTGAGGGAGTTGACCATGTGGATGTCTGTGGAAAGAGCATTCTGGGCAGTGGAAACAGCAAGTGCAAAGGTCCTGTGGTGAGTGTGTGCCTAGTACATCTAAGGAACAAGGAAGTCAGTGTGGCTGGAACAGAGGTGGAGAACAAAGGGAAGAGTAAGAGTAGACAAGGTCAGAGGGAGGCGGATTATGTAGGGACTTGCAGGCTATGTAGAAACTTGCCTTTTTGTCCGAGTGAAATGAAGAGCCATTAGAGGGTTGGGTTTGTTTTTTTTTTTTTTTTTTTGTAAGATATATTTATTTACTTATTTATTTTGAGAGAGAGAGAGCAGGGGAAAGGGAGAGACAGAATCTTAAGCAGACTCGCCGTTGAGCACAGAACCTGATGCAGGGCTCAGTCTCATGACTCAGATCATGACCTGAGCTGAAATTAAGAGAGTTGGGCACTTAACTGACTGAGTTCCTCATTAGAGGCTTTCAAGGAGTGAAATTACATGATCTGACACGATACATTTTTTAAATTTTTTAGAAGATCTTATTTATTTATTTGACACAGAGAGAGGCAGTGAGAGCAGGAATACAAGCAGGGGTAGTGGGAGAGGGAGAAGCAGGCTTCCCACTGAGCAGAGAGCCCGACGAGGGACTCGATCCCAGGACCCTAGGATCATGACCTGAGCCAAAGGCAGATGCTTAATGACTGAGCCATCCAGGAGCCCTCTGACATATTTTATTTAAAGGATCATTTGCTTCTCTGTTAAGAGTAGACTATAGCAGAGTAAGGATGGCACCCAAGAGACCAATTTGAAGCCTCCTGAAATAATCCAGGCAGGAGATGATATGGCTGAAATCAGGCTGGTAGCAGTGCAGTGATGAGGAGTGGTGGGTTTAGGATCTATTTTGGATATAGACGCGAGAGATTTCTCACTGTGGGAAAGGAGCTTTGGGAGGGAAATCTGAAGTTTGGCTTTGGATACACCAGGTTCAAGATGCCCCATGTGCCCTCCAGGAGTGTCAAGGAGGCAGATAGATATAAGGGGCTGAAGTTCAGGAGAGGTTCAGGCTGGAGTTTTAAGTCTGGGACTCATCAGGATCTAAATGGTATTTAAAGCAATGGGGCTAGATGAGATCATCAAAGGACTGAGCACACATAGGAGAGGAAATGACCAAGGACCGGGTCCTCAGTGTTAAGAAACCAGAAAAAAAACAGGAAGAGCTGATATGGGAGGTCAAGATGCCACCAGTGAGGGAGGCAGAAAATCAGGCAGTGTAGTATCAGGCCAGCACTGAGCACTGGCCACCGGGTTCAGCAATGTGGGGGCACCGGTGACCTGAATGCGAGCAGTTGCAGTGGCTAATGGGAGTGAAAGGCCGATCCCAGGTAATTTAAGAGAATATTAGAGTTCAGGCCTCTTTCTGGAACTCCTGGTATTGTCCCTGGTGGCTCCACGGCTCACGCTTCTAGGTCTCTCCAAGCTCGTTTTTCACCCTTCCCAGCACTCAATCCCAGCAGCACCCTGGGTTCTCCTCTTGACAGATGCAATTTGCCTGGGACCCCAAATCAAGTACAATATACCAATGGTGCCAGTGAGTGATGTCCGAGCAACTGCTCCTGACTCTGTACTACTCGGGGCAAGCAGAAAGGAAGAGAATCTATCTTCAGACGTTCTCTTTAGAAAGTGATGACACTGGAGCCCCTGGATGGCTCAGTTGGTTGAACGTCCAACTCTTGGCTTCAGCTCAGGTCATGATCTTGCAGTAGTGGGATTAAGTCCTGCATCAGGCTCTGCTCTCAGTAGGGAGCCTGCTTCAGATTCTCTCTCCTTCTCCATCTTGCTGTCGTGCTTGCGTGCTCTCTCTCTCAAGTAAATAAATAAAATCTTTAAAAAGAAAATGATGACAATGAAAGAGAGCATTTGCATTAGGTACCCCAAACACTGGGATCCTTATATTTTTCTCCTCTATTCTGCTCCAACATAAACATAACCTTGGCCACAACAGGATATTAAACACCTATTGATTACTCAAAGATTTCCCCAAGCCTGGAAACTTAGGGAAATTCTCAGTTTAACTGAATTGTTCACATAATACTTCAATAAAAGCAAAGGGTTGGGGGTGGGGTTATGGACATTGGGGAGGGTATGTGCTTTGGTGAGTGCTGTGAAGTGTGTAAACCTGGCGGTTCACAGACCTGTACCCCTGGGGATAAAAATATATGTTTATAGGGCGCCTGGGTGGCTCAGTGGGTTAAGCCGCTGCCTTCGGCTCAGGTCATGGTCCCAGGGTCCTGGGATCGAGTCCCGCATCGGACTCTCTGCTCGGCAGGGAGCCTGCTTCCTCCTCTCTCTCTCTGCCTGCCTCTCTGCCTACTTGTGATCTCTCTCTGTCAAATAAATAAATAAAATCTTTAAAAAAATATATATATATATGTTTATAAAAAATAAAAATTTGAAAAAAAGAAAAAGAAAAGCAACATTATTTAAAAAAAAGCAAAGGGTTATTTTACTAAAAAGAAAAATACTAAAAATTAAATTATTAAAAAATTAAATATTTTACTAAAAAGAAAAATATTTTACTAAAAAGAAAAATCCAGGAGCGGAACTGGATACAGTGAAGACAGCAGTGACTTTCAATGACTCCAGCGGCAAAGGGAAGCCGGGAAATGGGGCCGTAGCTGAAGGGAGAAGAGAGATCAAGAGAATTGCTTCATCACAAAAGCTGTTAGGGCATGCGTCTGTGCTGATGGGAGCGGATTTTCTGTATCATCTTTATCCCCGCCTTGGCTCATTCTGTCCCCAGCGCCCTCAAATCCTTCAGGGCTCAGCTCAGGTGTCCTTTCTTTTCTGAAGTCTCCTCAGCTTCCCTGAGCCCCACATTGAAAGGGTTCTCTTCCCCTCCTCACCCCTCATTCCCATAGCTCCTCTTCAAGGCCAACTACAATTTGCATCTTATGATGATTTGAGTTCAAGTTCCTCCAGAATCTCCCCATATCGTGCCAATCTCTGTATCCACACCTTCCCCACTGCTCATCTTCCACTAAGGAATCGGCCTGGAACTGCGTGGTGACTGTTTGTTGAGTGAATAAGTAAATTTCCATGAGTCAGATTTGTATAGTTTGGCCCAGGGACTTAGAGAAATGGCTATTTTATACATAATGTGTCTCAAACTCTTCCCTTGAAATAGCCCTAGTAAAGTTGAATTGTTTCACAGGGTGGTCTGGGGGCATAACTTGAAGCAACTGGAAATTTCCTTGAAGGCACATATTTTCTCTGAAAATTCCCCCAAATTTCGTAACTTATGCTGATAGGGTCCCAGGTTTATCTTATTTCCCCCAAAATACTGTAATTTACTTACCATTTGTTATTTAATTCCCCCTATTTTTATCTATCTATCTATTTATTTTGACAGAGAGAGACACAGTCAGAGAGGGAACACAAGCAGGGGGAGTGAGCGAGGGAGAAGCAGGCTTCCTGCAGGGCAGGGAGCCAGATGTGGGGCTTGATCCCAGGACCCTGGGATCATGACCTGAGCGGAAGACAGATGCTTTAACGACTAAGCCACCCAAGTGTCCCTTCTCACAAAGATCTTGAAAGCTTCAGAAGTGGGCCACAAGAGTAACATGTGTCTCTCAGTCTGAGCATTTGATAAAAGATTTGACCTTGAAGTAGTTGCTTTGCAAGCTAGTAAGGAATTTGTTAGCCTGTTAGATATGACGACAGTGTTCTGCCTCTAGTGGGTGGTATGTTTTAATTATAGGAGAGAACACATGGAACATTTATATCTACTCAATTTGCAAGAAGCAACATTTTCAAGTTAGGTAGCATAGTTTGGTGATAAAACAAAACAAAACAGGCTTCTGAGTCATGCAGACCTGGGCTGGAATCTGGGTTCTATTGCTTGTTCATTCTGATTTTATACTAATTAACCTCTCTAAGCTTTAGTTTTCCCACCTACCACACAGAGATGGCAAGAATAATGTTATCTGCCTCCGTGGGTTGTTGGGGGTACTGAGCAAATTATTGCTTGTAGCCCTTGGCATTGTGACCGGTACATAGTAAGTGCTCAGTAAATAAACATGTGGGCCAGAGACCCAGATCGGCAAGCGAGTGATTACAGTGCACAGTGGGAGGTGTTATAGCAGGGCATAGCACGTCCTGTGGGAATCTCCAAAAGGACATTGGGGATGGCTTCCTGAAGCAAGTGACATTGAATTTTGGGCAGCTGAAAAGAGGTTGGGGAGTATTACAGGCAGCAGGCGGTATAGCGAGAGGTCTCAGATGATGTCAGGGACAGAGGGTTGGGGTGAGAGATAAGGCTGTACATGGCAGGAACGACAAGATCGTGCAGGACCAGCTAGCCATGAAAAAAAGTTCATCTTTCACCCAGAGAGCAATGCGGACCATTAGACAGCTCTAAGCAGGGCAGTATCAGATCAGACATGCAAGAATGGGGGCAGGGAGACCTGTGAGGAGGTGAGAGGTAGCTTGGCCTGGACTGGGGTTGGTCTGGAGAAGGAGAAGGTGGCCATATTGGTGAGACATTAGGAGACAGTGATAAGACTTGACCGAGTGGAAGTTGGTGGAAAGAGATGGAGAGGATTACCCTGTGGTGGTGCAAGATGATACCTTTTACCAAGACAGGGACAGAGAAGGAGCCAGGGCCAGGGGCAGGGTACAAGATGGTGAGTTCAGTTTTAGACAACGGAGAGTTTGAGAGGTCTGTCTGTGAGATATACATGTAAGATATGCACCATCCCATGGGCCACTGGATCTTTAGTAAGCAGAGAGGCAGGCAGAGAGAGAGGAGGAAGGAGGCGTTCTGCTAAGCAGAGAGCCCAATGCAGGGCTCGATCCCAGAACCCTGGGATCATGACCTGAGCTGAAGGCAGAGGCTTTAACTCACTGAGCCACCCAGGCCCCGGATATATAGATCTTAAGCCAGAAAAGAGTCGGAGCTGGAGCTAGAGCCTTGGAAGATGTGGTAGGCTCAGTAATGGCCCCCAAAGACATGCAGGTCCTAATCCCTGGAACCTATAAATATTATCTCATATCCAAAAGGAATGTTTCAGTTGTGATTAATGTAAGGATCCTGAGATAGGGAAATTATCGTGGATTATCTGGGCAGATCCTAAATGTAATCACAAAAATGCTTATAAAATGGAGACGGAGGGAGATTTGACCACAGACATGAAAGCAATATGATATGACACAGAGGCAAGATGCCCTTGAAGATGGAGTAAGTTGACTATAAGCCAAAGAAGGTGAGAAATGCAATTCTAGAAGCTGGGAAAGGTAAGGAAATAGATGCCCACCGAGTACCTTCAGAGGGAGTGCAGTCTTGCTGGTGCTTTGATTTCCACACGACGAAACTCATTTCAGACTTCTGACCTCCAGAACTGCAAGAGAATAAATGTGTGTTGTTTGCAGCCACCAAGTTTGCAATAATTTGTTACAGTCCCGATAGGAAGCTAACACAGAAAACATCCACATTAATGGTGTGAAGGAAGCTGGTGGGGATGGATGAAAGTGTCCAGAAAGCCTGGGCAGAGTGAGAAGAGCAAAAGGTCTAGAAGGGCGCTAGCATTTAAGATACATGCAGAGAAAGTACATCTGAGAAAGGGCCCCATGGAGTGGCCAGGGAGGGAGGAAAACCACCAAGGAAAAGAATTCTCTCAAAAGTCAAAGGAAAGAGTTTTTCAAGAAAGAGGGAGTGATTAATAGTGCAAAATATTTCTAGAGGTCAAGAAAGAAAAGTGCTGGTTGCATTTTAAGAGAGAGATCCTCGTTGACCTTGAAATAACTCTGGAGGGATTCCTGCTGAAAACAGACCTGAGTCAGTTGAAGGGTGACTGAGTTGTATTTCACAGCATATTTGTCCTGTCTCCTCCAGCAGACTGTACACAGTTTTTCAACATTTAATTCTATTACAAGTAGTATATGCTCCTTTCAGAGAAGTTAGGAGATACGGATTCACCAAAAGAAAAAAAAAATACTCATAATGTCCTCAGCCGGTGATATCTTAGTGTTTTTTTTTAGTGTTTTTTTTTTTCCCCTATGTAAAGTATGTAATAGTCTCAATCACCTTATGGAGTAAAATATTACCAAGCCGGCCACTTTAAGAGTAGAAAATTTAGGTTTGGGGGAGCCTGGGTGGCTTAGTTATGATTTTGCCTCAGTCAGGGTTGTGTGATCAGCCGTGTTGGGTTCCCCACTGGGCTTGGAATGTGCTTAAGATTCTCTCTCCCACTCAAAAAAAAAAAAAAGAGAGAGAGAAAGAAAAAGAAAACTTCAAGTTTAGAGAAGTAAGCAATTTGCTCAGCCGCACACAGCCAGTCAACAGCAGCAATCACGATTGGAACTCAGATCTATGAAATTCCAAAGCCAATATTCTTCATCTCAGTGCTTCCCTGATTTATTTTTTTAAATTAATTAATTAATTAATTTTAAAAAACCTGAATAAATCCTTTCCATAGGACTTCAGGCTCCAGAACAAAACCCAAGTGGATTTCTATCCTGAACCCCATTCCTCATCCGCCCAAGGAAATAGGTGGTTTCCAAGAGGTAAGGGTTAACAGTTGGGAAGAGTGGCAGTCTTCAGCCCAGTACGGACAGTGAGCAGGGTTGAGGAGTGAAAGGCACGATACTGAGCCCAGCAAGAGTGAGGGCGCGGTGAGAGGGTCCGCAAAGGGCGAACGGATTGCTCAGAGTTTATTCGTTACGCGCACGTGTTAGGTTCTTTCCTCGAAACTTCACAGTTTAGTGGGCATCAGACTTCTCACGTCGCAGAGAAGGAAACTGAGGTTCCAGGAAGGAATGTACCCGCCTTCAGATCACACAGCCACCCAAGGGCAACGAGCCACACAAACCCCACGGCGAACCAAGGGGCGGGCGGGCGGCTCCGGGGGAGCGCAGACTGGAGGCCAAGAGCTGGGCGTGCGGCGCAAGGGAGTGGTGCAGTTGGGAGCGGAGAGGGGGGCCCAGACCAGGTGGGCTTGGTGGAGAGATGGGGGCCGGAGTCGGGATGAGGCCGAAGGGGCAAAGTCACGAGGGCTGGGAACGAATCCATAAGAGAAGACACAGGGCGCAGGCAGGAGGGACGCCGAGGTGGGGCGCCCGCGCAGCGGGAGGGTAGCAAACTTGGGAGGCCCAGGAGAGGGCCGAAAGGGGGCGTGGCCGTGGAGGGCCCGAGAGGGAGAAGTGGCAGAGAAGCTCGCAGGCAGGCCAGGGCGGCGCAGTCGGGACGGAGCTCTCTGGGGCTGGGCGGGCTGGGAACCCTGCAGGGGAGCCCGGCGTGGGGCCGGGGGCGGGGCCGGGAGTCCGGGGCAAAGCTCTCAGGGCCTGGGAGGCTTGGGGGCGGAGCGGAGGAGCCCGGTGAGGTCTCGAGCTCCGGGGCCCCGAGTCCCGGTGGCCGGGCGGGGCAGTGAGTCAGGGGCGGAGCTCTGAAGGGATGGGCGGCCTGGGGACGGGGCCGAGGAGCCCGGTGAGGGGCGGAGCTCCCGGGTTCTGAGGCTTGGTGGCCCCGCGGAGGAGTCCGATAGGGAGCCGGGGGCGGGGCAGTCAGTCAGGGGCGGAGCTCTCAGGCTGGGAGGTCTGGGGGTGGGGCTGGGGAGCTCGGCGAGGGGCCTGGGCCGGGCAGTCCAGCCTAAGAGGGGGTGGGCGGGGAGAGGCTGGAAGGCCAGGGGCGGGGCCTAAAGGCCGGCGGGGTGGGGAAGCTCTAGGCTCCCCGGACGCGAGGGAACGCGGCTGTGCAGGGCGAGGGCAGTCGAGGGCGGGGCGGCGTGGAGGGGGCGGGGCGTGCGGAGGCCCCGACGGCGCTCGCGGTGGGCTGTGAGGCCAGCCCAGTTCCGTGCAGCGAGCGCCCCCCGCGCCCCGCTCCGGCAGTCCCGGCGCCCCAGCCCCGCGCCCGCCATGCCCGAGCAGCTCAGCGTCGCCGAATTCCTGGCGGTCACCGCGGAGGACCTCAGCTCCCCGGCCGGGGCCAATGCCTTTGCCGCCAAGATGCCCCGGTGCCGGGGGGCGGCACTGGCGCGGGAGGAGGTGAGGGGGCCGAGGCGGGAGGGGTCGGGGGTCCCGGCAGGGCCTCGCTTTGACCTTCACGGGCGTGACCGTGATGGCTTTTACCGCGTCCCAGAAACCTGACCCCTCTCTAGATCTTTGAGAACCGAGTGCATCTTAAACATCGGCGACCTCACTTTCGAGTCCGGAGGGGGGCCCCGAGTGACTTTTTGTGCGGGAGGGGGGTGGGAATGGGGGCTTGAGGTCATCTCGATGACAGGCTTCACAGGTCGGGGTCATAACCCCAGTGCTCGTGTTGATCGGCCCCGTCGCATGCATGTTTGTTCAGCGCCTCACTGCATCTGTTTGGGTTTTCGTCTTCGGAGCCCCACGAGTTTGCTCCCCAAGTCACTCCCCTCCTGGAAAACAGGCCTTTTGCCTCAGTCTGAACTTAACTTTTCCGCAGCTTCAGGGAGGCCCCCTCCCCCTGGCTGTGGGTTCTGAGATTTGGCCGGCGCTTGTGGAATGAATGCGAATGAGAAGGCGCCAGGAGCCGGGGTTCACCTTGGCCAGGCTCTTGGCAAGTTTGTAGTCTCCCCTCCCCTCCCCTTTTCTCTTTGTCTTTCCCAGCAACGCGTCCCAGGCCTTTTCTTTCGCCCTTGCAGGCTGCCCCACCCCATTCCCGTCTGCACCGGAGTTCATTCCTACCCCCCACCCAAACGGACCTGCTGCACGCTGGCGGGGGGGTGGGGTGGGGGGGGCTCCTCTGCCCCGACTGTTCTAGGGCAGACACCCTGCGGCTTTGGGTCAAGGGAGGATAATGGGGTTGTGCACCTCCCTTTCAGAGGATGCCCTGAATTGGGTGGCATTTTTGACTTTACCAGGAGCTCTCATCTCCAGTCTTCACCATGAGAGTCTTGACCGCCCACTGTGTGGCAAATAAAAAGCTCAATAGTTCAGAATACTATTGGGCCTTGGCCCAGTGTCTTGGGCCAGTGTCTTGAGGAGTATCTCCTTCTCCCCCTCTCCCTGACAGGCTGAACCCCCATCCCAGAGTCTGTGCATCTCTCTGTAGGGGTGTTAGAGGAGCGTGGGAAGAGCATTGACTTTGCGAGAGGCAGAGCTGTGTTCAAATTCTGGCCCTGCAGTTTGCCAGCTGTGTGAGCTTGGGTGTATGACCTGAGCTGTTTGAGCCTCACATTTGGGATCTATAAAATGGGATAATAATGTTTACCTCACAGGGCTATGGTATTATATGAGTCAGTGTGAGTAAAGCATGCATCTTTATAAATGGAATGATTATCAGGTTGATTGATGGACCTTTTTAGACGGTGACCGGTTCTCTTTTGTTTGTCCTCATTTCTCTCATAGAGACTAGCCTAGTACGTTGCACATAGTAGGGTTACAGGCTTTCATTAAAATAAGAAGCAGCCGTGGCGCCTGAATGGCTCAGTGGGTTAAAGCTTCTGCCTTCAGCTCAGGTCATGATCTCAGGGTCCTGGGATCCAGCCCCGCATCGGGCTCTCTGCTCAGCGGCTTCCTTTTCTCTCCCACTCTGTCTGCCTCTCTGCCTACTTGTGATCTCTGACTGTCAAATAAATAAATAAAATCTTTAAAAAAAAAAAAAAGAAGAAGAAGAAGCAGCAGCAGCCAATGACCTTTCGGCCTCTTTCCTCAGGCAGAACCAGTAACTTAAAGTCCCCGCACTATGAATGTGGATTCTGTGTTTCTGGGAGGTTCACAGGGCAACTGTCGTCCTGATGGGAGAGTGCTGCCAGAGGTTTGTCTTCATGGCTTCACATTCCTTGACCTGGAAGAGTTCAGTGCCACTGGCATCATTAGGGCTTTCACAGTTCACCCTCCTCTCTGGGTTGTTCATTAAAATGTTAGATCAGGAGCCGGAGAAGGGACTGTACTATGAACCTTTCTCCAGGGACAGAAATGGCCATTTATCCTGTGCATCTGGCCTTGCCTGGGTTGGTGTGTGTTAGTACTTGTGTGTGCTGGGGAATGAGTGCGGGTGGGAGGGAGTATGGGGGGGGCGCCCCTTGGAACGGGTCTGGAGGCTGTCGTAGACTCCGGTCAGGACTCAGCTTTGCCCCAGTTCAGGCCAGACAAAAATCCAGCCTCGTTTGCCTTTAGGACTTTGGTTTGGTCCGTGTGACGGTTTGTTTTCGCAGCAGAAAGCCTGTGGCACCCAAACACAGCTTTTCTCTTCAGTGTTTTGGTGTCCGAATAGTTAGCATCTGACCTTTGGATTGGACTTTCCTGAGGTTTCCTGTTTGATTTTGCATTCATGTTTATATTTACATGCAGTTTGATGCTGGCATCCACCCACACCCCTTCCCCCCAGCTTCCCCCCCCGCCCCCGCTCCACAGTACCCCCATTCTGGGCATGTCTAACCCACCCCCTGGCTTGAGGCTCCATTTGGCTGAATTAAAATGCAACAGGTTCTTAAAGCACACCTTCCAGTCCCCTATGGCTTCCCCGGGAGTAACTAGAGACACTGTGCTGGGACTTGTAGGACTCTTTAGGTCCTCTAGGAAGGACCCTTGGCAAGCCACTGAACTGGAATGTCAGCATTGAGCAGCCATTTAAGATAGAGGTCACCTAGGAACTCTCATCTAAGTTGTGAAACTGATGTCCAGAAAGAACAAGAGACTTGTCCGAGCTCCTTCCTCTGGGTAATAGAAGAATTGACATTGCCACCCAAATATTCTAATCCCTGTTCCTATTCTGTTTCCTTCCTAAGTCCAAATGCCTGCTTTCCCTACGTAACTTCTCTGAACCTTAATTATTCTACCCTTAAAATGGGTCTAATAATCCTTCCTTGCTTTCCTCTCTAGGTTGTTAAAGCTTTGTTTGTTTGTTTTTTTAAGATTTTTATTTATGTATTTGACAGAGAGAGACACAGTGAGAGAGAGAACACGGGGTGGGGGGGAGGGAGAAGCAGGCGTCCTGCTGAACAGGGCGCCTAATGCTGGGCTCGATCCCAGGACCCTGGATCATGACCTGAGCTGAAGGCAGACGCTTAACGACTGAGCTACCCAGGCATCCTAAAGTTTTTTGTTTTTAATTGTGAAACACTGTACAAATGTGAAGGAATATTAAGACAAATAAACCATTCTGTCAACCACCTCTTTCCTGTTCTGGGCCCCTTTACAGTCCTCATCTTACTAGTAATAACAAGAACACAGGTGAAAATGGACCCAAGAAGCTTAAGTCAGTCACCTAGTGACTGCCTTAGTCACCACTATCACATAGTGGCTATGTCTGACTCTAAGTATATGCTTTATCCAGTTCTCCATGCCATCTCTGGGCCAGGCACCAAGGACGTAGAGATGCTGCTCTGGTTTGATGGCTGGTTGGGAGATGTGCCTGCCTTAAGGAGACGAGTAGGAATCCCAGGAGTCTGTCCTGAGTGCCTAGAGAGAAGTACAGAAGGAGGGGCACCTGGGTGCCTCAGCAGGTTAAGCCGCTGCCTTCGGCTCAGGTCATGAACTCGGAGTCCTGGGATCAAGCCCTGCATCAGGCTCTCTGCTCAGCAGGGAGCCTGCTTCCTCCTCTCTCTCTGCCTGCCTCTCTGCCTGCTTGTAATCTCTCTCAAAAAATAAATAAAATCTTAAAAAAAAAAAAAAAAGAAGTACAGGAGGATGCCATAAGAGGTCAGTGGGGTCGGGGGGGAGAGAACAGTGAGGATTGGTGCAATCATTGAGAGCTTCCTGGAAGAGGTGACTTCCAGATGGGTCTTGAGAAATGGAGGAACTCCTTCCTTCAGTGGAGAGGGTACGTGAGTGAATTTGGAGATGCGGGAAGAGAGCATATACAAGGACCAAGTAAACTATTTTGACCGATGCTAAGAATTCATGCAGTATTGTGTATCTCAAACTACTACTGAGCGTGTATCTCCTGCTAAGGTATTAGATAAAAGCAGTCTTCCACGAAGAGATCTTCGAAGGCTTGCGTCTCATATATTTATTTGAAGGTCAATGAAGTTTTAATTGCACAAAGGACATGATAATTTTTTTATTAAGTTTTAAATTTTAATTCCTAGATAGTTAACATGTAGTGGTATAAGGACATAATCATTTATAATTAAAACATATAAAAACATAACAGAAAAGGCAGAATTCACCTCTGATCATGCTTCACAATCCTTATACTCTCCCTGGAGGTATTTGCTGTGGAAATGTGTGTGTTTCCCAACATATGACCTCAAAGAAAATACATTATCGCAAGGGGGTGGTAATTAGGAGGAATGTTTACCTCGATTAGTATCATGTTCTATATCACATAGTTGACGTTTTATTGGAGTCAGATTTGTCTTGTCCTTTGTGACTTTGCTTTTTTTTTTTTAATCTTGTTTTAGAAAGAACTTTGTTGCTAATACTCTTGTGACTTCTATATTCTGCTCTATTGTGTCTTTATTTGTTTTACAAAAAATAATAAAAATTATGTAATCTTTGAGGTTGTTTGCAAGAAACATAAGCCCTCTCAAGCTGCTGATGTTGAAGGGAAACTTGTTTTAGGGAATTAGAGGGGCCTCAGGGGACTGAAGCGTGGTTAAGTAATAGTAGACCGCATCAGGGCCTCACTTGAGGCTGGGAAGTCATCAGAAACAAAGGGAACTGCTTCATCATTCTGGCTGCCCTGCCTCTGCTTCTTTCGGCGTATCTGCTCACTTGTCATCACACAGGTCCCAGAAGGTATCACATAGTCGTCTGGGGAAGAAGGTGGCTTCAGCCCCATATCCCCGTGACCTCACGTGTCTGAAGGTAACCACGCTGGCCTTGGGTCCCACTTCCTGGTTCCTGGTGGAGAGGTTGATGGCCTGGCTCGGCTTCTGGATTGGTTCTAGAAAATAGGGTTTCCACCCCTGGTTTCACGTGGCTACGGAGACCTGTGCTGTGGGAGGGAACACTTCCCAGAGAAGAGGGGCAGAGCTTGGAAAGTCCCCACCCCTCCTATGCACAATCTAGGATCCAGGGAGAGGCACAGTTCTCATCCTGTTTTCTGCCGACTTGGCTATCCAGGTGTTAGGTGGACCCCAGTTTCAAAAGCTCGGGTTTAGTGGAATTAAAAAGATGGAGAGCTAGGGGCCTCTGGGTGGCTCAGTTGGTTGGGCCACCAGCTCTTGATCTCAGGTTGGATCTTGATCTCAGTGTTGTGAGTTCAGGCCGTGAGTTGGGATCTGTGTTGGGCGTGGAGCCTATTTAAAAAAAAAAGATGGAGAACTAGAGGGTGTAGCATGACTTAGAAGGCCATGACTGCCAATTTGTCACTTGGGCTTTTTGCTGGACACGGGGGACCAGTGAACCCAATCATGTTGTCCAAGGAATGGATGAGGCCAGTTCTGCTAAGGGACACAGCAGCCAGCATAAGGCCTTTGGGACTGCTCGGTGCCAGGGCCTGTGGTATGCACTGGGTGGACACATTGCTTATTAAAAGAAATAGAGGCCTTGCTCCATTGCGCTTTCAAATCTTCTGGGGAAGACGGCTAGTAAACAGATTAACAAAGTAGGTAATTGCATGTTGTGATGAATGGCATGAAGGCTCATCCTCCTGGCCAAGGCCTTCCTTGGAGCTTGGTCCTGGGCCCTCATTTCTTTGCGTGCTAGCCCCTCCCCGGGCAATCTCATCCACACCCTCAGCTTCGGTCCTCTCTCATCTTTAAGCGACTCACTCACGCATTGGTATATCCAGCCCAGACCCTCATGTTCAACGGCTTGCTTGGCCATTTCACTTAGACATCTCAATGAGTCCAAAACCACACTTGTGACTTCCTACACAGGCTGGCCTTTCCAGGATCCCCTTCTCCAGGAGTGGAACCTCCCTCTGTACTGTCACACCAGCCAGAAACCTTGTACCTCCACATGCATCCTGCATCATCAAGGGTCACCAGTTCTGTAAATATCTCCGCAGCCTACTCACTTCTATACATCCCAACCCTGTCCAGCCCACCATCACCTCTCCCCTGGTGCTCCTAACTTGTTTCTCTGCTTTTATTCTAGCCCAGTTCTCCCTAATAGCACTGCATGTCCCTCCTTTGTGGCACACATCAGAGATATATTTTGTATTTATTTATATAATGATGTTATTAAAATCTGATTACTCACTAGATTTTGAGTTCCATGAGAATAGAATCTAATCTCACCACTGTACCCCTGGTATTTACCATAACACCATTGTGGGTGCTCAGAAAATATTGGTTGGATCATGAATAAATAAAAGAGGAAAACTAAAAAGGAGCATACTAGAGAATAGTGGTGTGAGGGTGTTCCAGATTGGGGGAACAGCTTAAGCAAAGGCCCTGAGGCAGTAAAGAACCTAAAGCATCTCTGACACCGAAAGGAGGCCAGAGGGACAGCAGCTTAGTGATGAGGTGTTGGAAGACCAAGATCGGATGAGTTTGGGAAAGCAGGCAGGGGCTTTCAAGCTTGTAGGCCCTGGCAGCAGGTTTGGATTTTATCTTTTTTGTAAGCAAGCAGCATGATCCAGTTTCTGTTCTAGAAAGGTCCTATCAGCTGCCTTGTGGAGATGAGATCAGAGGGAGCAGGAGAAAACCCAAGGATGCTGTCACAGCTGTTCATGGAAGAGAATGATGGAAGTGTGACTAGGGCCGTGATTGGTGGAGGAGAGAAGTGGACAGATTCTAGAAGTATTTTGTAAGTAGTAACTAACATCGAGACTTGTTGATGGAGTGCATGTAGGGGAGTGGTCAAGAAAGGCTCCCAGATTCCTAAGGAAGAATGCCATTGACCCTTTTCTAAGGAGAAATCCGGGGGAGAAACAGGTTTGGGGGAGAGTCAGGAATCCTGTTTGTACGACCTTATAGGTCTTTGAGATACCCCAGTGGAGAGGTCAGGAAGGCGTTCGGGTATGAGTTTATTTCGGGTATATGAGTCTGGAGATGAAGGGAGTGAGGGAAGGAGAGTTGTCAGAGTTGAGATAGCGGGTTTTGAACTTGTATCTGTGTAAGAATCACCTGCTGGCCTCCTCAGAGAGTCTAACTCAGTAGCTGTGTCTTTCTGAGGTCTCTTATTGCAAGCGATAGAAACCAACCTGAGCTGCTTCACACAAAAAAGCAGTTCACGGAAAGGAAATATTCAGTAGGTCACACAGTTTCTGGGAAGCTGGAGAGCTGGGGTGAGGTGGCAGCCAGGCTCTGAGCCAAAATCACTCCGCTGAGCCAGTTTGGCGAGGACACCGCTAAATGCCACAGCTCGTTGCTGCCACTGTCCTTGGAGACAGGGCTCCTTCGTGGCTCTTGCCGACGGCAGGAGAACAGATCTTACCTCTCTGCTCCCGACTCGGAGTCTGCAGTGAGTGCCTGCTCCGCCGAGTCCCGCTCGCTCCTGGACCCTAGCTGCAAGGGAGTCCGGAACAGCAAGAATTTGGACTTCACAGCTTTTGCCAGAGGCAAGCTCTGCCAGGACTTGCACTGCAAGTAGTTTCATAGATGAAAGGAGACTCATAAGCTGGCCGGTGAAAAGTGGCAAGTGTCCCTGGCCGGTTTGCTGGCGGGCAGGAGGGTGTCTGAGAATCTGCATTTTGATCAGCGTCCCAGGAGATGCTCTTTCAGACGGTCCATGGACCACGTGGGCTTACATCGCATTAGCTGGTGTTTAAAGCTGAGGGAATGGATGAGGTCCCCCAGGGAGAGGAAGGAAGAGGGCCCTGGGTCCAAGCTCTGGGGAGCTCCAGGGCCAAGAAGTTGGGAAGGAAAAGAGTAGCTAATGAAGGAGATTGAGAAGGAGCTGCCAGTGGGGAAGGAGGAAACTCAAGAGGGTACAGAGCCCCAGAAAACTGGAGAGGAGTGTTCCAAGGAAGGAGCCATGCTCAGCTCAGTCAGATGCTGCCTAGATGTCCAGAGGCAAAATAAGAAAATGGCAGACACAACGCCTTTCTATGGCAACATAGAAATCGATGAACAGGTTAGGAGCCGGGCCAGTGCTGGCTTCCCCTCTGTACTGGCCTGGACCGATTCAGGGAATGGGCTGATGAGAAGTTCTCCTGAGATGGGGAGCTGAGATGGGATGATGGCTGGGGACCCGCGCCAAGAGGGTTTTCCAGGATGGGCTTAGAACGTGGCCCCGCCTCAACCATCCTCTTCCCGTACCTACCTCTGGACAAGGGCAGAGGGTCTTCCTGGAGTGTCTGCCTCAGGCTCAGTCTTGTAGAGTCTCCCCCTCTCTCTAAATTTCAGTCTTCAGTATTCACTTCCTTGCCTCATGTTCAGCTGTTTTGGGACACTGAGGTGACACAAGCAGGTCTGAGGACAGACACTGGAACTGCAGGGTGTGGCAGAAGGAAAGTGCTTTCCCTGAAGGCCGTTTGGTAGTCTAGTCCTTAGACAGATGTTGTTGCTAGAAGATCTTTTTCTTTTTCTTTTTTTTCAAGATTTGTATTTATTTGAGAGAGAGAGGGAGTGAGCAGGGGGAGGACAGAGGGAAAGGGAATCTCAAGCAGACTCCCCACTGAGCATGGAACCCAATGCGAGGCTTGATCTCATGACCCTGAGATCATGCCCTGAGCTGAAACCAAGAGCCAGATGCTCAACCAACTGAATCACCTAGGCACACTGCTAGAAGATTCTTTCAGTGGGCCTAGTGCTTGGGTCCAGAGCACATGAGACATTGAGGTCTGGGGAAGAATAGTGACTTCCCCAGGCTCTGGGGCAGAGCCCTGGGAACCCTCTGTCCTGGGAACATTGTAGGGACTGGGCCTCACTGGGGTCAGAGTGGGCCTCACTGTGGAGCGTACTGGAGGCTGACCTGGGAACAGCTGCTAAAGGTTCTCCAACTCAGATGGCTTTGACCTTGACTGAGCTTTTAAGAACTTCAGTTGCCATGGGCTCTACCCGGACCCACTTTATGAGAATCTCCCAGGGGTGAAGCCTGGTCAGGTGAGGAGTTCAGAAGTTCCCCAGGCGACTGATGAGCAGTGGGGGTGAAGATGATTGTGGTAAGCCCTGGCATGCCCCTGTAAGGTTGGGAAGGTAGGTTCTGATGGCACGGAGACCATAGGACAAGGCCCTGTCTGGAAAGGAGAAGGACTTAGGCCCATGGAAAGCTGATCGACAACCCACAGCATAGAGCAACCCATGAGGCTGAGCTCTATGCAGAGAGTCCGGGGACTGACGTCAGACAAACCTGGGTTTGAATTCCCTTTGGCTGTGTGACCTCAGGCAGATCGACAACCCACAGCATACAGGGATGAGGCTGAGCTCTATGCAGAGAGTCCGGGGACTGACGTCAGACAAACCTGGGTTTGAATTCCCTTTGGCTGTGTGACCTCAGGCAGACCTCAAACTGAATCTCAGTTTCCCCATCTGTAAATCACAGCCAGTGATAACACTCACGGGGTTGTTCAAGGGGATCACAGATAAAGCACTAGCATATCCTTCGCACATGACAGATGCTTAACTTTTTTAAAAAAATATTTTATTTATTTATTTGACACAGAGAGAGAGATCACAAGTAGGCAGAGAGAGAGGGGGAAGCAGTCTCCCCACTGAGCAGAGAGCCTGATGTGGAGCTCGATCCTAGGACCCTGAGATCATGACCTGAGCTAAAGGTAGAGGCTTAACTCACAGAGCCACCCAGGTGCCCTGATACTTAACTTTTTTAGAAGTCCCTTTTACTAAAAGCACAATTCCCCCCTGGGCATAGGATACCTAAAGAGATCAGGAGCCACACAGGGAAAATGAGATCATTGCAACAGGGTTTATGAGTGAGCGCTACAATGGTCTGGGACGTCCTAGCACCAGAGCCAAAAGAGGACTCTTGTGTCCCCTCCAGGTGTCCAGGAGTGAAGAGCCCAGCCCAGCCCTGGACAAGGCAGCTTCTTCCCTCAGCTCTGCTCTTTGTTGCCTCCTCAACCATTCTTCTTCAGCAAACATTTACTGAGACTGACTGCACGTCCCCTCCCCTGGGTTGCTTTTAGGAGGATTTCTTAAAATTGGGATAAAATTCACCATTTTAACCATTCTAAAGCATGCTGGTCAGTGGTCCTTATTCACGGTGCTGTACAAACACCACCTCTTACTCCAGAACATCTCCTCATCCCCCAAACAAATACCGTGTTCCTTAGAGTCACTCCCTGCTGCCCCTCCCTGAGCCCCTGGCCACTCTCTGTCCCTCTGGATTGGCCTGTTCTGAATATTTCATATCCATGGAATCCTCCAATATGTAGCCTTTTGGGTCTGGCTTCTTCTCGTTAGTGTCATGTTCACATGGTTCTCCCATGTCATCTGGGTTGCTTTAAAAGCAGTAAAAATAGGAACGGCAAACACAGCAGGCAGTGCTGTGCGCACTTCCTGAATCCAATCCCTGTAATCCCCATAAGGAGGCGAAGGCACAGAGAGATGAGTAGCTCAGTAAACAGGATCACCAGAAAACGTCCAGGATGCCCATGTGATATCTGGGATATACTTATCCTAAAAAATTATTTCATTGATGATCTGAAATTCTAATGTAACTGCATGTCCTGTGTTTGCAAAATCTGGCAGCTCTACTAGCCTAAGTGGCAAAGCCAGGGTTTGGACTTGGCAGTTCGAAGCCCTTGGGAGGGCCTGACCTTTCACCCCATGGGTCATGCCTGACATGATTTAGCAGGTCTCAAGTGAGGCTCTGGTACGCTAGCTTTTTGAAGTGCTCCAGGTGATTCCCCTGGCAGCCTGGGAGTTTGGAGCTGAGTTCGCTGGGCTGGAGAGCTAGGCTGCCACCCTCCCTGTGTGCAGGGCGCTTCGTTATAGGCTGAAAGACCTGACTGCATTCAGTCCTATGAGGTAGATGCTGTTATTATCCCATTTGACGGATGGAGAAATGGAGGAACTGAGAAACTAAGTCAACCTGCTCCAGGTCACATCATTGACCGTGATTTACAGATGGGGAAACTGAGATTTGGAAAGGTGAAGTCATCTGTCTGAGGTCACACAGCCAAAGGGAATTCAAGACTATTGGAAAGAGAATTTAGACCTCAGAACAGGGCCGTGATCGTATAGTGGTTAGTACTCTGCGTTGTGGACCTCAGAACAGTGTGATGTGAAAGCTGGAGTCCTGACCTCCTGCTGCTTTTTCTTTGTTCCCATAGGGCCTTTCATCCATTCATTCACAAACGTTTGCGGCTACTCACGTGGCCCTGTGCTGGGGGCTGTGAATGCAAAGCCAAATGAGCCAGTCTTCAGCCCCAGAGGGAAGTCAGACTTGTGGTACAGAAGGGCCATGAATGCCCGGATAAAAGACAGAAAGGCAGGAGGGATGGGTTCTGGAGGGGTAAGTTCTGTTGAGGCAGGGAGGAAGTAACCTAAGCAGCGTCTGGGAAGACTAAGCGTCTAGGGCGGAACGGGGGAGGGCCTGTCCAGGCAGCCGGGAGAGCGTGAGCAAAGGCTTGGTGGCTGGCAACAGCCTAGCGTGTTGAGGAAATTGCAGAGCTGGGTAGGACTGACATTTATGGGATCCGTGATGGATATCCCGTTGGGTGCAGGGAAGGGACTCATCCAGGCCAATAAGGGAGCCAGAGAATGGGAGGCGGGGGGCTCTTGGCTCCTCTATTCAGGGAGGGCAGGCAGGCCAGGCTGTCTGCAGAGCTGGGTGGAATTCAGGGCTTGGGGCCAGGATTCAGCTGGGAATCCAAGGCGATCGGTCCGGCAGAGTTCTCGCTCTCTTAGCTCATCACTGCCTAGCAGTCTCCCGAGAAAAATCCCAGCCAGGAAACTTGGGGTTTACAGAGGGCTCAGCTTACGTGGAGGGTGCGGCTCCCTTCCTGCAACCCCTCTTCCTCCCCGCTTCCCACCACCCTGCAAGGGGCAGCTGGTGAGGCCTAGCAGCTTCCCTGGCCGGGGAGACAGATGCAGGGGCCCAACCGAGGGGGCCCCCGGCCAGTCACGGGCTCCAGCCGCGCAGGAAGGAAAACAGCGAGAGGCTGAGGGACCCTGAAATAATAAATGTCAGAGCTGGCAGGAGCCTTCCGCATCCCGCCCAGCCCCTTCGTTCCAGACTCCAGATGGGAGCCGAGGAGTCAGTCTGGGAGGGAAGGAGACTGCTCAGGTCACAGCAGGGGTGGGGGTAGAGCTGGGCCCCTGGTCCTGGCTCCCAGGCTCTGCGGTTTAGCTAGGACAGAGGCTGCAGGCAGGCAAGGAGAGAGGAACTGGAAAGAGCCCTGCCCTGCTCCCTGGCACCTCCTTCTGACTCCCCCAGCCTGGACTCCTGGATTCTGGGGGGTGGGGGCTTTGCCCACCTAGATGAAAACCAGTTGGAGATGTGTTCTCGCTGGTGCCCGAGGTTTGAGCAGCCTTGCGGGATATGATTAACAGGACTCGGGGTCCCAGAGCATCCCCTAGAAGGGTAATTAGCACTCATGTCCCTCAACTCTAAGGTGTACAGGTGAGGAAACTGAGGCACAGAAGGGCAGCACGTGCTCAGGGAGACCCAGAGGGGCTAGTGGCTGAGGCAGGCCTAAAATTCAGTCCCTTTCCCCTCCTTCAGAATGTTACTGCATTACCTCTGAAGCTGCCTGACATCCACCATTAGAAAAAATACGGTCTCATTTAATGTTCACAGTCGTGCTGACAGAGCTAACAGGCTCGGCCAGGTGGGATCTCGCTCATGGTTTGCTATAGCATGATAATATGCGAGAAGGCTCTGGAAACTACGGGCTCTACCCTTCCTGGAGCTGCCTGTGGCACCTGAGCCAGTTGCCTCATCTATCCCAGCCTCAGTTTCCTCATCTGTAAAATGGGAAGGATAATAACTACCTCGCAGGGCCGCCGGGAAGAACAAATGAGGGAAGCATCAAGTATCTGGCCCAAAGTGTTCCCTCAGTGGGAAGGGGGGATGGATGGTTGGATTCACGTTAGTAAGTAGACTCATTCTGGGACTTTGGAGTCTGAGTCCTTCCTGTCGTGTGTGATCGGCTTTGGGTCGGGCCAGGCTGTGTTCCCCTTCACCCTGTCAAGCCTGGTGGATGCGTCTGCGCCCCTTTTTCCCTCTTGGACATGGGTCTGCAGGCAAGCCCTGGGGCTGATCTTTCTACCATCGGAATTTACCACGTCACTCCTCTCTTGTCCAGAGCCCTGCGGGTGCTCCCCGTCAGCTGTGGGGTAAAACCCAAGGGTTTGGTTAAAAGAGCCTGACACCCTGGGTCTAAGTCTAAGTTCCACCACCTACCAGTTGTATGAGCCTGGGCAAATGCCAAAACTTCCCTGGGCCTCAGTTTCCTCATCTGTAAAACCTTCTGGGGTCACTGACAGGATTCCATGACATGGGACAAAGCATGTCACCTGGGGTAGAGTGCAACTCTTGACCCTGGGAGTGTGAGTTTGAGCCCCACGTTGGGGGTAGAGATGACTTAATGAATAAAAGTTAAAAAAAAAAAAAAAGTATGTCACATGCTTGCTGCACAGCCTGGCATACAGTAGTGCTAGAAGCATCTGCTCAGCTCTCACTGTGACCCTGGTCTCCCAGGGGGTCATTCTGGCCCCTCTCGGTCCTGAGACCTCACTGTTTGCTGCCCCGCCCCCTGGTGACGTGCTGCTGCAGGAAGATCCTGGCTGGTCCCCAGATGTGGGAAGCGTTCCTACCCAGGGACTCTGCCAGGCACCTCTCTCCTCTCTTAAAGTCGTCTTCCACTGTCTCACTTTGCTCCACTAATGTCTCCTTGTTTTTCAGGGCCCTGAAGAAGCATCAGTTCATCTCAGCGTGGGGTGGGTACCTCTTTGTCTGTGTCCCCACACAGGCTTCTCTCCTGCTCTGTGCTCCCCAAGGGTCTCCGTAGCTATCCGAGACCGTGTCCTATCTCCCACACTGGGCACCGTGAGGGCAGGGCCCAAGCAGACATCCCTCTCTCCCCAGCATCCATGCAGGGGCTTAGGGACAGCTCGATGCTCAGTATGTGTGAATGAGCTCCTACTCTGTGCCGGTGACTGGCTAGAGACCTTACCCCAGCTCCTCCCTCTGTCTCACGGGGTGGAAAGGGGCAGGTTTGCAAATCTGAGCTTCCCCAGCACACACACCCCTGAGGGTGTGGAGTTGAGCTCGGATTGCCCTGGAGCTGGGTTGCTGGAAATACTTCTCAGTCCCGCCCTTTCCCTTCCTTGCTGGCCACCCACGAAGGGCCCAGTGGGGTTCCCTGCCTGGCTCTGGATCTGGTGGTTAGACAGGTGGACGAGAAAAAGCAAACTTTAGAGTCTCATATGAGCAGGACAGCTCACGTTTGCATGGGCTGCAAACTTCCCCAGTCTAATAGGATTTAATTCTCAATGCGGGGTGACTGGAGCATCGGTGACTGTCATTCCCATTTTGCAAGTAGAGAGCCAATGGCTGAGAGACCCTTGCTCAGGGTCTCCGAGCTAGTGAGAAATTGGGTCTAGAATAGACCTGCCTCCACATCCTGTGCTCTTTCCACCATGTGCCCTTTTATAATCAGGCCGCAGAGCATGGAACCTGCCTCTAGCCAGCAGGTCAGCCTTTACCCCTTCCTGCCTGATCCCTTGCCCTCCATTGGCCCTGCGCCCTAGGCCCCTGTTTCCCTCGGGCCAGCTTCTCCAAACCCACTCTTCCGTCCCGTTCCCCTTGTGGAAAGCCGTGTCCAGACAGCTATCCACTGAAAAGAATCAGTTCGAACGTACTAAGGTGTCAAGGGCTCGTTGCAGTAACTTAGTGCAGTGGTTCTCTACTTTTCTGAATATATGAATCCCTGGACGGGGCGCCTGGGTGGCTCAGTCAGTTGAATGTCCAACTCTTGATCTCAACTCGGGTCTTGACCTCAGGGTTGTGAGTTCGGGCTCCGTACTGGGCTCCACACCAAAAATGAAGGAAGGGAGGGAGAGGGGGAGGGGGAAAGAAGGAAGGGCCCCTGGTCGTCTTGTATGAACTCTGTACTGTAGAAATTCTCAAACATACCCAGAAGTAGACTAACCCAACTATTATTATTTCCTCAATCTTATTTTTCATCGACGAGCCCTCACTTTTTTCTGAGTTTGTAGAGATTCTGGAATGGTCACGGGGACAGAACAAAATGATGCACAACCCCCATTTGCACGTGACCCAGTCCTGCCCTGACCACACCTCCACCCGCTTCCCTGACTCTCATCTTATTTTGAAGCACATGCCAAAGTTTTGCTTAAATTCCAAAAAATGTTCTAAAAAGCAAAGGAAGGTCCGTGCATCCCCTTTTGTCGGTGTGTGTTTTACACCTCTTAAATGATTTCTCCTCCGTTGTTTTTGGTTTCGTTTTTTTGCAATCCCCTTGTTAAGGAGATCGGTGGCTTTTTCTGTAGGTTCACACGGTCTGTGCTCACTGTTGCATTCCCCAGGAGTGGCTGCACGAGTTTCTCCGTCTGCATTTCCCGTACGTTAGTAGTTGGATGTAGAAATGAGAAGCCCTGGGGATTTTGTGTGGGGGGTTGTTTTTTTGGTTTTGTATTTTATTGTATTTGCATTTTATATATCACTTCATTAAAATTTTTTTAAAAATCACTCTTTTTAGTTATTTATCTATTTATTTATTTATTTGACAGAGAGAGAGAGAGAGAGACAATGAGAGGGAACACAAGGCTGGGGAGAGAAAGAGGGAGAAGCAGGCTTCCCGCCGAGCAGGGAGCCCGATGTGGGACTCGATCCCAGGACTCTGGGATCATCACCTGAGCCGAAGGCAGAGGCTTTAACCCACTGAGCCCCCAGGCGCCCCTCATTAAATGGTTTTTTTTTTAAGATATTTATTTATTATTGGACAGACAGAGATCACAAGTAGGCAGAGAGACAGGCAAAGAGAGAGGAGGAAGCAGGCTCCCTGTGGAGGAGAGAGCCCAATGTGGGGCTCGATCCCAGGACCTTGGGATCGTGACTGAGCTGAAGGCAGAGGCTTTAACCCACTGAGCCACCCAGGCACTCCTCATTAAATGGTTTTTTTTTTCTTTTTTAAGATATTTATTTATTTATTGGACAGACAGAGATCACAGAGAGGCAGAGAGGCAGGCAGAGAGAGAGAGAGAGAGGAGGAAGCAGGCTCCCTGCTGAGCAGGAAGTCCAATGCGGGGCTCGATCCGAAGACCCTGGGATCATGATCTGAGCTGAAGGCAGGACTTTAACCCACTGAGCCACCCAGGCACCCCTCATTAAATGTTTTAAGTGTAACTTGGCTTGCTCTTTAGAATGCAGTATTTTAACTTTCACATTTAATATGTAGTAGATATAATTTAATCTTCTTTGTGGATATGAAAGCTCAAAGGAGCTGGGATTCTGCCCCCTCACAGAGGGACCTCTTTTTAATGTCAGTTTGATTGACCTTCCCATGAAGTCATACTTTTAGCATTGCTTGAGAAATTTGGAAAAGGACAAAAAGTTACCATGAATTCAAGAATGCTTATTTATTTATTTGAGAAAGAGAGAGAGAAAGAATGAGAGAGAAAGCATGAGCAGGGAGAGGAAGAAGCAGGCTCCCCGAAGAGGAGGGGGCCTGACATGGGGCTCAGTCCCAGGACCCCAGGATCATGACCTGAGCCGAAGGCAAACACTTAATTGACCAAGCCATCCAGACGCCCCCCCTCCACCCATGAATTCAATAATGCTTTTAAAGACTTTTGTGTCTTATTGATCATAACAACTATGTACAAGATTTGGAATGTGGTCATGCTAACCTGGGAGACTTTTTAAAATTGGTCTCTGGTGCTTCCTGTAGGTGCAGCTTGGTGGGGCCCAGGTAGGAACTGTGTGGACGTCCAGGGTCTGGGGTCCACAGACTAGAAATGAACTAGAAATGGCATCTCCCAGTTTGGGTCCGTGCATCTCTGCTACTTTGTGGCTGCGTGAATTCAGGCAACTCCCTTCACCTCTCTGAGCCTCACTGACTCTTTAGCCAGATGGGAACAAAAGCAGCAACTGCCCTGTTGGGATGCTGTCCGTCTTACAGGATGGATGTGAAGCTGCTTTAGGAACTGTAAAGTCCTGTAAAAGTGTTGGTTTATATTCTTTTCTCAGTTTGTATTTCCTATGAGACTTGGGGCAGGAAGCTCATCCGACCCTTTGCTCTACAGTCTGTAGGATGAGGAGGTAATGTTAGATTATCACTACTATTCTGTGATTTAGTCCTTTGGGAGACAACATCATGGTCCAGAGCAAAGATGGAAAATGGTTTTCATCTCCTGTGCCAACTCTGATTTAATTGGTTAGAAGCTACCTGAAGAGTAGTCCTAGCAGAATGAACCAAATCCAGGGTCAGTGGGAAAAATCCTGAGATGGATTAAGGAGGCCACAAAAGTGATGCCTCTGTGCCGTATTTGGTAGTCCCAAGGAGTGAATGTCTAATGGTGAAATTTAATGAGCAGCTCCCAAGGCCTTAGCTTTTGCTGCTCTGCTCCCTCCGCTGAGTCGCCATGGTTACCACAGCTGGCACTGGGAAATCACAGGAATGAAGAATGGGTCCTATTGATGAATCTTAACCCAAGAGGGGGGCATGCAAAAGCCCCTTCCAAGCCGGCCAGCTAGGCATGGCCCTAGTGCTGCCATCTATATAGCCTTTGCCTGCAGAGAACACAAATCAGAGCCAGAGCACAGTGTATGTGTGTGGGGGGAGGTCTGAAGGGGGAGCACGCCGGGGGAGGGAGGGGCATAAAGGGCAGTGCCACCAGCGGGAATTCAGGCTTTGTCTAGGGCCAGACAGGCAAGGCTGCCCAAAGGTCTCCAGCTAGTTTTCCAAGTTTAGGCACGTCTCCCCCGCCTCTGCCCGATGCCTGCCCAGGCTCTCGTGTGGAGCCATTGACTCTAAGCTTTGAGAGAACTCTGAATGGCCATCACTACTAAATCCAATTCCAGTTTGAATCTACTACCTGAAGTCCTTGAATACTTCCAAGTGCTGGGGAGCTCACTCTCTCGAAGGGTCGCTTACTCTTCCTTAGGAACGTCTTCTGAGCTGAAATTTGTTTCTGTCTCCTTAAATTCTACCTCTCAGGCCTGGAAATCCTCCTCTGGTCCAATTTGTACACTCTACGTTCTCTTCAGTAGGCTAGCCTGTGGAGTATTTGTCGTTGGGCACCGCGGTCAACCCTGTTGTTCTGGCACAGGTCTCTACCTGCCCTGTCCCTGTTTGAAGGATGGGGAGGGGATGGTAGAGGCGTTTGAGTTGGGGTTCAGATTCAGAGGCAGAGCCAGTCCCCAGATCAAAGAAGCCATGTCCCTGAATGTCTGGGGGGCAGCTTGGTGGGAGGGACAGACCATCAGCCCTGGATGTGGCCAGACCTGGGTTTCAAGGACAGCTCTGCCACTCTTTGGCATTTCTGTGACCTGACCGTCCCTGGACACGCTCCTTCCCCCAGCAGCTTCATCTATAAAATGCCAGTGGTGATGTTGGAAGGGTGACAAGAAACGTGCCTGGCACAGCCCAGGCATTCTCATGTACCATCTTGTCTGCCCTGTGGCGGAGTTTCTGTGTGACTGCCCAGTGGCCCCTCGGGGACCTGCCATTCACGGGTCGTGCTGAGCTGGATCATTGCAGGGTGGGGAGAGGATCTTTAATCAGCTCCAGGAAGGTTGAGAAATTCCTAACCCAATTCAGCTTAATTTTGGAATAGGTAACATCACCAGCTCTCAAATAATAAGCGCTTTAAGCACTAAGCACTTTACCTGGGTGAAGTCATTCCGTCTCCCCAACAACCGTTTGTAGTGGAAACTCTTGTCATCCTCATTTCAGGAATGGGAACCTTGAGGCACAGAGAAGTCACACAGCGAGTGCCTAAATGGAGCTGAATTCGAAACCAGGTAGTTTGGGGCCAGTCCCATACGTTCGGCTGTGATGATTTATTGCGTCTCAAGGGTAGAATTAGGGAGCGATTTCCAAACTTTAGCATGCGTCAGAGTCACCTGGAGGACTTGTAGACCAAATTGCTGGGCCCCGCCCCTGGATTTCCTGATTCAGCTGAAGCCCTGCATTTCTGACAAGGTCCCAGGTGACGCTGTCGCTGCTGGTTCAGAGACCCCACTTGGAGGATTAGGTAGACCCACCTGCATCCAGAGATTGATTTGTTTTTTTTTTTTTTTTTTTTTCTAACCTGTCCAGCCTCAGACCTGGGGAATGAGGACTGATCTCCTGCAGAGGCAGGAAGCAAACCACAGTCAGATTCATACTCATGTTTTCCAGATGCCCCAAGCCTTGGCAGGTGCTGCCAGGTCTGCGATCTCTCGTAAGCTTCACCAGGAACTCTGTAGGTTAAGTGAAGAATGGATTTTCCCCCTGCATTGTAGTGTTTTTCTCCTGTTTTAAGCAAGAGGAGATTTGGAAAACTGCTGTGTCAGTGTTCCCCAGGGAGGTCGTTTCGAGTAGACTAGGGCTAGAATCTCAGCTTGTGACTCCTCTCTCGTCCTACAGTCCATCACAGGAGTTCTGGAAACTGTGGGGCCTTTCCCCAGATACCTTTCCATCCCCACACTATGACCAGGATTTTCTCCTTAAAACTATATTTCTTTAGCTTAAGTCTTTGCTGCGTTGTATCATAGGGTGTGGATAGATGTTATCAGTCATTTATACCCCAGTATAAACGGTGTTCAGATTTTTTTTCTTGAGAAAAGGGTGATGAGAGAGGGGGGTACCTTGGTGGCTCAGTCATTAAGCATCTGCCTTTGGTTTGGATCATAATCCCAGGGTCCTGGGATCAAGCCCCGCATTGGGAGCCTGCTTCCCCTCTCCCACTCCCACTCCCCCTCTCTCGCTGTGCCTCTGTCAAATAAATAAATAAAATCTTTAAAAAAAAAAAAAAGGAGATGAGGGTGATTAGAATTCTCCCCTTTTGTGCCCACGTTGAGCACTTCCATGTTTGTATGTCTGGGAGCCTCTTGAAGGAAGGGGCCATGCATGGCTAAAACAGGGCACCAGCAGATCCTTGCTGGAATGAATGAATGAATGAATGAATGCATGAATGAACATATGGACCATGTTCCTCTCCTTTCCCCTTCTTCCCCGAGCCCTCCCTCCTCTAGCGATCCTACCATTATACGGAGCGCTCCCCACACCACCTCACAGTGCATTCTTAGTCCCTTTCCTGCCTGTCCCGTCCCCATAGTCAAGCATCACAGCTTACAGCTTTCCCTGTTCCTTTTAAGCAGATGCGATTCTGCTTCCCCTGGGCTCCCGGGTGTCTTGTCCACCTTCCATTACTAGCTCTGATCACATTGAAGGGATCTATTTGCTCGGCTCTTTCTCCCCTTAGATACTGATTTCCCTGGAGAGATGAGACTGTGGCTTTTACACAGGGTGCAAATGCAGAGCAGGCACTGGGTAACTAAGATGAATGAATGAATGAATGAATGAATGACTGTGTGAACTTTGGTACGAGCACGAATAGTATCTTACCAGGAAGCCATTTCCTGATGTATGTCTGACAAGGGCATCGAGTGATAGTTTGTTGGTCTTTTATTTTTCCTCAAAGATTTTGTTTATTTATCTATTTGACAGCGAGAGATACAGTGAGAGAGGCAACACAGCAGAGGGAGTGGGAGAGGGAGAAGCAGGCTCCCTGGATGTGGGGCTCGATCCCAGGACCCTGAGATCATGACCCGAGCTGAAGACAGACGCCTAATGGCTTGAGCCACCCAGGTGCCCCAGTTTGTTGGTCTTTAGGTGACTTGCCTGCCTGGACCAGCTAGAGCTCCTAGCTTCAGTCCCAAGAGTATGCCTAGCATAACGTGGCTCATAGAAGACAGACATGTATTTCTCTTCCGTATGAAAGAAGTCTGCAGGTGAGTGGTCCAGGGCTGACGGGGTGGCTCCCTAGTTACTGGGGACAAGGCCACTACTTTGTCTTCCACCATCTGTAGCACATGACTTCTGCCTTACGGTTCAAGATGGCTGCCCGAGCTCTAGCCATCACACATGCATTCTCACCAGAACGGTATGACAGAGGGTTACCCCTCCCTTTCTTCCTTTTCTTTCTTCCTTCCTTTCTTTCTTTTTTTATTTTTTTTTAAAGAGAGAGAGTTCTGGTGGAATGGAGGGACAAAGGGAGAGGGAGAGAGAGAATCTCAAGCAGGCTCCATGGTCAGCATTAAACCTGACATGGGACTTGTTCTCAAGACCCTGAGATCACGACCTGAGCAGAAATCAAGAGTTGGATACTTAAAAGACTAAGCCACCCAGACACTCCTCCCCTTTTTTCAGGAAACAAAACAAAACAAAACCAAAAAAAAACAAACTTTATTTTTTAGAACACTTTTAGGGACACCTCTGTGGCTCAGTTGGTTGAGTGTCTGCCTTCAGCTCAGGTCACGATCGTGGGGTCCTGGGTTCGAGTCCCACTCAGGCTCCCTGCTCAGCAGGAATCCTGCTTCTCCCTCTGCCTGCTTCTTCCTCTGCTTGTGCTCTCTCTCTGACAAATAAATAAATAAAATCTTAAAAAAAAAAAAAAGGAAAGGAAGTACAGAGTTCTCATATATCTCCTACTCCACAGACAACCTCCCCTCCTGTTACTGGCCCACACCAGAGTGGTACCTTTGTTAGAATCCATGAACCGACACAGACACATCATTGTCACCCTAGATCCGTAGTTAAGTTAGGTTCACTCTTGGTGGTATATGTTCTTTGAGTTTTGACCAGTGCCTAGTGTCCACTCTCAACATCGGGCAGGATAGTATGATGGCTCTATAAACCGTTCGTGCGCCACCTGTTTATCCCGCCCTCTGCTGGTGACCCCTGATCTTTTCATCGTGTCCATTCTTTAGCCTCTTCCAGAATGTCACATAATTGGAATCAGACACTATGCTGCCTTTTCAGCTGGGTTTCTTTCACACAGTAATATCCACATTTTGTGAAAGATTTTATTTTTAAGTAACCTCTGCACCCAAAGTGGGGCTCAGACCCACAACCCCAAGATCGGGAGTCACATGCTCTACTGACTGAGCCAGCCCGGTGCCCTCCCTCCTCAAAATACACACTTAAGTTTCCTTCACGTATTTTGTGACTTGATAGCTCACTTATTTTTAGTGCTTAGTAATATTCCCTTGTCTTCCAAGTTTTAGCAGTTAGGAATAAAGCTGCTATAAACATCCATGGACGTGTTTTTACGTGGGAACACGTTGTCAGTTCACTTGGGTAAATACCGAGGAGTGCAGTTGCTGGATCAGATGGTAAGAGTATGTGTAGTTTTGTAACAAGCTGCCAAGCTTTCTAGCGAAGCACCCGTACCGTTTTCCTTTCCCACTAGCAGTGTCTGAGAGTGCTGGTTACTCCACAGCCTCATCAGCATTTGGTGTTGTCAGTGTTTTGGATTTTGGCCATTTTAAGAGGTGGGTAGTCCCTTCCTTTTAAGAATACTTCTGGAAGCTAACAAGTAAAATATCCATTATATGACATAGGTCAGCACGTAGTCCTAGACTACATTCCGCTGCAAGGTAAGCTGGGAAGTGTAGCCTGTATTGGGGTGACCGAGTTGCCATCTGAAAAGTCAGCATTCTTCTTTTTTTTTTTTTTTTAAGATTTTATTTATTTGACAGAGAGATCACAAGTAGGCAGAGGCAGGCAGAGAGAGAGGGGGAAGCAGGCTCCCCACTGAGCATCCCAGGGGCTCGATCCCAGGACCCTGAGATCATGACCTGAGCCGAAGACAGAAGCTTAACCCACTGAGCCACCCTGGTGCCCCAAAAGTCAGCATTCTTAACTGCTAAGGAAGAAGAAAGAATGGACACCGAGAGCCAACCAGCAGATTGTGCCGTGCTGCAGGGAAAAGAGATGCTCTCAGAGCAGCTTAAGCATGAAGGGGAATTTGTTGGGTGCATTCAAGGATATTTCATGAAGACCCAAGGACAGGAAGTGTGGAGAAGCCTCTCGGGGTGCAGGATCTGGAGATTTGCCAGAAACCAGAGCAGCCTTCTCTGGTTTTCTGGGGGCAGAATACATCTGCTTTGTTCTTTTGTCTTTGCGCATGGTGGGAAAGATGTCCCAGCTTGAGTATTTCAGATCAATTAGCCAACTTCCCAGAGCCCGATTCCAAGTTCCTTGGAGAGAGAAGCTGTTTGGGCCGGCCTGGATCAGGTATCACCCTGGTCCCGTTTACTCTGGCTAGAACAGACAAACAAGGTAATAAAGGACCCCCTTCGAGAGGGGAGGAGGGCAGTTTTCCGAGAACAGGTATCGTGAGGTGGGGAGGCTCCCCCAAAAGTATCTACAGCAGGGACACAGACTCGGCAGATCCATGTCCCGGGACTTTGCAAAATGTTCCTTTAGGTAAACAACTAGTGGGTATTTTCTGTGTGCTCGGCACATGGATCTGCCTTTTAGGGAGCTTTCTCCTTTTTAAAAGATTTTATTTTTATGTATTTATTTGAGAGAGAGCGTTCATGAGGGCGGGGGAGTGACAGAGGGAGAAAGAGAAGCAGACTCCTTGCTGAATGTGGAGCCCAACGCAGGGCTCGATCCCAGGACCCTGAGATCATGCATAACCTGAGCCGAAATCAAGAGTCAGAGGCTTCACCGACCCAGCCACGCAGGCGCCCCCTTTGCAGGAGTTTTTAAGTCTCTTTGGAATTCATTTGTATCTGTGGTCTGCACTGTTGGAGAAGGTCAGAGCTCCTTAAGTTAATCATGTCTTCGCTTTCCCTGTCAAGTCTCAAGGTGGGGATCAAGGGCTTCGGGGAATGCGTGTGTCCCCCGCTGGATCTTTGGGAACTATCGTGATGTCCTAGTTCTCTCCTCATGTCTTTGTTTCTCTGGTAGTGTCTGAGTTTGTTAGCCGGTTCAGATACGGCCTCCTGTTCCCCCATCTCCCTAATTCCTTGACTTTTTTTCCTTCAGCCCTGGGATGGGCGTCCACTGTCCCAAAGTCACATGTCCCAAACATGAAATCTATACTCAGGGAAGAGAATGTTAGCTTTCTAGTCCCTGTAGGAAACGTACTCAGAGTTCGGCGGACCCTTCTAGCCACAGGTACTGATAATGACCACAGGTGCTGTTCTTTGAGGCCACACTCAGCACCAAGCTAGGCCCTCTCTGTGCATCATCTCATACATACAATCTCATAACCCTGAGAGGGAGGCATGATTTCTCCCCATTGTAAAGATAGTTAATCAGGAAGCAACTTGCTGGAGGTCACACAGCATCTGGGCACTAGAGCAGAGCTTCGGAACCAGACCCCTCTCCCTCCCGAGGCTTCCCCCATGCCCAAGGCCTCGGAGAACATTCCACATTGCCCCCGAGCTCTGCTGGGTGCGTGCCCTCCTGTGCGCAATCTTTGGAGAAACCATTCCGAACGTGTTTGCTAACTCTTGTCACTTTGAAGGTAACTCTTTGGAGATAAACTCTGATCCCTTTTTCAGTCAGTGGACAAAATAGGCGGGGCTGTGGCGGGGGTCGGGGGAAGGGTGTGTGGTGGAGCACCGAGCTAGAGCAGGGACACAGAAGCCCAGCTCCGGGGCTGCCCCACTCTTTGGCTCTGGGCCAGGCCCTGCCCTCTCCAGGCCTCAGTCTCCTCTGAAGTGGTTCTGTCAGCCTTTCTCAGCCCTGATGTTCTATAATTTCCAGCTTCACCAACATTTCATCAGGGGTCCGTGAGGTTGGAGCATCTGCACCCCACTGAAGGAGGAGGTTTGGATCTCTGGCTGAGCCTGCCCCCCTAGCGCCTGTGAGACCTGCTTCTCCCCGTCACATCTCCTGGCCTTCCCCATCTGCTGCAACCCACAGAGGTTGCCTGGTGCTGTCCCACCAGTTCTTTCCAGTCGGGGTATACTGTGGCCCCTTCTGCTTACCGAACCTGGGATTCGAGGAACAAGCATTCTTCTGTCTCTGCCTTCGAGAATACAGAGATGTGTCTGCATTCTCTCCTCTGGTCTTTTGCTAAGCATTTTTGGATACATCTGTCAAATCATTAATTCTATCAGCACCTCCGGGAGCCTGTAGTATCGTCTCCTTTTGCAGACAAAGCCCCCAAGGCTCAGAGAAGTTAGCAGTTCTGTCTCGATCGATACTCTAGGTAGTGCCAGGGTCAGGATTCAAACCCGGGACTGGCGTTCCCCCGACTACGCCACGTGCCTTGGAATCGCTCCATTTACTTGGCCTGCGTTGGAGTTGGGGAGATAAAGTCTGTAGGTCTTCCTGGAGTGCTGTGATGGATCTCTGGTGTCCTGTGTGGTCTGGATGGAAGGTGGTGGTCTGTCCCTGTTTGGAGGGGGGCTGGGAGGCCCGAGGGAAGAAACTTTATATGTGTGTTTGGAGGGTGGGGTCCTGGAGTCAGGCACCCCTCCCAGCTGAGCATCCCTGAACTCTGTCTGCATTTGCTTCCAGATGCTGGAAGGAGACCAGGCCATCTTGCAGAGAATAAAGAAGGCTGTGCGGGCGATCCACAGCTCCGGCCTTGGTGAGTGAGCCTGCCTGATGCCCAGGCTGGCCAAGCAGCCCCTTCCCCAGCCCCAGCATGGAACTGACTCTGCCTTTCCCTACCTCCACAGGCCATGTGGAGAATGAAGAGCAGTACCGAGAGGCCGTAGAGTCCTTAGGCAACAGCCACTTGTCCCAAAACAGTCACGAGCTGTCCACTGGCTTCTTGAACTTGGCCGTCTTCACCCGTGAGGTGGCTGCACTTTTCAAGAACCTGGTGAGGACCTGTTCCTTTCTCAGCCACCCTTAGCCTAAGCTTGGGACAAATCAAGTGAGCTAATGAACCTCTCTGTCCAGGGTTGCCCTGGACCTCTAGTCTCCCTTGACCTTGACCAATGACCCAATTCCCTTTCCAGTTCTGACCTCCCATTTGCATTCTTCTTCTTGTCTGACTTTCCCCCCATGTGTTCTCTCTCCCTCTCTTCCTCCATGTCTGTCGTGTACCCACCTTGCAGAGCTGTGATGAGGCTCATGCTAGCTAAGTGCCCAGCCCCGAGGAAGCGCTCAGTAAGGGTTTGTTACTTTTGCGTCTGTGATTATTATATCTCTTTGCGTAGCACTGCCTCTCGCACTGTCTTCTCGCACTGTCTTCTGTAGTCTATGTAGGTCTTTGGTGTTTGAGTTCAACCGAGTTAAAGATTGCTTTTGTCTTTATCTCTCCTCCCCCTGCTTTGGTCAAACTAAGGTTTGCTGAGGGTCTCCTCCGTCTGTTCTGGGCATTGTACTGGGAGCTGTTGACACAGGAAAGAGTCGGGCTGTGCCTGAGAGAGCCACAGTCTACTGGGGGAGGCAGGAACTGAGATGTGGGACGACACCAAGCATGACTAGCTGTGCGGCACAAACTCAAGAACCCAGCAAGTTGGGTCAGAGGCCCAGGGCTGCCAGGGTTTGGAAAAAGGAAGGTCACAGGGCGCCTGGGTGGTTCAGTCCATTGAGCATCTGACTTCGGCTCAGGTCGTGATCTCAGGGTCCTGGGATGGAGCTTCGAGTCGGGCTTCACGCTCAGGGGGGAGTCTGCTTCTCCCTCTGCCTCTCCCCCCACTTGTGTGCACGTGCACTCTCTCTCTCTCTCTCTTAAAAAAGTAAGTAAAATCTTTAAAAAAAAATTGAAAAGGGAAGGTCAGCATAGGCCATGAGTGGAGGCAGTCAGGAAGGCTTCCTGGAGTAGGGGAGACCTAAGCTGTACCTTAAAAGGTAAGCTGAAATAGCAGACAGGCAGTTGGGGCTGCCAGATGATAGCGATTCTATTCAAAATAGGTTTAGTTTTTTTTTTCAAATTAGAATGTTTTATTTTTTTTTTAAGATTTTATTTATTTATTTGACAGAGATCACTAGTAGGCAGAGAGGCAGGCAGAGAGAGAAGGGAAGCAGACTCCCCACTGAGCAGAGACCCCGATACCGGGCTCGATCCCTGGACCCTGGGATCATGACCTGAGCCGAAGGCAGAGGCTTTAACCCACTGAGCCACCCAGGCGCCCCCAAACTAGGATTTTTTAAACCGGAAGTTCATTGGCCCTTGTAATGGGAAATCCAGGTATGCAACTGACTTTAGGCCTCTTCTCTTTCTCTTAGATAGTTTCTGTGTCTGCTCAGTGGGCAAGGTGGCCCAGCAGACCCAGACTGACAATACTGTCAGAAGAAAGACAGTCTCTCTCCCATGACTTTGGCAGAAAGTTGCAGGAAGGACCCTGATTGGCTGGCTTGAGTCATGTTCCTGATACAGTCACTACGGCCCAGGGATGGGGTACCCTGATGAGCTCTGCTCCTGTGTTTACCCCATGTGACCACAGGGGAAGGGTTCCCCACATGATGGGGGAGACGAGGAGCTAACCACATACAAATGACAGATGGGCACTTCAGAGTCAGGGTCTGAGGGGTCAGGTGAGGATGCTGGAGGCAAAGGGCCGGAGATGGGACTGACCGTGGATGTTCCTAGAGCTGGGAGGTGATGAGGCCGGTTAGTCAGGGATGGTGGTAACAGCTCTTATGGGAGACCCCCTCTGCCACTCCGCTCCCCTCCTCCCTCGCCTCTCTCTCCCCAACCTCCTCTGCCCCCAGTGCCCTCTTCGCCTCCCAGTGCTGTGCCCTAGCCTCTTTGGGGCTGGAAAGATGGTCACCCAGGGTGCGGTCTGAGGGGTCTCTGCTCTTTCTAGGTTCAAAACCTGAACAACATCGTCTCCTTCCCCCTGGACAGTCTATTGAAGGGGCAACTGAGGGACGGGCGACAGGTGAGTTCCCATTTGGGGAGCGGGGGGGGGGGGGTGCCCAACGGTGGTGGGATGGAGCGAGAAAGCGGTGGGCAGGAGACCAGAGGGGAGGCAGGGGCTGGGCTGAAGCCGCAGGTCAAATGAGGCTGTCACTGTTGGAGTGCTGACCCCATATTAGGGACTCTTGGAAGGACAGGAAGACGTGGCTCTGGGGTCAGCCGAGGATGGCTGACCTACGGTGTGTCTGGGCCCTGATGTGAGATAGCTCGGGCTACTCTTACAGCAGCCCCACAAGGTAGGTTCTGTAGGCACTGTCGTCCCCGCTCTGCAGGTGAGAAAACCTGAGGCTCAGGGAGTTTGGTAACCTGCTTACAGTTCATACAGCTGGCTGGCGGAAGAGCCAGGGTGGGCTCTGGGGCTCTTGACTCTCATGCTTGGCTAGTCCCTGCCCTGGCAGCTCCCCGCTCCAGGCAGAGCAGAACTCAAAGAAAGTGACAGAATAATCTGCATGAGAAATCTGTCCCAGAGCTCAGGGGAGACGCTGTCCTCCCCCCAGAGGCTTCCCTCTTGCCTAAGGCCAGTCACCAACCTGGGAACCACCCAAACCAGCCAGGCAGCTTCCTGCCTACCCCCTCCCGGGCTGAATGGGGCAATTCTGAAGGGTGTGAGCTGTCCCAGGCAAACTAGGCCAGGGATCAGCCAGGTGTTACTGGCTTGCTGTGTGGCCTTCAGTAGGCTTCGTAGCCTCTCTGTGCATATGTCCCTCTATCTGTACCCTTCCTGTTGAGAGGATGATCTAGTACCAGGCAGGAGGAAGGAGTGGGGTAAAGTTAGGGGATGAGTCTGACCTTCGTCTTGCCATCCTCATCCTCATGGTGATCTCAGTCTTCTGAGGGAGAGGACTTAGGGCAGACCCCAAAATCTTCCCACACTTCAGGCCAGGGCCCACCAAACCCAGCTGATTCTTAGCAGCTATGGGAGGAGGTTGGGTGGGTGAAGGGGCTCAACCCTGGGAACGGGGCTGGTTGGGTCTATTTGGGTGTGGGGGGGCGGGGTTTACAGTAAGGGCTCCCGGGGTAGGAGTTAGTTGGATTGTGGCTCTGAGCAGCATAGGGGAGCATGAAAGCGCAAAGTTGCCTTAAAGGTAGCAAAGTGTGCTGTGGATTCCCGACTCCAAGCGCCCCTTTGGGCACATTGTTCTTTCTAAACCACAGGATTCCAAAAAGCAGCTGGAGAAGGCGTGGAAGGACTATGAAGCCAGAATGTAAGTGGCTACAGTCAGGGTGGGTTTCCAGGGGGATCATGTCAGTGTTGCAGCAGGAGGCTAGACGCTGGGGAGAACTTCCATGCTGCCCGAACATGTCACCCACAAGTGCACGGCCTCTCACTCTCTAGGGGCATTCATAGGGGACGATTTATGCCCAGGCCTGATGGGAGTCTAGGGGCTGGGCTGCGAGACCACCGAAGGGAGGCAATTGTGAAGGGACCTCAAGATGCTGCTCTCAGAGGCCCATCTGCTCAGTGGTGCCAGATGTGGGCAGAGGGATGGAAAAAAGCGATCACTGACATACCAGCCACTTAATCCTCACAAGCACCCAGCCCTGTGCAGGAGGGGTTAGCGTCCCGATTGTCAGAGGAAGAATTGGAGGCTCAGAAGGGTTAAGTCACTTGCCCAAGGCCACACAGCTAGGCAGAGGAAGGATTGGGATTCGTGTTCCTTGATCCTTTTTCTGCAACACTAGGTGGTGTCTCGAAACATTTTGGTGGACATAGAGGAGGGAAGGGAGTTTGTGGTCATACCCAAGCCTCTTGGGTTCACCACACCAGACACTGGACCTCTCACCAGCTACGGGGCCATCATGGGGACAGAAGGAGCCAGTTCCCCCTGAGAGAGACTCCTCTGTCTGCAGGACTCTGCCAGGGCCCGCCCAGGCTCACCACACCTCAGAGCACTTGGTGGCTGTTTGTAAAATTTTGTTTCTCTTGCACTTTGCGAAAGCAGTATGTGTCCATTGAGAATAACTTAGAAAATAAGAAGACGCAAAAGAAGAAAACATTTTAATTATCCTTAAGAGAGGATTAGGGCAACGTGGGGACGTGACACTACTTCTCTGTTCTTTGTATATTCATACATAGTATGAGCGGACCCTGTCATTTTGTCACTTACAAACATGGGGGTAGAGAAAACTACCAAAACCAAGAGGAAAATTCTTAATTTCCGAGTCTCAAGTAGTAACAGCCTTCTGATCATTTTATTAAAATATTTTATTTATTTATTTGACAGAGATCACAAGTAGGCAGAGAGGCAGGCAGAGAGAGAGAGAGAGAGGAGGAAGCAGGCTCCCTGCAGAGCAGAGAGCCTGATGTGGGGCTCAATCCCAAGACCCTGGGATCATGACCTGAGCTGAAGGCAGAGGCTTTAACCCACTGAGCCACCCAGGTGCCCCTCTGGTCATTTTTCTATGCATAAAGAAATATTTTTACAAAACTGAGAACATAATAGTCATACTTTTTTTTAACTTAAAAATACATCATGACCATCTTTCCACATTGTTACATATTCTTATACGACGTCACTTAAATGGGTGCCAACATATGCATGATTCGTAATGTATTTTGTCTTCCCTGCCTTTGGGGAAGCATCCTTGGAATGAGATCTTGGCTCCTACCCATAATTATTGCTTGTGTAGGATCATTCTAAGTAGATCCTGGAGCTTTATGGTTCCTCCAGCCCCAGGGCCATGGGGATCTCCTGAAGCGAAAGGAAGGCCAGGACACCCCCCCCACAAGCCTGTGCCAGCAGTATCCCCATCTACACTGCAGCTGTGCATGTAGACCCCGGGGCGAAGGTCACGGGAGCTGTGGTGGGCATGGCCATTTGCTCTCACAAGAGGCCCAGGGATGGGCACGCACACGCAGGCAGTCTTGTCTTTGGGCTTGGATGTGGGGTCGTCACATGGCCTGCATCTTACTGAGTCTCCTTAACCAAGCCCACAGCCTCGCAGGACACCGTGTACCAAATGAAAGAATAACCCCCACCTTCCAGCCTCCTCCAGGCAGTTCTGCTTTTATCAGAGTTTCCATCTTGCTCTTGCCTGTAAGGTGTTGTTTCGAGAAAAGATGCTGCAGTTGGTGGGGAGAGGGGCTCTGTGAAGATTCTCCAGTGAGGTATCACCGGGGCCCAGACTGGACCCCAGGGCTTCTGAGTCTGGTGGTCTCTCTGAGTCCTTATGCTCTGTGGCCTCCCGGCCTCTGCCATGGGCGCTATACAGGCTGAGCTCCACATCCCGGCACAGGTGTCCGTGTACACTCCTTTCTGTGAGGGCTTCAGGTATGGCTAGATATTGGCGAGCCCTGCGTTTCTGTGCATTTCCACCTCCTTCCTCCCACACTGGTCTGGGCAGCAGCTGGAAAGGCCACGAACAGCATCTGTCGGATACCACCAGGAGTCGCTTCCTGGTTGGTCACAGAGGAGGGTGGGTTCTCTGTTCTGCCTGGAGCTGCAAAGAAAGGCATCCCAGGCCCTGAGCAGGGGCCAAGTTTTTCTCCGTTGTTTCACATGCAGGTCCGTTTCCTCATCTGAAACACAGGGCCGGTGGTACCTGGCAGGGTTGGCGTGGAGATGCAGTAGAACATCTAATGTTTCTACTTACATGTAATGTTCTTTACATGGCTGTGAAGCACATCAGCAAGTACTCAGTGGTCATCTTTCCGAGCCCAGAACCGTGACCAGAATAGCACAGCAAGGGGCCAAGAGGCAGGAGCCAAACCCTCGGCTCCTAGCATCCCCCCCACCCCGACCAGACTGGGATCTGGGACAATCACGTCCCTTCTCCAGGGCTCGGCTTCATCTTGTGTAAAACGATCCTTCACTGTGACCTGTCAGAAAAGACACCATGGTGGGGGGGGAGGGGCACGGGCAGTGAAATAGGTGCTGGGGATTAAGTACACTTACAGGGTGCCTAGGGGGGGGTATAGTCAGTTAAGCGGCAGACTCTTGGTTTCGGCTTGGTCATGATCTCAGGATCATGGGACTGAACCCCACATGGGCCTCCGTGCTCAGCCAGGAGTTGGCTTGAGGTCCTCTGTCCCTCTCCCTCTGCCTCCTCCCCCGCATGCTCTCTCTCAAATAAATCAATCAATCACATACCGTGACAAGCACTGAGCAATGTATAGAATTGTCGAATCACTATATTCTACACCTGAAACTAATATAACACCTATGTTAACTATGCTGGAATTAACATTTAAAAATTAAATAAATAAATACGTTTGGGAAAAAAAAGATACTGTGTCTGTCACCAGCTGGGGTGGGAGGTAGGGGGCGGGAGACCAGGCAGGACAGGAGGGATGGAGCTAATCTGAGGCACCGTGTTGGTTACCAATGTCGTCCCCAAGGCTCTGACGTCAGACAGACCTGGATCCAAATCCTAGCTCTGGCACTCAACAGCTGAGCAATCTGTGACCCGTCTCAGCCTCAGGCTCCTCAACTGTAAAAGGGGGTCATGAATCCTGCCCGACAGGGTTCTCGCGTTAGTACGTGAAGGGTCTGGCAGAGCACCCGGCATAGTAGTAGTGCTTAAAAAGAATAATTAATAATAATAGCAGCTGATACCTGTATTCAGTTAAGAGCTCCCTCTGTCCAAGGAACTGTGATAAGCTCTTTAGATCATCAGACTGACTCCCCTTGGCAGGGAAAGGGGCTGTTACTGCCCCCAACTTCTAGGTAAGAAGTAAGGGAAAAAACACCACCACAGTCCCTGCTTTGTGGATCCCACTGGTTTGTAAGCGAGAAGAGAGGTGGGTTGATAAGTGACGGAAATACAAAGCGATGGTGCCGCGGGGATGGTGTCAGCGCTGCGGTGGCAGAAAAGACAGGTGGTTTGGTTTGGGTGGGGGTGGAGGGGAGGAGGCATCCCAGGAGAGGCTGTTCAAGGGGTCAGGCTGGCAGATACTGATTCGTTTTGTTTGTTTGTTTGTTTTAAGATTTATTTATTTATTTGACAGAGAGAGATCACAAGTAGGCAGAGAAAGAGAGGAGGAAGCAGGCTCCCTGCTGAGCAGAGAGCCCGATGCGGGACTCGGATCCCAGGACCCTGGGATCATGACCTGAGCCGAAGGCAGCGGCTTAACCCACTGAGCCACCCAGGCACCCGATACTGATTCGTTTTAATTCCTTTCCTCTCCCGCCGTCCTCCTCGCTGCCCCCCCCACTCCCCATCTGAATACGAGACTGTCCCCCAAGTCCCCCTTCCATTTCTCTCAGTGTCCTCAGGAACTAGCATTTCCCTGCTTCTCACTCCCTACTCATTTTACTTCTCTTGCAGCAACTTCATTCGAAGGAAATAAAAGTTTTCCAACGGTTGAAATGTTAAGAAACCACTGGTGAACCGTTGAGGACATTGAGGGAATCGGAGTTGTATTCTCTTCTGGCCAGGGCGTGAGAGAATAAAAAGCACTCCGCAGCTGGCAGTTTGAGGTTGGCAGGTCATCTCAGGTGACCAGGTCAGCTTTGGCAGGGTAAATTTCTTAGGTTACCTTAGCGGAGACGGAGGAACAGAGCTATGGTAATTCACAAAACCGTGCAGTGTACTTTACAGCTTGTTTTCATCCTGAGCTGCCTAGCTTCTGTCCTTTAATCTCCACTAGAGCCAGTAGTCCCACCCCGAATTAAATAAATAAATAAGGAAGCACCCTGTGCTAACACACACACACACACACACATTATCTAAAGGAATCACCAGACGGCTCAGTTGGTTGAGCGTCTGCCTTCAGTTTGGGTCGTGATCCCAGGGTCCTGGGATCGAGCCCCAAGTTGGGCTCCCTGCCCAGTGGGGAGCCTGCTTCTCCCTCTCCCCCTGGTGCTCCCCCTGCTTGTGCTTGTTTGCTCTCTCTCTCAAATGAATAAATAAAATTAAAAAAAATAAAGGAATCACCAGCGGTTATTACCATAACCATCAATATCGCTAGCATCGTCATAATCCTGCTACTTATTGAGGACTTACCGTAGGCCAGGGACGGTACCATGCATTATACCATCTGAGAACAAAACAGTATTTGTCTCGTTTTTTGAAATGGGGGAGATAAAGCTTAGAAAGTTTTATAAAAATTAGGTGAGAAAGCTGCCATTCAAACCCAGACTGTGCATTTCTAGCCACTGTGCTATGGTGCTTCCTTTTTGTCCATTTACTCTGGAGCAGATGTCTCAGTGTTAGTACATACAGAGCTTCCTCATCCTTTTTAACAGTTGCATAGTATTCCTGTAACTGGCCATAGCGTAATTTAACTACTTCCTCCTGATAGACATTTAGCTTGTTTTTCATTTTTTACTATTGAAAGATGTGGTAGCAATGTCTGTGGGAGAGTCCCCTGCCCCTGCCAGCAGCTCTGCCCTCTCTACCACCCTCCTTAGCAAGCTGCCAGGCTCACTGCTAAAACCCTGCTGTCCTAGCCAGCGCCTCTCTCTGCTGCTCATTCAGATCCCCCAAAAAGCATCTGTCATGATCCCTTAGCAGGCCCGGGTCATAGGGTCCATCCCCACCCTAACTCCACTAGCCTGTCATAGACTCCCTCTCGGGATATCATCAAGTCTTAGGGAAATGTAAAAGAGTCACTCCTAAGAAATTTTTTCTAGAAAACCTATAGAACTGTACCCTAGAGCAGTAGTTTCTCAGTCGGGGGTGATTCTGCACCCCCACATCACCCCCAGGAGATATCTCTGGTTGTCAAAACTGGGAGAGGCTACAGGAACCTTGTGGGTAGAGGTTCCAAGCATCCTACATCCACGGAACAGCCCCCCACATCAGAATCATCTGATCAAAGTATCTGTAGTTCCAGGGTTGAGAAGCTGCTCTCTGGGTCTCCAGGGACAGATTCGGAGTATAAACACTACCCCAGAGGCCTGACCTCAGTGGGGCCTGGAACTTTAAAGCCAGAATGAACTCCGCCTAGGCCATTGCTTCCCCAGTTTACAGATGGGAAAACTAAGGCCTACAGGGATCTGTGATAATAGCTATAGGGTCTTTTGTGTGCTGAGTCTGCTGTGTCCTCTCTCTCATCTGGGTACAGAGAAGGATCCCCATTTTGCAGATGGGGAGATCAAAGGGGGGAGGGGAGTGACATTTGTCATGTATCCCACAGCCATCTTTGCTTGGGGCTGGCACCTACTTGAAATCACCACTGATAAGCAAGACGTATCGTTAACAGAGGAACTGTGGTGACAGGTGCCCAGCCCCAGATGTGGAAACAGTCCCCGGCTGAGAGTGGGTGGGCTGCTGGGTGTGGGATTTCCAGGAAATCATTTAAACAGATACACCCATCCCTGAAGAGGGAAAACAGCCAACCCTGGACATCTGTGGGGGCAAGGCCCAGGTTGCTCTCAGCGGCAAGCCCAAGAGGCCCCGTCTTCACTCACAAAGAAAAGACGGGTTTGCTAAGCTTTACCTGGGAGGTTCCGTGGCTCAGAGCATGAAGGCGCTTGGTGATCCCTTAAGCCATGTGGTCCTAAACCCCTCCCAGCAAAATCACACTGGTCACCCCAGACCTCACCTGGCTCTCATCTAAGCCCATCACTTCCTGCATAAAAACCTTCCATTCCTTCCCACTGCTCTTGGGAACCCTGACATGATCTGAACCAGGCCCTGTGTGACCTGGCCCCTCTGTCCCTTACTGGGAACCACCATCTCCGCCTCTACTCCTGAGTCCTGAGGCCTCCTGCCTCCAGCCATCACAGGGTCTGATGCTCCTGGCTTCCTCCTGGCAACTCCACAGACCTCAGCTCTCACCTCGAGCAGCGCTTCCTGAGCGGCCTGTGGTCAGATCCCCATTTTAGCTTTTTGTGACTCTCTTGATGCCTGGGATCGGATCCACGTCATTCTCCCCCACCAGCCCGTGGGTTCCCAAATCTGCCTCGTTCACCGCTGTACCCACCCTGCCACACGGCTGGCGCACGGGAAGCCCCCTCGCTCTCGTGTGCTCGTGGCAGAGAGGAGCGTGGGGAGGTGGTGGGACATGAAAGGGACCCCAGTGAGAGTTGTTCAGGTTTCTCTTTCCTTGGGGCCTAGGGCCAGGCTGGAGAAGGAGAGGGACCGGGCCCGGGTGACAGGAGGGACACCTGGGGAGGTGGCCCAGGACACTCAGAGAGAGCGGCGCGTCTTCCAGCTGCACATGTGTGAGGTAAGGATGCTGCAGGGGTGAGGGCGGGGTGGATACGTCTTCCTGCCTTCGTCTCCTGAACCCCCAGGGGGGCCAAGTCACAGGTTCTGGCCCAGAGGGATGGCACCAAGGTTCAGTGATGGCCCGGGATGGGGACGGCAGCCCCCTGGCCCCCAAGATTCCGCTTCAGCTCACAACTGCGTGCTTGGCCCTGCTCTTTCCCCAGTATCTGCTGAGAGCCGGGGAGAGCCAGCTGAAGCAGGGGCCCGATTTCCTGCAGAGCCTCATCAAGTTCTTCCACGCCCAGCACAAGTAGGTCTTTGCCTTGTCCCCAGCCCCCACACCATGGTCCTTGCCCCTTAACCCTTCAGGCAACACAAAACAAGGCCCCTCCCCAGGGTCTGGCAGGCCCTCGAGAACTCTGTGCCTTGTTGGTGATGCTTTGTACAGCTTCCCTTAAGGGGGTGTAAACCGTGTATCAGGCGCTAAGTACTTTCTCTTACACATTGGCTCCCTCTCAATCCCCAGCAACCCATTTTCTCCTCAGAAACTAAGCCTGAGGTTTACTAACATCCCCCAGCTAGTAAGTGGGATCTAGACCCAGACAACTTGGGCTCCAGAGAGCGGGCTCCCGCCGGACAGAGAGCACTGCCCCAGGTGCCCCGCGATCCTTGGAGCACCTTCTCCCACACGTCCTGCTTCTCTCTTTCTCATCGTTCTCATCCCTTGCTGGGCCTCACACCTCTTAGCTTTTTCCAAGATGGCTGGAAGGCTGCTCAGAGCCTGTCCCCCTTCATCGAGAAGCTGGCAGCCTCTGTACATGCGGTAAGTTGGGCCTCGGCCTTGGGGACCTGGTCAAGCCCCTGTCTTTCCGGGGGGAGCCTGAGGGTGGGGAGAGCTGGCCCCTGCTCGTCTTGGTCTGGGCCGTGCGCCTGACCCGTCCGCTGGCTGACGGAGGGGTCCTCTGTTCCACAGCTGCGTCAAGCCCAAGAGGAGGAGCTCCAGAAGCTGATCCGGCTTCGGGACTCCCTCCGTGGGACACTGCAGCTTGACAGCAGAGAGGTCAGCCCCCGCGAATCATCCCCAAGTGTACGCCTTCTCCCAAGGCCCGCTGTGGAGGGAGGGAGAGAGGGACCCCTGCAGAATGAGGCTCTGCCCACCCAGACGCCCTAAGGTCTCCTTTGCATGTCGGAGGAACAGGAGACTCTGAGCCGGAAGAACTCGGGAGGCGGTGGCGGCGGCTACAGCATCCATCAGCACCAAGGCAATAAGCAGTTTGGGACGGAGAAGGTGGGCTTTCTCTACAAGAAGAGTGACGGGTAAGTGACCCCGAGAGCTTGACTAACTTGCCCAAAGCCACACGGCCAGTAAATGACAGTAGGGGGACCTGCCCGGGGGAGCCGATCTCATCATTTACGTAGACTCTGCGGGTTCCAGGACCCTCCACTCTAGCAATGCAAAATCCTCCAAATCCTAAGCACGTGAACTTCTCCTAGAAGTCACTGGTTGTTCCTGACTTGAAAAAGAATAAAAGCAGCTGCTAACAGTTACTGAGCACTTATTATGCCCTAGACCATCCCCGTGCTCTTCTGTTGAACCTCTGTAATATACTGAGTATGCCTGGAAATGAAAGTGTGGACTGTGCCTTGCTCCCTGGTGTAAAAAAAAATCAGTGTGTAAAATGCAAAGCCTCCATGGGATGTTCCCATTTCTCCTGACTAATCAGTTTTTATCAGAGAATAATAATTTTGGTATACTAATTAATATTTACTTCTTGAAGAAGTGTTAAGTAGCTTTGGATCGTGGGTTTGCCAAATTTATTTGGGGGGGGGTCTCAATATTTATCTTGCTTTATCCTTAATCGTAATGCAGCTGTTGTGGTCGAGAGCCTGATCCTCCTCTCAGTCTGGGAGTTCCCTAAAGTCCGGAGCTGTGTCTCCTTTATCAGAGTAGTGGCTCTCAGAAGGCCAGGGTCACGATTCCCTTCAGAGTCAGGATTCCCAGAGAGTGGGGGCTCGGTTTCCTCATCAGACTGGGAGGTACCTCAGGGCAAGACTACGTCTCCACCATCAGAAGGGAGCCCCAGAAAGTGAGGGGTGTAGGGGTCAGGGAATGAAGAGGTGTGGCTGGAGGTCAGACAGGTGGGGCCAGGGACCTGGTCAGAACTCTGTTTTCTGATATGGGGGAATTAGGTGTGAGCCTTGGGTCACTGTCTCTCTATCCCTCTGGGCTCTAGAATTCGAAGAGTCTGGCAGAAAAGGAAGTGTGGAGTCAAGTATGGCTGCCTGACCATCTCCCACAGCACGGTGAGGCCTGGAGGGGGCACGATCGATAGGTCCTCTCTTCACTTCTGAACAAACAAGTGTCAAACCCTCCCTCCAGCCCTGGCCCCCAAACCTGGATCCCGATCCCTGGAGACCCCCTGTGGGAGGAAGGCTGGGACTCAAAGCTCTCAACCTAATCTTGGCCCACACTCCACATCCCTGAGGCGCTGGAAGAGGGAAGACATGAACCGGAACAGGACAATTATGCCCATTTAACAGACTGGGAAAATGGAGGCCTGCGAGTTTGGGAGACCCAGAGGGGCACATGTGTCCTCTCTCCCCAAATTCCCACAGATAAACCGGCCCCCAGTGAAGCTGACCCTGCTGACGTGCCAAGTGAGGCCAAACCCTGAGGAGAAAAAGTGCTTTGACCTGGTGACCCGTGAGTACTCCCCATCTCCTCCCTACAACTGCCCAGCGCATCTCTAAGAGACCTGCCGGCTCCCTGGAGGCTTCAGTTAGGGCCCCGTGTCCAGTCCCCAGTGTGTTTATCAGACGGCTGGCCCTGCAGGCATCAGACACCTGAGGCCCTGGACGCTGTTTTTAGAGGCTTTACTCTACAGACTATTAAATATTAAAATGTACCTTCATCCCACATTAAGTATGATTATTTCTGTAAAGTATATTTAAATGGATTTGGGTGATTCAGCTTTGGAAGTTATTATTTAACATTTTCACTCTTCATCCTTTGGAAGCTTTGGTGCCAGGTTTTACGTGGGGGTCAGTGCAGGCTAAGAAAGACCTAGATCTCATTCTAGGGCAGCTCTCTCTGGCAAGGATGTGATGTGGGGATCCAGTAAGATGATGGGGAGTATTCAGAAGAGAGGTACAGATATAGCACTGTCAAAGATAAAGGAGGAGAAGGCCTGCCCTGCTGTGGCAATCAGGAAAGGCTACTTGGAGGAGAGAGCCTTTGAGAGTAGCCTTGAAGGACAGAGATCGCTGAGTTTGGGGGAGGACGTTTCAGGAGACAGGACTGGCATGATGGAAGGCACGGGAGTAGGAGAGTAGGTCTGACCAGGCTGACCAGAGTGCAGAGTTCGCAGAGGAGAGTGGTGTGAGATGAAGCCTGGGAATGCCTCTTAAAGTTTCAGACCTTATTTTCTGGCAATAGGGAGCCACAGAGGGTCCTGAAGGGGGGGTGGCCTGATGAGATCAGAACCTTGGGCACAACAGTCTGGCGGATGGTACAGGTTGGGGAAGGGGGAGCTGGGGAGCAGGGAGACCAGACAGGAGGCTGAGGGCCCCACGTGGGGTGGTGGCAGTAGGTTTGGAGGATACCCTGTCTCTGAGCTGGGGTTGGGGGGGTGGTCCTGGAAGAGGAGGGCCTTGGTAGGATCCTCCTTTGGAGGTGACTTCTGAGAAACAGCCCATGCTGCCAGCCACTATCCTTGCCCATGGTTATCTGCCTGCCCCCCAGCTCCCAGCTAGGCAGAGTCTGGAAGGGAGCCCCAGAAAGTGAGGGGTGTAGGAGTCAGGGGATGAAGAGGTGTGGCTGGAGGTCAGACGGGTGGGGCCAGGGACCTGGTCCAGGACTCTGTTTTCTGATACAGGGGAATTAGGTGTGAGCCTTGGGTCAGTGTCTCTGACACTGGGGACAAAGTTCCACCTCGACCCCACCAGCTGGGTGAGGGCTCCTTGCATTTCTCTGGGCCAAACATACCCCCTCTCCCCACAGACAACAGGACATACCACTTCCAGGCAGAAGATGAACATGAGTGTGAGGCGTGAGTGACACCACCCTCCCCCCTTTCTAAGCCCCCTCCATCTCTCCCCACTCCCCTCCCAGCTGGAGACAACCTGGGGGTGGGGACAGGGGAGCCTCATCTACCTCCCAGCCAGGTGTCCCCACCCATGCGGGTATCACTCCCATGCCCCCTCGCACCCTTTCCGTAGGTGGGTGTCAGTGTTACAGAACAGCAAGGATGAGGCCTTGAGCAGTGCCTTCCTCGCGGAGCCCAGCGGCGGTGGCCCGGGACCCTGGGGGGGCGCCGGGCTGGACGGGGAGCCCCAGGACCTCACGAAGCTGCTCATCGCCGAGGTGAAGAGCAGGCCCGGGAATGGCCAATGCTGCGACTGCGGGGCTGCAGGTGGGCCAGCGAGGGGTGGGGAGAGAGGAGGGAGCTGGCTGCGGAGGGGAAGGGCCGGCGCCTCCAGGCACGAGCCGCTCTCTCTTGCAGACCCCACGTGGCTCAGCACCAACCTGGGCGTGCTCACCTGCATCCAGTGCTCGGGCGTCCACCGCGAGCTGGGCGTGCGCTTCTCGCGCATGCAGTCCCTCACCTTGGACCTTCTAGGCCCCTCCGAGCTGCTGGTGAGGGCGGGGCGGGGCCAGAGGGGTGTTGGGGCATGGCTTAGTCGGGGCGTGGCTTGGGCCGACTGGCTCTGCCCTAGGGTTTTGCGCTCGGGTCCGGCGGGGCGAGGTGGGGGCAGGATCCTTAAGATCCGGAAAGGGGAGGGTCGGGTCCGGCCTCTGCAGGCTCCGTCCTCCAGGGGCGCTGTCCTAAAGCACCCGTCTTACCCCACCGCTTTCTTGCGACTCCAGCTGGCCTTGAACATCGGAAACACGCGCTTCAATGAGGTGATGGAGGCCCAGCTGCCCGCACAAGGCGGCCCTAAACCCTCAGCTGAGAGTGACATGTAAGGGGATTCTCAGATGGGGGTCGGGCCGTGCGTCCTGGCTGGGGATTCTGCTTCTCCAGCTCCTGTAGTCTCAGGAGGATCTTGGGCCAGAAGTCTAGGGAGAAGGGAGCCGCAGATCTGGACGAGTACAGGACATGGGGCAGGGGGTAGATCCGTAGCTCCTCTGGGATGGTTCCAGGGGTCAGCTGAGTGGAAACGGCCCATGCTCTGAGACTAAGGTTGACTTCGGCAGGAGCACGCGCAGGGACTACATCGTGGCCAAGTATGTGGAACACAGGTTTGCCCGCCGGTCCACACCCGAGCCTCAGAGACTCCGAACGGCCATTTGCAACCGGGACCTCCTGTCAGTACTGGAGGCCTTTGCTAATGGGCAGGACTTTGGACAGCTGCTGCCTGGGCCTGAGGGACAGGTGAGGAGGACCCCGTCCAAGGGCCACCTATATCCCACCCCCTCTCATACTCCCCAGTCCTTCTCCAGGACCAGCTATCACTCTCCTCTGCGCCCCCCCCCCCCCCGGACATCTGTTCAAACCCCACCTGTTGGAGGGGTAAATGGGACAGAGCACTTCCATGGGGCAGACCTGGGCCAGAGTCCTGGCTCCGTGTTTTCCTAGCTGTGTGATCTAGAACAGGTGACTTCACTTCTCTGAGCCTCCGTTTCTCATCTGTGAAATGAGTGGATGATAGCACCCCAGGGTTGAAGTGAGAATGAAGCATGTAGTGTAAAGGGCCAAGCGCATAATAAGTGTGCAAGAAATGTTAGTATCTTTCTTTTTCCTTGACTAACCTTGGACATGGGTAAAGGTGAGTCAGATTAGGTCAGGGAAGCCTGTTGCCTTGGTGATTCTGGTAGCAAATACCCCATGAGCCAGGGAGTTGGGAGGGGAAGGGTGTCAGAGACATCTGCAAGGTTTAATTGGCAGGAGTTGCTGACTGTAGATGAACAATGGATGTCGTCTTTGAACTGTCTGATATCTTAGTGGGACTGTCCAGTGGGCAGTGAGGGTGCAGCACTTAGATGAGGTAAGAATTTGGAACAGCCTTCACATGAGTGAGAGCTGAAAGCCTGAGGTTAGCTGAGCTCCCGGGGGACCAGCGAGAGAGAGGAGCAGAGAGAGCAAGGCCGGGGCTAAGAACCGAATTTGGGAAGCACGTGTAACTGGGAGCAAGAGGAGGCAGAGCCACGGAAGGAAGCATGGAGGAAGGGTCTCTCCTCGCAAACACGAGTCTCCCTCTCCGCAGTCTCCTCTCTCAGGGTTCAGGCAGGTTTATATCTGGAGATGTCGGGGGGCAGCAAGAGTTCAAAAGGGTGATACTGGGTTGGGGGCAGGTGAACTGGGGGAATCTCAGAGGTGTGGACATGTACCCAGGCACCTGGAGAGCTTGCCCTGCACTTGGCCATCAGAGTCGCCAGCCCTGCCTCCTTGCCCCTGGTGGACTTCATCATCCAGAATGGGTGAGAGCGTCCCTGCCCATCTGCCCACCTCCTCATCCTCCTCTCCCCCCCACCCCCCCGTCCTGTTCCTTTCTCTTCTCCACAACCCTTCCCGCCTCCCCCTTTTTCTCCCTGACTTTGACCCTCCTCCCCTGTCTGTTCACCTTCCTGCCTCCCTGTCTTCCCCCGACAGAGGTCACCTGGATGCCAAGGCTGCTGACGGGAACAGCGCTCTGCACTGGGCTGCTCTCTACAACCAACCTGACTGCCTCAAGCTGCTGCTGAAAGGGAGAGCTTTGCTCGGCACAGGTGGGGCTCCCAGCACGTCCCCCAGCAGACTTCCATTCTTTCCTGCCCCTGGTGTGGAACTTCCTGCCCTCTTCCCAGACCAAGGGAGTGGGTAACAAGCACAGACTTTGCAGACAGACTGGGGTTCTAATCCTGGCTTGCCTCTGACCACCTCTGTGACCTTGGGATTTGTCCATTCATCTCTTAAACCTCAGCTTCCTCGTGTGTAAAGTAGGTATAATACCACTGGCCTGGCAGACCTGCAAAGAACATAAAATGATGTTTCTGAAAGTAGCTAACCAAGTAAATACTAGCTGAACGCAAATAATAATGATTATAATAGCCACTATTTACCGGCATAGTAACTCCTTTAGTACTCACGACAGCCTCTTCAGGAGGTTACAAGTATTACACTTATTTTATAGATAAGAAAATCAAAGCTCAGAGACAGTAGGTAACTTGCCCAAGATCACACAGCCAGGAAGTAGCAGAGCCAAGATTCAAACACAATCTGATTTCAGAGGCCCATCGTAACCTCTAAGCTAGAATGCATTTGACCTTGACCGTGACCCTTGGCTTTACCCCTCACAGTGAACGAGGCAGGAGAGACAGCTCTGGACATAGCCAGGAAGAAGCAGCACAAGGAATGTGAGGAGCTGGTGAGGTCTAGGAAAGGAGGGGAAGCCCCTTACCCTGTCGGTCTCTCTGCCGAGCCCCTGATCCTCTGAACTGCCAGGACTTTGTTATTGGCAGCTGGAGCAGGCCCAGGCTGGGACCCTCACCTTCCCTCTGCATGTGGACTACAACTGGGGAATCTCCCCTGAGCCTGGCTCTGACAGTGAGGAGGACGAGGAAGAGAAGGTGAGTCCCGGCCCCGTCTCTCGGGCCTTTGTTAGCCCATGGAAGGAGCCCGATGGGCCTGGCAGGGGGAGGGCCAGGGCTGAACTGGAGGAACCAGACCATCCTTTCTCCCATTCTTTTGCCCCTGCAGCGCTCTCCTCTGAAGCCCCCAGCCCAGGCCCGCTGGGCCAGCGGGAGGGTCGACCTCAGCAATAAAACCTATGAGACCATCGCCAACCTGGGATCAGCTGCCCCTCAGAGCCAGAGTGAGGCCTGCCCCCCACCCTTGCCGGTCAAAAACCCTTCTCGGACCATGGTCCAAGGGCGTGCAGGACATGCCAGCGGAGGTATGGCCAGCCACCCGGAAAAGTGCTCCCCACACCGTTCACGGACGGTCTGCCGTGTGCTGGCGCGCTGAGCTAAGGCTGTGTGCGGTAGTCCACGCCCCCCTCCCGCCCTTGCAATCACCTGTCAGGTAGAGGCTATCCTCTACCCCCTGCAGGTAAAGGAACAGAGATGTTAAGTCACGTGTCCAAGAGCCCACAGCTAAGTCCCCGATGTGGGATCCCAACCCAGGTCTGTCTTATTCCAGATTCCTCAATGCTACGCTTAAGTAAAAAGGCAGAGAAGCACGTACTGACCATCCACTGGGTGCCTGAGATGCAGTCTAGTGGGGGAGATAACAGCCAGAATGTGATTCATTACCATATCAGACACGACGGTACAGAATGTCAATCCCCACCCCCACCCCACGAAGGATGTAAATCGCAAAAGCACAGGGATTGGAGTGTTCTGGGACTAGTATTTCGGCACCTGGCTGGCCTCAAGAACTGTTTGTTGACTGAATGAAGAAGCTTATTCTGGGAGCTCAGGGGAAGGAGGGAGCATGTCCTGTTGGGACCGAGGGGTGGCTGAGGAGGGCATCCTGTCCTGTCGGCACCTGAGCTGAGCCTGACAGGTGAGCAGAGGAGTCCAGAGTGAGGACCCGGGGTAGCAGAAGCAAAAACAGTGCGTCACTAGCCCATGAGACCCAAGCAGAGTGGGGAGAAGCTGGAGGGGAACGCCAGATGGGGGGGCGTGGCAGTGGGGGCGGCTGTGATAGGCCCTAGAGGCCAAGGACTGCTTCGACATTGAGAACAGAGTAAGACATAAAGACAGGTTTTATCACTTCTTTTTTTTATAAATCTTTTTTTTTTTTCTAGATTTTATTTATTTATTTGACAGAGAGAGAGAGATCACAAGTAGGCAGAGTGGCAGGAGGAAACAGGCTCCCTGCTGAGCAGAAAGCCTGATGTGGGGCTCAACCCCAGGACCCTGAGATCATGACCTGAGCAAGGCAGTGGCCCAACCCCCTGAGCTACTCAGGTGCCCCAGGTTTTATCACTTCTGATTCCAGATCGTTCTGAAGTCCCCTTCAGAGGGGACTGTGAGCCCTCCGGGGCCCCTGAGAGCCTGGGCCGTCCAGCCTCCACCTCTTCCACCCTCACAAACCCCGTGGATGCTGCGGGTCCCAGCCAGACCTTACCCAGCTCTGAGGAGGGCCCCTCCCGACCCAGCCTGACATCTGGAGGCACCCCTGCAGAGATGTATCCCCCAGTCAGGTTCAGGTAAGAGCCCAGCTTTGCCGCTGAGCAAGTTTTTCCTGACCCCTATGTACATCGTATAGCTCCCCACCGGTAAATGGTGGCTGCCTAAAGACTGGGACACCTCCCAGCTCCGAGGCCCACAACTAACATAACACGCTGGCCTTCGATTGGGGGGGTGAGAGGACCCTTCGCCCTTCATACACCTGCCCTGAGTCCAGCCTGAAGGGCTGGGAAGGAGCCTAGAACTCACACTGCTGCGGATGGGGTAGAAAAGGCTGAGTCCCGCCTGTGTGGCTTCTTCTAGAGGTTCTCGGTGGGATCTTTGCCATGTCCCATTGCCAACCCACAATCCAGTCCTCCCTTCCCTGTACTCAACGCCTTTGGTCTTGAGTCTGGAGAGCAGACACAGGAAAGCTCCAGTTCCAGGCCTCTGTAGCCTGTGATGGGCCCAGCCAGGACCCTGGAGGACACTGTCCCCGCTTGTCTCAGTCCCCAGCCGATACCTGAGCTCTTTGTCCCCGCTCTAAGAGGCTCTCGGCATGAGGTCATCTTGGCCTTTCCCTGCCTTCCAGCTCCGAGAGCACTCGCTCGTATCGGCGGGGTGGGCTGGAGCCTGGAAGACTGTCCCTCAGCCAGGCAGCCTCTGCCCACAAGGAACATGCTGGTATGAGCTCTGGGACTGTGGTTCGAGGGGTGGTGGCAGGACATGTGGGAGGCAGAGTTGGTCAACAGTAGATGGGTGGGGTGGGGTCATGGGGACCTCTGCCCATGGCCAGAGTCTATAGGAGGCTGGGTGGCCACAGTTCGGCCAGCCCCTTGCGCTGGTGTGCCCCCTTCCCCCTCCAGCCCGCGACTCATGAAGCTGGGGAGAGCCCAGGTCTTGAGGGACGGCAGAGGTGAGGGGGCCCGAGCTGGGGCTTCTCTCCAGGGGAAGATGAGCAGACCTGTGTCAGCCAGACTGGGGGCTCACTTCCCTACAGATGAGGCAGGATTAGGGTGGCTGGAGAGCAGCCCTTGGCTTGCCAGCTGTCCCCTTGTATAGGAGAGTCTCCTGAATCCTCCCAGACAGGCCACTCCCAGGCAGAGAGGCGTGTGACAGGGACAAGGCAAGAGCTGTCACCCTGAATCCGCCCTCTCCCTGCTGAATTGTGACATCTTTCACAGCCACCCATAGTTAGTTGGGGATCCTGGGAGTGGGCACGGGACAGAGCCAGCTGGGCTGAGCACGAAGCCACGGTTCCCCTGGGGATCCCTCAGGGGTGGCGGTGGTTGCTGTGCTGGGAGTCAGAGACAGCAGGGGCAGGAGCTGGGCCTCTCTGAGGAATCGTCATCCTCAGTCCATCCAAGTCAGGTGCCAGACCCCAATCTGTGTCCACAACCAGGTATCAGCCCCCAGCGTTTAGCAGATGCATGTTGGTGGCACATGTGTGATAAGAAGAGCTTGGACTGTAGGACATGGAGGACTTGGAAAAGTGGCTTTGCTTCTTCAAGCCTCAGTTTCGTTGTCTGTGAAATGGGGATAATTTCATCTATCCATGATAGGACGGTGGTGGAACTGAGGTGGTATGTAATATAGGTACGCGGAACATGTCAATTTTCATTCTTCTCTCCCCAGGTTGGCTTCACTGAAGGAGAGGACTCCAGGAGAGGGCTTCTCCTGGAAACTCTGCACAGCTTTTGCAAGACTAGCTCCTTGCTCGTCCTTGCATGCCAGAACTAGCGCCCATGTGGGACCCCAATGTTCAGTGCTAGGACTTGAGCCCACAAGACCGGGGAACTGAGTTCTCCATTACCTTAGGTCTTGCTCTGTTTGTACCTTGTGCCTCTGTGGCTGGCCTTCCTCCCTGCCGTGGGCCCGTGCCCCCTCCAAGGATACGGGGCCCTTCCATATTCGGGCTGATGGCAGTTCCTTCCCCTCTATCCTGTCCCCACCCCAGGAGCTCATTAGCTGGGTCTGAGTATTCATGAGCTATCGTTAGCTGCAGAACCCTCAGTCTCTCATCAGACCAGAATATCTTTCTTCCATCAGTCTGGGGGCTCCATAAGAGTAGGGCCAGCCCACCTTCATCATCCAGACCAGGGATTCTGCCAGCCAAGGGACCGTCTTTTTGGACGTTTGTTAGTCTAGTACTTTACTGAGGTTTTCCTCTACGTCCAGATGCCACACAAGTAAGACAAGAGTCTTGCAGATGTGGTCCCTTGCTGGGTCACTGGTCCCAAAGGCTGGGTTTGGCAATCAGCAGGGCTAGATTCCAGGGGATGGTCCCGGGCCCAGGGGCAGACAGGCAATCAGCTGCCTGATACCGATGAGACGCTGCATTGTCTGCGGCTCGCATCCATCCTGGTTGGCCACTGCTCGTGCTGTACCGGCTGTTAAGTAAATAAGCACTAGCACTCCTTTTGAGGAGCCGCATAGCCCTCCTGGGGACCTCTGCTCTATTCCTCAGCCAGGAAGCAGGCTCAGCGTAGCCCCCCATTTGCCTACTGTCCTTGATGTAACAGGAGGGAAAGGAATGGTCTGGGATGATTGATCTTCCCTGCTCTCCTTTTCCTTTGGTCAACTCAGAAGCCTTCCAGTCTTGGGGGAGGAAAGAGCTAAGAAAGGAGGAAGGGGAATAATAGGAATGGGAAGGAAGGGCTCAAATTCTGTTTCCCAGTCCCAGAAGTGTCACCATGACTTTCAGCCCCATATTAGAAAACAGGTACAGCTAAGCCATCATCAGTCTCTAAGGCGGCTTCATGGGCACCCGGCGCTGAGCCCTGGCAGGGATGGGTCAGGCCAAACAGGAGAGGCCAGAGAGTGCCAATGGCCAGTGAAGCAATCTGGCCTGGGAGGCGGGGCTGTGTATGCTGGAGACCGGCCTGGTCTGGGATCCCACGGATCCCAATGGGGTAGTCTTCTGGGCCTCCAGCATCTGGTTTTGTTCATCTCAGACTTGTTATCTCACTCATCTCTAATAAAAGATTTTTTTTTTTTTTTGCATTAAATTCAGTGGCTTCATTTGTGGGATCTGAAGAACAGTAGGGAAGGGGTGGGAATCCTAGGGCCTGGAATGCTTTCTCTGGACCTACTAAGGAAGACCGCGGCATGAACAGGGGTTTGCACCCAGGGGTGGTTTTGCCCCCAGGGGGAGGTTTGGCAACATAGAGACCTTTTTTGATGGTTGCCAACTGGAAGGTACTACTAGCATCTAGTGGCTAAAGGTCAGAGATCCTGGTGACCACCCTCCAGTTCACAGCTCTGCCCTCAAAACAATGGATCATCCTAACTAGAATGTTAACAGTACGTGGGTTAAAAACCCCCATGCTGGCCAGGGAGCCGGAAGGCCAGCAGTTTAGGTTGACCACAGCTCTTGTCTCAGTTTGCGGTCTCCTGAGACAAAGTTTGGAAGCAAGGGGTTTATAGTTTGCAAGGTAATCCCAGGAAATATAAAGAGGAAGTAGGGAGTGGAATACTGGGTCAAAAAGCAATAGGGGGTGTATTAATGAGGGGCTCCTGCGAACTAGGGCTTATCTTCAGGAACTTCCAGAGACTATAGATTAGAACATGTCTTCGGGGCACCTGGCTGGCTCAGTCGGTAGAGCATGTGACTCTTGATCTCGGGGTCATGAGTTTGAGCCCCATGTTGGGCATAGAAATTGGTTTAAAAAAGAATAAAAAAGAACAAATCTCTGAGTTGTCCCACTGAAAGTGAAAAAATTGGTGTGTTTGCCACCACATCTTTTGTTGTGTTTCGTTGGCTGAGGGGTCCTGCCTGGGAGTGTCTGTTTCTAAGCACCTCAGCCTGCTCTGAAGCCCTCATCCCGAGATGTGGGTAGGTGTTGGAGGTGCATCCAGGAACAGCCTGCTGTGACCTCCATGTGAGGGCAGGTAGAGGGAATACGGCGGGTACCAACAGTGTCTGATACGGTTGAGCAGTGCAACCCTGGGCTGCTCTAAGCCTCAGTCTTCCCGTCTGTACAATGAAGAGGTTGGACTTGATGTTTTCTTAGGGTCCTTTGAGCCCCAGTGATGTAGGTGTCTTGTCATACAACTCACCGTGGGAACTCTGTGGAACTTTGAGGAGGATCAGCTCTGCTTTTTTTCTTTTTTCAAGGCAATCCTGGGGCGTCTGGCTGGCTGTCAGTGGAGTGTGTGACTCTCGATCTCAGGGTTATAAGTTTGAGCCCCACATTGGGTGTGGAGTTTACTTGAAAATAAAATCTTAAAAAAAAAAAAAGGCAACCCTAAGTAACTACAGACAGCTGTCCCTTCAACCCAGAGGTTGCTTGGGAGTTGACCAAGAGACCTCCACACATCCCAAACAAAGTCTAACCTCCTAAAAGTGGCCCATAATGCTGGTGTGGTCAGACCACACTCACCTCTGGCTTTCTGCCCTGTCTTCCCCCAAAACCAATCTCTAAGCTGTAGCCCCGCCAATATTTAGTTCTTCCAACCCTGACACATTAAGCCCACTCCCACCCCAAAGCTTTGCACGTTCAGAGCTCCAGGAAGACTGTTTTGTTCCTCTCTGGATGCCCAGGCTAGAACTGTCTGGCACATAGTAGGTGTTCAATACATGTTGAATGAATGAGTGAATGTTTCTTCCTCCCTTATGTGTATAGTCCCTTCCCACGCCCAACCCCCACCCCGCACTTCTGCTCCAAAGATTAAACTTCCTTTTTTCAGGGTAGATGAAACCTCCACTGGTGCGGGTCCTCTCAAATGTGTCCTTAAAGCATCCTTACTTCTTCCTGACCCTCACCCCACTTGTGATAATATATTTGATTGCATCCAAATTCCCTTAGGTTTTCTCCTGCCTATAGACTGTACCTCAAGTTTGCTGGGACTAGTCCTGGACACTCAAAATGCATTTGTTGAATGAAGATAAACTCACTCCTTCTTACCATACTCCCAGGTCACTCACTCAGCAGCAGTTAGAAGCCAGATGAGCCGTCACCAAGGCTGGGATGGAGTTCTCTTAACACTGAACACCCCAAGCCACTGTGTCCCCCGCTCTGCATACGCACTGACCACTTTTCATGCTTCCCCTCCAGGTCCCTAAGCACCTCTTCCAGCAAAAAGATAATGTTGTGTTAATTATGCTCACCAGTTTAGGACTCTTCCTGAGTGTGCTGGAGACACTTGGAAAGAAGGTCCTTCCATGGGAACACAGATGGGTGCGCAGTTGTGAGGGCACAGTTCTCTTTACTCCTTTCATCCAAGACCCTCCCCCCTCCCCCGACCCGATCCCACTGGGGAGGCAGGTGGCCTGACCCTGAATAAATTAGGGGCACCCATCCACCCGGATCAGTATTTCTCAAACTTTGGCGCACCTAAGAATCTCCCAAGTCGTCACTACACAGAGAGCAGTCCTCGGCATAGCCCTGCCTGCTGCACTCGGGGGAGCTTCTAAGAAACGCAACATCTCACTGCAGCCAACAAAATCGATGGAACCAGAGGGCCTGGGTGCACCCGTGTACACAGGCTGTGTGCACGAATGAGCGGGCCCCGGTAGAGCAGAGTTGGATTTGACCACCGCGCACGAAATATGAGCCGAGCGCTGCAAGCTGCCTGCACTTGGGCTCAGGCACGGAGCTAGGTCTGCCCGCTCGGAGCTGCGACCGTGCAGAGTCGCTGGAGCCAGGACTCCTCCCAGAGCGCTGGGGCACCCTCAGGCGCCCTGCTTGCCGAGACAGCCCCTTGCGTCCGGGGACCACGGCCTCCCCACTTGCCAAACCTCGCTTCGGCAGAAGGGCCGAGGCGCAGGGCCCTCTCTCTCGCGGCCTCGTCCCTCTCGAGAGGCCAAACCCGCCGGCGCGGGCAAACTTTGCCCGGGCGAGTCCTTGAAGTCTATATTTAGTGCACGTCACCCCTCCCCCCTGCGGCTGCGGGGCGGGCGGGCCAAGGGGGTGTGGGGGGAGAGCCCCGCCCCCGCAGGCGTGTGCGTCGTGTGGGTTTGGGGCCCGCGCGGTCGCGCGCCCTCCGCCTTTGCGCCTCCCGCAGCCCCGGCGCCCCTAGCCCCGGCGGGCGTCGCGCGCCAGCATGGGCCAAGAAGAGGAGCTGCTGAGGATCGCCAGAAAGCTGGAGAAGATGGTGGCCAGGAAGAACACGGTGAGGCCGCAGAGTTTGGGCCACGGCCCCCGCCCCCAGGAGGCGCGGCGCGTGCGAGCCAGGAGTCCCGGGGGCGCGTGCTGGCCGGGCGCCCGGGAGGCGCGTGCGGGACGCCAGGGCCCGAGGGAGGCGCGGCTGGCGCAGGACGCAGCGCCACTTGGGGGCTGCTGCGAACTCCCGGGGTGGGCGTGTGCCCGGCCCAGGGCGCTGGGCAGGATTGCGCGGGCCGCAGAGACGAGGCTTATGCACGCCTCTCTGGACCAGCGGGGTTCAGGGGCCCTGGGTGGCTTGCGCAGGGCCCGGGAAAGCGAGCGAAAAGACCGGGACCTGGAAAAGGACTTTCGGAGTCCGGGGACTCAAGGCAAAGTCCAGGGAGTGGTGGCGACAGCGGGGCGGGGGAGAAGGGGGAACGGCGCGGGGGGTGTGGATTGCAAAATCCTGGGTGCCCGAGAAGGGGCAAAGAAACTTGAGCTGATGTAGGGTGCTGAGCCGCCTCCATCCCTCACCCGGGGAGCGGATCTAGGGAAGGGACCGCAGATCCCACAACCTCACAGCCTGCGGGCGCCAGGAGCGGTTCTACTTGGAACTTTCCCTTAACTTGGCCGCAGGGTGGGGCCCCCGCAGGCGGGGCCGAACAGGTGCCGGGCAGCCACTGCGCGCCCTCGGGGGCCCTCGGGGCGGGGAGGGAAGGAGGACTGGCGGTAGGCCTGGCCCCGGAGGGTGGAGGGTTGGAGGGCAGAGCCGGACCCAGAGGAGAATGCAGACTGACGGCCCTACCTGCGCGGCCTGCGGCTCTCAGGCCAACTTCAAGTTAATGTTTGATCCTCACCATGATCTTTGCCTCAAGCTGGTGGCCACCAGGTTGCCTGGTCAGAGCAAACTTGGCCTTGGGTCTGGGAGGGCCTGAGCACACCTGGAGAGGGAAGAGAGGACGACTTAGCCCTTGAGAGCTCAATAGTCCCTGCTGGAGCCTGACCTGGCTTTTCAGCCCATTCTGTGACTCTAGGAGCTTGGGAAAGGGATGGCCCCTAAGGAAAGCTTTAGAATGGGGAAAAAGGAAGAGTCACCAGAACCAAGGACTGTGTCAAGCAGCCCTAGAGCAGGCACAGTGAGTGGGTGTCCGTATAAAGGCCAGAGTCTGCCAGTTTCCTCACGTGGAGGGAAGAGATAAAATTATCTACCTCCTGGGAAGGAGTGACTGCAGGCAGTGGTGAGTGTGGAAGAGATGTGAGGCCTTCGGGAGCACTTGCATGGATGTTTAGTAAGAGTTAGACAATGACTCCTCCTTTGGGACAGCAAGGCGGGACACGAAACCTGTAGAGTGCTGGGAGCCTGTCACCCTTACAAGCCCAGCCTCCCCCAACCCGGTTCCCGGATACCCCACCCAGTTCCAAGATCAGTGGTACTGAGCCTCGCATCCGAGGGCGTTTTCCCAGCTCCAAGTGGTGGAGCTCAGGCCCCTGTCTGCTGAGCTCAATCCTGCCTCATAGACCTGTCCCTGGCTAACCCCAGGCTTGGGCCGGCAGATTCTGGGCTGGAGGTGGGGGTGGTGGGACACCTGGGGAAAAGCAGTTTGGGGGAAGTCGAGCTCTGGCTGAGAAGGCGGGGACTTGCCCTGGGCTTCCCCCCTCACTCCTTGTATGGTCCTAGGCTCACCATTCTCTAGGCTTTCCCTCTCTGGGCCTCAGTGCCCTCTTCTGTGAAATGGGAAGAGGAAACTGTGTCCCTTGGGGGATGGATTCCTGTGAAAGTACCCAGAGCTCTGTCCAGGAAAGAGCCCCATCTGGATGCAAGGTCTCGGTAGCACAGAGCTCCTTCATGGCCACGTCTGCGCCTGGGCTCTTGGCAGCATCTGGGTGGGCACAAGCTCTGGGCCTGTGGCAGGGAGAGGCGGGGCCTGCTCTGGGAGCAAAAGTGGGGCCCGCCCAGCCGCGGTTAGGGAGAGGAGGACACATTTCCTGTAACAAGACGGATCCTCCACGTTGCAGCTCAGGCCTGGGGTTTGCTGCCAGTTACCGAAGTCCCAGCAACATACTAAGGGCTTTTGTCAGCTGCTGCGAGCATCCGGCTGAAGCAGCCTCAGACACAGAGCCACAGCGACAGCCACAGCAACACATACACACGATCACACACAACAAACATAGCTGCACACACGCAGCCACACACCGCAACAGCTAGACAAGCATCTACACACGTAACTGCGTATGAGACACAGCCACAGGCACCGACGTGCCAGATACAGTGGCCATGATGTTTCCAGAAAGACACACCTGTGTGTGCCGCAGAACCACCCTCAGACAGCCACACTGACCCACTCGGAGGTTGTAATACGGGCATCATTCCACAGAGACACACAGACTTGCTGCTCAGAGCCGCACATGCACAGCTCCACGCGGGGACCAGAGCTACAGCTGGGCGCACACCACAGCCCTGTACAAGGAGAGTCACAGCTGGCAGCTCTCGCCCAGGGTTCCTGGCAGTTTCTCTCCATCACCCCCCAGCGGTACAGTGGGACACACAGAGACACACGCCCCGTGGTGAGCTGCAGCCACAGCCACTATTGATTTTTCAGGAATTTTCCAAGCTGGCTGTGAAATACAGACGCTGTTTTATTCTTTTAATTGATTATAGTTGACAGCCAATGTGACATTTAGTTTCAGGTGTATGACATAGTGATTCCTCAGCTCTATACATTCTGTATGGCACCACCTGTCACCGTATGATGCTGTTAAAATACCATCGACTTGGGGCGCCTGGGTGGCTCAATGGGTGAAGCATCTGTCCTTGATTCAGGTCATGATCTCAGGGTCTTGGGATCGAGCCCCGCGTTGAGCTCTCTGCTCAGTGGGGAGTCTGCTTCTCTCTCTCTCTCTTTCTCTTTTGCTCTCGCCCTTTCTCTTTGAAATAAATAAAATCTCTAAAAAATAATAAAATACCATTTTATATTCCCTACGTAGAGCATTCTTAAAAATTAAAGATATACTTACAATTAAATAAGTTATATTAAAAACAAAGGTAACAAACTCTCCAAAGCCATCACTGCTAATTGTTTTACTTGACTTCACTATCACCTGGGGTCTAGAGCTGATTCCCTCGGATCACATCAATACGGTGGAAACAGCGTATGGTTCTGCACATCCCTCCTCTACTTCAGTGACAGCGGTTGGTAGCTTGAAACTGGCCACGGGAGGACTATTGACATGATAGAAATTGACAAACACTACAGATCAGGTGTTTTTTTCTTTGAGAACTGGGCGTTAAACATTGAGCAACAGGCCACTGCCCCTACTCATATTTCGTAATCGTACACTCCGAGGTCGCTACGTGTCCATCTCGAAGCAGTTTGTATCGTGGTTAGAGCCGAGGGGCCTCAGTTCGAATCCCAGGTCAATGTCTTGCAACTTGGGGCAAAGTATTTAATCTCTTTGTTCTTTGGGTGGCTCATCTGTGAAAATGGGGTAGTAATTTGGTAAGAAGGGGGCTAGGGATAGTATGTGCCTCACAGGGCCAGTGTGAGAGTGAAAGGGACAAAGGCAGGTGAAGGACCGAGGGCAGGGCCCAGCACCCAGGAAGCCTTGAATTAGTGCTGCACGCAGAGTTGTTTGCCCACACGTTTATGTACATGCTTGCACGTCCGCAGGTCACGCCTCCAAAAATGTACTACAAGGCCGAGTTCCAAGAGAGGCTGAGGGCTGCCCTTGGGACACGGTCCTGGCAAGGAAGCCTGGCCGGCAGGGGCTGGCAGCTGAAACCACACACTGAGACCAGGGCAAGGGGCATGCAGGACACAGTCAGCTGGCGCTCCCAGGGGACCGAGCTCAGGACAGGAGGCAGGGATGGCCTCTGGGAAGTGGGTGTAGGAAGGAGAAGGCTGAAATGGGGCAGGGGTTCACGGGGCCTGGCAGGCAGCAGATTTTCAGATCTGAGGTCCTTTGCTTCCTTCTACCTCTCGCACCTCTGCTCTCTGCTTTAGCCATTCAGTCAGGGAGTGCCGAGCTGTGTGCTGAACCCTGAGGTTTCAGAGACTAAAACAGTCCTCTTTGCCCCAAAGAAATGAAAGTATATGTCCATACAAGGACTTGTACGTGAATGCTCCTTGGCCCAGCTGGAAACTACCCCTACGTCCCATCAGCAGGTGAATGGATAAGCCAGTTGTGGTACATCTCTGCGATGGAAAATGACTCAGTAATAAAAAGAATTATCGATCTATGCAGCAACATACATGAATCTCAATTATGCAGAGTCAAGGAGAAAGCCCATCACAGTACATTTAATTTTTTTTACAAGATTTTATTTATTTATTTGTCATAGAGAGAGCACAAGCAGGCCGAATGGCAGGCTCCCTGCTGGACAAGGAGCCCAATGTGGGACTCGATCCCAAAACCCTGGGATCATGACCTGAGCCGAAGGCAGCGGCTAAACCCACTGAGCTACCCAGGCGCCCCTGCAGTATGCTTTATATAAAATCCTTTCAAATGCATCTAGACTGACGTCAGAATACTGGTGTCCTGGGGTTGGGGTGCAGAGCGGGAGGGATCACAGGGGGCACAAGGGAACTTTGGGGGATGACGGCTATGTTCTTCTCTTGATTGTGATGATGGTTTCACGGGTGTACACAAACATCAAACATGCAGCGCATTGCATATCAGTTATATCTTATTAAAGCTATTAAGAAAAAAAAAAAAAAAGCAAGGTCCTCGCCCTGCAGGAGCTCATAGTTGGCAAGCAGGGGGCTGAGGTTGCAGACGCAAAAGCAGTAACAAGAAGCCATGAAGTAGTTACTTTAAGAGGACAAGAAGGAGGAGGAGAGCGCATGCCCAGTAGAAGGAACAGCAGAACGGAGGCTAGGGGGAGGGGCAGTGGTTAGAGCTGGGACCCAGCTCAGGGAGGGCATGAGGCTGGCTGGGTGGTGGGAGAGGAAGTTAGGGAGCTGGTCCGGGGCAGAACTTCTTCCCTCTCTCCTTCTTCCTATCCCTTGCCTATCCTTCGACCACTTGGCTACGTTTATCCGGGAGCTGAGCAATCTCCCCTACCTCCTGCACCCCTCTTTCCCGCAACACCACACAGTGTCAGAAAGGGGCCTGGGGCAGAAGCCATGGCCCCCGTCCTCACCTCGTGGCCTCCCACAGGAAGCGGCCCTCGACCTTCTGAAGAAGCTGAACAGCTGTCAGATGTCCATCCAGCTACTCCAGGTGGGGGGGGGATGGGAAGCCTGGGGGGGTGCTGTCCCTGGGGGATGGGGAAGACCTTCTGGGGAAGAGGAAGTGCTGGGGGGGGCCTTTCAAGGGTGGGGTCTGGGAGGGGTCTGGGACGGGAGGGCCAAGGGCGGGAAAGGTCTTGAGCTCTGAGGGTGGAGACTGAGGCACTGAGATGGCGGCCGGGTACCCTCCAAGGGCAGGAGGCCCTCTAGGTCTGTGAGAAGGACAGATTTGCTTTCTTAAATACCCCAATTCCTAAGCCCCTGGGCCTATGGGATCTGTTTTATTTTTTTTTTTTTAAGACTGTATTTATTTATTTAAGAGAGAGCGCATAGAGAGGGGAGAAGGTCAGAGGGAGAAGCAGACTCCCCACAGAGCTGGGAGCCGGATGTGGGACTCGATCCCACAACTCCAGGATCATGACCTGAGCTGAAGGCAGTGGCCCAACCACCTGAGCCACCTAGGCATCCCTGGGCCTATGGGATCTGAAAGGCCGGTGATCCAGGGGAAAGGAAAAGTGGCCCACTTTTAGATCCTCCCTGTGTTGCCCAAACAGCCCCCAAACATTACCAGAAGTTCTCGGCCCTGAAAAAAATCAGCACAGACCCAAGCTGTAGGCACCAGACCTGTGTCTTCAGCTGAAACTTGAGCTCAGAGATGCTAGGAGGTAGACGTGGTGAGGGGTCCTCAGCGGCAGCTTTTCACCAAAGCCATGGTCACCATCGGGGCAGGGGGCTGGGCCTTGGGGCCTGGACTTCAATGCGTGCTGTCGGACCAGGGTCACAACATCAGCCACGGCTCGGGGCCAGGCCTCTGCAGAGGCTGGGGCGGGGGACGGTGTGGGGATTGAGCAGGGGCGGGTCTTGCCAATTAAGGTCGCCAGTCCTGGGGGCCCATTGGAAGACCAGCCCTTGACCCTCTGGCTTTGCAGACAACCAGGATTGGAGTGGCCGTCAATGGGGTCCGCAAGCACTGCTCAGACAAGGAGGTTGTGTCCTTGGCCAAAGTCCTCATCAAAAACTGGAAGCGGCTGCTGGGTGAGAGGAGTCCAAGTCGGCTTGGGCTGTGTGCTTCTCCCTTCTCCTGGGTCGGGACCATGCCTGGCTTACCGCACGCACTCAGTGCATGTTTGTCAAATGACTTAAGAAGTGACAGGGGGCCTCGTAGCGGGGAATGCAGGGTTGGCCCACACACTCTGCACTTTTGTAGACGTGTGCCTCTATGTATGTATTTCCGTGTGTTTGCATGTTCTATAAAGAGCACATGGCTGTATAGACGCATTTGTGTAAATACGGTCTGTGTGCAGATGTCTTTCTATCCCCGTATGAGCACGGGTTTGCACACGTGTGTGCATGTTGCATAAACATCCGTGTGTGAATGTATTTCTGTGTGTGTGTAAGGGTGTGTTGGGGGCATGTGCTGCTGTCCTGGTCCCTGCTCTTTGCTCCGCCCTCCCCGAAGTCATGCGGGGGTCTGCGGAGATAGAGTGCAGTTTGGGACCAATGCCATGCTTTCGTTTTCAGACTCCCCTGGACCCCCCAAAGGAGAAAAAGGAGAGGAGAGAGACAAAGCAAAGAAGGAAAAAGGGCTTGACTGTTCCGACTGGAAGCCAGAGACGGATCTTTCTCCACCAAGGGAAAACGAGGCAAAGAGCCCAAAGACAGGTATTTTTCTTCTGGGATGGAGAGAAGGGGGTGACATTTGTCCTGTCCTCTGCCAGTGGCTCTGTTTCTATAACTTCATTTAATCCTCATGCCCTGGGAGGAGCTGCTGCTCTCACCTCCTAGGGGACCCCCTTGAGGGGCTCTTCTTGGGCTCAATCAGACAGACCCACAAGGCCCAAATAGGCCATCCCTGTCACTGAATTTACCGAGAAGGACGCTGGGGCAGGAGGCACACTGTGCCGGGGGGGCAGGCCCAGGCCTTTCTCATCTGCTAGGGGACCACACAGCCTCCAGAGCTCTTCTGAGTTCTACCCAGGTACAGGGTAATGAGTCCACAATGAGGAGGCCGTGAACCCCTGACGGAGAAGACAAAGCTGCCAGGATCCCAGCAGGATTCACGGTCCTTGGCGCAGCCCCCCAAAGCTATGGTTTTCCACTAATTATTTATATTGCGTTCAGAGCCCTTCCTGCCTGCATGTAATTTACCAATCAGGGCTCATTTGCTATAAGCAACGTTGCCTAGTGACACAGCGGACATCCCGCCCTTGTCAGGGTTCCAGGTAAATGGGGCTAGGAACTCACTTAACCACACAGAATGTAAAGTGTTCTGTTGCCTCTCTATTCAACATTTCCATTTCGTGAGGAGGAAGCCGAAGGTTGGGGAGCAGGGACTTTTCCAAGACCACACAGCTGTTATGTGACCGAGTAGGATCGCATCTTTGTCAGACCCCCAGGCTTCTGCTGAGAAGAGTTGTTTGTCTCAACTCCATGCCCATTCCCCCTTGCCCACCTAACCAGGGTCCCCCAAATTGCATGACTTCATATAGACCCAAATGCCTTATCCATGACAGCAGATAAAAAGTCTTCATCGATGTACAAATAAATCCGACCTGTTCCCTATGTAACTAGAGCTCTTAAATCGCGGGGGAGGGATCTGCATTTGTTCATCTAATAGGTAAGGAGGCAGTTTTAAATAATACTGTATAGTATCTGATGGTGGATAATGGTAGGTATTTTATGGATAATATCACCCATGATATAGCAATATTTTTAAAAGATTTTTATTTATTTATTTGACAGACAGAGATCACAAGTAGGCAGAGAGGCAGGCAGAGAGAGAGGGGAAAGCAGGCTCCCTGCTGAACAGAGAGCCTGATGCGGGGCTCAATCCCAGGACCCTGAGATCATGACCTGAGCCGAAGGCAGAGGCTTAACCCATTGAACCACCAAGGTGCCCCCGATATAGCGATATTTTTTTTTCTTTTAAAGATTTTATTTATTTATTTGACAGAGATCACAAGTAGGCAGAGAGGCAGGCAGAGAGAGAGGAGGAAGCAGGCTCCCTGCTGAGCAGAGAGCCCGATGTGGGACTCGATCCCAGGACCCTGAGATCATGACCTGAGCCGAAGGCAGCGGCTTAACCCACTGAGCCACCCAGGCGCCCCTATAGCAATATTTTTAACGAACATACCTTTTTACCCAATATAGACACTGTAGGTCTTCATTTTAAGGAATTAACCAGGTTAGGGGCACCTGGCTGGCTCAGTCGGAAGAGCACAGGACTCTTGATCTTGGGGTTGTGAGTTCAAGCCCCACACTGGGGTGGAGATTACTTAAAAAAAAAAAAAAGGAATTAACTAGATTAAAGCATAAAGACTAAATGTTGTATGTGTAACATATTTCTGCTGGCATTTCTGAAACATTTTTAATCTCTGAGCCATTTTAAAATGAATGTTTATTATAATCCTATAAAACAAGTGTCTTGCAGAAAACACTTTTAGGGAATGATGCTGTAGAAGAAAAGGTCTCACCCAGAAGGAAGACATACCTCTACCACGCTACTCCCAGTCTGGGCTGTGCAAACAGCTGTAGAGCAAGGATCCTGTGTATCCTTCCAAGCACAGAACAGTCCCACACATTGAAAAACTACTTTACTGTGTTCAAAAAGCTGGTAGGGCCTCCATGGAGAGGCGATGCTGGGTAGAAAAAAATTTAATGACGTGGGAAAATATTCACTAAGAATTAGGAGAAGCTGTGGGTATAATATAGTATATATGGTATGATCCCATTTTTATAAAAATTAAGTAAGTGAGGGACACCTGACTGGCTCAGTCAGTAGAGCATGTGACTCTTGATCTTGGGGTGGGGAGTTTACTAAAAAAATAAAATAAAATAAATTAAAAATAAGTTTAAAGAATTAAGTGAATTTTATGTGTATGTATAGGAGAAAAGATGAGAAGGATGTATACCAGGATGGTACCAGTGATTATATCTGGGTGGTCAGATTGAGTTGTTTTCCTTCTTCTTTTTGCAAATCTCTGTTTTTCTTATTTTTCTCCAATAAATGTGTACTAATTTTTAAGTAAGAAAAAAATAATGAAACCATTTTTTAAAAAAAACAAAAATATATCTGTGTGGTTTTAATTAAGAAGATGATTAGAGACCAGAAAGCCAAGTTCTGGGCTGAACTCAGTCACTTACTCATACCCTTAGTCTATGAGACTCAGTATTGTGGCCCGAAAAATGGGCATCATTTTCTCAGGGTTTTTTTTTCCTTGTAAAAATAAAAAATATTGGGCGCCTGGGTGGCTCAGTGGATTAAGCCGCTGCCTTCTGCTCAGGTCATGATCTCAGGGTCCTGGGATCAAGCCCCACATCGGGCTCTCTGCTCAGCAGAGAGCCTGCTTCCTCCTCTCTCTCTGCCTGCCTCTCTGCCTACTTGTGACCTCTCTCTGTCAAATAAATAAATAAAATCTTAAAAATAAATAAATAAATAAATAAATAATATTTTATTTGTAATATATTCTAATTATATTTATTGTTTTAATTTATTTTATATTCATTTTATATTTTATATATTTTATATTATATATATTTTATTTAGGTAGATACTTGCCCATTGTGGGAAATTTTTTTGTTTTTTTATTTTTTTAAAGAATTTATTTATTTATTTGAAAGAGAGAAATCACAAGTAGGCAGAGAGGCAGACAGAGAGAGGAGGGAAGCAGGCTCCCCGCTGAGCAGAGAGCCCGATGTGGGGCTTGATCCCAGGACCCTGAGATCATGACCTGAGCTGAAGGCAGAGGCTTTAACCCACTGAGCCACCTTATGGGAAGTTTTTAAAAGTACAAATAAGAAAATTTTAAAAAAATCCATTCTCTAGAGACAAGCACGTATAATCATGTATAATAATCTGTGTTTAAATATATATATATTAGGGGTGTCTGGGTGGCTCAGTGGGTTAAAGCCTCTGCCTTCAGCTCAGGTGATGATCCCAGGGTCCTGGGATTGAGCCCCACATTGGGCTTTCTGCTCAGCAGGGAGACTGCTTCCTCCTCTCTCTCTCTCTCTGCCTGCCTCTTCACCTACTTGTGATCTCTGTCTGTCAAATAAATAAACAAAATCTTTAAAAATTATTAAATATATATTATATACATATTCATATATATATATATATACATATATACATATATATATAATTTATGGATGCTACGTGGCTTAGTCGGTTGACCATACCACTCTTGATTTCAGCTCAGGTCACGATCTCCGGGTTGTGGGTTGTTAGATGGAGGCCCAGATCAGGCTGTGTGCTCAGTGCAGAGTCTGCTTGAGATTCTCTCTCTCCCTCTCCCATTGCCCCTCCCCCAACACTCTCTAAACACATACATACATACATAATAAATACATATATCATTTATGTAATCATATATATCCTTCCAGAATTTTTTGCATGCTTATTTTGTCAATAACATGGAGTTATACGCTGTATATTATTTTATAACTTTTCCAAATGCTTATATTTATTTCAACAGTAAGGCACATTTAGTGTAAAAAATTTAGAAACTCAAACACAAAAGAAAATAACAGAAATGACCACTGTTAATATTTTGATGTGTACCTTTCTTGTCTTTTTTTTTTTTTTTTTAAGAGAGGGGTGAGGGGCAGAGGGAGAGGGCAAGACAGAATCTTAAGCAGGCTGCACACCCGGCACGGAGCCTGACACGGGCTCAATCTCATGACCCTGAGATCATGACCTGAGCCAAAATCAAGAGTACTTTTCCCTGGGAAATGAAGTTGTCACTGAGGCCAAGCAGGGAATGAGTAGGTTGTCTCCCCACCTCATGGGGAAAATTAAGTTGGCAAGGGTCCATTTTCAATTCAATTGGTGAACTTTTTGTTTTAGTTTCCTTAATGATGATTCACTATCGTTATTTATTATATAAACACTATCCACATTAGTGATATTTAAAATTTAAATGAGTGGCGCCTGGCTGTCAGAAGAGCACGCAACTCTTGATCTCAGCGTTGTGAGTTCGAGCCCCACATTGGGTGTAGAGATTACTCAAAAATAAAACCTTTTAAAAAATAAAATAAAAACAAAAAATATTTGTCCACAGTGTGTCACTTCCAACAAATGAAACAGCTTTTGGACATCTTCTTCCCTCCCAGTCCTGATCTACTAATATACATAATTTTTCCATTCCTATCGGCAGAGTAGACAATTACGTCCCGGTGTATCTTCCTATTGTATTCTAAGCATTTTTTCTTGCTCCTAAATACTTTTCGTAATGATCGTTTGCAGTAATTGCAGAATATTTCTGGTTTGCTCTAAAAAGAAAGGCAATGAAGAAGGGCCAGAAAATGGGGAGTCTCAGGGATTGAGGCTCATGTCTTCTTTCTTCTACTGCAAGAATTCCAGCTTCCCACTCGGGCCTGCACCTGTCCGTCCCCATGGGGCATTCGGGGTCGGGGGGAACCCCGCAGGAGAACTCCCAGAGTCCAGTGAGGGATTGGAGGGACATGTGAAGAAGGGTTGCTTATCCCCTCTCTCTCTCTCTCTGCTGCCTCCCCTGTGTTTAAAGCTGGGGTGAAGATCTGGGGCCAAATGAGTCTGGCCCACAGGATAGTCAGGCCTAGCCCCTATATTTCTGCATTGGTCAATTCCATGGCATTTGGCAATAAATACTTATACAGCACCCATTTTGTGTTAGAAGGTCTTCTGTTGGCCTGGAATAAGCTAGTCCAGGCATGAGATTGGATTCCACAGAAGCAGACCCTGAGACGCAGGTTCAAGTGCAAGGGGTTTACTTGGGAAGTGATTTCAGGAAATGCAGAGAGAAGAGTGAGGGAAGCGAGATGGGGAAGGGAAGGAAGCCAGCCCAGGGTGTGTCAGTGGGCAGGCTGGTGCTGTGGGCAACCAGGGCTTAAATCCGGCCGGGGAATTCTGGGTGACGTGGAAAACACACCTCGGTTCACCTCCTTGAGGGTTGAGGACGCTGGGGTGTTTATCCACCAATTTCTATGTATCTGGTTGAAGGCTGCTCCTGGGGTCCTTAATTCCTTGGCACTTCTGGCCCATTGGCAGCTGGCACTCGCTGACACAGAGAACTCTCTTGAGCACAGTCTGGGGGACCCCACAGCACAAGTCCTTGGGTCCCAGTGCACAGGGAGAGTGAGTGCCTAAGGGGATGTGGACTCTGCAGGGACAGCATCCGCCACAGTGAACAAACCCCACCAAGCTCTGTGCTTGTGGAATTTATGTGGGGGCTGGTTGGATAATATACATAGTAGGTAAGAACATTTTGTAGTACCTTAGAAGGGGATGCCCGCCCTGGACATAAAAAGAAGTCTCAGGGGACACCTGGCTGTGACTGTTAGTAGAGCATGTGACTCTTGTTGGTTTCAAGGTCATGAATTCCAGCCCCAGATCAGGCGCCAAAATTACTTAAAAAAAAAAAAAAAAAAAAAAAGGCAGCCTGGGTAAGTGAAATGGGGAGTGATGGTTACAATTTATAGACAGATTAATTTCATAAAACCATTAAAAGGGGGAAACATATTAGATGGCATATAAAGAGAATGTAGCTACATGCATTTTGGAGAATAGAAACAAATTTTCACATCTGATCCTATCACCCTACTGTAACCATGGTTATATTTTCCTTCTTTCCCTTTTTTTTTTTTTTTCCAGATTTTAAAAGTTTTTATTTTTGGAGATTTTATTTATTTGAGAGAGCCAGAGAGCAGGAGCAGGGGGAGGAGCAGAGGGAGAGGGAGAAGTTGGCTCCCCGCTGGCAGGGAGCCTGAGATGGGGCGCATTAATGCGGGGCTCTATCCCAGGACCCTGAGATAACGACCAGAGCTTAAGGCAGATGCTTAACAACTGAGCCACCCAGATGCCCCTAGATTTTTTTTTCATTTGAGTAATCTCTACACCCAATGTGGGGCTCCAACTTACTACCCGAGATCAAGAGTCCCATTCTCTACCGGCTGAGCCAGCCAGGAGCCCCGATCACATTTTCTTTCAATCTTTTTTCCTCCTAGGCGTTGCTTTTCTTGTATGACTTTAGAAATAGTGTGCATCTAATTTTATGCACCATTTCACTTGTCAGTTTAACAGCTCTACTATCTCCAAGGCCTGTGTGCCTCTCTCCGCTCCTCCTAAGTAAGGTGCCCGCAGGGGAGGCTGACGCTGATCTTTTCCGGCTCCCTGGCTCCTCCTGAGAATAGGCAGTCCCAGGAATGCCAGTCTCCATGGACTCCAGCTAGCCAAGGCCTGCCTGACAGCAAGGAGGAGGGGAGTCTGCTGAGAATTAATGAATAATAATTAGTAACACAAAATAAAGGTGTAGGGGTGCCTGGCTGGCTCAGTTGGTAGAACACGTGACTCTTGATCTGAGGGTTGAAAGTTCAAGCCCCAGTCTGGGTATAGAGATTACTTAAAAATTAAAAATCTTAAAAAAAAAAGGGGGTGCCTGGGTGGCTCAGTGGGTTAAAGCCTCTACCTTTGGCTCAGGTCATGATCCCAGGATCCTGGGATTAAGCCCCGCATTGGGCTCTCTGCTCAGCAGGGAGCCTGCTTCCCCCCACCCCCCCTCTGCCTGCTTCTCTGCCTGATTGTGATCTCTGTCAAATAAATAAATAAAATCTTTCCAAAAAAACACAAAAAAACAACCTTTAGTAACACATGCATAACACACATAATGTACATGGTACGTATAAGACCTCCTTCCCTTGATTGCTTCATTCAGTGGAAGGTAGGGGCAGGTGTCCAGCTCGCACGACTTGCAGCTTCGTCTCCAGGCAGCTGTGGTCCAGGTGGGTTCCACTACTCTCAGCCCAGCAGGCCTGGCTCCCAGAAGCTTTGTCCCCAGCCTTTGAGCTCTCAAGATCCGTCCTGGTGCTAACTTAAAGAGTCTCATCTCCAATTTCTCTTCTTTCAGGAGAGACTCTGTGGACTCCAAGTCTTCAGCCAGCTCTTCTCCAAAAAGGCCACCAATGGAAAGGTAAAAGAAGCCACAGGCTTCTCCATCCCAGAGTTGCTGTTCAGCATGTGTTCCCCTCTCTGCTTTTCTAGAAACAGCCTGGGGGCAGAGGAAAGCAGAAAGCCTTGTATATTATGTTCTTTGCAGACTCTAGGACCTACACAGGAAGACTGAATGGGACCCTGAATCAGAGGGATGGCTCCTTCACTGGGGTGGCTGACCAGTCACTATTGCCCCAACACTATCTAGGGGACATTCTCAAGGTCACGTTGAACCCAGTGAGGACAGAGGTCTGGAGAACTTATCCCTAGAGTGGGATCTCTGCATTTTAGTTACCCAAAATAGCATAAGTCAGCCAGTTATTTATTCATCAAATATTTATTGAGAGGCAACTATGTGCCAGGAAATGTTCTAGGTGCCAAGGATACACACAGCAATGAACAAAAGAAAAATCTCTGCAGTCATGAGGCCTATATCCTAACAAGGCGTGAGAGGCAATCCATAGAATAAATAAATCAGGTGATGATTTAGAAGGTGACGAGCATTGTGGAGACAACAGGGCAGAGTGAGGGGGTTGGGAAGGATGGTCATTTGAACAGTGACCTTTGAACAAACCTTTCAAAGAGATGAAGGAATGAGCCATGCAGATCTCCGGGTCATTCCAAGCCAGGACCCTGAGTGGCAGGGTCAGGAGGCGGTGAAGTGGCCAGGGCTGGAGTGGAAAAGTGAGGCGGGAGAGTTGGAGGACAGAGTCGAACAGGAGCCCTGCGAGGGAATTTATCAGAATGACTTCGGCTGCTGTGCTGAGAACGGGCTGTCAGGGCCAAGGGCAGGGGCAGAGCCCAGCCAGGAGGCTACTCAGTAATTCGGGCAAGAAATGACGGTGGGTTTCCCGACCGGCTGGGGAGGGATACTGGAGAATATCAAGAGTCAAGATGACTCCAAGACTTTTCTCTTGAGCGCTGGCAAAGACTGAATGGGGAAGACCGCGTCTAACTCAGGCTGCAGCAGGTGATACAGAGCTGAGGTGGGGATGTGTTGGGTTTCAGGCGTGTCCTAGTCATTCAGATGGAGAAGTTGAAGGCACTTAGGGTAGACCAAGCTAGAATTCAGGAAAAATGTCTGGGCTGGAATTTGAGTTTCAGACTCATTAGTATGGATCTAGCATTTGAAGCCACAGACCTTGATAGGTGGCTAAGGAGTGATTGTGACTGAAAGAGGGAGTGTGAGCTGTGGTCCAAGGGGAGGTCAGAGCAGGAGGAAGTGACGTAGAGGTGGATCAAAGCTAGTAAGTCATGTCTGGGGGCCATATTGGATGCCGGGGCAACTAGGCTAGAATGGTAAAGGTGTTGGCTTCCAGGAGACTATGTGTGGAGCCGCACAGTTATTTTAGGTCTAATGTACCAGTGAGACTACCACTGGAAAGAAAAGAAGAGGCACAAAAATTAGGCTGTTTAAGGTTTCTGAAGATTAAACAGGCCTGGGATATTGATGGGGTGCTGTACTGCTATAGTCCAAAGTGGCCGCCAGGTGCCTGCTGATGAGTGGCGGATCTGGGGAGTGCTGCGGCTTCGAGTCAGAGTCTGAGGCCATATCCTGCCTCTGAAGGGTCAACTGGTTTGTGGTCAACTGGTGATGTCTTCCATGAGTGAGGCCTAAGAATGGAGGACCCAGGGTCATCCTGGTTCTGCACCAGTGGTTGTCAGTGGAGAGTCATTTAGAAATTCGTAGAGGTATTTTTGGTCACAGTGACGACTGTGACGCGGGGTATCTTAGTTCACACTGCTGTAACGAAATATCATGGACTTAAGCAACAGACATTTATTCCTCACAGTTCTGGAAGATGGGAACGCCAAGGTATGAGCCAACTCAGTTCCCAATGACAGCCCTTTGCCTGGTTTGCAGATAGCCACCTTCTCTCTGTGTCTGCACAACATACACGCACACACACAGATACACGCACACACACACAGTGAGCTCTGGTCTCTTTTCTTCTTATAAGGCCAATAATCCCATCATGGGACTCTAACTTCATCTAAACCGAATCACCGCTCAAAGTCCTCACCTCCAAATTCTATCACATTAGGAGTTAGGGCTTCAACATATGATTTAATGGAGGACACAAACATTCGTCTGCAGTGGGAGAGAGGCAGGAGCAGTACAGTATTTACTAGGCAGGGGCCAGAGATGCTAAATGTCCTGGAACATGAAGGACAGACCTGCATAAGGAAGGATTGTTCTATCCCAAAAGGAAACACTGACCACTAGTCCAGTTCTGGGTGTGATATTATAAGAAAAACATTTCATATTTGTGTAAGGTTTTATACCTCTGTATTCCTTTCCTGACTTAGCCTTTTGACCTTGAAGTCTCCTGACTCCCTCCTGTAATACATTCTTTTTCTGAAGGTCAGTCAAGCAGAATACGTTTGTCCTTAGAGCAGTTGTGCCCTTTCCTGCTTGTTCCATATTGGGGGTGGGGAATCCAGAGAAATACAAGGAAGTCTTGTAAATCCACCTTATCTACTACCACACAGTTTCCTGTACACTCTCCCTCTCGATTTCATCTTTCCCATCCATCCATCCATCCATCCATCCATCCAATGAGCACGTTTGTTGAGCACCTCCTTGCAAACCTAACATGCTCCGAGGACCAAGGTCATGTGCATACAGTGGGAGACTAGTGGAGACCATGGCAGACTGAAGGGGGCACTTACTATCCAGCACAGCTATTTGTTGCTTTGTGGAAATGCAGGCCCTGCATGGCATGTCTTCCTATTTTTTAAGGAAAGCTGGACATCTACATGTTCATATGAAACTCCCAATTTTTTTTAAGATTTTATTTATTTGATAGATAGAGATCACAAGTAGGCAGAGAGAGAGGAAGGGAAGCAGACTCCCTGCTGAGCAAAGAGCCTGATGCAGGGCTTCATCTCAGGACCCTGAGATCATGACCTGAGCCAAAGGCAGATGCTTTAACCCATTGAGCCCCCCAGGCGCCCCTGAAACTCCCAATTTTAAATATGGATGATGTATTCATATTTTTGGGCAACACAGTAGGGCAAACAAAATTCATTTGGAGCCCACCAGCTGCAGCCTCTAAGCCCAGGCAAAGGTGTAAACTCATGATCTCTGCCTTCATGTGGCAAATCACTGACATAGAGGCAGACACCAAAATGCTTTTTGTTTTTGTTTCCCAAATGCTTCTTAAACAAACAAACAAACAAAAAATTGAAGATGTAACATTCAATGGGGACATAGGAAGAGTCTCAATATGACTTGAGAAGTCAAAGAAGACTTCCTCCAAGATAATGTATTTGTGCTCAGAATTGAGAGATGAGAAGGAGTTCGGTGGACAAGCCAGGAGAGGGCCTGTCGGGCAGTGGGACTGGAAGGTGCAAAGCTGTACTATGAGTGAACGTGGTGCTCTGGGAACTGTAGCTGGGGCATCAGGGAGCAAACCCCGCAGTGCACCCCTGTGACAAGGAGGAAGGCTGCACCTTATGGAGAGCCTAGCCAGCTCTCTGAATTGTGGACTTTTCACCCAGCAGCTTGGCTTCCTATCGGTGTAATAACTGCAATGTCCTCGAGGTGGCGCGCAGGAGCAGCGAGCGGGCCTCCAGGTGCCTCCGCTCCGATCTGGGGTTGAATTTTTCTATGGGCTTGGTGATGTCAGATCACAGGCTGTGGGGCTGGCGCTGGCACATCCGGGGAGCAGAAGGAAGCTGTTGATAAATCCAACGCCCCACCCCCACCCCCGCCAGTGATGCCTTCCCTGCAGTTTGTCGCTGTTCCCGATCGTGTGCACTGAAAGCAAAATGAGGCTGGCTGCCTGAAATGCACCGAGACAGGAAGGCCAGCCAGCCAGCCAGCTCTTAGCCAAGGGGAGGGACCGGGGCTGGGAGTGCCCTGCCTAGAAGGTGGTGAGAAGAAAGCAACAGGCAGCCTAACCTAGCCTGGGTTAGGGGACCCTGAAAAACTTTCTGCCTTGTAGAAACACAGTGAGATGTACTGAAAAGAATTTGGAAGCAGAAGAACTCGGTTTGTGGTGTGGCTTTGCCATTTGCTGGTTGGATGACCTTGGACAAGTCAGTTCAGCTCTCTGAACCTCAGCCTACTAATCTGTAAGACGGGGACAATTATGACCCTTCCCCAGGTCATTACGAGGATTAAATGAAATAACAAAATGCTTAACACTGTTCCCAACCCATATAAATGCTCAGTAAGTACATAATCCTTGGTAATAATACTCACACTTAATGTGGCAATCTAGGTAAATTACCTAACCCTTCATTACTAGAATTCTCCTGGGTACTAGAATCCTATCAGAAACTCTCTAAGATGGGTACTGTTTTCATCCCCATTACTAGCCCAGGGTCACAGAGCTACAAAGTGGTGGTGTCAGGACTTGAGCCTTGGAGTTTGGCTCTGGAGCAGCTTGGGTCCTTAATAAATATACCACCTTAGTGTAGGCATTCCCTTGAGGAAGCTGTCATTTGTTATTATGTGTCCTTCCAAGCAATGTGTGCTCCAGGCTCCACTGTCGGGTCTCCACTGGAGAATCCTAGACATTGAGGATATGGTGATGGGGCATGTAGCTCAGTGAGGTCCAGCACCAGGAAGAATCTAGGGCTCCATCACAGCTGGAGAAGGGCTGGAGATAGGCTGACCTGGGTGGTGGGAGGTGACAGACTCTGGCTCAGAGAGAGATCACTTTCTTAATCTCAGAGAGTAGGGTCTCTATCTTTCCAAAGAGGACCTGTCACCCACCCAGTTCAGCTCTATCTAGGCCTCCTGGATGTGCCTTTTATCTCTTTGTGGCCAAATTTCTCAACTCATCTTATATTCATGCATTTAACAAAGACTCATCGAGTTTTGGCCCAGAATGCTATTCCAGGTGCTGGAAACAGTGGTGAACCAGCCAAAAGGGTTCCTATACTCTGAAACCTGTAATCTGGAGATGGAGGCAGACAATGCTTATAAACACACAAACAAGTTAATTCTAGACTTGGATAAGTGCTATGAATGAAAGAAATCAGGTCACATGCTAGGGAGTTACAGGGCAGGCATAGGCTGCTTGACTGGGATGATTGGGGGAGGCCTCCCTGAGAATGTGATACTGGAGCTAAGACCTGACTGGTGGGAAGAGGCCCAGTCATAAGGAAATCTGGAGGAGGAAGAGCCTTCCCAGAGGAGGGAGCAGCCAGTGCAAAGGCACTGTGGTGGGAGTGACAGGTATATTTAAGAAAGAGAAAGAAGCAGTGCAGTGGGGAAGCTTCTATGAACCAAAGGGGAGCATGGCATGAGATTAGGTCAGAGAGGAAGCAGAGGCCAATGTCAAGGGGGCTGGGAGGCCATGGTGAACTTTATGCTGAAAATAACTGGAAGCCATTAGAGGTTAGAGGGCCAGAAGCAGGGAGTGATGAGATCTGCCGTAAGTGTTTGAAAGGTTTCCCCAGGCTTTTGTGTGGCAAGTGGATTGTAAGGGGGGCAAGAGGTTGCCGGGAGACCAGCTTTGGGGTTATTTTGGCTGTGTAGGTGAGAGCCCAGTGGCTAGGACTAGGGTTGAGTGTGGGGAGATTCCCACTGATTGCAGGCAGCCCCTTAAGCTCTAGACTTTACATGCTTCCCAGCCCTCTCTCGCGCACACCTTTCCCTCCCACTGAAATCTGACTCCAGCAGAGAGCAGGCCCAAGGCCTGTGCCCTGCCGCAAGGCCACTCACTTGTTAGGGAGGGTTGGGTCAAATCCAGGGTAAATTTATCTAGAACAGAAAGTTTCAAACTGCATTTAAAAAAATAAATAAAAGCTAAGAAATCCCTTTGGACAAAATTTTTCATAATTCAAAATATAAACCTTACAAGAGCAAAGCCTTCCCTCCCCAGCCCGCCTCAGTCCTGAGGTAGCACTTAGGAACCTTTGAGGAATCTCAAGGTTCTGGAGAATACAAAAATCCCAGTGATCCAAGATTGTCTGTGGTGACAGAAGGCATCCAAGCCAGGTCAAGCCAAACAGCAGAGGCTGAGGAACAACAAGGTCTCCAGCAGAATTTACATTGAAGAGTACCTAGCAGGATGTTTCTTGTCACCCCAGCTTTTTAACACTAGAAAGCTTAGGCTACTCAGTCAGCCTCACTCTCAGACACAACTTCTTGGGCCTGAATTTTCAGAAGCCCGTCATCATCTTCCTGAGGGGATGAAGTGCATCCATAACTCCAGAGAGGTCTGGTGCAGCTGCCCAGGCTGTGCACTGTACAACTCCAGAAGATACCGAGCTGGCAATATAAATGGTGCTCTCTGGAATTAAGAAATACAGCAGCCCTTTAGGACCTTCCACAAGAGCTCAGTGGGTTAAGACTCTGGGGTAGAGGAAGGGACCTTAATTTCTTCAACCCTTGTGTGTCAGTTTTTCCGAGGAGGCCTAAGGACTGGCTGGCTGATCCTGATGGGTTACTGAAGGAGACAAAGGTGAAGGCATCTTGACGCCTGGCCCCCACCCCAAGAGTAGTGTAGAAGCAGCTCTGAAAGGGAGGGAGTTGCGGAACTATCACTCCATCCTCTCATCTGTGAAATGGGGCCAGGAACTTGCCACGGTCAGGGTTATGGAGAAGAGATAGCAAACAAGCAATAAAAGATGGCTTTGGCTTTTACCTTTTTTTTTTTTTTTTAAACAAACCCCTAACAAGTCCTGTCCTTTCTCTCCAACACCCTCAGCCTCACACCCCAGGTGCCCTGAGCCCCTCAACACTGCCCACGCAAAACATGGGTTTCATGCTTCTGTGCATTTCTGCCATGAATGCATCTTCCCGTCCGCTCCTCCTGTGGCCAGCTCCCATCCCTTGGGAACTTGTGGACCTTGTGGAACTTGAACAGAGTTGCACTGCAGTGTGGGACCTCTTTGAGCTTTCTTAGGCTGCGTGGTTACTAAGGGCTGGCATTGTGATACTGATTCGCACAAGTCACCAACAGGATGCTGGCAGGTGCCTCTTCCCTCACCCAGCACCCTCTTTGCAAGGACTCAAAAGGGACCAACAACAGTCCAAGTTTCAGCCTAGATTTTTTGGTTGCATGTATCAGTACTTCTTTTTATTTTTTTAAGCTTTTTTATTGTGATAAAATATATATAACAAAATGTGCATTTCAATCTTTTTTTTTTCAGTGTAAGAAAAAAGATATTTTATCATTTCGAATGCATTAAGATTTGCCAAATATATAAAAACAGATTACTTATCATTGCATATGTCAAGCTGTGTGGTTATTTTTACTCCTTAAACTTCCTAGATGGATTTTTTTTTAAAGATTCCTAGACAGATTTTTTTAATTGGATCAAAATATACATAACATAAAATTTAGCCATTTTAACCATTTTTAAGTGTATCGCGGCGTTAAGTACATTCACATTGTGGTACAACCCCACCACCGTCCCATCTCTAGAACTTTCTCATTCTCCCAAACTGAAACCCGACCCCATTTCCCCCTTCCTCCAGCCCCCACAGCACCATCCTACTTCCTGTCTCTGTGGATGTAATGACTCCAGGTACTTTGTGTGAGTGGATCACACAGTATCTGTCCTTTTGTATCCAGCCCATTTCACCCACCATGTCTTCTGTTCATGGCATCCATGTTGTAGCGTATCTCAGAATTCCGTTCCTTTCTGTGGCTGGATGGTCATCCACTGTATTCCATACCGCATTCCGTGTATCCATTCATCTCTCTCTGGACACACGGGTTGCTTCCACATTTGCTGGGAGCCCTCTGAGAACAGGAACACAGGAAGCCCGTCTGAGCCATCCGCTTAGAGTGACAACTCGTGATTATCAATTTTTTTTTTTTTTAAAGAAAAAAACCAAAGAGTTTCTTATTACAGAAGTAGATATGCTCTTCAGGGAAGATATAGAAAATTTGGATAAGCAAAGATGAGATTGAAATCTACTATAACTCCACCTCAGAAGATAATTAATAATTACTCATTATTATGATCAATAATTAATTATATAATTAGTAATAATAATAATTATTGCTCTTAACAAGGTGTTGCTGTTTGAATGTTTCTGTGTTGAAGCCCCCAGCCACAAAGTGACTGCATTGGGAGATAGACCCTTTATGGGGGTAATGAAGACTAAATGAAGTCATGAGGGCAGAGCCCTGATCCGACAGGATTAGTGTCCTTTTGAGAGAAACCTGAGAGTTTCCTCACTCTCTGCCACTCGAGGACCTAGCAAGAAGATGGTTGTGGGATGCCTGGGTGGTTCAGTCAGTTAAGCTGCTGCCTTTGACTCAGGTCACAATTCCAGGGTCCTGGGATCGAGTCCCAAATCAGGCTCCTTGCTCAGTGGAGAGCCTGCTTCTCTCTCTGCCTCTGCCTGCCACTCTGCCTCCTCCCCTGCTTGTGCTCTCTCTCTCTGATAAATAAACAAACAAATAAATAAATAAAATCTTAAAAAAATAAAAAAAGAAGAAGAAGAAGAAGAAGAAGGTAGTTGTCTACAAGCCAGGAAGCAAGCTCCGTCCAGTACCTTGATCTCAGACTTCCCAGTCTCCAGATCTGTGGGAAATATCTATGGTGCAAACCACCCAGTCTTTGGTATGTTGTTATAGCAGCCCACGCTAAGATGCAAAGTTATCCTGCCAGTCGTCTGTACATACATGTATATATACTTGTGGGGTTTTAAGCCCAAACCAAAATGAAATCATTCTTTTTTTTTTTTTAAATATTTTATTTATTTGTCAGAGAGAAAAAGAGCATAAGCAGGGGGAGCTGCAGGCAGAGGGAGAAGCAGTCTCCCCAGGGAGCCCAATGTAGAACTCAGTCCCAGGAACCCAGAATGAGGAGCCAAAGGCAGAAGCTTAACCAACAGAGTCACCCAGGCGTCCTCAAAACGAGATCCTTCTTAGGCAGTCTCTCTTGGGTGTTAAGAGTAGACTTCGGACTCAGACAGACTCGAGTTCAAGTCTCAGTGGTGTAATTCTGTTTCCTCATCTGCAAATGAGGAGGAGGACAGTATCTACCACCTAGGACCGCTTTGGGGATTTGATTAGAAAATGTCCCTGCAGCACCTGGCACTGGGTAAAAGCCAACTCTCTTCAGTGGTGCTAAAGTCACCCGTCACTAGACTGTCAGCTCCTTGAGGATTGGAGCTTTGCTGACTTTTCTGCTTTACCCCTTGTTCCTAGCACTGGACCTACAGAATAAGGGCCTACTAAGCATTCACTGAACGAGTGAGTAAATGGTCCAGTGAGAAGACAGAGCAGCTAGCATGGTGTCTAACGGATCATAGTGTGGTTTCACGTGGTGGTACAACATTCTGTGACCTGCAGAGCAGAGCGCTTGGTTAAGAGTCTGGGCGCCTGAGTTCAACTGCTTGGGTTTCAGTTCTGGCCTCCACACGTGTGACCCGAGTCAAATTATCGTGATTGCGGCTAGCTCTACGATTCACTTTAAAATGCAACTCTAACGGGGAGGTAAGAAGAGAAGCAGCCTCGAGGGGTTGTCATGAGGATTAAATGAGATGATCCATGTCAAGCCCCTAAAAATAGCACCTACCTCACTGTGTTGTGGGAGGATGAAGCGAGGTCACCCATGAAAACGTCCAGAATGGTGCTCAGGGAAAGCTTTATCCACTTAATGTGCAAATGTCTATTACTGTTTGTCGTCCTCAGATCAAACAGCAGCAAATCGAAAGCAGAGACCCCCAAAACACCCAGCAGCCCCCTGACCCCCACCTTCGCCCCCTCTGTCTGCCTCCTGGCACCGTGCTATCTCACAGGGGACTCTGTGCGGGACAAGTGTGTGGAGATGCTCTCAGCAGCCTTGAAGGCGGAAGGTGAGAGGGCCTGGGCTGGGGGCGGAGGAGGGCAGGGCTTCTAGGAGGGCAGATGAGATGCGGTCTTTCTCAGGAGTGGCACAGGACACTCCAGTCTCTGGTACGGGCAGGCTCCACCGCCAAGGTCATGTCGGGCTGACGCCTGTGCTTCCCGAATCTCTTACAGACGATTACAAGGACTATGGAGTCAACTGTGACAAGATGGCGTCGGAAATCGAAGATCATATCCTTAAGTTGTGCCAGGGTTGTGGGTGCCCGGTGCTCTGTCCGGTGGCAGAGTCTCCCAAGTGCAAGGGACCTGGGACAGTGAGGGGGAGGGGATGGGCTCTGGGGACAGCCCCCTGTTCTGCCTCTGAACCGGAGTTTTTAATTCTAGCTAACATTTTAGTAAGTCTTGCACCCTCCAGCCTCTTGCTAAGCTGTTCCTGAGCAGCACCTCATTCAAGGTTGAGACAATCCCGCCAGGGAGGCCCCTGACTAATCCCATTTTACGAGGGAGGTAAACAGGCTCAGAGAGGTTAAGTCACTCGCCAAAGCTCATGCAGCTAATAGTCGTGGTAGAATTGGGATTTGAACCCAGGAAGCGTGACTCTAGAAATCGAGAGCTCAACCGCCGCGCTAGACAGGCCATGTCGTCATGTGGCTCGGTTGCAGGGTCAAGTATCAGAACGGACAGGGAAGACAGCATTCCTCATGCTCAGCCTTCTCCCTCTTCTCTCCCCTGAAGATGGATTCTCTGCTGGGTACCAGGCCCTGTGATGAGCAGCCGACACTTCCTAGTCTGTCCCTTCTCACAGTCTCTATGAGACGGGCTGTTGCTCCCATTTTACAGATCAGGAAACTGAGGCTCAGGAACGACTGGGTGTCACAGCTTGACTGAAAACCTTGGCCTTTGGATTCCATGTCCTGAGTTCTTTCCGTATGACCCATCCTCCTACTCTTTGAAAGGGGGCTATGTAGACAGAGGAGGTGACTCCCCCCCCAAAGTCGTGTGGGCCCATTGCACCAAAAGATTGTTGTTTGGGGGAAGGAACTCCTGGGTATCCTCCCGCATAACTTCCTGGGACCTCCCCTCCGCTGTCCTTTAATTATGAACCAGCACATCTTGGGCTATGGAACTCCGCACCAAATACGTTTTCATCAATCTCAGTGATTCAGGAACACAGAGCAAAACTCTGAGCTTCATCTTTATTCTCTCCAAGCAATTGTCCCTCCCTCCAAACAGGTCCCCTCAACGTTCAAGCCCAGTTGGAAACAAACGCTGGTGGTCTGGTACCTCATTCCACTCCCCGGCCTGTCTTCCTTCCCTTCCTCCATCAAGCCCTTTATCTCTGTGTTCTTAAAAGGTGGGAGATAAAGGGGAGGATGAGTTCTAGGGGCTTGAAGGCTCTGGGTCCCCAAAAGATCTGTCCTGTTTGGAGAAAGCTCGCAGTAACATGGCAGCCAGAGGGCTGCGCTCCTCAGAAGGGGTCAGTGACCCCCCAGGCCTGGGCTCCATTTTGTCCCGGTCAGGGCCACTTCCTGCCTGGCGAGGGGGAGAGTGGAGAGAGCATGACCGGCTGGCTTCCCACCCTGTCTCTGCCGGGAATTTGCCCTGTGACCTTGAGCACGGCTGCATCCTTTCTAAGCCTCAGCTTCCTTCTATGTTCGTGAGAAGTAACTCTGACCAGCAATTCCCAGAGTGGGTTCCGTGGCATGGTAATAGGTATTCCCAGGGGATAGGCGCAGGGGGAGATGGTTCTATGCTCGAATATGTTGGGAACATAATTGAACAAAATGATGTCTTTCTTGCAATACCTCTCTGAGGCTTCAACATGAGGCTCCTCGTCTTCTGTTTTCCTCTGATAGCTGGACGCCTGCCTTCCAGTGGTCCTGCAAAACTGGGGTTGTCTTCATCACCATTCTCATCTTCATAGCCCCTAAGTGTTGAGCACTCGATGTCCCAGACCCTAGGCTAGTGGATCATGCAGTGCAGCTTGCTAAATCCTTGTTGTAGCCCGATATTTTGTAAATAAGGAAATCTAGGGCACCCGGTGGCTCAGTTGTTAAGCGTCTGCCTTTGGCTCAGGTCATGATCCCAGGGTCCTGGGATTGAGCCCTGCATCGGGCTCCCTGCTCGGCAGGAAAGCCTGCTTCTCTGTCTCCCACTCCCCCTGCTTGTGTTCCCTCTCTCATTGTGTCTCTCTTTGTCAAGTAAATAAATAAAATCTTAATAAATAAATAAGGAAATTGAGGCACAGAGAAGTCATGTGACTCACCAGAGTCCCACAAAAAGCTCAGACAAACCCCCAAGGCCCATCCCTGGGAGCCCTGACACAACAGCACTTGTTAAGGTCTGATCTCACTGGAGAGACCGTTGCCCGTCCCTGATGCATTGTTGACCCCAAATGCCTGAGCGAAATCCCCACTCCAGGGGTCAGCAGCCACTTAGGTGCCCAACCCCTGTACAAGTCCGAGGAAAGGAACAGAAGGTCCTGCGGCTCTTTGGGCTTTGGGGAGTGGCTCCCCATCCTTCTGTGCCCCTCCATGAGTGGCTCGCTGGTCCTTGACATATCTGGTCACATATCTACCAGGAGCTCAAGAGCACAGACATGAAGTACCGGAACAGGGTACGCAGCCGGATCAGCAACCTCAAGGACCCCAGGAACCCCAGCCTGAGGAGGAACGTGCTCAGCGGGGCCATCTCTCCTGGGCTCATTGCCAAGATGACAGCGGAGGTGAGAGTGGGGCTAGGACCCCTGTCTGGCGGGGTGGGAGGCCAGGACCCTCCAGCTTTGCCCACCTCTGTGCCTTGTGACAGTGGTGATGAGCTGGCGGCTTTTTCAGCCAGACCCTCTCCAACTTCCCATCCCTCCAGGCTTCAGGACCATCAGGATAGTGAACACAGCTACTATGACTTAAGCACGGTGCTAAGTGCCTTAGGCTCATTGTCCAGTTGTGTCTTCACAGCATCTGAGGTCAAAGTGCTTAGTATCCCCATTTTACAGGCGAGGTTACTGAGGCTCGGAAGGGTTCACTGGTTTGCCTGCACACCCAGCTAGAAGACGTTAAAACCAGGGGTGCATTTGGCTCAGTCCGTGGGGCATGTGACTCTTCATTTCAAGGGTTCTTCTGAGTGCAAGCCCCACGTTGGGTGGAGAGATCACTTTTAAAAAATCTAAATCTTAAAAAAAAAAAAAATGTCGAAGCTGCGAGGCAAGCTCTTGGGCCCTACAACATCCACTCTTCACTGCTTGGTCATCTGCCTCCCTCTTCTGCCTTGGGTAATCCTGGGCCCAAGCAGAGGAGCAGTCCCTGTCTCTGTGGAACATAGTCCCTGCTGGGGAGACAGACATATTTGCAGCTGCGTTCAATTCAGAGGTGGCGAGTGCCACGATAGAGCCACCCCGGGAACTTAGAGCAGGGAAGGATTGACCCAGCTTGAAGGGGTCAGTAAGGGAAGGAAAAGGGAACACCCTGTCCGAGGAAATAAGTGCAGTGGTTGCAAGCTTCAGAACTGTGCCTAACTGCATGGGTTTGAATTCTGCCCTCTCACTTAGCTGTGTGCTCTTGGACAACGGACTTAACCTCTCCGGCCCTCAGTTTTCTCATCTGTAAAACAGGGAGAATAATAATAACTAATATGGGACACCTGGGTGGCTCTGTGGGTTAAGCGTCTGACTCTTGGTCTCAGTTCAGGTCTCAGTCTCAGGGTTGACTTCAAGCCCTTACTTAAAAAAAAAAAAAAAAAAATAGGGGCGCCTGGGTGGCTCAGTGGGTTAAAGCCTCTGCCTTTGGCTCAGGTCATGATCCCAGGGTCCTGGGATCGAGCCCCTCATCGGGCTCTCTGCTCAGCAGGGAGCCTGCTTCCTCTTCTCTCTCTGCCTGCTTCTCTGCCTATTTGTGATCTCTGTTTGTCAAATAAATAAATAAAATCTTTTTAAAAAAAATAATAATAATAGCTATCTCATGAAAGATTGAATGAGTTAATACATATGAGTGTTTAGGTTAATATAATAATAGGTAAAGCCCTCCCCAGAATTCTTATATGATAGACTCAATTACTGACCATTTCATGTAACCCCAAACACCATGCTGCAGAAGAGGAAATCTTTATCTCCATTTTATAGATGAGGAAAACTGAAGCCTCACACAACTGATAAGTGATAGGTGAGGATTCGAACCCAGATCGAATTTCAGAACCCACATCTTGGAAACACCTTTTGAACACCCTCAGGTCTGAGTGGCCTTTGATTGCCTGGGCTGATCCAGAGGATTCCGGGCAAGCTCTGCCAAGTCAGAGAGGCCCAGACAAGGGGAGGGGCAGTGCATTGGGATCCTGGAGTCTGGCTCTGCCTCAGGACATCTGGGAACCCTGATGCTGTTGGCAAGGGTGTGCCTGTGTGTGTTTGTGGCATGTGTGGTGGATGTATGTCATGTGTAGTGTGTGTGGTGTGTGGACTGTGTGGAATGCACTTGGTATTTATTGTGCGTGTGTGTGCATGCGCGCGTGTTGGTGGGGGAACCATGTAGTGGTTGTATATTAATTTCTCTCTTCACTGCTTTCCTCAAATACCCAAAACAAGAGCAAGTCCTGGTTTTAGCTTCAAATGGGGGAACTTGGCACAGGTGGACCAGGGTTCTCTTTTGGCTTAATTCAGAATAGCTGGTATTGAGTACCTGGGGGGCTCAGTGGATTAAGCACCTGCCTTCCGCTCAGATTGTGATCTCAGGGTCCCGGAATCGAGTCCTACTTCTGTGCGTGTGCCTTGTAGGAATGCTACCAAGACACTCTTCCAGGCAATCCAAGGCATGGGGAGACCAGGACCAGGAGAACCAAGAGCAAGGTATAGACACAGGTTCGAGCCAAACCCAGCAAGTTCCCATAAGCTAGAGGTCAGAATAGAGCTGAATGTCTACATTAAGACAAAGACAGGCCCCAGACATCCCAGCAAAGTAACTGGCCAAGCCCGACATGAGGGCTCCACATGAGGACTGTTCACTAGGACAGAGCAAGAGAATCAGATGGTTGGTTGACCCATGGCCAAGAAGAGTCTGACCAGACCCAGAGGAGCGAGCCAAGAACCTAGCAAGCCTTCCATGGGGCCAGGCACCAAGGACTCTACCCTCTGCCCACCGTCCAGGCATCAAATGAGAGGAGATCTTCATCCCGGGTCCTCTTTGGTCCCAGGCAGGAAGCTTCTGTAAGAAATATAAGACCAGGGCGCCTGGGTGGCTCAGTCGGTTAGGTGTCTGCCTTCAGCTCAGGTCATGATCCCGGGGTCTTGGGATCAACCCCCAGGTCTCGCTCCCTGCTCAGCAGGGAGTCTCCTTCTCCATCTCCCTCTGTGCTCTTTTGCTCTCTCTCTCTCTCTCTCTCGCTCGCTCGCTCTCAAATAAGTAATTACGATTTTTAAATTTTTTTTAATTTTTTTTATTTTTTATTTATTCGAGAGCGAGAGTGAGAGAGAGCATGAAAGGGGAGAAGGTCAGAGGGAGAAGCAGACTCCCCATGGAGCTGGGAGCCCGATGTGGGACTCGATCCTGGGATTCCGGGATCATGACCTGAGCCGAAGGCAGTCGCTCAACCAACTGAGCCACCCAGGCGCCCCGGATCTTTTAAAATTTTTTTAAAAAAAGAAATATAAGACCATTTTTGATCTAGTAAGAATAGTAACAGCTTGGGGCTGGACAGCCTGCTATGTTCTGGCTCAGGAGACAGGAGCGTCCACCAGGGAGAGCCTGGGAGAGCGGATGCCCTTGTACGTGGGTGTTCCTCTCTGTGTCCCACGTCTCTCTCGTTCCTCCCTCAGTCTTCCTTCCCTCTTCTCTTCTCTACGCAGAAACATCCCAGAATGGAGTCGATTCTGAGATGTTCTTTAGGGCCATTGAGTGGCTATACCCTTGGCCCCGTGGGGAAGGAGGTTCTGTCTGTGCGCTGCTAGCCCGGGACGGAGACCCGTGCCTGGCACGTCATAGCCACGCAGCTCCTACTCATGGGGTTCCCCTTTGGGGTTCCTGCTGTCAAGATGCGTACACAGAGGACCAGTGTCCTCTCCCGCTCTATCCCCGCCCTCATGCACCACCTTATTACAGTACTAAACCACCATGCTGTGTTTACTCCATGTGTCTTTGTCGTGGCTGCCTCCGTAAGGCAGCACGGAGACAGGTACATGGATTGGCGAGTGCATGTTTTTCTGTTCTGTTTCGTAGCTGGTACACAAGACCCCCTTTCCACCATCTGACTGCTGACCACATTTCCCAGCTTGAACACACCCACACACACCCTTCCCACTGTGTGTTATTCTCAGCTGTTCTTTTGTGTCTACTCTTCTTTCTCTAGAACTGCTGTTTCCCTCGGGAATTTTTGCTTATCTTTCAAGACTAGTTAAAGTGTCAGTTTCTCCAATGAGACTCCCTGCCCCGGAGCAGTTAGCCACCCTACTCTGGGCTTCCCCCTGTGCTGTGTGTACCTCTGCCTTAAGTACCTGTTCTGCTATCTCGCAATCCTGGTTATATACCTGGTGACTCTACCAGATTAGCATTACCTGGGGGCAGGTGGCCCATCTGCATATCTGAATCCTTAGGGCTCAGAAGCAGCGGTTGGGCAGTTCAGGGGTCAGGGCCTGCCAGCCAGCTCAAGAGAGGTGGTCCTGTGTGGCTATTCCTAGCTCTGTGCTCAATTACCCCACATGAGTAGCTTGAAATTGGCCATGGAAGGAGCATTTACACTATGGAAATTAGCGATCATGACAAATCAGGCTCCCGTGAGCCCGAGGCCGGTTCACCAGCTTGTAAATGCAGTCAAAGGCGTTCAGTAAATTGACATCTAGTATGCTTCGAATGAATGAATGCCTTAGGTTCTGGATTTCCCCCCAAATGAAGGTTAGCTGGGTTTTTCTTTTTTTAAGATTCTATTTATTTATTTGACAGACAGAGATCACAAGCAGGCAGAGAGAGAGGAGGAAGCAAGGTCCCCGCTGAGCAGAGTGCCTGATGCGGGGCCCCTTCCCAGGACCCTGAGATCAGGGTCCTGATCTGAAGGCAGAGGTTTTAACCTGAGCCGAAGGCAGAGGTTTTAACCCACTGAGCCACCCAGGCACCCCAGTTAGCTGCTTTTTGCTTACATGGTCCCAGGTTGACAGTTAGGACCTAGTCCTTGAACTGAATATGGTTGGACTTATACATTGGCAAGGACCAGAATAGCGTAAGGGCACTAGTAAAATTCCCCAGGTCTGCCCTTAGGATTTTGCATTCAGAGGTCTCTACATTTCATCAGGGAGCCCAAGTGGTGACAAAGCAGCGATCAGCACACTGCAGTTTCCAACCTTTGTGCCAAAACCATTTTTCCACGGTTTAAGGAGTCGGGAATAGATAGTGACAATGGAAAAGTTTAGCCCTCACCAGGTTCTCATTTGAACACTAGCTCCGGCCATCCTCCCTTCCCCAAACAACCTCAGCGGACAGGAGATGGGAGACTGTTCTGTAGGAGCTTGAAGAGAAGGATGTTCTGTGACACAGGGAAGCAGTTAGCTGTGTGAACCCAGGAGCTTCGGGGCCTATGCAGGTCAGGGCAACTGCAGCACGTCAAGGTTCCCATCAGGCAGAATGGACTAGGCCATGACTGCAGTTTGGGTAGGCCCTGGGTCAAGTCTAGACCAGAAGGATAAGGGGAACAGCACAGATCAGGGGGTCACAATCCAGGCAATTCAAGCAGGAGGGCTCAGGTGGCTACCTAAGGCCCCAGCAGGGGGTGTGAGCACCAGATCTGAGGAAATGTACACAAGCTATTGACCCTGGGGCGGAAGCTGTTTGCCTTCTGCTCTCCCACACACACCCTCCTGCTCTGGGCCCAGTCGGAGCCTACAGGTTTGCCTTCCCACCCAAAGCAGGATGTGGACTCTCTGGGTACAGCCTTTTCCAAGCAGGGGCGAGGCCAGGAGTCCAGGCCTCCCTCCAGCTCCTTGATCTCAATCCAGCATGTTCCCTTCTCTTCTGGTCAAGCTCTCTAGAAACCCGGTGGGGTGGGGGGGGGAGGGGGCAGGGTCCCTGGGACTCTGTAGCCCTGAAGGGCAGACTCCTTTCTCTCCAGGAAATGGCCAGCGATGAGCTGAGGGAGTTGAGGAACGCCATGACCCAGGAGGCTATCCGTGAGCACCAGATGGCCAAGACGGGCGGTACCACCACTGACCTTTTCCAGTGCAGCAAATGCAAGAAGAAGAATTGTACCTACAACCAGGTGTGGGACGGGGGCTGTGGGGCCGCTGAGGTGGAAAGGCAGCTTCAGGAGGAGTGGGGGGAGAAAGGACTAAAACTCCGGGCTGCAGAGACAAGGCCAAGTCTTGCTGTTCCCGTGGCTTCTAGAAAATGTTCTCCTGCATGTAGAATCACCCAGACTGGGGTCTATGAGGCCTGGCCAGCAAGCTCTGGCCCGCCTTGAAGCAAGACTAGGAGGAACCAGACTTATCAGGCACGGGTTTCTGTAGAGTCACAGATGGTTGGAAAGAAACTTAGCAACAGAAAACTTGGTTCCCTCATTTCCTGCATAGGGAAACTGAGGCCCAGACAGGGTCAAACTTTGCAACTTTGTCCAAGGTGGCCAAGACAGTCCTAAATGGCAGAGATAATAACAAACCCAGATCGAGACTTCTGCCTGCCTGAAATATAGCCAACATGGCCCACTGAGTTGAAGGCATGTAGCAAGTCCTAAGGCTGAAGACCACTGTCCTGGCATGGGGGGGGGGCGTCACAGAAGGCTATGGAGACCCCCTCCTCTGAAGGACTTAAAACCCAAGAACCACCTTCTGTTTCTGGGTTGTCCATATTATGGGCTTGGGGCACCACTCTTCTTGGATTCTAATTTGTACGTAGTCATTCTAGAACTCTATTCATTCTACCATCTGCTGGGCAAGCAAAACTTAGCAAGAGCACCTTGCCCTCGGTGTACCCTCGTGGCCACTGCAGAAATACAGCTGGCCTTGCCATTCTGGAAGAGTCTCTCAAAGCATTCCCATCCAGGAATTCAGAGATGTTTGTGCAAGCCTCCTGCTTTCTTCCAAGCCCATTTCCATGTGGAGTGATGTGTTTCCTGTGCGTTGCCTCTCACCAGAAGTAAACCACCCATTAGCCAAGTTTGCTCTGCACAGAGAAACCCCAGTGTTATAGTCCCTCCAGTGTTACTGCTCTGCAGTAGGGCGGCTGGGCTGAGCTGTGCTCTCCTGGCCCACCCCAGGGGTCACTCAGGAGCCGGCGACTACCGTCCCCCCACCCCCACAGACTCCCAGCTGACATTACAGCAGAGCTCAGTGTCAGCAAAGTAACACTTCATGTGCGCCCAGGGTTGGCTATAGACAATCAGAACAGTAATTGTTCAGTCTGTAAGTGCAAGGGATTTGCTGGGGGAAGCCCGATTCCTGCATATTCCTGGTTTGGTCAAGGGCGTGAGAAACTGGGAAACAGGACATTAGAGTGTCCCAGGGGTCCGCTGACCTTCAACTTACTTTTCCTCTCTGGGCCTCAAGTCTTGCACCTCTGACATCATAAGGAATGGGGTGGGGCGGGGGGAGGGGGCCCGGGTGGCTCATTGGGAAGCATCCCTGCTCGATCTCCCTCAGATCTTGATCTCTGGGCCTAGAGTTTGAGCCCCGCACTGGGAGCTGGGTGTGGAGCCCACTTAAAAAAACAAATAAAGGAATGAACTAGATGATCTTTAAGGGCGCTTCTAGCTCCCTAAAGTTCTGATCAGTGAGGCACAGCCAACGAACGGGGTATTTTCAGAGGCGAGTCAGGAAATAACTCCTGTGGGAGATGAGCCTTGAGGCGAGAGAAGAGTGATTCGATCTGAAGGATAAAGGACAAAAGCGAAAGGGCAGAGGGCTGGTTGAGCCAGTGGGGCACTGGAGGTGAGCTGATGGGCCTGAGGAGGGGAGGGGTACCCTGGGGAGCTCTCAGTGATGAGAGGGGCGGGAATAACAGTGCCGAGCTCTGGGATTTGGACCTACTGCTGCAGACAGTGGGAGCCATGGCAGGTCTTAGAGCAATGGGGGTGAATTCTGGAGTGGTCCAGCTCTCGCTTTTTCTCTCTCTCAGGTGCAGACACGCAGTGCTGATGAGCCCATGACTACTTTTGTCTTATGCAATGAATGTGGCAATCGCTGGAAGGTCTGTATGTCTGTCACTTTCTCCCTTCCCTGTCATCCACAGCTGCTGCCCCACATAAGGAGTCCTATACCCACAGCCAGGAAGGGGGTGTGCAGCCTGTGCAGGGTGGGCCTGCAGAGCGGGAGACAGTGGCAGGTGGTAGTCGGTGCGTGTACATATTTTTGTTTCGGAAGGCATCCAGCGTGGGTGGGAGCCGCAGCCCACCTTTTTTTTTTTTTTTTTTTAAGATTTGATTTTATTTAATTGAGATAGAGCATGAGAGGGGAGAAGGTCAGAGGGAGAAGCAGACTCCCCATGGAGCTGGGAACCCAATGCAGGACTCAATCCCAGGACTCCAGGATCATGACCTGAGCCGAAGGCAGTTGCTCAACCAACTGAGCCACCCAGGTGCCCTGCAGCCCACATTTTATCACAGGCTGGGCAAGTCTGTCCTTTGAGCACAGGTGCAGTCAGCCTCGTGAGATCCACAGAGGGGATCCACAGAGATCACAGATGGGATTTCCTTTGAACCCTGCCACAGCCAGAGGTGAGAGGAAGGCTGAGCCCCGTCAGGGGGCCTTGCCGCCAAATACCTCCCAGGTCACCTCCTTGCATAAGGCAGCTCTGGGAGAGCCCTACGTCACCCAAGACTGTAATCTGTGCTGTCCCAGCCCCTGCAAAGGTAGAGGTTTTGTTTTCAGGCATAGGAGCCAAACAAAGACTCCTCTCAGAGTGCTCCTTCCTGCCACGTCGTCTTCTGAAAACACTCAGTGTGATCATGTGACTAATGTCAGTTTCCAGTACCATCTGACTCGCACGTGCGTGGTGCGGTGTCTGGGCCTCCAGGCAGCTGGCAGGGGCTCCAGAAGTCCCGAGGTATTTAGTAAGGAGCCCAAGACTGGCTGGGAGTTGGGAGCCCTGGTCGTATGTCCCACTCTGCCCTACTCGCTGTGTGGCCCTGAGCATGTCACTCACCCCCCTGAGTGAAAGGGTGATGGTAATGCCTTCTCCCATGGTGGAGGTGAAGATTATTGCATATGCACACACACAGTTCGCGAACAATTATGAGAAATGTTCCTTACAATATTACTCTCACTTTCAGGCCAGGAAATTGAGCTCCTGAAAAACACTTAGCGAGCCTAAAGCCACACAGTTCAGAGCACTGAAAGACAATACTCCAAATTCCTGATTGATTGAGTTTTCAACCTTACTAAGGGCCTTGATAGCCCTGGGGCCTCGTTAGACTTGCCATATTTTTTAAGGTAAAAGTCAGATGATTGTGTACTTTTCCTTTATTCACTTATTGAGCGCTTAGGGATGGGACCAGCTTTGTGGCCTTGTGGTTTAGAGCATGGGCTTTGGCATCAGGTTCGGATTCTAGCTTTATCAACTTACAAAGTGACTTTGCTAAGTGATCTGAACTCTCCAGACCTGAATTCCCTCATCTATAAAAAGGGAGTATTAATATCTAGTCTACAGAGCTTTTTTGAGGAATTAGAGAAGGTAATATAAACAAAGCATTAACAACTTTATTATTTACAGTTGATAGGTCGTATGGTATCTTTGTCAAATTGAAAAAAGGTCTCGCTGCCTCCAAGTAGACATAGCCTTGCACCAGCTAGGCAAACGGAGCAGGAGCTAAGTTTCAGCCCCAACTTGCATTAGGGCCAGCCTCTCTTGTGCAGTGCACAACCTGTACAACCATACCACAAAAAAACCCTGAGCACATATGGACTGGCACATAGAAACCACCGTTCTTATTATTATGATTTTGTTACCTACCAGTATTATGGGAATTTGAGCAAGTCACTTAACTTGTCTGAATTGCTTCTTTTTCTTTGAAAATTGGAGAGATACAGAGTGCCTACCTCATAGGGTTGACCATGAGGATGTAGTATGGCTCAGCTCAGAATAAGGGCTCAAAAAATAGTAGCTCTTGTGATTATTACTATTGGGAAAAGGACATTCTGCATGCTCCAAATCCAGCTCCTTTCCCTTCATGCCTGCTAGTTGGAGCAACAGGGCCCATTTGAGATGGCAGCTACGTGACTCCTGACACCATTGTCACATGGTGTCCATTGCCATGTGGGAGGCCTAGAGTCTAGCCAACTGATTAGTAATAATCACAGTGATGTTTTTGACCACGCATTAAAAGCCCACTACATGCCCGGCATCAAATTTCCTATTATTTATTACCTTTTAGCCTCTCGCATTGGCCAGGGTTATGATCCCATTTTCCACTTGAGTGATTGGTTCAAGGCCACACAGCTAATGAGGGCAGAGCTGGAATTTGGACTCTGGTTTCTGTGGCTCCAGATATTACCTTCTATTTCATGTCTCCCCCCCTCACACACACCCCTTGCTTCCTTGGGTGACATAGGGAGAGCCCTAAAATTGTATTGCCTTTTTGGTTTTGTAGTTCTGCTGATAGAACCACCAGCCAGGATCTCGGTGAACAAGGTGAGGAAGAACAAAGAGAAAGCACTAAACCACTGTAGCTGGAGAAAAAATAAAAATTAAGATGAAGAAAAATGCTGAACTCTGACTGGGCTCTTAGGAATCAGAGGGAGAATTCTTTTGTAAACTAATAATCTGTTATTAAAATTGATCCACGAATAGAGGAGCCTGTTTGGGGTATGATGTTAAGAGTCTGTGTCGACAAAGCTCTTGCAGAAGCTCAGACTTCAGAGCCTCAAGGCTCAGGTGTCATGTCTTGGACTGTAGGCTGACAGTCCTTTCCTTGGAGCCCCTTCCCTCGCGTCCCGACCTCAGCTTTTTCTGAGTTGAAAAATACCAGCCAGACACAAATCTTAACCCACTCCCACTCCCGCCCCAGAGGCACATGTGTGGAACAGCTGGGACCCAGCTTGGCATTAGCAAATGGGACTCCCACACTGTATAGAAAGATCTCTTCCCAGACTCTCTGCTATCCACTGTTTGTAGCTGACTTCAGGGCCTTTTCAGGACTCCAGACCTGGTCCCTCCAAGCAGGGAACACATCTTCTTGAACTCAAGCTTTCTGAGCAAAGGGTACCACAGTGCCCAAGTTCTGCAGATCTTGGGGCTCAGGACCCCACCCAGGCCCTGGTGATTCGCTCTTCACAGCTCCATCTGCGGCCCAAGCTTCAGAGGAAGTCTGCAGGGCACAAGGGGACTTGTCGTGCTCCTCCTGCAATGACACTGGCTTGCTTTTTAAGCTGATAGGAGGAACTTTAGGCAAATCTAGAACCTTCTGGAAAAGTCTCGTGAGCGGGTCTGATGAGCACGTCCTGGGTCTCAGTCCCAGACTATCCCTAGCCTTCTGACAGCCCCAGGCTGAGCCTCCTAGATTTTGTGTTTCCTAAAATGGCCTCAGTACAGAAGCCTGTGAACTCCTGACAGCTTGGGCAAGTCACTCAACCTCTCTGTGCCGCTTTCTTACCTGTGATTATGGGAGCGGCATGAGTGCCCACCTCACAGGGTGCTGGTGCAGAGGCGGCTGGCTTCTGTCTGCCTTAGTTCCCTCAGCAGGGCAGCTGTTAGGAGTAACTTCTGCCCATGTTCCTTATAATGCCCGGGTCTCATCTGCCCTGGGATTGATTTCTGCCTTCCGCCTTCCACCCATCACGTGCCTCCTCCTATAGATGAAACCTGTAAGGAAACAGTGCAGAGAAATCCGCCACCGTCTTCAGCCCTCCCCGAGTCATGTTTGGGGGGCCGTGTCCTTTGGAAGGATGGAAAATCTTCTCTCAGAAGATAAAACACACACAGCTTATCAACGGCAGAAGCAGGAACAAAACCTTGGTCTTCTGCTTCCTGTCATTGTACCCGAAGCTGTAGAAGCTTCGGGGCCGTATGCAATGCTCAGCCCCTACCTTCCAGGAATGCCCAGCCTGGCAGGGAAAGAAACCATAAGCGGTCTTCCACACTGGACAGGATGGATAAATGCCATCCGTACCTGAGGTTCGAGTATGACCCCCCCCGGGACTGTGGAACCCTGTTGTTTACACAGCCAGGTGCTTCTAAAACTGGCCGGGATCCCCTCGGGATCCTGTTAAAAATGAAGATTCTGATTCATTGGGTCTGGGCTGGGGGAGGGGAGCCTGAGATATTTCTCTTCTTTTTTTTTTTTTTTTTAACTTTTATTTACTTATTTTTAAGGGAGAGAGAGAGAGAAAATGCATATGTGAGCAGGGTGGGGAGAGGGGGCTGTGGGAGAGGGAGAGAGAGCATCCCAAGCAGACTTCACGTCCAGCTGGGAGCCCCATGGGGGGCCCAGCCACAGGACCCTGAGATCATGACCTGAGCAGAACTCAAGGGCCAGACACTTAACCGACTGAACCACCCAGGTGCCCCCTGCATTTTTTGGGTTCACATTTATTTATTTATTTATTTATTTATATTTTTTGGAGATTTTTCATTTCTTTTTTTTTTTAATGTTATTTATTTATTTGACAGAGATCACAGGTAGGCGGGGGTGGGGTGGGGGGGGATGCAGGCTCCCTGCTGAGCAGAGAGCCCGATGCAGGGCTCGATCCAAGGACTCTGGGATCACAACCCACTGAGCCGCCCAGTCGCGCTGAGATTTTTCATTTCTTACAAGCTCCCAGGTGTTACTAATGATGCTGTCCACCGACCATGCTCTGAGTAGTAAAGGGTTTAGATGCGCAGCTTTTTCTTTGCATGATGGAATCCTCCATCCAAATGTCTAGAAACCAAAAGCAACAATTATCACTATAACTGTGTCAATAAATGTTACTTCAGGCTGCTTCAGGTGGCCCCGTGGGGTGACTTTCAGTAGTCATGGTCTCAATACCCATTGTGCTCCTGGTGTCGTGGGGACTTACAGCACAGGAAAAAAAATACAAACCCTGACTCTCCGCCCTCAGTAACCTTACTATTTACAAAGGAGATGAGTCAGATAAAACAGCGCAAGAACAAGTCGGCTCCAGTCCGCACATCTATGCAGTACACCTCTAGGCTCACAAAAGGACACAGAAAAGCATCAATAGGCCTCAGACTGTGTTCATCAGCAGACATCAATATTCTCCCAACTGGCCTTCCTGTGTCCACTCTGGAGTCCCTCCAGTCCATGCTCTTCCCTCCACTGCCCGGAATAGGCTTTTCAAAATTGCAAATCTGATCACATTATAGCCCCCCCCCGACACCCACCGCCTTTTAGGCCTTCTGTCCCCCCCTCTGCATTTCGCAGGAGCAGGTCCCACAGGGCTGGCCTCTGCCCTGCCCCCATACTTTGTGCTCCAGCCACACTGGCCATGCTGTGTGTCACACGGTTCTTGCACAAAGCCTGTTGGCTGGGACTCCTGATTTAACCCCATCGCCTCCTTCATGTCCAAGACGAGGGCGCGAGCGGCAAGGGAGTTAGTGTGAACTTCTGCCACTGGGAAGGCTTCCCAGGGGAGGGGAGACTGCTACCTTAGAGGAGAAAAAGGCAAGGTTAGGGAAGGTGAAACACAGAGGCAGTGGCATGGCCGGTAATGTCATGGCCAAAAGACCTTGAAAACAAAATACATTCAAGATCTTAGAACCAACTTAGAAGATATTTTCTAAAGGTTACAGGAACATGAAAGACTATGGAGTGAGAAATCTTTCCTCGTATGCTCATTCACACTACCAAATCTGTCTTTAGCCCTAAGATTCCCTTAGCTTAAGACTTACGTCACCGGAGTGTCTATCTGGATTTCTCCTCTCAATACGCTGGCCCTCTCCATACAATTAATCTGAAACTAAACTCACATCTTCTCTTTCTGTAAGTGCCCTCTTCTTGTATATTTGTCAGCTAGATGGCTTTCTAGAATCATCTCGGACCCTCCCCTTGCCCTCTTCTCTTTTGTCAGTTACCGATTCTATTGTCCCTCCCTTGTTCAACCCTGCCCTCCCCCAACACTAGCAACATTCTTTCAGGGTTTCTTTTTTCCTGCACTGATGCAAACACCTTCTACCGGCCTCCTAGCTCAAAGCATCCCTACCTTACCTGCCCCTGCCCTGCCTGGCTCTGAGCATCGTTCTCCCCACCGCCCCAGTCTCCTCCCCTGGGTTTCCTCCAGCGGCCAAGCAAAACTCAGACTCCTTAGTTTGACTTTCAAAGCTCCTCTCCTGTCTTAGGTGGCTTATCTTTGACCTCTGCTGCCCCTTTGCTCCAGCCTGTGGGAGGTGCTTGCCCCGTCCTTGAAAACCCGATGGACCTTCCCAGCTGTGACTGCCTATTCTGATTCCTCCTCCCTCTCCCCCGTCCTAATCTTACCCATCCTTCAAGGCTCACCTCAGGTGCGTGTTTTGTTTTGTTTTTTAATTGAAGTAAAGTTGACAAACATTCTTAATGTCACATGTACAGCCTAGTGATTTGACAAGTGAGTATAGTCACCATTTGTCGCCAGACAGCATTATTAACGATGTTATTAACTATATTCCCTGTGCTGTACTTTTTGTCTTCATGACTTATTCTGTAACTGAAGTTTGTACCTCTTAATCCTCTTAATCCTTTTGTTGACCCTTCCACTGCCTCTCTTCCCAGAGGCACCTCTTCTGTGAAGACTTCTCTAATCCCCTGGCCATAAGAGATGGTCCTCCGGGGGCCCCTGGGTGGCTCAGAGGGTTAAAGCCTCTGCCTTCAGTTCAGGTCATGATCTCAGGTCATGATCTCAGGGTCATGGGATCGAGCCCTGCATCAGGCTCTCTGCTCAGCTGGGATCCAGCTTCCCCCTCTCTCTCTGCCTACCTCTCTGCCTACTTGTGATCTCTCTCTCCCTGTCAAATAAATAAATAAAATCTTAAAAAAAAAAAAAAAAGATGGTCCTTGGAACTCCCACAGCACAGTGACACTTGAATACTTACGCTGCATTCTACCATGGTGATGATGGTGACAATTTCGTTTCCCAGCATGGATAACATTTATGCTGTGAAATTATTGACTAGCCAGGTATCTTGGGCACATTATGAAACTTCTCCATGCCTCTGTCTTTCCTCTGGAAGATGGTGGAAATAATGGCACCTGGCCCAAAGGGTTGTGAGGATTCGTTACAATCATACCTGACATGAAGTGCTTGATTAGTGAATGTTAGTGATTGTCATTACTGTGAATAGAGGGGCTTACTTTATATTGTCCCCACTAACCCTCAGACCCCATGAACTGGATTACTAGGATTATATTCTCTTGCTTTGTGTTTTAAAAGAGTTTAGTTTTAAGTAATCTCTACACCCAACTTGGGGCTCGAACTCTCAACCTCGAGATCAAGAGTCAGATGCTTTACTGACTGAGCCAACCAGGTGCACCCTTCAAAATAAAGATTTACTTAGAGAGAGAGAGAGCCTGTGTGCACACATGCAGAGGGCGAGGGGCAGAAGTAGAAGGTGTTTGCATCAGTGCAGGAAAAAATGCCTAGCTTGGAGCCCCACGTAGGGCTTAATCCCACGACCCTGAGATCATGACCTGAGCTGAAATCAATAGTCAACACTTAACTGACTGAGCCACCCAGGAGCCCCCAGGTGCCCCTTTTTAAAATTGTGACAACACATAGATAACATAAAACTTATTATTTTAACCTTTTGGGGGGGCTTTTTTTTAATGGAATGCGTCACAGATTTGCTTGTCATCCTTGCGCAGGGGGGCTTGCTAATCTTCTTTGTATTGACCCACTTTTGGTGTATGTGCTGCCAAAATGAGCACCGATCTTAACCATTTTTCAGTACACACATAGTTCAGTAGTGTGAAGTACATTCCCATCATTATGCAGCCCATCTCCAGAACATTTTCATCTTGCAAAATTGCACCGCTCTACCTATTAAGCAATTTCCCATTCCCTCCTCCCTGAGCCCTAGGCAAGCCCTAGGCAACTATTCTGCTTTCCATCTCTACGAATTGTATTATTATACTTTTTTAAAAAGATTTTATTTATTTATTTGAGAGAGAGAGAGTGCACGTGCAAGGGGAGGGGCAGAGGGGGAGGGAGAAGCAGACTCCCCAGTGAGTGGGGACCCTGATGTGGGACCAGATCCCAGGACCCTGCGATCATAACCTGAGCCAAAGTCAAACACTTAACCGACTGAGCCACCCAGGTGCCCCATATTATCATACTCTTCACAAAATGAGGATACCAAAGTTCAAAGAGTAATTTGCTTCCAGGGGACAATCTGGACTGAACCCAGGCTGCTGTTCATGCTCTTAAGCCACTTTGAAATAGGGCTTCATCTCAAGAGCATCTGCGGTGTGTTTTACTTCCCTCATAACAAGGATGGTGCCCATGTGCCCAGGCCCTCCTCTGTGCCTCTGTGTTGCCGCCATTCTCACATTTAATTGTCACAGCAAGCCCCAAGGTCATTGTGAGGGGCTGTGTCCTGTCTCCCCGCAGTGTCTGATACCGAAGAGAGACACAGGAAGCACGTTCGGTGAACGGGGGCCTATCCAATGCTTTTAAGTAGACTAACTCACACTAGATAACTTTGTTGTACGTTTTTAATGCAATTGCTTACATTTTGGGGGAAAATGTTGATTGTCTCAGGAGAAAACCAGCTGAAACTCTGGAGCTCGTAAGGAACTTCCCGGTCCTCTCCACTCCTCCTCCTCCTGCGAGTGGATCTGCTCTCCGCACCCCAGGCCAGCCCCAGTCTGCCACCCCACCCCCACCCTGACCCCCATCTGCACCTCATCACCAGCTCTGTTGATCCACAGGCCAAAGGCTGAGGCAGGCAGGCAAGGGGACATAAAAGACTGTCCCTGCTCGGCTTCCTCCCCCGGCCACTCCACCCACACTCTTCCTCTAGCCCAGCACAGTCCCGGCCATCCGGGAACAAGCTGTGTCCTTTCACGCCTCCCTGACTTCGCACATGCTGTTCTGAAGACTGGATGCCTTCCCTCGTTCTCCACCTCCAAGACTCCTACAGTCTCTGCGAGCCAGCTCAGATGTCACCTCCTCTGGGAAGCCTCCTCCCCTGCCCTGTGCTGTCTGCCCGCCCCCTCCTCTGCACAGACTTGCTCATCGTATACTAAGGCACTTGGACAGCAACGAGCGACCCAGCGTCAGTGTGTCCCCCTGTCCCCAACTCCTTGTGCTCTGCTCGGAGTAGGGGTCAAGGGGAACCCAGGGCGCTGGGATTTTTCTTGATGCTCCTAGGACATGTGAAAGTAAGATGGCAAAACAAGTTCACAAATAAATACTGAGGCATATTTTTCCACGTTTAATACATTAATGGCTTCTAATACAAAAAAAAAATCACACCATAATTGTGCTGCTCACAAGATGATTAAAGGATTTATTAAAATATAATAATGTAGGGTGCTCCACAGGCATAGTAGTCTTTGTTAATAAGAAACAAGCTTAAGGGCACAGAAAGAGGGTCTTTGATCAAATTGGTCAGTGGATCTGACATAACGTATAACCCCATTCGGAGATAATGTCAAAAGCCTACCTTGGAGACCCTGGCCCAGTGGTTCTTCTGGCCCCTTTCCGTGATGAGGGGCTCTGCTGCCCGCTCTGTACCCAGTAGGTGCTCAGTGTTGGCCGAATGATGGGAACACGTGCAGCTTTCCAAGTTAATTATTGAAAATTCTCATACAATAAGTATTCCTGAGAAACAATGAAGTCCTGAACAATGGGGCAGGAAGCCACCTCCTTCTCCAGTGACCCCCCAACCCTCAGAGTCCCGCTGAAGGCTGCAGCAGGAAGCCCCTCACCCGCTGTCTTTCCCCCCTTCTTCCCCAAGGGCACCAAAGGCAGTTGGGCTTTCCTTTTGCTCTCAGCCTCTCTTCTCCTCCGCCCTCTAAGGGTCCCAGGTGAAGAGAGAGAGAAGCACTTACTCGCAGAAGGAGGCCAGCAGCCAAGCTGGGCTCCCAGGGAGAGTAGTCCAGCCCCCAGGCAGGCCTGAGGAATAAAAGAAACAGTGAGAGGACAAAGAAGGACTTAGAGCACTGGAGCTAGGGGGAGAAAGGGCTAAGGAAGTTTACAAAGCAATCTGTCAGAGAAGGGATGAAAAGGGAGCCCTGCTGGGCTGACAGGCTCAGGGGCTCAACTCACCTTAGGCCCAATTAGAAATGTGCAATTACTGCACCAAAGTCTGAACTGACCCCCCACCCCCCTTTCCTTGTCCTTGTGGAGAAGTTTCCCTGAGCATGAGGTCTCCACTTTCTGAGTTCTGGCAGCTTCAAATACCTCTGCTCTACTGGGCTCAATCTACCAATTTGCTTGAATCCACCAAACCGGCCCAACTTCCAATCCCCTCTGGATTTCCAGCAGAAACACCACATGAGGGGAAGGCCACCAGCAGATTCTCACAGCTCCTGGGCCACTCTGACTTCCCAGATTTTCTGAGCCAGTGAAAATATCCACAGGCCTTTCTGGAAGTGTCCCCCCCTACCCCCGCCACCAAAGGCAGGATAAATAATAGTAACAGCTATCATGTGAGCGTTCCTTCTGCGTAGTGCTTTATGTCACCTCACTCAGTGCTCACCACCAACTGAGGGACGATTGCTCTGTCTTACAGAAAGGGAAATGGGCCTGTGGAGATTGAATCACTTTCTAAAGGACAGCCAGCCAGGATTCCAACTCAGGTCTGTCTGACCTCGATACCTCACGCTCTTCCCACTGTGGACACCGTCTCTTGGGGACCTTCCAAAATTCCTTTTTCTCTTTCTTTCTTCTTCTTCTTTATTTTTTTGTGTGTGGTACCCAAATAAATTTCAGATGGGGTAGGATGGTATAATTCTGAGCTATCTAAAGAATTCCTACCCTCACAGCTGGGGATGAGGAGTGGGAGTGGGAGAGCCAGCCTCAGGGCTGGGTAGGGTCCTAGCTCTTTTCAGACACTTGAGTAATTTAACCATAAATAACTGGGCACTGGGAACAGGACACTCACTAATAAAAGCATAGCCTGGAGTCATGTTGGGGGTTGTGTGGGGGGGGGTGGAGAATTCAAGTCACTCAGTGGGTGGATATATCTGCAAAACAAAAGAAAAGCCCCTTTCCCAGCCCAGGCAAAGAAGTCTCCTGTAAAGTTAGAGACAACAGGCTTCTGGGCACGTAGCCAAGGTTCTGGGGATATTTATAACTTGAAGAGGGTGGGAGTCCCTAATAAGCTGCTATATTCTTTTTCCATCACTTCCCTCTCCAAGGCTACAGCGAGCTCAGAGCTCTTCCCCACGCAGAATGCCTGCCTTCCCTAGTGCTCTGCTGCCATTGTCTAATTTTCTCATCCTGGCTGGGGAAAGGGAAGGCTGCAAGCCCTTCCGTTCGGAAGAACTCCAGTTGAATGCAGCTTAGCTGCTGCTGGTGTTTCTTGGCTAGCTGCTGTGGTCTCAGCGATCTGCCTATGAGTCTGTGGTTTCTCTGAGCTGCCTGAGAGTCTGTGAGTCTTTGGGATCCGCCTACGGATCTCTGGGCTCTGCAGCCAAGTCTACGGATTTGAAATCTACCTGCGGGGCTGAGATATCCGGGATCTGCCAGTGATCTCCAGAATCCTTCCAAACACCCGAAGTCTCAGAGAACTCTGCCTGCGGATTTGGAATCTGTTTGAGGCCTCTCAGATCTTGGAGCCGGCGATCTAGTGGATCTTTTGCGGGTCAGGAGGTAAGTCTGTTCTTTGCCCAGCTGGGTTTTTCGGCTTCCCACCTTCAGCCGGTCAGGGACTGCTAGCATCCTGAAGGTCCGCCCGGCTCAGGGCTCAGAGGCCCAAGAACTCATCCGTGCAGGAAACCGTCAGAAATCCTTTTAGGAGACAACCCGTCAGGGATGATAAGGACGACTCTTCTCAGCCCTGAGGCCGGACTCGCTCCTCCTTCGGCGCCCTCCCACCGTCGCTTCTGTATACCCTCAGGGTTTTCGCATCCCCTCTACTGGGCGCAACTTAACCCGCCCCTCAAGGGGCGCCCTCTTTAGAAGGACAAGGTTGGATGCCTCTATAGGGTTAACAGCGGTGGAGCCGGGACACCCCCTGGCCAAGCCGCGTACCGCACTAGCCAGCGCGCCCGCGGCGCAGGGTCTCCTGGGAGTTGTAGTCCGGGTAGCCAGTGAGAGTGCCGCAGGCTCTGCTGGGAGACGTAGTGCGTGGGCGGAGCTCAAAGTTACAGCGCTGCCGCTGAGTCTCCCCTGGGGAGTGGGCGGCTGCCGCTTTCCTCTCAGGCCCCGGCTGTCAAATGAGGGCCAATCCCAGAAGAACCCAACACAGGCCAGCATATAAATTAGGCCCGAAGTCGAAGTTAAGGCCCGACTCAAGATAAGCTTCTAAGGTCGTGAGGAGATGCAGGGCAACCTCTCTGGCTTAATAGGGCTGTAGTCTCCAAGTGAAGAAAGCGGAAGATACTACGCCCTGGCTAGGAGGACGTGCTTCTTTCTTCACCCTTTTGTTCTTTTCCCTCCTTGGTTTTTGGCCTCTGACTGGCCTTTGTACGCCAGAATGGAACTCCAACTCCCGGCAGCCCACGGGGACAGGCGCAGGCGTGATAGGGTGCTCAGCCGCGCTCAAGAGGCGGGCCTAATGTTCGCCATCTAATTGGCAGAGCGTTTTGAGAGCCTTGCTCGCTGATTGGTTAAGGTAGCTGCCGGAAAGGGCCCAGCCTCGAGATGGGAGAGCAGAGGCGTTCTGTGGGCTGGGCTGAGAGCCTCCTCCCCGAGACAGCATCGACTTGACCCCCCGGCCCGGGAGAGCCCGAGCCAGGGGGCTGTCTTAGTAAATTCCTGCAGTGCCTCCACCCTACGGTGGCGGAGACACAGAGGGCGGGTCGCGCTCGAGGGTCAGGGAGGAGAGTGACCCGGCCCGGGTCCAGGGCCCTCCCCACCCGTCTGGCGGCCAGAACTCCAGCCCTGGGGAGTGGGCAGGGCCTGTTTTCTGTGCCTCACGCCCTGCTTTTCGCCTCCTTTAGCGCTGTCTGCTAGCTGCTTTCCTGCTCTCTCTTCTTGGAGGCGAATCCTTGAGTCCGAGATGGCAGCCACCCTGCTCATGGCTGGGTCCCAGGTAAGCCGGGGGTGGCTTCTCGGACCCTGCCTCTGCTTACCCACCTTGTCCCGGCGTTTCTTTGCTCTGCAGATCCCTGTTGGCAATTCCCTGGGATTAGTAATTCACTCGCTTCGGTATTCTGCCTCCAGGAACCTCAGTACCAGGCCAGTATAGCCACAGACAAACATTTATCGAGCACCAGCTGTATGCCTTTAAATACTGGGGAGACAAAAGATGGATGAAACGGGCCCTCCCTGCCTGCTCACAATCTTTAGGGAGACAGACGACGCATCCGGTTAACTGTAATAGGACGTGATAACAGCTTTATTTGTCGTAGGAACTAAGTACCAAAGTGCCGTGGTGTGAGAACCAAGAAGTGGGAGTGATTAATGCTGGAGAGTCGAGGGAGGAGTGGAACAACGGAGCAGGGGGTGGGGGCACAGAAGAACAGTTGGTACTGGAACAGGGCCTTAAAGAATTGTAAGATCTCACTAGTCTGAGAAAGAGATTCCAGGAAAAGAGGAGCATTGTGAGTAAAGCTATGGAATGATGTAGGTGATGCCTGTGTTCTGAGAAAAGTACCGCTAGAGGATAAAGTTCTGGAGTAGGCAGGGACATCTGGCTATGGAAATAGCAGGGTACTCCGCTGGTAAATGGCTCCCTTCTCTACCACATCTCTTTTTTTGTCTGCTTATTTCTTCTGTCCACTCTTCAGTTAATTCCTTTTGCCTTCTCAACGATTCTAGCCATGTCTCTAATTTCAAGAAGAAAAACTGGTACTAACCTCCAGATACCAAGTAATGAGGAAGCATTGTGTGATTTCAGGCACCTGTGACATTTGAAGATATGGCCATGTACCTCACTCGGGAAGAATGGAGACCTCTGGACCCTACACAAAGGGACCTTTACAGGGATGTTATGCAGGAGAATTATGGAAACGTCGTCTCATTAGGTAAGTAAGGATTCTCTCTCTCTCCACCCCCACATTTTCAAGACTCTCAAAAATGGCTTAACTTTTCCAATGCAACCTAGTTGTTTGATTTTTAAAGCAATTAATTGGCTATTGGCTTGAGTTCTGTCTACAGGCAAATCTTTTGAGTGTAGAAACATCAGGTCATATTGTCTAAAAAGAAAAACTGTTTCTGCCCATTTTAGAAACTTTCAGATTTCTTATGCCCTGAGTCATCTACCCTTCTCCAGCCTGTTTGTACAGATCACTGACCAAACAGGTCTAACATAATGGTGCGTGCCAGGATGTAAATGCCCCTGTAAATGGTGATTTTACTGCAAGATTGAGGGGAGTTATGACCTAGGTTCATGGGAGGGCAAAAAGCCACATTTTTGTGTTTGTTTTGGCTTTAAGCCCTAGCTTTGGCTGACATCCTTTATTTATCTGGAGCAGGTACTTGTCTAGAGGTGATTCAGAGTTGATCGTAGGTTTTGAGTGTGTCAGATGTTCAGGAGAATCATGAATAGAATGATCACAAATTCTATTAGGCAGGGAAGTGAATTTTTTTGATTGTCTGCAGACCTGTCTACTCTTGGCTGTCCTTTGGTATGGATGTAACTAGAATAAATAATATATTCTTGAGCTGAATGGTGTTTGACTCACTTAGTCTCTTGGTAACACTTGACAGAAGTTAGCAACTGTGTATGGTTCACTAGGCCATCTGCCATTCATTAGGACTAATTCTTTTTTGGAAACCCTTATTTCTGTAGCCTTTCCCAGAACAAAAGGCAACTATGAGGGGTTTCATTTTAAACTTGGGCTCTTCCTGATGTTCCAAGATTCTTGGATCTTTCCTTTAGAAAAGTAACTAGAAATGAAGATAATTACCTAGATGTATTGCAGTCTCTAATCCAAATATTCCACTCAATCCAACAAAAGAATGAAGTGAGAATCTTAAAGAAATGTGAATTTATATGGCTATGGTCCAGCCCAAGTAGCACTTGTTAGAAGAATGGAAGCATGAAAGAACACACGCACACACACACACACACACACACGCACACACAGAAAAACAAGTTCCTTTCCAGGAACTTGCCAAATAAATTTGGCACTGGGTTAATAATATTTACAAGGTTTCTTTACCTCAAGACTTGTCAGAGCCTTTAATGTGTTAAATGGCATGTGAATTTCTAAGAAGAGGCTATTAGATGCACCATGCACCAAATGAATTTATCCATGGACCCTTTTCTTCCAGCATACCTACTAACCTCTTTGTTGAAGGGTATGCTAAGAAACACAACTTAGAAAATACAGTGTCTGGTAGAAAGTTTCTTGTAGACAGTCGTTATATATTTTCATTTTCATTTGCAGACTGTATTTCATTAATGTCGGGAATGTTCTGAGCTGTTTTTGCATCCTCCAACCTTCCCTTCTCTACTCATACTAGGAGGCCACTGGAAAGTAGCAAGTAACATTCGGCAGTCACCTCTCCTGTCAGTTAAAGACTTGCGATAGCCAGACATAATAACCCAGTAGATTCTTAGTAACTATGACATGGTAATAATGAAGACTTGAAAAGTTAAGAACATAACAGACAATACAATCACGCATAAAATATCTAGCCCCTTGGCTTTTAGAGATTCTAATATGGAGTCTCTTATATTTTCTGTTTTCTCTTTCTGGCTCTTTTCTTTCAAAACACCAGGAATATATATAATTTTCTTAAAGAAACATTAACTCTAGTGGCACAGAGCATGAACCGTGATTAGATAGACCTGGGTTTCAATCATGGCTCCACCATTTACTACTTTATAAGCCTGCACAAGTCACTTCTCTTGGTTTTTTTTTTTTTTTAAGATTTAATTTATTTGTCAGAGAGAGCAAGTGCACAAGCAAGGGCAGCAGCAGGCAGAGGGAGAAGCAGGCTCCCTGCTGAGCAAGGAGACCAAAGTGGGACTCAATCCCAGGGCCCTGGGATCATGGCCTGAGCTGAAGGCAGACACTTAACCAACAGAGCCACCAAGTGTTGCCCTTCTCTGGGTCTTGGATTTAAATCATCACAGAGTGGAAATCATCATAATGCCAGACTTTCAGGGTGGTTGAAATAATGGGATAAAGAACTTAGCACAGTGCCTGCTACACAGTAGATAAATTTTTTGTGTGTATTTGCCAGTATTATTATTATGACTATTTGTGCTTTATTACAGATTTTGAGATCAGGAGTGAGAACGAGGTGAATCCAAAGCAAGAGATTAGTGAAGATGTAGAATTTGGGACTGCCTCTGAAAGACCTGTTGGGAATACTGAGGAAAATCCTGAAAATGAAGAGGCCTTTGAAAGCGGGGATAGACCAGAAAGACAGTGGGGAGATTTAACAGCAGAAGAATGGGTAAGCTATCCTCTTCAACAAGTCACTGATCTGCTTGTTCACAAGGAAGTCCACACAGGCATCCGATATCATATATGCTCTCATTGTGGAAAGGCCTTCAGTCAGATCTCAGACCTTAATCGACATCAGAAAACCCACACTGGAGACAGACCCTATAAGTGTTATGAATGTGGAAAGGGCTTCAGTCGAAGCTCACATCTTATTCAGCATCAAAGAACACACACTGGGGAAAGGCCCTATGACTGTAATGAGTGTGGGAAAAGTTTTGGAAGAAGCTCTCACCTCATTCAGCACCAGACAATCCACACGGGAGAAAAGCCCCACAAATGTAACGAGTGTGGGAAAAGTTTCTGCCGGCTGTCTCACCTAATCCAGCACCAAAGGACACACAGTGGGGAAAAGCCCTATGAGTGTGAGGAGTGTGGGAAAAGCTTCAGCCGGAGCTCTCACCTAGCTCAGCACCAGAGGACCCACACAGGTGAGAAGCCTTACGAGTGTAATGAATGTGGACGAGGCTTCAGTGAGAGATCTGATCTCATCAAACACTATCGAGTCCATACGGGGGAGAGGCCCTACAAGTGTGATGAGTGTGGGAAGAATTTCAGTCAGAACTCCGACCTAGTGCGCCATCGCAGAGCCCACACAGGAGAAAAGCCGTACCACTGTAACGAATGTGGGGAGAATTTCAGCCGTATCTCACACTTGGTTCAGCACCAGAGAACCCACACTGGGGAAAAGCCATACGAATGTAATGCTTGTGGGAAAAGCTTCAGCCGGAGCTCTCATCTCATCACACACCAGAAAATTCACACTGGAGAGAAGCCCTACGAGTGCAACGAGTGTTGGCGAAGCTTTGGTGAAAGGTCAGATCTAATTAAACACCAGAGAACCCACACTGGAGAGAAGCCCTATGAGTGTGTACAGTGTGGAAAAGGTTTCACTCAGAGCTCCAACCTCATCACACATCAAAGAGTTCATACGGGAGAGAAGCCGTATGAATGTACCGAATGTGAGAAGAGTTTCAGCCGGAGCTCAGCTCTAATTAAACATAAGAGAGTTCATACTGACTAAGTCCTGTAATTAACAAGAAATTATTCATTTGAAGGTACAGTTTTATTTGATATCCAAGAACTCTCTCAAGACTGAGCTTCTTTTACCATACTGAATTTCCATGTGGGCCACAGGTTAAAACATCAAAGAAGATAAGCCATTTGCAATTCTGACCCACAACTCTGGGAATGTTATCTCCTTCTCCAAAGTAATGATTTTTATTCATTCGATATTAATGAAGTACTTCATCAAAATCAACCCCACAAATAACTGGGAATCGGAAGACCAGGGGATAAATGCTGGTAAATACTCAGGCCTGGAAATGGAGTAAAACTTTAAAAGTTATTTCTCTCGTTCTTGGCCCAAAGAACTATGCTAGGGGAAATGTTGGACTGTAATAGGGTGGTCACAGCTGCTTCAGAAAAAGACAACCAGAGACTGCCCAAATTGCCACACCTATTCACTCTCTGTAGTAGTTGGGCACACACATCTTCCCCTTCAAAAGGCTTTTTCCTTGAGTTGCTCATGCATTTGTCTCTTTCCATCTTCCTGAGAGCAGGATTCTGCACGATGAAGGCAATGATCAAAACTTTTCTCATTATTTCTAATTTAACTTTATTAAAGCTTGCATCTTTGGAGAAGCTAACTGAAGATACAGATTGAAAGGAAAAATGAGACACAGGTTTGGGGACCAAGGAACTCATCAGTGGTGGTGACTTTAGCAAAAGAGATGCCCACTGTTGTTCTTGCCATTAATCAGAATGTATTCATTTTCTTTGGGAATCACTGTAGGGAACATTGTAGGGAAAATATCTTCAAGGAAAGCTAGGACCATACTGATGGTGGAGTGTAAGGAGCAAGTGGAATTGACCACTTCAGGGAAGGAAACACAGAATTCCTCCCCAAGGAATACCACCGGTCCTTTCTGTGTTCTTCCCCCTCTGCCCTTTAAGATCAATTCTCCTTATACTGCTAACTCTAGAATTTGATAAGGGCCACATCCCAGTGTTCATCTTGGCTTGCATAAGGGCATGTGTAATGTACAGTAAAACGTGTATTCTTGTAATTTTTCCAGTAACGGAAACTATATTCACACAGAATTAGCATGTTCTTGGGTGATGTTGATCATGTGACAGAGCTGCAGACAACTTCAGTGTGAGAAATGTCCTTTTGTTTTCATTATTTTCTGAGGAAAAAAAACTTAAACACTAGTGCTCTAGTGTGCACTCTCCTGTAAGATCTGTCTTTGTACAGAACTAAGCACTTGTTTCTGTGTATCAGCCAATTGGGGGAGACAATGACCGGAGAGAGAGGTTGATTGTCCTGTTCTCAGACTGAATTATCTTCTCTGTGGCCTAGTCACAAGGAATTAATAAACCTAGATAGGAATGTGTCTCCATCCTCTCAGTCTACAGAAACATGTAGTTAAAATGAGAGTTGACCCAATTTAAACCTGTTAGTGTCAGATCCTCTCATCCCAGCTCACCATAGGAAATAAGAAATACCCCAGATGTTGATGCTTACCCAGGCTTTTGGGGATGGCAGTGTGAGGGGACTAGAGTAAGGAATATATATTTTTGAGAGTGCCCCCAAGTTCTTCCTACTGTGCTTTATCGTGAGTGTTGTAACATTTGAAAAATACTTCTGCCGTAGGTCTTTGGGACTTGGTGTGTTAAGGGAGCCAGTGGTCTCTCGGGGAGTCTGCTAAAATGAGTCATGAGGACCCACAGCTGTGTGGGCCTGCATCCTCTGCAGTGAGTGACAAAGCCTTGAAAGTAACACCACCACTCCCTGAAGGAGGTTTCTTTATTATGTCGCCTCCCCTACTGAAATATAAACTGGGGCAGGGAGCATGTTTTGTGTTCTATACAAAAATCTAGCTGATGGTGGGTATTCATATTTTAATTGTTGAATGACTTACATGTTCTTGATGACTCAACTCGAGTATGTCTTTTCCCGTGTCAGTGTTGCTAATGGTTTTAATGACTAGCAAAGTTCTCCTGTTGTTTCTGTGAGCCACAGTGGGCATCAGCTTTGGAGTGGCCCCAGAAGATAGCATCCTCATGACCCAAGTATATATCACTCCCGTTTTCTTCCCCCACTCTTCTGCCTCGCCCCAAGCTGTTCCTGCTGCTGCTTTTAGCTTCTTAGAGGTGAGTGGCTCAAGAAGAGGCTTCTAAGTGCCCCAGCCTTCTCTCCATATGCCTACACTCCAGCTGGGAAATTAGAAGGGCAAGGGCCAAGACCACCTGTTTCCTCTCTTTTTTCCCAACTGCTGCCCATTTGCCGTGTTGAACTTTGTGTAGAACTTATGCATCAGACTCTCTTTGCTAATGCTTTTTGCATGTCCTCTGCTCCCCAGTCTCTGGCTGCTTCTGCACATACCCTGAACACTTTGTGCCTGTTTTCTATGGTTGTGGAGAGTGAGTGAATAAGTAAGTGTGTAGAGCAGTTTTTCGTACGGTATTGGTCGCAGTTATGCTAGTGTCTACATCTGTATTCTAACAATATTCTATAATTAAAAGTATAATTTTTAAAAATCAAAACACTGAGAATTATTTTAGTCATCCACCACTGATTCCTAAGATGGCATTTCATCAGATTCATTAAAATGGGCATGACTGTCTTTACATTAATGCATTTGTACAGATGTTCTCGTGGAAATGGGGGTGTACGTTGTTTTCACACATGGGTGAGCCCTCTGGATATTACCAAAATTTGGGAAGATGCAAAAATCTGGGTAGTTTCCTATAAAGATTGGGCTGGTAGCAAAAGAGCATGGAAATAATTTGGTTATGAGTGGCCCATTAGCCTTGGAGAGGGAAAAAAACAAACACATCCAAAAGCAGAAATGAGAGGAGGCCTTTGTTGCTTTAAGGAGGTATTTTTGGGTACCTGTTGAGAATGCTGAAACAATTTCTACTGAACCAGTATTGGGATCCCAGGACAGATAACCTCTCAGAAACAGTCAAAGGCTCTCTGTTCACGACAGTTAGATTGCCTAAGGCAGTGATTATGTATTACTAGGGTGTGGCTATGTTTTCAAATCACTTACAAGCAATTTTCTTTGATGAATACCTTCTTTAAAGGGAGGACCAGGCTAGGCAGAGGGAGGGAGTAGAAGTGCTTTAAATTGAGGAAAAACACAAATACGGAAGTAAAATTGTAACTATACCTATTGCCAAAACTTGGAAATGGAAAGAGGTTTTATTAAAACCCTTTTTAAAATTCTATTTTTCCCTCTACGTGATCAACAGTTTTTATTTCTGGGAGGAAACGTAAAAGGAAAACCCGGGCTCACCCGGAGCCTCTGCTCTAAAGGTATTTGATATGTTAATGCTTCGCCATTGTTGTAAAGGAGATTTCCTTCTGTGGGATCTGTTCTCTAAGAGGCTAGGTTAGGGCTTTGCTTCCAGGCCGCTAGGATACCGATGAACGCACTGAAATGATAATTTGCTAAGTGGTTCCCTACTGTTTCAAAAGTTGGTATTATTTAAAAAGGAGTTCCTGTGCCCTGGGATAAATGGACTCTTTGAAGCATTGGTTAGATACCCATCCTTATGATAGCCTGGGCTACCGCTTATCTGTTGGGGACTCCAAGATAAAAGGTCATTAGTGAAAACCACTGAGGAGTGAAACTAACAGAAGAAAATTACCTTGTTGTGACCTAAAATTGTTTCATAGTTAATCCCATTTTAAAATCTGTTTTCCTAAATGCTTCATGTTCAAAGTTTGTATCATTTTCAGCATCTCCAAAGGTGGTTTTGTTTGTCCTTCTGGGGGGAGATTGAGGCTGATAACCTCAAGATCTCACTCTGAGTTTCACAGTAGCCCTTGCGCCTAACTGCCTTGGAGACCCCTCCATCTGGAAATTACCCAGGCACCTTAAAGTCAATGCCCCACCTGACCTTCGCATTTTCCTCCACCACCTCCCAGCTGCCTCTCCTATAATTCTTTCCCTCCCTCTCTCCCTCCCTTTCCCCCTCCCTCCCTCCCTTCTTTCCTTCCTCCTTTTTCCTTCCTTTAGATTTACTTATCCATTTGAGATGGAGAGGGGGGCGCGTGAGAGAGAGTGAGGAGAGGGGCGGAGAGAGGGAGAAAATCTAGCCAACTCACTGCTGAACGGGGAATGTGACATGAGGCTACATCCCATGACCCATGAGATCACAACCTGAGCTAAAACCAAAAGTAGAATGCTTAACCCGACTGAACCACCCAGGCACCCCTCCTGTATTTCTTAACTCAGTCATTGCCCGGTTATCCAAGCTGGACACTTGCATATCATACTCAACAGCTCCTGCTCCTTTTGGCACCCTCCCCAATCCAATAAATATTAGCGGACTAGTCATTCAGTCATGACCAACCTTCCTTTCTCTACTTGCTCTCTCACGACTTACCATGTGACCTTGGGCACGTTAATTAATTTTCCTGCTTCTTGGATTTCCCATCCATAAAATGGGTTAGTTCTATCTGCCTCGTGGAGTTGCAAAGATAGAAGCAAGGTAATGGGCTCGGCTGCAGTCATTCAGACCATCACCAGGCCACATCTTGCTTACAGTGTTTCTTCTTTTAAATTCCTTAGTTAACATACAGCGCAATATTGGTTTCTGGAGTAAAATTCAGTGATTCATTAATTACATACACCTCCCAGTGCTCATCACAACAGATGCCCTCCTTAATACCCATCACCCATTTAACCCACTCCCCACCCACCTCCCTCCATCAACCCTGTCTGTTTTCTATCTTTAAGAGTCTCCTATGGCTTGTTTCTCTCTCTCCTTTTTTTTTTTTCCTTCGTCCCCTTCCCATATGTTCATCTGTTTTCTTAAATTCCACATATGAGTGAGATCATGAATCATACAGTATTTGTATTTCTCTGACTTATTTCACTTAGCATTAATACACTCTAGCTCCAGTCTTGTCGTTGCAAATACTTTTAAAGATTTTATTTGGGGGGAGGGCACCTGGGTGGCTCCGTCAGTTGGGCATCTCCCTTCAGCTCGGGTTGTGGTCCCTGGCCCCTGGGGTCGAGCCCCACGCTGGGCTCCCTGCTCAGTGGGGAGTCTGCTTCTCCAGTTCTTCCCCCAGCTTGCGTTTTCTCTGTCTCTCTCTGCTCTCTGCGCACGCTCTCTCTCTCTCAAATAAGTAAATAAATAAATATATTTTTAAGATTTTATTTATTTGACAGAGATCACAAGTAGGCAGAGAGGCAAGCAGAGAGAGAGGGGGAAGCAGGCTCCCCACCAAGCAGAGAGCCCAACGCGGGGCTCGATCCCAAGACCCCGAGATCATGACCTGAGCCAAAGGCAGAGGCTTAACCCACTGAGCCACCCAGGTGCCCCAATAAATAAAATATTTTTAAAGAAAGATTTTATTTTATTTTTAGGGTGAGCAAGCAGTGGGTGGGGCAGAGGGAGAGGGAGAATCCTGAAGCTGACTGCCTGCTGAACACAGAGCCCAGAGTGGGTCCCATCCCAGGACCCTGAGATCATGACTTGAGCTGAAATCGAGTTGGCACCTTACCAAACGAGGTGCCCCTAAAGATTTTACTTTTAAGTAATTTTTACACCCACCTTGGAACTCAAACTCACAACCCCAAGATCAAGAGTTGCAAGTTCCTCTGACTGAGCCAGCCAGGCACCCCACATCTTGCTTACTGAAACCACCTCCTAATGTGCTTTTCATTTTTTTAAAAAAGATTTTATTTTTGCAAGAGAGAGTGAAAGGGAGAGCCTGCGCACGCACAAGTAGCGGGAGGGGCAGAGGAGAAGCAAACTCCCCGCCGAGCTGGGAACCCAGATGCAGGACTCCATCCCAGCACCCTGGGATCATGACCTGAGCCGAAGGCAGCTGCTCAACAGACTGAGCCACCCAAGCGCCCAAACTAGGACTTTCTTTCTTTTCTTTTCTTTTTTTTTTTTTTTTTTAAGATTTTATTTATTTATTTGACAGAGATCACAAGCAGGCAGAGAGGCAGGCAGAGAGAGAGAGGAGGAAGCAGGCTCCCTGCCGAGCAGAGAGCCCGATGCGGGACTTGATCCCAGGACTCTGAGATCATGACCTGAGCCGAAGGCAGCGGCTTAACCCACTGAGCCACCCAGGCGCCCCCAAACTAGGACTTTCTGAAGGGCAAATCCTTTCCTGCCACTGTTCTGTGTAAAACCTTCTCATGCCTCCCATTGCCAGCTGTATACAGTGAAACTCCTTCTGTGTTCATTTTTTAGGAGACCATCTTTGCTCTGGCCTCTGCTGCCCTCCGCTGCCCTCAGATTCAGTTCTCTGCACTACACTCTCCAACCTGTTCTGGAGAATAGTTCTTCCCACTATTCCAGCCAATTCCTCCTCTCCTTCAGGTCTCATACCTCACTTGTTCTAGGAACCCTTTCCCGATCCCACAAGACTGGATCAGATGTTCCTTGTCAGTGTTCCATGGGTTTTTTCCAATCAAAGCATTTTATCCCTGTTTCATAATTGCCTGTTTACTTTTTCGTCTCCTCCATTAGACTGTTACCCTTGAAGTCATTGTGTCTTGCTCATCATTGAATCTTCAGCTGCTAGCAAATGTCTGACTTCAGGTACAGAGTAGGCAGACATCAGATATCTGTTGGGTAAATGAGAGGAGAGTATGTGTACACTTCCTTCCCCTCAGCAAGGCTGGTGGCTTCAGGTCTGATTTGCCATCACACAGGCTACTCATGAAAGAACTGTAGAAATTCTGTCACTGCATACCTGGTGGGGCCTTATGCAAGAGGACAAAAGCTCCCCCAGGTGATGTCCTTCGTTTAAGACGTCTCCTCTCCCCTCCCCCAGATAAAGCTGGGATCATGAAGACACCACCCCTGATGGTTCCTTTGTTTAATGAGACTTTGTCATCTTTGGAGGGTTAACTAGGAATAGACTCTTTATGGCAACTTTGGAGCTGTGTTCACGGCAGGCTGTCAGTGCAGGAAGCCTGGGCAGGATTTTAAGACCCCTGCTCTAAGTTTGGTATCTGGTCAAACTCTGAATTCTCCAAGCACATCACATAAACCAAAGGTGATTAATCTTTTACAGGGAGACTCCAGATTCCTTTGCGAATCTCATGAAAGTTTTGCAACATTTGCTTTTATGGAGTTTTGAGAATTCTTTTTTTTTTTTTTAAGAATTTTTATTTATTTATTTGACAGACAGAGATCACAAGTAGGCAGAAAGGCAGGCAGAGAGAGGAAGGGAAGCAGGCTCCCCGCCGAGGAGAGAGCCAGACGTGGGGCTCGATCCCAGGACCCCGAGATCATGACCTGAGCCGAAGGCAGCGGCTTAACCCACTGAGCCACCCAGGTGCCCCGAGTTTTGAGCATTCTTTGTATGTTTTGGATACAAGGCCTCTATCAGACATAGGATTTGCAAAAATTTCTCCCCATCTTTGGCTTGTCTTTTCAGTCTCTTAATAGTGTCTTTCGAAGAACCATTTTTAAATTTTGATGTTCATTTTCCGATAGGATTTTGATCCAAGGTTTCCTTCTCTGGATCTCCACATGGATAGCTCTTGAATCGTAGCACTTAAATCTGGTTTTTAGCGAGGGCAGGAAGAAGCACACTTTCTGAACTTCATTCTTGTTGAGTTATATCCCCTCTAGTGGAGTTTGGGTTTTAGCCTAGGTCGTACTGCCATTAGACCAGGACAACAGGGAGAGCCTCCTGAGTCCGGCTCTTTAAAGGGCCTGATCTGGCTCTCCTCCAGTTGCACATTTCTTCATGGGGTTAAGGAGACAAGCCCACCCAGAGCTCACACGCCTCTCCCCTTCTCTAGATCACAAACTCCAAGTATTTAGGACCTTGCAATTCTTTGCCCAAACAGCTCACTTCCAAGCTTCTTCTCCAGGTTGTTTTCTTTTCTTTTTTTTTTTTTAAGATTTTATTTATTTATTTGACAGAGAGAGATCAGAAGTAGGCAGAGAGGCAGGCAGAGAGAGAGAGAGGGAAGCAGGCTCCCTGCTGAGCAGAGAGCCCGATGTGGGACTTGATCCCAGGACTCTGAGATCATGACCTGAGCCGAAGGCAGCGGCTTAACCCACTGAGCCACCCAGGCGCCCCTCTCCAGGTTGTTTTCTTGAGGGCAAATCAAACTTTGTGTGTGTACCCCTAGGCCTAGGTTTGTAGGATATACTTATACTAGGCTTATAGGATAGACTTATACCTGCAGGTTAGGTAGCCTCCCACATGTGGACACTAGGGCCCTTCTAGAACAGGGCAGACAGAATGGGAAAAGAAGGGGGGCAGGCCTCTGTTTGTACTCTATTCCTTTTCTGATTCCAGGTATGCTATCAAAAATTTCTGGGACACCTGGCTGGCTGAGTAGGAAGAGCAGGTGACTCTTGAGCTCCAGGTCATGCGTTTGAGCCTCACGTTGGGTGTAGAGATTACTAAAATAAATTTTTTTTTTTTTAATTTGGGCGTGCCTGGCTGGCTCAGTAGTAGAGCAAGTAACTCTTCTAGATCTTGGGGTTGTGAGTTTGGGCCCCACATTGAAAGTAGAGCCTACTTAAAATTTTTTTTTCATGAGTGACTTGTGAGGAGGAGTCAGAACTTTGAAATTCCAGATTTCTGAGGTAAGTGATTCGTTGAGTGGGTGAGTATGCTACGAATGGAGCCAGAACACTTAAAAGAGGAGGAATCTGGGATGGGTATCAAGATTACAAGTTAAAGGGCCCCTGGGTGGCTCAGTGGGTTAAGCATCTGCCTTTGGCTCAGCTCATGATCCCAGGGTCCTGGTGTCGAGTCCCACATCTGGCTCCTTGCTCAGCGGGGAGCCTGCTTCTCCCTCCCTCTCCCTGCTACTCCACCTGCTTGTGCTTTCTGTCTCTCTCTCTCTGTCAAATAAATAAATAAATAAAAATTCTTTTAAAAAGATTACAAGTTAAGGGACGCCTGGGTGGCTCAGTGGGTTAAGCCGCTGCCTTTGGCTCAGGTCATGATCTCAGGGTCCTGGGATCGAGTCCCGCATCGGGCTCTCTGCTCAGCAGGGAGCCTGCTTCCTCCTCTCTCTCTCTGCCTGCCTCTCTGCCTACTTGTAATCTCTCTGTCAAATAAATAAATAAAATCTTTTTAAAAAAAAAGATTACAAGTTAAGTCATTTAACAAAAATTTGCTGAGCACCGGTTTATGTACCTGGCATAAGACTGAATGAGATGAAAACTCTGCCGTTGTAGAATTTATATTCTTGTTGGCGGGGGGGGGGCGGGGGAGTGATGGACAATAAACAAAGACATACGTTGCATCTGGTGATCACAAGAAAAACAACAGAATGAAGGGGACTGCTATTTTAGAGAGAGTGGTCAAGGAAAGCCCTGCTAAAGAGGTGACATTAGAGAAAGACCCTGGATGAGTCATCAGGATATCTGGGGAAAATGTTCTAAATCCTTAATTTACTGAAGATCGATGTAAGGTAGTGAGGCCATGATTGGCAGGCATACTGGAGGAACAACCACCAGATTGGTGGGGGGTGGAACTCGTTGAGGAAGGGGGCAAAAGGTGGGAGATAAAAACCATCTTTAGAGACTAGATGTTGAGTTTGAAGAAACTGTTAGATCCAAGCCCAGCAAGTCGTTGAAAATATGAGTCCAGAGCCCAGGACCAAAAGTTGGGCTGTAGGTAAAGAAATGGGAATAGCTAGCCTGGAGACGATAGTGTAAACCATGCGTGGGAATGGGTGTCCCTCCTAGAGCGTGAGAACAGCATCAAGGATGGAATCCTGGGAACACAGTAGGTAATGATGGGTAGAGGAGAGGACCTAGAAGGAAGAACCCAGAAAATCAGGAGAGGAGAGTCACAGGGCCAAGCACGGGGCACATTTCAAGGTGTCCAGACAGTGACGATGTCTAGTGAAATACTGTGTTTGAAAGTGCGTGGAGGGTATTACAGCCTTGTTATTATTAATGATAGTTAGAGAACACTTGCCCCCTTCTAATGGATATTTCAGTTTAAGGGTAATGAGAATTTTGTTACATGCACATAGTCTATTTATAATCAATTCCTACTGTTTTATTGGGTTTTAAAAGCAAGACATATGTAAGTTACGCTGAAGGAGCAGAATTCACAATCCCTGTTGACTCTTAACTTGGCTAATAGTGTGCTTAACTTGTATATTTAAATATGGGTAATAATTCTTAGAACTCTCTGAATTCCCCTGATTTGGGTTAAAAGCTTATAGTAACACTTTCATAAAAGACTTGCAGATAGAGCTCTTCTACCTGTCTATAGGGAAGCCTTAAAATAATTAGAACTCAGTGGACCAAATGTTATGTTCAATGGTCTCCTAGAATTTGATTTCTGGACTTTGGGTGGCAGGTGTGGCTGTTGCCTGTGCCTCTCTCTCTAAATGGCTACAGAGGTCAGTGTCAACGGATAGATACATGAAGTCCCTGGTGGTGAGTTGCCAAGGAATCTTGTTGTTGCCGAGTCTGTTAAATTCTTCCATGAGACCAAGCATTTATCGCTCTTAAGTCGGATCTAATAATCCTAATTATTTAGGAAATACATTTTTAAAAAGTTGATTCTTGCTTTCTTGGGTTTGACTGGGGCATTGGAAAGGAGAGCTCACTTTTTTCAGTTTTGCCATATTCCCTCAACAGAACCCAAGGATAAGAGAGAATCCATGAAAAAAAAAAAAGTAATAAGGGCAAAAAGAACTTCAAAATCAGAGACTTCCAACATAAGGTTTGGGAATATGGAGGCTTAAAAAGAGGGAGGTTTAACCTTATTGGTTTTTTTAAAAAAGATTTTATTTATTTGACAGAGATCAGAAGTAGGCAGAGAGGCAGGCAGAGAGAGAGAGGAGGAAGCAGGCTCCCTGCTGAGCAGAGAGCCCGATGCGGGACTCGATCCCAGGACCCTGAGATCATGACCTGAGCTGAAGGCAGCGGCTCAACCCACTGAGCCACCCAGGCACCCTAACCTTATTGGTTTTGATTCTTCTCTTCTGACCGTGTAACATAATAATTAAGAGACTAGAATTTGGGAGTGCCTATGTGGCTCAGACAATTAGCATCCGACTCTTGATTTCAGGGTTGTGAGCTCAAGCCCCACATGGCTCCACACTCAGTGGGAGTGACTAGAATTTGGAGTTATATCAGAGTTTGAGTCTCAGCTCTAGCTTGAGCCTGAGTTTCTACATCTGCAAAAGGGAGAGGATACATTTTGATATTTGCCTCTAATACAGCAAGCACTTAATGAGATAATCTCTTAAGTACTTAACAAGTGTTAACTAGTATTTTTTAAATTGGGTTTTTTAAAAGATATTATTTATTTATTTGACAGACACAGATCACAAGTAGACAGAGAGGCAGGCAGAGAGAGGGGGAAGCAGGCTCCCTGCCCAGCAGAGAGCTTGATGCGGGGCTCGATCCCAGGACCCTGGGATCATGACCTGAGCCAAAAGCAGAGGCTTTAACCCACTGAGCCACCCAGGTGCCCTAGTATTATGAAGACCATATAGGTATAATCTTCATGAGTCATTTTCTTTTCTAGCAAAACTATCCAAAGGACTGCTGCTTCCCAATGTTAGACCCTATGAGGCCACAGTTTTTAGATATGGTTAGTTCTCAGAACAAGTTCCAATTGCATTATGAAGCCACATAAGGAAAATGTCATTATCTTATATTAAGATTTGCTTGGGACTCTAAACAGTATCTTCTAACTTGTCAGATTGACATTGATGATTTTTTTTTTTTGACTGGGAAAAATGTGTACCTCTGCAAGCGAAGAACCTGTCGATGCTGAGACCTTAATTGAGAAGTAGCTTGGCGAGGTGGCTTTTGGAATCACGTGGAACTGTGTTCCAGTCTTGGTTTCAGCTGTGTGGCTTTGAGAAAATGTTTTAACCTGAGACTTGTTTCCTCAATAAAATGGGAAAATATCACTTATCCTTAAGGTTTCATTTAAAGATCAGCAGTAGTATATGTGAAAAACCCAATATACAGTAGAAGTTCAAATCACAGTAAAATGTCTTGTTGCTAAGGTGGAGATATGCTTGCCATATTTTTTTAAAGTTTTTTTTTTTTTAATTTATTTGACAGAGATCACAAGTAGGCAGAGAGGCAGGCAGAGAGGAGGAAGCAGGCTCCCCGCTGCGCAAAGAGTCCAATGCGGGGCTCGATCCCAGGACCCTGGGAACATGACCTGAGCTGAAGGCAGAGGCTTTAACCCACTGAGCCGCCCAGGTGCCCCATGCTTTCCATTTTAAAGTGGCTTTGATGAATTTGAGAATTAGAAGAGAATTCAACGAGCTAGTGCAAAAATAACCACCTTCTCCTTCTCCTCCTCCTCTTCCTTCTTAAATATTTTATTTATTTACTTGACAGACAGCACAGACTAGGGGAGTGGGAGATGGAGAAGCAGGCGCCCCCCTGAGCAGGGAGCAAGATGCAGGACTTCATCCCAGGATCCTGGAATCATGACCAGACCTGAAGGCAGACACTTAACCTACTGAGCCACCCAGGTGCCCTCACCCTTTTAAAGATATATTTATTTATTTTAGAGAGAGTAGAGCTCCATTATGACATGAGCCAAAATCAAGAGTTGGATGCTTAACCAGCTGACCCACCCAGGTGCCCTTGGCACGTTCTTTTTTAAAAGAGCATAATCCTAGGAAGTATAAATGAGAAACAGCTTTCAGCTCTGGTCAGTTTGACTGGAGCACCACAGTGTTGGAAAGCACCTTAGAATAATAATTAAAAAATTAAAGTTTGATGAAGAAAGTGAAGCTTGAAGTTTTCAGGTAAAGCTGAGTAGAGGACTCTTGGCACCTAATGTTAACAAGGGTTGGTTGGTGATGTCCTTTCCACAACATGCTACATGTGGCATTTATTTTCCATTTTTCTCTCCTCTTTCTTTCTTTCTTTCTTTCTATATTGTTTTTTTCTACCTCGCCCCTGCCTGTGCCTTTGGATTGTGGCTGCATAGCTTGTCCTTGTTAGTAGCAAGAGAAGGCACTTTGAATTGATGTCATCATGTTCGAAGTCTGAAGGAGATACTCAGTGTTATAAAAGGGGAAAAAGCATGATGAATATTGATCTATGGATCCGGTAAGAAGGGTTGATGACTTAAAAAATTCTCTGTTAACTTCAAGGTGTAAGTAGTAAAAGTCAAAGCTTCAATTTGAGTATTCTGCTGTCCTGTAATTGTTTTTAAGAAGCAAAAGCATGTTCATTAACATACCCGCTCAGACCCCAGGTTTGGTCTGTGACAGGTAAGGGTTGTAAGATGGCTTGGCTGCACTGTGCTAATCTCAAAAGATTAGGGATATAGCTAGAATGCTCCCTAACACCTCATTTTTATAATGTCTATTTATATATTTGGCCTGTGTTGTTAGCTTGAATGTAAGCTCTTAGAGGACAGAGATTGTGTTCCATTCATTTTATACTCCCTACTTTTAACACAGTGATTTGTCTGCAGAGGGTATACAATAGATGTTTGTGGAATATCAAATGCACACACACACACACATTTTTTTTGGAGGGGGATGCAAAGCTCCAATGACCATATTTTCCAAAATTAAAAAAATCACAATAAATGGTTTGAAAAGGTGGAGTATATTTCTTAGGACTATATGGCCAAAATACTTGAAATGTTATCCCAGAAAATACTAGGTGATGGAATCACTTTAATTATGGTATTCAGCCCAAGGGTTTTTATCCTGTGGTCAGTGAATTTAAAGGAGTCTCCAGATGGAAGTGCATGGTCTTTCAAGTTAGATGAAAAAAAGATAACACTTATAAAAAGATTTTATTTATTTATTTGAGAGACAGCAAGAGCTCACATGCATGAGCAGCGGGAGGGGCAGGGGGAGAGGGAGAAGCAGACTCTCTGCTGAGTAGGGAGCCTGACGCAGGGCTCCATCTCAGGACCCCAAGATCATGACCTGAGCTAAAGCTAGAGGCTTAACTGATTGAGCCACCAAGGTGCCCCCCCAAAATAAACATTTTTATTTTCATGAATGTCAAACTGAAACTTAGCATTATCCCCCATTGTGAATGCAGGCAACAAACCACAGTAGAATTAGCCATAACTTTCACTCTGTCACCAATATATATCAAAGGCATTTTCATATCACATTAGAGTTTTGGATTTTCTTTTTAAGATTTTATTTATTATTGGGGTGCCCGGGCGGCTCAGTGGGCTAAGCCTCTGCCTTTGGCTCAGGTCATGATCTCCCATTGTCCTGGGATCAAGCCCCGCATCGGGCTCTCTGCTCAGCGGGGAGCCTGCTTCGCCCTCTTTCTCTGCCTGCCTCGCCCTCTTTCTCTGCCTGCTTCTCTGCCTACTTGTGATATCAATCTCTCTCTGTCAAATAAATATTTGACGGAGAGAAAGACAGGGAGAGAGGGAATACAAGCAGGAGAAGTGGGAGAGGGAGAAGCAGGCTTCCTGCTGAGCAGGTAGTGTGATGCAGGGCTTGATCCCGTGACCCTGGGATCATAACCCCAGCCAAAGACAGATGCTTAATGACTGAACCACCCAGGCGCTCCCATATCACATTATAGTTATCATGGACTTCTTGAATATCTTCTCATCACCGCTTTAAAATTTCTGTCGTTATTTGACCTGCTGCAAGAGCTTAATACTTAATGTCTTAATAAAAAGATTTATTTCTTTAAAGATGCTATTTATTTATTTGAGAGAGAGAGAGAGAGAGAGAGAGAGTGGGAGAGAGCACAGGAGTGGCGTGAAGGGCAGAGGGAGAAGCAGACTCCCCATGGAGCAGGGAGCCCCACACAGACTCCATCCGGGGACTCCAAGATCATGACTCCAGCCGAAAGCAGACACTTAACTGACTGAGCCACTCAGGCGCCCGATAAACAGATTTACATCACAAATTTGCTCTTAAAATATTTTTCCTAGGGCGCCAGGGTGACTCAGTCAATTAGACATCTGCCTTAGGCTCAGGTCATGGTTCCAGCGTCCTGGGATCAAGCCCCACCTCCAGCTCCCAGCCCCACAGGGAGTCGGCTTCTCCCTCTGCCACGCCTTCCACTCATTCTAGCAATCTCTCTCTCAAACAAATAAAATCTTTAAAAATATATATCTATTTCCCGGGGTGCCAGGGTGGCTCAGCCTGTTAAGCATCTGCCTTCTACTCAGGTCAATAACCAACAGGTTGTGGTATTCAGCCCCACGTTGGGATCCCTGCTTCTGGGACACCTGCTTCTCATTCTCCCTCTTCCTGCCTGTCTCCCTGCTTGTTCTCTCTCTTTCTCTGTCAAAAAATAAACACACACTCATATATTTCCTAACTGTATTTCAATATAAATTTTCTTTTGTAATGCTATGTATTTTATTTAAAATCTAGAATAGATCCATAGCCCTTAACAAATAGCACCAAAAATGTTAATTCTTGAGTTAGGGACACCTGGGTGGTTCAGTCGTTCAGCGTCTGCCTTTGGCTCAGGTCATGATCCCAGGGTCCTGGAATCAAGCCCTGGGTTAGGCTCCCTCATCTGCAGGAGGCCTGCTTCTCCCTCTCCCACTGCCCATGCTTGTGTTCCCTTTCTCCCTTTGTCTCCCTCTGTCAAATAAATAAAATCTTAAAAAAAAAATTCTTGAGCTAGAGGCTAATAAAGTTCAAGCCTTGAGGTCTCTCATTTGTACCATGCCCTTCTAAGATTCTGTTCCTCATTTTATATCACTTCCAAAAAAGATCCCAGCATTTGTGTAAGTTTCACAACCCTTATTACAACAATTGGATCCACTGAGCCATTTATCTCAGTACTGAGAACACAGTAGGTTTTTTAAAAAAGATTTATTTGGGGCGCCTGGGTGGCTCAGTGGGTTAAGCCGCTGCCTTCGGCTCAGGTCATGATCTCAGGGTCCTGGGATCGAGTCCCGCATCGGGCTCTCTGCTCAGCAGGGAGCCTGCTTCCTCCTCTCTCTCTCTGCCTCCCTCTCCATCTACTTGTGATCTCTGTCAAATAAATAAATAAAATCTTTAAAAAAAAAAGATTTATTTGACAGAGAGAGCAGGAACAGGAGGGGCAGAGGGAGAGGAAGAGACAGCATCTCAAGCAGACTCCCTGCTGAGCGCAGAGCCCAAGGCAGGGCTCTATCCCACCACCTAGATCACCACCTAGATCACCACCTGAGCCAAAAATCAAAGTGTCTAACCAGAGGCGCCATCCAGGCACTTCCATAGTACGCTTTTAATAATTAATTTGGGGCTGATAGGTTCTGGGAAGCTTAAATGATCCTCCAGTGTATCTGGAGATCCTATAGACCACTGCTTGACCTTCCTCCAGTCCCTAAGAGGGCTAGAGCATTGTATATCGGGGTGGGGAACAGCTGGCCCTACAGAAGTCAGCTGGGAAGATTGTGGGAGGAGAGAGGTTTGCACCAAGGCAAGGACAGAAAACACACCATAAGGGCGTTACGTTGAAAAATGGGTTTATTTTTTTTTTTTTAAAGATTTTATTTATTTATTTGACAGAGAGAGATCCCAAGTAGGCAGAGAGACAGACAGAGAGATAGGAGGAAGCAGGCTCCCTGCGGAGCAGAGAGCCCGATGCGGGACTCGATCCCAGGACCCCGAGATCATGACCTGAGCCGAAGGCAGCGGCTTTAACCCGCTGAGCCACCCAGGCGCCCCGAAAAATGGGTTTAGGAATAACAGCAATTCACCTCCTTGGGACTTAGCCCTTTCCCTGCACCGCTCTCTTGGCTTCGCAGATGCATGTATCTGCCGTACTTCTTCTTAACAATTAGCTGCAAACCCTGGGAGAAAATGTCCCTGCTCTAGCATTTGTTAACCCTGCTCTCGAATGGTGCCAACTTCAGCGATTTCTCACGTTCCGAGCTGCCCCAACGATGTGCAACGGGGAGTCCGGGGACAGTTTTCCGATCGCTCCAAGAGATGATTTTTGTCCGTGAAATTCTCCAGCCAGAGGGCTAGCCAAATCAACCTTATTAAAGTGTGCTCCAACGGGAGCCCAAAAGATGACCCAGAAGGAGGCCCGACCGCGTGGCGGTGGGCGTGTCTGGGCCGAACGCCTGCGGCGGCAGCGGCGCCGGCAGCCGCAGGAGGGAGGTTAGGGACGCCGCGGTGCCGGCGGAGGGGCGGGAGGGCAGCGAAGGAGCGGGGCCGAAGCGGACAGTAGGGGGCGGGGTTCCGGAGGCGGCCACGCGGCGCGAGGCCTAGCTTTTCGGTCTCGCATCGCCCGCGGACGAGGAGCGAAAAGCCTCGCCCACTCAAGGCCCGGTGCCCCGCAGCCTCGCCTCTCTAACCGGGGCTCCACCACAGACCCCTTTGTGTTCCTACCCCCGCCCCGGAGGCGCCCCAGCCGGCGGCGCTGACTTCCCTCATTGGCTCAGCCGACGGCTTCATCGATTGGCTCCCCAGTCGTCCAGCGTGAGCCGCTTCTTTCCGCTACTATTGGACGCCCGAGCTGCCTTTCAGGCCGCCGCGCGAGACGATTGCCCGGCCGCTCGGAGTCCCTGGAAGCAGTTCCGGGAAACCCCGCGTGCTGCCGGGATCGCGTCTCTGTCCATGAGGGGGGGAGGGGGTGGCGCGCGCGCCATTTCTAGTCGTTTTCAAAGCGCCTCGCGCTGATTCTCACGGGCCCGGCCGGCGGCCCCAGCTCTGCCCTGGTGAGTCTCGCGCCGGCCCGTGGGGGGAGGGGCCGGGAGCCCCGATCCGACCCGACGGGGCCCAGCCCGGGCTCGGCGCCTTGGCCCCAGTTTCCTTTTCGCTCCGAGGCCCCGGGGTGGGGGTGGGGATGGGCTGGGGGCGGCTTCGGCTTCGTCCGGCCGCGCAGCGGAGGGCCTAGCCCGGCCGAGGCGCCTCCTCGCCCTCGCTCATCCTCCCCCCGCCCCTCCAGCCCCCGGCCGGCGGTCCGGCCCGCCGGGCATCCTCCGCGCGGCCTGCCGGGGACTGCCGTGTTTTTCCCGCCTCCGCCCGCCGCTCCACGCGGCCGGCCCGGCCCGCGGCCTCAGACGCCCGCGGCCCCTTCGCTGCTGTTCTCCGGAGCCGCTTCGCGCTCGTCTCGGCCGGCCTAGCCACGAGTGGGATGTGTTGCTGATCGCGACGGGCATGAGGGGGTGGGGTGGGCAGAGGGCGGGATGCAAACCTCGGGTTACCTGAGCCGGGAGAAAACTTTTGTGGGAGCTGGAGCCCGAGGGCCGATTTGTGTAGGAAGCCTCCCTCCCCTCCCCCATTCTGCATGCTGCGAGCCGAGATTTGAAGGAAAAAATGACTACTAGAGGCCGTGAAACTTAGGCTTCAAGCGGCGCCTGAGATGCATAATTCTAAGAATGTCTCCGGCGCACTAAATTGGAAAGGCGATTCTTTTTCTTAAACGGTAGCAGTCGTGTTGCCAAAATGTAAAACTTAAGGCCAAGGGGTTCTTGAAAGCTTCAGTCCTCTCATGCTGACCTGTTTGAGATTTTTGCTGTCCTCAAGAGACTCAATTTATGTCTCATGAGTCAGTCGTAGGATAAGGGCTTGACACTCCTAACCCACGAGATAACCGTTAGTTTTCATTTCGTTGGTTCTTTTAAAGCCCGTCTCTTAATATGAAGAATTTGCACAGAGATGTTCAGAAAAAGTCAGGGAGGGGCTCGTGCTCACTTCCCAAATCTCCCAGCAGCCCTTTAAAATCTTATTTAAATGTCTACTTTTTGCAAAAATGCTTAGATCAAATGACTCCAGTCACAGTATATTTGCTGCATCCAGAAATATGGTTTGGCTGTGTGGCATTGTATTGAACTGACACAAGTTTTAAACGGTCTCATACGACATAAAAGAGGTTTTTTAAATGAGCACATTGTATTTGGCTTGAAGAGAGAGGTTTTCCTTGATCAGAAAGGTTTTATTTTCTACAATCTAATTATTTTATTTTTTTGTTAAAGTTTACAAACTTTTTGACAATATCAACCAATTTCAGAATCAACTTGTAGGAGAACCTTTGCAATGGAATGGTAGTCATAAATATTTCTATCTTGTGCTTAATACACAACTTGTCTTTTTTGCTTTACACATACTTAAAAAAAAATCACCTTAGCAGATGTTCATTGAACTTTCCTGTTAAAAATTTGCTTTCTTTCTGTGACTAATAGTATTCACAGGTGCAATAACTGTTAAGGGTCTTGTGATACTGAGAACTTTTGAGTTCTGATGATCTTATGGTTGTATTTGGGGGTGCGGGAGCATGGGAAAACAGAACTATATGTTCACAAGGAGATTTTGGACTTCAGGGTGCATCTTTATAGAAATAGGTTGTATTAATCAGTAAACGTATTCATCTTACACTGTAAGTAGTTTCTTGATGAAAAGTGTGCCAGTTTTGAATGTTTTCGTTTTTGTCAGTTCATCAGAATTTGAGGCTTGCCTTGAGAAACCTTTCTCCACCCAAAGTTCAACGAGAATCTGCGTCTGTGTAGACTTTAGTGGGCTTGTATCAAGTCTTAATGTTTTGTAATCCTAAGAAGTCATGATATTGATCTTATTTTCAGAATAACCCTTTCTGCATTTTCCTTCCTTCCTACTATTACCTCGTTCCCCTTGGTCTTTCTCCCTTTCTCATTAACTTCAACTAAGTATCAGTGGACTTTGAAAAGAAAAGAAGTTGTTTTAGGTCAGAAAACAGCACCTGGTGCACCTGCACAGTGGTTTTAAGCCGTCTGGAAGTGTGGTTATCTTGCGGGGTTTAGTGCTCTTTAGGAAGCTTGTATTTTCTTTGTAGCTGACTAGGTACCTTGAGGTTCATCAAGAAAAGGAGGCTTCTTCTTGAGATCCATCTTCATGTCCTCTATTTCAGTATTTGTTGCAATGTCTTTATTCTGCTTATTATCTTCATCACATTAACCACAGACAAGTGCACTTTAATTCCCTGTCTTTCGAGGCAGTATAGAGACTGGCCTTGTATGGTTTTATTATCTAATCTCTCTCTTCAGGGAGCTGGTCCATTTCAGTACTATATACAGGTTGAACATACAAAATAGTTTGGGTAGGTTAATCTGGGACATCTGACCTAAGTTTACCCTCATTAGGTAATGTTTGTTGAAACTGTTTGGAAGAAGTTAGCCGTCCATTCTTCGATATGTTTTTGCGGCTTTACTGATATGAAAAATTCAATATGTACTCATGATTTTTTTTTTAAAGATGCAACCTCAATTATAGCTCACTTTTTATTTTACGTGGACTTAAAACAATCGTTTAGCTTTTAAACTTGGTCATTTTTTCTTTTAAATCTGTGAATGGGAATAGCAAATTAATTTTAGAACAAAAATTAATGTCAAGTTGTGTTTTTTTTTTTTTAAGTGAGGCGGAGAGAACCCAAACCACCAGCATGTTGAACTAGAGACAGCAGTGCATTGATCTCACACCTATCCTAGATTTGAAGCAGAACTAGGAAAATTTGAAAGTCCTTAAACCTTGATTAAGTGGTCTGTGGGTGTTCATTCTGTTTCTAAATCAAACTTTTAAAAACTGTGTAAGAATTGAGAGCTGATGGGCTTTTTAGGATTTTGTGGTGATTTGTTGATATGCTTGTCAGGACACAACAGCTGCTTTTGTTAATCAGCAATTCTACCTTCAGTAAATTCAAGCCTTTTTTTTTTTTTTTTTTAACCTCGTGTACATGAAGTTCCTTAAAGTTCTAATGCTTCCATGTACATTTTCTATGTTTTTACAGGGTTATTGTTGCAAATTTAGGTCAGATACATCACAAAAGGCATATAATATTATTTTGATAGAGTTTATTAGCAGCATGTATACAAATTAGTTTAGATAAATCATGCATTGTCCTACAAACTAGTTATTTCTGGCTTAATGTAATATAGCTCCTGAATTTTTTCCAGCAGCATAATAAAATGGCTAATCAGGTGAATGGTAATGCGGTACAGTTAAAAGAAGAGGAAGAACCAATGGATACTTCCAGTGTAACTCACACAGAACACTACAAGACACTGATAGAGGCAGGCCTCCCACAGAAGGTGGCAGAAAGACTTGATGAAATATTTCAGACAGGTATAATATGCATTTCTTGTTTCTGACTGGTTATGAAAGTGAGGGCAAACCACTTTGAATTTTATAGATTTTTTTTAAGGTTAAATAATACATATTGTTTCTGATCTATGTAGAGCTGAATGTTTGTTACTTTCCCTTCATTGAGGGCATATTGGGTTTGACTTTGATATTCTTATTTCATTATTTTGAAGCCTTCTTAGTGTTGAATATGCAGTCTTAGTTGTTTCAGAACAGTACATCAATTGGTCTTCGATTTACCACCAATTAAAATGTATGTGTCAGCATACCAAATGTTACATTTTTTTTCTTAATCTAAATCAGTCATCATTTTGCTTTTACTTTTCTACTTTTAGCTTCTTAAAGTGATTGTTAAATTAGCTTAGGTCTGATTAGATGGCATAATGAGAGGACTGGTTAGACAGTATTGTCTGAAACGAAAATAAATGTCAGACTCCTTGAGAGTTTGTGGCCTGTCTCATTTCTAATAGACAAAAATCCACATCTCTCCGTAATCTGGAAGTGTTGGTTTGTAACAGCTGCTTTTTAAAAAAATTTCGAAGTCCCATGGATAAGTGCTTAAGCAAATTTGAATATCTTAATATGGTCGGTTGTAAGCGGTTTGAAGTTTTTAAAGAGGGAGAGAAATATTTACCCTTAGGGAGTGTTGTTCATTAATAAATGTGTCCTCCCCCTTTGGGGCCATAGATGGAAACTTTCTTCCTCTGTGTTTTGTGTGCCTATCCAGATTCTGGGAGAGAGAATTGAATGGTCTCACAAATGTGTCTTAAGTACTGTAGTAACAAATATCTGTTTTTTTGTCCTTAAATTTTTTTTTTCAAATCTGAGAAGCTTCGGATAATTTTAGACGTTAAAATGACTTCCGAAAAATGACTCCTGGGTGATGGTTCCATTTGAAAATCAGTCCTCAGGAACTTTCTGTGACATTCTGCCATAGAGAATTGGCAGTGATTTGCTCAGAGATGCTCTCTTGTAGAGTGCTTTGTTATTGACAAGAGGCTGATGGTTCGGGTGTAGGGTTGGATTGACAGATGGATCGATGGGTGTCCTCTGAGTTGTGGCTTTGGGTGGTGGTATGGAATTTTGAAGTAAGGAAACTCCAATAATTAGGCATGCTCATTTTGAGCTTTTAAAACAAATCATGGCAACATTTTCTTAAAGTAACTTTACAAATGGCATTACATTTATTTAAAATATATTTACTGTATGGAATAAAGTTCTTTTTCACTTGATCAAAATGGAGTCACTTTTGATGTTCATAGGGACTTGGAGTTTTAATCTGCCAAATATATCCATTTTATGTTGGATCAATTCTGAAATATAGAGAGAAATACAACACAAACTTAACAGACTTACGAAATTACATTTCAAACTGAGTAGATGTTCTGTGTGCAGTTAATATACTACAGTATAGAATACAGTGCAAATATTTTCTGTATAGTTTACTTGTAAGTCCATAGTAAAGTCCTTAATGCCATTTGAGAAAAACAGTCATTATTGACAGTGTTGAGAATGCCACAGCATCTTTAAACCTCAGCTTGACACATCAGAAGAACAAAAAAATGCCTTAAAATATGACTTTCAGAATTGATTAATCAAGCTGCACTTGCATTTATAGAAGAGTTTAAAATTATGCCTTTCCACATTCTGATTGCAGCAAAGTAGACGCTCAGATAAACAAATGCATTTCATTTTCTCTTTGGTGCTAAGGAGGAAAAGCCTTTGATACCTTTTGGAGAGTGGAAAGAATTATTTAGTTAAAATGGTTTCTCTTTTTTTTTCTCCCACCTCTTGTGTGGTTAGCAACAACTACAACAGTCCATATAATTTGAAGCTTGATCCTTGGGGAATACACTGTATGATTACCACTCTATAAATCAGAATTTATTGTATTAATACTTAATCTGTAGTACACTGTGTATATCAGATTTATCTTCCAAGCCTTAAGAAGGGGAGGGGAAATGGGGCTAGGTTTTTTGTGGGGTTTCTGTGGGATGTGGGGATTGAAATTCATGTTTATAAGAATTGAAATTCATGTTTGACATTTTATCTTCTATTTTCATATTTGTACTCTCAACCTTTTTGTATAGTATTTGTATAGCTGCCTATATGCATATTAAATGAGAATGTAGTTTGTTAGTAATAGTACTGAATATAACTATTCTTGATGAAACATTGATAGCACGGTTTAGGTTATCCCTTTTGTTGCAATAACATTACCCCTTTTCAATTTAATTTGTAGGATTGGTAGCTTATGTCGATCTTGATGAAAGAGCAATTGATGCTCTCAGGGAATTTAATGAAGAAGGAGCTCTGTCTGTACTACAGCAGTTCAAGGAGAGTGACTTATCACATGTTCAGGTAAGGCCACTTACTAAAAATGCCCTTGAATAACTAATGACCTGAAATTACTTTACCATTACTTTTTTTCCTGAAAAGAACAGATACTTTTTGTTTGTGACTACCTCTGCTTATATTTAAAAAAAAAAAAAAGTTTAAAGGGGAAAAAACTCTTTCACAGAAGAGTTCTCAGAAAGTAAAATCTCTCCCCACTTCTTTCCAGTAAGTTACTTTAAAAACTTAAAAGCAAAGTCAGGATTTGCTGATAGTTATTAATGAGCTTTTATGGGTTTAGAATATTTTGATTTTAAACAGTTGTGGGTTTATCTGACCCTGTTTTATTATCTTGGAGGAAAATAAAGTAGGTAGGAGGAATAGTTTTGGAATGTTTGGCAAAGTTAGTCCACATGCATTTGAATATCAACAAATGGAAGACTTGCCAGTGTGGAAGGTAAGCACCCTGAGGTCTTTCTTGGCTGTCTTGCTGTCTAATCCAGTTTCTGGCACATGGTAACTACTCAGCAAATATTTGTTGAGCGAATAAATGAGTAAATATTTGGTTAAAATTCTCGTCTTTTGAAACTGTAAATTAACTATGTATTTGACCCTTCGATGATTCCTGATGATTCTTTTTCATTGAATTACTTGTCTATTCTAGAACAAAAGTGCATTTTTATGTGGAGTTATGAAGACCTACAGGCAAAGGGAGAAACAGGGGAGCAAGGTGCAAGAGTCCACAAAGGGGCCAGATGAAGCGAAGATAAAGGTAAAACTGGACTCGGGTCGTTGCAATGGTAATAAGTTGAATGATGAGATTGAATGTTTCTTTTCATGTTTCCTAGAAACAGTTTTCATTGTTCCACATTTTTTTTTAAGCTAGTGTTTTAGAAATGAGATAATTGAAGGAAAATTACACAAGAAGAATTCGGGGGGCAAACATTCAGTTGTATGTTTGGTGGAAAAAAACCTTAATTCAGACCCTTGCCTCATTGTTCTGGCGCTGAAGGATACGTGTTTATTGATGCTTCCACTAATAGCTTTTGAGGTTGACTCAGTCATGTCTCTTAGTTTGGTTTCTTTCTGAGCACTTTATTTCTCTCTCTCTCCCTCTTTTTTTTAAAGAGGTATTTTATAACTGCTTTACTCCTGAATTTTTATTTTTATTTACCTCAGTTTAATTATTTGTAAACTGGGCATAGTAATAGTACCTATTCCCCTAGAGTTGTGAGGATTAAAGGAATTAAGACATGTCAGGTGCTTAGAATAATGCCTGGAATGTAGCAAGAATTGTGTAACTAGCACCAGTTACTGTTATCGTTTAGATAAACTGCTCTACGAGATAAATACAGGCTTTTGGTGAAAGATCAGTGAACCTCATTCCTTAGTTAAGGGGCTGTTGATGTTTTGCCACAGCGATAGATTTTTCAAATTGAAGTAGTTATTTTACTTAATGAAGTTGTATGATTTTGTTTTAGACAGAAAATAGAACTTGTAGTTTCTGACATGGAATAGTTTACATAGAGCTCCTTTGTACCTTTTTCCCTCATCTGTAAAATGGCATAATTCTTAAATATATTTAAAATAAATACATGAAAATTCCATTTGACATAATAGTTGTTTTTAAAAAATATATATATTGGTGTGTATTGAATAGGCCTATGTTATTTCCCCAAAAGTGGGTATTTGCTTTTGATAAGGTATATATTGCACATGTGATACATGTATATTACATATTAGACAAGTAAAGTTTAAATGTATAAAATGTATATCATGTGTATATTGTGTTACACGTGTTTCTGTGCTTAAAATTAGAGCAGCTCTTTTTGGGTCAAAGGTAGAAAAATAGAAGACCCTAAAGTAACTCCAGAATCCTGGGAGTCCTCTGACCATACTTTTGAAAGCCACTAAACTTGATGTCTGGTCTTTCTTGTTGCTTTGATATCCTTTATAGATCTTCATCAGCTTAGGGTGGGTTTATCTGGACGTGGATGAAACTGTCCTTAGTCAAAAATATACCCAATGGCACTTAACCTGCCAAACATAGCCTAGCCTACCTTAAATGTGTTTAGAAAACTTACATTAGCCTATAGTTGGGTAAAGTCACCTCTAACACAAAGCACATTTTATAACGAAGTGTTGGCTATCTCGGGTAATTTGTAAGAGTTCTGTACTGACAGAGAAAAACAGTGGTTGCTATGGATACAGAATGGTGGTTAAATGTATTGGTTGTTTACTCTTGCGATTGAGTGGTTGACTGGGAGCTGAGCCTCCCTGCCTCAGCCTAGCATCACAAGAGTATCATCCTGCATATGGCTAGCACTGGAAAAGATCAAAAATCAAAATTTGAAGTGTGGTTTCTACTGAATGCATATCACTTTCATACCATCCTGAAGTCGAAAAATTGTAAGTTGAATCATCACGAGTTGGGAACCATCTAACTTTTGAAACATGAAGTGTAAAAATCTCCTGTTTTTAGGTAGATGACATTTCTTGTTTTCCATTTTGTCTGAGCTGTTGCCTCTCATATAAATACAGACCCTTAAGGGCAAGAGCATTACCTTCTTTTCTACAATCCCTCTTTAGTACCTAATGTTGTGAAGAAGGTTGGTAATCAGGAAACAAAAGGTTTTGTTTTTTGAAACCTGAGAATACTCATTTGGTAATTGCCAAATACTTTGAGTTTGTGTTGTATGAGAAATGGTCTGGTTCTTATAGAGCTTATGATAGAGCAGAAATACAAAAGGATTAAACAAAATAAAGGTTAAATTACTTGACTATAATAGAAATTCACAGTAGGAAGATGTGAGGAATAGTGAATGAGAGAAGCTGCATGAAGAAGGTAGAACTTCTGATGAGAGAACTTTTTTTTTTTTTTTTGAAAGGAATCACAGGTAGGTAGGTGGTATGTAAACGGAACAAGTTAAGGAAAGCTCTCATTGAAGTAGAGGAAAATGCAAAATGAGGACTGCTGCAATACGGAAGTATGGATAGGTATCCTGGGGTCGGCTTATATCACGTTTGTAATAATCCTTGCCCCATTTTTCTGTTTCTTCATATCAAAAAATCATCGTGTGCTTAGAGATTTAATTTGTGTACAATTCTTTCCATTCATTGTATGGAAAGGAGTAAAATGAAGGGGAACAACACGTGCGAGTGATACCAGTGTGAGATTTGACATTATTTTACCTAAGCTACATGGCCTATGATGTTGGGATATCCTTTGGAAAAGATTAATATACTGATGTGTGATATAATATTTAAGTATAAACAGATGTATAATTATCTTTAGGCGTTGCTTGAAAGGACTGGCTATACTCTGGATGTAACCACAGGACAGAGGAAGTATGGTGGTCCTCCACCAGACAGTGTGTATTCCGGTGTACAACCTGGCATTGGAACAGAAGTAAGTGTTCTTCAGCTGTTTGCCGAAATCTTTCCAGTTTGTAAATTATTCTTTCTATTGTATGATGGGGAAGAGTAGTTGATTCTTTTTAAAGTTTAGCTGTAATTATTTTCTTTGGCTAGCCATTTGCATTTTACTGTAGTCATAAGCAAGGAGAACCATGTGACTAGTAGATGTCCAAACACTCTGTAAAGGAATGTGGAGTTCTTGGAACTGGTTGCTAAAACCATGCAACCAGCAACACACCATTTTAGGTGCTTGGGTTGAAGTTATGAAAGAGAAACATTTGCTTTATTCTGTTTTGTTTTAGGTCAGTAATTCTGAATAGCACTTGTCCTCCCTCCTTGCCCCTACCCCCACCACATAAAGGGTACTCAGTTTTTGCTGAGAGATTTATTTATTTATTTATTATTAAAAAAAAATTTTTTTTTTTTTTTAGATTTAATTGATTTATTTGACAGATAGAGATCACAAGTTGGCAGGCAGAGAGGCAGGCAGGAGGAAGCAGACTCCCTGCTGAGCAGAGTCTGATGTGGGGCTCAATCACAAGACCCTGGGATCATGACCTGAGCCAAAGGCAGAGGCTTTAACCCACTGAGCCACCAGGTGCCCCTGCTGAGAGATTTATTGATGGGAGTGGGTCACACAAGGGAAGGGTATAGAATCAGATAAAAGGTCGAACACATTGGTCTGTCATTGAACAAAGCAATTTCTGCTGCTCCATCTGTGCCTTCATAGAGGTTTTTTTTATATACCTCTATGTTAGCTAACTCTAGCCCCTCCCCTTTTTTTTAAAAGATTTGTTTATTTTAGAGAGAGAGCGCACGCAGGGGGGCTTGGGGGTCGGGGGAGGTATAGAGAGGGAGAGCCCCAAGTAGACTCCCATGCTAGTGTGGAGCCTGATGCAGGGCTTGATGTCACAGCCCTGAGATTATGACCCGAGCCAAAACCAAGAGTTGGTCTCTTAACCCCCTGTGCCACCCAGGCGCCCCACCAATTCTGATCCTTTGGTAAAAACTGTGTGCCAAAATATAAATTTACAGCAGGGTCTTTTCTTTCTGGTGTCTTTTCAGGTAGCCAAAAGAATAGTTTGTGAATAAAGACATTACCAGTTAACTTTAGATTTATATCAGAAGTAATTCCAGTGTAGTCTCTGTATATAAAATAGAGTTTACGTTCATTGGTCTTTGTTCCCTGAACTGCCTTCAAGCATTATGACAGTTAATATTCTATTTCTTAATCTTTAGCAGTATTAAGGAGGACTCTAAGCATCTTTGTTTTTCATGATACCTAAATCAGCTGTATATTATTGTTTTGTGTCTCTTTAAAAAAAAAAATTCCAATGTCCATAATTACTGTAGAGTTGGAATTGGACTGTGAGCCATCTAAGTTTGTTCTAGGAGCAAATGTCATGAAATACAGAATATGAGTGAATAGTATTTTTTTTTTAAAGATAATTTATTAATGGAGTGCCTGGGTGGCTTAGTTGGTTAAGCATCTGCATTCAGCTTAGGTCCCCTCAGTGGGGAGCCTGCTTCTCCCTCTCTGCCTCCTGCTAACCCTCCTTGTGCACCCTTTCTCTCTGTCAAATGAATAAATACAATATTAAAAAAAAAACAAAAGATTTTCTTATTTTTAAGTAATCTCCATACCAACATGACACTCCAGCTCAGAACCCTGAGATCAGGAGTCACAGTCTACTGACTGAGCCAGCTAGGTACCTCAAGCCATCCTTCATTTTTAATGTTCTGTTTAGATTGTGAATGCTTTCAAATCTACATTTACATTTTATTAACTTTTTTTTTTTTTTTTTTTTAAGATTTTATTTATTTGAGAGACACAGCGAGAAAGGGAACACAAGCGGAGAGGGAGAGGGAGAGGCGGGCTTCCTGCCTAGCAGAGAGCCTGATGCAGGGCTCCATCCCGGGATCCTGGGACCATGACCTGGGCCGAAGGCAGATACGTAATGACTGAGCCACCCAGGCACCCTTACATTTTATTAACTTTTGAACAATATACAAATGTAGTTCAGTTTTCTTACTTGAACAGCTATTGTCATAGGTATTTTTTTTTCCAAATGACTTTAAGTTTTGTTTTCTTACCTTAAACCCTCATATAAAATAAATAAAAAACGTAATTGCTCTTTTGCTTCTTCCTTATTTAGAGGCAGCCTAAAACCACCTCCAAGAGGGAGATACAGTTTGAAAAAGTTATCTATAGTATACCATCCAGCATGTGATATCCTTATTAGTATTTATCAATTATTACATTTGTCTTAATCTTGTTTCTTTAGTTACAAAAACCTTAGGAATAAAAATTAAATCTATATAATATTGTTAATGTTCTTTCCAATGCCCAGTATAGCCTGGTATAAAATTAGTTGGTTGTATCTATTTCATAATTACAAAAATGAACTTTTTTAGCCTGTTAGATTTGTTCTGTTAATGAGCTCATTAATGGAGACTTGTTTTATCTTTGTTTTATATAGATAAGAAAGGAGTTTGTTAGTATTCGTACCATTTTGCTGAAAGCATTTAAACAACTTAATAGGATAAACTATTTTGAGTATCCAATTAGAAACAAAGTTGGCATCCTAATTGTAAAATATGGTATTCTTTTATATTGTATTGTGTCTTTAGGGGAAAGATGCATTTTCCTGTATATTAGATATCCTCGCATATGGCAGATACCTTTGCAGTGAAATCCCTGTATGAGCCTAAGCCACCCCTATCAAGCAGTTTGTTACAACAAAATCTTAGGATAAAGGTTTGGGTTCTTCCCATAAAGTTAAATCCCAAGAGGTTTGGCCTATACCTGTTGAAAATTAAAGTATTGTTTTGTTTTCTTTTAAAGATTTACTTATTTTAGAGAGCATGTTGGGGAGGGGCAGAGGGAGAGAATCTTCAGGCCGGCTCCACGACCCATGAGATCATGACGTGAGCCAAAACCAAGAGTGGGACACTTGACCAACTGAGCTGTCTATGCTCCCCTAAAATTAAAGTTTTTAAAAATTCAGAAAAATAGGTTTTTAACATATTGGATTACTGATTTAATAAATAAATTGGTTTTAGTTGGTGTCATTTTTGATGCTATGAGGTTTAAGTTTTTGTTCTTTTATGTTTCACTATAGTCATTAAAAATTTTAGCTCTTGATTGAGGAAGTTGAAATTAGGGTCAGCGCCTGAGTCTGACAGTATTAAAATTAAGTTATGAGAAGAGTGAGGTTTTTGTCTTGGTAAAATCTATTGTAAATTAACCCTATAAAGGAGCACTCCTTTGCATTGTTTCTAATCATTGTCCTGAGATAAGAAAGATAGGTATTAATTTTGAAGGTGTTTTTTAGTGTGTCTGGGCCCTCAGATGCAGTCTGGTTATAGTATCTTTGTGTTCCTCAGCTGGCATTGTAAAACTGTTTAGGGAAACAGCCTCTGTTTTCATTAGTTTCCATGATAATAAGGACTTACCTTTTTAAAGAGCACAGCAATGGTGTTTTGTAGAGGAATTACTAATGGAGGTGTTAGAGAACCAGTGTATTTAACAGAGATGTAAAATATATGACTTAGTAGTACCTGGATTGAATTATATATAAGGAAAAGCTGCTGTGTTTGCAAAACAGCAAATAGGAGCAGGATAATGGAAGAGCCCTAGTAGATACTCAAAAGACTGTGTTGCACTGCCTGTTAACTCTGTTCCTTCCGGAGCCTCAAAGGACTTTTTCTCTGTTACTGTTGAAGTATTTGATGGTTGGGTAGTAGACAGCCAAAACATTTTTCAAGTCTTGATGCTTAGTGAGTAAAGAGAGAACTGGTTGTTAACAATATTCATTACATTCTGCTTGTTTGCTTTTGGTTTTTAGATTTATTTATTTGACAGACAGAGATCACAAGTAGGCAGAGAGGTAGACAGAGGAAGAGGGGGAAGCAGGCTCCCCACTGAGCAGAGAGCCTGATGTGGGGCTCGATCCCAGGACCCTGAGATTATGAGATTATGACCTGAGCTGAAGGCAGAGGCTTAACCCACTGAGCCACCCAGGCGCCCCCATTCTGTTGGTTCTGATAGGGGCAGGGGGCAGGGGACGCTAACCTGCATATGCCTGAGTGCTTACTCTGAACAGTTCCTGTGGGTCCATAATGGCTCAGGGACTAACAAGTTAATAAAAGGAAAACATTTCTATTTCATTTTAGTTAATTAAAAATTGAGCTTAGAAACTTATAAAGGAATGATCCCTAGTTTTAAATACTGTTTATTTTTAGCCTTTTTAAGTTACTTAAATGTCCTATGTTAAACTGATCTTGAAGTGAAGCCAGCTCCTGCTTCTCAGTAAATCAGTATTTTTAGCCTGTTTCTTTTTGGATCCCATTGATTATCATATTGGGAACTTTGTTGATCACAGATTTGTTGATACTTCTTCTAAAGTAAATACAATTCTTACGGAAAATCTGTAAGTTGGACTTCTGACATTCAAATGGTACTTCAGAGTATGAGGAACTTGGCTCCTATGAATCTTGTATGTAAAGTGATCAATCAGTCATTAAATTCTGAAAATACAGGTTTTTCACTTTTCACTTGCTTAATGAGGCAAACCCTGTCTGTTCTAAAAATACGGGCACAAGTGTTACATAAGTAATGTAATAACCTGGCACTTTGCTTCCTCACTGAACTGTGTGTCGGGTGTATTTTCACAGTGCCACTTTCTGTGCTCCTTGCTTTATGTGTTTTTGTAACGGGTATGGAAGAAATAGGGATAGTGAACTAATTATGAAGCACCATTGCTTTATGTTAATGGAAATAATAGGAACCAGAATTTGCTTCCCAGAACACATTTTAAATGTTCAAATACAAATACCTTCAAATACATAAACACTGTCTGACTGGGCCAGAGACCTCAGCCGCACCAAAAAATATATTTCAAAATGAATACCAATTATCCTTCTATATATTTTTTTGTCTCAGGACATCCTTTTTTTTTTTTTTTTTTTTTAAGATTTTATTTATTGGGACGCCTGGGTGGCTCAGTTGGTTAAGCGGCTGCCTTCAGCTCAGGTCATGATCCCAGCGTCCTGAGATCGAGTCCCACATTGGGCTCCTTGCTCAGCAGGGAACCTGCTTCTCTCTCTGTCTCTTCCTGCCACTCTGTCTGCATGTGCTCGCTCTCTCTCTGACAAATAAATAAATAAAATCTTTAAAAAAAAAAAAAGATTCTATTTATATATTGACAGACAGAGATCACAAGTAGGCAGAGAGGCAGGCAGAGAGAGGGGGAAGCAGGCTCCCCGCTGAGCAGAGAGCCCGATGTGGGGCTGGATCGATGACCCTGGGATCATGACCTGAGCCAAAGGCAGAGGCTTGAACCCACTGAGCCACCAGGTGCATGGCTCAGGACATCTTTTATCCACAGTTTTTTTTAGTGCTGTGCCCTGTTAATGAATGGTCATTTATAGGATTGATAAACTGAGGCTGATGAGAAGCCGGCAGATTCTCCGGATATATTGAAGGCACATCTGACAGGGTTTATTGATGAGTGGGATATGGGAGTATGAGAGAAAGGAGCCAAGGATGACTTCAAGGCTTATGACCTGAGCAGCTAGAAGGATGGAGTTGTCATGGATTAAAATGAGGACTGCTGTAGAGAAGGGCAGATTAGCAGATTGAAAGATCATAATTCAGTTCTGGACATGTTAAGAGTTAGAGGTCTCTTAGATCTCTGAGAGGAGCTGTGTTGAATGAGCAGTTGCTTCTGTAAGCCTGGAATTCAGGGAAGGGTTTTGATTCCTTTGGTATCACCAAGGAAGTGTGTGTAGCCAGACTAAGGGTCTAAAATCTAATCCCTGCAGCCCTCTACATTTAGAGATTGGGGAGATGAGAAGGAACTAGTAAAGGGATCTGAGCAGAAAGAACCAATGATGTAAGAAAAAAATCAGGGGTGTTGTATCCTAGAAGTCCAGTGAAGAGTGTTTTCATAGCAGGAAGGTGGTCAGTTACAACAAACTTTCCAAGTGAGACAAGGACTGTGAATTGACATTTGATCCTGGCAACAGGGATGTCATCAGTGACTTTGTCAAGAATAGTGGTGAAAGCCCTATTTGGAGAGGATTAAAGAGAGTGGGAGGCAAGGGATTTGAGATAGCAAGTACCTACAGCTCTTTTGAGCAGTTTTGCTGGAAAGGGTAGCAGAGAAATGGGACAGTAACTGGACAGTATCCTGGTCGTAGTCAGGATACATCCTTTTTTCATTTAAATTTTAAGTGTGATGCCCAACCGACAGAGCCATCCAGGGGCCCCTGAAAAAAAAAATTTTTTTAAGTGACAAATTACGATCATTAGTGTGCTGATGATCACATTGTTGTCTTTGAGTGGAAGAGAAGGTGTGGGACCTAGTGTATAAGTTAATAGCATGAGGTCGACGTTCATTTGAACATTCATCAAAGATGAACAGCTAGTGGCGCACCTGAGTGGCTCAGTGGGTTAAAGCCTCTGCCTTTGGCTGAGGTCATGATCCCAGGGTCATGAGATCGAGCCCTGCATCAGGCTCTCTGCTCAGCAGGGAGCCTGCTTTCTGCTTCCTCCTCTCTCTCTGCCTTCTTGTGATCTCTGTCAAATAAATAAAAATCTTAAAAAAAAAAAAAGAAAAAAAGATGAGCAGCTAATATGTTCCAGGCACTGTGTTCAAGCTGGGAATAAAATGAGGAACGAGATTTGGGCTCTTTGCTCACATGGAAATTGAACCCTCTGGATGATGTTATTTCCAGATGAAAATACTGAGACTCGCTGATTAAGAAACTTGCTCAAAGTAACTAAAAGGTAGATCTGAACCCAGTATAACTTTTCTTTTTTAAAGATTTTATTTGTTTATTTGATAGAGATCACAAGTAGGCAGAGAGGCAGGCTCCCTGCTGAGCAGAGAGCCCGATGCGGGGCTCGATCCTATGACCCTGGGATCGTGACCTGAGCCGAAGCCAGAGGTTTTAACCACTAGCTACCCAGGCACCCCATGAACCCAGCATAACTTAAAACTTAACTATTTCTCATATTCTCCCTGCCTTTGAGCTATCAACCTATTACTCCATGCTGCCATCATCCCTAGTCTGGATTGCCTTGTGAACCTGACTGGGCAGCCTGTTTCTCCATACAGTTCATCTGCTGCCTGGCTGCCAGTCCCTTGGAACATGTCATATCTAGTCACTTGTCTGCTCAAAACCCTCTGCTATCTTCCCAACAGAACTGGAATAAAATGCAAACTCCTAACATGGTTTAACTTAATCTGGCCCCTGTTCTCTCTTTCCCAACTATTCTTCCAGTTGCTGTCATGTTTGCTCTTCATCAGATATGTTAAGTGTGCCCCCATCCTTCTGTAGTGTTCTTTACCTTGGATTGCTCTTTCCTCAGATTCCCCCCCTCTCATATTTTTACTTAATTTTCTACCTTAGGTCTCAGTTCAAACTTAACCTTTTTAGGGAGACTCTTCCAATTAAAACACTCTTCCTCATTTATTCCCTTTGCTTGCTTTTTTTTTAGCCTTTAATACCTCTTGAAAGCATATATATATATATATATTTTGTTTAAAGATTTTATTTATTTATTTTGACAGAGAGAGAGAGATAGATAATAAGTAGGCAGAGAGGTAGGCAGAAGCAGGCTCCCCGCCAAGCAGAAAGCCTGATGCAGGGCTTGATCCCAGGACTCTGGGATCACGACCTGAGCCGAACGCAGAGGCTTTAACCCACTGAGTCACCCAGGCGCCCCTCATATATATATTTTTTAACCTTTGTCTCTATCAGTAGTGTGTAAACCTCGTGAATGCTTAGACCTTGTTTGTGGTATTCACTGTATCTCTAGAACTTAGAAAAATACATGGCATATGAGTTGAAGGTATATTGAATTCCCTGTCTCATGAAGAGTTTGGAGAAGTTCTATGAATAGGTTGGAAGTCAGTTCTGTAGGCTAGGTATTATTTATTGGAACAACTCCAGGCTGATATGTAGAAGTTTAGTTGGGTATGGATAGGAATGGAAGGGATTCAAAATAGCTGAGATTTTTGTTTATTGAAAGTATTATTTCCTTGGTCATCTTGGGGGCTGGAGGGAGCAGCAGAAATTATGTTACTCAAGAAAAATGAGGAAAATCAAAGGAAGTGGTTGACAAGGGTGGGTATTACCCATTTTGATTTTTGGAAAAAAACATTTGTTACAAATCTTGGGGCGCCTGGGGAGCTCAGTGGGTTAAGGCCTCTGCCTTCAGCTTCGGTCATGATCCCAGGGTCCTGGGATCGAGCCCCACGTCGGGCTCTCTGCTCGGCGGGGAGCCTGCTTTCTCTTCCTCTCTCTCTGCCTGCCTCTCTGCCTATTTGTGATTTCTGTCTGTCAAATAAATAAAATAAAATCTTAAAAAAATATATCTGTGACAGAATATTTAGAAAATATAATTAAAGGAAAAGAATAAAATTAGAACAGTTTTCTCATGCATTGATAAATCACTATTAGTACCATTCACATCCACAGTCATTCATATCTATGGATACATCTATATTCAAAAAACAAGAAAACACATTACTGTTTATTGATAATTTGAGGTAAAATTAGGACAACCAATAGGATATGCTTCCAAATGCAGTTGGAAGTATAAAATTAGGTCTTAGGATGTAGATGTGAGAGATGACTGTATAGATATAGACTGGGAAATGGATATGATCTTTGGAAGTGAAGGAAGCACAGGGAAGATGAGATAGAGCCCTAACTTTGGGAACATGCAGACTGTTATTAGGTGAATAGAAGAATCACCGTGGAAAGGATAGAGAATAAAAGGTAAAAAGACCAGGCCAGTGGAGGATTCTAAAAATTGAAGGGAAGAGAATTTTTAGGAGGCAGCAACACCAGTGTTACCGCTTACCAGGAAGGCAAGATGAGAGTGAGGAAAAAAAGATTTGAATTTAGTTGTTTGAAATCCATTAGTGAATTCCATTTGGGGATGCAGCTTAGTGTTAGAGGAAGAAGTCAGTGTTGTGGTTAAAGAGAGAGCGTAGATGCCAGAGTGAGTTTTTGTTAGAAATATAGTTCTGTAGGGATGTTGCACTGATAATGCCTTAGATGTGTTAACGCTTCGTAGCTGCACAGTACTAAGGATATGGTAGACGCGTTGAATAACTGCGTGAGTGAAATAAAGTAGACATGGCCATGTGTTCAAAGCATTTGAAAGTGCTTGAAAGATAAATGGGTAAATATTCTTTGTTTGCATATTGTTTTGTTACGGAAGATTTGGCATGTTTGGAAGGATGCACTTAGCAAAATAGGAGAGTCAAAGAAAAGTTTACAGTTATTTCCAGGAGAAGGTGGTGTGAAGAAATGGGCTCTGTTATGGTTAGGAAGTTAACCTTGGAAAGGAAATAAAATCTCTTTTTCTGAGGTATGAAGAAGGAAAGAATTTAGGAAAGACTATGAGAAAACCACTGACCTTCCCACATGCCCTCCTTGGATGACTTAGTGAATGAGGGTTGGAGACATTAAGGAGACAGAAGAACTGAATAGCTCTTGTGTGAGAGAATTATGCTAGGGATTCAAAAGAAGTTTTATCAGACAGCCGTGAAGGTATTTTGAAAACGATTGTCTTAGCACAGTTATAGAGCTTAACTTCAGAAACAATATCCAGTAATAATTTGGGCATCTTTTGGATTGCTGTTTCATTATTCAAGTCATTTTTCAGAATGTGAAATGTTGATGTAGATGAGTTTCACTAGAAAACTCATCTCTAGGAACGCCTGGGTGGCTCAGTGGGTTAAGCCTTTGCCTTTGGCTTAGGTCATGATCCCAGGATTCTGGGATCCTTGCTCAGCAGGGAGCCTGCTTCTGCCTCTGCCTGCTGCTCTCGTCCAGGTTGTGCACAATCTCTGTCTCTGACCAATAAAACCTTTAAAGAAAAAGAAAGAAAATTCATCTCAAATGCAGACGCTGACTTACTCTTTAAGGCTACATGTGAAGGCGTCTGGTTGGCTCGGTCAGTTAAGTGTTCGACTCTTAGGTTTTGGCTCAGGTAATGATCTCTGAGGGTCATGAGATCGAGCCCTGTGTCTGGCTCCCTACTCAGTGGGGAGTCTGCTTGAAATTCTCTCCTCCTCTCTCAAATAAATAAATGCATCTAAATAAGGACTGCATGTGGATTGCAAATGTTTTAATGTACAAGATTGTCTTTATTGTTGCCTATGTGGTAGAAGCTTGAAGAAATTGTGGTCTAGTATTAAACATTGAGAAAGTTTTTGATTGTTTAACATATTTATAATAACTTAATCCTTATTACATAATTTTTGTAGTAATTATTTTATATATAATGTATATATATTTTTTAAGATTTTGTTTATTTGAAAGAGAGAGACCTAGTGAGAGAGGGAACACAAGCACTGGGAGAGGGAGAAGCAGTGTTCCTGATAAGCAGGGAGCCTAATGCGGGGCTTGATCCCAGGACACTGGGATCATGACCTGAGCTGAAGGCAGAGGCTTAACCCACTGAGCCACCCAGGCACCCCCCCTTAGGATTTATATGTTTGAGAAAGAGAGAGAGCGCATGAGGGGTGGAGGAGCAGAGGGCAAGAGAAACTTAAGCAGGCTCCACGCCATCACAGGGCTCAGTCTCACGACCCTAAAATCATGACCTGAGGGGAAGTCAAGAGGCGGACGATCATTGACCGTGCCACCTAGGCACTGAGAGTTGAGAAAACTTGAGAAATAAATAACTTTAGTATTTATTAAATTACTGTTTTTACAAAAATGCTGATATCATATTTCCCAAAGATATATACATATATCCTTTATTCTGTGTTTTTGTGAGAAAAAGAGAAACTATAAAAATAAACAATTCAGAGGTATTTCGCACATGCTTACTAATCATTTTCGTTTTTCAGTATAGAATATTATTCTGTGTTAATGATCATTGGTCATTATAGTAAACATTAGGGTTAACTCCTAATGATTCAAATTGTCTTCATTCCTCTTTAACCATCTTTGTGCCTCTAGCTTCTTAGAAGAAGAGTTGTTGGGCTTTGTGCCTCTAAAATGCTTATATTGGGATTCTAATACAGAGATTTGGTTTTTTTTCCCCCCAGGTTTTTGTAGGTAAAATACCAAGAGATTTATATGAGGATGAGTTGGTACCCCTTTTTGAAAAGGCTGGTCCCATTTGGGATCTACGTCTTATGATGGATCCGCTGTCTGGTCAGAACAGAGGGTATGCGTTTATCACCTTCTGCGGGAAGGAGGCTGCACAGGAGGCCGTTAAGCTGGTATGTGATAAACACCCACTGTCTGGCGGCGGATCGGACCGCCTCAATTAAAAACGTTCGCAGTTAACTTTGTTTCGTTTTCTTTGGTTTTTGCTCGGCATGGTTAGATGTTGATAAAGTTGATATGTGACCTTTGCTCTATTTTTTTCTGATGATAAAAGTAAAAAAGACTGAAAATATCCAAGAAATAATGTGTTTGAGAAAGTCTCCCATAATTCTGTTACTTATTAGATTGGTTAGTATCTAAAGTTTCATTTGAATATTTGGCTTCTGCCATTCTCTCTTTGGATTTTAGGCAAAAAAAAGATGTGAATTGTTACTATTAAACTTCAGGACAAGATTCTTAAAAATGTAATGAAAGCTGGGATGGATTCTGGGGGACATAACGGGGTGACAGGGACTTTTAGGACACAGTTCAGGAAATTATCTGAGACTTTTATTTTTATCACAACCTAATCATACAATTTATTGTCTGAGTATATGCCTGTTCTTCTCTGTATTTTGTTTTCAGACCCTCCAGTCTTCTCTGTCTTCAGTCTTTCTTCTTTTTAATGATTTTTTAGTCCATCTTCTGTAATCTAGTAATTTTCTTTTACCCTTTGTATGTAGTAATCAATAGTACTGCTGTAGTAGTAGTAGTTGTAACAGTTCTGCATATGAGAAATACCTTCTTACCTGTGTTGGTACACCCATCTCAGGAACTTAAAATAACCATGTCATTGTTTCTGCATGCTCTTTCCAGACATTTAAAAGCCTCACTTAGTCTAGTTCCAGGCCTTCTGGAATGGGTACCTCTTTCACCAGGGCTTTTTGTTCTATTAATCGCTTCTAAATTCGTTCTATTCTAGCTTGACCCAGATTTTAGTTTTTTTTAAGAACTTTTCCTTCCAACATGTTTTTATTGAGAAAATTTCAAAGCTTCATTTCCTAATTTTTGGCAACCTATAGGTGATTTTTATTTTTTAATAATCATGTATCTTTTAGTAGGCTAATGGGTAAGTAATGTTAAAGTCAAGGAATCTGAAGTTTATCAAAGAAACTATCTTCATAGTGATTTAAATAAAGCCTTTAAAAATTTCCTATCATTTCATATAATTTTGAAGGTATTGTATTTGCTGTGCAGTTTAAAACTTTTCATGTTTCGATTTAGAATACTGTGTTTTGTGTAGAATATGAAATTCTCCTGAATTTCTTCTTATTGATTATACTTAGTTGTTAACTATTGTTTTGCTTTTGGCTTATCTGTATCTAATTTTATCTCCAAGGATCCTGAATGATCAGTCTTGGGTACTTTTTCTGAAATTCTCTGGAAAATTTTTCAGATAGATAACATTGAAATATGACATAAGGTATTTTAAAAAATAGTGAATAACTCGGTCCTTTATATCCAGAAGAGCAGTGAAAATTAACAGAACCAAACTAAGATGAGAGACTGTAACAAGTTTTAAAATACACATTTTTATAATGGTAAGCGTGAGGGAACTCGGTGAGTTTGTGAAGCAGGAAGTGTTTGACCTTAAATTGTTGAGTTTTTTAGAGTGAGACAATTGTCCTGAGTTTGGGATGGTTGTGGGGTATCTGGTTCTTTTCTTCCTTGCAGTGTGACAGCTATGAAATTCGCCCTGGTAAACACCTTGGAGTGTGCATTTCTGTGGCAAACAACAGGCTTTTTGTTGGATCAATTCCGAAGAATAAGACTAAAGAAAACATTCTGGAAGAATTCAGTAAAGTCACAGGTAAAACAAAAATGTATTTAGTAGAAGTTAGTTTTGGGAAATCTGTGGTGCTATTTATAAGTACCAAGAAAGAGAAGTGTATATTAATCTAAAAATGCAAATCTTCAGTGTCTAAATTGCCTCCTTTCTGCTTTACAGTAGTTTGGTCTAAGCATGTTCCCCATGTTCCCTTATATCCTTAACTTCTTGGAATGTCCCCTTACTTCTGTGCCTTCATTGCTCCTTAGCTTTTGCCAGAGTCTTTGCCTAGTAGCCCTTCAGTAAAGGCTTCCCAGCATTCAGCGTGCTTTAGGGCCAAGAGGCTGCGAGTTTTTCTCCTCCTCCTCCTCCTCCTCCCTGTTGCCTTGTCTAGAAATTTCCGATTCTAAATCCATAGAATTGATTGAGAAGTACATTTTACATCACAGGTCTGTATACATTTATAACTGAAACAAAGTTCAACAAAACTTATAATTTCACTTATTTTACATGATTTTAGTGTTATCTTTCCTGTTCCATTTCATTTGTCTTAAACATGGGTAAAGATAAACTCAGTCTAGCTATGGTTTAAAAAACACTGATTTAGACCATTACTTCCCCTCATAAAAGCCATGGTTTTTTGTCCTCCAGATAAACCGTCCTTTCTCCTCCCTTGATGCTGTCATCCGTTGTTCGTCTCGATTCAGTCTTTCATTAATTGAAGATTGCTTTTGGCTCAGAGTCTTTCTCTTCTGCCTAAGTTGACTTATTTTTGTAGTACCTTTAACATGTACACGGATGACCGTCCAGGCCCCTACCCTCCTAGTGTCATGAGCACCTCATTTCCAGTTCTCTATTTCCGCTTCCCCCACATCCTGATCATGTTCTGGATCTTGCTACCAGAAATTCTGCCCACTCCAAAGTCTTGATTTTCTAGGGTTCTACTTTGTAACCACTGCCACTCTCCGTCACACTTGTGTTGGTCACATGCTCCAAATGGCGCAGTTCTTTGCCCTCATCACTTTATGACCTTTCGGCTCCTTTCTGGCTTCTTACCCGTGTATTCATTCCTTCAGCAGGTTTTTGTCCAGTGCCTGTTAAAGCGGTGGCATTGTGTTATGCGCTGGGATACAGTGGTGAATAAGATCTGTTTTCTGCCCTTGTAGAGCTTACATTCTGGGAAAGGAGTAACACAAAAAACTAAAGAAATATTTACACATTGTGGTAAGCACTGAGAAGAGCAAAATAAGAGATACTTAGCTAGAGAATAGCTATTATCCCCGTTTTGATGTTTATGGAAGGCTTTTCTGATAACATGACATTTCGGGCAAGACCTGAAGAATGAGGAGGATGTAGCAGACAAAGAACAGAGGACTGTGCATTCCAGCAGAACAACACATGCCAAGTCTCCGAAGCAAGAAAGATCTTGGTGTATTATAGGAACTGAGAGAATGCCAGTGTTGTTAAAATTACTGTAGAGTTAAGGGTAGAATTAGATGAAGTAGGCACAGCTTTTGTGGACCTTATAAGAAGTTTAGATTTAATTTTTGTAGAATGAGAAAGTGTTTAAAGATCTCAAGCAGGGAGTAACATCTGTTTCATGTTTACGGAATATTATCTCTACTGCCATATGGGTAATGGTTTAGAGGGGCTTAAGAGTAGAAGTTAATCAATTAGTTGAGGCTATTACAGTAGTTTGGATAGAAGATTGGACGAGGGTAATAGCTGTGAAGGTGGAAAGAAGTAGATGGGCTCTGAATTGAGTAGGGGAGTAAAGGAAAGAAAGTAATGGAAGGAAATCAAGAAAGAGTCGTCAAGTTCTGGCTTGAGAACCAGGAGATGGTCCTATTTATTAGATAGGGAAGTAGAGAAGACACATTTGGGGAGTGGTAACTGTGATTTTGGACATGCTAAATTTGAAATGTCTTTAAGTCTGGATTAGAAATAAAATGTAAGCATTCTTAAGGATATAGATAGCTTCTAAAAGTACAGACTAGCTGATAATACCTAGAAACAACATATGTGCAAAGATGAGAACACAGGACTAAGACCGGAGGGACACCAATATTTAGCAATCATTTTTTTTTTTTAAGATTTTATTTATTTGTTTGAGAGAGAGCATGAGAGATTCAGCATGAGCTGGGGGTGAGGGGCAGAGGAAGAGGGAGAGAGAAGCAGGCTCCCCGCTGAGCAGGGAGCTTGACGTGGGGCATGATCCCAGAACCTCGGGACCACGGCCTGAGCTGAAGGCAGACACTTAACAGAGCCACCCAGGTGCCCCAGCAATCATTTTCATTCTTGGTAAAAGCAGTAACTTTTAAGTTAGAGCCAAGGATGGTTTTTGGTCATGATTACTTGTTTGAATGCAAATTCCTTTGAATTTATATCAGTAATTTGGTTTTTAAATTCCTTGGTTTCGTAAATTGTAAGGTCTTGTTATAGCAAACACTCTAAACCATGGTATCATGTTCTATATCAGAATACAGTAACTGGACCTGTTGCTTATGGCTGTACCCTCAGGACCCTGAAAAATTTAAAAAGGAACGTAAAATACTGTTTCACAATCCATATCTAACAATGCTGATTTAATTGTCTAATAGGTAATTAGGGAATCATTTTGAGGCTTCTTCAATATTTTTTGCTCTTCGGCAAGTGGATTTAGGTCTGCCTGACCGCTAGATGTGTGGTGGATGCTTTTGGCTTATATATCTGGCTGTTGGTTTAACAGAGGGTTTGGTGGACGTTATTCTCTATCATCAACCCGATGACAAAAAGAAGAATCGGGGGTTCTGCTTCCTTGAATATGAGGATCACAAGTCAGCAGCACAAGCCAGACGCCGGCTGATGAGTGGAAAAGTAAAAGTATGGGGAAATGTAGTTACAGTTGAATGGGCTGACCCTGTGGAAGAACCAGATCCAGAAGTCATGGCTAAGGTAAATGCAGTTGCTTGGGATGGGGGTGAGATGATTATTTAAATTTTGTACTCCGATAAAGCTCAACTTTTAAAAGTTATATGATAAATACAGTTTATAGCTCTTGATCTTAATTCTAGAATCTGCTTTAATACCAAACTTAACAGTCTGTCTTGGTATCTAGAAATTTCTGTTAATCATCCCTTTTCCTGGAGATTAAATGTGCAAAAGGAACTGAAGTGAAATTGGTTTAAGTATGGCCATCAGCCTTGAGAATTTGTTCAGTGCTAGGAGCTAGGAAGGAGACAGAGTTTTAAAAAAAAGAGGTCTTATTGAATATAGACAGAAGTAATGTTTTTTGGAGATTATGAATTGCAGTCTTCATTGACCATAGTAAGACTTTTATTACATGGCTGTTGATAATTTATTTAGATTTATAGCTGATTTTTCTATTTCTTTTTTTTAATTTAATGATTAAGTTCCTTTAAGACTGTTGTCTCCATGAAGAAAGGCAGAGGGTTATGGTGTTTGCTCTTGTGTGGTGGTGGCAAAATATGCATGGCAGATCCTGTGTAGGCCCTCACTTTCCTCCTAAGCCTTATACTTCTGTTGCCATGATCCCTGCCTGGTAAATAATGGTGCCATGAGGCTCGATTGTTAGGCTTTCCCTTCGGGTGACTGCTGGAATTGAAGGGACTCATCAGAGTTGCATCTCTGCTGATCTTAGTGAATTTCTGAGTATTTTGGTGTGTCTCTTCCCTTCTTGGTGAGGCAGCAACTCTGTAATGACCATAAATTGATAGTTGAATTCTCCTAGACTGGGAAATCTTCCTCTAAAGCTTTTTATTCCAGGTTTTGAGCAAGTCATCTTCATTCTAATTAGTTTGGAGGAGAGCCCCAGTTTATACTTGCGTGAACAAGTTTTATAGGCAAAGTCGTCTTTGGGTTAGAGAAGAACCACAGAGAATGAACCAGAGAGGCTCTCAGATGTGCTGCTCGGTGTCCTTTTCTTGTATTCCTTGAATGGATTTGTGTTAAGGAAAGGGACTAGGAATTTAAATAGCTCTGATTTTTTTTAATTTTTATTTTTTACTAACTTGATTTTAATTCTATTTGTTTCTTCTAATACAATTAATTGTGACTTTGGGCAAACCTATTGAACTTGGATGTCCTCTATTTTATTAGAGTTGAATAAATCTCTTAAGCATCCTTACACTTTGGAACTGCCTTGTAGAAACAGAGTTTGTATTGCTTTTTCTGTAAAAACATGTTTAAAATAGCAGTATAGATATATTACACATTATAAGATGTGAATAAAATTCACAGAGAATCTGAAGGTAGTTTGGCTGGTGATTTGTTCAACACTTTTCACATACCTCTTAATAACCTTTTAGATTGAAGTGCATCCTAAACTTTATAGGGTTAGAAAACCTCAACATTTTATTCTAGGAACTATTCGTCCTAGATCATAAACAACATTCAGAATGAAAAAGAGGACTCTATAAACTTGAGTAACACCGACCGAGTAAATTTGATTGACTAATATTGATTCCTTTATTGTTTTCTAAAGTGGAGGGTGGGTGCTCTACCCTTCTGCTGTTAACATTATCAGTGTTCTAATTCATTTAAGATTTTTTTGCCAAGTTGGGTCAGTTTTATAATCAACCAAAACCTAAGAGCCTATATTTCTTAAAGGGACTTTTTTCTGTTGAATGTTTTAAACACACTTTCAGCGAGTAATTTTTATATCGTATGTTTTGGTTTCATCATGAAAAAGAAAAAAAGATCTGTGTTGAGTTAAAAAAAAAAAAAAAACCAGCTGAGGCCTGCGTAATGTTGAGTTTGACCTCTGTGACAACACTGTGAAAATAAAGAGGGTAGAGATGGAGGTGGGCAGTGGTAGAGTCCCCCCACCTTGAAGTAATACCTTCCCCCAAATAATTTTATTCATATATCCTTTATCTGAGGAAACAGTTTATTCACCGGATGTGTTAATTTTCTTCTTTGAATAGGTAATAGAATTCCTTAGTTCAAAAATCAAAATTACACAGAAAGGTGTAGATTAAAGAAGTCCTACCTCGGCATGCTTGGGTGGCTCAGTCGGTTAAGTGGCTGCCTTCAACTCGGGTCATGATCCCGGGGTCCTGGGATCCAGCCCTGCATCGGGCTCCCAGCTCCGTGGAGAGTTTGCTTCTCCCTCTCCCTCTGCTCGCTGCTCTGTCTACTTGTGCTTTCTCTGTATCTCTCTGTCAAATAAATAAATAAAATATTAAAAAAAAAAAAAGTCCATCCTCTACCTAGCTGCATCTACTGTGTTCCCTCGTTCCCAGTACACACCCAGTTTTCGTAGTCTCTGGTTTATTCTTGTGGTATTTCCTTAGACAGATACAGGCAAATACGAGTATTCTTACTTTCCTGACTTTTTACGTGATGGATACAGGTAACCTGCATTCACTGATCTATATGTGCTTTATTCAGTATCCTAGTTCATGAGCTCTAAGGTGGTATATCACTATTGTGTGTACCAGTAAGAAGTTACTAAATTTTGCCAATTAAATTTTGAAACAGTGCTTGCATGTCACATTAACTGTAAGTTGGATTCCCATTTCAGAGATGTAAAAAAGGAAAAAAATGTCTTACCAACAATGTGTCTTGGTGGTTTCTTCATATCTGCTCTTGGAGCATGTCCTCATTTTTTATGGCTACATAATGTTCCATTGTGTGGGTATGCTATATTGTATTCAGCTGGTTGGGCAGAGTTTCTAATCTTTTATTGTAACAATATTACAGTGAATGAACTTGTATCTTGTCAGTTGATAAAAGTGCAGATATAGCTATAGGGTAGATTCTCAGAGATAGAATTTTGGGCCACAGAGTACATGCATCTGCAATTATTATAAAATATTTTTGTATTATTGTAAAATGTTGCCATATTTCCCTGTACTGTTTTATCCTCCCACCAGCAAAATACAAGAGGCCCACTTTCCTCATTCTTGTCAAAATTGTACTATTTTTGGATTTTACCAGTCTGGTAAATGGTGTATCTCAAAGCTGTTATGATTTACTTCTCTCACTATGCATGGATTTAAGTTTTTAATATGTTGAAGGGCCATTTGTGTCTCTTTGTATGAACCTTGTATTCATGAATTTTGCATGTCTTTTATTCAGTTTTCCATTGAGCTTTTTCTTATTTTCTGGATCTGATATTTAAAAAATAGAGGTTAACTCTTTGTGATAGAAGTCATTTGTCTTTTGGCTCCACTTCTGGCATTTTTGCCATGTGAAAGCCATTTATTTCTAGTAGTGAATTCTGCCACTCCTTTATATAATAGCTTTTATTTTATTTTAAGATTGTATTTATTTATTTGACAGAGAGAGATCACAAGTAGGCAGAGAGGCAGACAGAGAAAGAGGGGGAAGCAGGCTCCCTGCTGAGCAGAGAACCCAATGCAGGCCTCGATCCCAGGACCCTTGGAATCATGATCTGAGCAGAAGACAGCCGCTTAACCCACTGAGCCACTCAGGCACCCCTATAATAGCTTCTAAATTATAAAGCCTTCCTTGGAGCAATGTTATGTAAAGGAATTACCTTTATCTTTCTTTCTTTCCTTCAATATTGTATTTATTTATTTGACAGAGGGAGAGAGAGCACGTGGGCAAGCACAGGCGGGGGAGTGGCAGGCAGAGGGAGAGGAAGAGTGGGGCTCAATCCCAGGACCCTTGGATCAGGGTCTGTGTGGAAGGCAGACGGTTAGCCATCTAAGCCATCCAGGCGCCCCACCTTTATTTTCTTTTAATATTTTTCAGACTTTCCCCATCTCCATCTCCACCCCTTTTTAAATTTTTGATCTATTTGGAGTTTACCCTGGTATGTAGTCTGAGGTATGAATCCAACTTTTTTTTTTTCCCAACTTTTTTTTTTTAAGATTTTATTTTTTTTAAGTAATCCTTACACCCAGCGTGGGGCTCGAGCTCACAATCCTGAGATCAAGAGTCACATGCCCCTCTGACTGAGCCAGCCAGGCACCCCCAACTTTTAGTTTTATCCAGGTGAACACTATGCTGTTTCAGTGATTTAAGCATTATAGTTTGTTATATCTGGTAGGGCTAGTCTCCCAATTTTTTTTTCTGACTCTTCTTGTTTATTTTTTCATATGAACTTTAGAATTAGCTTAATTACTCAGTTCTGCAGGGAGCAAAACCCCAAAACATGTTGTTTCAGTTGGTACTCAGGGAATGTGAATTAACTTAATAATTATCTCTTGGTTCCTTGAAGGTTCTGTTCACAGTGTTAGTACTTTATTTTTATTTATTTTTTTAGAATTTATTTTTAAATATTTTATTTATTTGACAGAGAGAGAGTGAGCACAAGGTGGGGGCAGCAGAGGGAGAGGGAGAAGCAGGCTCCCTACTGAGCGGAGAGCCCAATGTGGGGCTCAATCCCAGGACCCCGGGATCATGAACTGAGCCAAAGGCAGGCACTTAACCGACTGAGCCACCCAGGTGTCCCAGTGCTAGTTACAGGGCAGGAGAAGGAACCAATAATCTATATAAATTGGTAACTGACGATAATTTTCTTGGCAATTTTTATACCTTCTGTGATGCACCTTTATTATTTAATGTTTTTGAGAAGGAAAGCCTGTGGTGAAGTTAGGAAGAAATACTTTATGTAAGACTTCAGCAAAAAATTAGTAGCCAATGCCATTTTTTTATATTTGTTGTATTAGGTGAAGGTTTTATTTGTGAGAAACTTGGCTACTACAGTGACAGAAGAAATATTGGAAAAGTCATTTTCTGAATTTGGAAAACTCGAACGAGTGAAGAAGTTGAAAGATTATGCGTTTGTTCATTTTGAAGACAGAGGAGCAGCTGTTAAGGTAGAAATTTGAAGTTTTGCTTCTTGATATTTGAATTTTGTTGTTGAGACCTGCTAAACACATAAAATGACTTTAAAAAACTGAAATAAAATTGGTTTTCAGCTTTTGCCGAACTCTGGAACTTACTTTTAATAATCTGTGAAGTGGTAGTAGTGTAACAGGTAAGATTTCATATTTCAAAGCCTGATTATTACTAACTGGGTTTGTGACTTCAGGCAAGTTATTTTTAATCTCTATATTGTTTTTGTAAGCCTGATATTTGATAGCATGATGCCCTGGAAATATTATAAGGTATAGGAATTAGCTGCTGTAAATGGTAAATAGGTAATGAATTGTATTACAATTGCTTTGTTTACCTTACTTTGTAGATCTGTGAAAGACCAGAGCAGTGTGTAGATAATTATACAATAATAGATAATTATACAATAATTATACAATAATAGATAATTACAACAATAATTATATTGTTTTCAATATAATTTACACATTTGTGGAATTCTAGTTGTATTAGCTGTGTTGCTGGTTTCAGGAGTTGTTAGAGATACTTCTTGCATATGATAGTCAATTTGATGATAGTAATGAAAAGTGTGAAAGCATTTTGTGTGGTGGCTAGAGAGGAAAACCTGAATACCTGCGCTGTTTTCTGCCAATAGTGGATCAGCAGTATCTTCCATGTGAATTGGTAGTTTCTTGTTCCTCTCACCTTCCCCAATTGGGGAGAGAAGACAAAACACTAACAGAAGTTTTTTATTTGGGAAGGTAGGTCGAGAATCCTAAGTGACTCACTCAGGCCTGGTCCTCCTTTGGCGTGGTCTGTTGGAGTGGGGCCCCCTCTAATTTGAGCAGTTTCTGTTTCCTGCCCAGGATATTTGCTTTAAAGTATGCCTTATAGAGTCTTTGTATTAGTTAGAATTTTATGGTTTGCTTTTTGATGAAAGCTAATTAGTGAGACAGCATTGCTTATAAAATTCACAGCTTAGTGCAGAATTTAATGCTTGGTTTCTGAAATTGCCAGTGGTATGAAACACGGATAACTAATTTATACCTTCTGAGTATTACTTCTCATTCAGTTGTTATTAAATAACTCATCTCTAATTAAAAAGAAGTATAAAAACTGGTAGGGGGGTTTGCCAGAGAGGTCTGTGAAATTTCAAAATGTGTCAGCAACTGGGAAGCTTCTGTGGACTTAGTTGCTTTAGGTGAAGTGCGTGGTCATGGGGAGCACTTAGCAGGTAGAGGAGGACTGAGGTCATCTTTGTCTAGTTGCTTGTAAATCTCTGAATGTTCTTTATGGATAGAGCATTTTACTCTGTTTGTCCAGAGCGGAAAAGATTGTGTAGGGAAGCAGAAAGGCTGTGGCAAGGAGGTGTGACATTTTGTTACTGAGTTACTTGAACTTGGATGTATGGCAGAGGCTGTTCAGTGGAACAACACAGATAAAGGACTAGAGGGTAGGATGCTTTCGATTACTGCTCTGCCGGTGAATCCTCAAGGCTTCATTAGTCTGTGCCCGTTCTAGGTGAAGTGTTGTGGGGGAAACCTAGGCATTTTTTGGTCAGTATCTTGTTCATTTTCACTGATCACCTCATTCAGTAACCCATTTGTCTTTCAGATCTTTAAGATTTTTATGGAAGAGCAGTTTCAGATTTACATGTTGAATGCCATGTTTTTATTTTAAAATTTGAGTCTTGAAAAGTTTGTGTTAATTATGGCATTTCCCAGATGTGGATTTGCTTTTTTGTTACGGCTCAACCTTGAGGGGTTAGTTATTTGGAATTAAGGAGCAGTGATAGGTGGCTCTGGAAGTCCTTCCAGCTTTTTAAATATAAGAGTAGGACATTAGTTTTGTTTTCAATATAATTTACACATAAGAAGGTAAGATTGAAGGAAATAAATACTTTGTATTTTTTGCTTTGTGGCTAGGTCCTTTTGCCAGTTAAAATAGTTGTGAAGTAAATTGTTTATTAATTGTATTAAATGGCAGGGTATGTCTATATAATTATGTCTTAAAGTTCTGTTTTTACAGGTAAAATAAATTTATTTTTGTAATTTTGTGTAGGCCATGGATGAAATGAATGGCAAGGAGATAGAAGGGGAAGAAATTGAAATAGTCTTAGCCAAGCCACCAGACAAGAAAAGGAAAGAGCGCCAAGCTGCTAGACAGGCTTCCAGAAGCACTGCGTGAGTCTACATTTTAGTAAATACATCTCTGAACAAAGAATAAGTTGGTAATAGAGATCAACTTAATAAAAAAATTCAGGAATAGACTTGAAGCAAGCTAATTTGTTTTTTTCTTTTCTCCCTTCCCTCCATTGCTAGGTATGAAGATTATTACTATCACCCTCCTCCTCGTATGCCACCTCCAATTAGAGGTCGGGGTCGTGGTGGGGGGAGAGGTGGATATGGCTACCCTCCAGATTACTATGGCTACGAAGATTACTATGATGATTACTATGGTTATGATTATCACGACTATCGTGGAGGCTATGAAGATCCCTACTACGGCTATGATGATGGCTATGCAGTAAGAGGAAGAGGAGGAGGAAGGGGAGGGCGAGGTGCTCCACCACCACCAAGGGGGCGGGGAGCACCACCTCCAAGAGGTAGAGCTGGCTATTCACAGAGGGGGGCACCTTTGGGACCACCAAGAGGCTCTAGGGGTGGTAGAGGGGGTCCTGCACAACAGCAGAGAGGCCGTGGTTCCCGTGGATCTCGGGGCAATCGTGGGGGCAATGTAGGAGGCAAGAGAAAGGCAGATGGGTACAACCAGCCTGATTCCAAGCGCCGTCAGACCAACAACCAACAGAACTGGGGTTCCCAACCCATCGCTCAGCAGCCGCTTCAGCAAGGTGGTGACTATTCTGGTAACTATGGTTACAATAATGACAACCAGGAATTTTATCAGGATACTTATGGGCAACAGTGGAAATAGACAAGTGAGGGCTTGAAAATGATATTGGCAAGATCCGATTGGCTCTAGATCTACATTCTTCAAAAAAAAATTGGCTTAACTGTTTCATCTTTAAGTAGCAGTTTGCTGCCATTTGTATTGGGCTGAAGAAATCACTATTGTATATATACTCAAGTCTTTTTATTTTTTTTCCTCTTTTCATAAATGCTCTTGGACATTATTGGGCTTGCAGAGTTCCCTTATTCTGGGGGTTACAATGCTTTTATCGTTTCAGGCTTCATTTTAGCTTCAAAAACAAGCTGAGCACACTGTTAAATCATGATTTTGCAGAACCTTTGGTTTTGGACAGTTTCATTTTTTTGGATTTGGGATAGATTACATAGGAGTATGGAGTATGCTGTAAATAAAAATCCAAGCTAGTGCTTTGTCTTAGTAGTTTTAAGAAATTAAAGCAAACAAATTTAAGTTTTCTTGTATTGAAAATAACCTATGATTGTATGTTTTGCATTCCTAGAAGTAGGTTAACTGTGTTTTTAAATTGTTATAACTTCACACCTTTTTGAAATCTGCCCTACAAAATTTGTTTGGCTTAAACGTCAAAGCCGTGACAATTTGTTCTTTGATGTGATTGTATTTCCAATTTCTTGTTCATGTAAGATTTCAATAAAACTAAAAAATCTATTCAAAACATTACCTATTTCAAATTCAATTGTGTCCTAAAACATTATTTTATTCGTAATCCTTTGGAAGGAATATTGTTTTCAAATTATAACTGCCTATGTGAGTGATCAAATTCATGCAAATTTTCTTGTCTATTCCAATATGTATCGTGGCTATCAGACTGAGGATTAGTCTAAATTCTAGTATTTATTCCAAATCGCACTTTATTGATTGGTGTTCTCTCATAGTCTCTTCTAATTTTGAAATTTTATCCTTTATTTTTATAAAAACGGGTTCAGAGGCTTTTGAACATTCTTGCAGGCATTGGATAATCTGCGTTAAGTAGAATGGGGTTGGGGAAGCAGACTGCAATTTATTTTTGACCCACATTCTTTCTATAAAGGATAATTTGTTGTCTGAAGACCTTATTTGCTGGATAAGTGAATGTATAACAGGAAAAAATGCTAGTACTGTGGCGTCAATTGCACTGCGGACTAAATTTAAATTGTAGTGTACATAATCGTGACTACCACTTCAGTTACTGGTTTAGAAATATAATTTCCTATTGCTACGTAAATTTGCTTTGAGAAGCACTCGTGCCTTATAAAAGAGGCGTAAAAATATCCACTAGTCATACCTTCTGACTTTGTTAATATCTCTTTTATTTTTTTACTACCCTCCTGGCTAAATTTTTGTTGGCCAAGTTATAACATTTATTTCCCTGTTTCCTTTAGAAATTCTGAATTATTATAATGACAGTTTTGCTCGAGAGTAAGAGGAACAAAAGAATCCAAACTTAACAGTGCAGAAATGTCTGGATCACATTCAAATTACCATAAAATTTTCTCTTCCGTTTTACTCCTAGGTGGGTCTAAAATGCTTTAAATTGTAAAAATAAGCCACTTAGGGAGGAATTAAAATGATCACATCTTTATTTTGTGTTTTGTTCCTGTTTGGTGTCTTTTATGACAGCAGTGGTAGATCTCAGGACCGTAAGCCACTTAGTTCCTTATGAGCATGCTTAGATTGTGTTTTGAGTTTCATGGCTTCTCTCTTGATTTCAAGTAAGATAATTAGTATTTACTGATGAAAGTCTATATTTATCTCTCTTTAAGAGTACACTTACTATGTAGTTCAGTAAGTTAAAAGACCTTATTAATATTCCTTTTGTTTTTGGAAATTAATAAAGGAATTATGTAGTCTGTCCCAAATTAACATGGGTATTTACTTGGTAAAGCTTAGATACAGTAGTTTTTCTTATGCCCATGTATGTAAGTAAAGACACCAAACATTCTTTAAATGCTGCTTTTAAACTTTGAAAATACAATTTGTAGTTATTGTAAGTCTAAATTAGACTTAAATCCTGATTTTTCTGGGGAAGAAGAAAGCATCTACAAGTAAAATTTGATTTGTTTGTATTTCTTTAAAATTAGATGTTACAAGAGACAAAGTTAATCATGAGGCAAATTAGGAATGGGTAAAGAAGTGATTCTGAAAAAGTAATTGATTGGGCTTCCCCTACCCATCCTAAAATATAAACCCTAGCAAAAACATAAGACTAAAACTTGGGTTCCATGAAAAAATCCTTTCCTCTAGTTGCAGATAATATTTTACTCTCACCTATTAAAATATGTCTAAGAGATGTCCCCTAATAATTGCTTTATAGGGTTTTTGTAGCTATTTTATTATTTCTCAGAAAAACACAACTTTTTGAACATTAAGTCTCACTTCAGAGCTTTTTCCCTTGTTGAATCTTGTAAACTGCTGTAGCAGCATGCAGAGAAAATAGATTTGGAGCTTAACTTTTCACAGAAATAAACCTAACAATCTAATACATAAGCCTGAAAAATGTCCATTCAGGAGGTCTTTATTTTAGATTTTCATTAGGTGCTTTATCTTAATGAATTTTTTTAACGAGTTCTGGGAAATTTCATTCCCTGCTCTTATGCCATCTTTTTTGTTCCCCAACCTAATTCATTTGCTTTACTTACGAGCCTGCTACAGTAATGTGTGTTGGGAAATATATTTACTTCATATTGAGGCCAACCTCTTCTTTGTAGGTACCTTCCTAAGACTGACCTAAACATACCCCTTCCCCCTAATGGAATGCTAATTTTTATTTGATCACTCATTTATAGCAGTTGCTTAAATGTATGTATTTAAATGACAGTGTTTTAATTTTTTTAAAGCAAAAAAGTTTTAATAAGTTGCCAGATTTCTCATAAATCCAAGTTTATTTGATCAATTGATATGGAAATTGAGTTGCTACGGTTCTGTAGTTAGTTTTTTTAAGCAGAGTTCAGCATAATGGTTTTTGTTTTCTTAGTTACTGGGGTTATTCTGCATAAGAAAGCCCAATGCTTTCTGTTAAAAGACAATTTTTCTCTCATTTGAAATCTGACTTAGGAGGTGAACCCTCTTTTTAAAAAGATTAGCATGCATCAAAATAAATTCTATTTTAAATTCCAAAAGAGAAGGGACATAAAATTCCATTCCTAGCATAAAGCCACATAATATTCTGGAAACTCATTACATCATTTGCCTCCTGCCCATTTGGATAATCATACCTATGTTTTATTAATTGTGTATTATTTGTAAAATCCAAAATCTTTCCAGTAAATGCTTGCTATAAGGCTATTACTTGTCAATTGTAAAGAGTTCTACATTTGTTAAAATTTGCAGTTTTGATTTTTCAAAGAGAATTTTGTTTACTGAGCTATCCAGTATTCTTAAAGAAAACCAACTGAAGTATGTAAAGAAATGTTAGTGTTGTCCCTTTTTGTGTGGCATCTCTTAAGTGAGCAGCTAAGAAAAAGCCTTATAGAAAGAGTGTACTGGATTTATAAGTGTGTTTATGTTTCTCTAAGAATGGGAGCTTCTGTTAACTTAGTTCTCAGTAAGCCTGTGGATTGGGTGACTGACTAGAGAATTCAGAATGACAAATCCACTAACCAAGCATGCTTGCTTTTGTGCTAGTAGTTTGTGAATTAGTTCTGAATTTTGAAATGCAAACACCAAGCCTTAAAAATACTGCATATTTAATGTATTTGGTCAGTAATGAATATAAATATTTAATTTGAAGTAGTTACTGTTAATCTTTCTAGAATAGTTTTTTTTTTCTTTTTAAATATATATACTTATGTAATTTTTATTTAGAGGTTACCAGAAGCTCTGGGTTTTTTGTTTTGTTTTGTTTTTGTTTTTTAACCATTTTCAGATGTTATCCAGAAATCTGCAAGTGTACTTTTCCTGTTTTAACTCCTTCCTTTTATCACCTGACTATCAGGGAAGCGAGGTTGAGGCTGCCCTGACCTGACATGTCATGATGTCGACTTGCTAGGTGGGGTTCGCTGGGGACGATAACCAGTGGAATTGTTGGTAAGAAATTTTTTTTTTCCTATTTTTTTTTTTATCAGTAGTGGGACATTAAGTGTGGGAGAATGCCCATATTTTATAAGTGGGCATTTATGTTGGCCTTGTAGACAAGTAAGACTTTAATATTAAATAATTTAGTTCTTAATAGGAACATATAATAACTACTTCATACTTTTTATTCTCAAAGTACAGTTTAGCAGGAAAGGTCTGCAAGTATGAGGTAACAAAATACTCAGGGTATATTTTAGGTGGATGAAAATAGACACTTTACAAGATAAATTCTCAAGACTTTTAGACAATAAATTTGCTTTATTTTACTGTGGTTTCAATCCCTCTAATATCTTCATTATGTTTGCATTTTTATTGGGAAGATTAGTACATAATGCATCTTAAGAGGTGTTTATTGCACGCTGATACTAGCAGAAGTAGAAGTTGTTGATAGGATGGAGGATTTAAATAAGCACTAGGAAAAATTATTTTTTAAATCTTCCAAAAAATTTTAACATTGTAAAATGAAACTTGAAAGTTCTAACAGTTTCACAAACAGGAGAGGGCTTGTTTTAAAAATACATTTGACATAATGACTTTGAGTCAAGAGGACATTACTTAGCTAAATATTAGAACCTTGAACATAGCAAAACCATTAATCTGTCAACAACTTGTGTTTTGTCTGAAATCCAGGACAGCTGTTGCGATTAGTAGGTATTGGTAGAATTTGTCAATTTTTAGATGATAGTAAAGATTAAAATCTCTCACAGTAGAGGATTCCATGATAGTAAAGTATAAAGCAAGGAAATTAAATTTAATAACCAAGCATTTCTGGCCATAACATATAAAGAAATTATAATATGACGCAATCACTGATTAAAAGTAATTATGAATATTCATACATGAAGAACCTCCCTAATATTCTTAAGCCTCCTTTGTTGGTTGAACGTATGTCTAGGATGAAACTTGGGTGTTAAACGTGCTAGTCAGTATTCTGAAATCTTGTCTGTAAGCTTGTCGTAGACTACTTATAAATTGCTATAATGAAATTATACTTTAAGAATTGCAGTGATTACATCATTTTGTTGAGGTGCTTGTTTCTCTTCTGACACATTTCATGCTGTACCATTGATAGAAAAGATTATAAAGATTGCACTAATAATGTGCTCTTTGGAAAGCTTGATAGTAAGCAGTAGGAACACACAAGTAATTCTGAAGAGTTCATCTTTGCAGCGCAAAGTCTAGTTACTGGCTTTGATATACTAACAACAAAACGCATTTCATGGGATCAGGAAGGGAGACATTGCAGAGTGGGGGGAAGCTTCAATTCTTCAAATACAAACAGGGGCTTTCATTTTATGTAGTAACTTTGTAGGATCCCATGAACACTGCTTTTCTTGATTTCTCGTTTATAATGGCTGGACAAAAGGAACCTCTCTAGCCTGTTCGGTAACATAGGTAGAATTGTACTTTTAACAAATCCTACTAAGATGTTTAGTACTGTGTTATAAGGCTATTTCTATAATTGAGCTGAAAGCTCCTGTGAACATGACATTGCTATATGCATAGAGTAATATGAGAATATTACAGTAGGAACATTTGCAAGACCACTTAATCAGCAGTTTAATAAAAATCATGCTTTTGGTACAGTGTTCAGGTACCATAACTGTATTGGAATATTTGTACAATGTTAAATATTTTTAATAAAATCGAACATGTTCAAAATGTTGTGTTGGTGATTTTGGGTGGGGTGTGATGGTTTCAATTGTGTAAAACAGATTCAGTAGTTCTGTAATTGAGACTTTTGTGGTCAAATGGAGTTCTTTCTTCACATTTAGTACTAGGTATTGGGTACCGGCTTGAAAGACGACAGTGAGGGAGTGGGAAGGAGTAAAAACAAAAGAGCTGAACTTGAGGGGGTCTATTAAAATGTCAGGAAGTAGCTTTACTGGGAGTTAGAGCTGGGTCTTCAGGTTTAAGATGGGAATGTTGGCTTTTGGCATAAAAGTTTGCCAGTAAAGTTTTTCTGATGAAATTGTGGCATGTCCATTTGGAAATGATCTAGAAAACATACAGAGGCGGGCAAAGGGAAACACCTGTACGGTGCTTTCAGAAGGCATTTTATTCCCCGTGTTCTTGGCCCCTTGACATAACCTGCCAGCAAGTGAAGAAGAAGTGGTGAGGGAATATTTGAGGAAGGCTGTGTTGAAGGCTTTAGGCGCATCATTGGGAAATGTCTCCAGTATACAAGACGCACCATGTTGGGAGTGAGTTCTTCAAACTTGATAAGGTTTTTGTTTTCATATTGATCCCATACTCTTGAGGAGAGCCCTAATACAGTAATTTTTCTAGTGAGTTCTTTCCCTTGAGGGTGTACTTAGTTCTTTATCAGTCAAAGAGGTAGAAGTTCTGCAACACCAAATGGAAATTTACCTGAAGAAATGTGCTCATTTTTCTGCCAACTGTACCATTAATAGCCAAAAGATCTAGGAGGAAAGTGCTAGGGACATAGTGATCTATAAACAAATTGAGTAGGAAACTCTTCAGAAGGAATAGCAATATATTCTGCTTTGTCTGTTTTGAATGAAGATTGTTAAATAAATGTGAGCTTGTAAGGAAGAAAAAGTGATTACCCTACTGTTTTGGGGGGTTTTTTCCCTACTGTTTTAAGATAAGGAATAGACAAAATAACTCCTCTAGGTTAGTATTTTCCAGAAAGATTTTGTTGTTTTTCTTTTGTCCAAAATCAACAGATCATTCACAGAGACAAGAAGGAATGTTCTAACCAAAAAAATATCTAAACATGGTGTTGACAGAGCTGGGGATGGGGTAGGGCCGTTTACTGATTTATGGTGTGTTTATTCCAAAAATAAGAGGTTGCTTTTGCTGATCATTTTAAGCTTAGGCTCTAGTGGTATCTTTTGGCGCTACCCGAAGCCCTGAATATATTTAGTTCAATTTTAGAAATAATTAGATTTTATTAGATATTTTCAGTGGGGTGTATTTATTATATTTACATAAGGGAGTATTTTCTGCCTGTAGCTATGAAAATCACATTTCTCTCTACTGAAACTTGAAATTTCTGGATCATATATAAGCATTTCCTCAAAAACTAATACCCCCAGAAAACCACTAATGAGTAGTGTTTTATTCAACTATTTACTTAGAATTCCCAAAGGGTGAGTTTTAGGCCCAGCTATCCATTTATTAAGAGAGTAGGAGGTTAAATTAGTCATATAATTGTACAATTCAAGTCATGCCTTTAAAATAACATGAGGTTTGATCACTTTAAAATTATTTTCCACAAAGGTAAATGAGGAAGGATCAGTATTGTCAAGGATGATACTATTGGGAGTCGGGGCAGGAGCTCAACCTCAGTTTTCAGATAGATAAAAGGGAAAATATTTCCTTAACTTTGAAAATATTCCATTGTTGAAGATCTCATATACTGTATCGAGCACTTTTTAATAGAATTCGGAGACAAAGCCATGCGTATACTTTGAATACTAAAGCCAAGAATCCTTTAAAACTGCAAATTTCAGTTGTCTAGGTTTTTAAGTAGAACAAACAGCAGTTGATATGTTTTAAGAAGCCATTACTGTTTTTATCAGCGAAATCACTATTTTGCAATTTTTGTGTTTTTATATTGATCAAGATATTATTAAAACAAACTTTTCATTTGAACCTGTATAAAGGGGTTTATATTTTTTGCTTAATTGATGTGGTCAGAGCAACTTGGGTATACTTCAGGCAGGTTATGATGTAACAGAATTTGAGGTTAGATGATCTGTGTTTAGCATTGAATGGTCATATTGAAACTTTTCATGCTTCCTGTTAAGAAGCAGAACCTTACCAGATTAATCCATATTTATGTAGAGTTGGTGTGGAGAAATTTGATCTGTCTAAATACAACCAATAATATTGTTATCACAATTTTTTTTTAAATAATGAAGAGTAATGTGTTAGTTGTAATGTCATTTCTGTTTGACTTTCCAAAATGTGAGAAAAAAGGTAAATGAGACCATTTGTTGCATCTGTCAAAATAATTTTGAAAGAACTTATGATGATGATTTTAATTTTCTAGTTAAAAACTGTTTAGGTCACAATTCATCATTCGAAACTTCAGTGTGGGTAGATATCCCGGGGGATTTAAAAAAAAAATACAGATTCTAATTCAGTGGGTTTGAGATGGGGCAAGAATTTGCATTTCTAACATGCTTCTATGTGATACCCGGTGTCCCTGAGGACACTTTGAGCAATAGATTATCTCACAGTCCCTGGGGATTCAGAGTAGACCTTAGTAGAGAAGGTATCAGCAGTAGATGTGTGCAGTGGTTTGCAGGATCTGGTTGGTCTAGTTGGATCTAGTTGGAGATTAAAAACTTTGGCAAAGGCCACCACAAATATTAAGAGTGTTCAGGATTGAAAGGAAAGGTTAGGAGACTATCTTCAAGAAAATGAAATGAGTTTAGAAAAATAGGCTTTAATATTAAAGTTTGAGGAAATTGGTGGAAAATAGCAACAGGAAGGGAAAAGCCAAAAAGACCAGGTCACTGAGGAAATGTTCTGGGATATTTATTTAGGAATTAGACCAGAAAGCAGGTTATAAGAGTCATGGAAGATAAAATAAGTACTGAAACCTCAGAAAGGGGAAAGTTGATAGGTTACTACAGAATACCTGTGTGGTTTTCTTTTTCTTGAAATGTTGAACTCTGAAAGAAAAACCATGGTTGACATTCACTAATTAGATCAAAGTAAACCTTGAGTGGGTGGTGGCCAAAGCAGATTAAGGAAGAAAATCACTAAAGGTGACTTGAGAAACAGTTCATATGGATTAAGAGCAACAGATGGGATGTTCTCCATGAGGAGTAGAAATGGCAGGTGTTTGTATCCATTTTTATATAGAGGGACTAGAAGATAGGTAGTCCCTGATAAATGTGGCAAAATATCTGATTTTCAACTCTAAAACTTTATTTTGAAAAATAAAAACAGATGAAGTATGGAAAACAAATACTCTGCTGTTTCCTTTCCTTAGCCAACTTTTTTAATGGTAGGTTAGTCATACTGTGGTGTATTATGTACCAGCCACTGTGCTGAAGAATGGCCTCACATTGTGTATTATTATGTAATCAACAACCCTTTCAGGTAGGTGGTATTGTTCTTACTTTACATGTGAGGAATTCAGAGATCGAGATTATATAATTTGTTACATACAGCTGGTGGTTCACCTGTCTGTGAAGTGGCAAAGCCAGGATTCAAACCCTTTTCTTCCTGACTCCAAGTGTACACTCTTAACTACCGGGTTAGAAATAGGCCTAATAATGTGAGGTTAGAACTAAATGTTAAATTTTATGTTTACTTTAAAATTTTTACTTTTACAAGAAAATTTGTTTACCTTAAAGCCCTGTAAGCCTAAAATAAAGCCAACCTAGTTTGAATTTAAAATATTTTTCTCCTAGATTAAAGTGGATTGCTAAAGTTTCCTTTTATGTATGTGTTACATTAATAGTTCAGTCATTTGTTTTCTCATCCATCATTCATCTATAAAAATTTAGGCCAAAATATCTGAGAAAGCTAGTTTTCACCTAGGCAAGACTATATATTTGATTCAGAAAGGGGTGCCACTTTTCAAATGACTTACATTTTTAAAATTTCACTTCCGCATATTTTACTCACAAAATCAAACTTATTTTTATTCTTGAGTTCTGTCTGTACTATTTCTTTCCTCTTTCCTTCCTTTCCTTTCTTTTTCTTTTTCCTTTTCCTCCTTTCTTTTATACGCTCCACGCCCAATGTGGGGCTTGAACTCAGGACCCTGAGATCAAGAGTCATATGCTCTATTACCAGGCACCCCCCCATCTGAAGTAGCATTTAAGCATTTTTAAACTATTGGTATATTAAGCCATTTCCATCATCTAATATTTAATTTCAGCGCTTCTCTGTTTTTCTTTTTTAAACATTTTTTAAAGATGTATTTATGTAGGTATGAGAGAGAGAGCATGAGAAGGGGGAGGGTCAGAGGGAGAAGCAGACTCCCTGTAGAGCAGGGAACCCTGATGCAGGACTCCAGGATCATGACCTGAGCCGAAGGCAGTCATTTAACCACCTGAGCCACCCAGGTGCCCCCCTTCTCCATTTCTCAAGGACTTAAGAGGTTGTTAAACAACTTCACTTGTATCTGATCTGAGTGTGTGCGTGTGTGTGCACATGCACAAGAACACAAAATTATGCATAAAAGTAGCCAGTATGGTGGTGCATGAGACCTGCTTACACACTCATAACGAAGATGCTCTCCCCGATACAGGAGGAGAAAAGGCCTTAGAATACTTTTCTAGATAAATTAATAATGGCTTTAGATTATTCCAGGTATTTTCTTTACTACTGTTCCATTTCATGAAAATCTGAGCCATATAGAAAATATATAGGTCAGTAGCAATTGGTAGTTTTGTTAAAAGCCTATTAATTCTCAAGAACTGTTAATATCTTGCTTGTAGAATTCTGTGTAATTTGAGCCATTGCTCAAAGTAATGGATATTTCAGAATAGAATTCGGGATTCTTTGTTCATCAGTCCTGAATTTAAGGTCACCATGATAGTAATGTGACATCATATTGGGGAGGAGCCTAAAAGCTCATTTACTGTGCCTAAGTTCTCAAGTCATTTCTTTGAGTTTCTAACTGATCAGTTGGCCTGGTTCTAAGAAAACTAGTTCTTAACAAAATTTTCACAAGGTTAGTTTTGTTTTGGTGTAGATGAAATGTCTGCCAGAGGGAGGTTATTAATAATGTGAAATGTTAAATTAATAATCTGGCCAATGTTACCTGAAAAGTCAGTGTTAATTTCTTTTTAAAAAATAACATTTATGCATTAATTTTAGTGTTGCTTTTATTTTAATCTGAACAATAGGTCAAAGCAATGATAAGTGCTCTTGAAATTTACCCAGAGATTTTTGTCTAGGGCAGGATATATTTAAGTGTCTGTAGATGGATGTAGTAGCATTGAAGAAAGAAGGTTGAGTAACTGTAGTCTACCAGCTGAACACTCAAAGTCTCAGTATATAATTTGTCATCTTGTTTGAAACATTTGAAAAAACATTTAAATAATTCTAATGAGATAATAAATTAAGACATCTTCATGTCTTCTGGTGTTGAAAATTCTTAGTCTTATTTTATTAATGTAACATGTTTTTCATTTTAAAAAGAAGATGGCAAAAATATGGGTAGTAGCTGCTAGTTTATTTCTCTATAGTGTGAGCTCTCAATAGTAGTAGGAACTACCAAAAATTCCCATTCTGGATTTTACCTTTGAAAGGTATTATGAAAGTAATTAACTTGTTTTTCTTTTCAGAAAGTGCAGTAAACATCTCCATCAAGGCATTAATGCTTAAAAAGGGATATTAAGTGGATCAATCTTAGTACATCATCAACCAGATCTAGATAATTGGCTAAAAGTCAGCTATTTATTAAAAAGTGTAGTTTATACCTAACATTGATGGTTGATTTGTGATCCATTCATTTCACAACCATTGAGTGTTCTGTGTGTTCAGAGTTAGGACTATATTAGTAATCCGTAGTAATCTGTGACCATTATCTTCAAAGAATTCAGATTAGATTCTGGGAGGCAGTAATAGATTTATAAATCGTAGTGACAGTCATCAAACCAAATCCTCCAGAAATACTACTGGAAACTTAAAAAGCTATTTTGTGCTCCTGTTTCAGCTCATAACTGGAACACATGAATAATGTGTATGATTTCAGTTATCCTGGTGAGCAGAAAAGTTTGTAAATTGTGTCATAATTTTTTTTGTTTGTTTGTTTAGCTAACTAAAAATATAGTGCCCACTGGATATGATCAAAGTAAGTTGATCCTAAGAATTTTAGCCTATACAGTTCAATTTTTAAGAACATAGAAATAATGTAAAGAGGTGATTGAATCTGAAAGAACAAGTGTGAAGGTAGGTTTCCTTACATTTTTATTTTTCTATTACTGAAAACTTTCAACCTTTCAGTGCAAAATCTCTGGTCGTCTTTGAACTAATAAACAGTTCTCTGAAACATTTCTTCCCTCCCTGAGGATAAACAGACATACAGATGCTGCTTCGTGTGAATGGGAGAGATTTACTAAAAACAACTCTCTCCTCCATTTCCTTAACTCGTAAAGTTCCTTACGTGATCAGGCTGTTTTTGTACTTCACTATTGTCTTTTCGAAGCTGATGAGTCTAGTGTCTGATAACACATTTCTTGTCATGGTATTACAGGATTTTAATACATGTGACAGGAGCCACTGCTGAGGTGCTTGAGAAAGAAAAGATACGATGGCCCCTTTTCCAAAAAGACTCCGGACTACGTTGTCACAAGACTAGGGTTTAACGCACCAACTTACCCTCTTTCACAGCTTGCAGCTTCTTACTTTTCACTCATGAGCCTTCTTTTTCCAAAGTTCTCTAAGACCTGTGGCTGTCAGCAAGAGAGAACTGAAGTTAACATGTTGACAGTTTCAGTCAAAAATACATTGACAGAAGGGCTAATACTGAATATCTCCAATGGGTTGTCATTGTTTTAAAGTTACTTGAACTTAAATATTTAAGTGTAGAAACGGAGGTCCAGAGATAGTGTGGTCTAAAACCTCCAGAGCACAAGTAGCCAATCTGGTATTGGACCTAGCGGGGGGCTGATAGCCCAGTTTACATTTTAATCACCACCCTGTACTGCCTTCTGGATTTTATTTGCTCTTTGCTGTCTTATCAGGTAAATGTCATTGCACTTCTTTGAAATAATAGAATAAATTGGATCCTGCCATCTACTATGTTAGACTGGTGGTCTTCCCAGCTCAAAACTAAAGATGAGGCCAAAAACTAGTTCTAGGAGTAAGAGCTTAAGAACTATGTTGTATTGTGATAGTAAAACTACTGGTGGCCTCTGAATAGCTGTGCAACTTCCGTTTGGAAAGAAATGCTAACAAGCAGCCTCCAGTAATCGAATGATGCTTCTTAAACCTGTGTATGATTTTTCAAACAGCTCTTTTTTTGTACTTGTAACAAAAAAGCCACAAACATCTTTGATTCGCGATTTCCTCTGATGAGTCTTAAAACCTCTCCTAGTTAGAGTGTTCAGGATTTGTTTTAAATTACTTGTAATAAAATGGAGCCAGGCTTGTTGGTATTTTATCTGCAATCACTATGATTTTACATGGAATTCAATTCTATTGTCTTTCTTTCCAGATTGGAGTTCTTACTCTTTGAAGGTAAAAGCCACTTTATTTTTGTGAACACTTCTTAGTTGCCCTGTTTTGTACCTTCCCTGGCTTTCTTTTATGTCTTTGAAGTGGCTACCTGAAGGTCATGAAGTATGCTGGGCGCATACATAACCATGGCTTCGTGTAGTGCTGATTATCCTTTTTTTTTTTTTTTAACACTTTTCTGATTACTTGCAGTTCTCTTTCCATTTGTGTGTGTGCATTTTAGAAGTGGGGCATAATTGTTTCCATTTCACTACATAACTCACAGGATTTGCCTACACTAGGGTTGCAGAGTAAAGCTAGAGCAGAAGCAGAACTTGGGTCCCAGTAGTTTTCCTCTCACTTTGATTCCTGGAGAAAGAAGCCTGTGAGTTTACCCAAGCAGAGTTGAGTGGCATTCCGACTGATTGCCTGTTAACTTGGGAAAAATCTGTTCTGTAATAGTAATAACCTCTGTGTGTATGTTTGTATGTATGTGTATGTATATACACACATACATGCACATAGCTGGTGGATAAATAATTCAGCAATATCAGAACTGGGATTTATTTAACGACCTGGAAGGTAGTCATCAAAGTCAGACTGGCTCTAGTTAAACTTAGCATCAAGACCAGCTTCTGTTCCAGATAGACCTCTGATGAACTAAAGCACCCTTGGTTGCTCTGGGGCTCCATCCCTCTTTGTTCTGCCTACAAGATTTGTAATCACAGATATTTTCATTGCTTTTCAGGCAAACCAGGGTGCTAATGGCATCAGTGACCTTCCTGTCATTTCAATTACCTTTTTTCTTGCCATCACTGTCCTTGATCTTGTTATTTTTGAGGCAGACCTCAAAACTTCTTTGGCTTTTGCTGGTTTGGTCTGATCCACACTTCTGTGGATTTCCTTGTCCCCTATAATGTCCCCTCCCTGTGTCTTTTGTCTCTCTTTAGGAACTTCAAGCACTGTTAGGACTACTGGATTTTATATCTCTCACCCCAATCTTTCACTCTCATATGTACCTCCAGATCAGATGAAACTTGATAATGTTGAAAAATAGTTACCAGTTTCTGTTCATTTAATAGACGCTTAATGAATACATATGTTCCTGCCCTGTACTGGCAACTGGGGATACAAGGCGGAGCATCCGGCATGAGGAACAAAGCTTTATAGACCAGCCATAGAAGAATTCATGTGTTTGGGCAGCACTTCTTGATCTTACAGGTTCCTTCTATTAGATTTTCTGTCAGTCAAGCTGTGCTTATTCTTCTATGGATTTTTTCCTTAATTTCTTTAGTCATTAATCTACTATCCTAGGATGGCAGTTCTTTATCTTCTAAGAGAATGACTTGGAACCAATGTAGGAAAAGGTATCAGACCAGTTATACAGTTACACTGTAATACTGGAGTTCATTGGAAAACTTGTGTTAAAACATTTTAATGTTTAGATTTAAACAAAAAAAAAATTAAATGTAAATCATTTAAACATATATTAAAACATTCTAGGAATTTAGCAATATCTCCTAAGTGAATTACATTTTACTCATTACAGCAGCGTTTACATTCAGATCTAGATAGTAATTTGGGAACGCCACCTTCAGATAATATTCTGGGTACTAAAAATACAGCAGTGGGAGTAAGACAGTTTTTTCCCCTTTTGGAGCTGGTTAGGTTAGGTTATTAAGGGGGGAAAAATTCACATTTAGTCTTTTTGACCCCCAAGGCCAAGCCTTAAAGGTGAGAAAGGCATTGCTGTGTGATTTACAAGTCTGTTCCTAGATTGTTTCACCTCTTCCTAACTGTCCTACTCAATCTCTTCTACTGCCCTCTTGGTCCTGTACAGCTGCCGGAATTCTCACAAATGCCAGCATTCCTGTTACATCATGGTCACAAGTCTAAGTTCTTAAAATTTGAGGCCTTTTATATACTACTTGTCTCCCCTTTCAGACCTTTTATTCCTTTCCTAATCTGTCTGTGATTCTACTTAAACCTTTACGGTTAGCTTGAGGAAAGTTATACCGCCCTTGTCCAGGTTACTCAATTCCTCCCTAGCAATTATTTTGGAGATCATTCCATTTTCTTAAGAGACTTGGATTGCGGTGGGTTCGTTCTTGAAGTAACCAGAATACATGGCAGAGCTATCATAAACGCCGTGTACTGAATGACTTCAGACTCCAGCCAGAACTCCCAGAAGTATTTAGAATTCATTAAACGGCAGTTCGACAAGATTGTATTGTACCTTGTTATCTAGGTGCCGTGGGTAACGATATGTAAGAAAATGCTGAAGGGTCGGAATTAATTATTCGGTTATGAGAGTTTGCTGTCAGGTTTTGAGGTGAACCTCATGCCTCAGAGGGGTTTCCTGCTCTGATAGAGAACGTAGACCAAACGGTAGCAAACAGCCTAGTTGGCCAGTCCTGGCCTAAAAATTGCACAGGTGACTACATAGATTTTCACATGCTTCTGTGTTTTCTAAAAGCAAATGTACTGTGGTGTTACTGCAGTAGTCATCTCTACTACACGTGAGATTGTTTTAGAGAGGTTTTTTTTCTCTAGTCATGGTGATAAACTACTTTAGATGAAGTCCATTCGACTTGCCTCCTTATGACATCCGCGCTCCAGCTGTCTCTTCTTGGGGAAAGTGCAGAAGAAAGGCTTCTTGATATTCTGACTTTTGACTTGATACCTAATCCAACACCCCTCACACTAGTCAAGGAATAGCTCCATTCATTGAGTTCCTGTGTACCAGACCACGGACCTCGGTGCTTTCCGTTTCTTGAGTATTCGCAGGAACTCCTGAGTTAGGTAGTAGTGTTAGTGTATCCCAGTTTTACCAGTGGGAAAGCAGGCTTAGCCACTAAGTAGTGTCACACACTACTTAGCAGCTAGTGTGTGACAAAGCAAGTAGGAGAATTAAGACTTCTCTCATTTTTATCTTTCTCTGCAAGTATGTATGTAGCTTTATAGAGCAAGAGACATCTTTTCTTCTGTTAGATTTATTGTGGGAAGGGTTTGAACGACAAGCTTAAAAGAGCCAAAGGTTTATTCTAGAATATAAGGTTTAAGTTTGGAGAAATTTGCTGTTGTGTGCTTCTCTTGCCCTGCCCTCAGCATCACAGACTACTTCCTTTTCCGTATTTTGTGATTTATGTTTACTTCTGTATATTTACAGAAGCTTCAGAGGAAAGAAGTTGATCTTGTACTTGCAAGTGTAACCTGGTCGCTTTGATTATCCCTAGAGCAATCTCGAACGTTTCAGTTCACCCTGCATTTAGCACGTGGACACACTGTATGTACAAGGGCACGCTGCCTACCATCCCCTGACACCACCAGCAGCAGTAGTTGGTGCCAGGCAAGGAGAGGAGAGCGACCTTCTCTGTAGGCCCGCGACTTCTTTTTTTTTTTTTTTTAAAGGTTTTATTTATTTATTTGACAGAGAAATCACAAGTAGTCGGAGAGGCAGGCAGAGAGAGAGAGAGGGAAGCAGGCTCCCTGCTGAGCAGAGAGCCCGATGTGGGACTCGATCCCAGGACCCTGAGATCACGACCTGAGCTGAAGGCAGCGGCCCAACCCACTGAGCCACCCAGGCGCCCCAGGCCGGCGACTTCTATGTCCAGACAGCATCTTAAAGAATCTACCTAAAGCAGTTTTAAAGTTAGGTATCATTAGATACATTCTTAAAATCTGGACTCCGTTGCAGCCAGTCAGGGAGATCCCTGCTTTTGCTCTTGCAAAATTAAAAATAACAGCCAACTAAAAAAAAAACTTCTTAGGTGAATTATGTGTGTTGTGCGTAGCACTACCATTTGTTAAGTGCCTACTGCATGTCAAGTATTTGTGCCAAGTGTTTTTGGGCGGTCTGTTTTAATTTTCACAGCTTCACAGATGGGGACACTGAGATGCCGGAACATTTTGTAGTAGAGCCATGATTCAGACACCCAGTAACTGGTTTGTTCAAAACTAGAATGCCAGAGTATTGTAGAGCGTTGCTGTTTTGTTTCTGTTTTAAGTTTATAGTGTTTCTCTCTCTTCACCTCCATCTCCCTCCTCCCCCTGTTCTGTGTTGGGTCCCACCCCACCACCTTTCTGTCAGTGATTTTTGTTTGTTTTGTTTTGCTTTTATTCTTTTTCAAAGGATTTTAGCATCCTCAGAAGTAGAAAACTGGGAATTTATTCATAAGTTTAGAGATTTTATAAAAGACTTCAGAATAATTATACTTATTGACTTGTATCTAAAAATTTTTCATTTTGAATTGTTATTTAGGAGGAGGGCTATTAAAGTGTTCTCTTTGCCCGTGTATGATACATTTTAGATCTCCCACATTTTTCCCTGGATATTTATCAGCAGATGGTGTAGAGGTTTGGTAAGTAGCACAGTTTGATTTTGTATGTCTCAAGGGTTTCTCATTTAGTCACATATTTGAATTTCCTTTATTCTGGCCTTCTTTTCCCTGGTGACTCTATTTGCAGTATTAACTGGAAATCCTTGTACTGATGCTAATTTTGATCTTTTTTTTCACTAGCATGTATTGGAGCACTCACACTTGAAGAAGGACATAGGTAAAAAGTATCATACGGAACATTTTCTACAAATTAGGGTTATGAAATCTCCTTTAGTTGCGTACCTGCCGTATTCAGTGTGAAAATTATTTATAAAACAATTTAAATGGTATAGATTTTTCCAAAATGATTGTGGGTATTTTGATTCTCTTTTATTTTATAAATGTAACATCAATTTTCTTAATCCTTAAGATCAAAAAAGGTGGTTTTATGTTACATTAGGAAATGGTTACCACTTTGAAGTATTTCCCCTTTGTGTGAAATTTTATGCAGGACTTCAGGTACTTACAAAATGAAGAGCAAACATTAAAACACATTTTAGATTTATCAGAATCACGCCTTTCTGCTGCTTTGTCCCAAATGCTTTTTCTTAGATCCCCAGAACCCTCATTGGGTTATAAATCCCCTATCAGTGTCTCAGTTCTGAGCCAGTTGTGCCAAGACGAGCCCTTCATATGCTTGTAAGTTCTTCCCTAAGACTAGAGGTTGTAGAAGACCAAAAAACTTGGCAATGGGTTCATAAAGTTGTTTAAAACATCCTTTGTTTTAAAATCAAGATACACCACACATTTAAAAATTATAAAGTTAGTGACACCAAAAATTTTAACACATTAATTTTTCCGTCAAGTGTTCCTTGAAAACTAGATGCCTACAGTGGTTTTTGTTTTTGTTTTTGTTTTTCACTTGGAATTACCTGAAGTTGACTTAAAGTCATTTATTTGTAGAAGAAGAACTTTGTAGTGAATGACTGAAAAGGACTAAGTTCTGCAAAATCAGAACATGAGTTTCCACATTTGTGTAATATATATTCTCTCTTTTCCTACTTTGTCTTGATAATCAAATCTTTTAGTAACAAGGCTGATGGCAATCTTGTAGGAAAAATTGAGAACAAGCCACATTCTACATCTCATTTATAATAATCTGATTTAGTAAGATATCCGAGTATGTGGTAGAAGCATGAGTCAACTGAAGAATTCAAAAACTAGTGGAGAGCAATCAAAGATTATTAAGGCATCTTTGATTGAAAGTAGTTTATCATGGGGAACCCTCATGTTCAGTAGGAAATCTACCTGGTCTGTAAAAATTTTATGTTCAGTGGATTTTTAGGAATTAGCCTATTTCATAAAGCAAGGAGAAACTTAATAATGCAAGTGTGACTGCTGACACTCGGAAATACTATGTCCATTTATTTCTGAAGGTGACATTCCAGGTTGTGTAACAGTTGCTGGCAAAATTCATTTAAATTCAGATATTCCAACTTTGCTTCTTTGCTTTAGCACCGTTCTGTAAAGTTGCCTGAAGATTCAGTTTAGTTGGAAAACGAGGGCTTGAGAAATGGAGCTGTGTGTTTAGTATGTTCGTGTTTTCATGAAAAAGACAGTGCAGGAACGGACGTGCCAGCAATTAAAAGATAGTCCTACATTTAGGATTTCTTTTCCTTGGAAGTTTGGGCTAGAAGTTAATAGCCTTTGGCTCATGAAACTGCAGCAGCTTCTGTCCCTGCTCTTCTCTCTTCACCTAAGGGGGAAGAGTCAGTCCCGAAAGTAGCCTCCATTCACCGTTTCCCTTACAATCTGCCGTGACCTTGATTTCTAAGGTTCTCAGAACCAAAGGCAAGAAGAAAGGGAAGAGAGTGTTAATCCTATAAACTGTTTGCGGCCTCTAATTTACCCCTTTGGGTGATATATATATTAAAACCATTTGCTTTGACTATAGATCTGCCTCTCGTTTCAGCACTGATTCCCCCCCCCCCCCAAAATGTCCAGGAGCATAGTTCGGTGTCTTAAAGAAAGTGGAGGGGGAAGGCCCACAAATGGTAGAGGAGAATTATGCAAGAAAAATGTCGAAAAAATAATAAAGAGGTTGCAGGGAATGGAATGAGGTCAGCATTAGGGAGGTAGGAGGTGATAAAAATCTGTATTAAGTAATTTGTAGTCTGATTTTGCTTTCTGTATGGTTTACTTATAGCTAACATGAAATGAGTGTTTCCTTCCCTAAGTGTGCAGTTGGGGAAGAAATGGGAAGCCAGTCTGGAGGCACACATTTGCAGCAGATAATCCACGTGGCAGAAGGCTTCTAACTGCATTCAGTCCAAGAGCAACAGCCTCTCTAAAGGAAAAAAGCTATAAGTAATCACAAGTCTGATCACCTTCACCATCATCTGCTAACAGATCAGATAAGGCTTCACGAAGGATATTCTGATGGTTTTTAGATTGTCAGGAAAGTATATACAGAAAATGTGCCCAAGACTTGTTTTTTTCTAGCTCCCTATTCTCCTGATAATAGTTAGCATTTCACAACTAAAATAATCTTAACACTTGAGCATAATCTCTTAATATGCATTTTCATGAGCTGATGTGGGCACAACTTACACGTGACACTTGTTTACTCTTAAGACAGAGCATCCCCAACCTTGGAGACGATCGCTCTTTTAGACTTGATGACTGTTTTGCCTCAGTGTCAACAAAACCTAGCCTGCACAGCGTTCGATTTTTCTCTTTGGCCATAAGCCTGAATTTAGAATCACGTCAAGAGAAATGAGTGGAAGTATTGGGACAAAGCCAGGAGCTATACTTAAGATACGTTTAAGTCAAGTGTTGTGGAGGGTTTTTTTGTTGTTTTGTTTGTTTGTTTGTTTTTAGAGATAGTTTATTGAGCCCACCTCTGTTAGGGACACTGAATTTGGGGTTTAAATAAATAATGTTACTCATTTTACATTTTGAAAGTAGTATTTCAAAGAACTAAGCAAACACTTAAAAATGTAGCTAGATTTGTTGCAGGCCAGAGAAAATAAGGCTATTATCATGTGATTCTTGATTACTTACATCATAGAGGACAACAAAAATACGAATACAGCTCAAGGTAATTTGAAGGGCACTTTTTTATGTGGGCTAGCTGATACCCTTGGACTTTACTTCGAATGAATGATTGGCAGTATCTGTGAAAACTTGGCATGAGGACTTACATTTTTTCTCATCTCCAGTGTCCACTTCTATAAAGCAGGCATGAAGAGAAACAAAAAATAATTTGGCAGATCACGAGGTTTATTCTGTAAAACCAGTAGAATGGAACAGGTATAATTAACATTTCTTAGAGTCTTCCCTCCTCACCCCCCAACCACCTTTTGAGGCTACAGGAACAGTTGAGAGGTCGGTCAGGCTCCGAATAAGTGTATTAGGTTATAGTCGAGGATTTTGAATATGGAAGTATTTAGGAGGACAGGGTTTATGACTGACCTTTAAGGTAAGATTTACCATGAAGATTCATAATGAAAGATGGACAAATGAGCAGTTTCCAAATACAGACCGTGAAATTTAAGAATTGTTGGCTATTACAATGGTAACAAAACACTAGAGACCAGGGTATCTAAGAGCAGAGGTCTATTGCTGACTCCCGTCTGTTGGTAACTTTAGCAGATCTAATCCAGATGCTGCTTTAGCTCTATAGCAGACAACAGTGTTTTATTTTTGCCTTATTTCCAGATAGGAGTTTAACCTGGTGCTTTTGCCACTGTTAAACAGCTTTGAACAGTGTCTTGCTTCAGAACGATTAACCTGTGGATTTGTCTTCCCTTTGAATGTTTTTTTTAACTGCAGACTAAGAAACATTTAAAATGGCCCCAGCATTCATGTAACTTGTTCTCAAACGGTTTTTACTTAATTTCTCAGGTCATTTGAAATAAGGATTCCTTTTTTTTCTTTTTCTCCCCCCACCCCCCACCAAAACTGAATTTTGCTTTTTTGTCTCTTTATAAGTGAAAACATGAGTCCCTTCTGTGCTTTGCTACCAGAATCTGACATCAGGAGCAGCTGTTGCCATGTCTGATTTTCATGCATGGGTTTTTCTGGGATGGGAAACCTATCAAATCCAGTGTTTAATAGGACAGCTTGAACAAATTCACTGGCTTTCCTTGCTGCTAGCCAACACCTAACCATTTTATATTCCCTATGTTTCTGGAATGCCAGTCCAAAGGTAGACATTGTGGGCAGGAAAGGAGTGCACTTTGTCCTGTCCGATAAACAGACATTTTGAAGTTGGTTGGTTGGTTTTTCTTTAAAAATCTAACTCTTCAGGACCAGATGTGTTCATTATAGGTTTTTAAAAATTGCTTATTATGCTTATCATTTGTGAATTAGTATTCTGCCCTTGTCCTTAAAGGTAGTTTTTTATGCTAACTTTTGTTTTGCCTTTCTAGCTGCTAAGATAGATAATGGTTATTGCAAAGTGCACGTTTTTAAATGGTCTCCAGTGTCGACTGCTGAGCCAGTGATGGAATGAGTACTTGAGGAAGAATGTGTCATTTGGAATCCAGGACCATTCAGCAAGAGTAACTGCCTGATATATGGTCAGAATGCTCAAACTCTTATGGCGTATCAATGGCTTTCTCTTCCATTCCCCTAAAAGCAAGTTTTCTTTGCCTGAGTTCCCCTCATCTAGCTATCCTCATATCCATTTCCAGAGTAGTGACCTAGTTCTGTCATTTTGAGGTTGAAGTGTCAGTGTGTGAGTAAAGCAAACATATTTAATGATTTATAGAAAGCAGAAAAAAATTGGGAACTACTAAGCGTAGAAAGTTTTAATTTTCAGTTCATGATTTTGCAAAGCATAAAGACATTTCTTGGTTGTTAATTCTACATGAATTTTTCAATACTTTTTGCCTCTTGCCTAGTTAATTTTAATGCTAATTCCCTATAACTAAGAAAGCAGTTGAACAGCCTTTTAATTTAAAGCTTGTACTAATGATGGAGAAAGTTCACCTTTTTTCTGATTTAAGTGGTATGTAAATATCAATTTCACATTTGACTGGCAAATTAGAAAATCACTTAGAACAGTTTGGCATTTTTTATTCCGATTGTTAGAACTGTTTCTCCTTTACATTTATACTGCAAAATAAATCAAGGACATGGACTCATGCTAAAATGATCAACTTGTATTTGGTCTTCGTAGGAATTAGGTCTTTTTTGTTTGTTTTTAAAGTAAGCTCTGTGCCCAATGTGGAGCTTGGACCCATGACCCCGAGATAAGACTCTTGCATGGTCTACTGACTGAGCCATCCAAGTGCCCCTTCTTGGAAGTCGTCTTTTTTCACTCAGCATTTATTAAAGGAGCAAACAAAATTTTAGGCTGTCTTGAACTAATTCCCTTTAGCTTGACTAAGCTGATTTTCATCAAGGGGTAGAACATGTATTTCATTTCCACATACTTTAAGGTATGACTCATCCCTATTGAAGTTGTGAGACTCAAAACTACGCCCGAATCATTTAATTTTATGTCCTTCCCTGTTTACTGTGTCTGACCTTCAAGATTTCGTGGCTGCTGCTGAAATGGAAGCCAACCAGTGCAGAAATTTTGGGGAAAATGAACCTGAAGAATGCAAAGGGAAGTAGGAATTCATTTCTAGCATTCCCAAACCTGCTTTGTCATGTCAACGCCACTGCAGTCAGAGGAAAAGAACTGAGTTCATGGAAATTACCAGCTAAGTCTTACATCTTCTTTAATGTTTTTAGGAAATATTCTGCAAAGGTAAGTGAAATATCTGTTTTGAAGCAAGACTCTATTAGGTATTTTTAAACTAATTGTTTCATATTAGTAAAGACAGACAGCTGCTTAATTCCCAGCTTCAGAAAGTCTTGCTCCGGTTTGGTCTGGTTCCCAGTATTGTGGAGAAGGAGGGGTTCGGCCAACACCGAGCTTTTCCTCTGCTTCTCAGCAGTGAAGCTGAAACTTGCATTGAAATGTACAGAGTGCTGATTTTTGTTATTTTGTGCTCACATTCTTTCTTGAACTGTATCGTAGTTTTAATTTTATCCCTCACTGTATCTATAAAAAACTATTTTTTTTTAATTTTTAATTTTTTATAAACATATAATATATTTTTATCCCCAGGGGTACAGGTCTGTGAATCACCAGGTTTACACACTTCACAGCACTCACCATAGCACATACCCTCCCCAATGTCCATAACCCCACCCCCCTTCTCCCAAACCCCCTCCCCCCCAGCAATCCTTAGTTTGTTTTGTGAGATTAAGAGTCACTTACGGGAAAACTAATTTTTTTAATAGAAAACTTTTTAAGTGCTTCAGAGTTACTATGAGAACTACATTTGCGTTGTATGCAGTGAAATAAGAGTGAAATTACGGGTTTTTATAGGTCTCCATTCACCTCCACCTCTACTGGTTTTGTAAATGATTTTTTAAATTGCCAGGGTTAAATTATTTCACATTCATTACACTCCTGTATGTCTGGCATTGTGCCAGACCCTGGAATACAAAATGGACTAGCACACAGTTCCTGTCTTGAGAAGCTTGTTTTTTACTGATAATGATAGAGATGGAATTCTAGTTTAGGAAATAAAAATCTAACAAACTCGGGCTAGTTAACATTTCTGCATCAAACAGTCCACTCTAGCTTGTGAGTCTGGATATGACAGATTATATTTGAAAGATCCCATGTATGTGTGCCCTTAGAGAGAGAGAGTGTGTCTGTGCGTGAGAGAGAGATTTGCAAAAACACTTCATATGTGTTAAATACTCCTCTAAGCTCTTCACATATATTTTTTTAAATTCTCACAACTCTCCTATGAGATAAATGCTACTAAAGCCCATTTTCTAAATCATTAAGGCAGAGAAGTTAATTAACTTGCCTAAGTTGGCACAACTGTGATCTAGGATCCGGTATTTGAACCCAAACAGGCAGATTGCAGAACTTGCACTCTGCAGATTGCCATACCTGGGTGAGTACCCATGGAACATTCCAGTTTTTTTGTTTTTGTTTTTGTTTTTGTTTTTGTTTTTTATTTAATCTCTACACCCAACATGGGGCTCAGGCTAATGACCCTGAGATGAGAAGTCAATGCTGTACCAACTGAGCCAGCCCTGTATCCCAAAAACATTCCAAATTCTTCATGAAATTTTTGAAAAGGAAAGTTCTAATAGCAATTCTCCCACCCCCAACGGTATGTGCACACGCAAAATTGAAAGACCTGAAACCAAGAAGCAGAGCTTGCCTCAGTTTTATTTTATGTCCGATACCTGTTGTCCCTCGAGTTTACTCCTTTCTTTTTGGAATGTGGACGTTTTCTATGGCTGCTAAATCATGAGAAAATACAACTGCCAAGACTTTTCCTAGGTTTCTTTAAAAAGTAGATTAGGCTCCAGTGCAAAAGTAGAAAACTGCTCTGAGAACCCCAGGTAGGTAACTTACGTCCTGTTGTTTGCACAGTTTATCTGAAGCTTCTGCACCTCTACCCCCTGTTGTTTTTATACTCCTGTAAATCTGATTTGACCTTTAATAAAGTGTTTTCTGAAGTCAGTGCTTTTTTGGTCTCATTTCCCATTTGGCTTTGTATCTCCTTTGGTCACCTGCTGTATGTTACTGCCACCCGTTTCAAAATCGGTGGTTTCATTAGGCAGAGCTGCTGTATACCCAGTACTGTCGAGAGTTCAGAAATCTGTATGCCAAGGTTTTGCTCTTAGCTCAGTGCAAGTGCTACCCAGTACTAAAACGGACAGATTTGTAGAGAAACCAGATGTTGTAACATGAATGTGAACAGTGGTTGAGTATCTGAAGCAATTTCATCAAGAAACATCTGGCCTGGGGAAATCAAGTTAACTATTCCATGATTGATTAACTGGAGAAACGAATTTGATCTTATTCTAGATCAGTGTTTCTCAAACCAGCTTGTGTGTGAATCACCTGCAGGTTGTTAAAATACAGATTTTGATTCACTAGGTCTGGGGTCAGCCTGAGAATCTAGATTTCTTTTCTCAACAAAAGTTTTATTGAAATAAAATTCATATAAAATTCGCTCCTTAAAAATGTACAATTTGGAGGGTTTTTTGTTTTGTTTTGTTTTGTTTTAAGCATGTAGTTATGCGAGCCATCACCACTGTCTTAATTTCAGGATATTTCTTCCTGCCAGGATAGAGATCCAGTACCCGTTAGCTGCTGTCCCCAGTTACCACCACATCTGCCAAATTTCTGGCAACCACTGATCTACTTTCTGTCTCTGTTTACATTTCACATAAGTGGAATCATAGGTTACATGGACTTCTGTAACTGGCTTCTTTCATTGAGTATGTGTTCAGGGTTCCTCCCGGAAAGGTGTATCAGGTCCTTTGTTCTTTTTACGGCCGAATAATTTTCCATTGCATGGACATAGCCTACCACATTTTGTGTATTTGTCAGTGGATGGACATTTGGGTTGTTCCTTTTGGCTACCATGAACCCTGCTGCTGTGAACATTTGTGTACAAGATTTTGTGTGGACATGTGTTTTTGTTTCTATAAGGACTAGACCTTTAGGAGTGGAATTGTTGGGTCCTATAACTTAAAAAAGTATTGTGGTAAGGACATTTATGAGATTCACTCTCTGGAATTTTTTTGACCTTTTTTTTTTTTTTTAAAGTAATCTCTACACCCAGTGTGGGGCTTGAACTCACAACCCTGAGATCAAGAGTCGCATACTTTACTGACCCAGCCAGCCAGGTGTTCCAGCTCTTTTTTCTTTTTTTTTTTTTTTAAGATTTATTTATTTATTTGACAGAGAGATCACAAGTAGGCAGAGAGGCAGGCAGAGAGAGAAAGGAAGAAACAGGCTCCCCACTGAGCAGAGAGCCCGATGCAGGGCTCCATCCCAGGACCCTGGGATCATGACATAGGGCAGAGGCTCAACCCACTGAACCATCCGGGCACTCCTAACTCTCTTCATTTTTAAGTACACGCTTCAGTATTGTTAACTTCAGCACAATGTTGTGCAGCAGATCGGTCATATGTTAACTTGATAATTTTGAGGATGTGCTAAACCCCTCTTCTTTTTTTTTTTTTTTTTTTAAAGATTTTATTTATTTATTTGTCAGAGAGAGAGCGAACGAGAGGGAGCACAGGCAGACAGAATGGCAGGCAGAGTCAGAGGGAGAAGCAGGCTCCCTGCGGAGCAAGGAGCCCGATGTGGGACTCGATCCCAGGACGCTGGGATCATGACCTGAGCCGAAGGCAGCTGCTTAACCAACTGAGCCACCCAGGCGTCCCTAAACCCCTCTTCTAAAGGGGAGGTACCGTTGGAGAATCTGCATTCCTGGGGAGCTTCCAGCTGATGCTGAATTGCAGGCTCTAGGTTACATCTGGGCACTATCGAGTAAACAGGGACATGGGCTTAGTTCTACCAGCAATATCTGGCCAGCAGCACAGAAGGTGTTTGGGCTCTCACGAGGCCTTGGTGCCTTGTCTTGTTCCTTCAGACGTCCGTGTCACCACACTCAGGCTTACCTTTCTAGCCTTTGAACTCTTCATATAAACTGGTACATCTGATCTCTAAGAGGGAAGAGAATATGCATTTTTAGTTTAAAGGCAGCTCTAAGTTGAGAATGCCCATAGACTCTGGCAGAATATTTATAAAGCTCTTGGATGGTGTTCTACAAAATTTCTGGGTGGATCTTCATTTCGGGGAACAGAGACAGAATGAGCGGGTACGTACATGCCCTTCGAGCTGAGCACCCTAAATGCAGGTCCTTTGTTCGCACAACTAAGATTTGACGTATTGTGAGAGATTTGGATTCTGGGCTTTGGTTTGCAGTTTGAAAGGTAAGACTAGATGAGCAAAAAAAAAAAGTAAGTACAATGCCAGAAAGGGAATCAAGGATAGTTTAAAGATCTGTGCGAGTTCAGATGAGGTAGGGTGATGCTGGAGATAGGAGGTGGTAGAAATTAGAAAACATTTCTTAGAGATGACAGTTGAAGTAAGCCAGGATTTTAGAAAGAGCTGTGTATGAGAAAGGTGCATCCTGAGATGCTGTAGGAGAAGGCACCAAACTACTGAGGTCGTCCGTGGTAGCCTGTGTACCAGCTCTTACTGAGTATCTGCCGTGCTGAGCCTTGGGTGTACAATAAAGGAACAGAGCAAGGCCTCTGCTCTCATCATTATCGATCAAGTAGATTTCAGGTGTAATACAATGTGATCTGTTTAAAAATAGCATAAGATTTCAGAAGTAGTTTCAGAAAGATGTCATTCTTGGGATTGGCCATTAGTTCTGTTTAGCTGTAGTCAGTGGCGCCCGAAATGAAAGCAGTGAGAAATACAGATGTAAAAAATAATAATAAATGAGCAAGTTATTTATTGCCTTCTGCTTTGAAGGAGTGGCCTAAAAGTCTGAGCAGGAGGCTAGTAGTAAGGGGAGACAGCAGCAGTCTGGGTCTGGGTTCTCTTCCTTTAGTGCCTGTGTGGCTCTCCACTGTGACCATAAATGAAAATTAGGGCTTTAGTGGAGACGCAGGGTACTTGGTCTGGTCCTCAGTTTTTTGTTTTTGTTTTTTTAAAGTGAATTATCTAATACACTCTAGGGCCCAACTTCTACACTCCATAGTTGGGGATTGTCAATTGTCCCACAAAGATTGTTCGATGGGGTACTTTTCAAGTTTGACAGATATTTCAGCCTCAAGAGTCTGATTGCTGTCTCCATTCCAGTGGATTATGAGCTGTATTGAATAGGATTTTCTTGTGTCTTGGGGGTTCTTTGTGCATAGCTGCATTGCAGACTACCCCCAGAACTTAGCAGCTTGTTTGTTTATTAAAATGTAATATAAGGGGATAGCTATAGACATCCATGCTTCTACTTCAAGAAACCTAAAAATTACCGACCTAGTGGCCCAATCTTAAGAAAGAGGTATCGACAAAAGTAATCCCATAGTCCTAACATTGATACTTTTTAATGCCAGTATACATGATCTGGTGGCCACACAGCGCAGAGCCGAGGCTGAGGCACCCTCCTGTTTATCACGCTCTTGGGATTTCCCTCCAGTGTGAATTCTTGCATGTCTGTAAAGACAGGAACCACTGACAGATTTTTCAGAATTAATATCCTCGTTGGTTTTGCATCCAGGGAGAATTTTCCTAACGTAAGAGACACCATGAAAAGCTTTCGCTCATTCTTGATATTCATAAGTTAACTCGCCGCAGGAGTTCTCAAGTTCCCTAAGGAATGTAGGAAAACGGGAGACTTTCTGATACTGATGCCATTTCATGGGATTGGCTCTCCGAACAAATTCTCACATTCCTTAAAAATCGAGAAAACATTCAAGGCTTGCCCACAGGCACTCCATTCAGAGTACTGGACCATCATTTGCCTAAGTCATGAGAATCCTTGTGCTGTAGGGCTTTCTTCATTCCTTACAGAAGGGCCAGGCCTGTTCAAAACAAACCTTATTATCTCATACGGTTACACTGGGCCAAGAACTCAAGAGTGGCTTAGCGGAGTCATCAGGCTCCGGGGCCCGGGGGGTTGCCATCAGCTGAAGACTCGATGGGCTGGAGATTCTGCTTCCCGTGTGGCTCACTCCCGTGCCTGGCAATTCGTGCTGTTGTTGGCAGAAGATGTCACTCAGTTCTGACCCAAGTGTGGACCTCTTCACTGGACTCATTCGAGTGTTCTCAGGCCGTGCAGAGCTAGCCTCCCACCCCCCGCCTCTGCCCGAGTGAATAAAGGGACAAGGCTCCTTTGCTTTCACAATATTCCATTGATCACCCAGGTCAACCCCATTCAGTGTGGCAAGAATACCAGGAGGCGAGAATCACTGGGGCCATTTTGGGGGCTGGTTGCCACAACTTGAGACGGATTTTAATATATTTGCTCTTTTACTAAAGCAAGTTTATAAAGCTGGCCCTTGACATGCAAACTTAGAAATGTCTATTAATGACTCCTAGGACCTCTTAATACTTTACAGTGAGTTCTCCAAAAGTGTTTTGATCTAAAGGTTAATGTTTAGTAGGTGTATAGCATTTTTGACCAACTGGGTTGGCAGACATTTTTCTAAGATTTATAGGCTGCTTAATATCTACACATTCTAAGTGTGCATAAGGCCCTCTAAGTTTGCGCATCCGAGCTGACAGGAGGAGGAAGAATTTTCCTTCCCCCTTGGACTTATTTGATTAGGTAAATACAGGAATTGGGGGAGGGGTGTGACTCAGGTGTGGCTATGGCGTTTCTAATGGGATTATCTACTAGGTCCTAGCTCTGCTGATTTAGGGATGCAGGAACATGCCTGGGCTCGAGAGGGAGTGACTTGGGAATCGGACCACAGTTCGTTTGATGGGTGTGTGGAGATACCAGAAACGAATCCGGACATCTATCTACAGGTAGTCCGAAGCTTGTCAAGTGAGAGTCCAAGGCTGTAAATCAACCTCCAAGAGAATTAGGAAACAGGAGCAACCCTTAGCCGAAGCAGAGGAGTTTCACGGAAAGGAGGGCTGACAGGGCCAAATACAGCGCGGAGGGTGCGAAAGGCGAACGAGGCGCATCCACGAAAGTTGGCAACATGGGTGTCCCAACAGCGCGGGGAGGACAAGGGACGCTCCGAGAAAGAAGTGCGAGGTGAGGGGCGGGAGTGGTGAGGGGTACTCAGGCTTGTTGAAAAAGGAAAGGAGAGAGGAAATGTAGCTGGAGAGGGATGGAGGGAGTTTTGTTGTGTGGGATTCATCTTTTGTTTTCAAGTTCGCAAGGGCCTGTTGAGAACAGGAAGGGTTAAAAGTGGGAGGGGGTCATGACTCTGGCGCCGAGGCCCCAGGGAAGACGGGAGTGCAGGGGGTTGGGCGGCCCTGGTAAAGCTGCAGGCCTTGGACAAAAAGACATCACAACCTCTGACACCGGAGGTAAGAATGTGTAAGTGCAAGGTAACAAGGAGAGGTTTGAGAGGTTGCCGTGTTTGCAGCTCACTTGCTTTAAAGAATGCCATTTTCAGAAATAATGATTCCACTTTGTTCTACAAGTCCCCAGGAGGAGGAGTGCACCATTGACTGTTGGCATCTTGGGTAAGAAAACCCTGTTACAGTTAAAATTAATGTCTGCAGGCTTCTCAGACTGACGAGCTATGAGGCCTGGGGCATGCCCCTTGCCCTCTGAACCTCCGAGCGTGCTGTCGTCCCTAGAAACAGAAATGCACTATGTGCTCTTTGTCCTGTGTGTGACCAGCTCAGCTTCGTCCCCTTTCTCTGTGAATATGCAGCAGACACCCAGCTTGGCTAACTGCTCTCAAGTACATTTCGGTGATACCTCTAGATGACTCTGTAGGGTCGCACTGGCTCTAACACACCATGTGTGCGATTTGCAAGTCAGACTCATTCCCAGAAACACGAATCTCAGTCGTGCTGTGTGACTGGGCAAGTTATTGAACTTGTCTGAGCCTCAGGTGTCTCCTGTGTAAAATGTGAAAGGGCTGATGCCTGCCTTATTTAATTTTGACCACAGGTCTGCTGTAAATGTAAAACAGTCCTAGCGCGAGAAACACTGCAAGAATTCAATAAACAATAGGTCCAGAATCCCATATTCAGTATCCCTGTGGCCAGATGTGTTCAACAATTCAGAAATGTTCCCATTTCAGGGAGCTACCCTGGGGCACAGGTACTTAATATCGTGTTATTATGTTACCTCCCATTTGGGTCTGGGCAGCATCCCAGGCCATAGTTCTAAACCACAGCACCCCATAGTCGAACACATGAATATTTCTGCAGGGAAATATGATGACTAACTATGACTAACCGCATGTGAGTTCAGGTTTTGCCTCCAAGTAACTTGTATACCAAACTAAAAAAAAGTTTTCTTGGTTTTCCTAACATTTTGGGTTTGGGATTGGCAATAAGGATTACAGACCTGTGCCAGTCCGGTGTCACGTTAGGCCCCGCTCTGTGGCCAGCTCTGTCTAGTGCTGCGAGTATCACAGAATAACCCTCGGGACCTGTCCTCCCTTTGTGCTGCTTGGGGCGTATCTCGAGCCCCTCGTGAGGTGCAGCCTACAAAGAACAGGGTTAACTCAGTAGAAAACGGGGAAAAAAGGGCGCCTGGGGGGCTCAGTGGGTTAAAGCCTCTGCCTTTGGGCTCAGGTCATGATCCCAGAGTCCTGGAATCGAGCCCCGCATTGGGCTTGCTGCTCCGCAGAGAGCCTGCTTCCTCCTCTCTCTCTGCCTGCCTCCCTGCCTACTTGTGATCTCTGTCAAATAAATGAATAAAATCTTTAAAAATAAAAAGAAAGAAAACTAGGGAAAAGACGAATCATGAATCAGCACATCATGGAAGCAGCTGTCCCAGTGATTGCCGAACATAGGAAAGTGCTCAACTTCGTTTGTAATCAGGGAAATACTATCAAAACCACCATGACATGCGCCCGACGGGTGCAGAGAAGTCTGACGGTGGCAAGTGTTGGTGATGGAGCCACGAGACTTCACCGGCTGGTGGCAGAGCTAATTAGAACAACCACGTTATAAAACAGTTTGTCTTTTGAAATCAGAGGGAGACAAACTAGAAGAGACTCTAAACTAGGGAACAAAGGGGGTGGCTGCAGGGAGGTGGGGGGGTGGGGGGACGGGGGTAACCGGGGGAGGGGCATGAGGGACGGCACGTGATGGAGCGAGCACTGGGTGTTCTGTGCAACTGATGAGTCACTGACCTGTACCTGTGAAACTAGTCATACACTATATGTTAACTGAATTTTTTAAAAAAAGTTTGTCCTTACCGTGAATTTGAAGACACGTATGGATATGCCCCGTTTTCCAGCATTGCCGCTCCTTAAAGTTAGCCCAGAGAAGCTTGTGCACACGTGTGTCAGAATACATGTACGACAGGTTACAGAACGCACAGAAGGTTCTAGTTCTTGGTCTGTGGTGCTTTCACGGTGGTTTGCTTTATAATTCATTAAGCTACTTTTAATGCACTTGTTTGTACTGGTGTTCTATTTCATGAAGGTATTTTTGAAAAATGTATGGATTTAAAAATATATATATGGGTTTTGGAGCCAGATCTGTGTTCTAAACGTACTATGTGATCTTGAGCAAACTACTTAATGTCCTTGCAGGACCGTCGTGGTGGAGCCAATCTATCCTCGTGCCAAATGTACTACCAGTGGTAGGGTAGCAGCATCTTTTCGTGTACAGGTATAGTGCTAAGCACTTTAAATGAATAATCTAACTTAATCCTTGAAATATCCCTGTGGGATTGATGCTATTTATTTATTTACTTTTTTAATAAAAAAAAAATCAAAGACTCAGAGAGGTTTTCAGCAAACAGGTCTATTCACTTACTGGCCAGCTCACCAAAAAAATTTTTTTTTTCCCTAAGAGGTCTTTGCTTTTTTTCTTTTTCTTTTTTTTTTTTTAAGATTTGTTTTATTTATTTGACAGACAGAGATCACAAATAGGCAGAGAGGCAGGCAGAGAGAGAGGGGGAAGCAGGCTCCCTGCTGAGCAGAGAGCCTGATGTGGGCCTCAATCCCAGGACCCTGGGATCATGACCTGAGCCAAAGGCAGAGGCTTTAACCCACCGAGCCACCCAGGCGCCCTTGAGTCCCCAAAATTACTTTTTTCCTCCAAACTTTCATTATAAAATTTATAATAACTCACTTGAGTTCAACAGTTTTAATAACTTTAACCAGTTTTACTTGACCTGTTTTTTTTTTTTTTTAAGATTTATTTATTTGACAGATCACAAGTAGGCAGGCAGGAAGAGAGAAAGGCAGAAGCAGACTCCCTGCTAAACAGAGAGCGTGACATGGGGCTCGATCCCAGGACCCTGAGATCATGACCTGAGCTGAAGGCAGAGGCTTAACCCACTGAGCTACCCAGGCACCCCTTTGACCTGCCTTCATTTTTATCTTCAGTCAGCTTTTGAAGCCATCTTCTATGTGTTTCTTCTCTAACTCCCTGCTGCTCTGCCTGCTGCTGTTCCCCGAAAGTAACTGAAGCAGTCCTCTGCCCCGGGGAAGAAGGGCGGAGAGTCAAGCTAGGCGAAGGTGTTAACTAGAATACATAAAAGATTTAGGATCAACAACTTTGTGAAGTAGGGTGGGCAGGTGACCTCTAAACAAAGCTGACTCAAGGGGAGTGATTTCCCAATCACCTGTGTAGTGAACTGACAGGTTTCCGAACCCAGGTCTGGTCCTTTCAGGTACCACTCCTCTCTGGGCATTCCTGCTTTAATCCGAAAACTGTGAGAATGCAGAATCTTACCCTAAGAGAGGAACCGTTTAAAGGTGGGATTTCCCATGTCCTAACCAAGAGGACTACGGTTGACCCTTGAAAAGCATGGGGAGTTAGGGGTGCCAACCCTGGCACAGTAGAAAATCTGTAAAAATGTCTAACTTTGGACTCTCCCCAAACTTAATTACTAATACCATCCTGTTGACCAGAAGCCTTACTGAAATACATACATACGACCTTTTCACCATGAAGTAAGCTAGAGAAAAAATGTTATTAAAATCATAAGGACAGGAAAATACATATACAGTACTTTAATTTAAAAAAATACCTTTATGGAAAAAAAGTACCTTTATGTGTGTATGTATGTAAGCTATACACCCAACACGGGGGCTCGAACTCACAACCCTGAGATAGAGTTGTATGCTCTACTGACGGAGCCAGCCAGGCAGCCCTGTACTGAATTTATCAGAAGAAATCCATACAGGCTGGGGCGCCTGGGTGGCTCAGTGGGTTAAGCCACTGCCTTCGGCTCAGGTCATGATCTCAGAGTCCTGGGATCGAGCCCCGCATCAGGCTCTCTGCTCTGTGGAGAGCCTGCTTCCCTCTCTCTCTCTGCCTGCCTCTCCATCTACTTGTGATTTCTCTCTGTCAAATAAATAAATAAAATCTTAAAAAAAAAAAAAAAGAAAGAAATCCATACAGGAGTGAACCCATGCAGTTCAGACCCATGTTGCTCGAGGGTCAACTACAATCCTCTCACATGAAGGCATAAATGGAAGGTAGTTGGGTCTCTGGGCCTCTTTGTCATCCCCACCCCCAACCACTGGCTTTATTGAGATATAATTAACATATAACATTGTGTAGGTTTAAAGTATACAATGTGGTGATTTGATACGCATATATTTTGCAAAATGGTTACCATCATAGGGTCAGCTAACCCCTCCATCACAGCACATGACTGTCATTCTGTGGGCCTTCTGATAACGAGCACGTCCCGGTGAGAACTTAGTTCAAAAATACTTACTAGAAGGGGGCGCCTGGGTGGATGAGTGGGTTAAAGCCTCTGCCTTTCGCTCGGGTCATGATCCCAGGGTCCTGGGATCGAGCCCCGCATCGGGCTCTTTGCTCAGTGGGGAGCCTGCTTCCTCTGCCTGCTTGTGATCTCTATCAAATAAATAAATAAAATCTTAAAAAAAAATATTCTAGGGGGGCGTCTGGGTGGCTCAGTGGGTTAAGCCTCTGGCCTTCGGCTCAGGTCATGATCTCAGGGTCCTGGGATCAAGCCCCGCATCTGGCTCTCTGCTCAGCAGGGAGCCTACTTCCCCCTCTCTCTCTCTGCCTATCTGCCAACTTGTGATCTCTCTCTCCATCAAATAAATAAATAAAATCTTTTTTAAAAAATACTACTAGGAACACAAGGGCTATAAAACGGTAGTATGGCAGCAAGTTCTTTTGTCTGCAAGTTCTGCTTTCTTTCTAGTATTCCAGAGGTTCCTTATACATTTTTGTCTGATAACTATAAGGAGTGGAAAAATAAAGGCCTAGTAGACATTCAAAGACAGCATTGCCAGTCTATTCCAGACTCTGGCCACCAGGTGGCACTATTGTCACAGCTACCAGTTGCTTTCTAGCTGAGAGCTATTATTTCGTGCTCGTACGGTATGCTTTGGTAGCTCACAGAAAATTCTTGTCTTCAGATTTCAAAGATTTATGTTATTTTGTTTTCTTTTTTTATTATTTTATTTTATTTTTAAAGATTTTATTTCTTTATTTAACAGAGATCACAAGTCGGCAGAGAGGCAGGCCGAGAGAGAGAGAGAGAGAGAGAGAGAGAGAGAGAGGAGGAAGCAATCTCCCTGCTGAGCAGAGAGGCCGATGGGGGGCTCAATCCCAGGACCCTGGGATCATGACCTGAGCCAAAGGCAGAGGCTTTAACCCACTGAGCCACCCAGGCATCCCTGTTATTTTGTTTTTACCTTGAGACTCACCGTTTTGAACTTTATAAAGGAATGAGCAGGAGCCTCGAAGTTTTCCGACTATGTATCCCACTAGCCCCAAGTCTGGAATGAGAGGCTCTCACATTCAAAAATCTCTCCATTTTGGACTTCCTGGTGAAAAGATCCTTGTTTACGTCTACTCTGCCCTTTGTAAATGCTAATTTAACTAAGCAACTGTTAGGACAACCATAGCCGATTCCAGAACATCAAGTGGCATCAGTAACTTTTTACAAGTTTTTTGAGGTTCCTTTTGACACCAAGATATATTTCAATAATTTTAATGGAGTCAATCAAAATCCTCTGCTTTAAGCAGCTCTCAGGGCCCAAGGTGAGAAAGAAAAGGAATCAACTTCGGGACAACACTGAAGATCTCTCCTGTCTCTTCTTTCATCTCCTTTTTTCCCTCTTTTCCTATCACCTTGTTTCTCAATGTTTCCTTTTCTTCCCTGTTCTCTCATAATGTGATAGATACGCCTACAAGTTTACTCCCAACGTCAAATTATGAAAAGCTCAAGCTCTGAGAAAAGTGGGAAGAATTTAGAGTGACCACCCCATTCCAACCACCTGGATTCCTGCTTTATACATGTCTATGCATCCTGCCATCAATTAGTTAGTCTTATTTCTGTGATCCCTTTCAAAGTAAGTTGCAGACGTCCATACACAAATAATTCGGCATAGGATAGGTCTTCCGGTCTATCTGCCAACATAAATTTTATAGGTTTGCAATGTGCTGTGTGTACTTTTAGTGAAGTTTAATGGAAGTTCCTTAAATTTGATGGAGCTTAAGGTCTTAATTTCTTGCCTTGGTTTGGCCAACCATCAAAAAGCTTCTTGCAACATAAAGAGTCTTTCTTGGCAGAGATCTCTCCTTGGAGCCTACTCAAGATGGCCAAGGACTGGTTAGTCATTCAGTGGTGACCACGTTAGGTTCATTGTCTTTGTCAGGCCAAAGTCCTTCATAACCATCCCGACACTTAACACTCCAGAACGTGTCTTCTCCCACCTGCTGTGAGTTTTCTGGGAGAAGTTCATTTTCCTTCCCACATGGATTAGGGAACAATGGTTTTCAGAACAGAGTGTTGCTATGGGAACCTAAAGTTATTTGGAGTTGCAAAACCATAGCGAGTAATCAGTGACGCTACCTGAAACACTCCATAATTGTCCCTGGAGAATAATAGGGTAAAATGTTTTATTCTTAGATGAGGGAACTTCTGTGCTTTTGTCCTCTGGAGAGCTCCTGGGAGACAGTGATGAGCTACTGAGTGAGAAAGACGGGGGTTGGGAGAAGGTGGCTTCTGGTGGCTAAGACAGATACCTCGTTGTCCCTGGATTGTGTCCCTTAGACAAGTCATTTATGCTTACTGAGCAGCAGTGGTCTGTTCTGGAATATGGGACATCAGTCTGAGCGCGGAAAGGGACCTGGGAGATAATCTGATGTGTGATTCACTGAAACAGACAATGCCTGCGCATTTTGGTGGGGAAAACCCTATAAATGAGAACTCAGCAATAAGGGGAAAGTCTGGACACATAATTCTGGACTTTACTGTGCCTTTCACACAACGCACACATTCGCAAGCTACACATCGGCGGTCCTTAACAGTTTCCTCTCTATGCAGTCCTCAGGACAGCCTGTGACTAGTGCCATTACACTATGATGTTCATTATTAAACCTGCAGTTCAAAAAATGGGATGCTTGCATTTGAGAAGATAAGAATGCCTTTTTTCGCAGATAATTTTGTTCCAGTGTAGTTCACAATCTTCATGAACTTAAAGGTACCGGTAGGAGACGAAATCAGGGAGCTAACAAGGGTAAGGTCTCTAGGACCGTTGAGGCTGCTTCGAGGATTTTTGAGAGAAATGGGAAGCCAGGAGAGCATTTGGGGCAGAAATCGGAGATCCTCAGCTCACGGCAGCTGCAGTGGCTTCCTTGCTGCTCCTTGAAACTGGGCAGCACAGCCGTTCCTTCTGTCTGGATCGCCCCCCTCCACGGATGTCTGGAAAGCTCACTCACCTCTTTCAAGTCTCTGCTTCTCCACGATAAGCCTTTCCTCATGGTTGTTTTTAAATTGGCAGCCTGGCCGACCGTCCCCTGCACCCGCATATCTCATCCCTCATATCCTCCCCTGCTCTCGCTCCAGCACTCCCATAACACGTGATTTTAACCCATAACACATGATTTAATAGTTTAATAGTTATGTCCGCTGTTCCTTGTCTGTGTCCCTCCGCTGGGACATGAGCTCCCCACGGGTAGGGAGCTTTGTCTCTGGTTCACCAAACACCCAGAAAGTGTCTGGCACATAGGAGGCTCCCATTCGTTTACTGAAAGAATGGCTTAAAGGAGTAAGTTTTGATTATGTGGGAAATTTAGCTAAATTTAATTTTTTTTTTCTCACAATGGCTAGATGGTGATTGAACACTCAGGACAGGGAAGAATCTCTGAATCATTTCAGAGACTCAGTTCTGTTCTTCAGAGGTGTTTGCCGCACCAAGAAGGTACACTCCTGTTCAAGCGATAGTTTCAGTGCTGCAGGGGGAGATGAAAGATGCGGGGCCAGCTACTTTGATTATTTACCTTTTTTTTTTTTTTTAAGATTTTATTTATTTGACAGAGAAAGAGAGAGAGATCACAGGCAAGGGGAGTGGCAGAGGGAGAGGGAGAAGCAGGCTTCCTGCTGAGCAGGGAGCCCGGACATGGGGCTTGATCCCAGGACCCCGGGATCACTACCTGAGCCCAAAGCAGACATATAACTGACTGAGCCATCCAGGTGCCCTTATTATTTATTTTTATATAATTTCTAACTTACCAAAAAGTTGCAAAAATAGTACAAGGAACTCCCTATAACATCCATCCACATTCCTCAATTGCTTTTGTCCTGTTTGCTCTACTGTTCCCTCTGTGTCTGTGTTCCTGCCACCTGAGAGTTAATTGGAGACACGTTGTCCCTCACCCATAAATATTTCATGTGTATCTTTCAAGAGCAAAGACATTTTCTTGCTTAACCACAGCACAGTTACTGAAATCAGGAAATTGAACATTGATAGAATACTATTGTCTAACCAAAGCTCATTTTCAAATTTCGTCAACACTCCCCAAAATGCCCCTTACGGCTACCTCCCCCCACCCCGGCCCCCCAGTCTTGGATCGGAGCCAGGATCACACATTACCTTTAGTCATTAGTCTCCTCTCATTTGAAAATGTCCTTTTGCCTTTTTTGTGTGGCGTTTTTGAAGGGTCCAAGAGAGTTATTTCGTTTTTTGTTTGGTTGGGTTTTTCTAAGATTTTTATTTCTTAGGGAGAAAGAATGCACGGGGAGTGGAGGGGCAAAAGGATTGGGAGAGTCCTTTTTTTTTTTTTTTTTTAACAAAGATTTTTATTTATTTATTTGACAGACAGAGATCACAAGTAGACAGAGGCAGGGAAACAGGCTCCCCGCTGGGCTCCATCCCAGAACCCTGAGATCATGACCTGAGCCGAAGGCAGAGGCTTTAACCCACTGAGCCACCCAGGTGCCCCTGGAGCGGGAGAGTCTTAAGAAGACTTCTTGCAGGGCGGGGAGCCTGACCTGGGGCTCAAGCTCTCGACCCTGAGATCATGCAGGACCTGAGCTGAAACCAAGAGTCAGGTGCTTAACTGACTGCATCACCCGGGCACCCCAAAGCCAGTTATCTTGTAGATTATCCCTCAATTTGGGATGGTCTTGATGTTTCCTTATGGTTAGATTTAGATTATTCATACATATTTGGGAGAAATACCCTAGGAGCAGGGCACCTGGGTGGCTCAGGGGGCTTCCCCCTCTCTCTCTGCCTGCCTCTCTGCCTCCTTGTGATCTCTCTGTCAAATAAATAAATAAAATCTTAAAAAAAAAAAAAAAAGAAAAGATATACCGCAGAAGTGATCTCATATCCTCAGTGCATCATACCAGGAAGGACATTTGTTGGTTTGTCCCAATATTGCTGATGTTAGCTTTACTCATTTGGTTAAGATGGTGTCTGCAGATTTGTCCGTTGTGGAGTTACTATTTCTCCCTTTGAAATTAATAAGTAATTTGTGGGGATATCCTTTGAGACTATGCTCCTCATCAAACTTTCATCCACTGGTTTTAGCATATTCCTTTTGTGTTTATTACTTATTAATCTACTATAAGGAAGGGGCGCCTGAGTGGCTCAGTGGATTAAGCCTCTGCCTTCGGCTCAGGCCATGATCCCAGGGTCCTGGGATCGAGCCCCGCATCTGGCTTTCTGCTCAGCGGGGAGCCTGCTTCTCCCTTTCTCTGCCTGCCTCTGCCTACTTGTGATCTCTCTCTCTGTCTCTGTCAAATAAATAAATAAATAAAACCTTTTAAAAAAAATCTATAAGGAAGAAATTTCCCTCCTCCTCTATTAATTTAGTTAGTGTGGACTCACGGATTCTTGCTTTATCTGATGGTTTATAATCCATTACTATCATTCATTATTTTATTGCTCAAATGGTCCCAGGTTTCTGGCCAGCCCTTTGCCTTGAAAACAGTTTTACATAAACTGTAGTTTCTAGTTAAGGGTTTTTAAAGAGGAAATGGTAGTCCAGATAGAAAAGGTAGAATTTAGGTTACCAGAAGGTAGAAATAATTGCATAAGGAAATATCACCTTGGGCAATGCACAGCCACAAAAGGCCCTATATGCTGGAGTGTGTTAAAGAAAAATAATGTAGCCACTCCACACTGTTCAGAGCAGTGGTAGTCTAGGGGGTGAGGATGGGTGTGTCCCTATTAGAGAGAAGACAGACAAAAGTGCTGCTTGAGTGGGTGGCTTTAGCCCTGGAGCCGTGGGGGGGGGGCGGGGGACGGGGGTGCACGGAAGCTGCAGGAGGAGTCATGGCCACTCCAAAAATCAGAATGTCAGTGCTAGCGAAAATCTTAAAACCCATCCGGTTCAGCTGTCCTTAACCTCTTTGAGGAAGCACCCAGCCTCCTTTGAGGGTCTGATGGAAGCTGTGAACCATGAGTCTTCAAAATGCACACACAGTAACAGGTACAAATTTGAAGGGGCCAGAAATTTATCCAGGGATCTGAGTCTACTCAATTAACTTCCTTTCCGCCTCCCATAACCTTATAATCAAAGAAGAGTGTGGTTTTCACATTCTTAGAACAAGCAGAAGTGTGGTCTGTTTCACCATGAGGTCATCTAGATTTTATTTTACTCTGATGCTTCTCTGAAGGCTCAACAATCAGGTACCAGCCAAGAGTTTATGTCTTCAGAGACTACTCTTTCCACCCAGTGGGAAAGAACCATACTAGAGCCCTTCAAACTGCTGACACTTTAAAGAACAGCCTTTTTGCCTCTTACAGGCTTCTGGTGCCCCCACTTAAACAGCTTTCACACGGTACCAGGGGGCCACGTTAGGATTTCCAGAACCCTTTAGATAAGAAGGAGACAGCTTCGTGAGATTGCTAATCTAAGATCTAGATGCCATATTGCCGCTGTAACAGATGATCACAAACTTGACAGCCTAAAACAACATAAATGCATTATCTTACAGTTCTGGAGAGAAGTCCAAACTGGGTCTCACTGGGCTAAAATCAAGGTGTCAGCAGGGCTGTGTTCTTCTAGAGACTCCAGGGAAGAAGAAGGCATTTCTTTGCCTTTACCAGCTTCTAGAGGCTGCCTACATTCCTTGGCTCATGGCCCCTCTCCATCTTCAAAGCCAGAAATGGCTGTCGAGTTTTTCCAATGATGCCCCCTCTCTGTTCTGACTCTTGACTAGCTCTTCCCCATTTAAGAACTCTTGGGTGGGGGCGCCTGGGTGGCTCAGTGGGTTAAAGCCTCTGCCTTCGGCTCAGGTCATGGTCCCAGGGTCCTGGGATAGAGCCCCGCATCGGGCTCTCTGCTCCGCGGGGAGCCTGCTTCCTCCTCTCTCTCTGCCTGCCTCTCTGCCTACTTGTGATCTCTGTCTGCCAACTGTCTGTCAAATAAATAAATAAAATCTTTAAAAAAAAAAAAAAAAAGAACTCTTGGGTGGCTCAGTGGGTTAAAGCCTCTACCTTTGGCTCAGGTCATGATCCCAGGGTCCTGGGATCAAGCCCCACATGGGGCTCTCTGCTCAGGGGGAGCCTGCCTCCCTGCCTCTCTCTGCCTGCCTCTCTGCCTGCTTGTGATCTCTGTCTGCCAAATAAATAAATAAAAATCTTTAAAAAAAAAAAATCTTGGGATCCCATGAGGTCCCCCCAACAAAACCCAGAAAGATTTTCCATCTCAAGGACATCTGATGAGCAACCTTAACCGCCCCCCCATGTAACACGATGTATTTATTCGCAGGGTCCAGGGATTAGAACATGGCCATAGTGGGGGGAGAAGGTCACTTTTCTGCCTACCCCAGGGCAAGGCCTTAGGAGACTTGGTGGTGCGGTAGGAAAGGGCGCCGCCTGGAGCAGGAGTCCGCACACTCCTCCCTCCAGAGCAAGCCCAGCTGCCACCTGGTTTTGCCGCCCTTGGAGTGAATTTTACATTTTCAAAGGGTTGACAAAAATTAAAAGATGGAGACTATCTTGTGATATGAAAATCCACATTTAAAAAAAAATGTATTTATTTGTCAGAGAGAGTGAGCGCAGGCAGACAGAGTGCCAGGCAGAGGCAGAGGGAGAAGCAGGCTCCCCGCCAAGCAAGGAGCCTAATGTGGGACTTGATTCTAGGACGCTGGGATCATGACCTGAGCCCAAGGGAGCCGCTTAACCAACTGAGCCACTCAGGCGTCCCTAAAATTCACATTTTTATGGCGATAAATAAAAATTTTTTTGAACGTAGATAAATAAAATTTTTTTTTTACCTATTGCCTGAGGCTACTTTCATACCCAAAGGACAGAGCTGAATAGTCAGAACAGAGACAACATAGCCCACAACCTGGCCCTTCAGGGTCAGTTTGCTGAGTCCTGGTCTTGCACACACTCTTCCGGGGTGTCCGAATCTAGCTGTTGCTTGCTTTGAGCTATTTTACAACTCTGTAAATTGTAGAGAACTGAGAGAAGGGTAAAACACCGCTTGTCTGTCGACACACAAATTCTGCCTGGCAGAGGTCCTCTGACTTTACTTGCCAACGGCGGAGAAGCTGTTTTGCTTTGCTTTGTACGCTCATCAATATTTCTGATCAATAGCTATGTCTATTCTTTGGATTCCCCTTTGAACAGATTTTAATATCCTACCCGTTCCCTCATGAATAATGAGTTCAATAAAATCTTTAACGTGTGTTCATTTTATCCCCGCGTGCAGATCATGATTTTACCCATTTTTGGAAAATGCTCCTTTAACATGGGCTATTCGGGGAGGGATCAAACATGAAAGAGACCCGGGCTCAGCCCCTTCCAGAATCGAAACCATTCTGCTTTGGGGTTTATCAAAGGAGTGGTGTAGCTAATACCTGCACCATGGTGTCCCAGAGAACCACGTGCAGACCAGAACCCATCCAGAGGGGACCAGAAGCCTGCAGACCCAAAAGCACAACAGACGAGACTGTGTAAGGAAGCATTTCGCACGGTAGCAAAGCAGATGGCCTCCAGAGTCCAGCAGCCTGGTGCCTGTCCTAGTTCTGTCATCCTGTGATCTTGGACAAGAGGTGTTAACGTCCCTGACCCCATTCCTTCTGGAAGGTGGGCATGACACAGGTGACTTGCAGAGCTGTTCTGAGAACCCCAGAGAGGACACTGCTCCTGGTCCCAGGGCTCTCTCATGGCAAACAATAAATACCAATCGATAAATGTTATCACCGTGGGGCTAACAAGCAGCTGACGAGGATGGGAAGCAGGAGTGCTATTTTCCGACGGCATAAATCGTCGGTGGCGGCTCCCGAGTCCTCCCTACAAGGCAGGTGGTCACTCAGTCCTCACCGCGGCGTCCCTAGAAACAGGCCCAGCTGCTCTAGAACATCGCTGGTTCAAGCACGGCCTCGGGGAGAAACGGACTGGCCTTCAAAGGCCCACATGAACGCCAGCTGGTGGGAGTTCACGGAGACAAGGGGGAGGTTCCGGGAAATGCTGTGACCTCAACGCTGTTGCGCAACAATGGAAACGGATGTGAGGTCATGAGCTCCCCATCACACGCCATAATCAAGCAGGGACCGTACAAGCTCCAGAGAACCCTGAAGATGAGGTTTACATGTGCTACAAGGCTTGGAGTTTGGGCTAGCTGACCCCCAAGACCCCTTTCCATTCAAATTCTGGATCACTTTCTTTGCTACCTTGTCACTGATCCCCTCGACCCCTGTGCCTCGTGCTATACCCTGAGCCTTCTGTACCACTCAGAAGCCTTCTATTCCATGTGGCCTTTAGAAAGTGTCCCAATGTCATGTTCATTCTGTGGTCACAAACTGGAGCACGGGCACCCCACGTCCCCAGCAGCCTTGCCTGTGACGCCCCCTTTTTTCCAAAACAGGTCTCCTCCCCTGCACCACCGTGGGGGGCGGGGTTGACCCCAGCAGCGCCGCTCATGATGCGGTGACAGGCCGGGTCCATCAGTAGACCTCCCCAGATTTTTTTAAAGCTGGAGCTTGGGAGAGAGGTTTTCTTTCTCCCTGGGGACTAAACTAGAAGGCAAGAGCTGAGTTGCTTGTGCCCAGCATCCCGAACACGCGGAAAGAGTCGTGACGGGGTGGGATAGAATATAGCAATAATGTCGGCGACAAAAAAGGGCAGAAATGCAAGATCCGTGCTGGCACTGGAGGCTCAGAGCCCACTTAGCCCTGCTCTTCCCACAGCTGGGTCAAGGGACCCCAGCATCTCAGTTTGGAGCTCCAGCTTTGCTGGGTTACTTCCAGCCAAGGGCTCTCTTCCATGAGCTTACCCTTTGGCATGCCAACCGCATGAACAACAGGCATTAATGTATCTGAAGTCTAACGTGCATTACAGTTCTTTTCTCTGAAAGCGCTGTGGCTGATCTGCTATTCCCTCCTCCATGCTTGACCTTGGGGTCAAGAGCTCAAGTCCCACGTTGGCCCTAGAGTTCCCTTACAAAATAAAAAGTAAAAAAAAAATTATAATAGGGGCACCTGGGTAGGTCAGTCATTAAGCATCTGCCTTTGGCTCAGGTCATGATCCCGGGGTCCTGGGATCAAGCCCCGAGTTAGGTTTCCTGCTCAGCAAAGAGTCTGCTTCTCTCTCTCTGTGTGTGTGTGCCCCTCCCCACCACTCACGCCCTCAGGCAAAATTTTCTAAAAAATTATAATAAAAATGAAATGGAAACTGTAAAGAATTTAAAGTCATCCGTATGGAAGCAAGTCGAGTGTCCCTCAGTGGGTGAATGGATAAGCAAAATGGGGTGTGTCCATACAGCTGTATTTTACTCAGTTAAAAGGGCAGGAAATTCTGACCCCTGTGCCACCGCGGTGGGAACTGGGCATACGACACTAAGTGAGATAAGCCAAGCCCGAAGAGAAATATTGTATGATTCGCCGCTATGAGGCAGAGTGGTTGGATTTGTAAAGACGGAGAGTAGAAGGGAGTTGCCGGGGGCTGGAGGGCGGGGGAGACCAGGGGATTCTTGTTTACTGGGGCAGAGTTTCAGTTTTTATAAGATGAAAAGTTGTGGAGCAGGACGGTGAGGAATGTTTGCACCACATTATAAACGTACTGAATTCCTCTGAACTGTACATTCAAAAATGATTAAGATGACACATTTCATGTTAGGTGTATTTCACTACAATTTTTTTAATTGGAGGGAAAAAAAAAAAAAGACTGAGTTATCTGAATCATTCCCCATCTGGGCAACTCCGAACATGCAGGTCAAGGAGGTACCACCATTGCCACTTAACCATGCCAAGAACCTCATTTCCGTCTTGACTGTGGCTTTGGCCGTGACTCGGGAACTAGGTTAATTTGCACCTGTCGACAGAAGGCAGAGAGAGGTGGATGTACCAGATCTTTCCCATGCTCTCCTTCCCTAACTCACTGCAAGCTTCCCTCGAGAGAGATGGGCTGTGGCTTCCGATGTTTTTTGATGTCTGTGGGCCACCTCCCCCAGAAGGACGCAGGTGGGGCGGGGGACAGAGGGTCTGAGGGTTCCACGCCTCATTCACCCCAAGTGCAGCAAAGAGTGAATGCAAAGCTTCGTGGCGTGGGGCGTGGGAGACGATGCACGGAGGAGGGCAGCCTGAGCAAAGCCAACAGAAACGTCGTCCTCTCCGCACTCCTGGTGAGGGGAGGAGCTGGGGCAGCCACCCTTTCGGGTTTCCTAACTCAGCACAGTGTAATGCAGCTGGAGGGGGGTGGCGGGGGGTGTTGGTGGCCTGGAGAATGCCAGTGTCTTACGAGATGAGAGAGGGGGGATCTGCAGGAGGATCCCAGCTCCACGGTGGAGGGGGGCTTGCTTTTGGAGAAGCTGAACGTCTCCCACACTAGTCCTGCGGCTGCAGCAGAAGCCCCTGCGGCCCTCTCCCCACCCGTGCAGCGGGGGGCCCAGCCTCTGCTCTGTGCAGGGAAGCCCCAAAGAGGACTGGGACCTGGAGAAGAGAGCAGGGATGGAGTTGGGGAGCACGGGAGTGTCAGTGCGGGACACCTTCTCTTGCCATTCCGGTCACATTTGTAATCCAAGAGCTGGGCGCCCCATTCCCTGCTTCCCCAACCCCCATCGCCAGGGCCAGAGACCATCTGGCCCAGGAGGACTGTGTTAACTCTTCAGGTTCCCGAACTCTGGTACAATTTCTCTCAGCTGGGACACTATCGACGCGTTGAGCGAGATAAATCCTCCTTGAGAACCCGGCTCTCGCGAAGGCGCGGGTGCATTTACACCATGGCTAGCGACTCCATGGCCTCAGAGCCCCTGGTTTGCACCAGCTCCTTCCAAAGGCCCGGGAGAGGCCCGCAAAAGGTGTTCACAGAGTAAGTATCTTGTAAAATTTGCAGAAATGAGATACTTTAACTGCGGTTAGTTCAGAATGCTTCCTGTCTCCTTTTCCTCTAACACTTTCCTCCTCAAATTTGTTTTTAATATTTTATCCTTTTTTTCTAGAGATTTTATTTATTTATTTGACAGCGAGAGCACAAGTAGGCAGAGAGGCAGGCAGAGAGAGAGGCAGAAGCAGGCTCCCCACTGAGCAGAGAGCCTGATGCGAGCTCGATCCCAGCACCCTGGGATCCTGACCTGAGCCAAAAGCAGCCACTTAACCGACTGAGCCACTTAGGCACCACTTTTTATCCTTTTCTTAAACGCGGTCCCCTGATGAGGTTCAGGACAGGCTACCCCCAAATATAGCATTTGCACCTATTGATTATTTTCAGCTGAAGGAGTTTGGAAAGTGGCAGAGCGGGAAGGTCACTCTGACCTTCCCCTCCTCTTCCTTCTTCTCTGAAACAAGTCATTGAACCCACCACGGGTGAGAGGTGCCCTCCCCAGACCCGGAGGAAAGGGGCGCCCTGATTCCCCCAAGACAAAGGGATGCCAAGAAGAATCCTGGCATCCTGACCCTGTGGTTCTACCAGACTCAACTCACGCTCCTGAACTTGCATTTCTGCACGACTGCCCGCTCTCCATCCACGTCTGACTTTTCTGCAGGTCGCGCTCTCCCTGCAAAGGCTCCCATGTCCTCTAAGACTTGTCTTTAAAAAAACGTGCACGCTCTTCTGTTAATCTTTGGCAGACCTCGCCAGGGACTCTAAGACGTTTGGGGAAAACTTTTTCCTTCCTTCACCCACCAAATAACCCAAGCTTCAGGCTCCACAAGACTCAGCTCTGACCCTGGAGTTGGCCAACCCTAGGTTCAAGTCCTGACTCCAGTCCCTTCCTAATTCATTCAGGACTTTATCATCTCTTTGAGACTCAGTTTTATCACTTGAAAAACTCATTAATGGTGATTGCTCTTAAAATTCCTGTGAACAGTGGTGCCTGGGTGGCTCAGTTGGTTAAGCCACTGCCTTCGGCTTAGGTCATGATCCCAGTGTCCTGGGATCAAGTCCCATATCGGACTTCCCATGCTCTGCAGGGAGCCTGCTTTTCTCTCTCCCTCTGCCTCTCCCCCTGCTTGTGATCCCTCTCTCTGTCAAATAAACAAAACAAACTCTTTTAAAAAATTCCTATAAACACTGGGAAAATACATGTGAACCTCTTAACCCCCTGCCCAGAACAACATAACAGCCAGCAAACCATAATTGTTGGCAGGCGGTCATGTTCGCTCTTCCTCTTGGTGGGAACCAAATGTGGGGACCGCTTGAGGGGGAAGCACTAGCAGCTTCCCCACAGTGGGAGACGTATGACATGGAGGGGCTCAAACATTTGCCAGAAGTGCCACCAAGGAAAATGTCTTTTTCTGAAGATGATGATGGCATGTTCAAACTTGGTGTCTTGGCTCCACCCAGAGAACCACAGAGAACAGAGAACCAAAAGGACCTTCATGAGTGTCTTACCAGGAAGAACATTCTTTTGATGGATCTCCTCTGTGTTCCATGGGCAGTTGACTTCTCTGCAAACCCCCATTGAGTTATTTACATATTTTAGAGAGATCGAGGTGGGGAAGGAGCAGAGGGAGAGGGAGACGAGCAGACTCCTGCAGAGCAGGGAGCTGGATGTGGGGCTCGATCCCAGGACCCTGCAATCACGACCTGAGCCCATCATTAGTTGGATGCTCAACTGACTGAGCTGCCCAGGTGCCCCTGGCGGACCCCCATTTAAATAGAGGCAGCAGTAGGGGCTTCAGAGGTATTGGTATTAATTCCACTTCTGAAACCAGATGGCGGGTTCAGGGATTTCAATATGATTCTTCAAATAGTAAGAGATAGGGGCATTCAGCTGGCTCAGTGGGTAGAGGCAGTGACTCTTGATCTCAGAGTTGTGAGTTCAAGCCCCACGTAGGGTGTGGGAATGATTTAAAATCTTTTAAAAATAAACAGTAAGATCTATTATATATACTTCCTTTGTGTGTATGGTGTATTTTGCTCCTTTTTAAGCTTGAAAAACAAATATGCAGGGGTGCCTGGGTGGCTCAGTCAGTAAAGTGCCCACTCCTGACTTCGGCTCAGGAAATGATCTAGGGTCCTGGGGTTGGTGTTGGTGCTCCCTGCTCAGCGGGGAGTCTGCTGGAGGATTCTCTCCCTCTGCTCCCCCCTCCCCTGACTCACGCTCAACCTCTCTCTCTCTAAAATACATAAGTGAATCTTTAAAAAAAAAAAAAATTTATATATATATATATATATATATATATATATATATATATATATATATATATGTCATAGTTCTCCCTTGTCTCTGCCTTTGGTTCACCATAATCTCCTGGGCCTCAGTTTCCACTATGTAAAATGGACCTCTCTAGGGTCCTCCTGGATTTAACAGTGTCTAAAAGCCTATGAAAGTCCTCACCAAACTGGAAAGAACATTAAGAACTTGAATCTGACAGCCCGTCTGAATGCCTCTCCACTTAGCCGCAAAATGTATTTCTGTCTTGACATCTAAAACGGAGGCTTCATCGCTGATAAGCGGCTGACAGCCGGCAACTGTTTGGGAGGCTCAGGAGAAGTGCGTCTGGAACCGGTGCCCGGCGCTGCTTGCGCAAGTCGGGCTCTCGGGGAGTGAGGTGAGGCGCCTACAGGTGGTCGGAGAAGAGCAGCCTGGTCCTCCCCTGCCCCTCAGCAAGACGGGACAGCAGAGATGAGATGTGCCATTTAGTTATATTATTTTTTGAAGATTTTCTTTATTTGGCCGAGAGAGAGAGCACAAGCAGGGGGAGTGGGAGAGGGACAAGCAGGGGGAGTGGGAGAGGGACAAGCAGGCTTCCCACTGAGCAGGGAGCCCAGTGCGGAGCTCTATCCCAGGACCCTGGGATCAGGACCTGAGCCGAAGTCAGATATTTAACGGACTGAGCCACCCAGGCACCCCCATTTATTTATTTTAAAGATTTCTACTTATTTATTTGAGAGAGCCCACACAGGGGGAGGAAGGGCAGAGGGAGAGGCAGAGGCAGGGAGCCTGACGCAGGACTTGATCCGAGAACCCCAGGATCACAACAAAGGCAGACGCTTCACTGACTGAGCCAGCCAGACGCCCCAACATGTCCATTTATAAGACGCTTGGCGCCCCCTGCCCCCAGCATGGCCCTGACTGCTTTTGTGCCGCGCTCCGACAACCCCATGGTGATCCCCAATGATGAATATCCTTCACTGAGAACTTCATGTGTTTCAGGACTGAGCCTAAGCATTTGATGTAAAATACCTCTTTCAATCCTTATGACTCTATGCACGAGGCTCTCTGTTATCCCCATCTCACAGATGGAGAAACGGAGGCACAGCTGCCAGGCTCTGCCAGTTCAGGCACAGTGCAGCTGGGATTCGAACCTGCTCGTCGCCCATGCTCCCCACTCCCGGACCCCTATCTTTCTGGAGGAAGTGCTATTATTATTTTCACTTAATGGAAGATGAAACCGAGGCTCACCGAGGTTAGGTGACTCGCCTGTGTGCCCGCAGGCAGGTCACGGCCCCTCTCTGGGCCGAGTGCCATCTATAAATGAGAGGTTGAGTGCTGTCTTGGGTTGTGGCTGGGACGTGTCCAGGGACATGGCTGAGGAGGTGAGGGTCTGGCACAGAGCAGGAGAGGAAGCTTCGCATGACCCAGCTGCTTCTGACGCCACAGGAGGACAGGGGACCTCCAGGGTGAAGGACGTCCCCTTGCCTCAATCAGGGAAGCCCCTGATCCCAGTCCATCCCTACCTGGAGGAGAAAGACCAGGAAAAGGGATGACAGGTTCATGTCCTGTGACTGCTGTCACACAGAGTGCCACTGACCTGATGGGGTGCCACAGCTGAGCTCAGCCTCTCACAGTTCCTGGAGCCAGAAGGTGCCAGCAGGGCAGTGGAACCTCAGGAGGCGCAGGGCAGAAGGCTCCCAAGCTCCAGCTTCCGGCGGCCGTGGCCATTCCCCTGCTGGTGGCTGTTCTCTGCTCCATTTCACATCTACGTGTCTGCCTAGTCTCCGTCTGCCTTTCTTCTTATGTTTTTACAGCTGATTTGTGACTTGGTTGGTTTTTTGTTTGTTCGTTTTTTGAAGTAGGCTTGATGCCCCACATGGGGCTCAAACTCACGACCGTGAGATCACCACTCACACGCTCTACAGACTGAGCCAGGCAGGAGCCTCTTATGACTTTATTGTTAATTCCATTGCTGTATTTTTTGCTTATGGATCTTTTCCCCCCAATTTTTTAATTGTGGAAAAATACGCGTAACATAAACTTTAACCACGTGTAAGTGTGCCGTTCAGTGATACGAACGGCACTCGTGGTGTGCAGCCAACCCCACCGGCCATCTCCATTAACCCCTCGTCTTCTACAACTGAAACTGTACGTGTTAGATAATAACTCCCGTTCACCCCTGGCAACCCCATTCTGCTTTCTGTCTCTCTGATGCCGATGGCTCAAGTCCCTCACAGAAGGGAAGCCAGTTGGGGTGCCTGGGTGGCTCAGTGGGTTAAAACCTCTGCCTTCGGCTCAGGTCATGATCTCAGGGTCCTGGGATCAAGCCCCACATCATGCTCTCTGCTCGGCAGGGAGCCTGCTTCCCCCTCTCTCTCTGCCTGTCTCTGCCTACTTGTGATCTCTCTCTCTATGTCAAATAAATAAATAAAATCTTTTTTTTAAAGGGGGGGGGAGCTAGTCAAATGGTGCTCATCTTTCAGTGGCTGGCTTATTTCACTTAGCATAACGTCTTCCAGTTTCTTCCACATAGTAACAGGTGTCAGAATTTCTTAACGTTTTAAGGCTGAGTAACATTCCGCTGTATGTATACACCACATCTGCTTATCCGTTCCTCCGTCTGTGGACAGCTGGGGTTGCTTCCATGTTTTCGTTACCGGATGTTACACTGCGATTCTGCCTCTGTCTCTTAGAAGGTCACTTGTGATTGCTTCTAGGGCCCCCGGGATAATCCAGGATCATCGCATCAATCTCCAAATCCTAAACTGAATTACATCTGCAAATACCCTTTTTCAGAGCAAAGTTACCTGCAGAGGTTCTGGGGATTAGGGTAGGGACATGCCTCTGGGAGTACTTTGCAGCCTGCCACAGGGTAAGACAAGCGAGAAAAGGGGAGTCGATGAAGGGTCGGGGGTGTGGTGTCAGGGGTGCGGATTGCAGGGCCCTCATCCACGAATGCCTAAGAACTCTGCTCTACCGCTTTGTCTGCTTCCATGGTGAGTCTGTGCAAATCTCAAGACGCTCCCAGTGAAGTGTCCTCATTCCGTCCTTCCAAGGTCCACGGCACGTGGCAGAAATGCCACAGTTCCCTCAGGTTGGGCTTGCTGCTGCTGATGGACTGGGTGGCATGTATATATATAGGGCCTGGGACCTGGGTTCTAGGCCTGCATGTGTTCCTGGCTTTCTGCAGGACCTTGAGCAAGATACCGGTCTTCTCTGAGCTTCACTCCCCCACATGCTGTTCCCTCTCCTTGGATCTCCTTTCCACCCTCTCTCCTCTCAAATCTCAGCTCACATATCTCTTCCCAAAAGCCTTTTCCTGGCTCTCAGGGTGAAGCTAGCGGCCTCTTCCACATCTTTGAAATGGACTGTTTCCTTGTCTGTCGTCCGCGCAAACACACCAGACTGTGGCCGCTCCAAGGACAGCCATGCAACCAATATGGTGGTATCCAGTCCAGGTTCTGCTGTTTGCTATCCCCACGGCCTTGGGCAAGTTACTGATCATTACTTGCATGCCTCAGTCTCATTATCCGTAAAATGCAGTAATAATAACATCGTCACCTAGTGTGACTGTAATGGTTAACTGAACTATTTTATCCATAATGTGCTGAGAACAGCACCGGATGTAAGGCAAGCACGCGTTTGGTACCGATGATGATCAGTATCCTTTGCTCCTTGGGGTCAGGCACACAGCGGGCGCTTCCGGAAATGTCGATCAGAACCAGGTGATTCTCACATTCTTCCCGGTTCTCCATATTTTCCGTTTTGTGTCAATGACCATTTGGAGCAGGAGAAGCCAGGCAGGAGCCACAGCGACAGTGATTGGAGCGCGTCCACACTCGGGAGTCTAGCAGGGAGCACCGCCGAGCACATCATCTGGGATCCCAGGTCTGCCCAGAAAGGATGCTGCTTCCTCTGTTTCTCATTTCAGACTCAGCCATCCCTTTGGATGCCCTCTGAAGAGCCACAGTCTGAAAGCTGTTATGAGCCTGGGCAGGTCTGAGGCTGTCCGCTCCGTTTTCTGGGGAGGCCACAGTGGTGAGTAATATGGGAGGAGGGAGGCTGCAGCCCTGCAGGGCGGCCTCGGGTCTGCTGCCATGGAACAGTTCCCTGCCTTCTCACGTCCCCGCCCGCCTCCCCCCTACACACACATTTGCCACAGGCTGAAGTTCATTTTTTCTTTCTGCTCGAATGACAAATCTTGGAAATTATATCAGTGGATGGAGGAGAGCTAGAAACACACATGACTTGAATGACCTATAAGAAAGTTTCTGTTATTTTGGGCGCCCGGGTGGCTCAGTGGGTTAAAGCCACTGCCTTCAGCTCAGGTCAAGATCTCAGGGTCCTGGGATCGAGCCCCGTGTCAGGCTCTCAGCTCAGCAGGGAGCCTGTTTCCTTCTCTCTCTCTCTCTCTCTCTCTGCCTGCCTCTGCCTACTTGTGATCTCTCTGTCAAATAAATAAATAAAATCTTTAAAAAAGAAAAGATTGATACATTCAAGGACATTTTAAAAAAAGAAGGTTTCTGTTATTTTACTTATCTTTATATACTCTTCTTTCTTCCAAAAATAGATTTGAAGTGCCATGAGTTTGTTCAGAGGGACCTAGACTAGGCGGGCACTTGGCAAATCTGTGTTTCCATCTTACTGCCCCCAGCACATATGTGTCCCTGCCCTAGACCCCTAGATTGTGCCCTTCTGAGCTGTAGGTCATCTCAGCCCTGCTGAGGTTTGACCGGTCATGACCTTTCTTGGAGGGGTTTACATTTGAAAAGCAAGTGCAAGGAAGCCCAGGCACCCTCATTCTTGCAGGCTGTGGTTCCCCGGAGCCCAGTGTTCTGGAAGATGGTCCCAGATAACCTTTCACACATTCGGTCAGCAAATATTCACTAGTGCCATGGTCAGGGATACAGAGGAAGAAATGAGAGTCATGCCTTCAAGACCTAACCAGTTTGGGGGAGACAGGCAAATTACAAATAACGTCATTGCAGCATTGGAAATGGGAACAAAATAACATAGGAAGCCAATAATAGGAGCTGCCATTTCCTGAGCACTTATTATGGTCAGGAGCTCTGCTGTGTGCTTTATTATACATTAATTAGCACCTCAAAACCTCACAAGGACCATGTGAGGTCCCCTTTTACAGATGAGCAAATTGAGGCTCAGAAAGGTGAAGCAATCTGCCAGGTTCCACAGCTCTGAGCCAGACCTGTCAGACTGAAATCTGCCTGAGAAATCAGGGAGGCTTCACAGAAGAGGCAGCTTTTACACTGATACTTGGAGGGTGAGTCACGAGATGGCCAGGGGGAAAGGCTGCGGGGGTAGGGGGAAAAGATGGTATTTCAGTTGGTAGGAACCAACTAAAGCTCAGCACTTTTAAGGAATGGGGGGGAGGGTAGTGACTGCTTCTCCTTCCTCCCTCCCAAAGCCCCATGCCCTGGGATTCCCTAGCCCTAGTAAGGAATCTACCTGGGATATCCAAACCAACCAGGAAGCTTGTGTCTTCTCAAGAGTAATGTTATTCCCTCTGGCTGGAAGCATTTCTGGGAGACTGACAAGAGCACATGCCTGGGAAATAAACCCACCTGGGTTCAGATCCCAACTTTGTCATGTCCTCGCTGTGTGGGCAAATTGCTTTCCCTTCCTGAGCCTCAGTTTCCCCATCTATCATAGCGGGATAACACCATGTGCTAAGCTTGTTCTAATGATTAATTGAGAGGATGTGGCCAAATCTCCTGGCGGTGGGCATGGTACAGTAAGTGGCAGCTGTTATTCTTATTAGGAAGTACGTGTATGAAAGCTTCAATTCCAACTGGTTAATTTGGGGGCCGAGACATTTTCCATGGGAGCAGATGCCCGATGGTGCTAATGACAATCTGTGGGCAAAAATCTCTGCAGGATGTAACGAGGATGAAATTGAAGGAGGAGATTCATGTATGCAGAGCCCTTAGTCTGATGTCTGGCACGTAGGGGGTGATGCTCCAAACACGAGAGCTCTCCCTGATATTTATAATTCAACAAGCTTCCTTGTGCAGACTTAAAAACGGCTTTAGTGCAATGTACATAACCATGATTTACTGAGGATTTTTTTCAGGAGTCATCTCATGCTCTCTCTCCAGGGACCTCTACCTTGTAGAATCATTTTCTCTCTCTTCACAAACCGTGTTAAGTTCTGTGTCCTTTACAGAACAAGTTACTTTTCTGGCAAGCCTGAATTTGTAACTGGAAAAGGGATACGATTGCTTTGGAACCAGAGAGCCCATGTGTGAGGTTGTCATGGAAACGGTTTAATGTAAGTTTTCTTTTATGGTATGCCGGGCTAAGTAATTGATCAGGAGGGAAGGGGAGACTCTAGAAGCCGTTTCCCCCCAAAAAGAAGAGTTGAAATAACTAAAGAAAGGCTAACAGAATGAAGAGAAGTCTTTTTCTGCTCAGGAAAAAAGAGAAGTTAGAAGGGTCATACCACTGGAGAGGACAGAGACTGCATAACTTGGAGCTTTCTCTTCTCGTTTTTTTTCTTCTGTGTATGGATTGAGATGGTGGGAGTGAGGGTGGGGTGGGGTGGGGTTGGAAAAAAGAGCGAAGGGAAAATAGTAAAGGTAATTAGCACTCCCGACTAAAAGTAGGGGGTATTTATGGCAGTAAGGACACCACTGGCCAGTAGGAAAAAAACACTTGTCAGGGCTACTTAGTAGGGTGTTTGAAAGTCCAACAGAAGTATGTAGATGTACACCCCAGGAAGTTTTAGATGGTTAAGAAATGAAAAGTGAGTTGAAGATATTTCTCTTGTAGCCAGAGCCCTGAGCCAAGGTTAAAGCTTTTGGTAATAGATAACAGTGAAGGATTAGTGATACCTGGCTACTTGTGTTAGTTAAACTAATTCTTCCTCTAATTGCATGTATTTTAAGATATTATTATATAGAACATTAACATCTTACTAGTGTTTCATTGGTCTTTTTAAAAAATTGCTTCTCAGGGGTGCCTGGGTGTCTCAGTGGGTTAAGCCTCTGCCTTTGACTCAGGTCATGATCCTAGGGTCTGGGATTGAGCCCCACATCGGGATCTCTGCTCAGCAAAGAGTCCGCTTCCTCCTCTCTCTCTCTACCTGCCTCTCTGCCTACCTGTGATCTGTCTGTCAAATAAATAAATAAATAAATCTTTAAAAAAAAAGTTGCTTCTCAGGGTACCTGGTTGGCTCAGATGGTGGAGCATGGGACTCTTGGTCTCAGGGTTGTGAGTTCAAGCCCCACATTGGATGTGGAGATTACTTAAAAATAAATCTTAAAAAAAAAGTAAAAAGCAAGGCTTCTCTATTCACTGACCATACCTTCTGTCAAACTTTCAAATTATCTGTCAAAGTTGACAGAGAGCCACCGAGTGTCTAATGGGCACTAGGCCCCATGCTCAGCCAATGGGTAGTTAGAGATAATCAAAGAAAACAGGATCTCTTCCCTCATGGGTTTTATAGCCTAGTGAGGGAGGCAAATATTCAGTGAAAACACACAATGAAGTGCTAAAAAGGACAAGTTCAGCCATGTGCAACTCTGTGTGAGCAGAATAAGAGAAGTACTAAATAATAAAATAATAAATAAAATAATAAAAATAATCAAGTACTAAAATATCACTCATTCAGAACATGAATCCCCAAACTTCAAGGCATGAACATCAAGAATTAGAACTCGGGGGGTGGGGGAGGGCACCTGTGTGGCTCAGTCGGTTACGTGACCAACTCTTTATTTTGGCTCAGGGCAGAATCTCGGGGTCCTAGGGGAAAGCCCCAACTTGGGCTCTGCAGACAGTGGGGAATCTGCTTGAGATTCTCTCCCTCTCCCTCTGCCTCTCCCCAACCCACCCACCGCTCCATCCCCTCTTCATATGCACATGTGCACACATGCTTTCTCTCTTAAATACACAAATAAATCTTTAAAAAATAAATCAGAATCCTGGCACGCCTGGCTGGTTCAGTCAGTAGACCATATGATTCTTGATCTCAGGGTTGTGAGTCTGAGGTCCACACTGGTCTTAGAGATGACTTAGGGAAGTAAAAGAATTTTTTTTTTTTTTTTTAAGATCTATTTATTCATTTGGGAGAGAGTGTTCATGTGCGGAGGGGCAGAGGGAAAGGGAGGGAGGTTCTTTTAAGCAGGGAGCCCAACGCGGGGCTCAACTCCATGACCCCAAGATCATGACCTGAGCCAAAACCAAGAGTAGGAAGCCCAACTGACTGAGCCACCCAGGGACCCCAAAATTTTAAAAATATATATTTAAAAAAAAGAATTATAATCCTACTCACATTTCTGAATTCAGCAAATTTAATTTTTTTAACCTTTTTTTTTTTTAGTATCCTTCATAGACAAGGTATCCAACAATTGTGATCTTTGCCCGCAACAAGCTTGCACTGTAAGTGAGGAGACAGATATGTGGTAATGACCTATCTGGTTCTGTTCTTAGCTGACAGTTCTTGAGCCATTATTATGGGCCTGATGCTAAGCACTGACACACATTATCTCAGTTAAACTTCACAATAACCCCATTATATTGGTGTATCATTATCCCCATTTTTCATACGGAGAAACTGAGTCATGTGTTGCTGAAACACCTTACTCAAGGTCACACAACTTGTAAGAGGTAGAGTGGGGATCTGAACCCAGGCAGTGAAGTTCTAGAGCCTAGTTACCAGCCCACGGTCAGCTGCCAATCAGGATGTGGGGGCCTCTATGTGAACCTACTTTAATTCCTTTTTTTTTTTTTTTAAGATTATATTTATTTGACATAGAGTGAGCGCACTTCTTCAGCAGCAGGCAGAGGGAGAAGCAGACTCCGCACTGAGCAGGGAGCCCCTCATGGGGCTCGATCCCAGGACCCCAGAATCACAACCAGAGAAACAGGCAGATGCTTAGCTGACTGAGGCACCCAGGTGCCCCTGTTCGAACCTACTTTAGACACGGATATTGGTCAGGAATTTGGAAACGTCATACTAGGAAGGGTTGGGAATGGCCAGAATTTGGAGCAAAAATTCCCAGAACTCAGAAGGGCTCTGGCGTAAGAAGAGAATCCTTCGCAGTGTTGGGCGCCTCTAGCCCGCCTGCTCTTGCTCGGCGGCACCATCGGGCCTGCTCTGACACGGCTGACAGGCAGAGGGAAGGTATTTATGCGGCCTAAAGTGCTGGAGGGGAAAAGGCTCACGGGGACGCCCGGTCAGCTGGGCAGGGGCCAGTTTCCATGTTTGCAGCAAGAGAGCAGCCACCGCGCCCCTGTGGCCGCTGGAAGTGGGCCTGGAGAAAGGAGGGAAACATAAGAGGCTCTGGGAAGGAGGGCACGGAGGTGACAAACCCGGGTTGGGACCCTTGAGAGTCCCGTTCGCCAGTGACCACTGTCCTCCCCTGGGCCTTCTTCTGGAGGTTCCCACTGTTTCCACAGAATGATGTTTCCAAGTTCCTGACCAACAGCCTACGGTGAGGAGATAGAGTCAAGATGTATGACCTTGTTGAAGGTCACACAGCCAAGGTGTGAGGGGCCTGACTGCAAATCCTGTCTCGCTACCCCCCTCCCCACCCGGCTGTCACTGCCCTTCCGGGCCTCAAAGGCCCCCACACTGAGCCGGCGCCCAGGGAGCAGAGGCCAGAACCAGGCACCGTCCCCTCCCCGCCCATCCTGCCACTGAGCCCTCAGCCAAGTGGGTCTGTGACTGACGGAGACAACTATTTCTCTGAAAAATAATTAAAGCCAACTGGGCACTTGCGGCCTCAGCTGCTGGGGTGACAAGTGCTGCCTTGGTTATTTCTGAAATAATTAATGACTGTGCTTGTCTAATCTCACTTGAGGTGTGAGGAGAAGGAGCAAGCCGGGGGTGCGGGTGCTGCCTCTGCCCCATGAGGGACTGGGAGGGTTATTTTTATAAACTGAGCCTGGGAGCCTTTGTGGAGACAGCCCCTCCCTTCCACCTGTGCGGGCTACAAGATGGCGGACAGGCTGCCTCCCCGTCTGGCTGAACCCGCCTGGGGTGTTATGCCCTCCCAAGAGATGGTTCTAGACACTCTTTCCCTTGTACTCAGGCCCACAAATTCCCCCACAAAAGCACCTATGCACTGTCCCTGACCAGCCACACCCATGAGGTCACACCATTGGTCATAGTACAGTTAGTGTATCCCTTTCTACATACAGCTCACTCCCTTGCCACAGCCCCACAGCGTCACCCTCCTTGCTGTAACCCCACAGCGTTACTCCCCCCCCCGCTATAATCCCACTGTGCCTAAGGCCAGCAACTTGGCTGTCACGTCTACCACATGCCAGGCCAATAGCATCATTTCCTCTCACAGCATCTTCCTGGAGTGAAGTTTTATCACCCTCATTCCCCTTTTGCAGATGGGGACACTGAGGCTTAGATAATCACTGGCCCAGAATCCCATAGGTCGCAGGCAGCAGAAGTGAATTTGAAGGCTGGAACTGTTGGACCCTGGAGTTCTTACCCAGTAAGTTAATCTCAGAGAGCTCGCAGGTCGGTGGAAACCAGGCCGCCCAGAAATCCCACTGGGAGGAACCATTTGAAATTCAGCTCTGCCCTTCACACTATGAGAGCAGAGTGTCAGAGGGATGTCACTGGAGAAGAACGTCACCCACGAACTCCTCCAGAGTTCATGAAGATGGGACTGTCAGGAAGACGGAGCAGCTTTCCAGGGGCCATACTCGTGCACAGCCCTAGGCAGCTGGAAGGGCCTCTGTGCAGCTCAGAGCCTGGCACAGGTCCCAGAAGCCTCTGCTCCTCACCCTGCTTGTGTCTCACATAAATACATGTGAGTGTATGTGCGCATAGTATTAGTGACCACTCTTTCCTTCCCTTTTCCCCTCCCTTCTTCCCTCCCTCCCTTCCATTCTTCTTCCTTTTCTACACACACACACAAAAAAAAAAAAAAAAAAAAAAAATCATTCTTTATTCTTCTGGAACATATTTTTTTCATTCTCCAATATATTGTGGACGCCTCTCCAATATATTTGGAACTGCATATCATTTCAGATTAATCTAAAATGTTAATAAGTAATGCCTTCGCATGGGTCAAAATTCCAAAGATACACGAGAGCATTCAAAGCTGCATTTCCCTCCCACTTCTCTCCTCCAGGCACCCGGTCAGGTCTCCAGAAGCAGCTAGTGTTGCCTTTGTCATGGACCGCCTGGAGCTATATGAAGCATGGGTGAGAAAATACTTACTGTCCCTCCCGTTTTCCGTAACAACATATTATCGTATGTACAAAACATACAGTATATCCTGTTCTGCTTCTTTCCTCTTTTACTTAATACCATGTCTAGAGGTCATTCCTACCCATATGCAACACTTTCTTTCTTTGTAGTGGTTAATAACAGCCTATGGTTAATAACATCCTATGGAATGTGGACTAATATAGTCAGCCCTTCTCTCACTGATGGACCTTTAGGTTGCTTCTAGTTTTTGGGTTCTTCTGTTATAAAAAGAGTGTTTCCACAAATCTTCTGTATACCCATCCCCTTGGGTCTCCAATTACTGGGTCAAAAGATGGGTATACTTGGGGGCGCCTGGGTGGCTCAGAGGGTTAAAGCCTCTGCCTTCAGCTCAGATCATGATCCCAGGGTCCTGGGATCGAGCCCCGCATCGGGCTCTCTGCTCCGCGGGAAGCCTGCTTCCTCCTCTCTCTCTGCCTGCCTCTCTGCCTACTGGTGATCTCTGTCTGTCAAATAAATAAATAAAATCTTAAAAAAAAAAAAAAGATGGATATACTTTAAATTTCTTTTTTTTTGGGAAGATTTTATTTATTTATTTGAGAGACAGAGGGAGAGGGCACAGAGGGAGAAGAAGCAGGCTCCCCGATGAGCAGGGAGCCCCATGTGGGGCTCGACCCCACGATCTGAGCCAAAGGCAGACGCTCAACAGATCAGGGGCACCCAGGCGCCCCTGTACTTTAAATTGTAATAAATAGCACCAGATTAAATTTCCAAAGGTTGTAGCAATTTGTGGGTTCACACTTATTTTTATTTATTTATTATTTTATTAGTTGCTAACATTGTTGGCAATCTGATGAGAGAAAATAGCACTTCTAGTTCTGATTGTGCATTTCCCTGACTTCTCTGCAAGGCTGAGTATCTTTTCTCAAGCACTCTGGCCATTTGCATCACCTTCTGTGACTTGTCTGTGCCCTGAGCCTATTTTTCCAGTGAGTTCTTTGTCCTCCTCCTAGCTACTTCTTGGATATCCTTCCTTTGTTTTATGTAGAAATATGTTCCCCTAATTTGTTATTTTGACTTTGTGTATAGTGTCATGCACCATGGAGAACAGTTTATTTTTTGTGTAGTCAAATCTGCCCAGCATGATCATATTTTGAGGAAAAGAAAGTTATTTTTATCTTAAAAGATAAACATTTTAAATTTGGACAGTGTAATTTCAGCGTGAATGCTGATTTCGCTCGCTTGCTTGCCAGATGCTTTACTATTCTAGGTATTGTGAAAGAGAAAATAGCAGAGATCAATTGATACATGAAATCTTTTGATACTGTTTTGTTTCAAATGGTCCCCCAACTCCCAGTGCTGGTGTTGGTGCTGGTGCTGGTGGTGCTGGTTCTGGGTTAGGGCTATGCTCTCTTCTTAGTTATGCTATACTCTACAGTATCTTGTGTGATCCTTATGACAGCTTTTGGAAGTCAGCTTTTTCCCCCCCGTTTTTTATTGAAATATAATTCAGAGGTCATAAAATTTACTTTTTTTAAGTGCACAACTCAGTGTTTTTTTTTATTTGTATTTTTATTTTTTAAAAAGATTTTGTTTATTTATTTGACAGACAGAGATTACAAGTAGGCAAGAGAGGCAGGCGGTGAGAGAGAGGAGAAGGCAGGCTCTCAGAGAGCCTGATGTGGGGCTCGATCCCAGGTCCCAGGGATTATGACCTGAGCTGAAAACAGAGGCTTTAATCCACTGAGCCACCCAGGTGCCCCAGTCAGTGCTTTTTTAAAAAAAAAAAAAATGATTTTATTTATTTATTTGGTAGAGAGAGAGAGACAGCGACAAAGGGAGAGGGAGAAGCAGGGTTCCCGCCCAGCAGGGAACCCAGTGCGGGACTCCATCCCAAGACCCCGGGATCATGACCTGAGCTGAAGACAGAGGCTTTAACCCACTGAACCACCCAGGCGCCCCAATAGCTTTTTTTTTTAAAGAGAGGGAAGTGGAAGGGAGAGACAGAGGCAGAGGGAGAGAGAAGATGTCAAGCAGACTCCCTGCTGAGCGTGGAACCCAATGCAGGGCTCAATCTCACCAGCCTGATATCATGACCTGGACCGAAATCTAAAGTCAGATGCTTAACTGACTGAGACACCCAGGCGCCTCTAAATCCAGATTTTTTTTTTTAAGATTTTATTTATTCGTTTGACAGGGAGAGATCACAAGTAGGCAGAGAGGCAGGCAGAGAGAGAGAGGAGGAAGCAGGCTCCCTGCTGAGCAGAAAGCCCGATGCGGGGCTCGATCCCAGGACCCTGATCATAACCTGAGCCAAAGGCAGAGGCTTAACCCACTGAGCTACCCAGGCACCCCCAGAATATTTTTAAACCCAAAAAGCAACCTTCTGGTAGATACAGTTCTCATCCCCATTTTACAGACGAGGGAACAGACTCAGGGAGGTGATGTAATCAGGTCTGGATTTGAACTCAGCCCTATCACCGGACCTGGCCTCCTCTTGACTGAGATCCATGATGCTAGACCAGGGATTGGCAAACTTTTTCTCTTAAGAGCCAGATAGTAAATATTTAAGAGTTTGTGAGTCACTCAATGGGTAAGCGTTTTTGAATTGAATTTAGAGCAAAAATAACTCCATATGAGGAAGTGTTTCTAAATGTCTGGTTGTGGGTGAAGGTTTTGCCGAGGTATTCACGTAGAGGGCAGACAAGTAGAAACAGTTTCATTTTGTTTTAATTGTGGGGGGGGGGGGGGTGGCTGGGTGGCTCAGTTGGTTAAGCATTTGCCTTCAGCTCAGGTCATGATCCCAGGGTCCTGGGATCTGACTCATTGCCCATCAGGGAGTCTGCTTCTCCTTCTGCCTGCTGCTCCCCCTGCTTGTGCTCTCTCTCTCTCTCGTCTGTCAAATAAACAAATAAAATCTTTTAAGGATTTTTTATTTATTTGACAGAGAGAGAGAGAGAACACAGAGGGAGCATGAGAGGGAGAAGTGGACTCCCGCTAAGCAGAGAGCTCCGTGCGGGGCTCAATGCCAAGACACCGAGGCAGATGTTTAATCAACTGAGCCACCCAGGTGGCCTAGAAACAGGCCAGGAAAGAGTCGGATCCAGGAAAGACCTAGTGGAGTCAGATTCCAGTTCAAAGTCAGGAGCAGCAAATGTCTGAGACCCCTCCCATCCCAGCAGCTCTAGTGCTGAGGCATGTGGTAGCCCTTTACAGGGTGCGTTACAAGGTCTAAAGTATTCTGTGCCACCCTGGCATCTTTGAGCTCATAGGGCCTCAGAGGCCTGCTCCACTACTCCATATATGCCCCCCCCCAGCAGGAAAGGCTCCCCAGCCTGCTAGTGCCCCCATCAGCAGGGCCAGCTGCCCCCACAGTCCTCAGCCTAATTGATTTCAACTCCCTGCCAGCCTGAGAAATTATTCAAACAAACCAATTCCATCCTCTTGAGGAAACCAGGGGTCACCCCACCCTCGGGTTTACTATAAAGCCCGCCTTCCACCGCCCCTGCTCATTCAGTCTGTTCCTGAGTGCAAGCCCTGGGTGGCCCTGGGTGGCCCTAGATGGCAGGCTATGTCTTCCTCTAGGGCTCTGGGAGTATGTTTGATTAATAACTTCCTGTTTGAGTTCATCTGTCTGGTGTCAGGGTCATGGGCTCAGCCGTCTCATACTAGTTAGCATGGGGACCCTCCTTCACCGAGCAGGTGAATAGGAGGCAATCGAAACAGAGATCAGCTGCTGCCCCCTCCCAGCATCCATGTCAGTGACCTGATTTTCCCTTGGGGCAAGGGAAAAATCCCCCTCCCCAAGCCTTGTGGTTCAGGTAGGACTGGCTCCAGCTATTACTCAAGCCTATTTCATGCATTTTGCCTCAGTAACTGGTTCAGAGACAAATACATGACCTAGTTTGATCCACAGAGGGCTACTTGCAGGATTTTTTTCTGAAACTATTGAGAAAGAGGCACTTTTTTTTTTTTTCTGCTGAGGTAGCTAAGCAGGTGAGTCAGTCATCTGATGTTGTTAGTGGCTGCTTTATGCAGGGCCTGTCTGAGATGAACCTGATAGAACAGAAAATAGAGCCTGGATCCAGCTTTACCTGAAGTGGTGCTACTCTTAGACTTTTCCAGTTATGTGAGCCAATAAGTACCCTCCTCACCCTCCATTTGTTTTTTGGTTTTGTTTTGCTTTGTTTTTGTTTTGTTTTGCTTAGCTCAAAAGAGTCTAGACTGACAATACACTCAATAAATATAAATTGAATGACTTCAATTTATATTGAAAGAAAATTTATATTGTAGTGCTTGCTACACTCCTTGGTAGGTCTTAGTCTTTATTAAATGAAGTCTTCCATTTAAGAGAGAAGAAATCGTATCTACTGAAAACAGAGCCAGGACTAAGATTTAAAAAGAAAAAAAAATTAAGATGGTCTGAAAAATTGTGGGCTGCATGTTTTCATGCACTCAAGCCACACACTGAAGCCACCAAGAACCAGAAAGGACAGGTCTACCCAGGTGGGACCTCCATGCATCAGTATCCCATGTCTCTTAGCGGTCCTGTTCCCTTAGATAGATCATTCAAATAAAAGGTTTTTTCCCTCAGGTGTGCATAATAGAGTTGGAGAGCATCACACACTTGGTTAAACATTTGCTCTCCAGTGAAATAAGCCATTGGTAAGTTACCAAAGCACGACAGTGTCTGATTTCTGATACAGCTTAATCTAGTGACCATACTCAACAGTTCAGGCAGGGTGTGTTAATTTCAGGACACCCCCCCCAAGAGCTCCATGGACAGAATTCAAGCAGGACACAGATTCAAATAAAGGAAAATTACATCTATGTTTTTATTATCTTCTATGGGAAAGTTAGAATCAAGTCAGTTATGAATGAAGGCAATAAACTACATATTAGTAGCAATTCCTGTGGCTTTGTTTCCAATAAAAATCATAGATATTTTAGTATCACATTATGGTTATTGCAGATATCTTGAAATATTGTTTATGATCATCACGACTCTGAAATTAGGATGGTTCTTAGACCAGATGCCAGATCTTGTTATTTAATGTGCTCATAAAGAAGTACTTTTATTACATCATGGATTTAAAAAAAATACATTATGACAACTCCATTTCATTATAACTTGTTTCCTTTGCAATCTTATGTATTTTATTTTTTGCAATAAAATCATGTTCTGAGGAGGAGTCTGTAGGTATCCCCAGATTGCCACAGCCCCAAAACTGGTGTCTGCCTGTCTATAAAACAGAACATTAATGGCTATGTTACAAGATTTTTGTAATGTTTAAATGAAGTAAACACAGTGTCTCATCCCTGTTGCTTAACACATAGGAGGAAATCTGCATGTTTATTTTTCTTTCCACATTTCAAGCAGTTCCCAACTGGTAGTGCAGCATGAAGCATAGAGATCTCATGCCAAAGCTCCCTGGGTTCAAATCTCATTGCTGTCTTGATCTCAGCTCTCTAAATCTGTTTTTTCACCTTTTTTTTTTTTAAGTTAAGATTTTATTTATTTATTTGACAGAGAATGAGAGCACAAGAAGGGGGGAGCAGCAGGCAGAGGGAAAAGCAGGCCCTCCCCTGAGCAGAGAACATGACACGGGGCTCAATCCCAGGGTCCTGGGATCACGACCTGAGCCAAAGTCAGTTGCTTAACCAACTGAGCCACCCAGATGCCCCTGTTTCCTCATCTTTGAAATGGGGTCATTCCTTTCCAGCAGCATTACAAGAGTGAAAGATTGTATGGATGCAAAATCCCCCACATAGTCCCTGGCCCAGAATGGTTAAAAAAAACAGAAGCTACTGGGTGCCTGAATGACTCATTCAGCTAAACGTCTGTCTTCAGCTCGAGTCATGATCTCAGTGTCCTGGGATTGATCCCGGGTGGGTGGTGGGCTCCTTTCTCAGCAGGAAATCTGCTTCTCCCTTTCCCTCTGCCCCTGCCACCCACTCGTGCTGTCTCCCTCACACAAGTGAATAATAAATAAAATCTTTAGGGGCACCTGGATGGCTCAGTCGGTTAAGCGTCTGCCTTCAGGTCAGGACACGATCCCAAGGATCAAGAGTTGGGCTCTTGAACAGAGTTGGGCTCCCTGCTCAGTGGGGAGCCTGCTTCTCCCTACCCAACCATGCTCCCTGTGGCTCTTTTTCTCAAATAAATAAATAAAATCTTTTTTAAAATCTTGAAAAAAATTTTTAAAAAAGTACAGAAGCTGCTATTATCATCAACAGTCCCATCAATTTCTGTATGAAAAAAAAAGCTGGACAAGTTGTCCTTTCTTTGCCAGAGAGCTATCCTCATTCTCAGCCCACTCCTTAATAGTCCCAGTCAGACTCTTCCCATGATGAGCAAGTGTCTGGAGATTTCTACTCCCCTGCAGTCATCCCATCAGGAAGAGCTCTGGAGACAGCCTGGTGGTGTCACCCTGCATCAGATACTAGCTGGCCAGGGAGGAAAATGTCCTTAAGACCTTGTGTTATAGGGGCACCTGCCTGGCTTAGTTGGTAAAGCATGTAACTCTTGGTCTGGGGGTCGTGAGTTCAAGCCCCACATTGGGAGTAGGGTTTACTTAAAAAAACAAAAACAAAAGCAAAAAACAAAAACAAAAAACCCTGGTGTTCTAACTGGGAATGCTGAGTCCCAGCAGGTGAAGGGACTTCCTCCAAGATCAAGCAGATTTCCTTCAGTGACACAGATTAAGTTGCTGTCCTTTCTAGACACTGTTTCACTTCCTCTCTGCATCCTTCCTGCCTGAGAAAGAATGAGTCAGCCTTTCCGAAGAGGGTGCATGACAATAATGGGAAAAGAAACAAGAGGAGCATGGAACTCTCCAGCACGTAACCCAGCCTGGCCTTTTGTTGTGGGTTATAGGGATCACCCCACTCCTCCTCACTTCAACCTATGAAGTGAGTATTACTGTCCTCATCTTACAGAGGGGGAAGCCCCAGGGAGGGCTCTATGTCTTGTCCAAGGTCACGTAGCTTGTAAGTGGCAAGACCAGGCTTTGAATGCAGAGCTGCCGGCCCCAGCACGTGTGCTCTTGCCATGATGATATCCCAGCGTCCATTCTGCTTCTCATGTGTATTGGGTTGCACGGGGTCCACACCAACCAGGCAGCGCGCCCCCCCCCCCCACCCTGACCTGCCGCCTCTCCCTAGAAGTGCACTAGGCCCTGCACCCCCACCCCGCATGGGAGTGCCCCACGCTCCGCCTGGAACCCCTGCTCTGAGGAGCCCTGGAGCCGAGCCAATCTGCTGCCCACCCGAGGGGCCTGCTCTCCCTCTTCCTCTGGTCGGCAGGGCCGCATGGACCTGCTAATTGTGTTTGTATTTGGGCTGATTTGTATCAGTGCTCAGCATGCACCCACACCCCCCACCACGAAAGCAGATGGGCGCGTTGTGCTTTCGAAAGAACCATAATTAAGGCAATTTAGCATCTTCCTCAAAGGACACTCTTCCTCCACATGGAGGAAATGTCTTTGGAGCGTTGCTTTAGAATGTCTGAGGTTGAATTCTGCGGGCGCTTGCAGCTGATCTGATGGCGGGGTTTGGGGGTGTGGAGGGGGTGGGGTGGGGTGTGAAGGGGGTAGGGTGGTTGAGGTGAGGGTGGAGGAGGTGCTGAGGGGGAAGAAAGAGAAAGCTTTCTTTTGCCCTGGGCCTGGGGCGGGAGAAGAGGAAACTCCCGGAGTGGGGGAGACCTGCTTTGTGACTTTGAGGTCTCTTTCCCTTCCTGATCCTTTAGGTACCACATTTGTTTAAAAAAAAAAAAAAAAAAAAAAGTACAAATAAAATAACTCAGCAGTAGCTTGAGAGAAGCCTTTTAGATTCAGAATCCCTGGAGATGTTTGACAAGACTCACAGATGATCCCCACTCCAGGCAGGTTGGAAAACCTTTTGATTAGAAGTATTCTCTGTTTTACTGAAAATGCTTTTTTTGGGGGGTAGAATTTTAGAGCCAGAAGTTACCTTAGTAACCTCTCTTATATAATGTGGAAGGTGAAGTTTGCTGATGTAAAGAAGCAGCTTGCTCAAAAGCCTAACAATTAATTTTTTCTTTTATTCACATATATTCATGTCAATATATTTTATATAAATAAAATCCCATAGTTACACATGCCAACAGGACATGTAAGAGAGTAAAAGTTGGAAGTTGTTCGCCACCACGCCACCCTCCTCCGTCCCCAGCTGACCACTGTGAACAGCCTGGTTCCCTCCCAAGCTACTTTCCTAGCATTTATGTGCATTTTCATACTTGTAAGTGTACACAAATGTAGTTTGAATGAATGCATGAATTAAATACATGAATGGGATCGCACCACACAGACTCTTCTAGAACTTGCTTTTGTCACATAATCTTTTTCCACCCAGAGAGTTTATCATATTGATACCCAGAAATCTACCGAGTTATTTTTAACTGCTCTATAGGAACTCATAATGTAGATATAATAATATCATCGATTAGACCAAATGGAATGGAAAGGCATTTCGGTCATCTTCATTTTCTTCCCCGCTGTGACAAACACACATCTGTGTGCATGGGGGAGAGTACTTTGTTAAGCTGATCATTAACAATGGCGCTGTTAAAAGGCATCCTCGCTTAACCTTTGGAGAGTTGCTGGCAAGTTGTCCCAAGTAAGTTCCGAAAAAGACTGTCCCCGTATCTCTTCACCCAAGGACCCCATTTCCCCACATCCTCGCGGATGCTGGATGTGACCAATCGGTTCCAATTTCTCCAGTCAGATGGATGAAAACCAGCTCCAACTCCCCAAAATTGTCTTTCGGGAATGAACTCTGATGTCTACATGGAATTTGGAGGTTCTGTTTTGAAGGGAACACCTGAGATTTCTATGTTTAAGTCATCTCTGCGCCCAACATGGGGCTCGAACTCACGACCCTGAGATCAAGAGTCGCATGCTCCACGGACTGAGCCAGCCAGGTGCCCCAAGGGAACCCCTGAGGTTTTAAAAGGATCTTGGGAACCTCAGATGTGTCTGTCAATTAATTATCCATGCCAGAAAGTTCCCTTAAATTTCCGAGACTGTCAAACTACCTTGTCTTTGGAGAGAGGAAAGCTGTTCTTTCCACAGTCCCCGAAGACTAAATTTGGAAGCAGCACCTATTTTTTATTTTATTATTATTATTATTATTATTTATTATTAGGAAACCACGTTTTAGAATTAAATCCTGCCTTTCGGCTTTGCTCAGTCCCAGCGGGCATGGTAGGAGGGTACAGACAGGTATACGAGTAGGATTACGGCATCAGCCCAACTTCTCTCTGTTCAGTTCACATTAAAGAACCCCTACTTACAAGTTTCCTCTCTGTAATGAAAATTAAACACACTCACACACAGAGGAAAAACACTGGAGAACCAAGGGGCTCGTGGGCTTTAATTTAGGGACGCACCGGGGAGAAGGGAAACAACTGTGTGGAGGGAGCCGGCTGTCCGCGCGCCCGGCCCTCTCCTGGCCTCTGCCTCCCATCTTTCCTCTCCGTTCTGCTGTAGCAATCCCCCGCTCCCTACTCCATACCTTTCCTCATGCTTCCCTGAGAATTAGGACCTCACGCATCCCCCTCATCTGAGTTCTGAACCCTGCTTCATAGCTGGACAAATACACAGGCCGAGTCAAGGGGGTGGGCCCTGCACCACTGGCCTCCTGTCACGCATTAGCTGTGAGACCTTGGGCAAGTCACTACTCTGTCTGTGCTGTCTCCTTGCCTGAAAAATGGGACGAATAAGTAAAGACCTCATGATTCTCTTGGGAATCGTGTATGGAAAGTGCTCTTCACGGTGCCTGAGCGGTTAGCAGACATCTTCCCCTCCCCCTCAAGGGGGGCCTGGGGAGTTATCTCAGCCCTCTGAGCCTCATATTGTCCATCCATAAAATGGGGTTGCTAATTCCCTCCTCAAAGGTCTTGTGAAAGTTAAGGAATTATTTAAGCACTGTGCCTGGCCCCTGTGGCCGGCCTGGCCTCATCTCCTTCTCTGGCTTCAGCCCCTTCTCTTATTGATTGAAATGTTCTGAGGAGGACTGTCCTGAAATGCTCTGTTAGCTCCGAAGAGGACAGGAATTACGAGCTTGTGGAGGGTTGGCGGGGTTGGCTGACGATGCTCTCTGAGTCTCTCCCTGAGTCAGGGACTGGTCCACTGAGTATCTAATGTGTCTCTCAGAAACGGTCCTAATTTCCCTCCCCTCAGCTACCCCGCAGCTCCTGCCTGCAGTCAGGTCCCACACGTCTTCCCACAGCCTCCCGCCTGGTCTCCTTCATCTTGATCCCTCCTATCTGCTGGTTCTGGAGTTTTCTCCACATACAAACCAAAATATGGAGTAAATCTTTCCTTTCAATCAACTACTGTCTGTTCAAATACTTGATTTTTACTGAGCACGTACTAGGCATCTTGCACTATGCTAAACATAGTCCTCCTCTCAGGTGCTCCTCACGACGCAGGCAGACACTTCTACTGTGCCCACTTTACAGATGAGCAAGGTCACAGAGCTGCAAAGCGGATGAGTGGAATGTAGACACACGGAAATCCTCACCACAGTCTTTGAGGGCAAATCATAGCCTCGCTGTACATCATTTTACTCATTCAAGAAATACCTACCGTGTGTCTTGGGCGCCTGGGTGGCTCAGTGGTTTAAGCCTCTGCCTTCAGCTCAGGTCATGATCTCAGGGTGGTGGGATCGAGCCCCACATATGGCTCTCTGCTCAGCGGGGTGCCTTCTTCCCCTTCTCTCTCTGCCTGCTGCTCTGCCTACCTTGCGATTTCTCTCTGTCTGTCAAATTTAAAAAAAAAAAAAAATACCTACCGTGTGTCTAGCATGGACAGCATCCATTAGGTCCCGGGGTAGAGTGGGAAGCAGGGTAGACAATGGTGGATCGAGTACAACAGGGCTGGAGTGTGAGCAGGAGACGGTGCTGGGAAGGCTGCCTGGAGGAGGAGGTGGCCAGAGGAGAGCTGAGTGACCTCATGGGGACAGGAAATAAGCAGAGAGATGATGGGGTCCTGGCCCCCAGCACCTGGTAAGAACTAAAGGCTGGGTACACAGAGCTCAAAGCCAGCTTCATGGTGTTCTCTGTGTTTTATCCTGCCTCCGTTGGCCCTAGGAGATTCCTAAGTCTACCTGAGAGGCTAGAGGCTTCCTCCTGGCTATGGGTGGCAGGAACATCAAGACAATTCTCAGATGGCGTTGACCTGAGTTAAGCCGAGATCCCAGAAATTCAACCCCTCTGGGACGGGGGTGCCTACCCCCACTCACAAATCACAAATCCTTTTGGCTGAAATGACCGATCAGTGCTGGCTAAGCTGAATATTGCTTTTTTTTTTTTTTAATTTAATTTTTAAGTCCTCTCTACATCCAACATGGGACCCAGAAATCAAGAGTCGCACCCTCTACTGACTAAGCCGCCAGGCGCCCCACTCCAGATCCCCCACTGCACATCCTTTAAAAAAAAAAAAAAAAAACCAGAAATGATGAGTGGATTTTTCGAGGGTGACTAACCTGGTGCCAGCCCCAGTCTAAGTTGGCCCCACGGAGGAAAATGTGTCCTCCTCTTCACAAATGTCTAAGTCTCCTGCCCGGCCCCTCCGTGTCTCAGAGAGTAGAGGGGTAGGAAGTTATTCCAGACCACAGACAATCCCTCCTCAGAAACTCCTTCTCCCCATGAAAGATCCCAGGGATCTGGTGGTGGCGGAGCGGGCGAGGGCTGTTCACATTCAGTGAACATTCTAAGAACACCTGGGAAGCCAGGGACAATGTGAGGCCTTTCCATCTCTTAATTCATTCCATCCTCACTATGATGCCGTGTAGGGACTAACATCCCCATTTCACAGACAAGAAAACTGTGGCTCCGAGAAGAGCCCCACCTGCCCAGGCTCACCAGCCAAGGAGCAGCAGAGCTAGAATGTTCTACCAACCCCAGGGCCTAACCCCAAGCCCATGCCCTCTTCTCCCTGACGCATGTCTTCCCTTCTATTTTCCACATCCTGTCTCTTTTAGTCAACTCTGCAGGAAAGATATTATTCTCATTTTACATGCAGACTGTGTAAGAGTCCGTGGAGTTGTCCCGATTCTACGGATGAGGATTCTGAGGCTCAGGGAGGTAAAAGGTCTGAGTTTGAACTCGGGCCCACGGGCTCGCCACAAATCCCCAGCAGGGCCAGGAAGACAGGGGGAGTGGTTACAAGTGGGAGCCATCCAGAATACCACACTTTGCCTATTTCCTTGGCTGATTTCAACTTGTTTCTATTTGTACCGCAGAATCTAAAATTTCTCCAGTTCCGAGAGGGAAAGAGTCTCGCCTCGGGGTCAGACCAGATGTCCGCTGTGAGCTGAACTTCTCTGCAGCAGCTTAAACCCTTCCCAGAGCTGAGTCGAGGGAGGTGCCTCCCTCCTTTCCTGGCGGCCACCAGCCTCAGCCCTGCTGTCCCCTGGGATTTCTATTCCCTGGGTGAAGCCATGGAGCTCTTAATTAAATTCTCTGGTTAGAAGTCAAGCCCGAGGAAAACAAACAGAAACCTCTCCTGTGGGACCTGTCTTCTCCCTGCTCCGAGGTTTGATGCTGGAGATGGTATCACGGCTGCCCCTAGGACATCCGTTCCTCACTGCTCCGGGGAATTTCCTGTTGGCTGATTCCAGAGGAAATTGCCATGGGAGGTACGGGGATGTTATCAGGAGTCTCGGTGCTGTGTTCCAGTTAGGAGTGAAGGGGGATGGTGAGGGGCGGGAAGGAGGCACAGACAGGGAGGAAGAATGGTGGGAGGCACTGAGATATGGGCTCACGGACATCTGGACACTTGTCCCCAAGGACAGCAGACACCTCATCACATGTACCTCCCTTCCTAGGTGACTCCCGTTTTCCCCCTAACCACACTCAGATGGACACAAGGAATAATGGGGCTCTGGAAAGAGCACTGAACTGTGAGTCAGGAAGTGCAAGGTTTACTGGAGATCTGTTACTAACTCAGTGTGTGACGAGTTCATCATAATCACAGCAAAATGTCGTCATGGGGTTATAGGTTTCGTGTTATGCTAAACCTCCTTCATGAATGATCTCACTTAATTCTTGCAATTTGATTCCCTTCCTCAAAGAAACTGAAGCCCAGAGAGGTTAAGTGACCAACCCAAAGTCACACAGCTGATAAGCAGTAGAGCTGAGATTCAAACCCAGTGGTCTGCCTCCAGAGCCCAAAGCTCCCGACCATACTCTCCAGTTAGTTCCTCCTTGCCAGACTTATCTGTAAATTCACAAGATCAATAAGCTTGAACTTCAAAGGTCCTTCCAGCTCTGACAATGCACGCTGCATTCAACATTCATTATATGGCAGGCACTGGACTGGGAATACAAAGATAAATAAGGCTTCACCTCTGTCCTCAGGTTATAAACTCCTTGAGAGTAGAAATCACATCTGAATTATCCTTGCTGTCCCCTAGCCACTTACCACAGCCCTGTGCAAAGAGCAGGTGATCAAAATATTCATTCACTAGATGCGTGATTCATGGTGAGAAGCCTGGGCTTGTGGAATTAGATATAACTGAAGTCCCACTCTGTCCCAACATTTGCAAGAGAAAGTCACTTAACTTCTGTGTCTGTTTCTTTATCTAGTGGCAGTACAGCAGTCCTTTCCTCTCAGGATTATGGAGACGACAAGGCACGTTAAGCTAAATAGTGCTTGGCATGTAAAAACTACTCAGTAAATATTGGTTCCCTTCATTGGTGGATTCTCCATCCTTCCCTTTGCCCTTGTTCCTACCTGGTGAAGGGCCCCCTCTGTTGTCCGGTGAACCCATTTCCACTGCTGGGAGCAGGCGGCAAACTTGCTCAGCAAACTTGGGAGCAGCAAGAAAGAAAGGAGGGAGAAGGCTGGGCTTCTCGGTCCCTGAAACGCCCTTGCCTGGATTCTGATTCCCATGCAGTCCTCCATCCTCCCTGATGTCCCCTCTGTCTAGACAGATCTCTCCTGAGAAATTACAAACCACAGATTGTCTGATGACAAAGCTTGCCCCGGACACCGGTCCACTGACACAGGATTCATTCAACCCTGTTCAGAAAAGGGCAAACCTGGCTCCCACCTCTCCTAAAGCTGGGTGTCTTCTTCGATCAGTTTGTCCATCCATCCATCCATCCATCCATCCACCCATTCATCAGTCTTTGGCTAAATGCCTACAGTGTTTCAGACCCGATGCTAGCATGGGACATACTGAGCTAAATAACCCCTCCCCTTCCAAAACTCAATGTCAGGGGAGATGGACTCCAAGTAATTCTGAAAGGTATGGCATCCCAACTATGATTACGGTGATAGGAAACACTCGTGGAGGGCTTACTATTTTCCAGGAGCTACACGAAGTACTTTTGGTACATGGTTTCAACCGTCCTCATCATGATCCCATGAAGGGAGTACTACTATTGTGATCATTTTACACACGAAGTCTGCTGAGGCTCGTGCAATTGAAGCCACCTGTCCGGGGTTGCACGGCTACTGAGTGGTGAAATCAGGAGTTAAAACTCGGTCTGATCACTGAGTCGACCCTTTTAACCCCCACTCTGCCATCAGACCTGCAAGGAAGGAACCACCACTTCCGTTCAGGAGGAATGGGATGGCCCCTGCAAAGAAGCGTATCTCAGAGCCGGGCCTGGAGGGGGTGAGTCGTGGTAAGTAAGGAGGTATGAAATATTCCGGAAACAAGAGGGATTCTGACTCATGGAAATGGGGATGAAAACTTTGGAAATGGAAGGAAAAGCATGAGCCCGTTACTGAAGGCAGGACAAACAGAGGGGGAACGGAGCGGGAAGAGCTTGGAATGCCCTGGGGCCGGGGGTGGGGGGGGCTGGGGAGTGTGGGGGGAAGCTGGGACCTCTTCAGGAGCGGTGGTAGGTGCTGGAGATGTCCCAGTCAGGAATCCACGTGTTTTAGGAAGCCTGTCTTAAGGAAACGTGGAGGATGGTTTGGAGGGGGCAGGAAGCTGTCAGGGAATTGCTGTGGGCTTTCCTCAGTGTAGGAACAGTGACGGGGACTATGATAGAGTTGTCGATGATCCCATCTAGGGTTCAGGGTTCAGGGTACAAAGACTGCCCACCTGCCACTGTCCAATCACACCACTTCCTTACTCAGAGCCCTTCTCTGGCTCCCATGGCTCTCAGGATAAATCCTGGTGTCCTCCACCTGCCATTCAAGGTTCTTAATGAGCTGGCCCCTTCCTGCCTCTCCAGCCGCATCCTGACCTCTTCTCCCTACTCTAGCGATATATACCAACACGCCAACACGCCAACATGCCGTTTCCCTAACCAAATTCTTTTTTTTTTTTTTAAATGGCTTTATTTATTCATTTGAGACAGAGTGATACAGAGAGAGAGAGTATGTGTATGAACAGGGGGAGAGGCAGAGGGAGAGGGAGAAGTAGGCTCCCTGATGAGCCGGGAGCCCAATGTGGGGCTCCATCCCAGGACATGGAGACCATGACCTGAGCGGAAGGCAACCACTTAACCATCTGAGCCACCCAGGCAACCTCCCTACAACCGAATTCTTTTCTTAATGTCTGTGCCTTTGCACATGCTGTTCTTTCTACCGGGAAATACCTTTGTTCTCCCTCCCCCTTTGCTCAAACGCCTGCTACTCTTCAGGGTTCAATGCAGGATGCCCCTCCCCCTTCAACCTCTCTCCCTTCCCAGACACCATGCGGAGCTTACCTGCATGCACGTTTCTCTCCTGGACTGTAAGCTTCCTGCGAGTGGAGAATGGGCTTACTTAACACATGGTTTTATTTATTCTTAACGCAGAAGTGTTAAGCATACTTGACACAGAGGGTGTGGGCTGAGAGGCTGCAGTGACCTTCAGCCTTTGCCTTAGACCAACTTTCCAAAGGCAAGATTTACCATCGTGGGCTGCTTTTGGTGTTAAATGCTGTCAGCTGACTAGAGCACACCGAGATGTGACACAAAGTTTGCCCCCCGCCTCTTCGCTGTTTCTCCTCCCTGGTCAGGGCAGCTTCTGGGGCTGTCTGGGTCTTTTCTTTTAAGATTTTATTTATTTATTTGACAGAGAGAGACACACGGCGAAAGAGTGAACACAAGCAGGGGGAGTAGGAGAGGGAGAAGCAGGCTCCCTGCTGAGCAGAGAGCCCAATGCAGGGCTCAACCTGAGATCATGACCTGAGCTGAAGGCAGGTGCTTAACGAATGAGCCACCCAGGCACCCCCTTGTCTGGGTCTTTTCATTGAGGACACTCCCTAGCTGTAGCTACTCTATGTGGGTTTTCCAAATCAAGGACCTCAGGCCAGGACCCCGGTGGTAGTGCAGTCACTTCTGCTGTGTAGACAGGTCCCCTTCCTCCTCTAGGACTGTTCCACTTGGGGCAGCAGTAGCAGCAACACCTATTTTGGGAAATGTCTACATATGGCAGCATTCCATCTTCCTATTTCCTATTTGGGAAAATAGCCCAGGACCTGAGTAGAGCAAAGGAGGCTGAGGTGTGGCTGCCCGTAACTTCTGTCTATTTGCCAGTGATTTACTTGCCTGCGATTTGCACTAAGACAAAAAGAACTTTTGCATTATTGACGATCATTGATCACAGCCTTCCAAAAAGAGAGAGAGGTTGAGAGAGATGGAGGCCCCTGGCCAATGGCCCAACAGTAAACCAGGAGGGTGAGGTGTGGAGAAAGGAGGGGAGGGCCAGGTGGGAAGGGAATTTGTGGAGACAGAAGGACACAGAAGGACACCAAGAAGAAAGTCTGGAGGAGGCGCTGAGGGTGGGTGGGCCAGCTGTCAAACCGTCCTGCGGGCTTTGGAATGGGCCCCCCTATGGCTGGTCTCTCCCTCTCCCCAGCTAAGGACACTTCACGACTGAAACTGTTGGCACGGAGAGTCACTTCATAAAGATAAAAGGGTCAATTCATCAAGAAGACGTAACAGTTTTAATGCTGGATGGACCTAATAACAAGGAGTCCAAATGCATGAAGAACCAAGTAGACAGAAAGCCCGCACGGACATGGAAGGCCAGCTCCGCCCGAGCCGCGTGGAGCGGACACGCGACGCGCCCAGCTCTGTGTCTCGGCCACGGTCGCTTCTCCATGTCCACTTTGTGCTCAAGCCCTCTCTCAGCCCTGGTTGCCTGGGACGGGGCCCCTGCCTCCCTGAACTCAGCTCCCGTCATTCCCTTAGTCCCCCCACCGACCCTGACCGACCCCGACCGACCACGTGTGTGTGTGTGGGGGGGGGTGTCCCTCGCTGGGAATCCCGGTTCCCCACACTGGGGCAGCGCCCAGTCCCCACCTCCCGCCTCCGCTCCTGAGGCCACCTCCTCTCTCTTTCCTTTCCCTACTTCATTTTCTTCCATACCATTTACCTCTACAAACATTTTATGTATTTTACTTATCACGTTCATATAAGCTCCCCTGGGTCCACATCTGTTTAGTGCACCATGTCCCCAGTGTCTAGAACATGCCTGATACACAAAGCAACAGTTATTTGTTAAACGAAGAAAAAAAAAAAAAAAAAAAAACCCAACTAGGGATGAACACCCGAGACGGGCGCGGGAGGACCGAACGGGAGGCTCGGCTCTCAGCCCGGGGCTCTGGGCGTGGCCCCCCCTTGCGGACCCAGCCCTCCTTCTCCCCACTCCGCTCTCCTACAGGTGCGGCGCGGGGAGCGGGGGGGCCGGGCTGGGGCGGCGGCGGGGGCTCGGAGCTCCCCGCGGGGCCGGGGCAGGAGGGGGCCGAGCCTGCGGACCGCGGGCGGGGGGCCGAGAGGGGAGCGAGGCTCGCGGGGGAGGAGCTGGGGGAGGGGAGCGACGAGGAGCGGCGCGCGCGGGAAGGGGAGCGCGGAGCGGGAGCCGCAGGGCGCCCGCCGGGGCGGAGGGAGGCGGGGATCGCGAGGGCGCGGGCCGGGCAGAGCCCCCGGGGCGGCGGGGCGGGCGGCGCCCGGAGCTCGACGCGGGTCGCGGCGGAGATGCGGCGGCCGCCGGCGGAGAGACGCGGCGCTGCGCGAGGAAGCAGGACCCTGGCGGGCGAGCGCGGGGTCCGCACCTGCGTGGCCCGAAGCGGGTAAGCTCTCGGAGCCGAGTGCCGCCGGGGGTGGGCGCGCCGGGGCCCTGGCGGCTGGGAGTCCGGTCGTGGCGGCCGTCCCGAGGGCGCTGGAGCGGGGAGGGGGCGCCACGGCTTGGGGCCTCGGTGACCCGCGGGGCCCCCTTCTCGGTGCCTTCGGACGGGAAGCGCGCGCGCGCGCGCAGGACAGAGGGTCTCGGAGGACCAGTCCGACCCGCGGGGAGCGTCCGTGAGGGGCGCCGTCCCGGAGCCCCGGGGCGGAGTGGGGGCCGAGGCAGAGCCCGGAGACGGCTGCGGGATCCCAGGAGCGCATTCGGGGCACCCCGCGCGGGGGCGACATCTGGCCGGGCGGGGGGCGCGACCCTGGGTCGGGGGCTGTGACGCCCCCACGTGGCCCCGGGCGGCGGAGGGAAGCGGGGCGCTGCCCCCTGCCGGCCAGGTCGCGGTGCGGCGCAGCGCAGGGGCCAGCCCTTTGCCGAGGCGAGTGGAAAGAGCGTCCAGTGTGGAGCCTCGGCTTCCAGACCCGAAGCCCGGCGGGCCCGGACTTGCTTTGTGACCTTGGGCAGGTCACTGCATCTTTTCGAACTTCAGATTGCTCGTCTATCAAATGGAGGGGATACTTCTCCCACCCTGCACGATCCGTGGGAATAAAGGAACTGCTATAAGGATGCCTTTTTTTAGACTGTAAAGTTCTGTATAAATCCTAGCTAATCACAGAATGTCAGAACTGGAAGGGCACTAAGAAATCTGCTTTGCTGCAGACGGGGAGAGTAGAGATTTGATCACGCCCAAGGTCACATTACTTGTAAGAGGATCTAAGACTTAGCCCCCTGCCTCACTGTTGGAAGTTCAACAGTTCAGCGCAGGTACTCTCCATCAGACTGCATTAGCAAACCGGGCTTGGCTATTTACTAGCTGCCTGACCTTGGGAAAGCCCTTTACCTCTCTGAGCCATGGCTTTCTCCCATGTGAAAAGGGTTAAGAATGCTGCCTTGCAGGCTTCCTTGTGCAAATCCAATGTGGTCATTGCTCAGCACAGCGCCTGGGCACTCAACAACTCAGCCATTAGCGGAAATCATTGCTCTGATTAGTGGGAGTCATCTCTCAATCTCTTCCTTGGAATTAGCCTCCAGTGTTTTCTGATTGAGCACACGTCTCTCCACTGTTCGGGGGCTTAGCCTTCCTCACAGAGACCTGGAGGGACTCTTTACTGACAGCAGCAAGTAAGGCTGCTTGGACAGCTGAACCTTCTCCAGCTTTTGGTCCTGTCCAGCAGGTGGGGAGAAACGGGTGGTCTTTACTCTGGAGGGATCCCGGAAGCCAGGATCTAGCCACCGCCTGGAAGGGAGGGGCTGGCCAGCTGGACCTGACTGGTAGGGCTTAGGGCTTCCTCTCCTCCCCCATGGTGCCTAGTAACAGACCCAGAAATACAAGGATGCTTCTCAGAGTTTGTCAGATGCATGGCGGAAAATGAGGGTGAACGGACAGGGTCATCTCTTCTCTCCTAGGCTGCAGATGCATGACAGTTCTTGGTGAAGTGATGTGACTCTGAGTGAAAAGACATTCTCAGAGCTGGGAGTTCCCGGGACCTGAGAGGTCCCTCTCATTGTAGATGGTTAGGGGTCTGGGGCTCATGCAGAAGGGCAGGGGTCTGCCAAGGTCACTGGTGTCCTCCAGCAAGCCGAATTCTACGGACATCGTTCAGTCTTGAACTTTCTCTCTGAGTAGCAGATGACACGGCTGACCCCTCCTTTCCTCTGGACACACTTCTGGCTCCTGCGATGTGGCACTGTCATATTTTCCCTTCTTCATCTCTTCTTTTTGCAGGTTTATCCTTCTTTCTACAGCCATTAGCTGCTCTACTCCCCCAGGCCCTCTGCTCTGCTCATACTAGACACTCTGCCTGGGTGTCTCACCCACCCCCGCTGGCTTTAGTTACCACCTCTGTGCATGTGACTCATACAGATTTGTCCCCAGCAAAGATCTCTCCTCAGGCTGTAGACCTATCTAGGTATTGTCAGCCCCACATTGTTCTAGACGCTGGGGATATAGCGATGGGCTTGTCAGAAGGCAAGTTTTGGGAGGGGGTAGGCGTGAGACAAGCAGAGAGGAGCAGAAAAATACCAGATTGGGTGAGGTGCTAAAAGGAGCATCAAGCAGGATGATAGCCTAGAGAATGAGAGATACTCGATTATATTGGTGGGTCAGAGCTTTGCCAAGGAGGTGATATATATTTTTTAAAGATTTTATTTATTCCTTTGACAGAGATCACAAGTAGGCAGAGAGGCAGGCAGAGAGAGAGGAAGGGAAGCAGGCTCCCTGCAGAGAGCCCCATGCAGGGCTAGATCCTAGGACCCTGTGATCATGACCTGAGCCGAAGGCAGAAGCTTTAATCCACTGAGTCACCCAGATGCCTCTCGTATATGCATTTGAAGAAGATAATTCAAGGGGCACCTGGGTGGCTCAGTGGGCTAAAACTTCTTTTTTTTTTTTTTAAGATTTTTTTTTTCATTTATTTGACAGACAGAGATCATAAGTAGGCATAAAGAGAGGCAGAGAGAGAGGGGGAAGCAGGTTCCCCACTGAGCAAAGACCCTGATGTGGGGCTTTATCCCAGGACCCTGAGATCATGACCTGAGCCAAAAGCAGAGGCTTTAACCCACTGAGCCACCCAGGCAGCCCAAGGAGGTGATATTTAAGTGTGGGGTGGGCAGCTGGTAAGAGACGAAGTCAGAGAGGTAGGTGTCTTGGGCAGCAGACAGTGTAGGGCCTTGTGGGCCGTGGTGAGGATTTTGGATTTTGTTCTGACATGGGAGCCACTGGAGAGTTTCAAACTGGAGAGTGCAAATGCTATTATTTCTTCAGGGCTCACTGAAGCCTTACAAAGGAGTTCTCCTATACTGATTGCCATCCTACTGTGTCGTGGTCCCTGGTGGGCTGTGGGAATAGGTAGCTAGCTCTTCAAAGAGCTTCCAGGCATGGGCATGGAGAGGCACAAACAGTCCTGGAGTCTGGAGAGGACTTCAAGGAGGAAGGTTTCGCATCTGGTTCACCAGAAAAGGCTTCCTGCAATAAGTAGCTTTTTTTTTTTTTTTTTTTTAAGATTTCATTTATTTATTTGACAGAGAGATCACAAGTAAGCAGAGAGGCAGGCAGAGAGAGAGGGGGGAGCAGGCTCCCCACTGAGCAGAGAGCCCAATTCGAGGCTCGATCCCAGGACCCTGAGATCATGACCTGAGCTGAAGGCAGCGGCTTAACCCACTGAGCCACCCAGGTGCCCCAGAAGTAAGTGGCTTTCAATAAGGACTTCAGATCAGAAGGCAGATGACATCAGGTATGCCTGAAGGGGAGTGGGATAGATTGTTTTTCCAGGCAGAGGGGAGTCAGCCTGAACCGGGACGTGAATGCCCCAGATGTGTGTGAGGAAGTCAGGGGAGAGGAGACGAGACTTGTAGGGAATTAGAGGTCAGGCTAGGGAGGAAGTCTGAGCTGTTCAGAGCAAGACCCTGGGTCTGCCCATGTATGTGCTGTGTGACCTTGAGCAGATTGCATGATCTTTCTGAGCCTCAACCTGCTCAGACATGAAAGGGAAATAACTGGATAATTGCTGGGGGAGAAAGGGGCGGGGGAGGATGCCGAGTGCTGCGGGTAGGTGAATGGGAACGGGATTGTGCCTGCCAAGGAGGAAACCGGAGAGGCTGGTGTGGATGAGGAAGATGATGGCTGCATCGAGTTTGGGACCTGCCCAACTCCCATAAGTGGTGGAACGAGTGGACACATTTCAGCAAAGAGGTGACAGTTGAATTCAATCCTGGGAGTGAAGTTGCCTTTGGGTGGGTGGATGAGGGGTCCCCCTCACAGAGGGCGCTGGGCTTCACGACACATGTATACCACTCCCCCCCTCCCCTTGCAGAAATCAAGTCCAACAGGGAGACAGGCAATCAGCAAATGAGCCCACTGCGGTGGGGAGTGGGGAGTAACCAGTTCCATCTCTTGGGTCCAGAGGAACCTGGAGGGAACAGCCTGTGCGAAAGCTCAGAGGAGTGAGAGAACCACAGTGTATTTGCAGAAGGAGGCCTCAGCCACGCTGGAGGTGGGGTCTTCTGCTGAGTGCACACGAAGAGGAGTGGGAAGGACAGGACCGTGCGGCCTCTGGACAGGTCAGCAACGGGAAGTGAAGAAGGATTCAGGGCGCATGAAGGGAAAAGTTCTCCAAGGATTCTTCCGTCTGTGGAATAGCTGTCATTGGCCCCAACTACTGCCTTGTCCTCTAGCACTCCATTTCAGGGCTACTTTCCGAAGGGGTCTCAGGGTCACAGCAGGTCTCTCCTACATTCCCAGGGCTCCTTTCATGTTCCAGTGTCATCCTCAGTGATGTCTGTGGACCCAGGTTCCAGGAGCAGTTTCCCCGGGGCCGCCGGAAGTCTTCCGGGAACAGGGTCCACGTGTGCTTGGCACATGGTAAGGCTTTAAGCGAGCAGCTGTGGAATGGTTGAGGAAACAGGCTCAGAGAGGTCGAGAAACTTGCCCAGAGTCACAGAGCTAGTAAGTGGCAGAGCAGGGAAGTAAATTCAGTCTACCTGACTCTAAAGCTTGTGTTTGTAACACAGCTGGATTATGGCTCCCAGCAGGGCGAGCAGATGGTGAAGAACAGGTTTTGGATCCCATAAGCACTAACAAATCCCGTGTTTCATTTCTAGGAAATGAATTCCTATTGTTCAAACCTTGTTTATCCAGTCTGGAGAAGACAGCATCTCACTTGTCCTGAAAGTGGTTTATTCACTCCATCAGCTCAAGTGCTGTCTGGGGACCCAGATGTGCAGCAGGGGTGGGGGGGCGGTTAGAGGGGTGGTAGCAGCGGGGTGAGCGCCAGGACCTGGGGATGTAGCCCTAGAGGCTTCTGGCAAAGTGTGGTCTGCCCCTCCAGTCTGCTCCGAGAATCACTCCCCTAGTATGGAAACCCAGATGGAGGTGACTGGGAGATTGGAAAATGTCAAAAATGTATGTGAGTTGGGCACAAGAGCCTCTGGATACTAATGTCCTTAGTCTCAAGTTCCTGCTGCAAATGGGAGGCATCTGAAGGAGCACTGATGGGAATCTGAAGACTTGGTCTCTGCCTATAACTTGCTGTGTGCCCTTGGGCAAGTGTCCTGCCCTCTCTGGGCCTCTCTCCCTGTCAGCACCACAAGGGAGTTGCAGTAAATGATTCCTGAGTCCTTCCTGCTCTGACACTCGGATCTTCTTAAGTCCTGGCGCTGACTTGGCTGTTATCTCCTGCACCGTTCACTGCGGTGCATGGAGCAGCCGCATTTACCTGGGAGCTTGGCAATGCCGAATCTCAGGTCCTGCTCCCGCCCCCACGGAATCAGCACCTGCGTGTTTCCTAAGGTCCCTAGGTAGCCCGTGGGTTCATTCCAGTGTGAGATGAGCTGCAGTGAGCGGCTGTTTCTGTCCTCGCTCTGGGCTGTGCTGAAAAGGTAGGTGGAGGATGGCGTGCATGCTTCCCCGGGGTCGGGGCGCATTCAGGTGCGAGTGGTGGAGCAGGTCCCCAGCAAAGAGTCTGTGAGTGTGTGCAGGCTTGCGCGGGCTATTTGTGCAGTGGAGGGCGGAGTGGAACACACTCACCTTTCCTGAGCGGTGGAGCAGGGAGGCGAGCAAGCCGGGTTCCTATCCTAGATCTGCAGGGTCTCAACAAGCCATTTCTCTGAGCTGCGCTGGGCAATGGGAATAACACCAGTAAGACTGACTTTAGAGGGTGGGATTAGCCTTAAACGAGTGGATAAAGGAGACGTGCGGAGAACAGTGCCTGGCGCACGGGGAGCTCGTAATAACGCCTGCCGTTCCTTTGCTGCTACTGCTGTTCCAGCCCCCGCGCGCGCTGCGCCGCAGACCGTCCCAGCCCCGCCCCTGGATTGCGGGAGTTCCCTGAGGACAGAGTCCCAAAATGACCCCTAGGGGGCGATAGCCCCCCCTGTCGAGAACCCCTGGCTGGAGAGCACCCCTATGCGATATAAACAGGAATCAAGCCACAAAGGTAATTTTAGATTTAGAAAATTTAGAGGTAGCTGTGTTAAAAGGAGAAGGAGAAGAAAGAAAGAAGAAGAAGAAGAAGAAGGGGGGAGGGGGAGGAGGAGAAGGAGAAAGAAGAAGAAAGTGAAATGAATTTCATGTATGTTTTATTTACTCAATATGTCCAAAATATGATCAACTAACTGATAGAAAAAATTATTAGTGAGATATTTTACATTTTTTTTGAAACTCTTTGAAACTCAGTACGTTTTACACTCCAGCCCATCTCAGTAGCCACGTCTCAAGCCCTCAACTGCCACGTGTGGCCAGCAGTGATAGCTATCCAAGAATTTTTTTAGCACTGGCTCTCATTCCCAGCTGTGTCAGATATTACCCACATGGCTTTGGGCTAGTCATTTCATCTCTCTGGACCTCAGTTTTTCCATCTGTAAAATGGGGGTACTAAGTCTGTCTCCAAGCTGTAATATGAGAGGCAGATGGAGAGAGTTTAAAACCCCTTTGCCCGCTTTCCCACAAGCATGGGAGGAAATCCGGTGAGTTGTCAACCACAAAGCCTTTGTGCAAGGCTTAGTCGTTCAAGGTGGTCCCTTCCCTACTGAACACTGGTAATAACTCAGTGCAAAGCCGTAAGTAGGAAGGTGTTGCCTTCTCAGACTTCCCTAGCTGTTGCAAAGGTCTGGAAAACAGGCTTCACCTGTCTTGGATTTTTTATTTTTATTTTTTTAACATTTTAATTATTAGAGAGCGAGAGGGAGCATAAGCAGAGGGGAAGGGCAAGGGGAGAGGGGAGAGGCAGGCTCCCCGAGCTGAGCAGGGAGCCCCAGTCAGGGCTCAATCTCAGGATCATGACCAGAGCTGAAGGTAGATGCTTAACCAACTGAGCCACCAAAGCACCCCAAACCCTTGCATTTTCAAGATGGAGACACTGAGGCACAGAGCAGGAACTGACTTATCCAAGGCCAAAGAGTTTATGGCAGAACGAAGCAAAGATCAGGGCTTCCCACTCAGGTCAAGCTCTGTTCTCAGCACCCCTTCCTCTTGCTCTGGGCTAGGTGTCTGGGCTCTAGGGGTTAACTAAGCCATGGTCACTGCACTCAAGGTCCAGTGAGGGAGACAGTCCAGCATGGTAAGAGCTGTGGTGGGAGGAGTCCAGAAGCGGGGTATCTAACCCAAGCTGAGCTGTGGGGAGAAAGTTAGGGAAGGCTTCCTGGGGCGATGCCAGAGCTTAGTCCTAAAGTGTGACTGGATTAGGCGACCAGAGGACTGAGCAGGGGATGCCTTCCAGGCAGATGACCCAACGGGGATGGAGGTTTGGAGCAGAAAGCAGCACTGGGGCTCAAGGCAGCCGGGTGCTGGCAGGAAGGCTAGCAGATCTGCCGGGTCAGGAAATGATGCTGGAAATGTAAATAAAGACCAGGTCGTGAAGGGTCTCTTAGACCAAGCTGGGGCTGAATCCCAAGGGCCTTGGGAGGCCCTGGAAGACTGGAAAGAACTGACATGGCCAGATTTTTAGTTAAACGAAAGATTCCTGGTGTACCTTGGTGGCTCAGTCCGTTAAACATCTGCCTTGGGCTCAAATCATGATCCTAGGGTGCTGGAGTGGAGTCCTGGGTCGGGCTCCCTGCTCAGTGGGAAGTCTGCTTCTCCCTCTCCCTCTGCCCCTCCCCACTGCTCATGCTCTCTCTCTTGCTCTCTCTCTCTCTCTCAAATAAATAAATAAAATCTCTAAAAAATAAAAAAGAAAGAAAGAAAAATTCTGGGTGTGATGTGGTGAGGGAATGAAGAGGGGATAGGAGTGGCCGCAGAGAGCCCATTTAAGCCAGAGAAGATGCAGCCTGCAACAGGGCTAGAAGGGAGCGAAGACTCAAGGCACAGTTGGATTTATGCAGTCGAACTGACAGAATTTAGTAATTCAGCAAACAAGGGGACTCTATCAGCCATTGCCATGTAACAAACCACCCCCAAACTCAGTGGATTAAGAAGACATTTATTCCTATGAATCCTGCATCTGGAGACCGGCTGATTTAATCTGAAATTGGCTGGGCATTTCTGCTGGTTTAGCAGGGTTCACACAGGCATCTGCTGGTCCACTGAGAGCCTCTGTCCTAGGCTGGCTTTGCCGGGGGGCAGTTGGCTGGAGTGGCTCTCTGCTCCATGTGTCTTTGCCTCCTCTAGGGACCGGTAGGTTCACTCCTATATGTGTTCATGGCAGTGGCCGAGTGTAAGCAGAAACCTGCACAGCCTCTTGAGGACTAAATTTGGAACTGGCTCACTGTCCCTTCTGCCTCATTCTATTGACCACAGCTAGTTCACACTGAACCCAAACTTGAGGGACAAGGAAATCTCCCCCTTCTTTTGACGGGTGCTGGTGGAGGCAGCATGAGATAGTAGAAGCACGGAGCTGAGCTGAGAAGGGTGGGAAACCGTACTGTGTGATCTTAGACAAGGCATCTACCTCTCTGGGCATCAGCAATCCCAGCCGATCGGGTTGGATTGCATCATTTAACGCGTTTCTTCTAAATCAGGTTTGCCAGGGAGGGGCTGTTCATTATAACTAACCATGGAGCGTTTACTATATGGCTGGGCTTTCTGTTCAACTCACTCAAACATAACAGCACTTTGAGGTTGGTATTGTTATTGTCCACACTTTCTTTCTTTTTTTAAAGATTGTATTTTATTTTACTTTTTTTTTTTTTAGAGGTTTTATTTATTTGAGAGAGAGAGTGTACAAGCAGGGAAAGGGGCAGAGGGACAAGCAGACTCCCCACTGAGTGGGGAGTCCAACAGGAGGCTTGATTGCAGGATGCTGAGATCAGGACCTGAGCCAAAATCAGATGCTTAACCATCTCAGCCATCCAGGCACCGCAGATTCTTTTTTTTTTTAAAGCAGTTTTTTTTTTTTTTTTTGACAGACAGAGATCACAAGTAGGCAGAGAGGGAGGAGGAAGCAGGCTCCCTGCTGAGCAGAGAGCCCGATGCGGGGCTTGATCCCAGAACCCTGGGATCATGACCTGAGCCGAAAGCAGAGGCTTTAACCCACTGAGCCACCCAGGCGCCCCTTATTTTTTTTTTTAATATTTTATTTATTTATTTGACAGAGATGACAAGTAGGCAGAGAGGCAGGCAGAGAGAGAGGAAGGGAAGCAGGCTCCCTGCTGAGCAGAGAGCCCAACATGGGGTTTGATTCTAGGACCCTGAGATCATGACCGGAGCCAAAGGCAGAGATTTTAACCCACTGAGCCACCCAGGTGTCCTCCAGATTTTATTTTTAGGCAGTCTCTATACCCAGTGTGGTGCTTGAACTCACAACCCTGAGATCAAGAGTTGCACATTCCACTGAGTGACTCAGCCAAGCCCCCCTCATCCCCATCTTCCCTATGAAGAAACAGCGCAAAGAGGTGAAGGGAAAGGCCCCGGGGCTTCCATCAGTGCAGGTCAGTTTTGCCTGTTCTTGAACTTCATGATGTTTGAATCACGTGTGCTGTGTCATAATGTGCAGCTTCTTGGGTTCAGCATGACGCCTGTTCCTTCTACGTGGTTGTGCGAGGCAAGGAGCTGGAGCTCCTTCTCGCTGGTGTGCAGTATTCTACTGCATGGGTCTGCCGCAGCTCACTTCTCCGTTCTACGGCGGCTGTCTGTTGGGATAGTTTTCCGTCTGTGGCTGTTAAACCGTGCCTGTGTGAACGATTCTTGCACAAGTGGTTTGGCGGACATACGTGCAGGTTTTTGTTGGTTATATGGCTGCGAGTAGAAGATTTTCGTAAGAGGTTTGGCTTCTTAAAATTTTTTACATTTTCCAGATTTTATAATTAGAGAAACAGGTGAAGGATAGACTTGCTTGTGAAACGAATTAGAAGTCAGCTCTTGGGCTCAGATACAGACAGACAGACACACCCATGTTAACTCTTTTCCAGTTTTCTCCATATATATTACTTCACACTCACAACACCCCCAGAGAGGTAAACTTGATGCCCTGATTTTACAGAGGAGGAAACTAAGGTTGAGGGAGGTCCCATGCCCTGGAGAGGAGAGGGCCATAGCTGTGGATGCACTTTGTAAAATATAAAGCATTCCTCAGATTTGTGGAGAATGATTTCCCCATCCAGGGCTCACTCAGCCATACCACACGGCTTCTAGAGAAAGCACAGACACAGATTTCTCTGGGTGGGGGGATCTATCCTACCATAACAAATCTTGATCACAGAGCCCAGGGTTTTTTTCTTCCAAAAAGATGAGACTGGCTTCTGAGGATACATTAAACCCATATATCCTCTTGGTTTCTGGCAAGGTTTTATGACTCTGTTAAAATAAAGATCCTTCAGAAAGGGGAGGTGACTGATCTTTCTGCAAACGGAATGAGCCCTGGGTAGGAAGCCCTTGTTAAAAGGGCTACAAAGAGCCCCTGCTGTGGACCAGGCTCTCATCCTTCCCACTGAACCCACAGAGCAGTTCTGGGAGAAAGGTGCTATTACCCCAATTTACAGATAGAAGAAGAAAAGCCCAGGAGGTGAAATGACTTGCCTCCACCCCACAGTTGGGACTGTTTGGGGGAAAAGGAACTCAGTCTTATTACCACTTCCCAGGGTCCATTGGACTGTTTCTCAGTCCATTTAAACTGACTCCACTGGGAAAAGCAGGAGCCGGTACCAGTGAGGATTCCTGGGTACAGAGGTTGCTCATGGACATCCAGGAATAGGAAGGAGTGCCATTGGATCTGGAAGGTTCCTTCCATTTCCTCTCTTGGGACAGGGGGTTCCCCTGTCTCTCTGCTCTTTTCTCTGTCTACTCCCTTCTCCTACGTTTCTCTGCAGACCTGTTTTCTTATTTACCTATGCTTTTTCTGCTGCCCCCAAACCTGCCCTGGCCTTGGTCTTAGCCATGGCCAGATTTCAGCCTCGGGGTCCTTGACTTGCAGGTTGCACCTCCTCCGTTGTCAATCTTCCCAGCTCCTCGCAGTCTCCTTGCTAAATTCCCAGGAGAGAATCTGGATGGCTCATTTGGGGTCATGTGTCCGCTGGTCCAATCAGCGAAGCTCAGAAGTGGTCTGCGCCACAAGCTGAGATTGCACCCTGCTTTTCCCCTCCCTCTCACTGGAGAGATGCTAGCGCTGAGAGTATATGGTATGGCTGGGGTCTGTGCGGTCTAGACTCTGCAGGGAGACACCACTGGGCTGAGGGGAGTCCTTGCTGCTGCTGCTGCTGCTGCGGTAGTTTATAGGGGTGCGTTCGACAAGGGAGAATCTCCCTGGTATGGACGGTAGTTCAGACAGTGGCAGACATGACTCACTAAAATGCACAGGGATGGCTTGTTGGACAGTAGACTGAGGAGACCTCATTGCCTGCAGACCTGAATTTGGTTGGACACATCATAGAGAAACCAGAGAAGTCATCACTCACTGTGTCAGGCGTTTGGATCGATGGTCTTACCAGTTCTCCCCAAGCTTCAGTGAGGTCCAGATTATCAGCTCCAATCACAGAGGCAGTGCACGCCCAGAGAGCTTGCATGACTTGCCCAACGGCCATAGCAAGAAAGTGGAGCAACAGGAATTGGAACCTGATCCTACCTGACTTAAAATGTATGCTTTGAGGGGCACCTGGCTGGCTCAGTCGGTTAAGTCTCTGGCTCTTGATTTTGGCTAAGGTCATGATCTCAGGGTCCTAGCATTGGGCTCCCTGCTCAGCAGGGAGTCTGCTTGAGTATTCTGTCTCACTTTCCTTCTTCCCCTTCCCCTGCTCATGCTCTTTCTGTCTCTCAAGTAGATATATATATTTCAGAGGCACCTGGGTGGCTCAGTGGGTTAAGCTTCTGTCTTCAGCTCAGGTTATGATCTCGGGGTCCTGGGACGGAGTCCTGCATCGGGTTCTCTGCTCAGCTGGGAGCCTAATTCCTCCTCTCTCTCTCTCTGCCTGCCTCTCTGCCTAGTTGTGATCTCTCTCTGTCAAATAAATAAACAAAATTAAAAATATATATATATATATTTTTTAAAAGATGTATGCTTTTAGCCACTGCCTGCCATCTTTATACCCTTGTTATACTTGTCAAAGTCTCTATAGTTAGTACACATCACATACATGATCTTACTGGAAGTATGAAACATCCTTTGGGGCAGCATACCGATACTTATATTTCCATTCTACCAAGGAAAAAACTAAGGGTCCAAGAGAAGTCGTGACTTATTCTTAGTTACCTGATGGTCGGTGGCAGAGCTGGGACCAGAACCCAGATCTTCTGGATTCAAATGTATCAACAGGTATTACTGCATCAAAATGTGTCCGTGTCATTGCTGGTAGTATGGTTCTTTTGTTTCAAATGTACAAAATTGATTGTCTAAGAGAAATAATTACAAATATATCATTCCCTATAAAAAATTATGTATTATAATATACATACAGTTCAAAGAATAATCATCAACATTCATGTACCTACCACCACCTTAAAAAACTGCACAATCTCATTCCTGCCTTTTTTCCCCTCCAGGGGTGACCACAATCCTGCATTTTACATTTAACGTTTCCTTGCTTTTCCTTATGGCTTCACCAACATATATTTATGTCTCTAAACACTTTGTTTCTCCCTGCATGTTTGCGACTTTGGCACTCAGTGTTGCTTGTGAAAAGCACCCACTTGAATACAGCTTTGGCTTATCGAGGTTGGCTTCTCCGCGGGGCCCTGGCACAGGGATACGCCACATTCTACCACTCTCCTGTGGATGGATGTTTCGGTGGTTTCTAGTTGTTTCTAGTCCGTGCCACGGTGACCATTCTTGTTCCTCTCTGCTGATGAACACAGAGAAGAACCTCCCTGTGATCCACACCTGGGAGCAAAATGACTGGGCCATGAGGTAATCCTTGCATTCTCAGCTTTATGAGATAATATCAGAGTGTTGGCCAAGGAGATTCCTCCTCTTTCCACTATGCTGGTGGTAGGTGACCATTCCGTTGGTCCACACCCTCATGGGGTGCCGTGGCAGGATCAGATTGAAAACGTCTTCCTTGACTGCTGGTTGAATGTGCTATCTCACTGTTGCTTTCATTTGTATTTTTTTGTTTTATTATTTGAAGTGCGATAGGAGAGGCAGCTGCTTATAGAGCTACAGTCTTTATCGCCAAAGGTAGCAGGATTGTGGGAAATTTCTCCAACATTGTTGAGGGTGGGGAAGGACAGCAGGCAGGAGAGGAAAGAGAGAGCTTCAGAATCATGTGGCTTCCCTCAAAATTCCAGCCCAGCATTCCCGACCAAGGCAAGCTACCCTGTCCTTCCAAGATGTCACCCACCAGCCTCCCAGGCCTCTCTGAGCCCACGCCTTTCACTGAGTGAGGCCATCGGAATGCCTGGAACCCAAGGGACGGCCACATGGATGGGTTTGTGAGGCAAGCGCACAGCCCTCCATAAAAAATGACTGCACCTGGTCTGTCTGGAAGGAAGAACATTCCAAACAGTCCAACCCAACTTCACATTTTCCATGTGAACCAAAGTGGGAAGAAAACTTGAGCCAGAGGTGGAGCATGGGGTGAGAGGGTCGGAGAGGGCATCATTTTCACCTATCCCTGTGAGGCCCCAAACCAGTTTCACTCCTGGAAGCACATGTGCCTTAAGGCTTTTCTTCCTGATCCAGGCAGTGTGGAGAAGAATGGAAATCTCAAGAATGACTCCAGACCCAGTTTTTCCACTTCTAGCTGGGTGACCTTGGGCAGATGACATCACCTCTCTGCTCACTTATAAGGTGGGGCCATAATGCCCATGTCACAGTGGGAGACTCTTGGCCCCAGGGCTAGCTCAGTGCCTACAACATAGCAGGAGCTTTATAAAAGACCTAATAATAATAATAATATCTTTTCAACTTTGGGAATGTTCTTGAGCAGGCTAAGATTAAGATTGGTTTTCTTGGGGTGCATGGGTGGCTCAGTCACTTAGGTATCTGACTCTTGATCTCAACTCAGGTCTCAGTCTCAGGGTTATGAGCTCAAGACCTGCATTGGGCTCTGTGCTGGGGTCAAGTCTACATTAAAAAAAAAAAAAACCAACAGATTTGTTTTCTTTTTTTTTTTAATTTTTAAAGATTTTATTTATTTATTTGATGGGGAGATCACAAGTGGGCAGAGAGACAGGCAGAGAGAGAGGGGGAAGCAGGCTCCCTGCTGAGCAGAGAGCCCGATGCAGGGCTCAATCCCAGGACCCTGAGATCATGACCTGAGCTGAAGGCAGAGGCTTTAACCCACTGACACCCAGATGCTCCAGATTTGTTTTCTTAAATTGAGAATGTTTCCCCTCTTCTAGGAATATATATGTTATTAAAGATTTTATTTATTTATTTGAGAGAGAGGGAGACAAAGAAAGAGCATGAGTAGGAGGAAGGGAAGAGGAAGAGGCAGGCTCCCCACTGAGCAGGGAGCCAAGGTGGGGCTCTATCCCAAGATTCTTGGATCATGACCTGAGGTGAAGGCAGACGCCTAACCGACTGAGCCACCCAGGTGCCCTGGGAAGATACATTTTTTTTAAGCTGAAGTTCCCCCAGTTTGAGGACTGGAAGAGAAACTATTGCATTGTTGTGGTTTAGTTTCTTAATGGTTTAAAAACCAGTCAATCAACGGACACAGTCTGAACTTTCCCAACAAGTCCCTGAGCCTTTCTGCTGAGTAAGATGGTAATGAGACTTGAGACTTGACATCGCTCAGTGTTTACTGGGTTTCAGAGGCCGGCCTTGCTAGGAGTGATGGAAGCTGTCGAGACAGGTAGGGTGGCTGTCTCGAAGACAAAATCTGAGACTCAGAAAAGGGTAAGGGATTTGCCCAAAGTTATACAGGAGGGTGGGAGAGAGGAGGGATTGTAGCCCAGATTGTCCTACCCAAGCCAAGCTCCCCCCTGCACCCAGCTCCTCCCACCTCTGGTGCCAGCCCCCTCCTGAGCCTTCTCTGCTACCCCACCTCTGTTCTCTGTGCTCCAGCCAGCTGGGCTCTTTCCCAAGCCTTCACTTTCTGACCTCTGGCCGTTCGCTCTTCCCTTTCCAGCCACCGGGAATGCCATCCTTCCTGACCTTGACTATTGAAATCTTCTTAATGTAGCTACCCATTGGAGCTATATACAGCCCTTAAGAATGATGTTATGGGAATGACTGATGGAACAAAGATCAAAATATATTAAGTTGCAAAACACACAAACTATGAAATAAATTCATGCATAATTATAATCACATTTTTAAAGTGTGTATATATAAATCTGCCTGGCCAGCTCTATCCCAGGGGGCTACCAGTAGGTCCCACAGTCTTCAGCTGGGGTCGTGCGAGAGATGGGCCTTAATAGAGTGCCATCTGCTTTATCTTACCCCGATCATCTTGTACCAGAGGCTCCAAGCTCCAATAAACCTTTGGCTTGACCATGTTCCAAATCCTGAAACCCAGATTCAAGCACACAGAAGCGAAAACGAGTCTTTAAGGGTTTTTTTGTGACAAGATTGCCAGTTGCCATTTAGAAAGCTGAATATAGGGGCACCTGGGTGGCTTAGTCATTGGGCATCTGCCTTTGGCATGGGTCCTGGTTCCAAGGTCCTGGGATCGAGCCCCAGCATCAGGCTCCCTGCTCTGTGGGAAGCCTGCTTCTCCCTTTCCCACTCCCCCTGCTTGTGTTCCCTCTCTCTCTGTGTCTCTCTCTCTCAAACAAATAAATGGAATCTTAAAAAAATAAATAAATAAAAAGATTAGTTAAAAAAAAAAGAAAGCTGAATGTATTTTCTGGAGTTGAACTTTCACCATGAAAAATGCTCATTGTTTTAATTTCTGCAATTAACTTCTCTGCTAACCAAAAGGTGTTTTTGTTTTTTTGTCTTTGTGTTTATTTTAAGAATCATGCATGCCCACTCTAGGAAATTTGAAAAATTTTTTAGGAGTAGAAGAAAGGGGGCCACTTCTGTGGCTCAGTGTGGGTGAGCATCTGCTTTCAGCTCAGGTCATGATCTCCGAGTCCTGGGATAGAGCCCCACGTCAGGCTCCCTACTCAGTGGAGAACCTCCTTCTCCCTCTGCCTGCTTCTCCCCCTGCTTGTGCATGCGCTCTCTCTCTCTCTCTCTCACTCTCGCTCTATCTCAAATAAATAAATAAAATCTAAAAAAAAATAATCGAAGAAAGGTCTCTAGGGAGAAATACATTGTAAAAATTTGATATCTTTCCTGGTGACCTTTTTTTTTTCTTCTTCTGTGCACAGAGTTGTTTTGTTTAGTTTTCGTTGTTGCTGAGCAAATAGACTGATGGTTTCTGATTCATAACTTACAAAGCTGATTTCATGTATTTATAACAAGCCTGTGATGCTTCCAGAGGCTCTGCCCCCTCTGGGAATTGTGGGGGTGGGACTTGTTGGTCTCCCCTGTGTTCTCCTGACACTTTTGACAATGCTAGTTTCACTGTGTCACTGCTAGCACTAAGCAGTGTGCTTTTAAACTTAGAGTTCATCTCAAGTGTCTCAATTGTCCTTCTAGAACCTAACTCTTGCCTTCTTTTCTTTATTAAGTCCCAGAGCTCTGGACGTGTGCCCTTCTTGATGAATCCTCAGTGATCGGTTTGTTTTGCCTTCTCTAAGCTCATGCATACTTCAAGTCTTGGGAACCAGAATGTTTTGTCTGTTCAGGCTCAAAGTGATCAGTGGGACGGGAACCAAAGTTAAGTGCCTCATGATGTGTCAAGATGAACTTAGGAAAATGGTGAGCTGTTGACCGGCCTACTTCTGAGAATCTGCTGGTACTTCTTTTCGTCTCTGGTTTTAAAAGCTCCCCAGAGGCAACCTGAAACCCTGACTCTTCTCAGAATAGGATGGGGGAAATTCCAAAGTTCTCATTAAACACATTTATCCCTCAAGCTTTGGAAGGAGCCCAAATGCCAAAAGTGAGAATCCCAAAGCAATGTCCACATTAGTGTGAGCTCCTGATAAATGTCTAACAAATTCAGCATGTGTCCTCTGGGCTTGAAGAGTTGCTGGGCAAAGTTCCAGAATAGTGAGACGTCTTGGGATTTATCCGGTTTAGGAAAGACCTTTAATTACCAGCTGTCACCTCACTGTTTTCAAATAGTCAAGTCTTGAGGTCTTTTCACTGTGGGCCATACTGATGGAGGGCCCCCACCAGCGTGAAGCAGAAGGATGACCTTGTCCCATAGGCAAGACAACTGTGAAGGGAGCTGTGTGTGTCCAAGTCTGCGAGAAGAGAGAGCCACCTAGAATGTCCCCGCCAAACCAGTCCCTGGAAGGCCTTCTCCAGGAGGCCTCCAATAGATCCCTGAATGCTACGGAAACCCCAGAGGCTTGGGGTCCAGGGACACTCCGGGCCCTCAAGATCTCCCTTGCTTTGCTCCTTTCCATCATCACAGTGGCCACGGCCCTCTCCAATGCCTTTGTTCTCACCACCATCTTCCTCACCAGGAAGCTCCATACTCCAGCCAACTATCTCATTGGCTCCCTGGCCATGACTGACCTCTTAGTCTCCATCTTGGTCATGCCCATCAGCATCGCCTACACCACCACTCGCACCTGGAGTTTTGGCCAAATCCTGTGTGACATCTGGCTGTCTTCCGACATCACGTGCTGCACGGCCTCCATCCTGCATCTCTGTGTCATTGCTCTGGACAGGTACTGGGCCATCACGGATGCCCTGGAGTACAGTAAACGCCGCACAGCCGGCCGGGCGGCCGCCATGATCGCCACCGTCTGGGTCATCTCCATCTGCATCTCCATCCCGCCACTCTTCTGGCGGCAGGCCAAAGCTCACGAAGAGATGTCAGACTGCCTAGTGAACACGTCTCAGATCTCCTACACCATCTACTCCACCTGCGGGGCCTTCTACATCCCGTCTCTGCTGCTCATCATCCTCTACGGCCGCATCTACGTGGCCGCCCGGAACCGCATCCTGAACCCGCCTTCGCTCTACGGGAAGCGCTTCACCACCGCCCAACTCATCACCGGCTCTGCGCGGTCCTCGCTCTGCTCCCTCAGCCCCAGCCTCCATGAGGGGCACACCCACACAGCCGGCTCCGCTCTCTTCTTCAACCACGTGAAAATCAAGCTGGCCGATAGTGTCCTGGAGCGCAAGAGGATCTCTGCGGCTCGAGAAAGGAAAGCCACGAAGACACTGGGGATCATCCTGGGGGCCTTCATCATCTGCTGGCTACCCTTCTTTGTCGCATCTCTGGTCCTCCCCATCTGCCGGGACTCCTGCTGGCTCCACCCCGCCATCTTTGACTTCTTCACCTGGCTTGGCTATCTCAATTCCCTCATTAATCCCATAATATACACTGTCTTTAACAAGGAGTTTCGGCACGCCTTTCAGAAAGTTGTCCATTTCCGGAAAACCTAGTCTTATTTGCGGGTGACTCTTGTGATCTGTTGCATCCTGTAACCCACTGGAATTGTCTTGTTTATTTTTCCTGAGATCTGGGTCCATCCTGATATGTTGGGTTTGGGTTTGACCAATAGAATTGTTCAGCGTTCTTCTTCCTGTTGTCTTCTTGACTTCTTTGCCACCCAAAGTGGGGCAGCTTTGTGAAGGGTGACAAGACTGAAGATTCCACTTAGCATATTTTCACGGCTCATCCATGTTGGGAGAAATGGGATCCCTAGGATTCCCCGTTGATTGAATTCAGATGGGAAGCTGTCCGACTCTACAGAGAGACCCTGGGTTCAAATGGGAAGCTTTCTGGTCTACCTAAGTTTTGTATGGAGCTCAGAGGAGGAGAGTATGTGAGGTTATGACCTGAGCTGAAAGAGAATTGGAGTCAGGGTGGAGAGTTCTCCATACAACGAGGCACCTTGATTTGAAAATAACAGGCAGGGGCACCTGGGTGGCTCAGTGGGTTAAAGCCTCTGCCTTCGGCTCAGGTCATGATCCCAGGGTCCTGGGATGGATCCCCGTATGGGGGGGGGGGGGAATCTATGCTCAGCAGGGAGCCTGCCTCCTCCTCTCTCTCTGCCTGTCTCTCTGTCTACTTGTGATCTCTGTCTGTCAAATAAATAAATAAAATCTTAAAAAAAAAAAAAAAAAAAGAAGATCAGCTACCCCCTCCCCTTCCTCCTTCCCCAGGAGTTGCACCGCCTTAATGTTCTAAAGTTAAAACCCACAATCACCCTCAAAGATGTAGATTGACAGGCTTTGGACCCACCAAGCTTTGAGTGGGACACCATTCTGAATTTTGTTTCATTAATTTTTTTTGAATTATTTTTTTTTTATATCCTGTTCTCATCAGAGATCTTAAGATGTTGAGTCTTGTCAAATAAAAAGCATGAGATGTCATGGTCAGTGAGGTCTTTGGGTAATTTCCACCCCTCGTCCCTGGATGAACCTTTCAATCCACTTCAGTCTCCACCATTTACTGCGCACCCACCGGAGGCCTGGCCCTGTACCATCATACTGGCCTCTCCTCTCTCACTAGAGCCTCATCATAACAATGAAAGCCAGTCTCCTGATGGTTAAAGCTGAGCACCTGATGCCTAAGTTCAAATTCAGTTACTACCAAATTCTAGCTGGGTGGCCTGGGGCAAGTTTTTGAAGACCTCCTTGCCTCACCCTCTTCAGCTCTGAAATGGGGATAATAATAGGTATGTTATCGTATAAAAGCAATACAATGCTTTGTATTGCCCTGCAATGTTTGTGGGGTGCCTACAATGTTCCTTGTGCACATTTTGTTGTTGGCTCTTTATCCCCAACTTACAGATGCAGTAGAGAAATGTTCCTATTGTTAGGGAGGATTTCATAAAGAGGGGCCAGACTCCCAAGAGCTGAGCCTTTGTGTCACGGGGAGCTGAGGAAGGGGAGATGAGATGGGCTGAATCTTCTTGGGGGAGATGGAGCAGAGCCGAGGAAGGTAGGCAAGGTCACACCAGGTGGAAGAAAGAGTAGGCACAGAGACATGGAAGGTCTGTAATGCTCAGTGGGGGGTCTCTGGGCACAGAGAGAAGAAGGAGAGGCCGGAATATGGGATATCAGGAAGGTAGGGAAAAGACGGATACCAAAATGGGAAGTGGGCAGGGACCCACAGAGAGGTCTTGTGTTGACCTTGAGTTTCCTGATGGACATTTCACAGAGTGCTCTCGGGACCACCTGCTTTAGATCCAACAAGCTTGTTAACATTGGATTTGTCCCCGCCTCAGATCCATTAAATCAGATCTCTGACAGTGAGGCCCAGGAATCTGCATTTTTAAAAAGATTTTATTTATTTATTTGACAGGCAGAGATCATAAGGAGGCAGGGAGGCAGGAGGGGGGCGGGGAGCAGGGCGAAGCAGGCTCTCTGGCTTGATGCAGGACCCTGAGATCATGACCTGAGCTGAAGGTAGAGGCTTTAACCCACTGAGCCACCCAGGCGCCCCATGGAATCTGCATTTTAAATAAGCCTCCCTCTGACTTCTTGCAGTAGATTATTTCTATCTCTCTAAAGTTTGGGAACGTCCATGTTAGTGTCTTGCTCCCCCTGTGAGGTCCCTCCCTGAGCCCAGAGACACCTTTCAGCATACTCCTTGCTCTCCCCTCCACCTGGCATGCCCTTTCCTACCTTCCTACTTGTGCTCTCTTTCCCATCTCCTCCATCTTCATTTGGGCCATCTTCCTAATCTGGGAACCCTTAGGAATTCAGAGACAGGACAGGAAAGTGTTGCTCAGTGGTTAGCTCAGTGGACACAGGCGTTGAAGTCAGAAATAGCCAGAATTGAATCCTAGTTCTGCCATTTATCAGCTGTGTGATGTAGGGCAAGTCGCCTGTCCTCTTTGTACTCCAATTTCTTCATCTGTTAAATGGGGTTGTCAGTATCTAAGCCATAGAGTTTTATGGGGATTTAACGAGGTGGTAATTATAAAATGCTTTTCGCAGTGTCTGCCACATAAGTGCTCAGTAAAATGTCATCTGTTACTGTTTGAGAGCTTTGAGCCAATTACAAAGGGAGCTCAAAAGTCACCTCCTCAGAGGCCTTCCTTGACCATCTAGAACAAAAGTCGATAAACCTTCTAAAAGATGGCTTTATAGGGATGCCTGAGTGGCTCAGTCAGTTCAACCTCGGCCTTCACCTCAAGTCATGATCCCAAGGCCCTGGGATTGAGCCCTGCATCAGGCTCCTTGCTCAGCAGGGAGCCTGCTTTTCCCTCTGCCTGCTGCTCCCCCTGTTTGTGCTCACTCTCTCTCTAAATAAAATCTTTAAAAAGAAAACATGGCTTTATTGGGACATAGGTCATACACCAAATAATTCACCCACTGAAAGTAAACAATTCAGTGCCTTTTAGTATAACCATCACCACAGAATTGTATAACCATCACCACAAGCAATTCATCACCCCAAAAGAAACCCTACACTCTTAGCCAACACTCACCAGCCTCCCTGACCCTAGGCATCACAGATCTATTGTCTGTCTCTATAGACTGCCTATTCCGGACATGTCACACAAACGGAATCAAACAATCTACTCTTTTGTGGCTGGCTTCTTTCATTTAGCATAATGTTTTCACAGCTCATTCATATGATTTATTTTAGATTGTATTTATTTGAGAGAGAGAGAGAGAGCACAAGCCAGGGAGGTAGTCAAGCAGAAGGAGAAGCAGACTCCCCACTGATCAGGGGGCCTGATGCAGGGCTCAATCCCAGGACCCGGGGATCATGACCTGAGCTGCAGGCAGACACTTAGCTGACTGAGCCACCCAGGTGCCCCCACAGCTCAACCGTATTAAAGAATGTACACTATTACATTTCTTTCTATTGCCTGCTAATATTCAGTTGTATGTCTAGACCCCATTTTACTTATTCACTCATCCATCGATGGACATAGTCCACTTTTTCCCATTCTAAATAATGCTGCTGTGAACATTGTACAAACTTCTGTATGGTCACATGTTTTTATTTCTGTTGGGCACACACCCAGGGATGGAATTGCTGGGTCATACAGTAACTCTATGTTTACCCTCTGAGGAACTGCCAGACTGTTCTTCAAGACGGCTGCTCCACTTTACGTTCTAGTTAGCAGTGCATGAGGGCTCCAATGGGTCTATATCCTCATTGGTTTTTGATGATGTTTGATGATAGCCATTCTAGTGGGTGTGAAGTGGTATCTCATCGGGAAGGCAGACTGTTTTTTAAGGGCTGGGTAGTGTTTTCATCTTTGTAGATTCTATAATTTCTGTTATGATTATTCATCTCTGCCATTGTGGCACAAAAGCAACCATAGACGATATGTAAATAAATGAGCTTGGCTCTGTTCCAATAAAATTTTATTTACTAGAATAGGTGCCAGCTTGGGTGGCTCAGTCGATTGGGCATCTGCTTTCTGCTCGGGTTCTGGGATCAAGCCCCCGTGGGGGGCTCTCTGCTTGGTGGAGAGCCCACTTCTCCCTCTGCTGCTTCCCCTGCTTGTGCTCTCTCTCTGCTGTCTCTCCTCTGACAAATAAATAAAAAATAAAAATCTTCAAAAAATAATAATTTTGGGGCGCCTGGGTGGCTCAGTGGGTTAAGCTGCTGACTTCGGCTCGGGTCATGATCTTGGGGTCCTGGGATCGAGTCCCGCATCAAGGTCTCTGCTCGGCGGGGAGCCTGCTTCCTCCTCTCTCTCTCTGCCTGCCTCTCTGCCTACTTGTGATCTCTCTCTGTCAAATAAATAAATAAAATCTTTAAAAATAATAATAATAATAATTTTTAAAAAAGCAAATACCTCTCCCTGTATCTACCTAGTGATTTTTTATCCCCTTTTCTGGCTTTATTTTTTTTACTATACTTATTACTGGTGATGATGTGTATGTGTTAGTTTTGCTTCTTGTCTGTCTGCCACCTCTAGAGTGTCAGCTTGTTCAGGGCAAAGATCTTACTTGTCCTGTTCACTGTTCAATACCCAGTACACCGTATTATGTATTATAGCACATAATACATAATAAATATTATGAATGAAGGTATGAATGAATGGAACACCATTTCCAGGTTTACAAATTATTTCTCAATAACTTCACCTTTAAAATTTTAAGACAAGGTGACAGGCCTGGAGCTGGAACCTCTCAGATCATGAGATCTGTTGTCAGACTAGATCTAGGTCAGAGTGTAGCTGATGCAAAGGTGAGTGAAGAGGCTGGGTGACCTCCGTGTCTCCAAGGAGCCAGGGCTGGGGCTAACCTCTTAGCCTGCACTCAGCCCGGCCCTTCAGTCCTTTTATTCAGATGACCCCCTCCTCCCTAGTCTCCACACACTGACAGTCAAAGACAGCTTAGGAGAGAGATTGGCTGTTTTCTGATCTTTGTTATTACCTGAAAGCGGCCCTCTGGGGTATTATTACTGCACAGTAATTAGGCCACATGAAGGTCAAATTAAAAATAAACTTGTTTCCCATGACCACAGAGGAAGCCTGTATTTGAGGCCTTTCTCCTCCACGCCCCACTCCTCCAACATCCTTGTCATGCTCCTAATTCTTTCCCACTTAGTCACAAACACACGGCGTGATCCTGGTGATGGTGGGGGAGAGTGGAGCCTTGGCTAGGAGGGGACTCTGCTCATTTCTGATTGGAGCAACCTGGGCACCCTGGAGGGCAGGGCAGGGTGCCCACCTAACAGCCAGTCCCGCTTCCTTGCCCACAGAAGCCCAGATCAGCTCCAATGGCAACGTGGCCAACCCTCCCCCCACCCCCGCCCCAGGAGGTGAATTCTCATTGGTTTAAACCGGGTTTCCACACCCTTTGCCGGGGATTGGTCAAGGGACACGTGAGCAAGCCCTGGCCAATGGGATGCAAGTAGGGAGACCGACCCGCCAGATTTGCCCAGGACTAAGGGGGTTCCCAGGACCTGCCAATTCCAGTACAAGCCAGGAAAGTACCAGGCAAACCAGAACAGGTTGGTCACGCAGCATATAAGGGGGAGCCGGCAGGGGGCTTTGGGAAAGATACTTCTTGCAGGAAAAGTGCGACAGGAAAGAGGAAAAAAGTTCTTCCCGCTTAAGAGAAGTCCCGTGAGGAGGGGAAGCTTGGGTAGCCTGCCGGGATTCTATAGGAAAACATCACGGATGCCCTGAGAATGGCGAAGGGCAAAGAACAAGCCCCAGGTCCTTGACCACATCTTCGAGGCACTGCTGCCTCCTGGGAGCTACCTGTCTCAGAGTTCTTGCTAACCGAGCAGTAACAACCCTCGTGGTTGAAACCCTGTTAGCTGGATTTTTCTGTTACTTGTTCCCGAACACATCCCGACAGATAGGGGAGGGTCCTCCTCTCTCTTGCTACCTCGTCCTTCCGTCGGGGGGAGGGCAGTGAGGCTGGGCGCCATGAGGCACTCTCAGGTTGGCACAGGCTTGACGCCTTGGGCAGGGAAGTAGAGACAGCCAGAGGATGTTCGGGTGTGCCCGCAAGTGTGGTAAGCAGCTTATGCGCAAGGGCTGTTTTGAGAGGTGACCCGGGGAGCCTGGGATTTCCAGTGTGGTGCAAGCGCTCCGTGAGGTCCCCAGGACCATGTGGCAGCAGAGGAAATGAAGGCTCAGAGAGGGTGACTCATCTGAGGCGGCACCAGTCAGTTTGAACCTCCCTCTGTCCCATCCAAAGTGCATGCTCTTTCTTTCCACGGCACTGTCTTGGTTACACCACCAAGAAGGGATACTTACGGGGCGCCTGCGTGGCTCAGTGGGTTAAAGCCTCTGCCTTCAGCTCAGGTCATGATCTCAGGGTCCTGGGATTGAGCCCCTATTGGGCTCTTTGCTCAGTGGGGAGCCTGTTTCCCTTTCTCTCTTTCTGCCTGCCTCTCTGCCTACTTGTGATCTCTGTCTGTCTAATAAATAAATAAAATCTTAAAAAAAGAAAAAAAAAGGGATACTTACTGGAACATTCCTGGTGATAGAGAGATCATTTTCCATGAAACACCCAGCCCATCATGGGTCAGCACTGACTGTTCTTCCCAATGGGCCCAAATCTGATTTTTTTTAAGATTTATTTATTTTGGAGAGAGAGAGTGGGGGGGGCGGTAGAGGGAGAGGGAGAGAGAAAACCTCAAGCAGACTCCTTGAGATCATGACCTGAGCCAAAATCATGAGTCCCACACTTAATTGACTGAGTTACCCAGGTGCCCCCAAAATCTGATTTCTTTCTTTTTCTTTTTTTAAAGATTTTATTTATTTATTTGACAGAGAGGCAGCAAGCGAGAGAGAAAACAAGCTGGGGGGAGTAGTAGAGAAGCAGCCTCCCCACTGAGTAGGGAGCCCGATGTGGGGCTCTATCCCAGGACCCTGGGATCATGGCCTGAGCCGAAGGCAGACGCTTAATGACTGAACCACTCAGGCCCCGCCCCCAATATCTGATTTCTAGTGACTTCCACATACATGGCTTAATTCTGATCTGAAACCTGGAGGCCAGGACTGTGCCTACCTAGGCTGATCATCCTCATCTCAGCCTTCCTTCTCATAACATAACTGAAGAAGGAATTGGTCCATAGTGCACTTGTAGTCAAACTAAAAGCACTAAATCTTTTTTTTTTTTTTTTTTTTTTAAATAGGCTCCATACCCAGTTTGGGGCTTGAACTCATGACCCTGAGATCAGGAATCTCATTCTCTACTGACTGAGTCAGCCAGACACCCCTAAAAGCATAAATCTTGTACCCACTTAGTGCTTTTAAGATTGCTCTACTCTTCCGTCCCAGCCCCTAGTTCTACACCTGTGTAATTGAACCCAAGGGCAGGATTTTTTTGGTGATCCACACTGCATTTCTCCTTGCAGTTTCCTACATATTATTTTACAGACTAAGCAGTTTTTAAAAAAGATTTTATTTATTTATTTGACAGAGAGAGAGAAGGAGAGAGAAGCAAGAAAGTGAAAGGAGGGGCAGAGGGAGAAGCAGACTCCCTGCTGAGCAGGCCAGGGTGGGGAGCACCACCGCCATGCAGGATCTCAGGAGTCCAAGTTCATGACCTGAGCTGAAGGCAGACATTTCACTGGCCAAGCCACCCAGATGCTCCAGATTAAGCAGTTTTTGAATCCTGATTCTGTCAGCCTCTATACGTGCTATCTCCCAACTTTGTAGGATCCTCGTAGAAAATGCATCCCAGTCTCTGAAGAACTGTTACATCCACTGAGGACGGGGCAGAGCCCTTGGACCACTTCTTCCAAGCCAGCATCGCCAAACATGATAAGGAGGTCTGCTCTACCAGAGGTACTGATGCAACCCCCCACCCTGTGTTAAAGTTCTTCGGAGCGACAAAATATGATGTGCATACATACAGGAAGAGATTTATTTCAAGGACTTGGCTCACATAATTGCAGAGGCTTGATGAAGCTGATGGGCGGGAGGTTCAGAAAATAAGTTACCATCTGAGTCGAAGGCAATCTGCTATAGAACCAGAAAGAGCCAGTATTGCAGATGAAGTCCCAAGGCCATCTTCTGAAGAATACCTTCTTGTTCAGGGGAGGTCAGTCTTTTGTTCTATTCAAGCTTTCACCTGATTGGATGAGGCCCGCCCACATTGTGGAGGGCAATCTGGTCTATTCAAAGTCCATCAACTTAAATGTACATTCATCCAAAAACACCCTCAAAGAAACATCCAGAATCATGTTTGACCAAATATCTGGGCATTGTGGCCCCAACAAGTTGACACATACAATTAATCATCACCCCCCTTCCTGTTCTCACAGCCAGACTTCTTAGAGCACATGTCACTCTGACCTGTGATCTCTCATCAGACCGGGAGCTCCACATGGACTCTCCTTGATCTCTGTATTCTTAGTACCTGGCACACAGCCAGTGCTCAATTAATAATAATAGCATTTATCAAATTCCTACTGTGTACCCAGGTACTGCCTAAGCCTTTTATGAACATTAACTCATTTAACCCACATAAAATTGGTCCTTTTATTATCCTCCAGATAAAGAACTGGAAGTCCCAAGAAATTAAATAATGTGCCCAATGTCATGCTTCTGGTAAGCAGCAGAGCCAAAATTCAAGCCATATAGTTATAGCCTAGAATCCACCATGTTAACCCAAGGGGATGAGGCCAGGGTCAAAACAGCATGAGCTGAGAGGAGCAGCATAAAGCAATGAAAGAAACACAGATTTAGGAATCAGACGGATGGGGCTACCTATCTAAGCTCTTCCATTTACTTGCTTTCTGTCTCTGTGCCTCACCGTGCTCTTACTGTTACCACGTGGTAACAGTAATGTCAGCCTCCTAGGGTGGTTGTACTTGGCACTGTGCCCAGCACTGTAGCATCCAAAAACCAGGGGATGTTCTTTTTTTTTTTTTTAAAGATTTTTTAAAAACTTTATTTGACAGACAGAGATCATAAGTAGGCAGAAAGGGAGGCAGAGAGAGAGGGGGAAGCAGGCTCCCTGCTGGGCAGAGAGCCCGATGTGGAGCTCGATCTGAAGACCCTGAGATCATGACCTGAGCCAAAGGCAGAGGCTTAACCCACTGAGCCCCCCCAGGCGCCCCCAGGGGATATTCTTGAATGGGACCCGGCCACAGCTCACACAGGAAGAATTTTGCTGAGCATCGATGATGTTCTAATACTTTACAGACATTTTCTTTAATTTAATCTTCAGATCAGCCCTGGGAGGAGTCTGAGTCCTGATCCCCTTTTCACAGATGGGCAAAGGAAGATTGGAGCACTTACAAGTCCCTTAACTAGGCTGGTACAGCCCACTGTCCCGACACATTGCAAAGCTGGTGCTCTCACCTCTGTCCCAGGAATCATCAGCTCAGGGGGCGTGGGGGCCATTCACAAGCAGACTGGCTGTGATGCAAGGGAGAGATATGGGGACTCTGGTGACCTGGAGCTCACATGCCCTATCTTAAGGTGACGGTCACTACTCATCTCCCACGGACTTATGTTGTTCAGATATGTGCTAGTGCTGTGGATTTTTTAAGAGTGAGGAATTTGGATTTTTCTACCCAGTCCTCTTACTTTGAATGAGGACAACTAATTAAAGAACAGACAAACCACCGCGCTACTATGGCAACCACAAAACAAACCTGTGAGCCAGATTTGGCCCCTGGGCCACCAGTTGGCAACCTCTGATCCTCCCCACACTGCTGGCTCATTTTTGTGCCCTGTATGGCGGTTGGTTCCCTTGAAGAGCTCACCGTTTATCGGAAGACCAAAGTGCACGATCAGATTAGAAAGCCAGACGGTCCATCCTGCAGTGCGCCTATCCTGCACCCTGTCCTGTGCCCCGCCCCCACAGCTACCATTCCAGGCGTCTCCCTGTCACGGGGATGACTGGCGTGGGGGCAAGGGGAGGGACAATGCTCCCGGGTCACACTGCAACCCACAGGGAGCAGAGGCTCGCAGTCCTCTGCATCTGGGAGTCTTAGAACAGTGGAGTTACCTGTTTTACAAGGGCCCCCCAGGGATTCTAGACCAGGAGGCTATCAGAGGGAAGAGGACATTCAAGGTCATTCAGGACAAAGCCCATCAGATCACTAATGTCAGAGCAGTAGCTCACACATCTTGATTGCTTTACTTCTTTGATTTCCCCCAACAAGCAGGTTAAATGGGAGCCACTATTATCCCCATTTTTCAGATGGGGAGACTGAGGCTTGGGAGGGTTAAGTAATTGTCCCGAGATATCACAGCAAATAAAAAGTAAAGCCAAGACTCACATCTAGTCAGTGTGACCCACCCAAGAGCCAGTACCACTAGCTATCAGCCCACACTGCCATCCTGAGCCACACTCCACTGCTTGCTTGATTCCTTGCCATGCTACTGAGTATCCTCAAGTCTCCCCAGCTCACATATCCAGTGACGGGGCTTACTACCTTTCTGTTTTACTAATCATTGCTACACTCACCCAACACTAAGCAGGTGCTAGCCCTTGTACTAGGCATTTTTTTATGATTTTTTTTTTTTTTGGTTTATTTATTTGTGAGAGAGACAGACAATGAGCGAATGGGGGGAGGGGTAGAGGGAGAGGAAGAGAATCTGAAGCAGACCCCCTGCTGAGTGCAGAGCCTGCGACTCAAAGACTTGGGGCTCAGTTTCAGGACCTTGAGATCAGGACCTGGGCCGAAACCAAAAATTTCAACCAACTGAGCCACCCAGGTTTCTCTGCACTAGGCATTTAAAAAATATTTTATATCATTCCATCCTCATCGGTCCTGCATGCTCCATAGTATACCCATTTTACATATGAGAAAACCAAGTAATGGGATGAAGGAACTTGTCCAAGGTTACAAAATTAGGGACAGACTGAGATTCCAATGTAGCTCTGTTCTTTATCTCAGACTGAAAGCCTCTCTTGATTTGGGGGGTAGAAAATTCTGGCCCTTGAAGTAGTAGCCCATAATTCCCAGTTCTCCCAGCCCTCTTCCCCAGATGTTCTCTTCAGACTTTTGAGGGTACACATTTGTACCCTTTGAGTCTTTTTGTATAATGGAGTCAGTGTTCTGGATCCTTCCACTACTCCCCATAAAATGTGGTTTTGTGTTCCTCCCTCAGCCATTATTTCGTTCATTCTTCTATGGATAAATGACAATTTCCCCATGTCCCATTTGAAGTTCTAATCCCAAATGGAACACAGGACGCCTAACATGGGCAGAAGGACTATTACCTCCCTCATGAAACATACAGTGCTTCCATTAATGCAGCTCCAAACCCCATGAAATATCTTCCATGTGTAAAGCACTTGGTATAGAGAGTGGGAAAAGTCTGCAACTTCCCAGCCCTCTGGTAATTTACATCTACCCACTGAGCAATGGAAGGAGGTAGAGTCGCCGGTCACTTGATGAACTTTATAAAGATTTTATTTATAAATTTTAGAGGGTGGGGAGGGGCAGAAAGGGAGGAAGAGAGACAAGCAGATTCCGTGCTAGGTGTGTAGCCTGATGTGGGGCTCAGTCTCACGACCCTGAGATCAAGACCTGAGCCAAAACCAAGAGTCAGACACTGAACCAGCTGGGCTGCCCAGGCACCCCAACTTGGTGAACTTTAGATATAGATCCTAAAACACTAGAGCTGGTAGGGCCCAGTCCCCTCCTGCTCTTATTTTTACTGATGAGGCAACAGGCCAGAGAGGGGCAGCGGACAGACCCAAGATTCCACAGTGAGACAGAATCAACTTCTGCCTTTCTCAGAACCTCAGTTGCAGGAGAGCCCTGGGGAGAGGCTTGATGTAGACTGGGATGAAAATACCCCCCTTTGGAATGTTACTGTTAAGTGGACCGCGCAAGGCCTCTTTCTTCAGAGCTTTGGTCAGAAATCCTGGTCTAGGGGCACCTGGATGGCTCAGTCAGTTAAGCGGCTGCCTTCGGCTCAGGTCATGATCCCAGGGTCCTGGGATCGAGCCCTGCATCAGGCTCCCGGCGCAGCGGAGAGTCTGCTTTTCCCTCTCCCTCTGCGTGCTGCTCTGACTACTCAGGCTCTCTCATCTCTCTCTCATAAAAAAATAAAATCTTAAAAAAAAGTAATAAAAATCCTGGTCTATCCCAGGTAAGACCACCAGGTGGCGGAGGGGCACCAGAATGGGGCGCGGGAATCAAAGGTGGGTGGGTACCTTTCTCATTCAGAGCAATTTTCCTTGTGGGAATGGTGAGGTGAGAAAAGCTCTGGGGGAGCACTCAGGCAATGGTATACATTAAAAACATGCAGCGGGGGGCGCCTGGGTGGCTCAGTGGGTTGACCCTCTGCCTTCTGCTCAGGTCATGTTCTCAGGGTCTTGGGATCGAGTCCTACACCAGGCTCTCTGCACAGCGGGGAGCCTGTTTCCACCCTCTCTGCTTACTGGTGATCTGTCTGTCGAATAAATAAAGAAAAATCTTAAAAAAAGAAATTTAAAAAAATGTATGCAGCAGTGAATTTTGCCTCAAACTTAGGACAGTTGTTAAAAACTTGAACATTGGTATCCCACAGACTTGTAGGAAACCTCGCTCCTCTTTGCCACTTGATCATGTCACCTCCCTGCCATCTGGCCTCTGACACATAGAGTAGTCTCTTCCTGATTGGTCCCCTTCCCAGATGGGCAATTCCCCCCTCCCCAGCAGGGAAGCCTTCCTCAAATGGCAGGAAGTCTTTGCTGCCACCTGGAGAAGAAGGTGAAGGTGAGGCCAATGTGACCTGACAGCCTCACAGCTCAGCTTAGGCCTGGCCGCTCATCCACATGTCCGTCCATCTCGTATCACACCGGAAGCTACGGGAAGGCTCTGAGGCTGGCAACCAGGAATGTTCGGGGCCATGGGGGGGTCAAGGACACCGGAGAGGAAAGAGAGGGTTGGAGGAGTAGGCTGGGCCTTGGGAGCTAAACCAAACTATCGACTTTGAAATTTAAACTGGGAACAACAGGAACTTTTGAAGATTATTCATCAGGGGTATGACTTGGGTAGATAAGTGTGGAGAGCAATCAGTCTGGCTGTGTATGAAGGGCGGAATGGAAGTGGGAGAGCCTGGAGGCAGAGAGACCAACCACGAAGCTGAGCAAATAAGAGCTTCAGGCTCAGGGGCACCTGGGTGGCTCAGTGGGTTAAAGCCTCTGCCTTCGGCTCAGGTCATGATCTCAAGGTCCTGGGATAGAGCCCCTCATCGGGCTCTCAGCTCAGCAGGGAGCCTGCTTCCCTCTCCGTCTCTCTCTGCCTGCCTCTCTGCCTACTTGTGATCGCTCTCTGTGTGTCAAATAAATAAATAAAATCTTTTTTTTTTTTTTTTTTTAAGAAAAAGAGCTGCAGGTTGAACTGAGGTGACAGTGATGGTGGCCGATATTTCACCCACTCAGAGCTTCTGATCAGCTCGAAGCACCCCAGGGAAACTTGTCTGTCTTGCCCATGAGATAGTTCCTGCAGGGTAAGGGCCTGCCCTGACACCAGGCAGGAGGAAGAGGGAGTCCCAGCAGCGGTGTCTCCTACATCCTTGATGAAAACATCCTGGCAAGAGAGAGGTTGGCTGAAAAGAGAGACAAGATCCTGGGTCCGGGTGGAGGGGATAGGCAGTGTAGACTAATGGTTAGGAACACATGATGGAGTCAGACATCTCTTTTATATCCCAGCTCTGCCAGTTCTTAGCTGTGTGACCAGAGACAGGTCATTTTGCTTCTCTGATCTTCAGTTTCCTTATCTTTAAAGTGTGATTCTGAATAGGGCTCCCTCCGTGAAGCTGTTTGGGGGAGGGGGCTGGACAGAGTAATGTGTTTAGTAAGGCTTGGCACAGTGCTTGCTATCCATCACGTGGAAGCCTAAAGTGGGAGCTTCAGGTCCTCGATCACACTTGAAAACAGAGTCTGTTGCTGTGACATGGGCGTCATTCTGGCTCCGTGGCACCTTTCCAGGCCAGGATGGCTCCAAAAATGGGCCAGCCTGGGCTGCACACACCACACTGAATTAAGCCAAGAGCATAGAGCAATGATGATTTGATCAGCCTGGGGCTATATTCTGGGGAAATGTACCATTTCTGTTCTACTTTTTGAAGCATTGAAGTTATTCTCCTTACTCTAGGGTCTCAGGCAACAATGCTTGTTTTATTTTCTGAGGTTCTTCCTTATTTTGTGGGTGCTTATGCACTACAGTCTTCTTTTTGTACCAGGTATTATGGCAAGTGCTTTGTAGAATTCTTTCATGTAATCTGTATGGCAACTCTCTTAGGCAGGTCCTGTTGGCTATTGTGTCCACTGTGCAAATGAAGGAACTGGCTTAAAGAGTTAACCAAGGGACCTGGATCTGTTTAACACCAGCTCCTTTGCTCCTTGTGTCTGACTCCATCACTTACCTATCCTGTAGACAGTTCAGTAGAAAGAAACCAGGTTACCTTCAAGCAACCTGCCCCAGATATCTCCCATGAGTAGGATGCCAAAGCTTGTCTGGCCCAAAAGCCAGTAAGAGAGATAACCATGTGACTCATGGCCCAACAGATGTCATAAAACAGCTCACCTTATTAGTTGAGTTGAGGGTGTCTCTTGTACAATACATTCCTCTGAGAGTTCGGTGATGAGAAAAAGTTCTCTCTCAAGTCAAGTCCTATCAGACTATAGTAATAGCTAATTTGTACACAGAATTTACTACACGACAGGTCTGTTATAAGAACTGAATATGCTTTGGCTCATTTAATCCTCCCAATGGCCCAAAGAGAGGGGTTATTCTATTATATCCATTTTTCAGATGAAGAAACAGAAGCACAGAGAAATTAAACAACTGCCTAAGGTCACATGACTAGTATGTGGTAGACTTGCACTTCAAAACAACAGTCAGTCTGGCCCCAGGTTTTGTGTGCTTGACTATGTGTCTGCTACTTCCCATCTTGTTTCCCTTTTTGCCTTGACTGCCGGGAAACTCAGCCATGTTATTCCCCCGCCCCCCTTGGAATCTCAGCCATGGCTTTTTGTTTGTTTGTTTGCTGTCCTTAAGATTTAATTTATTTACTTGTGTGTGCGTGTGTGAGAAAGAGAGAGAGCACAAGTTGGGGGAGCGGCAGGCAGAGGGAGAAGCAGGCTCCCCACTGAGCAAGAAGCTCAATATGGGACTGGATCCCAGGACTCTGGGATCATGACCTGAGCCAAAGACAAACACTTAACTGACTGAGCCACCTAGGCATCCCTGTTTTGGTTTTTGTTTTGGTGTATCACGATGCTATCCTTAGAAAAGTCAAATTTTCATCTTTCTTCCCTCCTTCCCTACTGGCCTTTGGTCCAGGCCTTCATTCCTCGTTGATTCTTGCTCTTTAATTGTCCATCAGATAGTCTTGAGGCTGCAGTGGAAACTACCTCAAAACGCTTTGGAGAATAGGCAGGACAGAATAAATCAATTACATGAACAGAGACAATTTCTGATCAGCTGAGCCTACCGGGCACAGTCGGTACTAGGTGGTTGTCTTTTAAACATCTTCTATGTGACCAATGCCATGCCCCTTGATGTGGCATATATAACAATGAACCCAAGTTAGTCCCAGTGTTAAATTATGCTAACTGCTCTCATAGAGAAATCCTGAAATTTAATGCCTTAATACAGTGGAATTTATTTCACTGTGTGCCCCATTCAGTCAAGTGATTGAGGGAGACCCAGGCTGACCAAGGCTCTGGCACATTCTGTATGTGTCTTCTGAGGCCACCCTAGTGTAGGCATCCAGTTGGCAGGTGACAGAGAAAAGGTAAAGCTCTGAGAAAGCATACATACTTCTTAGCTTGGATTTGGCCTGGATATGGCCCACATTGTCTCTGCCCACAACCCCTGGGGAACACTAGTCACATACTTAATTACAAGCAGTACTGGAAAATGGAGTCTGGGCTGCTTTTCTCTGAAACAACTCTACCCATGGGAGGTGCCCATCTTCGGTGAACAGCTGATGTTGTTCCAGTTCACAAGGAACTGAACATTTTTGAACCATCAATCCTTATAAAATGGCCAAGAATACCACGCAGTGTATATTGCAGGCACGAGGAGGAAAATGATCTTCCATTACTTAGAGGGAGCCAGGAGCAAAATGCAGTATTTACATTTTGGACCAAACCTATTTGTCCAACAGGAGAAAGGACTACTATGGGAGAGAGAGAATTCATCATGATGAAAGTATGCAAACAGAGGCAGAATTTTCTCTTGGCTGAAGTTTCTTCTCAGAAGGAGTCTAGCTAGATGCCTCCTACCAGTCCTTCCAACCTCAAGCTTCCATGCTGGGCTCCATAGTCATCTCTAAGCACCTATTTTTTTTTTATTATTATTATTTTTTTTTTGCCAAGCTCTAGGTGGGGTTTTGGGGAGCCAAAAACAAATGAGACAAGGTCTGGCCCCCAGGTTACTCAGCTGTAATGTGTTGAAGCAGGATATCTGGGAAGAAGAATAAGGAATGGTCTGAGCTTTGGAAAACGGAGGCTGGAGTTTAATTTCTTTCTTTCTTTTTTACTCCCTAAGATTTTATTTATTCCCTTGCACGCCAGAGAGAGAGTGAGAGAGGGCATGAGCAGGGAGGAGAGGGAGAAGCAGGCTCCCCGCGGAGCAGGGAACCCCATGTGGGGCGAGTCCTGGGATCCAGCCCTGAGCCAAAGGCAGACGCTTACGACTGAGCCCCCCAGGCGCACCGGCACGCTTATATTTAGAGCATTTATAGCCCAGTGAAATGCAATAAGCACTTCATTTTATTCCAAGCAGTATGTTAATGACGACCTTGCGTAGGTCATTTCAATTTTGTAAGCCCCGGCTTTCCCATCCGTCGGGTGGAGTTAACGCACTCCCACCGCAGGGCTGGGAGCTTGCTGTGTTGCGGGGTCTGCGGTCTGCCGTTTCATCTCTCGGCTTCCTCCCGGGGTAAGTGGGTCACATCACACCCAGTTCCTAAGGACTGAAAGCTTGTGGATGGCAGTCGGCACCTTCCGGCGGAGAGGAGGAACCTGAGTTAACAAGGACGCGATTTCCTGGCCGCGCTCCCCGGGAAGGAGGTCTGTGCTGGGTCCCATCCCCCGGCGGTCCCGCTCAGGAAACGGGGAGAGAAAGCCAGGAACCAGGCCTGCCAGGCCCCGGGGCCCTCAGCGCCTTCCCTCCTCCCTGGCCCTCGACTGCAGGAAGCCGGCTGGCGGGCACGCCCTGCCCGGTGGGTGGGAAAGGCCGCGAGCGCGCCCCGCACTGCCGGCTTCCCAGGCCCGCCGCGGCGCGGAGCTGTCACTGCGGCAGGCGCGCCGCCTCCCCCTCCGCCCGCACTCCCGGCGCAGTGTGCCCGCAGGTCCCCATTCACCAAGGCTGAGTCCCCCAGGCGCCGCCGCCGCGCCCCGCTCGGCTCGGAACCCACGCGGAGCGAGAGGTCGCTGAGGCCTGAGGGTTCGTCGGTGAGTGGTCCAAGGTCACGGCTGGCGAACAGCGAGGCCGGGATTCGCCCCGCGGTCTGCAGGACCCTGAAGTGTGCGCCTTCAGTCGGCGGTCCTGGTCCAGGTTCTTGAGGGGTTCCGGGGGTGGGGGGGTTAGGATCGAGTGGAAGCTCAAGAACAGGAGGTCTGAATCCCGGGGCTCCTGGAGGTCTGTGAACTTCTTGATTTTGCGTGTAACATGTGTGCTGCATTTTTGCTCCGAGTTTTAAAGGCGTCAGTATCCAAAAAGGGTTAAGCACCGTGGCTTTCCAAGGTCACGGGTTCCTCAGTGGGGACCCCAGTTTCATGAGGACTTGAGGTTCCTCAGGTGCCTATAGCACCTTAAAAATCTCACTGCAGGGCCCTGGTGCTACTCCGGTGGGACTGGGGTTCTCTCAGGATCCCAGGATCTTCCGGCTGGATCTTCAGAATCTTTCCATAGAGTTTCTTGGGTCTGTTTGGGGATTTGAGGTGCCTATGGAATCCTGGAGTCTCTTTTCAGAGGTTCTAGAATCTCTAAGGTCCTATGGTCCTCCGTGGTGTGAGTTCTAAACCTGGGCCTCAGGATGCCCTGAAATTGTAGGCAAGATATGGTGAGTGTGTCCTATACATGTAATTCCTGGGAGAGGTTTCACAGATGTCACCAGATTCTCAATGGGGTGTCTGATCCCCAAAGCTGGGAAGAACCTTGCTTCAGAGCATCCAGTGTTAAACAGATCCGACTCCTCTTTCACTAATAAAATCTAGGGAAGAGTAAGATGGAGGAGACGGAAAGCAGACTTCTCTAGAAGGTACAGCATGGACTTTGGAGTCAGGTGTTCCTAGGTTAAAATCCCAGCTTTTGTGCTTAGCCGCTGTGTGCCCTTGAACAAATTCTTTAGTCTTTCTGAGCCTCAAACCCACCTCCTCCGGGAAGTCTTCCCTGAGTCCTGGATTCAGTTAGGTTCTCACTCCACATCCCCCAAACCTGATGCTCCCTGGTGCTTAATACAATTGTTTTTAAGTAACAAGTTGTGTTTAATGTTATTTTGTCTCTCTACCCCAACAGTCATGCTCCAAGAAGGCAGGGCCCTTTGCTGTCTTCTAGTCTGTGCAGTGCCTGGGGCATCTTAGGCCCTTAGCCATTTATTATGAAATAAATAAAAGAGGGAGGGAGTGGAGGGCTGCATGCCAGATGCTGCATTGGGGGCAGAAAGGGATCAGAAATGACTAAGTGTTGTTTCTGTCCTGGAGGAGGTCCCAGGCTGGTGGCAGTAATGATAGAGTTCGGTAAGGAACCATAAATGTGTTAATGGGGTAAATGTTAATAGGGAAGGCACCAAGAGATCTTAAGATGAGTGAGAGTCCCTCAAGAGCTGGTGGAACCCCTTCCTTTTGTGTTATGTATCATGACTTAGAAAGAGCATAACTTACATAAAATATCTGGGTAAACCCTTATCTTGCAGGGATGGGGACACTGCTGCTGAGAAGAATTCAGTGACTTGGCCAAGGCCACCCACGCAATAATGGCTGCCCAAGGACATAAGTCAATCGCTTTGGAATTCAGCCCACATCCTTTAGGAAATGGGCTTTGATGTTGTGAAGGTCTTGGTTTGGATCCCACTAGATGTGAGACTTTGGGCAAGTTGCTTTACTTCCCTTGAGCCTTGTTTTCCTAATCTGCAAGGTGGGAATAAGGACCTCCATAACCTGTATGAGATAGAATCTGTAAAGTTCCCAGTATGATGCTTGGTTTACAGTAAAGAATCCGTAAGCGTTTGTTGAATGAATGAATGAAATACAGGTCTTGGTGGGTGGCCTGCTATTTGAAGGGACTGGAAATCACGCCACTGAGGGAGACAGTAGGAGAAATTGAAGGCGATTTTTATTCCTTCCCACTCAAGCTTTCTATGATTCCTATGAAATTTAGCACTGGCCTCAACCACATTGTTATAACTTACTGTTTGCAACCAGCAAAAGTGGACCAACACGAGCTTGGTTAGCTTTCCTTTTATGCCTCTTTTTACTGCGTTTTTTCTGATGACCACATAATGTAAGCTCCTTGTAAAAAATTTAATTTGCAGGAGAGATATGGGGAAAAACGAAAGTGCAAGTTTAGGCACAGTAGACAAAAGATGCTGACATATTGTTATTCTTTGGGAGCGGCACAGGGCAGGCAGCAAAAAAATTCTTCTTACTTTAAAGTCTTTTCCTACTGGCCTTGCTATGGCTTCTGGAAATTTTGTTAGGGGTCTTGCCTTTGGCTGTAGCATTGAAAGTTCAAGTGTAGTGAAGGGCTAGAGAGTGGGGTGAGGGAGAATTGTCTGGGTAGGGGCTTTCCCTGGAATGAAATGGAAACTGTGGAACTTTCTATGGGTGTATGCACAGATGGTTCAGATGCCCACTGCTGATTGCCTTGTAGCTGTTTTCATCCCCTCTCCTCTCTTAGAATTTAGCAGAGTCTTTTTGAAAGTTCCTGCTATATACACACACACCACAGAGAAAAAGCAAATCAGAATGAAAAAAAGGTCTATTTCATTTTCTATATTCTCCACTTTTATGCAGGTACTAAGTGCATACCTTAAAACCATGAGATCCCACTGCACCTATAATTCCCAACCCTACTCTTACTCTTTTCCTTTTTTATAAAGTTTATTTATCTAAGTAATCTCTACCCCCAATGTGGGGCTTAAACTCAAGAGTCACGTCCCTCCCCTACTGAGCCAGCCAGACACCCCAGACTTTTCCTTTTTTCACTAAAATTTCTTCCTTCCTTAAGAGAGGTATCAGTCTCCAAACAGTAGATTGCATATTTGTACCTGAGCTTTCTATTGTGTTGTGGAAGCCTTCTACATTGTTGTCTGGTTTGGGCATTTTGTCCATGTCCCTTGCTCACCATTCCAAAGTGTTCTGGGAAGTGTGGATTCAAAGCTCTCTACCACCGTACTGACCATTCTGAGGGTTACAATTTATATAATATAAAAATAGGAGTACTGAGTCAATGGAGAAATGAAGCCAACTTATCTACCAGTTTGATGAAACCAAACGATCAAACTGTCAACCAGTTATTTCGATCTTTTTTGGCAAAACTGCCCGAGGGACAATGGATTACGTGGTGAAAACATTTGCAGCAGAATTGCTTCATAGCCAAAGTGCCTAGAACCAAAAATCTACCCTACTCCTTTTACTGAGCGAGATTGTAGAGGCCAAGACTCCTTGTTCCCCCTACATCCAGCCCAGAGGTAGCACAGGACAGGCCTTACTGGGAAGATGTGTTGGAATAGAACAGCAGCCACCATATTGGGTCGTGAACCAGGTGCTAGGCTCCGAACTAATCTCTTCCACATGTTATTTCATTTAATCCTCTGTAAAGCCACTGTATGAGATAGGTACTATTATTTTTCCCATTTTTCAGATGACAGACTGAGATGCAGAGACTTGAAAGTCCAAGGTCTGGAGATTTGCATCCTGAGCTTTTATGTGGCAAAACCTTTGCTGTGAATGAATGAAAGAATACATGATTGATGGGCTCGTGGGTCTTGGAGAGTAGGCTCTATCTTCAGAACCTCCCCTGTAGGGTTCTCTCTGCCAGTGGTTTGCAATGCCTGGAAATCGGCATCCCCACACAGGAGGAACTCAGTAAAGGCCTTTTCTTTGCCTGCAGCGATCCTGTGGCCATGCCTACTTTTCATGGGAAGTGGCATTTTTGAATCTCTTTTTCTAAAAATAAGCTGCACTTTGTTAAGGGCCCTTAAGAACCAGCCCAGGCATTTCAGGACAGCCGTTTGCCTGTCTGCAGCTCAGGAAATTAATCAGAACCCCAAAGCCTTTTCCCTCTTCCCACAGGCCAGCACTCTGGAAACGCCCAGCGCCTTACTGCAGCTCTCCTCGAGGACTGCAGAGATGCCAAGCGCTGTTGAACACAGATCTATCTCTTTGTCAGGGAAGCTAGAGCGGAAAGGCACGAGGGAGAAATGGGTCAGCTTTGCTGCAAATCACTTGCAGAGAGAACTCGGAGCTGTCCCCCACTTAGAGGGGTGCTGAGTGACACAGATGCCCTGGGGTGTCAGATGTGACTCCGCAGAATCCCCCTGCAGTCTAGAAACTGGAGCGTTGGTCTCTGTTCCGATGGCCCTGTTCTGAGCCTCTTCTCTCGGGACCTCCAAGTCTAACCTGAGGAAATAACTGGGAGGAGTATCACTAGGGATGCTATGTGCTATTAGGAGCTAGAAATAATATTGGTGATTATGATGAAAATAAGAATGACAACCACATCATTTCTAGAACACTGTGCCCGGTGCTTTTCACACAGTATTTTATGTAATTTCAGAACAAACACTGCAAGGACTATATTCATAGCCCCATTTTACACATGAGAAGAATGAAACTCAAAGACAGGTAGCATGGGCCAGAACAAGGGTGTATAATTCCAGGGTTTTCTGACACCATGTGTGGTTTCTGACCTCAAGGAGGTGAGGAAGTGCTAAGAAACAAACAGGAGGTCAATTTGACACAAGTTACAATGTGTTCATGCCCACATGAGAGTTAAACACGGGCACAGGTATTCGGGTATGGAGAGCGGGGAGAGTGGGCTCCTGGTTGGGGGAAAGTAGGAGGAGTTGTAAGTTGAGATGAGACAGCAGGGGAAGAGTATGAGCCATAGGGCAGATGTGGGAAAGCAGTGGGTGTGCGAGTGGAAGTTTGGATAAACTTTACAGTGTGTGTATGTCTGTGCGTGTGTATAAAGGTAGGAAGAGACCAGACCAGGCCAGGGTTTTGGCCCTTATTCCGCAGGGAATAAGGAGCTTACACAAGAGATGTCTCAAGAGACCAGCTATGCTGCTGCAGTCAGAGAAGTAGCAGCCCTCAGTGCATCTGTGTCCTGGCTTGTGAACGCAGCTCTGTGCCAGCACGTGGGAGGGCATCTATGGGGAGAGTGTATCTGTGGCTGGGTGTGGGATTTGAGCTCCCTTCAAAGGCCCCCTCCCCACTTCTCTGGGCCCTAGTTCCCTTGCACGTAGTAGCTTCACTGGAAATGTATCATAGAACTATTGGAAGGACTTTTGAGATGATCTGGTCATCACTCCTTCCCATCTTAAAGAAGGTAAAAGTCTGGAACATAGATGGAAAAAGAATTGTCTAGGGCCACACAATGAATTAATAGCAGAGCTGGGGACTGGAACCTATGCCTCCACACTGAGTGCCTTTTCCACTTGTGTTGAGTAATAGAAATAGTATTCTTTGAGTGATTACTCCATACCAGGCCCTGGGCTAAACACCTTTACATGGATTATCTCATTTAATCCTCACAACCTTCCTGGGACTGCCCCTCTTGAAAGCAGGACATCTTCCTCGTCTGCCATTTCGATTTCGCACCGCGCCTAGCACAGGCCCGGGGCACCTAGCTCGACAACCTATAAAAACTTGGCAAAGTCCAAGTCCGAGGAGAAGGGGGTTGAAGAACGGAGGGGGCGGGACTTCCTATCAGCTCCGCCCCCTCACGAGAGGCCCCGCCTTCCAGGGCTCTGGCGTCACCCAGGCCCCGCCCCTCATTGTCAGTCCGGGGGAGCCGGAGGAGGCGCCGGCTGCCGGGAGCACAGCGCCGGACCCCTCGGCGGGCGGGAGCGCGGGCCGGAGTCGCCGAGGTGAGGGGTTCGCGGGGAGGCGGCAAGCGCGCGGCGCGGGAGGCTGGGGCGGGCGGCCGGGGCCTGAGGAGGGCGGCCGGAGGGGGCGGCTTGCCCGGGCAAGGGGTCGGGACACCCAGGAGCGACAGGGCAGAACCGGTGGGTGCACCCGGGGAAGGGCTGGGGGGTACAGCGTTGGGGCGGGGGGCGGTTGGAGCGAAATTTTGGAGAAAGGACTCGGAAGGGGAGATTTTTTGGGGGGGGCGAGACCTTGAGAAATTTTTTTGGAGTTGGAAAATTTTCTGTTGGGGTGGGGGAAGGTTCTGAGAGACTTTTGGTGGGAGCGAGAATCTGAGGAGAAGTGTTTGGGTCAGAGAGCCGAGGGGATATTTTCGGGGGGCGGAGGAGAGTTTCGGGTCGAGTTTGGGCTTCAGCGGGAGGGAGCGCTGGGCGCGGTGGGGGCGGGGAGCGGCTGGCCAGGCGGGGGGCCGGGACCGCCGGGGAGGGGGCTGCGCGGGGCCCGCGGGCACCCGGGAGGAAGGAAGTGATCTTACAGGAAGAGCCCGGGAGCTCCCGAGGTGGAGGAGGAGGACGACGAGGAGGAGGAGGAGGAGGAGGGAGGTTTGGGAGCGATCGGGCTGGGCTGCTGGACCGGGCTGCGGGGGCGCGGGCCGGCTGGGGAGGGGTCCCGCCGCCGCCGCCGCCGCAGCTGTCGGCCCGCCGCGCCGGCCCGCGTCCCGGCCGATGCTGGCCTCGCAGCCAGACCGCTGGGCCGGGAAGGAATTCGAGGCATTCGCTTTGTTTAAGTTGCCAGTAGACAGTCCTTAGGACTAATTAATGGTGGAATCTGCAGGGGGACGCGGGCGAGCCGGGCCGGGGCCGCCCCCCGCCCGCCGCCGCCGCCGCGGTGAACTTTCCGCAGCGCGCGCGGCCCGCCTCCCTGCGCACCCCCGCCCCTGCCCGGGCCGGGAAGGAGCCATGGCTTCCCGAAGCGCAGGAATGAAGTGCGGTTTCTGGGGCCCGTGGCCTCTGGCTGCGGAGGCTGCCTGCGGGGAATCCGGCGTCCCGGAGCGGCCGGGCTAGGGGTTCGCAGCCCGCGTGAGAGCTCTCAGAGGTGCCTGCGGTTTCTCTTAATAACCTTGGAGGAGGCTCTGCGAGCCGAGAAAGACCATCTTGCTTTGGAGCATCTGTTTCTTCGTCGCGTCAGCCCCTTTCCTAACACTGCAGAGCTTGTTGTGGCTTGTTTCGGAAATGCCGAGACCAGTGCTCACACTTAAGGGTGGGAGAAGGAGAGAGACTGGCGCCCCCGCCCCCCCAACCAACAAAAAACCAACCCTGCAGTGTAATCTCCAGAAAGCCAGAGATAGCTTTGCAGATTCTCCTGTCACACCTTCACGGACTTGCATGACCTTGGGAAGGGGCTCGTGCTTCGGAGCTTCTGGTGCCTTATCTTTTGATTGAGGAGAAAATACCCTCTGGACATCCCTGCCTTTTGGGGATATTTTCAGAGGTGGGGTTAATTCAGTGCTTTTTACGGACTGCTGCAGTTCTGGCCTAAGGAGCTGGACTAGAGTCAGAGTGGGGGGAATTCAGATCCCCTAGTAAGATTTTATTGGCTCAGATTAGGTAGGTAAGGAGGGACAGCTTTGGATTTTAGGAGGAGAGTTCCCTTTGGAGAATCTGTACAGTACGTTCCAGATTGGATTCTGTCACTTTGTGTGCAGCTTTGGCGGCATTCATGTGGTTAAATTAGGTAACTCCCATAGATAGTTCTTCTGTCAGAAATAATTATTTTGCTCAGGATTCCCCTTGGGGCAGATTAAGGTTTTGCTCGATTTACTCAGAAGAATTTTCCAGGTTTCTAAAATTAAATCACTTTTCTAAACATAGTAACTAAAGTTTGAAAAACTGGAAATAGTGGGATGGGGAGGGAGTTGATTAGAATATGAACATGGTAGCATGTACAGCTTCATTGTTGTTCTGTGATTACTAACAGGGATTGTGAATTAGCCTTGATTAACAGGTATTTTTTTACTCCTAAATAATTTAAGAGCAAGAGAGGGAGCTTATTTTTTGAGTTGCCTACTTTGTGCCCAGGAATTGTGCTAGGTGGTATAGATCTCATACAGTTTTCACAACAATGCTGTGAGGTGGTATTTGGTTACCCTGCTTCACAGATGGGCAGACTGAAGGTCAGAAGGGAAAATGACTTCCCCAGGTTTACACATACAGTTAGTTGGTAAGAAGTGGAGCTGGAATTCAAACCCAAGTCTGTTTCTGAGGTCCGTGGTTATCTCCATGAAGCACAATGCATTAGTTCCTAGGCCTCAGACTCAGCCACTGGGTCACCTTGGACTGTAGAATAAGTCCATTAAGTTTATTTCCCAGTAGTGTTGCTTGCTTTTTCTTCCATCAAAGTTGCCAGTATGCTTTTGAGATATTTTTGGTTTTCAAAGAAGTTGTGCTAGTGGTTTGTCCTATATGCAGTAGGTGCCTAATATATATATCTATTTTTTTTTTAAGATGGAAGCATTTATATGGAAATGCAGACACCTGGGTGATCATAGATTTCATTTATAGAAATGGAAGATGACAGATAGCTAGTGGCCCTTCTATTGTAGAGGCCATCATTTGGGTGACATTCATGATCAGAAGCAGAACCATTTTTCATGTAATACAGCTTTTTGGGACAGGGTCAGCTTCTGAAAACTTCATTACTTACAGGTAAGACCCAGATAGTCAGGCTGAAAGATTTGGTATAAACTTTGAAGCACATAATAGATGCTCAGTAAATATTTGCTGATGAAATACATGCATTCTTTTTTAAAAAATCAGCTTTATCAAGGTGTAATTTACATACAGTAGAATTCATCAATTTCAAGTGTGCAGTTTGATGAGCTTTGACAAATGTATGCAGTTCTGTAATCTCCACGACTGCCATCATTTGTTTAAATTGTGTGTTGTTTTTAAGGTATTGGTTTGCTAAGTGATTCCTGGGAATGTTGTCAAGTTTCTGTGTTCCTAGATTCAAACTGGTGAGATCAGAGTGAGTACTAGAGAGTCTGTATGCTAACTTTGTAGGAAATAGGGAAATCTTAGATATTTATTGGTGAGGTGCATGCGAAGAATAAGACAGGTGGAGATAGGGATACTTGGCAGATCAGGAGAAAGAAATTCATGAGGAATAGGTTTTCATTTTAGGACAAGGATACACATTGTGGGGGATAATTACTCAAAGATTTATTCAGGAGTCGAACTTGTATTTTTGTTTCCGTTTTGTTATAGTACCTTCTGCGGTATAAAAATTCAACATCTTTGCCTGTTCTTAGGAAGTGTATAGAAAGTATACTTACACCTTATAGTTCCAATAATTCTTAAGGGTGGGGATGCTATAAAATAATTGAAGGCCTTGCCCTTCCACCTATAGCAGAATATCCTTAGTGTTTAACTTATTTTAGCTAATATTCTGCAAAGGGAATACATCAGGTAGATATTGTCTTTCTTGGAAGACTTAAGATTATTTTTTCCTTGTCATAATTTTTTTTTTTTAAAGATTATTTGAGTGGGGGGAGAGAGACAGAAAACGGGGGACGGAGGGGGAGTAAAGGGGAGAGGAAGAGGGAGAGACGCAGATTCTGTGCTGAACGCGACTTGGGGCTTGATCTTACCACCGAGAGAACATGGACCTGAGTGGAAATTAAGAGTCAGATGCTTAACTGACTGAGCTACCTGGGCACTCCTCCTCCTCATAATTTCTTAGGTTACTGAACCGGTCCCAATCTGCTAAAGCCCAAGTCTTTCTTGGAAAAAGTTGGAAGCCTCTTTTTCCAAGCTTCTAGAAGCAGTCCCATTAAAAATTTTTTTAATTTGTTTAGAGAGCAAGCATGAGTGAGTGTGAGTGGAGGTGGGAGGGGGAGAGGGAGGAAAAGCCTCGGGCAGATTCGGTACTGGTCCAGGGGCTTGACTCTGAGGTCATGGCCTGAGCTGAAATCAAGAGTCCAATGCTTAACCTACTGAGCCATCTAAGTGCCCCTAGAAGCGGCCCCATTTTTATCTCTCATTACTTGTTTCTCTTTATCCATTCTGTTTCTATATGTTGACTACTTTACAACCCTTCTCTCCTACCTGTCAGTCTTGAGAATGGAAACTCATCAGCCATAGGCCCTCCGTATAACATTAGGAAATAATAATTAAATTAAAATACCAGTCTACCAACTCAGTATTTTGGGTGATGGTAGGAGAAAATAATAACTCTGTGCGGTAGTTATTATCCTCTTTATACATGAGGAAGCTGAGCTCAGAGCAGTTACTGGCAGAGCTAGTGAGGGGAAGAGACCAATGATTTGAGCTCAGAGTGATTGGTACTCAAGTTTGGGATCCATTTCGTTATACTCTGTGTATTAGGGTTGAGGGAGCAAGGGAAGAACTTGGAAATACCATATTGAAATATAAGGCAAAGCATAGCAAGCATTGCAGATCTTTTAGGCATCGCTGTGGGTTTGTTTTGTTTTGAAGATTTTATTCATTTATTTGAGAAACAGAGAGCACAAGCCAGGAAGAGGGTCAGAGGGAGAGGGAGAGGGAGAAGCACTCTTTGCAGAGCAGGGAGCTAGACTTGAGGCTTGACCCCAGCATCCTGAGATCACCACCTGAGCTGAGGGCAGAGGCCCAAGCCGCCAACCCACCTAGGCACCCCTCCCATTTTTTTTTTAAATAAAGATTTTATTGGGATGCCTGGGTGCCTCAGTCCATTAAGCGTCTGCCGTTGGCTCAGGTCATGATCCCAGGGTCCTGGGATGGAGTCCTACATCAGGCTCCTTGCTCAGCGGGAGCCTGCTTCTCCCTTTGCCTGCTGCTCCTCCTGCTTGTGCTGTCTCTCTCTCTGACAAATAAAATCTTTAAACAACAACAAAAAGATTTTATTTATTTGAGAGAGAGAACACATGTGTGTGCATATATATATATATATAGAGAGAGAGAGAGTACAATTTGATTTTTTCTTTCTTTCTTTCTTTTTTTTTTTTTTTTTTACAAATTGAATCTATGGAACCAGCACCTAGATCAAGAAACAGTATTACGTGTACCCAGAGGCCCCCACTGAGCTCCTTTCCAGTTCCTGTCTCCCATCCATCTCCCTCATGACTTCTAACAGCATATATTAATTCTGCCTGTTTTGTACTTTTGTTAAAAATGGAATCACATAGTAGATATTCTTTTGGGTCTGATTCCTTTTATTCAACAGTATGCATGTGAGTATGCAAAAACTTTTAAGGGTTTTCTTTAGGGCTTGGAATAAAATTGAAATTCAAACTCTTTATCTTGGCTTATGATGTCTTATATAACCTGGTCCCGCCTACCTTTCCAGCTTCACCTTATAGCGATCTTGTTGGCCATTATGCTTCAGTCACAGCAGCTTCTTGCTTACCCTTAACAAGCTTTTTCCTACCACAGGGCCTTTATACGAATAAGCTGTGGCTCTCTCTTTCTGGAACACCCTTTCCCCTGTTCTTTGCCTGGCTGCATCCTTCAAGCCTCAGCATGTGTATCAGAGATACCCTCTCTCATCATTTTATCTTGCCTAGTCCTGTTCCGTTATTCCCTGTTACTGTAGTCTGTTGCCTCCCTTCATAGCACCTATTACAGTTTATAATGATATATCTGCTTCATGATTATTATCTGCCTTCCCCACTAGACTTCACAAGAGCAGGGAACTCCTCTCTTTTGTTCTGACACAGTGACTGACGTGTAGTCGGTATTTAATAAATATTTAATGACCACTTTCCCAATTCAGCATCTTTGTTTCCATTATCTTTTGTCCTTTTCTTCTCTTATGCCGTTTAACTATTTAAACTTTTCCATCCTTCAAGGCTCAGCTCAATTCCCTTCTAGGAAGTCTGTGCTGACTTTGCCATAGTAAATCTTTCTTCTCTCAAATTTTGACATTGGTTGTTGATACCTCTCATGTTCTCGGTAAGTCATACTAGCATGTATCTTATCTACGTAGTTGGATCCAAGGCTCCTGTCCTCCAAATCCTGTAGCTTGTAATGCCAGTACCATATATATATATATATATATATATTTTTTTTTAAGATTTTATTTATTTATTTGACAGACAGAGATCACAAGCAGACAGAGAGGCAGGCAGAGAGAGAGGGGAGGAAGCAGGCTCCCCACTGAGCAGAGAGCCCGATGTGGGGCTCGATCCCAGGACCCTGAGATCATGAGCCACCCAGGCACCCCTACCCCTTATATTCTTGGTCAGTTTCACTAGTTTGTATCTTTACCTAATTTGACCAGAAGCTAAGTTGTTTTAGCTGGTAACTCCCCTCATTTCTTTCTTTCTTTTTTTTTTTTTTTAAGATTTTATTTATTTATTTGACAGATAGATATCACAAGTAGGCTGAGAGGCAGGCAGAGAGAGAGAGGAGGAAGCAGGCTTCCAGCTGAGCAGACAGCCTGATGTGGAGCTCGATCCCAGGACCTTGGGATCATGACCAGAGCCGAAGGCAGAGGCTTTAACCCACTGAGCCACCCCGGTGCCCCCCCCCCCCCGCCATTTCTTTTAACTGGGCTTTGCACATGGTAGGCCCTCAGCAGAATTTTTGATGATTGATCATAATGATGCTTACGTATAGGTAGCAATTTTAATTTCTTAGGCTTATTAACATGGACTCTTTTTTGCTTCTCCTTCTTCCTCTGCCTGCTTCCCCTGTTTGTGCTTTCTGTCAAATAAATAAAATCTTAAAACAACAATACAACCATGGACTCTATTAGAATTCTTAGTGTTTTCTCTAACTGGGAGCTCCAGCTGCTTCAGGTTGGTTGGCAGTTATCAGAGTGTAAAAGTACAGAAGTCGAGTCCTGGTACCACAAAGCAGATACTCCTTTGGAATCTGTCACCAGCAAAGAACTAATTATGCACAGTTTTTTCTTAGATGCTTAATCAGTGCTTGTCTAATGCTCTCAGATTGGAGTTATTAACTGAAAGGAGAGACAGGGTAATACCTCACTTGAACTATTTTGTTGAATAACATTTTATTTTGATGTCAAGTGTGAAGACTCCAAGACAATTAACAGTACCTTCTCTGACTTGTCAGTGAGCTCTCAGTAGTAATTCCTCCTCTTTTATTTCTTTTATTAAAGGCAGAGGGATGTAGGTACTAATATTGTGCATACTTTAAGGCGATTTAAATGCAAATTTAAATTCCTTGTAACTGGGATGATTTAACTTAATATACATGTGGCAAAATGGGGTGAAACATGTAAAGCCTTTTTAAGAGGAGCCTAATTTAAAAAAAAAGAGGAGCCTAATATGTATTTTAAAGCAATGATAATTGTGAATTTTTTTTTTAATTAAAATTTTAATTTTAATTAAAACATGGGGCTCAAACTCATGACCTGGGGATCAAGAGTTGCACACTCTACTGACTGAGCCAGCCAGGGTACCCCATTTTGACTTTTCTGATGGAATTATATCAGAAGATTGTGGGGTGATTTAGTAGTTGTTTTTGTGGAAACATTGGAGCAGAGGTACTTAAGGAAGTTCCTGAGAGAAGTTGTTGGAATAATTTTGTTCACAATCATTCCTAATCTCTCACTGTTATTTTTTTTCCATTAACAACTTAGAAATATCTTATGAAACCAGCCTCTTCACTTTTTACCCCAACTAGGTCAAAATAAAAAAGTATAAGTAGAATGCATTTATATATACCCATACTTCATACTACCACTGGACTGTAATAACTGAACTTTTCTTTTGAAATGTGAGGAGACAAATGATAAACTATGGGGAATTCGTTATAAAAAGTGACTCTAAGCATCTGCCTTTGGCTCTGGTCATGAGATCTAGTCCCACATCAGGCTCCTTGCTCAGCAGAGAGTGCTCTTTCTGCCCACTGCTCCCCCTGCTTGTGCGCTCACACTCTCTCTTTCTCTCTCTCTCTCTGACAAATAAATAAATAAGATCTTGTAAAAAGTGACTTTCAGAATGGGTTACAGAGTTAGTATGTACTCAGCCCGGTCTCCTGCACTTTTCATATTCACAGTTCATAACATTGGAGTGTTCATAACATTGGCTTCTAGGCATCAGGAGATCTTAGAGTTCCTGAGTCATTTAGTTTTATTCAAGTAAACTTTTACTAAGTGTGATTTATTATATTCTGATTCTTTGGCGTTTGGTTATCTACTTGTGCCTTATTCTCATTCTTTGACCATTTTGGTTAAGTAGCACTTTACCTTATAAGGTCATTTAAAACTATACAGTTTAAACTGCCTGCTGATCTTCCTGCTTGTGCCTTCTCTTCCGTAGTCTCAGAAAGCCTCAATTTTTCTGTCTTTCCGATGGGAAGAGTGGTTGTGAGGATTAAATAATTTAATGTACAGAAGCATTTAGTTCATAATACCTGGTACATAGCAACTATTGGCCATTATTTCAGTTTTACATATTTGTTTACCCAAAGACTAGAAGAAAAAATGGTCTGTTCTTATTAGTTGTAAAATTAATATGATTTAGTCTAAAGTCAGATAACATCTTTATATATTAGGCAGACTAGAAAAACTCAAGAATATGTACGTATGTATGTATATATTTATTACTTATTTATTTATTTGAGAGAGAGAGAGCTCAAGTAGGCAGAGCTACAGGGAGAGGGAGAAGCAGGCTGCCCGCTGAGCAGAGAGCCCGGTGTTGCTCAATTCCAGGACCCCTGGATCATGACTGAGCGAAAAGACAGAGGCTGAACCAACTGAGCCACCCAGGTGGCCCAAGGATTTTTTAAAGCTTAATTTTAACTTTGCTAATTTCTAATGAAGCTAGGGGCTTTCTCAGTGACTAGTTTAATTTCATTTACTAATCTGTTTTTCTTGAATGGCTCATCCTTAGCCCCAAGTGTTGGCTATGTGGTTGGAATTGGTACAAGTGAGAGATAATTTCTGGATGTTCTAGCCAGCTCTTGATCACTTAAAGAGAGACCCTGCAACTGGAAATTGAGACTACTGTTTGTAAGATAATACATGAGACTATTTCAAACCATGGTAATACTTGAAAATTATTTGCCTACTTGAAAATCTCTGAAAAATATTAAGTCTGGCTATAGAATTTTGAGCTTGTGATATTAATATTGTTAGCCATTTACTTTTGCTTTTTCTAGGTAAAGATCTCAAGTGATTTTACGACATTAGTTATATTTGTTAGGTACTATCTTTTTTTTTTTTTTTTTTAAAGATTTAATTTATTTATTTGAGAGAGAGACAGTGAGAGAGAGCATGAGCGAGGAGAAGGTCAGAGGGAGAAGCAGACTCCCCATGCAGCTGGGAGCCCGATGCGGGACTCGATCCCGGGACTCCGGGATCATGACCTGAGCCGAAGGCAGTCGTCCAACCAACTGAGCCACCCAGGCGTCCCTGTTAGGTACTATCTTAAGCATTTTATGTGCATTCTTTCATTTACTCGTTCATTTAACAAATATTTATTGAGTACCTGCCGTGTGTCAGGCACATAATCTCATTTAATCCTCACCACACCCATGAAATAGATATATTGTTTATTATTTTAGCTCCATTTCACAGATTAGGAACTGGGACACAGAGAAGCTGTGTATCTTACCCAGTGTCACAAAGCTGTCAAGGGTCAAATTTGGGATTTTTAGAAAATTTTGATTGACAGTTGTTGAAATATTGGCATAAATTACCTCTATGCCAGATTTTTTTTTTCTTTAGGAGAGAAATATTAACCGAATTTTGAAGTGTGTGCTAAGTAGATTACAGTCCAGATACTTGGAGCAGGATGTGTCAGGTTTAGGTGAACTAAGCTGGGATAATTTCCCCTCTTACTCCAAATCCAGCTCTCTCTTTTTAAAAAAAGATTTATTTGTTTGACAGAGTGATCACAAGTAGGCAAAGAGGCAGGCAGAGAGAGAGGGGGAAGCAGGCTCCCTGTCCAGCATAGAGCCTCATGCAGGGCTCAATTCCAGGACCCTGAGATCATGACCTGAGCTGAAGGCAGAGGCTTAACCCATTGAGCCATCCAGGCGCCCCCAAATCCATCCCTTTAAACAATGACAAAAAGAACAAAAGACAAGTTTGGTTTTTGTTTGTTTGTTTGTTTGTTTTTCCAAAAGATAACTTGGAAGTTCCTTCTTTTGGAGAATTCTAGTTTACCCAAACCAGCATGAACCAAATGTAAATTTTCAAGAAGGATGGATATAAATAACCATATTAAACACTGTTCCTTCAGAGGCACTCTGGGAGCCAGTGTTACAGAAGCAGCATAGTTCAATTGTTTCAATTAAACAATTTCAGTTGTTACCCACAATATCATTTTGTTGCTTTTGTGTAGATCTGGTATGATATTTCAGACTTCCATTTTCATTAACTCTGCTTTTATGGTCATCTCTGAGGGGTATCTATAGGGTAATATGACTGCTTTTTTAAAAAAACAAATACCAGGGGCGCCTGGTGGTGCATCTGGTTAAGCAGCTGCCTTCAGCTCAGGTCATGGTCCCAGGGTCCTGGGATCAAGCCCCACATTGGGCTCCCTGCTCAGTGGAGAGCCCGCTTCTCCCTCTCCCTCTGCCTGCCTTTCTGCCAACTTGTGATCTCTCTCTCTGTCAAATAAATAAAATCTTAAAAAAATAAAAATAGAAACAAATGATGTTTCCAAAATGGGAAATAAATATATATTTATTTTAATGAGATTTCTAAGCTGTGCTATACTTCTTTTGAATTTGCTTTTAGAGCATATTGCACATTCTTAATCCTGATAAGTCTTCATTTCAGGGGAGTTATATTTAACTTTTGAAGATAAGCAAGTCTGGTGAATGAAGTGAGTAATCTGTATGGTTTTTGGTCATAAATGAGATGTAATTCTAAGAGGTGGAGACTAGGAATTTTGTGTGTGAGGTTCATCTTTGAGAATCTGCAAATAGAATTTCAAAAAGGTTTTGAGCCTTGGTGGCATTCCTGGAAGAGATTCTTGGTTCCCAACATGACTTGAGTTAACAGCACTTATTTTGAACCTGTAAATAAAAATCATTGCTTGAATATAACTTGTTTAACTTGTACTCTTGATTGAGTTGAAAGTCTAATGAGAACATTATCTTGTATTAATAACAGTATCTTATTTGTAAATTTTAATAGTCTCTTTTTTTCTGTCTAAAAGACAGTTTTTTTTAAAGGGAAAGAATATTTTTAGTCTGCTGAGAGGCAAATATATATATAGGAACAGATTTGAACTCATTATAATTAAAAGATGAAATATATTTTGCTGACCCGTTTACCCAGGCATTATGTGTGTGGCCTTTCTGTGGAGGCAGAAGAGTTCAGATAGAAAATTGGTACCATCCATCTGGGTCTGACAACATATCCTTTTTTTTTTTTTTTTTTTTTTTTTAGATTTTATTTATTTGACAGAGAGATCACAAGCAGGCAGAGAGAGAAAGGGAAGCAGGATCCTGGGACCATGAGCTGAGCCGAAGGCAGAGGCTTTAACTCACTGAGCCACCCAGGCGCCCCCATATCCTGTTTCTAAAAGTAAAGAAATACGTGGTTTTATCCAGTTTCAAGTTAACTGAGTAAGTTAAATGCTGAGCAAGATAAATGTAGTTAATTTTTGGCTCTTTAAAACCCTGGAACAGCTTTATCACAAATGTATGTCCTTCTGATCACCTGGGGGTGTTTATCTTATTTAGGTCATGTGGTGATTTGTATCCCGTATCAGTGAAAAAGCAGAATTAGAGTTGAAAATTTTCTATGGATTCTGTGTCATTGAGGATGAACAATAAATAATAAAACCTAACATTATTAACTATATGCCAGCTGCTGTATTCAAGTGCATTTTATATCTTTATTTAATCTTCCTCTCAACAGTTCCTTGGGGTAGATACTATTATTATCCCCATTTAATAGATAAAAATTCCTTAAGAAAGGAGATCAGGATGCTTAAAGTAAACACAGCTGATGAATGCCAAGGTGGAATTAGACGCCTGAGCTTGCAACTGAACGTTACAATGAGCATAAGCTTTTATGAACTATGTGCATTTCAGATCATTCTTCCCTAAGTAAATGAGGTCAGCGTTGGCTTATGTTTCCTAGGAGAGGAAGAATATCATTTTTAGATCTTGATTAACCTAAAGAAGTATTAAATATCTTTAAAATGGAAGACTGGGCGTACCTGGGTGGCTCAGTGGGTTAAAGCCTCTGCCTTCGGCTCAGGTCATGATCCCAGGGACCTGGGATCGAGATCCGCATCGGGCTCTCTGCTCAGCAGAGAGTCTGCTTCCTCCTCTCTCTCTCTCTCTGCCTGCCTCTCTGCCTACTTGTGATCTCTGCCTGTCAAATAAATACATAAATAAATAAATCTTTAAAAAAAAAAAAAAAGGAAGACTGTTCCAGAGTATACAAAAGCTAACTGAATAGGTAAGATACTGTGGAGGTAGTTTAGGCTGTTTGTGTAACAAAGTAGTAGTTGCTGGTAGGTTTGTATTGGGAATACCAGTTGTTGTATTTTAAAGGTTTATTTGGGAGAGAGAGACAGAGAAGGGGAGGGGGAGAGGGGAGAGAGCAGGAATCTTAAAGCAGACTCCTCGTGGAATGTTCAGAACCTGAGGTGGGGCTCTGTCCCAGGACCCCTGAGACCTTGACCTGAGCCAAAACCAAGAGTGGGGGGCACCTGGGTGGCTCAGTGGGTTAAGCCTCTGCCTCTGGCTCAGGTCATGATCTCAGGGTCCTGGGATTGAACCCCATAACGGGCTCTCTGCTCAGCAGGCAGCCTGCTTCCCCCCCTCTCTCTACCTCCCTCTCTGCCTACTTGTGATCTCTCTCTCTGTGTCAAATAAATTAATAAAATCTGTTTTTAAAAAACCCCCAAAACCAAAAACCAGGAGTGGGGCCCTCAACCAACTGAGCTGCTCGGGCCCTCAGGAATACCAGTTTTTATACTTTCTGCCACAGCTGTACTGGAGTACGATGTGAGATATTCTTAATATAATTTGATAAAATTAGATACTTTCTAGCATATGCTGAAATTTTTTTTTGCAGGGAACTTGAAGACTGATGATTATGTTAGACTCGTTTTAAAACTGAATTCCATCATAACTTGAAAGAGACTATCAGGATCGTAAAGCAGTATGATGAAAAAAGAGATGGCTTAGTAGTGAGGTGGTTAATGGAGGAGGGAGGAAAATAATAAGGTAAGGTGGAGGGATAAAATTTCCGATCATAAAAGGCAAGAGGAGTGGATTAGGGCAGAAATAGGAGAAGTAGATGACTGTTAAGTGGGTAAGTTGAGAGGAGTGCAGAGAATCTAGGGAAGAGAGGTAGAGAGGAGACAAGGAACACTGGCTTCATTTACGTATTTGGTCAGTTTCACATCAGATTTAAAGGCCAGTAATTGGGGCGCCTGGGTAGCTCAGTGGGTTAAAGCCTCTGCCTTTGGCTCAGGTCGTGATCCCAGGGTCGTGGGATCGAGCCCTGCATCGGGCTCTCCGCTTAGCAGGGAGCCTGCTTCCCCCCTCTCTCTCTCTGCCTCTCTGCCTACTTCTAATCTCTGTCTGTCAAATAAATAAACAAAATCTAAAAAAAAAAAGGCCAGTAATTTAGTCAATTCTATTTAATTTATAGTACCCGTTATGTATTTAACCCAGGGCTAATTAATGTGGACAAAACAAGAAGACAAAAGAAGTGCCATATATAGCCCTTGTTCTAAGGAATTTAACATTCTAACTTGGGAAACAATACCTGTTTTTTGCAACGGTTCCGTGACAATATTGGATTATATGTTAATGCCAGAAGGGGTGGTGATACTGGCTGGTGATTCTGGAGTTTTCATTTGATAAGCCATTCATATTTCAGAAGAACTTTTTGTTTTCCAAGTAAGGGCACACAAAGGAAAAACCACCTTTTCATCTGATACAATTGTATCAGAAAAGATAGAACATTTTATTTTTTATTTATTTTTTATTTTTTTAAAAAGATTTTATTTATTTGAGAGAGAGAGGCGAAAGAATGAGACAGAGAGGATGAGTGGAGAAAGGTCAGCGGGAGAAGCAGACTCCCTGTTGAGCAGGGAGCCCTGTGTGGGACTCCATCCTGGGACTCCAGGATCATGACCTGAGCTGAAGGCAGTCACTCAACTAACTGAGCCACCCACGTGCCCCAAGATGGAACATTTTAAAACAGAAGGGAAAGGGCATTCTCTCAGATGAAAGTCTTTATATTGAATAATTTAGCCTTATGGAAAATTTAGTATTCTTTGGTGAAAATGCTACCAAATCTATGGTACAATGAGTGGTAACTGCTCTAGGAGGTCTGTTAAGCTACAGGGAAGAATTTACTGAGATTAGTCTGGGCAGAAGAGGTCTGTGAGGTCTCCATGGAGGCAGTTAGACTAGAGTTTGACGAGGATGGGTGATACGACGTGGAAAGACAGAAAGGAGGGAATGGTTTTCCAGGCCAGAGCAACAAAACAACAAAGATACTGAGATTGGGAGAAACGTGGGTTATTGATCAGACCTAAGAATATTTGTCTGCTCTACCCCTAAGGATCATTGTTGGGGCTGCCACGAGCTGGCAACTTTGTTTCCCTGCCGCAGACATCTGTAGTTGCTGGTAGCCCCCTACTTGGTCTCTACCAGGCATGCCGACCCCACAGCCAGACTAGAATCTGAAGTAATGGCATTGGGCATGGGGCCTCTGGCTCTCCTTGGATAGTGCCAGTCTCTCTGCTGGCCAGTGTTGCCCACAAAGTAGCTTGGGGCCGTGCCGGCCCTGCCTGTAACACCTAACAAGTAAATACACCTATATAGGTCTCCATCCACCAGAGAGATGCCTGGGAGGGAATGCGGCCTCTCACCTCCTCCTCCTATTAAACAGCTACTTTGGCCCCAGGCGAGATCACTAGGGGAGGGGAGGGTGTCCAAAAGTGGGGACTTCCGTTGTGGAAGGGGCATCTGAGGCCACTAGAGGAGGGTCACCATTTTTCCCTGCCTGGATCGGCTTGGGTGTCAGCCAGGCCACTCCGTCCATCCTCTGAGAGCTGTGTCTCAGATTGTGAGGCGAGGGGTGGTAAGGAGCTGCCAGTGGGCAGTGAATGGGGAGCATCGAGGGCCTCAGGGCCAGGAGGTCAGACTTGACACTCTGTACAGTGGGTGCGAGCGCAAGCCCCGCTTCTAAGCCCTCAGCTGGATCTAATCGGACTCCTCTGGCTCCACAAGCTTGCAGGTGGGAAGCTTTCTGTGCTGAGTGCCTACTTCATCAGCTGACAAAATAATGCTTTGAAAAGTTTTCAGCCTTTTTGTTCTAAAAGTTCTAACACTTTTTCACTAATGAGCGTTGTGAAAGCATCATATTTTGTTCTAAAGACAATAAACCACTTTCTGTGGAACTGTGAAAAAAGCAAAAGGATACTTGTCTGCTCCAGTAATAGAGTTTAGATTATGGACAAGGAGGAGATGAGATGAGTGAGGTAAAGCTTGAATTATGAACAGTCTTGAAGACTGTACTGGGGGATTTGGACTTGATCTTGCTACCATTTAGGAACCACTGAAGGTTTATAAAGGTAAGGCACTGATCAGTACAGAATTGTAGACTGATTAATCAAGGAGGTGTTAATTGGAAAGGAGGCCAGTTAAGGATTTTTGTAGAAATTCAGATGTGTACTATCAGGACCTGAATTTAGGAACTTAAAAAAAAAAAAGGAGTATATTAAAAGTTTTGAAGAAGGAAGAGATAGGAGTTAATGATGTGGATAAAGAAAGGTAAATGTAAGATTATGAGTTTGGTGGAACTGGGGGGCATTTGTGATAGCTAGTTAACTGAAGTTGGAGAAGGGGACACTGGGGCATCCTTTCTGCCTCATTCTCTGCTAAATATTACTCTATATCCACATGCTTTTATGACGCCATTTGTTTATTAAAGATTTTATTTATTTTAGAGGGCGTGAGCAGGGGAGGGGCAGAGGGAGAGGGTGAGAATCTCAAGTAAACTCCCTGCTGCGCCCTGAGCCAGACATGGGCTCCTTCTCATGATCCCGAGATTGTGATCTGAGCCAAAACCAAGAATCCGGTGCTTAACCGACTGAGCCACCCAGGAACCCCGTGATACCATATATTTGAGATATGTTGAGAGTCTCTAAAATTGACTTGGGATTGAAATGGGAGTTAAAAGGTTTCTTTTATTTTGGAAAAATTCATTTGGGGGTTTTATATATATATATATATATATAAAATGTATATGATACATTTCAAACCATTAAATATTTTGCATAAGTTATTAGTTACAGAAATTGTATCCTAATAAATAATAATGTTGTTAGTTCGATGAGCTGTCAAGTATGGAGGAATTTTGGGGATGCATTGGTGGCTTTAGAATGTTTTCATTTAGGGGAATTTGTCCTGTATACATTGACCAGACAGTGTGGCAATACACTGGTTCGCCTTGGGTGGTTTAATTTATCATGATATAGTTAAAATCGTCTTTCAGTTTTTGTCATTGCAGGATGTTATAGTAGAATATATTATCTATCATTTCGTTAGCATTTTACACCTGATGTCTGCTAACTCTTCAGGTTTTCAAACTGCCTCATGAAATAGGTATTGTTACTCCTCCTTTACAGATGAGGAAACTGAAGCTCATAGGGGTTTAAGAAATGTTCCTCAGGGAGCAGTAGAATTAGGATTCTCTGTAAATGTGACATAAAGTCCATGTTCTTTCTTCTACTCTGTTCTTGGATTAGAGGTCATAAGAATAGGAATAAGGAGAGGGAAAGAAATAATTGATTAGGTGGTAATTCAAATCAGTGATGTGCTAACCACATATTAACTGGTGTTATCTAGCCTTTTCCATCCTGTGTGTGCAAGAGTAGTGGGAGGAGGCCACTGAAGTTGGAGAAGGCCAAATGTGGGGTTCAATCATTAAGTGTCTGCCTTCAACTCAGGTCATGATCCTGAGGTTCTGGGATTCAGCCCCGTGTTAGGCTCCCTGCTCGGTGGGAAACCTGTTTCTCCCTCTCCCACTCCCCCTGCTTGTGTTCCCTCTCTTGCTGTGTCTCTCTCTGTGTCAAATAAATAAATAAATAAATAAATCTGTCTTAAAAAAACAAACAAAAAATGAAGACCAAATATGATCTAGCCTTAGTTCTAGTCAAGGACAGTCACTTATCTTGGATGTCTCTCATATCCTTTCGAACAAAGCTTTCAACAAATCCTTCATAAAAATAAATGTCCAATTCAGAAAACAAACAGCCTGCTGATATAATTCGGCAAAGAGCTAGTCTGGCAAATGATATCTAAGGAAGTTTCAGGGTCCAGCTTCTGGGAAAGTGGGATTTGAAGGCCAGTCGGCTTGGAAGCATAGTTAGTGCTGGAGATTAGCGGTCATTGATAACTAGCACTTTTTTGGGGGGGTGGGTATCTGCCTTTCTTAATTCTCCCCATTATCCACAGCCATAAAAGTTTTTAGCTTTTATTCATGTGCGCTGTTGATAATTTATTTCTTCAGTGTTCTCTCTTCTCCGTATTCTAAAGCTCAGCCCCACCCCTCTCCACCACATTCCTGCTGTTTCTTTACCAGCTGCTTGTATTTGGTCTAGTAGAACATGTGCACAAATGTGATTAAAGTCCTAGGTTTTTAACCTTCTCTCCCAACATTTCCTCCATCTCCTAACACACAAGTGAAAACAAGTTTTTTTTTTTTTTTTTCCTCTAATGAATGCTCTATTCGTATTTTTGCTGATTGAATATTTTTTCATTCCTTGAGCTGGGGAGCAATTAATATACTTCTGGCCCTTCACTGTTGCTTCTAGATCATTTTTTGCCGTTTTTGCATGGCTTCTGATTTTTCAAAGTCCCTACCATTTGCTGTCCTCTGTTCTCATTGTGTTTGGTGACTTTCAGGATCCACAAGGATCACTTTTCTTTACCACCCCGTTCCCTAGTATGCACTTTGTCTGCAGCCTCACTCTTACTGATTCCTGTCTGTCTTCCATCTGTCGATTGCTTTCCTTGCACTCTTTATTAGTCCTTCCTTTCAGATTAGGAATACACTGAGGTCTTCTCTATCCTAAGTAAATAAAATCCCCCTGCCCTTCTGGCTCCTAGATTTATTGCCATATTTTTTTCCTTTTACTCTCAAACATCTAAAACCAGAGCATTCTCTGTGCAGCCTTTTCTTTCGTATTCCTTGTTCTTTAACACCCTTCCTGTCTGGTTTCTGTCTCCAACACTTTACTGTAAATGCTCTTTCAAAAGTCCCAGTGTCCGTATATTCAGTCATTTTCCTAGCCTTTGTCTTCCATAATCTCTTGTCAATATTTAAGGTATTGATCATCTTCCTTGAACCTTCGTTCTTTGACTTGGAGTTTAAAATATGCGTGTTTGGCCCCGTTGAGCCTGGTAAGGCCATTTTACCTGCAACTTGGCTGGTGGTTGGACTCTGGTGTTCATCTTGGGGCCTGTACTGACTAGCAGAGAAGGGGTGGAGCAGGTTGGCACTGTGCATCTCATAGTGCTCTGTACCCTGTGGACTTTTAAGTAAATAATTGATTTGACTTGCTAGTCTTCCTGTTCTTTCTCTTCCTCTCTCCCTAATCCTGCTGCGGCTTGTTTGTAAAATGGATTGCCCACTTCTGCTCTTGACTCTGCTTAAACACTGTAGTACATAAAGGCAGACATTTCTTTTTTAGAGCAGACTTTTGGAAAGAGTGTTATGAATTAAGTTCTTTGGTAAACTCATGTGAGATTTGAAATACTCCAGAAAATATGGGAAAGTTTAATGAATATCGGGTAAGTGGCCTTCACAAGAAAACTTTGATGTCTTCTCTCTTATTTAAGTATTTTTATGGAAGGTTATTTCTGGGGAAAAAAAAAAACCCACATCAGATTCTGTCACAGCAAAAAATAATTACACTGAGAATCTCAGAATAGTAGAATTTCTAAGCCCCACTTATTTTCAGGAGTATTTGCTATAATAACACGGGACGGGGACAGTTCCCTGAAGTTTGTTATTAGGATTTTTTTTTTTTTAAGATTTTTTTATTTATTTGACAGAGATCACAAGTAGGCAGAGAGGCAGGCACAGAGAGAGAGAGGGAAGCAGGCTCCCTGCTGAGCAGAGAGCCCGATGCGGGGCTCAATCCCAGGACCCTGGGATCATGACCCGAGCCGAAGGCAGAGGCTTAACCCACTGAGCCACCGAGGCGCCCCTGTTATTAGGATTTTGACTTGACTTTGCCATGACAGTTTCAGAAAGTTGCAGAGATAGCTCGGAGGAAGTGGCGTTAGCAAATGTGGGGTAGGATAACACAGATATAGGAGAGCGAAGGTTTGAGATGACATGATTTTCTGAGAAGGAAACAGTATTGAGTAATGCCACTTTTTGTTGCTGTTTTGCTCTGTTAAATGGTCATGGAGGCCTTGTATCCCAAACATTTTTTTGGCCTTAGAGATTTGAGTCATTCTCTGTTCTCAGATGTTTATCACCTTCCTGTACAGGAAATGGAATTACTCAGCCCAGAGAGATGATAAAGAGTTCTGGACTAAGTGAGTTTGGAGGTTCTGGTTCAGTTTTTGTCATCTTTTGCTACATAGACTTGAGCGAGTCACTTTATGCTTTGGGCTTCAGATTTGTCAAATGAGGTGAAGTAAGTAACTTCAGAAAAGATACTACTATTTTAATTTGAGGTGTTTTGATAAAAAGCCATTCACAGCGAGTCTCAAAGTCAGTTTACAGATTAGTCAGAAATGTGATAATTCGTATTGAGAGAAGTCTGGCAATTTTTGTTAAGAGAGAAGAGTTTGCGGTATGTCGTTTGACATGTAAGAAATACTGCAGCTATGTCTTCAAAATGGTAGAAGCTACATCACCAGTGTGTTCCCTGGATTATAAATGTACTAGAAAATATTATTGAACTATGGAGATACTGAAATGTGAAAGCCAGTACAGATTGCCTATTTCAAAATGATGTGGCGGCTTTGAAGCACATTTTTTAAAGCGTTTATTTAAATGAAAAATAGGTAAAATGGCAGAGTGAAATGATATTAACAATAGTAGCTAATGACATTCGGTTAGCACTTCCTATAATGCCAGCTGCTATCCTCAGATGATTTTATAATGCATTTAGTTCTTCTTTAAATAATTCTACGTGGTAGCTGTTATCCCTGTTTTATCAGTGAGGACACTGAAACACAGTTGAGTAACTTGCCCATACTGCTAGCGACATGCTGTCACATATGTGACTAGGTCTGTTTGACTCCAGATCCTCTGTGCCAAATACATATATATATCTGTTACATGCTGAGTTCAGAGTGTGTACAGATGAAGGTAAATGGTGGTGAGAACAAAGTAGAATTTGGATATTGATGTTTGGCTAAGTTATTGTGTTTGCTTCTTTAAGCTATATGCCATCCTGTCCTAACATAATTTTCATTATACATTACAATTTTTTTAGTTTAGTAATACCACTTACATTTACTGACTAATGTGACCTGGGTTTGAATTCCAGCTTCTACCATGTGATTTTTGTGTAAACTCAGGAAACTCTACCTCTTTGTGCCTCAGTTTACTCATCTGAAAAATGGGGTTAATAGTATCTGCCTCCTAGTGTTGTGAGAAGTAAGGGAGTTGATACAGAGGGCTTGGAATGATGCAAAGTAAACATACAATAAATGTTGGCTATTGTTATGTTTTTAACTTTTGCAAGTACTTTCAATACCATTTCCTTCAAATAACATTCCTGTGTGAGAGGTAGAGTCTAGAATTTTGCCTATTTAGTCCCATTTTACAAATGAGAAATCCATGAAGCAACTTGTCTGAAGGACCCAAGAGCAAAATTAAATGGAATTAAATGTAAAAGCTTAGTTAACCCTGGTCTGAAAGAGGAAAAAAAGGTTTGGGATGAGTGTCATGGCATAGTCACTTCTCTTGCTTGTATAAGTAGGAGAAGCCTGTGGTGTTTGGACCGGGAAGGAAGATCATTCTCAGCTACTCATTTCTTTTTCTAGTCCCTGATTCCCTTCCTGCTGTTAGAGGGGGTTGTTGCTGCGTCATTCCTATGTCCTGGTGTAGCCATCTAGCAGGCTGAGAAACAGTTGAAGGGTATCCGATTCTCTGGGAACTGAGAAAACAGCTTACCTTTTCTATGTGGAAAAAAGGTAAACCGAGTGGGAGGCGTGAGCTGCCCGTAGGAGCTGTGCTGTCATGTGAGTCGTTCTATGGATTTAACTCTTAAACTGCTTTAACTGAATCCCACTCTTTTGTCCTGTGTCCGTTTCCTGTGGTTGTTTAGAGGCATGTTAAGGATTTAAGTGCTTCTGGGTTTTTGTTGTTGTTGTTTTTTTTTTTTTTTTTTTAAAACAGCTTCATGTGGCCTGCTGTAGCTCAGCTGTCAGCCCGGGATTTTGCTGCAGTGTGAACTGCATGGTCTCTGCATTGCTGTAACCAGATCCTGGGAAGACTTGCCTTTCCATCTCTTTGATGAAAAGATTTCTTTGCATCTCTCCCTCGGGCTAGTCTGCTGTAGCATTGGAGGCTCTCCCCTACTCTTTGGAAAAAAACGAAAAAGAGTTTTTGAGAAGGGACCTTGTGTTGGGTTTCTTTTTGCCAGGATTACTCCAGCTAACGACTGTTAGCTTTCCCTTAGCTCTGACACACAGGAACAACGTCTTCAGCAAATGTATATCAGAGCAGCCATGCAAGAGACTACTACTGCTAGTCACTGGGATGCAAAACTGAAACAAGTTGAATTAGACTGAATAATGATTAAGGATAGATAAAATGATATATCCAGGAGAAGACATCATAGAGACTTGGACTGAATTCCCAGTTCTGCCTTTTATTCCCACTGTGAGTCTGGGCAAATTTGTTCAACTTTCCTGAATCTCAGTTTTCTTATCTGTAGACTAGAAGACTGGTAATAACTAGTTCTTAGGATTGTTTTTAGGATTAATTGAGAGAATAAATTGACGACACTGAACAGAAGGCAAGAAACAGTACTGTGAAATGTTACTAACCTTCCTGCAGTTGATTGAATTCCTTGTTAAAATTGGGATATTAGTACTTAGCTCAGGTTTGTTGTAAAGATGAAATGAGAATGGAGTGAGTTCGCTAGCTACCCGGCACACAGATGCTACGTGTGCAGAAAAGAACCGGAGCAACTGAAATGCTGGAGGCAATATTTCTTTGGAAGAGACAAATGAAAATAGTACCTAAATCGTACCAACACTAGCAACCCATGAATTTCAGTAGTCTGTGTTACTCTTGCTGTGCTGAGCTAAATATGTGCATTTCCAATTGTATTTTGCCTGTGATTCAGTCCCCCTTTTTTTTTTTTTTTACACATAATCATGTTCTACTCATTCTCAAAGATTAGCTTGAATTTTACTGTGAAGCTCTTGTAGATCAGTTTAGAGAAATGATTTGTCCTACTACTAAAATGCCATTGTGATGCTTAGCATGGACTGATTCGTAGTGGTTTTGCTCTCCTGATCTGCCTGGAGAGATTCTATTCCTTCGTAAAGTCTCATTTGGGACTCTTCTGAGAAACCTTTCCTAACTCTCACTATCAATACATTCCTTCTGTATTTTTGTTGTTGTACATCTTGTGAAACACTTGCTGCCTTTACCACGTTGTTACAATTATTTGCTTACTTTTGTCTGCTTATAATGAACTATGAATATCATAAGAACAGAGTATTTTCTCTGTATTCCCATTTTATAGCACATGCCTGGTTCAGTAAGTAATGAATTGAGACTTTGATGCATTAATCTTGTGTTGGTATTTTCTTTTTCCAACACAAAAGGGCATGAGTGAGAAGTTCACTTTGGTGTCTGTGTTTTTTAAAATAAAACCAACAGGGGTGCATGGGTGGTTTAGTTCATTAAGCGACTGACTCTTGATTTCAGCTCAGGTCACGATCTCAGGGTTTTGAGATCAAGCCTGTATGGGGCTCTGTGCTCGGGAGGAGTCTGCTTGAGATTCTCTTCCTCTCCCTTTGCCCCTCCTCTGCCCCAGCTTGTACACAGTCTCTCACCAACATCTTCAGCAAATGTATATCGGAAATGTATGGAATTTATTTATGGATAAATAAAATCATTTATTTATGGATAAAATTTACTTATGGATAAATTGTTTTTTTCCTGCTTGTGTTCTAAAAAATAAATCTTTTGAATTTTTTTGTAAAAAAAAAAAGATTTCGGGGTGTCTGGGTGGCTCAGTGGGTTAAGCCTCTGCCTTCGGCTTGGGTCACGATCTCAGGGTCCTGGAATCAAGGGCCACATCAGGCTCTCTGCTCAGCGGGGAGCCTACTTCCTCCTCTCTGCCTGCCTCTCTGCCTATTTGTGGTCTCTCTGTCAAATAAATAAATAAAATCTTAAAAAAAAAAGATTTCATGTGCTTTTCATGTGCTTATTATAAGGCCATTGGTATATATTTCTTTGGAGAAATGCCTATGCAAATCCTTTGCCATTTTAAAAATTGTCTTTTTATTGTTGAATTATAAGAGTTTCTGTGTATTTTGGATACTAGTCTCATCAGATAAGTGATTTGCAGATATTTTCTCTGAGTTTTTTTTATCTTTTTTTAAAAATAAATTCTTTTTTTTAAAGATTTTATTTATTTATTTCAGAGAGACACAGAGAGAGAGAGAGAGCAAGCAAGCCTGAGTAGGGGAGAGGGGCGGAAGAGAGAACTAAGCTCCTGGCTGAGCAGGAAGCCCAGTGAGGGGCTTGATCCAGGGCCCAGGCCAAAGGCAGACACTTAACCCACTGAGCCACCCAGATGCCCCTCTTTTTTTTTTTTTTTTTTTTTTTTTAAGATTATTTATTTATTTGACAGAGAGAGAGAGAGCACAAGTAGGCTGAGTAGTAGGCAGAATGAGAGGGAGTAGCAGGCTCCCCGCTGAGCAGAGAGCCTGATTCCAGGCTGGATCCCAGGACCCTTGGATCATGACCTTGAGCCAAAGGTGATGCTTAACTGGCTGAGCCACTCAGGCACCCCTAAATTTTTGGATCTATTTGCCTAAAATTCATTGCCTACCTCCTATGTCTACATGATATAGGAGAGCTAGAGGTCCTAAAAAAGCATATGTTGAGTGAAGGAATTGCTGTACTATGGGTAGCACTGGATTTCTGCATTATAGAGGCCTTGGGTATAAGAAAAATAGCATTTGACTGGGAATTAGGAAAATTTGGGTTTTAGTCCTAGCGTTGCTATAGCCAGATATTTTGACATTGGGCATATAATGTAATTCTCACTACTAGGTAGTGTTACAGTCATCACTAAAGTTGTTTGAGTTGATAAGGTCCTTGGGGACACGTGTTATAGGTCAGATTATACTGTCCCATTTGTTCTTAATACAGAACTCTCATGCATGCTGTTACTTTTGCTAGAAAATCTATTTTCTTCTCTTCAGTCAAGAACCCTGTCTTTCGGGGCACCTGGGTGGCTCAGTGGGTTCGGCCTCTGCCTTTGACTCAGGTCATGATCCCAGTGTCCTGGGATTGAACCCTGCAATAGGCTCTCAGCTCACAGGGAGCCTGCTTCCCCTCATCTCTTCGCCTGCCTCTCTGCCTACTTGTGATCTCTCTCTCTGGCAAATAAATAAATAAATAAATAAATAAAATCTCTGATTTTAGAGGTTTAAAAAAAAAAAAAAACCCTGTCTTTCTTTAAAACATATAGTAAATTCTGACCAGCTCCAGTCATATAAATAAACCTGGATTTTTATTAAAGAATTTATAGCTAAAAGAGACCCTTAAAATTCTTTTAATCCAGTATTGTTTATTACAAGTGATGAATTAGAGGCATAAAATAGTTAGGGCCATTGATTTAATATCACATTTGCTGCGTGTCTGCTACAATCCTGGTTCAGGCTGTATAACTAGTTGGTGGCAGAATTGAGATGAGAACCGAGATCTTCTGGACTCTCAGTTTGGTATTTCTAGTATACCACTTTGCCATGGATTACTAAATTACAGTCTGTTTAAGAGTAGTATCAGGAATTTGCCAGTGTTTCAGCTAAGGGTTATAATAATTTGCCTCCAAATTCTCATCTTTAATTAATTTTTGCCATTAAGTGGGATTGACATATTTTTTACGTATTTTAGGTATAAGTTGATGGATAGTTTTTAAAATTTTTTTTTTTGTTCAAGGACCTATTTTCAGCCTTAGAGAATTATATGTCGCTCTGAGGTCCCCCGTTGGCTGCCTGTGATTTTATTATAACAATCCCAGTCCAACACTGTTGGTGTTATAGTGTCCCTGCCCATGGTCTCTCTGGTCACTGACTTTTGATGAAAATGATTGATTGATTGATTGATTTTTAAGATTATTTATTTATTTATTTGAGAGAGAGCGAGAGAGCATGAGACGGGGGAAGGGTCAGAGGGAGAGGCAGATGAGCTGGGAGCCTGATGCGGTACTCGATCCTGGACATGACCTGAGCTGAAAGGCAGTCGCTTAACCAACTGAACCACCCAGTTGCTCCTAATGGAAATGATTTATTTTGGAATTGTGCCTGGTCCTAACCACCTGTTCCTGTTAATGTGGGTTTTCCAGTTCTTCAGTGGAATATGCAACTTCATTGGAATCACAAATAAATATAGTTCTCTTGAAAAATCTCGTCTCTACCTAACCTTGCCCCACAAATAGGTACTAGCGTCGGCTGATGGAATTATTTGAGTGGGAACATAGCATATTCCCAAGGAGCCTGAAGTTAGTTATGTGCAGTATCAAAACTCAGAAAGCACTTAAATGAAAAACATGATTCAGTTGATAGCAAAATCTGACCTGAACTAAAGTGAGGCTTTTTTTTTTTTTTTTAAAGATTTTATTTATTTGACAGAGACATAATGAGAAAGGGAACATAAGCAGGGTAAGTGAAGAGGGAGGAGCATGCTTCCCCGCTGAGCGAGGAGCCCGATGTGGGGCTTGGTCCCAGGACCCTGGTTCATGACCTGAGCTGAAGGCAGACACTTAATGACCGAGCCATACCCAGGCGCCCCTAAAGTGAGGCTCTTTATCTCACTTAGTATGAGTATTCATATATATATGAATACACACAAACACACACACACACATTGTTTTTTTTTTTTTTTTTTTAAATAAACTCTACCCCTAGTGTGGGATCTCAACCTCACAACCCCGAGATCAAGAGTGGCGTGCTCTACTGACTGAGCCAGCCAGGCGCCCGAGAATTATTCATATATTTAAGCTGTGGAAATACTGATGTGTTTGCCTATAGCATATTGCCCTGGTCCCTATTAGGTTATCTTTCCAAAATCCAAAGAATCCTGAATTCCAAAATACATTTAGCCCTAAACAAGGGACTGTAGATCTGTATTTGTTTTGTTGTTGGTAGTTCCTTGTTATGTGGATGCTTCTTCTTTTCTTTCTTTTTTTTTTTTTTAAAGACTTTATTTATTTAATTGACAGAGATTACAAGTAGGCAGAGATAAAGAGGAAGAGAAGCAAGCTTCCCACTGAGTGGAGAGCCTGATGCAGGGCTCGATCCTAAGACCCTGGGATCATGACCTGAGCTGAAGGCAGAGGCTTTAACCCACTGAGCCACCCAGGCGCCCCATGTGGATTCTTCTTGAAATAAACCCCAAGGAGGGTGAATTTTTGTACTGGGTCTTTATTGAGCAGTTAATTTCCACTCCTTTTCTTTGATTTTCAAAAGAACATTGCTGTGCCTCCTATTCATTAGTATTGCTGAAGGAGTTTTCTCTTACTCTTTTAAAGTTTTATGGTTTCAGAGTGCCTGGGTGGCTCAGTGGGTTAAAGCCTCTGCTTTCAGCTCAGGTCGTGATCCCAGGGTGCTGGGATCAAGCTTCAGGCTCTCTGCTCATCAGGGGGCCTGTTTTACCCCTCTCTCTCTGCCTGCCTCTCTGCTTACTTGTGATCTCTGCCTGTCAAATAAATAAATAAAATCTTTATATATATATATATATATATATATATATATATATATATATATATATAGTTTTATGGTTTCTTTTTTCTCTTCAATATTTTTTTTTGAAAATTTCTAAACTTATTGTAATAGAGTGGATAGTATTATGAACTTTCACCTATATCATTGGTTCTCAAATTGTGATTTACAGATCCCTGGGGGTCCCCAAGACTGCTTAAGGGGATCTGCAAGGTCAGAACTGTTTCCATAATAATACTAAGACATCATTTGCCTTTTTCACTGTGGTGATATTTGTATTGATGCAAAAGCAATGAATGGTGGATAAAACTGTTGGTGCCTTAGCACAAATCAAGGCAGTGGTATCAAATTGTATTAATAATAATTATGCTTGTGACACACTTGGAGTAAAATAACAAATATCAGTTTCATTTAAGAATGTGCTTGGGGTGCCTGGGTGGCTCAGTCAATTAAGCTTCTTCCTTCAGCTCAGGTCATGATCTCAGGGTCCTGGGATGGAGCCATCCATCAGGCTTCCTGCTCAGTCAGGAGCCTGCTTTTCCCTCTCCCTCTGCCTGCTGCTCCCCCTGCTTATGCGCACGCGTGCGCGCGCTCTCTCTCTTTCTCTGTCAAATAAATAAATAAATAAAATCTTTAAAAAAAATGTTCTTGATGAAGCAGTAAAAATTACTAATTTTATTCAAGTTCAACTTCTGAGTACACATCTTTTTATTTAGTCCATGTGTTGAAATGGGGTGAAATACTTCTGCATATCAGGATATAGTGTTTACTTGAAGAGTTGGTTTTTCGAGTTGCAAGCTAAACCTCTTCTTTCATGAAACACCATTTTTACTTGAAAAAATGAGTGACAAACTGGTTACTCAAATTTGGGTATTTGGGTGATTTTTGGAAATGAGTTAGATGAAGTTCGCCACTTCAGGGAAGACAACCAAAAGTACCTGTGGCCCATGATAAAATTTTAGATTTCAAGCAAAAATTAGAATTTTGTAACTTATATCTGTCACTGTGAGCTTTTCAGCTTCCTAATACTTAGTCTTTTTTGATGGAATTGGTAGTTTATTAACAATAGTGATTTTTCAATACGTACAATGAAATGTGTCAACATTTTAAGATCTGCATATCTGTCAACTTAGTGAACCAGTATTCACTGGTCACACCTAACTCTCGGTTGTGTTTTCAGTGTTCCTTCCCCCAGGGCCTGTCCCTCAAGCCCTCCAACTGGGGAAGCCTGAGTCGCACCCCATGAGTCCACCTGCCACCCAGGAGGAAACCATGCCTTTTGGAGCTGCAGAAGACCCTCAGAGCGAGAGAAACCTTCATGCCCCCACTGAGGCCATCCCCAAATTCCGCGCCACACAGGCGGAAAAGTCGGAGGCAGACGCCCAGCCTCAACCCCTCCCTCAACTCTGCTCCGGGAAAGCTCACCTGTGCAGGGGCCCTCGGGTGGACAGTGTAGTCTCGGCCCATTTTCCGAATGGCTGTGACATGCACCGAGCCAGAAATCACTCTAGCCCACGGGGGACAGTGCCGTCCAAATCACCGCCCAGTGCCGGCCACTTCTCACGAGTGTTCTGCCCAAATCCATACAGATTTGGGAGATTTGAGGGAGGGGTTGTAGCTGCGCGTCAGCCTCCAAGGTTTCAGCCCATTGTGGCACTGATGGTGGGGGATGGCCTCGTGGCAGGGGCATGCAGGTGTCTCCCACACTGAGGGTTTTCTGTAGCTCCAAAAGGCATGGTTTCCACTTAGGTGGCAGGAGGACTCATGGGGCATGTTTCAGGGTTCCCCCAGTTGAGGGCTCGAGGGACAGGGCCCTGGGAAAGGAAGAGTGAAAAACCAACTAAGGGTTAGGGCCCGGGCTTAGGGGCACAGCAGACCCCATCTGCCAGCTTCAGGGAGGTTACTCCAGGAGTCTGAGTAGCAGGAGGCCTTAACCTCGCATGCGCCTGACTCACTGAGGGCTTTCTGGTAGAGTTGGAGCCGGGACAACTTGGGATCCCAGGCCAGGCCCAGGAGGAGACCCTGCAGATGTGTGTTGCAGGAAGCGAGTTCGCTGGGGGTTTTCCGGCCAATTCTCACAAGTGTTCTGCCCAAATCGATACCGATTTCGAGAAGAATGCTCGAAATGATCAAGGTATGGTTTGTTTTTTTTAAGATTTTATTTATTTATTTGACAGAGATCGCAAGTAGGCAGAGAGGCAGGCGGAGAGAGAGAGGAGGAAACAGGCTCCCCACTGAGCAGAGAGCCCAATGTGGGTCTGGATCCCAGGACGCTGGGATCATGACCTGAGCTGAAGGCAGAGGCTTTCACTCACTGAGCCACCCAGGCGCCCCAAGGTATGATTTTATTAAAAGATCCATTTGAAGTGCAAGAAAGACTAATGGGTTTTAATGTAACAGCATATGAAAAGTTCCTATGGTTATGCTTCAGATTCCATATTACATCTAACCTGTGAGAAACTACTGCTTGTCAAGTTATGGTGTAGTATCATAGAAGAATGTCTCATCATCTGAAAATGCCATCAAGGCACTCTTTTTTCAAGTACATAGTATGTGAAGTTATTATTTTCTTCTCATACAACAAAATGCCATATTATAAGCATGATGTAGAAACAGGTGTGATACTGCAACAGAGGTTAAAGAGATTTGCTGAAGTGCAAAACCAATGCCTCTCTTCTTACTAATTTTTTTGATTTTGGAAAATTACTTTTCATAAAAATGTTGCTTATGGGGCACCTGGGTGGCTCAGTGGATTAAGTCTCTGCCTTCGGCTCAGGTCATGGTCTCAGGGTCCTGGGATTGAGCCCCACATAGGGCTCTCTGCTCAGCAGGAGCCTGTTTCCCCTTCTCTCTCTCTGCCTGCCTCTCTGCCTACTTGTGATTTCTGTCTGTCAAATAAATAAATAAAATCTTTAAAAAAAAATGTTACTTATGGTAATATATAATGAGTTTATTGTAATTTGAAAATTAATACCTGTTTTAAAATTTTCTCCGTTTTAATATTTTATATGGCAAATCTAGATTCATATAAACAAAAGCCCTTTGGGGTCTTCAGGAGTTTTTAAGAGTGCAAAGGAGTCCTGAGATCAAAACTTTGGGACCTACTAATCTAGATTCACGATTGTTACTTTTTAGTCATAATTGCTGTTTTCTTTTTGTCTATTTCTTTCTGAAACATTTGAAAGCAAGTTGCATACATCATAGCCTGTAACCACTAATTCTGCATTCAGTTTTAATACAATATTGTCTAATGTTCATATTCAGATATCCCAGTTGTTCCATAAATGTTCTTTATTGCTTCCCCTCCCCTTTAGATTCCAAAGATTTCTTTTTTTTAAAATAAATTATTTTTATTAACATATAATGTATTATTTGCCCCAGGAGCACAGGTCTGTGAATTTTAAGACTTACACATTTCATAGCACTTACCATATCACATACCCCCCCAATGTCCATAACCCAGCCACCCTCTCCCTACCCCTCTACCCCGCAGCAGCCCTCAGTCTGTTTTGTGAGATTGAGAGTCTCTTATGGTTTGTCTCCCTCCTGATCCCATCTTGTTTTATTTTTTCCTTCTCTACCCACCCTGCTTCTCAAATTCCTCCTATCAGAGAGATCATATGATAATTGTCTTTCTCCAATTGACTTATTTTGCTCAGCATAATACCCTCTAGTTCCATCCATGTCATTGGAAATAGCAAGATTTCATTTCTTTTGGTGGCTGCATAGTATTCTACTGTGTATATATACCACATCTTTATTCATTCATCTGCTGATGGACATCTAGGTTCTTCCCATAGTTTGGCTATTGTGGACATTGCTGCTATAAACATTTGGGTACACGTGCCCCTTCGGATCACTACATTTGTATCTTTAGGGTAAATACCCAGTAGTGCGAGTGTTGGGTCGTAGGGTAGTTCTATTTTCAACTTTTTGAGGAACCTCCATGCTGTTTTCCATAGCGGCTGCACCAGCTTGCATTCCCACCAACGGTGTAGGAGGGTTCCCCTTTCTCCGCATCCTCGCCAACATCTGTCGTTTCCTGACTTGTTAATTTTAGCCGTTCTGACTGGTGTGAGGTGGTATCTCATTGTGGTTTTGGTTTGTATTTCCTTGATGCCAAGTGGTGTTGAGCACTTTTTCATGTGTCTCTTGGCCATCTGGATGTCTTCTTTGCATAAATGTCTGTTCCTCTACTCTGCCCATTTCTTAATTTTTTTTTTTTTTTTAAGATTTTTTTTTTTTAATTTATTTAGTCAGAGAGAGAGAGCGAGCACAGGCAGACAGAGTGGCAGGCAGAGTCAGAGGGAGAAGCAGGCTCCCCGTGGAGCAAGGAGCCCGATGTGGGACTCGATCCCAGGACGCCGGGATCATGACCTGAGCCGAAGGCAGCTGCTCTGCCCATTTCTTGATTGGATTATTTATCTTTGGGTGTTGAGTTTGATAAGTTCTTTATAGATTTTGGATACTAGCCCTTTATCTGATGTATCATTTGCAAATATCTTCTCCCATTCTGTTACTTGTCTTTTGGTTTTGTTGACCGTTCCTTTGCTGTGCAGAAGCTTTTGATCTTGATGAAGTCCTAATAGTTCATTTTAGCCCTTGCTTCCCCTGCCTTTGGTGATGTTTCTAGGAAGAAGTTGCTGCGGCTGAGGTGGAAGAGGTTGCTGCCTGTGTTCTCGAGGATTTTAATGGATTCTTATCTCACATTGAGGTCTTTTATCCATTTTGAGTCTATTTTTGTGTGTGGTATAGAGAAATGGTCCAGTTTCATTTTTCTGCATGTGGCTGTCCAATTTTCCCAGCACCATTTGTTGAAGAGATTGTCTTTTTACCATTGGACATTCTTTCCGGCTTTGTCGAAGATTAGTTGACCATAGAGTTGAGGGTCTATTTCTGGGCTCTCTATTCTGTTCCATTGATCTGGTGCCTGTTTTTGTGCCAGTACCATACTGTCTTGATGATTATAGCTTTGTAATAGAGCTTGAAGTCTGAAATTGTGATCCCACCAACTTTTAGCTTACAGTTTTCAACATTCCTCTGACTATTTGGGGTCTTTTCTGTTCCATATAAATTTTAGGATTATTTTTCCATTTCTTTGAAAAAAAAAAAGGATGGTATTTTGATGGGGATTGCATTAAATGTGTAGATTGCTTTCAGTATCATAGACATTTTCACAATATTTGTTCTTCCAATCCATGAGCATGGAACGTTTTTCCATTTCTTTGTGTCTTCCTCAATTTCTTTCATGAGTACCTTATAGTTTTCTGAGTACAGATTCTTTGCCTCTTTGGTTGGGTTTATTCCTAGGTATCTTACAGTTTTGGGTGCAATTGTAAATGGGATTGACTCCTTAATTTCTCTTTCTTCTGCTTTGCTGTTGGTGTACAGAAATGCAACTGATTTCTGTGCATTGATTTTATATCCTCACACTTTACTGAATTCCTGTAGGAGTTCTAGCAGTTTTGTAGTGGAGTCTTTTGGGTTTTCTACATAAAGTATCGTATCATCTGCAAAGAGTGAGAGTTTGACTTCTTCTTTGCTGATTTGGATGCCTTTTATTTCTTTTTGTTTTCTGATTGCTGAGACTGGGACGTCTAGTACTATGTTGAATAGCAGTGGTGATAGTGGGCATCCCTGCCATGTTCCTGACCTTAGGGGTAAAGCTTTCAGGTTTTCCTTATTGAGAATGATGCTCACTGTGGGTTTTTCATAGATGACTTTGATGATATTGAGATATGTGCCCTCTATCCCTACACTTTGAAGAGTTTTGATCAAGAAAGGATGCTGTACTTTTCAAATGCTTTTTCAGCATCTACTGAGAGTATCATATGTCTCTTGTTCTTTCTTTTCTTTTCTTTGTTCTTTCTTTTATTAATGTATTGTATTACATTGATTGATTTGCAGATGTTAAACCAGCCTTGCAGCCCAGGAATAAATCCCACTTGGTCATGGTGAATAATCCTTTTAATGTACTGTTGGATCCTGTTGGCTAGTATTTTGGTGAGAATTTTCGTGTCTGTGTTCATCAAGGTTATTGGTCTGTAATTCTCCTTTTTGATGGGGTCTTTGTCAGGTTTTGGGATTAAGGTAATGCTGGCCTCATGAAATGAGTTTGGAAGTTTTCCTTCCAAACTGGGAGACTGGGTATTAATTCTTTTTAAACACTTGGTAGAATTCCCCTGGGAAACTGTCTGGCCCTGGGCTCTTGTTGGGAGATTTTTGATGACTGTTTCAATCTACTTACTAGTTATGGGTCTGTTCAGGTTTTCTATTTCTTCTTGGTTCAGTTTTGGTAGTTTATACGTCTCTCTAGGAATGCATCCATTTCTTCCAGATTGTCAAATTTGCTGGCGTATAGTTGCTCATAATATGTTCTTATAATTGTTAGTATTTCTTTGGTGTTGGTTGTGATCTCTCCTCTTTCCTCCATGATTTTATTTATTTGGGTCCTTTCTCTTTTTGATAAGTCTGGCAAGGGGTTTATCAATTTTATTCATTCTTTCAAAGAACCAGCTCTTTTGTTGATTTTTTTCTACCATTCTTTTGGTTTCTGTTTCATTGGTTGCTGCTCTGATCTTTATTATTTCTCTTCTCCTGCTGGATTCAGGCTTTCTTTGCTGTTCTTTCTCCAGCTCCTTTAGGTGTAGGGTTAGGTTGTGTACTTGAGACCTTTCTTGTTTCTTGAGAAAGGCTTGTATCGCTATGTACTTTCTCAGGACCACCTTTGCTGTGTCCCACAGATTTTGAACAGTTGTGTTTTCATTTTCATGAAATTTTAAAATTCTTTAATTTCCTGGTTGACCCATTCATTCTTTAGTAGGATGCTCTTTAGCCTCCATGTATTTGGGTTATTTCCAACTTTCCTCTTGTGATTGAGTTCTAGCTTCAGAGTATTGTGGTCTGAAAATACGCGGGGAATGATTCCAGACTTTTGGTATGGGTTGAGACCTGATTTGTGACCCAGGATGTGATCTATTCTGGAGAATGTTCCATGTGCACTAGAGAAGAATGTGTATTCTGTTGCTTTGGGATGGAATGTTCTGAATATATATGTGATGTCCATCTGATCGAGTGTGTCATTTAAGGCCTTTATTTCCTTGTTGATCTTTTGTTTGGATGATCTATCCATTTTAGTGAGGGAGGTGTTAAAATCACCTACTATTACTGTATTATTGTTGATGTCTTTCTTTGATTTTATTATTAATCGGTTTATATAGTTGGCTGTTCCTGTGTTAGGGGCAGAGATACTTAAAATTGTTAGATCTTCTTGTTGGACAGACCCTTTAAGTATGATACAGTGTTCTTCCTCATCTCTTATTATAGTCTTTGGCTTAAAAATCTAATTTATCTGATACAAGGATTGTCACCCCAGCTCTCTTTTGATGTCCATTAGCATGGTAAATTGTTTTCCACCCCCTCACTTGAAATCTGGAGGTGTCTTTGGGTCTAAAATAAGTTTCTTGTAGATAGCATATTGATGGGTCTTGTTTTTTTATCCATTCTGATACCCTGTCTTTTGATTGGTGCATTTAGCCCATTTACATTCAGGCTGACTATTGAAAGATATGAATTTAACGTCATTGTATTGCCTGTAAGGTGGCTGTTACTGTATATTGTCTCTGTACCTTCCTGGTCTACTACTTTTAGACTCCTCTCAATATTTCCTGTAGGGCTGGTTTGGTGTTTGCAAATTCTTTTAATTTTTGTTTGTCCTGGAAGCTTTTTATCTCTCCTTCCATTTTCAGTGATAGCCTAGCTGGATATAGTATTCTTTTTTTTTTAAGATTTTATTTATTTATTTGACAGAGAGAGATCATAAGTAGGCAGAGAGGCAGGCAGAGAGAGAGAGGAGGAAGCAGGCTCCCTGCCTAGCAGAGAGCCCGATGCGGGACTCGATCCCAGGACCCTGAGATCATGACCCGAGCTGAAGGCAGCGGCTTAACCCACTGAGCACTCCAGGCGCCCTGGATATAGTATTCTTGACTGCATATTTTTTCATTGTTTTGAATATATCATGCCAGTTCTTTCTGTCCTGCCATGTCTCTGTGGATAAATCTGCTGCCGGTCTAATATTTCTACCATTGTATGTTACAGACTTCTTGTCCCAAGCTACTTTCATGATTTTCTCTTTTTCATTAAGACTTGTAAGTTTTACTATTAGATGATGGGGTGTGTACCTATTTTTATTCATTTAGAGGGGAGTTCTCTGTGCCTCGTGAATTTTGATGCTTGTTCCCTTTGCCATATTAGGGAAATTCTCTACTATAATTTGCTCCAATATACCTTTTGCTTCCCTCTCTCTTTCTTCTTTCTGGAATCCTGATTATTCTAATATTTCATCTTAAGGTATCACTTCTCTCTCATTCTCCCCTCATGGTCCAGTAGCTGTTTGTCTTTTGCTCAGCTTCTTTATTCTCCGTCATTTGGTTTTCTATATCACTCATTCTCTCTTCTGCCTCATTTATCCAAGCAGTAAGAGCCTCCATTTTTTATTGCACCTCATTAATAGCTTTTTAAAATTTCAACTTCGTTAGATTTTAATTCTTTTATTTCTCCAGAAAGGGCTTTTATTTCTCCAGACAGCGTTTCTCTAATACCTTCCATGCCTTTTTTGAGCCCAGCTAGCACCTTGAGAATCGTTGTTCTAAACTCTAGATCTGACATATTACCAATGTCAATATTGATTAGGTCCCTAGCCATTGGTACTGCCCTTTGTTCTCTTTTTTTTTGTGGTGAGTTTTTCCACCTTGTCATTTTATCCTAGCTCTGGAGTTCTGCTGTTCTCCTTGATTGGTTATCTTGATCTTGGCTGGATATTCTTGCTGATCTTCTGGGGGAGAGGCCTGTGGCAGTGATTCTCAAGTGTCTTTGCCTGAGGTGGAATTGCACCACCCTTGCCGGGGGCCAGGCCAAGTAATCTGCTTGGGTTCGCTCTAGGCAGCTTTTGTTCCCTGAACACTTTCCATAGAGCTTTGGAGGACGGAAATGAAGATGGCGGCCTCCCAATCTCCAGCCTGGAGGAGCCAAGAGCTCAGGGCCCCGCTCCTCAGTGCACCTTCAGAAAAAAAAAGCAGTCAATCCCTTTCATCTCTCTGGCCTCTGGCCGCGCTCTGTGCTCACCTGGACTGTGAGCAAGCATTTCTGTCTCTGGTGCACAGCGCCACTGAAAGTCTCCAAGCCCAGCAGATCCCTGCTGCACGTTCCTGCACCCTTCCTCCTGGAAGAGGAAGGCAGGGGCCTCTCAGGATCGGCCACTTGTGGGGTCCCTGCTCAAAGAGCAGTGGTATGACTGTGCCTTGGATCACGGTTTAAGGTAACCCGATCTGAAAGCTCACTCCTCGGCTCTATCTCTACTGCTGGCTTCCCCGCTCTAATACCTGGCTGCTCTGTCACCCTCAGACACCCCTGATCTTTCTGTGACCCTGCAGGACCTAAGACCACACTGTCCCCATGAAGGCTCCACCCCCATTTAGCCTCTGAAGCGATATCCCTCAGTGGAGCAGACTTCTAAGAGTTCTGATTTTGTGCTCTGCTGCTCTACCGCTTGCCGGGAGCCAGGCCTCCCACCCCTCCACCCCCACTGTGGTCTATCTTCCCATCGCTTCGGATTTACTTCTCTGCACGTCCTAACTTTCAGAAAGTGGTCAATTTTCTGTTCCTACAATTGTTGTTCTTCTCTTCTATCTCCTGTTGAGTTTGTAGGTGTTCGGAATGGCTTGATAACTATCTAGCTGAACTCCTGGGACCTGACGTCATTTCAGTCTGCTACTTCTCTGCCCTCTTGACCCCCCCCCTGCTCCACTTCAAGGATTTCTTGTTACATTTGGTCCTCATGTCCATTTTAATCTGGGGTGGGGGTTGGCAAACTTTTTCTGTGAAGGACCAGATAGTAAAACTTTCTGGCTTTGTGGGCCATACTATCTCTTGAAGAGAAAAGCACCCAGAGACAATATGTAAATGAATAGGCATGGCTGTACTCTGGTAGAAGTTTAATTTGAAGACCCTGATCTAGAAAATCTCCACTCTTAACTTTGGTGTGTGTCTTTAATAACACTTTCTCTTTTGAAGAGTCCAGGCCAGTTAAAGTATCCCATAAGTTGGGTTTGTCTGATTGTTTTCTCATGCTGAGATGCACGGTGCACATTTTGGTAAGAAATAGTACATAGACGATGCTGTGAGGTTCCCTTTATATCATATTGCGAGGCACATAATGTTACTCTTCTTCATTATTGTTGATGGTAATTTTGACCTCTTCATTAAAAGGTACTTACCTCCCTTTTGTAAGTAATCAGGGGGGTGACTTTGAGACATTGTGAATATCTTTTTCTCCTACGCAATGGTTTTAGCTTTCACTAATGGTCCTTTTCTGAGTCGGTTATTACATTGGTGGTTGTGATTATAGTTTTTTAACATCTGCTTAAGTAACAATAGCAATAAAAAACAAATTGTATTTTCAGAATAGTACTCCTGAGCTTATTTAGAAAGCCCTATTAATATATGTATATTGTTACTGTGATTCTGTGGTTTCGTTTCCCATCACAGACTGTCTCCCCAGGAGGGTGAGGCTGAAGGATTGGGTCTGCACATGTTGTACTGAATAGCTGCTTTCTAGAAGCAGGGTTCTAAAATATAGTATCTTCTTCTGAGCCCAAGGCTGCTTAAGAAGGACCTAGCCTAGTCTGCACTGAAAGTTGTCTCTGCCATGGCTAGTTTTTCCGCTTCCTTATCTCTTGTCAGTATTTCACGTGTTTAGTAGTTCCATTCGTGGATCCTATAGTACTGTCTTGATCAATTTTTGTCTAGTTATATGTTAAAGCTTGTGCCAAAACCCAAGTAGTTACAACTTAGAAAAAAAAATTTTTAAGAGGAACATTTTTCCTCACTACCATTTTTTTTTTAAAGATTTTATTTATTTATTTGACAGAGGGAGATGACAAGTAGGCAGAGAAGCAGACCGAGAGAGAGAGGAGGAAACAGGCTTCCCGCTGAGCAGAGAGCCCAATGTGTGGGGCTCGATCCCAGGACCCTGGGATCATGACCTGAGCCTAAAGCAGAGGCTTTAATCCACTGAGCCACCCAGGCGCCCTCCTCACTACCTTTTAATGAAAAATTTTGAATTTATAGAGAAAGCTGATAATCTAAAAAATACTTATTCTTTTTAGCTGGATTCAGTAATTGTTAACTGTTTGCCTTATCATACTTATGTAATACATGTTTGTATATACAAATATTTTTTTCTTAACTATTTGATAACTGCAGATGTTTAACTCCCTAGAATAAGGATTCTCTACTACATAACCACTATGCTCTCATCACACCTGACAAAAGTATGTTTCTAATATATAACATCAGTTCATATTCTGATGTTTCCAGATATCTCAAGGTTGTCTTTCATAGCTGTTGCTTGAGAAATATTCTCTTGAAGAACAGTAATTGATGGGAGATTGACCTATAATTGAGCAGTGACGTTCTCTATGTAGTCTCTGACAGAAAGATGACCACAAGTTTGTGTGGTGCCCTGCAGGTAGCTGCAATTAGTTGGATTTCATTGGTCAATAAAATGAGGTCATCTGATTGCAGGGGAGGAGGTTCAGGGCTTCTTTAGCTTATTATGGTCAAGTGTTGGACCTTCCAGCATGTCCGTGAACATGACAAATTGAAAATGAGAATGATGTCTAGTCTAGTGCGTGGCTCATAGTAGGTACTTAAAGAGTGTTTTTTTGACTTATTTGAAGATCTAATTGGAAGCATGTGCCAGAAGACTATAATTGAGCATTTATTTCAGTGCATTTAGTGTCCGTTAGGTGTTTGCAGGAGATAAAGAAGTAGAAAAATGGTATTCATCCTCTTGTGGGGAACTTCACAGTATTAGATGAGAGGAAATACTTTTTCCTTAAAGGGATCTTTACTCAGTAACTGTTATATTTGTAACATCGTACTGGTGGGAGTATAAAGGAATGACAAGTGTATACTAACCTGGAGGACTTTTGCATAATAGTTGGAGTGGTGTATAAACACACAAAAAGGGGCACCTGGGTGGCCCAGATGGTTAAGCGTCTGCTTTCGGCTCAGTCTGTGATCCTAGGGTCTTGGGATTGAGCCCCGCGTGGGGCACCCTGCTCAGTGGGGAGTCTCCTTCTCCTCCTCTCTCTGCCCGCTCCCACTCATGCTCCCTCTCTCTCTCAAATAAGTAAAATCTTTACGCACATGCACACACACACCACACGTGAGTGTATTATAAGAGAATAATACCTCTATCATGATAGTCTATGTTTATATGCTAGACAGCAGTAGGTGCTCAAAAAGGGAAGAATTAATGAGTAGTATGGGAGAGTTCCACCAAAGAGGACATGGCATTGTTTCTTGAGCAGATTTGATGAGATGGAGGAGGAGATGATGGCCATTCTGGGCAGGGGAGATGTCCAGGCAAAGGTATAACATGAAGGAATTTGTCCTCAGGAAATTATGAGTAGATCAGTCTGTGCAGGGAAAAGGAAAAGAGAATGACTGGCGTGCCAGGGCCTCAAGTGACAGATAGGAATTTAGGCTTCAGTTTTCAGCTGTAATGGGTGCTCCTCAGAAATCTTATTTGTGCATTAGTGACTTGTACTCTGAATCTGTTAATCAACTAATACTTATTGCTGTGATGTGCATTGTGTTCTTTGAAATTCTAATAGCCTTGATCACTTGCAGATGTAAAATTGTGATTCTGGCACATGGTTTGTATGTAGATCTAGAAACAGATGCAGAAAATCAATGAGCTAGGGAATAAAATTCTTTTAAGTGGTCTTACTTCCTTGGGACAGTTTGGTGGGGTGGGATTTGTATCCCTAGTAGGTGCTGAGTAGTTGGAGGATTTTGTTGTTGAGAGATGGATTGGGGGAAGTGTTGAAACTGTAAGAAAGGCTATGCCGATGTTAAAATTGCAAGTTTGCAAGATTCCAAATCTCATTGTCATCTTTGTAATTTAGATTTTGATAAGGCAGTGGTTACTTTTATGTTTGAGGGCCAAAAATAAGAGAATGTGAGCCCAAGGGTGAGATTTTCTTATCTTGATCATTATTTAAAAATACAGCCGTCTGGGGGGCCTCTCGGGGGCACTGTTGGTTAAGCTTCTGACTCTTGGTTCTGGCTCAGGTCCTGATCTCAGGGTCTTGATACTGAGTCCCCTTTGGGTTGTGCATCTGCTTGAGACTCTCTTTTTCCCTCTGCCCCTCCCCCACCTCTCAAAGAAATAAATCTTAAAAAAAATACAACCACATACAATCCAGATAGCTCCTTAACTAATTAATTAACTCACTCTCTGTCTCACCTACCAAACCCCCTGGTTTAAGAAGGATTTTATCATTTCTTACCAATCTCAGCCATGTCATTGATAAATGTGCTTTATGACATTAACTAGGACTAAAGCTATATAGTCTTTTATTTAAGATTAAGATATTTAAGATTATTGAAAATTTTTTCTGTATTCTGCTTATTTTCTCTTTAGCTAATTAATGGAGGACTAAGCCAGTCTATAGACTTAAGCTGTGATAGTGTTTATTGGCTGTGCCCAAGAGTCATCGCTTTTATAAGCTGGAAGAAATCATCTAGACTCTTGTTTTAATCACTCTGGTTTATAGATATGATTTATCTGAATCCATTAGTGCCTTAGCATGAAAGGAAGTTATTATTTGGCTATAGAGGAACCCAGGCTCCCCATCCCTCTCCCCTCTGTACATTATGGTGAGATCATTCAAGGTCCTTCTCAAAACAAAACAATATATTGATGTTTATGTCCCAGTTCTTTGCCGTTGAGAGACTTAATGGAACATCTGGAGAAGTAGGACTTCACATCCTTTCCTTTTTTTCTTTTTTACTATATTCCCTGTGCTGTCCTTTTTATCCCTGTGATTTATTTTATAACTGGAAATTTTCTCATTTTATAAATTCACCTATTTCTCCACCCCGTCCCCTCTGGCAGTCATTAGTTTATGGTTTGTATTTACGAGTCAGTTTCTCTTTTTGTTGTTTGTTCATTTGTTTTTTAGATTCCATATGTAAGTGAAATCACATGGTATTTGTCTTTATCTGACTTATTTCACTTAACATAGTACTCTCTAGGTCACATCCTTTCTTTAGGAAAGGTTAGGACTAGTTAGAGTTTAGGACATTTACCTCTTACATTGCTTCCACACGTGGTAGGACTTTAAATAACGCTAGCCTTATAGGTTGAGTCATATCAGATTTTTATTCTGCTGTCAAGGTTCAGATCACAGTAATAATTATCTCTGTGTAACGCCTTACAGTTTATGAAGTGTTTTTATAAACATTATCACACTTAGATTTTAGGGCACTACTGTTGGGTGGGGAGGCAAGAGGATTTATCACTATTTTATAGATGAAACAGCTGAAACTTGAACTCAGATTTTACTTCATGCCTCTGAATGTACTAAACGACATCGCTTTTATGATTTCACCTTATATCCAGATTTCCATAGTAATGAATTATGTTTTGATAGGTTCCATTTTGGAATAACTGAAAAAACTATGTTTTCCATTACTTATTCAAAGGGAGTTAAATGAACATGATTCTTTTTTTTTTTTTTTTTATTACCAAAGTTGGACTGAAGAATTTGATCTTAGGCAGATTCTTGACTTTGAGTTAAAACGTCCTATTTAACTCTCAAGAATTCAGCAAACTTTTATCAAATGTGTTCTATATGCCAGGCTTAGTGCAGGGGCTGGGAGACGGTGAGGGGAGCCTGAGGGATGAAAGTGTTAAAATGAAAAAAGCAAGAATTTAAAGTCAAGGAGACTTGAATTCAGAACCTAACCTGCTACTATTTTATTTTATTATTTTAAATACTTTATTTGGTGGTAGAGAGGGCGTGAGCAAGCAAGAGAGCGTGAACGGGAGGGTGGAGAGAGAGAGAGAGGGAGGGAGAAGCAGACTCTCTGCTAAGCTTGCCACAGGGCTTGATCCCAGGACCCTGGACTCATGACCTGAGCCAAACACAAGACACTTAACCCACTGAGCCACCCAGGCCCCCCCCCTGCTACTTTTTCATTACTTTAAAATTATTTAACTCCTTGGAACTTCAAGTTCCTAATGTATAAAATGGGGATAATAATACCTATTTTGTAGGATTGTTCTGAGGATTATGGTAATGTATATGAACCACTTGGTATAGTCTGTCTTTAATAAGTCATTATGGCCTTTAAACGAAAGAAGAGGCAAATGTGTGTGGTGAGAGATAGCTGCGTCTTGACAGCGAGTGTTTGGCTGACCTAATGCAGAATCGGGTGAAGTATGTTCGGCTGCCAACATACCATGTTCTTCTTTTGTTGAAACATGCATCTCTCACACTGGTGTTTGCCAACATTGCATTTGACTTTTCACATAGTAGAAGCCAAGTCATTCCTATGGAGTATAAGTCATTTGGAAACATCTGTAGGCTGGACCTTTAAACCTCTGTTGCAGTGCAGTTGCGGGGGGAAGAATCTCACATTACCATAGGGCGGTGAAAGTCGTGTGGCAGGCGGCCCTTCTGGGCTGTCACCAGATTCAGCTTCTTGAGCCGAGGTATCCATCTAAAGGGTGACACTGCTGGCAGTGCTTATGGAAGGCAAACTGAATGGTTTGAAAGACCAGTAATTTTATTTTGATTTCTGAAATGGTGTTTTATTCATTTGTAAACATTTATTGAGCATTGACTCTATGTCAGGTACTATTCTGGGTGCTGGGAATACAGTGGGGGTCGTGGGGAAAGCCCTTTTTCTAGTAGAGCTTATGATTTAGTAAGGGAGAGTGTAAATAAATGTAAAATACAGTGAATCTCCAGTAATGCTAAGGACCACGAAGAGAAATAAAACAGAAGCAGCAAGGACCAAGTTAGAGACGGGATGCTTGTTTTTAGAGAGGATCTCACTTTAGATAGGATGGAATGAAAGACTTTTCTGAGAAGTAACACACAGTCGAGAATGAAGCCAGTGAGTGACCATTCAAGAAAAGGAGCCCAAATGGTGTGTCTCAGTAACCCTTTAGAAGGGTCTTTGGTATGAGGAGTGGAGGTGGCACTGGCTAACCTAGGAGGTGGAAGGGGGATTACCTTATTAAAGTGCTTAAAATCAGCCATATTGATTCTCAGTATGGGAGGGAGTAGGTCTGGTACTGTTGAAAATCACTTCGGTGTCCTTGGAACACACAATGTAGGTTACACCTCCCAGAAGATGTACATTTAGGTGTCCAGGAGAGCTAACAATGTCATTCTTCCTCACAGTATTTGAAAAAGCCTAGTCTTTGGACCTTCTTTATCAGAATACAAATGCTAATCTATGGGCTTTATAACAGATCCAATTAGTGAGACTATTGGAGAATGGTCCCAGGGAATCTGCATTTTTAACAAGTAATTCCATATCCACACTGAGGTTTGAAAATTACTGTTTGTAATCTTGTTGATAGAAAACGTCTTTTTCCAAGGCTAAGTGGGTGGGCAGGCAAGTACTTGTTTATTTAAGATTCGTTCCTTTTCATAATTTACATTGAACTTGCATTTCCTTTCACATTGATTCAGTTGTTGGCTTTAATCTCTGATACTCTGTAGCCTCTGTATTAAGAAGTTTTGTTGATGAGCCAGCAGAAAACCGAGCTGGTCCTCTTTGCTTACATTATGTGGTGTTTTCAGCACCAGCCCTATCCCTGGGAAGGCGAGGTCTCTGAAAGGAGAATGCTGGCTTGGCTGTGTGACGGAGATGCTGTAGGAAGAAGCCTGCTGACACACAGACGTTTTGGCTTGTTTTGTTTTCTGTTAATTGAAATTTCTAGTTATTTACTTGTGATTAAGCATTTTACATTTTTTCATAGGTCTTTAACATGTAACTGCTAAATCAAAGGGAACATAGAGAATGAGGATATTGGGAAAGTATTTAATATATTTAGTGGTAGACACTCAATAAATACTCAGTTTGATTTCACTGGAGGGGCTGGAAGCAATCAGCAGGGGCAAATTTAAACCATCTGTAGATGGTCAAACCAGATCCTTAAAGGCGTCACAGCCAACATTCTAGTGGGCACACTGTTGAAGAAAGTATGCACTGTCCCGCCATGTTGAATTCTAGTGGCGCCTTTGATGTTTACTGTCAGGTTGTGGGCAGGCTGGCTTTGAAGCCTCTGCAGGGCCCATATCCAGGCTGGTGGCCCAGCTTAAGACTTTTGTACCTTGCCTCTTGGGTACTATCGTGGTAACAGTCTTTCTTTGGCAGGGGCCTCTTGGACAGAGGTGGAGCCTTCTAGAGCTTGAAAGGGATTTCGAATGAATGAAAGTCTGTATATTTTTATCTTACTGTTAAAGAAACCAAGATTCAGAGAATCAAAATTTCTCCAAGGCCTAGAGACTGGGTACTAGAATATGAAGTCTGGTAATGTAGTTCCCTTAAGTAGGGCCACCCGGTTGAGTCATCTTTTTCAATGTGTCCCTTCCTTCAAGGATGTTCCCGTTTGGCTTTGGGGTTCTTATAGCCCTTCCATTGTAGCGGGTTGGTTGTTTTTGACTTTGCCTGGCCAGTGATTGGGAGGCCCAGGGAAGGTGTAGGTGGGAATTTATATCTTGCTTCTTAGTAAATATTACGTAATGTTTAAGAGACAGAAATTAAGGCGTGTGGAGAAACTGGCCCTGAATCTCACCACAAAGCAGCCGAGGAGAGGAGAGAGAGTTCACGGAGCTGTTCTCTTTGATTAGAGCCATAGATTTGCTTGCTTTTCCCTCCCTTTCCTTAGCCACTTGACTCCCATAAACTCAGTCTTAGGAAGAGGTATGGGGGTGGCTTGAGGGGTTTAAGTTGGGATGCTGGACACCTAGCTTTTAGGTCCGGTTTTGCTCTAAGCCTCCATTTTCCTCTCTTTGCACCTTATTTCCCCATCCTTAAAATGAAAGGCTGGGTAATTGATCCTCAGAGATCTTTTTAGCACTGATATTTTTTGATTTTATGAATCCTGGAAGGTTCTGACGCTGGTCTATGAAGGGCCACAACTTAGTTTGCTCTGACACACGGCATAGATTCTGTATAGGAACTTTACCATAGTGTATGGGGGGGGGGTCTCAAGCTAAATCCCCTCCCCCCAGTAGGAATGTTTCTGAGAGTGTGGGTTTTCTAGATAAGCCAGTTTTGTTTTTGTTTTTTGTTTTTAGAGAGAATGTAAAAGGTTAAACCAGGAGTGAAACAAGACTTCGAAGTTGGATCTGTGGGGAGTATATTAATGTTTATCCCAGGTAACTGTTCTTGACTAGCCAATGCTTTGTTCAGACCATGCACGGTGGCATAGTACTGTGGCATTCTTCTGATGCTATTGCAGAGAACAAGGGGCTATAAGGAAGTTCAAAGTCCACAGTTAGTTTCCACCTTTGGAAGAGGCGTGCCAGCTTACCTCAGGGCGCAGCGGGAGAGCGAGCTACTAAGGACAGGATTTTTAGCTTCTGTCTGAGCTCCCACTTCCTAGTGAAATGGTTTGAGCCTGTCCCTCGGCTCTAGAAAAATCTGTGGCTTAAGCTTGGCTTGTTCAGCTTAAATTATAGAGTTTGTTCCCCCTAAAAATGTCATGGCAACCCGAGGACAGCTTAATGATTCTTGTAGGGTACCCAGAGCTCCTTGGGGATGAGTCTGTCCCCAGAGCTGGCTTGATGGTTGTGTTGTAAGGACCTCAAGCCAGATACAGTCTGACTCTATACTGGAAACCATTCACCTCGTGCTTTCTCCTTCCCAGTGGGTGGGGTTCCCTCCAGTCCTGCTTGAATGAAAAGCGTTTAGCTGACTTCCTGCTCATGCCCTGTCTTGTCCTTCATTTTTCTTTGCTTTTCATTATTTGCTGCAGCGAGCCCATCGGTTGGGGCTTAACACAAGGCAGTAGCCTCCAAGCTTTGTACATGCTTGTAACTGGAAACAAACTTTTAAAGCTTGAGTTCAGGTGAAGGAGTTTAGGTCTTTTGCTCTGTGCAGGGGATTAGGGAGAGGAGTGGGGCAGATGGAGAGGTGGGCGGATGGGGCTCCCCGAAAACACTCTAGGTGAGGGATTTGAGGAAATGGAGCTTTGCGTGGGTGACAGGGCAGAAGCACTTGAGGAATGCTCCTGTTTGATACATAAGCTATTTTTAGTTTGCAGAATAAGGGTAGTTTCACCAGCATAGTAGACTCTTTGGTCCTGTTTGTAACTTAAATTAATCAGTCTAGGCTGTGCCAGGGAAGTGTCAGGTGGCATGCTAATTTCCTCCCGTGTTTAGCTCTGCCTGGCTTAACTCTCTAGTCCTGTGGCTGAGCCTCAGGGCCTGTGAGTGGGGAGTAACTGGAGGGAGGGGGAGAGCTGTTGCTGAGTGAGATGCTCCTCTAGGTGAGAGGACCTATGTGCTAGCCTATATACTAGCTGCTGCCCCCCTCCCCCCCATGCACGAACTGGGGCTGTAGGTCTCTGTGAAGATGTAATGTGGTGCTTAAGTTTAGAGCGATCCCTTGTGGGACCCCAAGCATGACCTTGGGTGGAACTGCCTTGGAATCCGATTTGCTTTTTTTCCAGTTCATTTGGCGTTCTGTGCCCATCTTTCTTGGCCCTTAGTTATTTTATTGTCTTAAGTGATTTTTAATGGGCTTTAAGTTATCATTTATTTAGCGTACTTTTATTCAGCACCTCTAAAATGTGTGCGTGGCATTATCGTAGTGCTAAGTGTCCTTTGATCTTTGCTTCTTCGAGAATCTAGATTCTATATGTGTTGAAAAAGGTCAGCCTGTTAATCACTTAAAGTCGTTTAATTTTTAATTTTGGGAAAGGCAGTTTATGTCAATTACTGGAACACAAAAACATGTTTAGTGGTCTGATTTTGGGTACTATGTGCTCATTTAGAGAAGTGGGACCTTCCTAACTGGAAGATAGGACCTTTGCTCTGTGAGAATTCTCAGTGGTTTGGAGAAAACAAAGCAGTCCGAGTTAGTGAGAAAATACTGGAGCAAGTACAGACTGAATCAGCTGTGCATGGCTGGTGGATACCCGGTGCGGCAGGGCTCTCGGGTCAGCAGGGTTTAGAGCTTCCCATTGGAGCAAATTTTGCTCTGATTTCTTTAGCTTTATACACAGGGTGGTTAGCGAGCAGCTTTTGACAAAGTGTGGCTGTTTGTAGTCTTGGGATTTTTCTCCCTGGGCTGGCCTTATTTTTTTGCTTAAAACATAATATAAGTAATCTGTAGGGGCCCCTGGGTTACTCAGTTGATGAAATGTCTGATTCTTGATTTCTGTTCAGGTCATGACATCAGGGTTGTAAGATCAAATTCCTTGTGGGGCTCCATACTAGTGGTGGAGACTGCTTAAGATTTTCTCCCACTGTCTCTGCCCCCCCCCCCCAAATAAAACAAAATCTGTATAACTGATTCTTATGGGGAGAAGGAAGACTTAAGAGGTAGTTAGCTTAATAAAGCCAAGCTGATAGTAGATTGACTGATCTATCCTGGAGACTGGGGAAGTGGAATTGGTGATGTTCCTGTTTCTTGTTCTGGGCACTGAAGACAGGGGCTGCCTATGAAAGCCTTCCTTTTGAAGCTTTCAGCTTGCCTTAGGTTAGCAAATTATTTATATTATGAACCTGTTTCCTCACGTATAAAATGGGTTTGATAATACCACCTCATAGAGTTGTGAGAATTATTTGGGTATATGGGAATGAAAGTGCTTTGAATTATGAAATAAGGTATAAGTATTAGGTATTAGTGTTAGCAGGCATTATTTTTTAGGTAGGAAGAAGCATGGGCTTTTGAGGCCTCTGGCAGGACATCTCAGGGGAGCCTTTCTGATGATTCTGGGCATCCTAGAATCTGGACTTCCTTTAGTTAGTGTTAATAAAGAAAATAATATTATTCAATGTTATTACTCAGTGTTACATGTGGGAGATGAATTGTTCTTCCTTATGTAAGTACACCTGTGCTTGTAAGAAAATAAGTATAGGCATTTCTCGTAGTGTTCAACTATTTAGCCATTGAGCAGTTCCTGAACTATTCCTATGTGCCAAGTTCTATGCGTGTGCTTGGATTTGGAGATGAAATACTATAATCTTGGCTTTTTAAGAGCTCACAGTTTGGTGGGGGGAGATAAACAAGTAGATAATTACAATATAGGATGGTAAGTGCTATCTACATTAGAGGCAATCCTGCCGTCTTCCAGAGGGGCCTGTTCTTACTTGATTCCTCTCACCCTCCTCTCCAGACTTTGTTTAAAAGCTGTACGAAATCATAGGGAGGCCTGGAGAGATGAAGCAGTTTGCCTAAGGTCATACCCATAGCCAGCTGGTAGTGAAGCTAGAACTAAAATAGGAATTGTGAAATTCATTCTCCTACAGCTTTGTTCTTGGTTCCATTCGCACTGACCTCCATTTTTCCTCCCTCGCCCTAAATCCCTCCTCTTCTCAAAGAGGTCACTCTGTATGTCCTCTCTGCTCCACCATCTTTTCAAGCTTCTGTTCTTACTACCTTGTCTCACAGTTCTACTGAAATGAAAAGAGGAAGCCTTGGGAGTCTTAAGTTTGAGCTTGCTGAGGTAGAAGAATGGTCCATCCTTTGGCGGCACATTAGAATTTGTTACAGAGCTTTTATAAAATACTGATACCTAGGATTCTGATTTTTTTTAAAGATTTTATTTATTTATTTATTTGACAGAGAGAAATCACAAGTAGATGGAGAGGCAGGCAGAGAGAGAGAGAGAGAGGGAAGCAGGCTCCCTGCTGAGCAGAGAGCCCGATGCGGGACTCGATCCCAGGACCCTGAGATCATGACCTGAGCCGAAGGCAGCAGCTTAACCCACTGAGCCACCCAGGCGCCCCTAGGATTCTGATTTTTACTCCCATATTTGTTTGCTCATTATTGAGGGAGCAAATTTGCTCATTATAAAGGGAATAAATAACACAAGTTAGAAATTATCTCTTCCTCAGAAGACATAAGATTACTTTTTCTTATAATTTCTCAGGTCACTGAACTTGTCCTAATCTGCAGTAGCTCAAGAAAGTTTGAAACCTCTGTTGTTGCCAAGCTTCTAGAAGCAGACTCATTTAAAAAATTTTTTTAAAGATTTTATTTATTTAAAGAGAGAGTGTATGCATGAGTGAGGCGAGGGGAAGAGGGAGAGAGAGAATCTTAAGCAGGCTCCACGCCCAGCAGCTCAGTCTCACAATCCCGAGATCATGACCCGGGCCAAAATCAGGAGTAATGCTTCACTGACTGAATCACCCAGGTGTCCCAATACTCAATTTTTATATAAGGATGCTGTCATGGAAAGGCTGCGCACATCAAGATATGCATCAGGTCAAGATAGAGAATATTTTCAGAACTTCAGAAACTTTTCTTGTGTTTCTTCTTCATGGGTACTGGCTGCCCAAGTAACCACTTATTATGACTTCTATCTCCATTGATTAGTTCTGTGTATTCTTGAGTTTCGTGTAATAGAATATAAATAGAATCAGTATGCACTCTTTGGGGCTTTTTTTGCTTAACATTGTTTCTGGGTATTGGATATTCATCCATGTTGTATGTAGGAGTAGGTAATGTTTTATTGTTTGGATGTGCCACAGCTATTCTTCTACTGTTGATGGACATTTGGGATCTTTTCTTTTTTAAGATTTTATTTATTTATTTGAGATAGAGTGAGAGTGAGCGAGAGAGAACAGGAGCTGAGGGGAGGGGTAGAGGAAGAGGGAGAAGCAGGCTCCCTGCTGAGCCCAACCTGGAGTTCAATCACAGGACCTGGGGATCACATCTGAGCTGAAAGCAGATGCTTAACTGACTGAGCCATCCAGGCACCCCAGACGTTTGGGATCTTAACAGTTTGGGCTCTATGACAAAGCTGCCATGGATACTCGAAGTCTTTTGGTGAATATGTGCACTCACCTCTCTTGGGTGTGTATACCTAGGAATAAAATTCTGGGCCATATGTTAGCTCTGGTAGATATTGCTAAAGAGTTTGGTTGTACTAGTTGTTAGCATTCATTTTTTTTTTTCAAAGTAGGCTCCATGCCCAGTATGGAGCTCAGTGTAGAACTTGAACTCATAACCCTGAGATCAAGCCTCTAGCCAAGACCCAGCCTTGAGCTGAGATTATGAGTCAAATGGTTAACAGACTGAGCCACCCAAGTGTACCTCAATTTAATTAATTAACTAGTTAATTGATTAAAACTTTAAAAATTATTTATTTATTTATTTGACACAGAGAGAGACAGTGAGAGAGGGAATACTAGCAGGGGAAGTGGGAGAGGGAGAAGCAGGCTTCCCTTGGAGCAGGGAGCCTGATGTTGGGCTCGATCCCAGGACTCTGGGATCATGACCTGAGCTGAAGGCAGAGGCTTTAACCCAGTGAGCCACCCAGTGACCCTATGTATGTCTTTAAACATGGACATTTTCTTATATAACCATAATGCCATTATCACATTTAATGAAATTAACAGTTGCTTAATAATATCTAGATAAGATCATAATCAGATTTCCTTGATAGTCTCGAAAACGTCTTTGCAGTTAGTTAGGTAGGGTAAGGCTCTGACCAGACACACAGTATTGTGTTTCCTAAGTTTCTTTGTTTGTAGATTCCTTCTTCTTCTGATCCCCCTTTTTCATATCATTGACTCATTGTAGAAATTGAGTCGGTTGCTACAGTAATGATATTTTTTAAAGCTCCTAGGTTTTTCTAATAATTAGCTAAGGTTGAAAACCCATCGGAGTATAAATCTCGACTGTTCTTTTAGGGGGAAGTGAAGGCTTAGGGGCTAGAATATAATCATGAAGTTCCCATTTCTCTGTCCTGATTTTACTTTGTGCTGTGAATCTTCTTCTTTAGTAGGAACTTCAAAGGTTGATTCTCTAACCTAAGAATCAGAGACTCTGACATGAAAAAGAAGAAATTATGTCTTCCCCGTTGAAGTTCTTTTCTTGTAGAACTGTTGATCATGAGGGTTTTTTGTTGTTGTTGTTGTTGTTGTTCTTTTTTAATTAGCTGAACACAATTGGAAGTTGGAAAATAGGTCATTCATGGCAATTGAAAGAAAACTTTAAAGGATTAAGAAATTAAGTCTATACATAGCACGTGGAGGAAATGTTAAAACACCCGCGTAGGTGGGAGGCTGGAGTGTCCCAAGGCAGGCCACAGTGAATCACAGCAGGGGTGGGTTCCCATACCAGGAAGACCTAGGGTGATTCCTTCTGGTTTGTGCCAAGCATCTTCTAGCAATTAGCCACTGTATCACTCCATCCTCTTTACCTATCTGGGCCAAATTGTACTAATAATCTTAAATAATTCATCAACTCTAAGTGCTCAACAGGGTTTTTGTGAGAAAGTTGTTAATGCTGGTCGCTGGCATGGACTGGTATATCCAGTGTAGGAAACCTGTGGAACATCAGAGTGGCTGTATCGAAGGCTTTGAGGTACTTTGGGATTAGTACCGAATCCTAGATTGTCATAACTGGAAGGCCCTTCCTTGGGCTCTTGGATTCTGCCCAACCCCCTCCCCTTTCTTAGGTTTTTCTGTTAGAGAAAATTTCAAATTTATACAAAAGGAGACTTCATAATGGGATTTCCATGGACCCAACCCCTAGTTTCAATAGTTAGGAGCTCATACCCAATCTTGTTTCATCCATACCCTTATCCACTTAACCCCATTCTGTATTGTTGTATCATTTTATCTGTAAGCGTTTCATTACATATCTTTAGAAGTTAAGGGCTTCTTAAAATAATAAAAAAAACCCTATAATTTTAATAATCACATAAAAATACTTAAGAATTCTTTAATATCATCAAATACCCAGTCACTCAGATTTTTGTTTTCTCTTCAATGATTCTCATTTGTTTTTTATGGTTTGGTCTGAATCAGGACCCAGTTAAGATCCATGCATTGTGATTGGTCTGTATGTCTTTTGTCTTTTTTTTTTTTTTTAAGGTGTTTTTATTTATTTATTTATTTATTCATGTGACAGACAGAGATCACAAGCAGGCAGAGAGAGAGAATGAGAGGGGGAAGCAGGCTCCCTGCTGAGCAGAGAGCCTGATGCGGGGCTCGATCCCAGGACCCTGGGATCGTGACCCGAGCTGAAGGTAGAGGCTTTAACCCACTGAGCCACCCAGGCGCCCCAGGTCTGTATGTCTTTTTAAAGAATCTTTTTAATCCATAGGTTCTCTCTCCACATCTCCTCCCTTCTTTATTAAAAAAAAAATTCTTTTTAAAGATTTTAGTTATTGGGGTGCCATAGGGCTCTCTGCTCAGCAGGGAGCCTGCTTCCTCCTCTCTATCTTTGCCTGCCTCTCTGCCTACTTGTGATCTCTGTCTATCAAATAGATAAATAAAATATTAAAAAAAAAGATTTTAGTTATTTATTTTAAAGAGAGAAAGTGCTAGCTGGTGTGCCTGGGTGGGTCAGTTGGTTAAGCGACTGCCTTTAGCTCAGGTCATGATCCCGGAGTCCCAGGATCCAGTCCTGCATCAGGCTCCCTGCTCAGCAGAGAGTCTGCTTCTCCCTCTGACTTTCCCCCTCTTGTGCTCTCTCTCTCTCATTCTCTCCCTCTCAAGTCCTCTCAAATAAATAAATAAAATCTTAAAAAAAAAAAAAAAAGTGCTAGCTGGAGGAGGGGCAGAGAGCGAGGAAAAGAATTTCAAGCACCCTCCATGCCCAGCGCAGAGCTTGATGCAGGGCTAGATCCTGTAACCTGGAGACCATGATCCAAAATGAAACCAAGAGTTGGATCTTAATATACTCCCAGGTGCACCCCCCTTAATATACAGAGTATGTTGGATATATGTCGCAGCATAAGACAATACACATTTATTATATCAGTTTCTGTAGGTTAGGAAGGCAGGCATGGTTTTAGCTGGATTGCCTGCTTTAAAGTCTCACACAGGATATGATCAAGACGTCAGCCATCAAGGTGTGACTGAGGAAGGGCCAGCTTCAAGTTCACTCAGAGGTGGTTGGCAGGATTCGGGTCCTTGTGGTTGGATTGAGGGCCTCAAACTCTTGCTGCTTGATAGATGGAGGCCACCTTCAGTTTCTTGCCATAGGGGCCTCTCCACAGCAGCTAGTTTCATTGAAGCGAGAGATGGTGAAAGAGAGAAAGTGCCAGCAAGAAGGAATTCAGTCTTTTATAACCTAGTCTTGGAAATGACATCTCATAATTCTTGCCACGTTCTTGTCGTTAGAAGTCAGTCATGAGGCCTAGACCAATCTCCAGGGGGAGGAGCCCCCTTGAGCTCCCTTTTTTAAAAAAAAGAAGAGAGGCTGCCCATCTTCTAGAGATAAACTCTTTAGTCCAGGTCTGCTATCAATATATTTGCCTTTTTCCATTTTTTAAAAATATTTTATTTATTTGACAGATCACAAGTAGGCAGAGAGGCAGGCAGAAAGAGAGGAAGGGAAGCTGGCTCCCCGCTGAGCAGAGAGCTCGATGCGGGGCTGGATCCCACCGCCCTGGGATCATGACCTGAGCTGAAGGCAGAGGCTTAACCCACTGAGCCACTTGGATGCCCCTTTACCATATTTTTGTTGCCACTGGGGAGAACAAGGCCCCTCGACCTGTGGATTTCATTTGCTTCTATCTGTGTAATAACTCTGTGCATAACTCTGTTATGCAGTTTCCTTCTGTGACAGTGATAAATGTCATGTTTATATTTGTCAGTAACCAGAGCAAGTTGTTAAAAATCGTAGGTAGGATAGGTTGATAGGGCTTTTTCACCTTGGCCAAGAAATAATCCAGTCACCACCAGTCTTTAAAAAAAATATTGACAATGTGTTTCACACTGTGCCAGGCCTGTAGAGGTACCAAAAAAGCATAAAAGAATAAGAGGGTAGTCTATAATTACTGTTTGGTATGGACAATAAGCACAAAAATTAGAAATTAGCATTGAGTCAATCAGCCAATATTTTGGGAGCTCAGAGCTCTGTGTACAAAGTTCCATGTTAAGTGTTATGGGGAACATAAAACTCAGACAACCTTCTGCTCTCTCCTTAGGAGTGGTATAAAATAAAGCTATAATGCAAAGTAAACGAAATTGTGCAAGTAGAGAGATGGACAAAGTACTCTGGGAGCAAAAGATGGAGAGGCTTAGAATGTTAGAGCCACAAAGGGCCCTTAGAGAGCATCAAGGCCAATGGTCTTTACCATTCTGGGGACAAGGAGCCATTTAGTCAGAGAAGTTAAAGAATCCTTGCTAAGAAAAGAGAATCAAGTGAAATTAGAAAGAATATAAATTTTTCAGCTGCCAGGGATGGGAAAACTTGAAGTAGAAGCAGGTAGCCATAGATCATGAAACAGACTACTCCAGAACTGAGGACTTCCTTCCTTTTTTCTTTTTCTTTTTTTCTTTCTTTCTTTCTTTCTTTTTTTAAAACATTTATTTATTTGTCAGAGAGGTTACAAGCAGGGGGAGGGGCAGCCAGAGGGAGAAGTTGGCTCCCCACTGAGCAAGGATCCTGATGTGGGACTTGATCCCAGGACTTTGGGATTGTGACCCAAGCTGAAGACAGGCACTTAACCGACTGAGCCACCCAGGCGTCCAGGGACTGAGGACTTTCTTAGTAACACACCTAAGCTGGCCAAAGGTAGACTGTGCAGCTGTCTTGTGTACCTGTAATATAACAATAACCGTGTTTTATACCGACCAAAGTACTTCGACATATGTTATTTAATTTCATCCTTATAATTTTATATAGTCCAGATATATTGGTCATTTCTGTTTTACAAATGAGGAAACTTTTACTCAGAGAATTTTAATAATCCACAAGGGTCACAGAGCCAGTACATGGGACGGACAGTTCTCAGGAGGTCATTGCCCAGCATTACCGCTCAGTACACGTGTGCTCTCGGTGTGCCCGCTTTGTTCAGGGTGTAATACTGAGGATGCTCACTTGAGACTTGCTGGCAGGGAGGACTTACGAAGAGGACAAGATATAGAGACACGTGCAGGGCTACAAGAAGGAAACTTGGACCAGGGGTTGTGGGGTGATGCAGAGAACCGGGCAGCGCGGTGGCTGAGGTCTTCTGACAGGGGCGTCCTCCCTGCCCTTTCAGATGCTGCCCGGTGACGCCTCTGGCCCTGCCCGCCTCTCTTAGTACTTCTTCAAAATTATTTCTGCTGGACTGAGCTAATGAATTTCTCAAGGTTCCTTTCCTTAGGGCTTCGTGATACACTTGGAGGGAAAGAAAAACTAAATAAAAATGGGCAGGGGATGTAACGCTTTATTAGAATGTGACGAGAAGAAAATCGGATTCACATTTGTAGAATACACTTCTGCCAGGCCTCATGTGTGTACACTCAAGGTGTATTTTCCTAAAATCCCGACATCAGCCCTGTGAAGTTTAGATATTATAGTTTCTGCGTACACTTGAGGAACCTGAGATGGGGAAGTGGAATCACCTCAAGTGCTGTGTAACTGGATTGTAGGGGGACCGAGGTGGCCTGGCTCCCAAGACCATGTGCACTCTTTCCATTATAGGGTGTTGCCTGGGCGGCAGGCAAGGCAGAGGAGGAGTGTGCAATAGAGACCAAGGGAAGCTCTCTAGAGACTACATCTATCTATCTGTCTATCTATACATGTGTATATATGGAAAGAAATTTCTTGCTGAGGGTAGAAATAATGACGACTCCCCCAAAATGTATCTTAAAATTAAAAGGACAGAGCAAACCTAAACCCAGGCCTTCCAGTAATAAACAGCCACGTATGTCTTCTGTTCCTGATGCACCAAGGGAAAGTGTAGGGAAGGGCATTTTTATCTCCTGGGGGAGTGAGGAAGAGGAGATACACGTGTGAAAAAGGGCTTCCAGATTGTTACTCTGCACATTTGGGAATCAGTCCAAGGCGAGTGGAATTCTAAGCTGAGGAAAAAGGCTCGAAGCCTTTGGGTGACTTGCAGCCACCAGAACTTACTTGCCTCTTGTACATGAGGCAAGTGCCCCCTTTAAGCAGAAACGGACGAAACCAGGTGTCCTCCACCCCGCATTCTCTCGAATCCGTCATCTTCACTTGAAATAGCCGGACTTCTCTGAGTAGCTGTCTGCACTCGCTGCCTCCCTCCATCTAGCCTGTACCAGGCAGCTTTCTGGCACTTCATTGTACACCTCTCAGTAAGGTCACTCATGACCTCCGTGAGGCCGAATTCAACAGATTGTTTTTGGGGTTTTTTTTGGTCATTTTCTCGGTGAAGTTGATGCTGTTGACCACGCCTTCCTTCCAGAAACACTCTCTTGTCTTGGCTCTGGTGACGTAACACTGTCCTATTCTTCCTCCTACTTCTGGGCTGTGTTTGTAGGCTCATCCATTCTACAGCTATGAAGTATTCTACTGTCCCAGGCCCTCCTCTCTGCTCAGAGTCGACACTCTGCCTCGGTGATCTCATCCGTCCCATGGGCTTTAGTAACCACACCTCTGGACGTGACTCATAAGTTTATGTATTGGAGCCTGGATTGCTCCCCTGTGCTCCAGACCCCTCTAGTTATTGTCAGCCAGGCCCGGTTCTAGATGGAAAACCCAGGGGATGTAGTGATGAGATAGAAGGTGAGGGTAGGGGTGGGGAGGAAGAGACGAACATTAAGACAGTAAACAAAATACCAGATAAGGTTAAGTGCTACAGGTGCACATGAACCTGTGTGATATGTTACAGGTGGAGAGCAACCTTACATTGTCTGGTCAAGTCTTCACAGAGGTGGTAGAATTTAAGCTGACCCTTCAATGACCAAAAGGAGCCAGCTGTACAGAGGGAAGAGGGAACAGCTCATGCAAGGTCCCCAAGGCTGGAATGAACACTGGGTGCAAGAAGCGGGAAGTGGGGAGGGGACCTGGTGGAAGATGAGGTCAGAGACGTAGGTAAGGGCCGTGTCCCACGGGGCCTTGTAGACTCTGGTGAGGATTTTAGATTATTCTACGTGAAAGGGAAAGCTGTGAGAGGTGTTTTGTTATGTTGTTTTTAAGCAGAATACAGTCTTGACTATATCAGATATAGTCTATATCGATCAAGACTCTGATTAAATGTTTATAAATTTAATTTGCCGCTATCTGGAGAGTGCTGTATATATAGGGGAGAGTTGGTAGCAGGGAGACTTGACGAGGCTGTTGGAGTAGGTAGGGGGCAAGTCCAGTAGCTTGGACCAGGGTGCCTAATTGGGGATGTAGAAAGCAGGGGGATAGGTTCAAGAAAATTTAGAAGTGGACTTGAAAGGACCTGCTGATGGTTTGCAGGTGGGATGTTAGGGAAAGAGACACTCGGTGTGATGGGGTGTTTGGCCTGGGCAGTTGGGTGAATGGTGGTATTGTGAATTGGGGGAAGATGTAAAGAGAAATGAGTTTGGGGAAAGGGGGGTGGGGGGTAAATACCATCCAGAGTCTGAGAAGATATGGATATGGGCTATCGGTTACACATCCAGGTAGAGAAGTCAGGAAGGCTGTCCGATATGCTTCTGGAATTCAGGGAGGTCATTGCCGGAGATAAAAATTTGGAGGTCATTGATACTAAAAATCATGGGACTAGAGGAGATTGCCCAAAGGAGGGAGGGTACCGGTAAAGAAGAGAGGCCCCGGGACTGTCTCTGGCCAAGTAGAGGAGAAAGCAGGGTGGACTGAGGCTGACCCGTGGACTAGGAAGATCAAGAAAGTGTGATATCCTGGAACCAAGGAAGGAAGAAAAGGTTTCAATGGAGAAAGAGTGGTTATTTGTGTTAAATGCCATTTGGTGGGTAAGGAAGAGACCACATAGAATTTGGCAGTGTTGAGGCCTTTGGCCCTGATGAACAGGTTTTGAGGAGCGTTGAGGACAGGGGGCTGATTGGCATGAACTGAGAATGAGGGGTGCGGAAGTGGAGAGCAGAGACCACTCGGTTTTGCTGTGAGAAGAAGCAGAGACACAGGGGCTGGCCCAGCTGGAAGGAGGTGTGAGATCAAGGGAGAGTTTATTGTTTCTGTTTTTTTTTTTTTTTAAGATTTTATTTATTTATTTGACAGAGATCACAAGTAGGCAGACAGGCAGGCAGAGAGAGAGGGGGAAGCAGGCTCCCCGCTGAACAGAGAGTCTGATGCGGGGCTCGATCCCAGGACCCTGGGATCATGACCTGAGCCAAAGGCAGAGGCTTTAACCCACTGAGCCACCTAGGAGCCCCAGTTTCTGTTTTTTTTTTTTTAAATTAATTATTTTTATTAACATATAATGTATTATTTGCCCCAGGATATAGGTCTGTGAATCATTAGGCTTGCATACTTACCAGCACTCACCATAGCACATACCCTCCCCAGTGTCCATCACCCAGCCACCTTCTGACACCCTTCCTCCCCACAGCAACCCTCAATTTGTTTTGTGAGATTAAGAGTGTCTTATGGTTTGTCTCCCTCCCGATCCCATCTTGTTTTACTTAAGATGAGAAATCCTAGAATCTCGCTTTCCAAATGTGGCCTCTGGATTAATCTGGGAACCTGTTAGAAATACGGACCCTTGGGCCCCATTCCAGACCTACAGAGTCCGAGTCTGCACTTCAGGGCGACCCCCAGCTGATTTGGGTGCACTTTCAAGTTTGAGAAGCACTGTTCTAGAGTGTGGCTTCTCAAGCTATAGGTGCTGCAGGGCCAGTTAGTTTTTTCCAGTCTGGGACCTACATGTGGGACTACTGTGTGCATTTTGTCTGTAACTAACTTCCTGTGCGATGCACTGTGTGAGTTGATCAGACCCTCACTGGTCTAGACCCTGTCTGAGAGGTCCTCGGTGCCTGTGCTTGGATGTCACTGCCTGGTCAGCTTGCTTCCCAGATGCCCAGGTGCCTGTCTCAGTTCCGTACTCCCACTGGTAGGACTCTGCGGGCCAGGGCTAGCCTGTGTACCGCATGCTTGTTGGGTAGGGGCATTTGAGAATCTGCACAGGAGAAAAATGACGTAAGCTAGCGGGGGACATTGCTTCTGAAGATGAGAGGGAATCTGATCCATCGTATACAGGAAAAGTTATATGTCATGTATCAGCAAAGCCTTTTCATTGTAACAAAAGGGAAAGCAGAATGCTGGTGTGTAGTTAGACTTGGAGTTAGGAGATGACTGGTCTGAGTGTTGCCTCTTGGGGACAGAATTATTTAGCTGATAGGGGCTGGAGGTTTATTGAGAACGAAAAAGATGTGCAGGAGTTATTTTGGGGGGAGTCGCAGAGTGAATCTAGCAAGGGAAATGTCGTAGGATTGCTGGCAGCGTGGAGGGTTGTATTTGAGATTTGTGGTGATAAATTTAAAATGCGGGCACCTGGCTGGCTCAGTTGGTAGAGAATGTGACTCTTGATCTTAGGGTCATGGGTTCAAGCCCCACGATGGGCATGGAGCCTACTTAAAATTTTTTAAGTTGATGCCAATCAATAGTTGGTATTTTCTCTAGAGACACAGCTTAGTTGGTAACTTAGCTGCTTTGGTGTGGGCCTGGAGAAGTGGTTAGTTTGGTTTAGTGAGAAGAAGTTTAATTAGTTGAAGACTCCGGTGGGGGCAAGTGAATGAAAGATGTTTGCAAGGGACTGATTATGAGGGAAGTGAGCACCTGAAGGGGGTATGTTGTACCATTAAATTACTTAACTTCTCTTTTATAAGACGGGGATAATAGTATGTTTCATAGAGCTGTTGTAAGGATTTAGTGAATTCCTACAAAGTGCCCAGAATGGGGCCTGGGGCCATAGTAGGTGCTGGGTACCCCCGTGTGCGGTTCGCTCTTACCACACTGTGCCTCCTGGCCCGGGAGCTGGCCTCCCTCTGCATCTTGGCACCATTCTCCTCTCCTTCCATCTGTGGTCCATACTGAAGCTGAAATGACCTTTTTGGAATGTACACACTTTACCCCTACTTAGCACTTAAAGGACATTCTGTAGCTCTGGATCAGGACCCAAATCCGTGATTTGGTCTCCAAATGCCTTGTGTGGCTCTCTCCGTGTCTCCATCCTTGTCTCCGGTCATGCGTCTGCTTGTCCCCGCTTCGTCGTCATCCAGTTAGCTCCTGGGGTTCCCTGTGCTCCCTCTTCTACTTAGAAATGTCCTGACAACTCTTGGCAGCCTCTTAGACCTCTCTGTGAATGGGTCACCTTCTGTTAATTTACTCGTGTGATTCTTTAATCAGCATTTCCTCGCCGGACTGTCCAGTAAACGGCGTGAGGACAGTTCTCTTCCCACTCCCCGTTTTATCCCCGGTGCTCACCTCAGAGCGTGATGCCCGGTAGCCAGTCAGCACCTGTGTGAGTACATGATTGAGTGAAAGAATGCACAAGCTACCCATCAGCCTCTTGTCCGTTTGTAATATTTGGGATGTGGATCAGGACTGGCTTTCTTGAGGGTCAGAGCCCAAAGAGTCCTTGGGGAGGTGGTTTCATGGAGAGAAGAAAGCAAATTGTGGGTCAGAAATACCTAGGTGAGAGTCCACATACCAGCTACGTGACTTACTCTTTATTTCTTCCTCATTTATAAAATAATCATGTTGGTATTTACCTGAGGGGGCTCCTGTGAAGATTAAATTGGGTAATAAAAGCACTTTCTCGGTTTCTTACTCCTTAGGCTGAGGTTGTGACTTGCTGTTTACATTTGCCGTTACCTGCCCTAATCCTTGTGGCCCCTTGATAGCCTAATTAAAGACTCCTAGGAGTGAAAAGGAGCCAGCGTGTTCTTCTGATTCAGCCAGCTTTCTAAAGCAGGTCTAAACCCAACAATTTTAGACATGTGGTTCTATTGCTAAGCCCCACAGACACGGGCTAATTGCAAGGAAGCCTAGTCTCAATTATAGCCTACTTGTTGGAAAAGGAAACGGCGGGCAGGTGGCGGTCCTTGAGGGCCTGCTTCTAAATAGATGCCCTAATCACAAGCTAGTCTTATCAATTGTTTATTAATAAGTGGTTCCAAAGTGTTTGAAAGTTCTTAAATCCTTTCTTTCTAATTTTAATCTCGTTTATACTCTGGGTTCTTTGTTAGGTGAAGTTTCTTTGGTAAGCTTGCTTTGGTTTCTTTGGTGAAGCTTGGAAATGGGATTACTGGATTCTAGTCCTGTCTCTGTTACCATAAAAGAGTCCCCGGTCTTAATCTGTTTGCTCATCTGTCATGTGGGGGATAAGAGTATCTGCCTTCTCCTCCCAAGAGTTACATGGATAAAAGAGTTATCCTGGGAGAGTCAGACATTATTATTATTTTAAATGTTTATTTATTTATTTCAGAAAGAATATGTGAGTGGTGGAGAGGGGCAGAGGGAGATGGAGAGAGAAAGTCAAGCAGGCTCTGTGCTGAGCGTGGAGCCTGACACAGGGCTCGATCTCATGACCCTGAATCATGTACCTGAGCCTAAACCAAGAGTCGGACGCTTGACCGACTGCACCACCCAGGGGGCCCAAATTGAACATTATTTTAGCAGACCTCTATCATAGATAGGTATTGATATCTGTTATTAATGGGAAATTTAAGAATTAATAACAAGACTGTTAATTTATTCTTTAACAATGAATAATCATATAACCCTGAGGTATTCTAATAAGTCATTGACTTGGAATGTCACCACTTTTGCCTTTGGGGCCTATTTATAATTTCTTCAAGGACACATGAAGATAGCATGTTAAAGATTCATACATGTTACTATTGGAAAGGCCCTTAAGTATCATTTTGTCTCGAGTGTTTTGTTTGACTGATGAAACGGAGACCCAGATGAGTATAAAAGACTGGGGTGAACTTGACAGTGTGTCAGGTGTCTGTGAACTCCCTATTCCAGGCTCCTCACCTTTCCCCAGTTTCCCACTTGCTCCAGATTCTGCCCCATCGTGGGCAGGTGGGCAGGTGGGATGGGGCGGAGTGGACATTGAGAAAAAAGCAGGGCTTTCAGACTGGTCTCCTGCAGCCTGTGTTTTTCCCCTAGGCTTGAACTCCAGCATGAAGTGACTTGAGTGTGGGATGCTGGTCAGGGATGGCGTTCAGGTTGAGCTGCTTCTACCAACGTGGGTGGCGCTAGGTTGGCTCTCCCCAAGCTGCTGCCACTTTTCAGCCCCAGACCCAGTAACGGGGCTCACTCCGTCCTGCCGTCAGCCTGTTTACGGGTTGGCTCTTCAGTGAAGAGATTGCAAAGGGCAGAAAAAACAAAATCCCTCCTCGCTTTTTTTTCCTGAACAGTCCTGAGAATGCTTCTCAACAGTTCTAGCAGAAAAAATGATTGTCTCCTCACTTTCTGCTTCTCAGCAGACACAGTGGGCCACCAGGTTGGACTCCTAGGACTTGGGATAGTATCCCACCCTCTCATTTTCCACCTTTGTCTTGGTTCCTGGCTCACATTTGGAGGAGCTCAAAAAGTGACTGTGTTGGTAAGAGGGTGACCTGCTGCAGCAGAATTACAGGGTCGCAGTGTCTGCGTGATCCTTAGTTAGTCTGGTTCTCTCTGGTGACAGAAAGTCAAGGTGTCACTGTGTATACTCCGGTGAAGGGCTGAGGGGTGTTTCTTCTAGAGACTGTGGATAACCCAGAGGTTTTCAGTTTGGATAATTTCTCTTGATCCGCAGATATCACGGATTCTTTTCTCTGCCATCACCAACCTGTTCTTAAGCCCATTCAAAGGATTTCGTGTGGCTGTTTCAGGTACTACATTTCTGTTCTGAAATTGCCACTTTCCAAATAAAAATGTTTTCACTTCCTCTGCTTAGCTGTAATTGCTGCTTTTTAATATCCTTGTCTGGTAATTCCCGTATTTGGATCATCTTGGAGTTGCCCTCTGCTAATGATCTTTTTTCCTTGCGAATGGATGTAGTTTCTGTAGTTCTTCATGTGATCTGGGACTGTAGCCTGAACAGGAATGCATGTGGATGTTATGCTGGGGAGACCCTGATTTCTGGTGATGTTTTTATTTTAGCAGACGGTTACGTCTGCAGGGTCTGTCTCCTCTGTAGAGAGGGAGGTGTGCGCTCAAACCTTAGTTCAGTGCTTCTGTCCTTGGCTGAAGTGCTGGGGTTCTGCCTGCACGTGTATGGTTCCGGGCTCAGCTAGAGGTTTGGATGGAGTTCACACAGAGCGCCTGGGACTTTGCTTCTCTGGCCCTCTTCTTTCTTATTTCCTCTTACCTGTGGCTGCTCTGGACTCTGTCTTTGGTTCCTCCAGAGAGAAAGCCTGGGGTTTGTTTTTTGATTGGCTGTGCCGCCGCTCAGCCCTCTGATGAAAGCTCCGAACCCGGGGAACTGTCCTATCCCAACCCCTTCTCCCAGTTTTTGACTCCTCTCCTAGGTCTGCCAGCCTTTGTTCACTTCAGATAGTTTTCTACATTTTATCCAGTTTCTCGTTGTTATCTGTTGGAGGATCATACTGGAGCCAGAATTATCTAATAGCATTTTTATCCATTATCAAAGTGTTTTGGGAACAAACGTGATACATATTTAAGAGACTTTCAGTCCGTAGCAGTCAGATAAGGGTGATTGGTCGCATTTTGTTCAGTGCAGCGTATGAGCTCAGGTGAACTCAGCCGCGTTCATTTTAACTTGCTTCGCAACCTTGGCCAAGTCTCTTCTCACTTAGAGAGGCGGGACTCACTTTCTCCTCTGGCACATGAGGCAGCTGGACTGTCCATGAACTGTAAGGGTCCTTTCATCTCTGCTTCTAGACAGACAGACAGATAGACACTACCCACATACGCAGACTGCCACCACTGTCTTTAGCAAAAATAAACAACGAGAAACCGCAGAAGGGGTACCAGAGGGAAGTGGTATGGGCGGGTCTCGCGGGGTGGGTCGCAGCACCGCAGCGTCTGAGGAGTCTACAGTCATCGTCTTGTTCTGGGGACAGAAGGCCAGTACGCCAAGGCTGCAAGAAATAAATGACATTCAGAAGCAAAGGAAAGAACTTGTTTGCTGCTTGCTTTCATCCCTTAGAAATAAGGAGAGAATGTAGACAGTTGAAAATAAATCCAGATCATCGGGAGTTCCTGTCTGTTTGATTCTGGGCAGCGCATTCTTTCCTCTTTTGAAAGGAATAGCCCCCTGGGCTTTAGTAGCTTGCCGGGAAATGTGGCAGGAGGCGGTGGGGACAGCAGCTCTCAGCAGCGGTGCTGCTGTCATTGTTGGGCCGCGTGGAGACAAAGCAGATTGAAATAGCAATTATACATGGTGTACTTAGACTGACTTTTTAAAAAGTGTGGGGGGGGGTGTGGGAGGCTAAAACTTAATCCACATCCACTCAGGCCATCCCTTGGGTGCTGACTCTGGTGTAGAACCTTTTTCCTACTTTTCTATTTTTATTGCCTGTCACTCATTCTTTTTTGTTCTGGTCTTACTGGCTTGAGGCTTCCGGCTCTCCTCTTTCTTTTAAAGATTTAGTTTTTTATTTATTTGAGAGAGCGAGCATGTGCAAGGGTGGGGAGGGGCAGTGGGAGAGAAAAGATCAATGAGGATCCTGATGGGGGACTCGATCTCACAACCCGGAGATCATGATCTGAGCCGAAACCAAGACTTGGATGCTCAACCAACTGAGCCAACCAGGTGGCCCCCTCATGTTTCTTTTAAAGCCATTTGAAAAAGCTATCACTCAGTTATCTCTCTGTTTTCAGCCTTCTCACTCTCTAGGAGCACAGAGGCAGGGATGAACTCTGCCGTGTGTTACGGGGTTGGTAGTGTGGGTGTGGGAGTCAGACTAAAGGAACCAACAGCCTCGGAAAGAGATCACAAGGTAGTCTGTGGGATGTGCCGTCCTGATGAAAGAAGGGGATTAGTTTGTGTTTAAGATCCAAGTATAAAAGCTTTACTTCCAGTGTAGAAGGTATCTTTCCTTTCTTTGGCAAGATAAAGATAGACAGAAGTTTGCCCCAGATCTTCTACCTCCAGTAATTCTTCTGAAACTTTAGGGGCACTACTCCGTGGGTTAGTAAGTCTTTTGGGTCTGGCAGAACGCTCGTTTTAAAACTAGAGGGTAATTTGCAGACAGAGAAGCTCTACTTGGTTCTAATTGATACTGGGTGGTTCAAGGGCCTTTTGAAGGACCACATCTAGAAGGCAGCCCGACGAGAGTCAGCCTGGTGAAGGGGCTTTTTTGTCAGACAGGCGTCAGTTTAAATCCTGAGAGCCATTTATTAGCAAGCGGTAAGACCTCGGACAAATCACGGACTTCTTGAAATTTAGATTCTTTCTTAGAGGGTGATATTATTGTATTATTGTCTTGTATAAAATATAAAACATATTACTTAGGGTGTGGTAGGTACTCCACAGATGTTTGGGTTTTTCTCCTTACCCATCTTCTAGAACATCGTATTTTTAGTGGAATCCTGGCTTTAGCTCTAAGCAGTTGTGTGACTCACCCTTTCCAAATTTCAGTTTTTTTCCTTAAATTGAGGGTATTTAATTAGTTGATTTCTGAGATCCCTCCCAAGCTGTAAGATGTCATGAGTTTTAGACTTTTGGGGACTGTGGAGGCAGCCCACTTAAGTCACTTAAGAAAGTGCAGTCAGCCTTGAGACCATCTGAAAGGAAAAGGCTCGCTCTTGGTACAGTTCCCGCTTTACCGATGTCTTGCTTTCTGTTTATATTCTGCCCAGGTCAGAAGGCTGCCATTGAAATATAGCGAGTGCCTGTTTCCAAGACAGCGAGGAGACATCAGGGGAGCCCCCAGAGGCATGAACAGAAAGCTTACATTACCTAAATGGTAAGTATATGGTACAGTGAAGCCTGGCCATCCCGATGGAATCGCATGGTGCCTGAAGTCTCCGTAGCTCCCGCACCGCTGCAGGAGACGGAGGAAAGTTAATACTTGTCGATGAACTAAACACTATGCTAAGTACTTAATTTTTATTTTTTTTTTAAGATTTTATTTGTTCATTTGAGGGAGAGAGAGCCCAAGTTTGGGGGAGGCGCAGAGGGAGAGGGACAAGCAAACTCTGTGCTGAGCAGGGAGCCTGACGTGGGGCTCCATCCCAGGACCCCGAGATCATGACCTGAGCTGGAGGCAGACACTTGAGCCGACTGAGCCACCCAGGCGGCCCCCTTCATGTGTTTGCTAATGTAATCAGCCAACCAGCCAACCTACCTAAGGTAAAAAAAAAATCCTAGCATTTAGTCAACAGCTTTCAGAAATAGGCCTGGCTAGCACTTTCTGGATGCTTACTGTGCGCCAGACACAGTCCTGTTCGACTTGCATTATCTACCTTAGTATCTACACCGATGCTACAGGTAAGAGCTTTCCTTTAAATTTCACACAAGGAGTGAAGGGGAGGACTGGATTTCACCCTGGGTACTTTTCAATGTACTGGAATGTTTCTCTTTTGAGAAAGTTACTTTTTTTTCGTTGAGACAGTAACTGACTTAATCTTTAAAAAGCAAAGCAAAGGGCGCTTGGGTGGCTCAGTGGGTTAAAGCCTCTGCCTTCGGCTCAGGTCACGATCTCAGGGTCCTGGGATTCAGTCCCGCATTGGGCTCTCTGCTCGGCGGGGAGCTGCTTCCTCCCCGTTCTTTCTCTCTCTCTCTCTCTGCCTACTTGTGATCTCTTTCTGTCAAATAAATAAATAAAATCTTAAAAAAAAAAAAAAAAGCAAAGCAAAATAAACAAACACCCCTTATGGTTGACAGCTAGCTCCTTTTCCTGGCCCTTCTGGGTTCTGCACACTAGTTATTTAGTTGGTTATTTATTTATTTTTATTTTATTGGTTTGTGCTGCCCAAGGCAGAGTGCAGTGTGGAAGTAGAAGGAGCTCACACTTGCGTGGCCAAAGGAGGGGTCTAGGTCACCAGTGGTAGCTGGAGAATGGCTAGAAGAAGGTTCTCTGGAAAGGGAAAGCCATGGGGAGGCCGCAGACTGAGTCTGGGACCTGCTTCTAGACAGAGCAGTGACAGAACAGGATGTGGGAAAGGAATCTCAGCAGGAGCTCTCACTCTCAGGGTGACCCCTCCCAGGAAAAGGGGGTACATCACACATAGCTCAGGCTCTTATTAAGGGGGTGGGAAACTTCGAGGCAAACTCTTGTCCTGTTACTTGGCTCACGATTCTTGGCGTGTCTGGGTGGCTCAGTTAAGTAAGCGTCTGCCTTTGGCTCAGGTCATGATCTCCCGGTCCTGGGATTAAGTCCCATGTCAGGCTCTGTGCTCAGTAGGGAGCCTGCTTCTCCCTCTCGCTCTGACTCTCCCCTCTGCTTGTTCTCTCTCCCAAATAAATAAATAAAAACGTTTAAAAAAATTGGTTCAGGATTCTTGTTCTGTTCCTTTCCCTAGAGCATTTTTCCTATCTCAGGGGACTGGGTTAGGAAACTCGTTCTGGTCGGGTGGTGTGGCAGCCTGCATTCATTGTTCATTGATCTTTCTGATGGTATCACAGTCTCTTTTTATTGGAGCACCGGTGTCTTGTGGTTTTGTTTGTACGTGTGTTCTTATGTTTCAAGTTTTTAGGTAGATTCTACTTTGTTAATATGTAGTGTAATATTAGTTTCAGGGGTAGAATTTAGTGATTCATCACTTACATACAACACCCAGTGCTCACCACAAGCACCCTCCTTACTGCCCATCCCCTGCCCACCTCCTCTCCAGCAGCAGTTTGTTCTCTGTAGTTAAGAAGCACCAGTGGTGGGTGCCTGGGTGGCTCAGTGGGCTACGCCGTTGCCTTCGGCTTGGGTCATGATCTCCGGGTCCTGGGATCGAGTCCCGCATCGGGCTCTCTGCTCAGCGGGGAGACTGCTTCCCTCTCTCTCTCTCTGCCTGCTGCTCTGTCTACTTGTGATCTCTCTCTGTCAAATAAATAAATAAAATCTTTAAAAAAAAAAAAAAGAAGAAGCACCAGTGGTTTTTAATAAACTTGCTGAATTTGACAGGGCAGGTAATCATTTTCTTTGACAAAACTTACTCCACATTCCTGTTGTTCATAGAGTCCTTTGTTATGTCCCGGGCTTATGTTCTAGTGATACACAATGACCACTTACTCCATGCCTAGCACAATTTTTGGAGCTAAACAGCTCTAAACAAAACAATAATGTAGCACTAAACAAACCAGGCAAAGTCCTTGCTCTCAAGGATTCTATACTGAAGGATAGAAACATGAAAAAAGAAAATAAATAACTAGGTAGAAACAAACAGGTGAGTAGAGAAATAATGTCCGCTAGGTGATATGTGCTCAGAAGGACAAAAGTGGGGTAAGGTGGCCAAGGGATAAGGGAGCCTGGGGGCTGCTCCTTGACGTAAGGAGATCAGGGAAGGCCTCTGATGAGGTGATAGTTTCAGCCAAGGTCTGAAAGAAGGGAGAGATCCAGCCAGGGGTATCTGGAGAAATGCATCCTAGACAGAGGAACAGCAGGTTTAAGAGCCCCGAGGTGCGAGTGTAACTTGGCCTTGACAAGGAGCCTGTGTGGCTGGAGTGGAGTGGGAGGGAAAGAGTCGTCGGAGGAAGAGCAGCGAAGCAGTGGGGCCCAGGTCAGGTTGCTGCTTAAAGCCCAGGTAGGACCCCTGGAGCGTGTTTTATTCTAAGTGAGATGGGGGATGCCCTGGAGAGTCAGAGCAGAGGGTGAATGAGCTGACGTCTCTTTTGAAAGGCTTTGTCTGGTTGCTGTGGGAGAATAGACTGGCGGGGCGGTTGTGGGGGGCGAGGGGGTCGGAGGGAAGTGGAGAGCAAGGCAGGCAGTGTGACGTAAGACAGGCCTGTTAGGAAGGTCCTGCCCTGATCAGTACAGTCTAGGGGGGATGATGGCTTGGATTAGGGTCCTAGGGTGTGTAGCCAGAAAGCAATGGATTCTGGACATATTTGAAGGTAGAGTCAAATTCTGATTCTCCCTGTAGAAATGTTTGATTTCTCTGGACTTAACCTTTAGGTCACATGAGTTCGAGGGCATCAGTGGACACATGATAGTAATCCCTGGTGAAATTCTAAAACTGTCTGAGCAGAGGATGAAAACACAGTGTCCCCTAGAAGCCACTTGTGTTCCCTAAGTAAGCCGTGCTAACTGATAACAGTTCTTTGTTTTCTTTAAGCTCTGCCTTGTCTTTCTTTCTTTCTTTCTTTTTTTTAAAGATTTTATTTATTTATTTGGGAGAGAGAGATTGAGAGAATGAGCAGGGGAGGGGCAGAGGGAGAAGCAGATGCCCCTCGGAGCAGGGAACCCGACATGGGACTTGATTCTAGGACACTGGGATCATGACCTGAGCTGAAGGCAGTTGTTGAACCAACTGAGCCACCCTGGTGCCCGTGCTGTGCTTTGTTTTTATTTAAGCTATAGCATCAGTACAAGTTGTAGAAATATAGAAAATAAATATAAATAATAGGAAAAAAACCCAAACCATCCATAGATGATTACTACATATAACGTTTTGATGTATATCAGGACAATTCATTTTTGCAAGGATTCTAGGCTAGATGGTCCGAAATATGCTACGGAGATACTGTGATGTTAGTACTACAGTTAGGCATTTAATACTTTCTCATGTGATCCCAAAACAGAAATTTGGGCTGGGTTACCTAGTAGGTATTTATAAGTATTAATAATGGATCAATGTTTACCAAGAGGGGCTGTTTTCAGTGGCGTTCCGGACAGCTGTTCTTTGTTATATTTTAACAGTTTGGACATAAGCGCCAGATACAGAAAAGATATGCCCGTCATATTTGCAGTGAATATTTGCAAGCTGGAATGTGTAGAAGTATTTAGAGAATTGGAACTATTGATTGAAGCTATCTTTCAAGTGGTTGAAATGTGAAAAATGGTTAATAAATTAAGCTATAACTGATATGGCACTTAAGATGGACGGGGTACTAGTCTAAGCATGTCATGTATTAACTCATTCGCACTTTCAGTAACCCTCAAAGGTAGGTATTGAAGCACAGAGAAGTCAAGTAACTTATCTGAGATCACACAGCTAGTAAATGGCAAAATCAGAGTTTGAATTTAGGCTGTCTAGCTCCAGTGTCTGTAATCTTTAATCCTTGTATCATACTGCCTATAAAAGATATAAGAAATAAGTCCTATATTTAGGTTATTAAAATTAATTAGACTTAATAGCAGTTTATTTTTTTAAAAAATTCAGCATAGAGGCACCTGGGTGACTCAGTGGGTTAAAGCCTCTGCCTTCAGCTCAGGTCATAATCCCAGGGTCCTGGGATCAAGCCCCACATCGAGCCCCACATCGGGCTCTCTGCTCAGCAGGGAGCCTGCTCCTCACCACCCCCCGCCTGCCCCTCTGCCTACTTGTGATCTCTCTCTGTCAAATAAATAAATAAAATCTTAAAAAAAAAAATTCAGGGGTGCCTGGGTGGCTCAGTGGGTTAAACCCTCTGCCATTGGCTTGGGTCATGATCCCAGGGTCCTGGGATCAAGCCCCACATCAGGCTTTCCACTCAGCGGAGAGCCTGCTTTTCTCTCTCTCTCTCTCTGCCTGCCTCTCTACCTACTTATGATCTCTGTCAAATAGATAAATAACATATTTTTTTAAAAATTTCAGTATGAACCTACAAACTGGTAGTGTGGTTGCCAGATTAGCTCATGCAGTCTTAGGTTCATTATTAAAACTGGATTAACCAGGTCATCTTTCAAATCCTCCCCCACTCCTTTACTCCAGGCCTTATTCTGTCTCTTGCCTTGACTATTACAATAGCTGCCTAGTTTATCCTGTTAGACTGATCTTTCATGAATGCAGCTCTTTTTTTGTTTGTTTGTTTTGTTTTAGATCTTTTTATTTATTAGAGAGAGAGTGTGTGAGCTCGTGGTGTGGGGAGGAGCAGAGGCAGAGGGAGAGAGAATTTGCATGGAGTCCAGTGTGGGGCTCTGTCTCGTGATGGTGAGATCACGCCCTGAGCCAAAACCAAGAGTTGAATGCTTAAGGGACCTCTCCCCAGGCCCCCCACAAATGCAGCTCTCATTGTGTGGCTCCCTTGCTGAAGTCCTTTTGTCCCAAGCATGTTGCTTCCCATGGCCACTTGTAGACATGTAGGATGTGTTGAGAAGAGTCTGTACAGCGGTGGTCTTTTTATTCCCCTTTTGAATGAGTTGGCCACATTTAAGAGATTGAGATATAAGTAGAGCATGATTTCCCCTTTTAGCCAGTATCCTGCCGGGCCCTGTTACTCATTGACATTCCTGGCCTGACCTCTTTGACATTTGCCTTTGTAACCTCTGGCATAAAGTCTGGGTTTCTTTCCTTGACTGCGGTGGCCAGATCTGGAGACAATTCCTTAGCTGTAGTTTGGTCAGTATAGGACATAGTCAGACCAGCAGCTTCATTGATTTTCCAGACATTCGTAAGGTTCCTTGCCTGGCTCCATCAATGTTGCACGCCCACGAAGGGAGAATAAGGATGACACAGTCCCTGGTCTCGGAGCCCCGAGCCCAGGAGAGGAGTACAAGCGTCGAGCAAGGGAGTGTGGGTGGGCGCCATGGCGGGAGCTCCCACGCGGCTTCGGGCGCCGCACTGTGTTGCGGGGCATGGGGGGGGGCTGTCTGAAGAGGCATGAGAGGACCGGCCTCTCCGTGAGAGATGGTCTCATGGCAGCGAGGCGGAGGCCACCCAGAGGAAGGGGAGAAGCTGAGAGCGCACTCATACACTCGTTCCTCAGACACGGCCACCCGAGCCTATGTGCCTGCTGGCGGGTCACGCCGCTCCGTCCTGTGGGGCAAAGCTTCCCAGATGCAGTGATGTATTGTCCCTCTCTCCTTCTGTCTCCCTCCCTCCTTCTTTCTTTCCTTCCAAAAACAGTTATTTTATATCCTTTACGCACCAGACACCGTTCAGAGTTTGAAGAGACAGCAGTTAAAAGCATCTGCAAATGAAAAGCCGCGTTTCTGGCATCATGGAGTCTACATTCTAGTAGAAAGGTCAGGCAGTAACGAAGTGGTTAAGTGTGCTTAAAAAGAAAGAAAGAAAGAAAAGGAGCTGTCCAAAGATGGAATGATTGCCTGGGGAAGAAAGACATGTCCTGTCTGTTGTTCTAGGTGTTTGAACAGGAGTGGAGTGGCTACTCGGAAGGCACTTTCTGCAGAGAGCGGGAGGTTGGGTCACAGGGTCTCTCAGACCTTTTCCACCTGGAGAATCTTTCTGTGCTAGGTCGGCTCCTAATGTTTGAGGTTTGCATATTGAAAAGACATGAATTTGTGCTTCTGGGAAAAATAATCGAAGCCCAGTCATGCCATAGAAGCCCCGAGGAAGAAGTGGAGATGTGGACAGCCCAAGGGTTTAAGGCAGGGGACCAGAAGTGGTTGGGAGGAAGCTGCTTAAACGTACTCTTCCCATTGTCCTTTCCATCGGGAGTGGGCAAACGGTAGTCCACAGGCCCCCTGCCTGTTGTTGTAACTCAAATTGATTACAAATTTACAACGATTAGAAATTTACAACGATTTACATCGTTGAAAACAGCGATGTCGAGCACTTACACATTGGGTATGGCTGCTCCATGCGAAAGTGGCAGAATTGAGTAGTTGGTACAGACCCCAACTTCAGTCTTAAAAAATCCTAAACTATTTACTATCAAACTAAGCTGTCTCCTTCTGTAGATACTATCCTACTTTCCAAAGTTGAAGTATAATTAACACACAGCACGGTGTTAGTTTCGGGTGTACTGCGTATTGGCTCCGCCCTTCTACTCCGTGCTCCCCATGGTTGGTCCTGGCAGACTCCAAAGACAGAGCTTGCCGACCCCCTCCTTTCAGGGACTGTTGGGAAGAGGAAGTGTGAATCATGGTAGCTGTGTTGGGGGAAAGGGCAGGGCAGGTTTGATTATGTTCTATTTCAGACTTTCCTGGTCAGAAGAAGAGCCAGCCTCCGAGGTGCTAGATAGAGCCATTGGAAACCGGGTTCAAGAGCTTTGGCAGAAAGGAACCCTGAGTGTGCAGGAACTTGCGCTGGATCCTTCTAGTGTGAACTGGAACTGAGTTAGACGCTGGCAGGGGGCATGTTGGCATTAAAGGATGGGACTACCCTTCCCTCTGTTCACTTTCCTATGATTCCTGAGGTTTACTGTCAATCATTTCCTTCCCAGAACCCACCCTTGGGCACAGTCAGTCAGTTCTTCCGGCTTCCAGTGCAGCATGTGTCAAGTGGTAAACTGTGCACAGTAGGAGGACAGGAAGCAGGAGGATCGGTGCTGTGTGGTTGGTCTAGGACTGTCCAGGAGGCTGCTTTGTTCTTGTTTTATGATCGGTTCTCTTTTGTCCAAGGGCCAGGCAAGGGTCAGGTCGTGATAATCTCTCTAGCACTTGGCAAAATACTAGGTGCATCATAGATGTTCCATAGATGTCTACTTAAATAAATGAATTTTACCTGGATGAACTAGGGCATGTGGGAGGCACTGGGAAGAGAGGCATCTACCGCTTCCTTTTGGATGGTGTTGGAGGTAGCAAAGCATTTCTAACTCCGGTTATGCTTAGGGCCAAAAGATCAGAGAAAAGTGACATTCTGACCCCATTTTCAGTCAATATTCTTGTTTTCCCTGGGTGAAGAAGGGCTGATTTTGGTGAGAGGCTATTTATAGGAGGATTTTCCAGATGAAACTTAACCTTAGGTCTGCACAGGACTTTTCAGAATTCTTTAGCTGACTGTTTTTTGTTTTTTGCTGTGAGGTAGGTCAGGTTGGTATTTTATTTGCTCAGAGGAAGGTTGGAGCACAGAGATCACTGATTTGGCCAACAGGGTAACATTCTTAAAAGAATACTGATTATGGAAGTAGACTTGGGTTCAACATCTGGCCGTTGTCCTTGCTAGCCATGTGACCTTCGGAGGTCAGAAGTCCCAATCCCATAATGTTATTGTGAAGGCTGAGTAGAATAGTAGTGATAGCTCCTGTTGGTTGTGACTTATGCACAGGGCATTCTGCTAAGCCCCTTATATCTCCTGGGATTACCATAGTTTATGGAAGGGAAAGTCTCCGAGAGGTAATTTGTTTAAGAAAAAGTAAGTGGTAGATCTGGGATTCTTAGAGAAAGCATGTATGTTATATATATTATTAATTATTTAATATATTGTCTGTAGCACAATAGTGCTCCACTGGGGTTGTCCTCTGCATCTTTTTGTTACTGGTCTGTGTATAATCAGAACTCCTCACTTTGTAAAAATGCTTAAGAGTTTTCAGGAAGGTGATTCTACACAATGGGAAGAATCCTGAAGAGACAGTCAGGAGAATCAAGTCCTTACCTTTATTGAGTTGCTAGAGAAACCACAGTATTTACCTCTGAGTCTCAGTTTGCTCATTTTTAAAATAAGGGGATTGGGCCAAATGGGTGGTTTTATTATAAATCAAAGCAGTGGAACTCTTTATTGTCATGTGGGGGAACCCAGTACGTTAAGGAATTGCTTTGGTTGATGAAGTGAATGAAGGAGCCTGAAGCTTGGCCCGCTCAGATCTTCTCCCTTGTTGTCTTTGCCCTGGATGACCTCTGAGGGGATTCGCTGAGCCCAGTTGGAAAACCAGCGGACTAAATGATCTTTGAACTATATTTTGGCTCTGAAATCCCATTCTAAGGAGTGGAAGAAGATCCAGATTTTCTTTTTCCCCTTTTTTCCAACATGTGGTCCAATAACTAGAGCTAGAAGAAAGCCTATGAGTGATGTGGGTTTTTTGGTATTTAGGCCCCATTTCCATGCATAGACCTGAAAGCCAGAAGGGGCAGATTTCGAGCAGGGAAAAGCCCCGGGAGGGAGACACTGCAGGTGGCCCTGGGCTTGGGATGAGGTCATTCAGAGCATCACCGCAGGACCTGATACCCCTGCGGCTGTATCTGCTCTTGGCAATTGGTTTTGCCTTTGTAATCCATGAGTAGCCTGTTGACATCATTTTTATTATTTTGTGTTAATGGTTAGTGGCAAAAGGCTAAATCATTTAATAATTGGGGGGCTTCTTCAGCCATTCATTCATCACATTTTAAGCATTAATTATGTGCTAGGCTTCCTGCTGGGTACTCAGGATACCGTTTGAATAAGGAACAAGTTGGAGAGACCAAAGGGGTCGATACCACTTGAATCCCGCATTGTGTGCTGTGACGGGACCAGTACAGCGCACTCACTGGAAGAGGGAGGAAGAGAGGCCCCTATCGGGCCTGCGATTTAGGGAGGGAGGTGCTCCAGGATCTTCCAGGAGGAGGTAATTGTCTAAGGTGGGATTTGGAGACCCGCGAGAGATGACCAGTCAAGCTAGTGAAGGACCGAAGGGGAGGGAGGGCGAGGTTTGTGGGCTGCAGGAGTCACGCGGACTTCGGAGAGGAGCGAAAGGAGGCGCAGGGCCGGGGCCTTCGGGGCTTCCCAGGCTTCCCTGGGGACTTTGGTCTTTGAAAGGGTTTTGAGCTCGCGACGTGTAAGAGCTCCTTTTTGCGTCGCCAGTAAGTATTTTCTAGATAGTTATTGGGATTATCATTTTTAGTTCTTGTGCTCTGCTGTCTGGTTCCTGTCCGAGTTTTGACCAGAACATGTAAAACTGGAACTAAAAGCAAAATGAATAAACAAGCAATAGGATTCCTGGATTCTGCTAATTCAGAATTAGAATTTGTAGACAGGCTGTACTAAAAGTAACATTTCTCTCTTCTGGAAAAGGAAATTTGTTTATGAAAACTATAGTGTAAGTGAGAGTTGCTGAGGGAGATGTTTTAAGTTTGGGGTAAGCTTTTTAAAAAAAATTTTTTTAAAAATTATTTTATTTTTTAAAAAATATTTTATTTATTCATTTGACAGACAGAGGTCACAAGTAGGCAGAGAGGCAGGCAGAGAAAGAGGGGGAAGCAGGCACCCCGCTGAGCAGAGAGCCCCATGCGGGGCTTGATCCCGAACCCTGGGATCATGACCTGAGCCAAAGGCAGAGGCTTTAACCCACTGAGCCACCCAGGTGCCCCTGTTTTGTTTTTTAAACAGCTTTATTGAGACCTAATTTACATATCAAAGTTTATCTTTTAAAAGTGTACAATGTAATGGCTTTCTAGCATATTTATGAGGATGAGCTGATTCAATGTACTTAGTAGAAACATCATGTATCATTTGTTTTCTAGTAAGTTATGCCAGTACAGATCCTTATAAAAATCAGTATGGCCCGTATTTATTCAGCTCCCATTTCCTTCACCCTGTGTGTACACTGGTCAGGTGTTTTGTTTTGTGTTTTTACCGGACTTCTAGGCAAAAGGCCAAAAGCAAGTGGCACTTGAAGTAGGAAAAGTAGACGGGAAGAAGGGAAAAGGTTTTTTTCTTATAAAAATATATAAATAAAAACAAATATATTTAAAAATAAAAAATATATTAAAAATAAAAAATTCTTATAAAATATATAAATTTTTTTAAAAGTTCCATTTTTGAGAGTGAGGAAGCATATAAACTAGAAAGAGAAAGGAGACCAAAAGAAGCACAGAGAAGGAGCAAGGAAATATGGACCCAGGAAGCAGAGTGGTGGAGAGGGAGAACCAGCCAGGGGGAGGGCAGGGTCCCGGAGGCGGAGCCGGGGGACAGAGGCAGGGAGGCCCTGTACCTCCAGCACCTTCCCTGCCTTGCCAGGTTGTTGTTTTTTTTTTTAGGACTGTGCATGGGCTCCATCTGGTGGCCGGTAGCTTACAGTGCGGCCAGGGAGCAGGATCTTGGGGTGGCTTTTGGCATTCCCTCAAGTCTTTCTCTTTGGTCCTGGGTTTTCTTGTGGGATCACTGTTGAGTCAGTCCTTCGCTTCTGAGTGGTAGCTGCTTTTCTGTTGCAGCTCAGACAGTGTTCCCTCCCTCCTTCTGCCTAGTCTTAAATCTAATCTCATCAGACCATCACCCCACACACACCCTTAGCCCGGCTGTCGCCTTCTGACGCCCCAGCCCCTGAAGTGCCTCTGAGTTCTCAGTGACTTTAGCTTTTTATTTAATGTCACTCTTTCTAGCTCTGGTCCTGTTAATTTGTGGTGCTTTCGAGGTACAGTTCTCTGGTCTTTGCAGTGCCTTTGCCTCGTGGTTATTTCTCTCTTTCCAGGGATCTTCCTAGCCCATCCCTGTTCCTAGCAGTCCCATGATCATGGTCATCTATGACCAAAAACTTTAGGATTTTTATTTTATTTTATTTTTTTAATTAAGACTCTCTTGGGTGGTGCCTGGGTGGCTCAGCTGGTTAAGCATCTGCTTTCAGCCCAGGTCTGGGATCGAGCCCTCTGTCAGGTGCTTCTCCCTTTCCCCCTGCCTGCCACTTCCCCTTGCTTGTGCATGCTTTTTGTCAAATAAATAAAATCTTAGAAAAGACTATCTTGGGGGGCACCTGGCTGGCTTAGTTGGTGAAGCATGCAATTCTTGACCCTGAGGTTGCAAGTTGGAGCCCCGTGTGGGCATAGAGATTATTTACAAAAACAAAATATTTTTATTTTTTTTATTTTTTTTTTTTTTTAATTTTATTTATTCCTTTGGCAGAGACAGATCAGAAGTAGGCAGAGAGGAAGGCAGAGAGAGGAGGAAGCAGGTCTCTGCCCCGCCGAGCAGAGAGCCCCATGCGGGACTCGATCCCAGGACCCTGAGATCATGACCCGAGCCGAAGGCAGAGGCCCCAACCCACTGAGCCACCCAGGCGCCCCAACAAAAACAAAATATTTTTAAAAAGGAAAAAGGCTATTTTAGAGTATTTTTTGGTTCACAGATGAAGTGATGGGGAGAGATTTCCCATATGCTTCTGCCTGTCTGCCTTCCCCATTACCAGTACTCCTCACCAGAGCCTGTGTATGTTACGACCAACAAACCTACACTCACATGCTGTAATCCCCCAAGTCTAGTTGTGTTATGGGTCACTCTTGCTGGAGCACATCCAGTGGGTTCGGACACAAGCATAATATGTGTCCACCGTTACCGTGTCCGGTAGAGTAGTGTCACTGCCCTAAACGTCCTTTGCCACCTATTCCTACCTTGGTTTTTGGCAGTTCTCCATTACTGCAACCCCTGGGTCATTTCAGCTCCTAGAGATAGCTCCCTCTCTGACGACCGTCTCCCGTCTTTCAAGGTCACTGCTTCTAGTACCCCGACTCCAGTGGTCCTTGCGTCCTTTGTTGGTATGTTCAGTTCATCTGGTCCGATGGCATTTTCACTGCTCACGTGTTCTCGTCCCTCTCTACTGAGCGAGCGCATGTTCTCTTGCCCGTGCCTGCAGTTCTGGGGCCTTCTCTTGCTTCCTTATCTTCATGGAGCTCCAGCAGGGTTCCGTCCAGCTCGGTCTCCTCTGTGCCTTCCTCTGGTCGGTGAGTAAGATACGGAAATACAGCCTTGCCGATGGCATTCACTTTAAATCCTAACGGTGAATTTAAGTGGGCCCGTAAGGCTGCCTGGACGTCTTGCACTGTTTCCCGCTCACCCGGCTGACCAGATCTGAAACTGGAGATGCTTCTTCCCCCACTGCCACTTCGAGATGATGGCCTTGCTTTCTTCATCAGTGAAGACACACAGCCACCTGAAGAGAACCTGGCTGGACTCCTACCGCCACACCCGCCTTCCCACCTGCCCACGAGCACACGCGCGCGTCCTCTGCCTGCCTGTCAGCGCGCATGCGCTGTTCTCCAGCGCTGCTGCTGGTACCTAATGCCGCGGCCCCGTTTGCTCTCTCCTACCCAAGAACGTTGTTCTAGAATGTTTTCCCCTTTCAGAACTTGTCCAACTTTCTCTTTTTTCCTGGATCATACTCTTTATCAATATACCAACATACTTTTTGTTCTATCTTAAAAAAAAAAAACAAAAAAGCCTGAATACCACTTTTTCTGTCAGTGGCCTCCTGCCTATTATGCTCTGCTTATTTACGTATTCATTTTTATTTTTACTTGCTCTGCTTTTAACAGAATTCAGAAATCATCTAATATTTGTTGTCTCTAATTCATCACCTTATTGTGTCTCTTAACCTCGTTCTGATAGAACTTTCGCTTTCATCACTTCACAGTGCTGCTCTTGGCAGGGGGACTTCCAAGTTGGGAAATTCTGGTCTGGTCGGGGCTTCTTTTCACTTGAGCCATTAGCTTCCCTCGACAGAACTGAGCGCGCTTCTTCCTTGAAAGGCTTCCTTTGCTGGGCCTCCGTGGGCCTGTATTCTCTCCAGTGTTCCTCACCTCACAGCTTTGTCCTGGGTCTTTGCTGCTTCCTCTACATTTCCACCCGTAAAAAATATTGGCCACCTCGGGGCTAAGACTTCGGACTTCTTGATTTCTCTGTGTTCACTCATTCCTTGACCGTCTCACCAGATCACGGCTTTCTCAGCCGTCCATTCATTCTTGACTCACAGATTGGTACAGTCACCGCGTTCTCTCCTCAAATCCAGCCTTGTATATTCCGACAGCCTTTGAATGTCTCCATTTGGATGACTAATTCATATTTCATAAATAATATGTCCCAAACCAAATTCCTCATCTTCCTTCTCAGACTGCTCCATCCGGTCATCCCTGTTTGAATTGATAACAGCTCAGTCCTACAAAATCAGACTAAAACCCTTGGAGTCTCATTCTTTTTGTTTTTTTTTTTTGTTGTTTTTTTTAAGAGCTTTTATTCTATTTTTAAGACTTAATTATTTATTTAGAGAGAGCATGGAGGGGCTGAGCCCGGAGCCTGGCTTGATCTCACAACCTTGAGGTCATGACCTGAACTGACTGAAACCTAGAGTTGGATGCACAGCGGACCGCACGCTCCCCCCCCCCCACCCCCCCCCAGCGTGGGCCTTCAGAGTCATTCTTAATCCCTTGTCTCACACCTCATGTGCAGCCTAAGAGCAGGTGCTGTGATTCTCCTTTCCTTTAAAGTGACCGGAGTTGGACCACTTCTTACCATGTGGCTGTGGGCCGGGCCACAGCTGCCTTTTGCCTGGATTACTGTTCTCACCCTTAACCGCTGTGGTCTGTTTTGAGCACAGCAGTCATGGCAATCTGTGTCTTGTTTCACAGATCCTCTGTCTCTGTTTTTTGTTATTGAGGTGTAACATAGGATCTACAAACCTTAAGTTATATAGCTCAATGACAGGAACCTGCCATCCCTAATGACCCTTCTAGTCATGGTCTCCCCAGAGGTAGCCACAATCACCATGGATTAGTTTTTGCCTGTTTTTCAACTACGTTTAAGTGAAACAATATAGTCCAGATTAATCACTTTAAAGCCGCGTCAGAATATGTTACTCTTCTGCTCAGATGATGGACGGGTCTCCATTTCATAGATGAGAAATCAAAGTCCTCTCTGGGGCCTACAAGGTATATGGTTGTATTCAGATGATCTATTTGTTTCCTTGTGTGAATTCTGGGATATTATATCTTTCAAGCAATTGGTCCATTTCATCTAGGTTGTAACATTTGTGGGTATACAGTTGTTCATAATCCTTTATTATCCTTTTACTGTCCATGGGATCTGTAGTGCTGTCCCCTCTTTAACTGTTGGTACTAATAATTTCTGGTGTTTTTTTTTCCCCCTTCATTAGCCTGGCTAGAGGCTTACTGATTTTGTTGCTCTCTTCAAAGAGTCAGTTGATTACTGCTTCAATTTTACTTTTCTTTAGTTTACTTTTTTTTTCTTTTTTAAAAGATTTTATTTATTTACTCATCAGAGAGAAAGCAGCATGCACAAGCAGGGGAAGTGGCAGGCAGAGCAGGCAGAGGGAGAAGCAGGCTCCCGGCTGAGCAAAGAGCCCAATGTGGGACTTGATCCCAGGATTCTGGGATCATGACCTGAGCTGAAGGCAGACACTCAACAGACCGAGCCACCCAGGCGTTCCTACTTTTTTTTTTTTTTTAATAGATTTTATTTATTTGACAGAGAGAGACAGTGAGAGAGGGAATACAAGCAGGGGGAATAGGAAAAGGAGAAGCAGACTCTTCACTGAGCAAGGAGCCCAACGTGGGCCTTGATTCCAGGACCCCAGAATCATGATCTGAGCCAAAGGCAGGTGCTTAACTGACCAAGCCACCCACATGCCCCACTGTTCCGTTTACTTTGGTTTTAATTTGCTTTTCTTTTTCTGTTTGCTGAGGATGGAAGCTTAGCTTATTGCTTGTAGATCTTTTTTCTTTCCTGATATATGCATGCCTCTAAACTTTGCTTTTGGTATACCCCACAAATCTTGATAAAAGTTGTATTTTCATTCAGTTCAAAATATTTAAAATTTCTCAAGATTTCTTCTTTGATCCATGTATTATTTAGAAATGTATTGTTTAATCTGCAAATATTTGGGTATTTTTCAGCTGTCTTTCTGGTACTAGCTTAATTCCATGATGGTCTGATAGTACACAGGATATCATTTCTGTTTTGTTCAAGTTGTTAATTGTGTTTTATGGCCCAGAATGTGGTCTCTCTTGGTGAATGTTCCATCTGAACTTGAGAATGTGTACTCTGCTGTTGCTGGAGGAAATAGTCTACACACGTGTATCATATCCAGTTGATTGATGGTGGTGTTGACTTCAGCTCTGTCCCTGCTGATCTTCTGCCTGCCAGGTCTGTCCATTTCTGACAGGGGAGTACCGAAGGCTTCAGCTGTAGTAGTGGATTCATCTGTTTCTCTTTGCAATTCTGTAAGTTCATGCCTCATCTATTTTGATGCTCCATTGTTAGGTGCATATACATTAAGGATTGTTATGGCTTCTTGGAAAATTTAGACTCTTCTATCATGATGTTTTTACCCTGATAAATTCACTTGCTCTAAAATCTGCTGTCTGAAATGAATGAAGCTACTCCAACTTCCTTTGGATTAGTTAGCATGGCGGATCCTTCTCCGTCCCTTTACTTTTAATCATTAAAAGTAAATTAAATTGTAAATCAATTACAATCAATATTTTAAGCATGATTTTCTAAAAAAGATTAGTTTATTTTAGAGACCCTGAGATTATGAACTGAGTTGAAATCAAGAGTCACATACATGCTTAACCTACTGAGCAGCCCAGCAGCCCCTAGTCATTATGTATCTTTTTTAAAATTTTTAGTGGATAAGCACTGAGTAGGGCTTCATATTGTTGATTCACTGTATCATACATTTGAAACTAATATAATGCTGTACACTAATTATACTGGAATTAAAAGAAATTATTGGGGCACCTGGGTGGCTCATTCGGTAGAGTGCATGACTGTTGTTGATCTTGGGTTGTGAGTTAGAGTATCACCTTAGGTGCTGAGATTACTTAAAGATAAAATCTTTAAAAAAAATTTTTAAGTAGGTTTTTGTAAATGTATAGTTGGGTCCTGATTTTTTTAATCTACTCTGACCAATTCTTTTTTATAATTGGTTTATTTTGACTGTTGATGTTTAGAGTGATTATATGCTCTTTGTTTTTGTTCCATTTTGTCTTTTTTTCCTGCCTTTTGTGGCTTTAGTTGGGCATTTTTATGGATCCAGTTTCTGTCCTTAGCATATTAATTAAACATTTTTTTTTTAGTGTTTGACCTTCAGTTTGCAATGTGCATTTATAGTAGTACAAGTATCTTATAATTATTTCTACTTCCTCTTGGGTCCCTTTCACTGCTTTATTAATTTTATTTATACATAAGCTGTAACCATTGAATACATTGTTGCTTTTTTTTTTTTTTAAAGATTTTATTTATTTATGAGAGAGACAGAAAAAGAGCACACAAGCAGGGGGAACAGCAGAGGGAGAGGGAGAAGCAGGGAGCCCCATGTGGGGCTCGATCCCAGGACCCTGGGATAATGACCTAAGCTGAAGGCAGATGCTTAACCGACTAAGCCACCCAGGCGCCCTCATGGTTGCTCGTCTTTTCTACAAACTGTTACCTGTTAGATCAATTAAGAGTAAGAAAAATTAAAAGTGCTATTTTACTTTCACTTTAATGTTCTTCCTTTCTTTATGTGATCTGAATTTTTAATTTAACTGAAGAACTCTTTTTTAACATTTTTTTAAATTTTTTTTTTAAGATTTTATTTATTTATTTGACAGAGAGAGAGATCACAAATAGGCAGAGAGACAGACAGAGAGAGAGATGAGGAGAAGCAGGCTCCCTGCTGAGCAGAGAGCCCAATGCGGGACTCGATCCCAGGACCCTGAGATCATGACCTGAGCCGAAGGCAGAGGCTTAACCCACTGAGCCACCCAGGCACCCCTCTTTTAACATTTTTAACGAGGTAGGTCTACTGGCAGCAGATCTCAATTTTTATTTGTGTGAGGTCTTTATTTTTTTCTTCATCTTTGAAGTGGTATAAGAATTTTTTTTCCACATTTGTAGGGGACAGAATTGTAGATTGGTGGTGTTCTTTTCCTCTGTCGACATTGGTAAATATTTCACTCCACTCTTTTCTGGCTTACATGACTTCTGAGAAGTCAGATGTAATGCTAGTCTTTGTTCCTCTATAGATAAGGTAGTTTTTTTCCCCTTGGCTTCTTTCAAGATTTTTTCTTTGTCTTTGATATTATGCAGTGTGAATTTGCTATGTCTAGGTGTTGATTTTTGTTTTACTTTTTGACATTTATCCTGCTTGGTGTTATTTGGAAATTCTCAGTCATTATTGCCTCAAATTTTTTCTAATTCTGTTATTCCCATTAAATGTTATAAACTTTGTAGTTGTCCTACACTTACTGGATGTTCTGGTTTTTGTTGTTGTTTTTTTTAAGTAATTTTTCTCTTTACTTTACAGGTTTAGAAGTTTCTATTGACATACCCTCAAGCCCAGAGGTTCTTTACCCAGCTCTGTTAGTGTACTAATGAGATAATCAAAGGCATTCTTCATTTGTTACAGTGTTTTTGATTTCTAATATTTTTTTTGGTTCCTAGAATTTCCATTTCTGTTCTTGTATGAGGTCTACTTTTTCCATTAGAGCCCTTGTTGTATTAATCATTGTTTTAAATTTTTGGTAATTCCAAAATCTCTGCCATATCTGAGTCTGGTTCTGATGCTTGCTGTGTTTCTTCAAACCGTGTTTTTTGCCTTTTAGTATGCCTTGTAATTTTTTGATGAAAGCAGGACATGATGTCCTGGATAAAAATGACTGAGGTAAGTAGGCCTTTGCTGGCGGTCCTCTCCCCTTCTCCCCTCAAACTCTCCTGCCCCTTAGGTGGTACAGGATAGCTAGAGGGAGCCGGGAGTTGGGTATTTCCTTTTGCCCAGGCTCTGGTTTCAAAATACCTGTTTTAATCCTCCCCTGCTGGGTGCACGAGGGAGTTTCCTCTCATCCTCACTGTGAGAGCCTCTTACGGCTTCTGGAGGTAAAGCTCATCAAGCGGGCTGTGCTGTTTCCCTCAAGACTGACACTCCCTCTTGCTCTTGGCTCGCGGAGCTGTCCTCGCTGAGCTTCCAGCAAGTTGTCAGTCCTAGTTCAGGTTTGCCGGCTCTCATGCCAGTTCCCGTGGGCATTCGTGAATTTCTGTTGTGTTAAATTAGGACTCCCTGCGTCTACTTGTCTAAGTTTTGGATCAGTCATTTTTGTGACCTCATTTCTCTCATGGAGCTAAGAAGAGTTGTGAATTTTCAGTCTGTTCTGCTTTTTATATGTTAAGACACAGTGAGGACTTCCTTACATGCTGGGCTAGAAACTGGAGGTCTGCCATACCTTCTCTCTGCTTTTTACTGCCGTAAGATAGTTTTGTTTTTTTTTTAATTGTTATTTATTATTTATGTGTAACATAAAATCTATCATATGTACCATTTATAGTTCAGTAGTGTTAAGTATGTATTCACATTGTTGTACAGACCAATCTCTGGAACATTTTTTATCTTGCATGACTGAAATTCCTTACTTGTTAAATAACAGTCCCATTTCCACCTCCCCCAGCCTATGGCAATTACCATTCTACTGCATTTATGTGAACTGGAATATTCTAGGTACGTCATGAGTGAAACATACAGTATTTGTCTTTTGTGATTGAATTATTTCACTTAGCACAGTGTCCTCAAGCTTGATCCAGGTTGTACCAGGTGACAGAATCGCCCTTTTTTTTTTTTTTAAAGATTTTATTTATTTATTTATTTGACAGACAGAGATCACAGTAGGCAGAGAGCTAGGCAGAGAGAGAGAGAGAGAGGAGGAAGCAGGCTCCCCGCTGAGCAGAGAGCCCGATGCGGGGCTGATCCCAGGACTCTGGGATCATGACCTGAGCCATAGGTAGAGGCTCAACCTACTGAGCCACCCAGGCACCCCAAGAATTGCCTTTTTTAAGACGAATATTTCACTGTAGCATATGCTACATTTTGTGTTTCCATCCATCCTCCGATGGACACTTTGGGCTGCTTCCACTTCTTCGCCATTGTAAATAGTGCTTTCATGAACACAGGCATTCAGATATCTCTTCAAGATCCTGTTTTGAATTTTTTTTGTACTTCTACCCAGAAGTGAAATTGCTGGGTCATGTGGTAATTCTTTTTTTAATCTTTAGAAGAGCTGCCATGCTGTTTTCCAATAAGTTTTACCATTTTATTTTTGCACCAACAGTGTACAAGGCTTCCAGTTTCTCCATATTCTCACCGACACTGGTTTTGGGGATAGTAGCCGTCCTGATGGGTGTGAAGTGATCTCCCATTGTGATTTTGATTTGCATTTCCCTCATGTCAGTGAGGTTGAGTATCTTTTCATATGCTTGTAGGCCATATTATCTTTGGAGCAATGTCTTTTCAAGTCCTTTGCCCATCTTTAAATCATGTTACTTTTTTTTTTGTTAAGTTGTAGGAGTTCTTTATATATACTCTGCTTACTAATGCCTTATCAGGCATGTGATTAATAGTTACTCTTAACAAGTTCTAAATTTAGTTATAATTACTCTGTCCTCTTCCCTCAAACTACAACTTTTTAAGAACACATTTTAGTTCAGTTCCACTTTGGTTTTATCCTGCCCTACCCCTCCTATCCCCAGTTAATTTTTGTTTACTGTTTAACTGAACCAGTCCTTGTGTGGGTTAATTTCTTTGCTTTCCTGGAGTGCGTGGGTGGCTCATTTGGTTAAGTGTCTGTCTTCAGCCCAGGTCATGATCTCAGGGTCCTGGGATCCAACCCTGGGTCGGACTCCCTGCTCAGTGGGGAGTCTGCTTCTTCCCCTCTGACTCCCCACACCCCCCACCACTCACTCTCATGTGCTGTCTCTCTCAAATAAAATCTTTTTTTTTTAATTTATTAATTTGACAGACAGAGATCATAATTAGGCAGAGAGGCAGGAAGGGAAGCAGGCTCCCTGCTGAGCAGGAGCCCGATGCGGGGCTCGATCCCAGGACCCTGGGACCATGACCTGAGCAGAAGGCAGAGGCTTTAACCCACTGAGCCACCCAGGCGCCCCTCAAATAAAATCTTAAAAAAACTTTTTGCTTTCCATTCCTTCTTGCATATCATGCCTGCCTTAAGTGATCAATTTCTATATTCACTTTTTTTTTTTTAGATTTTTTTTGAGAGGACATGTCCAAGAGCAGGGGGTGGGGCTGAGAGAGAGGGAGAAGCAGATTCCCCGTTTGAGCATGGCACCCAAAGTGGGGCTTGATCCCACGACCTGAGCCAAAATAAAGAGTCCGACATGACACTTAATTGACTGAGCCGCCCAGGTGCCCCAGTTTCTATACTTTGAAGTACATCCATAAATAGCTTTTTCAGTGAAGGTCTATTAATAATAAACACTTGGGTTTTTATTTTCCTTTTTTATTGTTGTTGTTCTGAAAGGGTTTCTAATTGTATCTTGTTTCATACTTTGCCTTGGTATTTTCTTCTAGGTTACGATTATTTTCCTTTTTGTTACTTCTCTTCTCTTGGTGGTATCCTGTTGTAGCCTTACTTACGTGTCTAGGTGCAGATTTAACTTTACTACCCTGCTTGGTTGGGACTTTACTTCCCGAGTGTAAGGCTTCCCATCTTTCATCAACTCTTGAAGATACCGGTAGTTCTTCAAACATTACATCACCTTCATTCTCTCTGTTCCTTCCTTTTGGGTCGCACATGAAAAACTTCCTCATTTTTAGACATCTTTATTTTACTCCCCATCTATTAACCTTTCTTTCTTGTCTTTCCTTCCTTTCTTCTTCAAGTAGGCTTAATGCCCAGCATGGAGCTGAATAGGGGGCTTGAACTCAGGAAGCTGAGATCAAGACCTGAGCTGAAATCAAGAGTCAGGTGCTTAACCGACTGAGCCACCCAGGTGCCACATGAGACTTTCTTTCACAAAATCTTTTTAAGTTTGTGCTGCCCTTTGTAATCTTGTATCTCTTCTCAAGCACTGTACTCTCTTCATTTGCACTGAATTTGCTATTTTTCTTTCCATTTGTTAGTGATTCTTTTTGGTTAATTTAAAAATCTTCTGATCTTAGTTAATGCCATCTCTTTCTAATCTGGTTTGGATGCCTTCCTTTTTTTTTTTTTTTAAACTCAACACTAGAATGTGCTTAATTTAGGGTCTCTATCTTATGAACTTTTGTTCTTATTGGTATAAATATCCTTTGTTCAGTCATAGTAAAAGAGCGGTCCTTATGGTTTTTTGTGGGTTTTTTAAAGATTTTTGAGAGAAAGCAGTAGAGAGAGAGAGCATAAGTGGGGTGCAGAGAGAGAGGGAGAAGCAGGCTCCCCGCTGAGCAGGGAGTGTGACTCTGGGCTTGATCCCAGGACCCAAAGGATCATGGCCTCAGCCAAAGGCAGATGCTTAACTGACGGAGCCACCCAGGTGCCCGTCTTTGTAATTTAGAATTGTAAACCCAGGGTTCAGCAGGACTTTATCTGTGGAACTCTTGTGTGACCTGAGTAGAGGGTGTATCTCTCCAGAGTATTTCTGTTTACCTCTGGTAGGTTTCCCAGGGATTTTACCAGGCTGAGACCATTTTAGGTTAGATTGTCAGCAAGGACAAGTTGATACTAGACCACTCAAGGCAATCTAAATTTGAACTCAGAACTCAAGTGAAGGCACGACCCAAATTATAAATTCTCTAGGGATACAACCCTTTCTTTCTCCTCTCCCAGAGCCTAGGTCCTATTATCTCCCTAATGTCAGTGAGGTGATTTTCTTTTTCACTAATCTATTTTTTCTTTTTAAAGATTTTATTTATTTGACAGAGAGATCACAAGTAGGCAGAGAGGCAGGCAGAGAGAGAGGGGGAAGCAGGCTCCCTGCTGAGCAGAGAGCCCCATATGGGGCTCGATCCCTGAGATCATGACCCGAGCCGAAGGCAGAGGCTTCACCCACTGAGCCACCCAGGCGCCCCATTCACTAATCTATTTGTTCCCTGAAGCTGTCATAGTTCTTGATAATCTTACGATTATTTACTGCTTCGTTACCAAGAGGTTTCTACACATTATCTCAAACAGTAATGGGGAGAGATATGGTAAGGATCATTATACCCATTTTACAACTCAGTAAAACTGAAGCTGTTTACTTAGTGATTTGCAGAAACGTAAGGACAGTCCTGGGATTAGGTAGGTGGCACACGGTAAAGATGAGAAATAAGGCATCCCTCTCCTCTGTATTTTTGCCATGTGGCCATGGGTAACATTCTTCATTAGGATTAAACTAGATAATCACCTCAGTACTGGTCATTCCTGCGGGATTATTAAAATTCATTCAACACACTTGAGCACCTGCTATGTTCTAGGCACAAGAATTAAAAGAACGGGGGGCTGAAGTACAGATGTTAGATCTGCTGCCTGACATGCTTTCTGCTTTTCCTTCTGTAGACTGATAATGGTCTCCAGCTGCCAAAGAAGGCTGTGGACACCAAGAGAAAGGTAACCATTTCTCGTCCCCGCGAGTGGAACTGGATGCCTCTCGGGGCGCACAGCAGCTGGCAGCAGGCATGGCTGAACTTACAAGCTACAAGGATACCGCCTCCAGCCGCCACCTGCGGTTTAAGTTACAGAGTCTAAGCCGCCGTCTCGATGAGCTGGAGGAAGCCACGAAAAACCTCCAGAAAGCAGAGGATGAGCTCCTGGACCTCCAGGACAAGGTGATTCAGGCGGAAGGCAGCAACTCCAGCATGCTGGCGGAGATCGAAGTGCTGCGCCAGCGAGTGCTGAGAATCGAGGGCAAAGATGAGGAAATCAAGAGAGCGGAGGACCTGTGTCGGCTGATGAAGGAGAAGCTGGAAGAGGAGGAAAACCTCACGCGGGAGCTGAAGTCCGAGATCGAGCGGCTTCAGAAGCGAATGGCCGAGCTGGAGAAGCTGGAGGAGGCCTTCGGCAGGAGCAAGAATGACTGCACCCAGCTCTGTCTGAGTCTGAATGAGGAGAGGAACCTGACCAAGAAGATCTCCTCCGAGCTGGAAATGCTCAGGATCAAAGTGAAAGAACTGGAATGTTCCGAGGACCGCCTGGATAAAACGGAGCAGAATTTAGTGTCCGAGTTAGAAAAGCTAAAGTCGTTGACTCTGAGCTTTGTGAGTGAGAGAAAATACTTGAATGAAAAGGAGAAAGAAAACGAGAAGCTGATCAGAGAGCTCACCCAGAAACTGGAGCAGAACAAAAAGATGCACCGAGATTATACCAGGAACGCTTCTAATCTTCTGGAAAGGAACGACCTGCGGATTGAGGACGGGGTCTGCCCCACGCCGCCCTGCAAAGAATCCAGGAGGAAGGGTGCTCTGGACTATCTCAAGCAGGTCGAGAACGAAGCCAGAAACAAATCCGAAAACGAGAAGAACCGGAATCAGGAAGACAACAAAGTGAAAGACCTTAACCAAGAGATCGAGAAACTTAAGACACAGATCAAACATTTTGAATTTTTGGAAGAAGAGCTTAAGAAAATGAGGGCCAAAAATAATGACCTTCAGGATAATTACCTAAGTGAACAAAATAAGAACAAACTCTTGGCCAGCCAGCTGGAGGAGATAAAGCTACAGATCAAGAAACAGAAGGAGTTAGAGAACGGGGAGGTGGAAGGGGCGGAGGCTTTCCTGCCCAGCAAAGGCAGGCACGAGAGGACGAAGTTGAGAGGCCACGGGACTGAGGCGCCTGTGTCCAAGCACACGGCCCGGGAACTGTCCCCTCAGCACAAGCGGGAGAGGCATCGCAACAGGGAGTTTGTGCTCAACAATGACTGTTCTCTGGGCTGCAGGCAGGTCTCCTCTCCTAGCTTCGCCAACAGGAGGGCCGCCAAAGCTTCCAACGCGGGGGCGGCTGCGGACAGCGGGGCTCAGGAGACGAGGAGGACCGAGGAGCGATACGCGTCGGGCTCTTCTCAGAGCGAAGGCAGGAAGGCCAGGGAGCAGCCGTCGGTGCTGAGCCGCTACCCGCCCGCGGCGCAGGAGCACAGCAAGGTTTGGAAGGGCGCTCCCAAGCCAGGAGCGGAGAGTGGGTTGAAGGGAAAAGTGGAGAAGACAACACGAACGTTCAGTGACAATACCACCCATGGCGCTGTTCCCAGTGACGTACCAGGTAGAGGTGACAAGGCTTCTGACACCTCCGCGGAGGCCCCCTTTGGCAAGAGGGGGCAGGGAGCCGGCAACGGAAGTCCGTTAAATCAGGCTGCGGACTGCGGCAGCCCGAAGGGGATCGGATCCCTGGCCTCGTCTCGGAGATCTTCCTCAGAAGGGCTCTGCAAGGGCAAAAAGGCTGCCAGCGGCCCAGAGGCGGATAGCAGTGCCCCAAATTCTAAGCCTCCACTCTTATCAAAATATCCCTATAGCTCCAGAAGCCAAGAGAACATCCTTCAGGGCTTCTCAACCCCAAATAAAGAAGGCATCGATCAAGCCGTTGTGATGGAAGACAGCAGTCAGCACGAGGCCCTGAGGTGCCGCGTCATCCGATCCGGCGGCAGAGAGAAGGCGGACTCCGATGACGACGGGGATGCGGCCTCTCTGGTTACTGCCAAGTTGGTAAACACAACCATCACGCCGGAGCCGGAGCCCAGGCACCAGCCCAGCTCGAGGGAAAAAGCCAAATCGCGAGGAGGACTTAGAACCTCCCTGTTTGAGAATGATAAAGATGTCGGGACAGAAAATGAATCCGAGAAGCCCGTCAGAGCCTCCGCCAATGCCGTCGAGTTCCCAGATGCCAACGGTGCTGGGGTCAAAAGCCAACGGCCCTTCAGCCCCAGAGAGGCCTTGCGGTCCAGAGCCATCATCAAACCCGTCATCATTGATAAGGATGTGAAAAAAATTATGGGGGGATCTGGAACCGAGGCCGCCACGGAGAAGCAGAAATCCACCTCGAAACCAGGCCCCAACAAGGTGACGAGCAGCATCACCATTTACCCCTCTGACAGCAGCAGCCCGCGACCCAGCCCGGGCGAGGCCCCCCGGGAGAGGCACACGTCCACCAGCAACATCCAGGTGGGGCCGGCAGAGCTCACGGCGCTCGGCAACCACGTCAGCTCCCCCTTCGAGCTCTCCATTCACAAACACGACATCGCCCTGCAGTTCGCTGAAGCAGAAAGGACGGCAGATGGGCCCCCGAAGAACAGGCCAGAAACCGTGGTGTCTCGGAGCAGCATTATAATCAAGCCCTCGGATCCCTCGGAGAGAAACAGCCACGCAGCGCCAGCGGAGACAATCCGGTGGAAAAACCACAGCGCCCCTTCCGAAGCGGGCTCTGCGGACGCCAGGCACGTCACGGTGCGCAACGCCTGGAAGAGCAGGCGGGACTTGAACTCCTCAGAGGACCCCCCAGCCCGAGGAGGGAGAAGTGCGGAAGCTGCCAACGCCTACACCCAGAGGGCCGCCACGGACTGCTCGGACCTCGGGCAGCCCAGGTCGCACGTCTGTGAGCAGGGCACTCAGAGGGCAGGAAATTCCGGGGACGCCCCCGAGCTCGCCTCCAGAAGGACCCAGAGTAGCCTCACCGTGTCCGAGGTGCTCAGTCGTCGGAATCGGGCGGGAGATGCCGCCACTGGGGCAGCCTGGAACCACGCGGCCGGCGCGGTGAGCCCCCCCACCCCACTTTCCCTCCCCCTCCCCTCCTGGCGCTTTCCTTTTCTCTGGCCAGCGTGACTCAGGATTATGGGGCCTCCTGAGAATCGGGGGGTTTGGCCTTGAGAAGGAGGAAGTACGTTGCAGAAGGTATTTGGGCAGGGAGCAGCTTGAGTTTCCCAAACCCTTTTCCCAGTTTGTCTCTTCTGTACTCAAGGCCACACAAAAGGAAGAGATCTGGCCTCCTTCCCCTGGGTTTGCCAGAGTAGCCAAAGGAACTCCCCTTAAAGCCCCACAGAGCAGCATCTAGAAGCCCAGGAAGCTGCGGCCGGAGAGGAGAGCCAGGAGAGGGTCTCCCCAGCGGAGCCCGGCCGGCTGCTGGCACGCGCGGCACGAGCACGAGCGCTTTTCCTGGGCCTGCTGACACTCCTGTGCCCTCGGGTCACTCTCTTTTGCCCCAGACACGCGTCTAAGTCATCGTATCCTCCGTCTTGAGGGCAGCGCTGGCACAGTAGGCTCGTTCCAGGAGCGAGAAAGCACAACCGCCGCCTCATGTGAGGGTCGGAGCGTCAGGTGAAGGGGCGGCCTCTGCGAGTGTCTGGATCCGGAGCCTGCGAGGATGCAGGACGTTTTGGACGCAGATGTTGTTTCCTTTTTAGAGGGCACGTGACGGTGCGCTAACGCGAAATGCCCTGCAAGCCCTCACTGAGCGTCTGACAGCGCACCTCCCCACCGTCTCAGTCTCTCCAGGAGCCCCGCGGGCAGGTGTTAGCCCCGTTTTTTAGATCTAGAAATGGAGAGTCAGAGACCCAAAGTGCCTTACCTAAGGCCGCCTGAGTGAATTACCGGAAGAGCTGAGATGTGAATCGAAGGTTCCGGTTTCTGAATCACGCACTTTCTACCCTGCCAGCTTGAAACTTGCTCACTCATACTTGAGTTCTTCGATCTGCATTTGCTCGAAGGACCAATGAGAACACTGAAAAGGCAGAGTTTTGGTACAAGAGGAGTGAAGGGAAGGGGGTATGTGTTTAGGTCCCCGAAGCTTTGGATATCAGAGAGGATGAGGGATATGTACGGACCTGAAAGGGAAGGGCCCTGGCTTTTTGGTAGTTTATAGGTGGGAAGTAGGAGGAGCCTGACCTGGCCTCCTTTTCAGGGTACTTTCTTGCTCCCCAAGGAGGGAAATGGCTCACCCCAGAAGCACGCAGCCTGCCCATGCGGAACGCAAGGAGTGCCGGGCCCCTGCTTATGGGGCTGGCCCCGTGCCCCCATCCCAGGCCCTGTCCTACCCTACAAGCCCCAGCAGCCTGGGGGTGTGGTCTCTCCTCGTTTCCAAGGGATGTTTAAATTGGCCCGTCCTGTGGTCTGTCTGCACTCTGCTGGGCTGGAGAGGACCCCGGGGTAGGTTATGAGCGGGTCTGGTCACTAGCTGTCCTCCACAGCTAACTTCTGTCCTTTTTGGCACAGGAGGACGGGGACGACTGCTCACCCGGTGTCCACAGGCGACCGCACAACCCCCTGGAGCGGTGTGAGCTGCCTGCGAAGCCAGGGCCGCCCGAGTCGGGGCGCGCCCGGGCCGAGGAGCGGTTACGGCCAGCCCGGCCCTGCGCCGAGGACAACTGAGCCGGCTGGGTGAGGTCTGCTGTCTCCTCTGCTCCCGCTTCTCCACTCTCCTGCCTTCCTGCCCTACGAAGGATGCAAGGCCCGTTTACCCGGCTGGACGCCGGGCCTTGGCTGGGAGACCACGGCAGACCAGGTTGCGGCTCAGGTCGTTTTGCCACCTGGCCAGGGGGGCTCCGAAACTACAAGCTGGACATAAGTCACGCAGGCCCAGCCTTCCCCGATGCATGAGTCCTCTCTCCTCGTCCCTGTCCCCAGGTCGCATAGGCCCCGCTGGCCCCCAGTGGGGAAAGCTATAGAAAGCCCTCATGCCCTCACCACACAACCGCAGCCGAAGGCCCTTCTCTGCTCCTCGGTGGGGCAGAGGGCAGCCCTTCCGCGTGGCTAGTTTCTTAGTCTCTTCACCGCACCCCGTTTGCTCCTTGTCGGCTCTAGGGGCCCGAGTACCCGCTGAGACTCAGCAGCCGTGGGCTCCACCAGGGCGGGGGGGGGCACCCGCTCCTCTCCCCTTTGGCGTTCCTCAGACTTGGACAGCGGGAGGTCTGTGCTGCCTCTAAGGGACTGTGGGGGCCACCTTCAGGCTGCCGCTTCTCGGACTTGGCCCCCTGGGGCGGAACACACGGGTACCCACCTATCGGAATGATGTCCTCCCGCCCCCTCCCCTGGCTCTCCGCTCACCTTCCAAAGGCACCTGGAAGCGCACAAGCCTCACGCATCTCCTTTCCTGGGCACCAATAATGCTGCTGGCACTGCCCGCCCCTCTCCCTCAGCTGGAGACTTCAGGCCAACTCCGTCATTTCCACCCTTTGGAATATTCCGGAACTAAACTGGGCCTGACCCAGCGGACTCTGCCTTCTAGAAGTGCCCAGCAAGGGGGAAAGTGGGCAGGGAGAAGCGTCTCCCATCACTCCACAAAGCAATATTTCCATGAGAGGCATGGACTCGTTCCTCTCTTCGCGTCCGGGGAGGAGGTGTTGCACTTTACCAGGCTGCGGCATTCCTACAGAAGCGGGCCCTTGGCTTCTGCGGACGGTCATTAGGACTTCACTGGAGGACAGCTCATACTAAATGCCTATCCAGGGCCCCAGGTTTGTACAGTGCAAAATGCGGCAAAGCTTTCAGGAAGCCACACAAATAAACAATTGATTAGTTTTCTTATACCATTCACGGGGGGTGGGGGGGGGAGACAGTTACAAAGAACCATATATTCTTGGCACGGCTTTTTGTGTAACAGTTCGAAGAAGGGGTCCCTTTCCAAAGGCTGCTTGTAATGACGCACTGTTCCTTCCTAGGGGAAGAGCATAGTTAGGAGTCAGGAAAGCTGAGTTTTCTTCATGGCTTTGTACTGTGTTGCTGTGTGACTTTGGACAGGTCACTGTCTGTCCTCTTGGGGCCTCAGTTTCCATATCTGTAAAATGAATTCTTTGAAATGGTCTCTAAGGGTCCTAAGTGTGACATTCTGAGATTATTCTGTTTACACTGTCCTGTGGGGGCTCCCTCTGCTTCTGGAAGGTAGCATCCAGATGGGTTCAGGGAAGGGGTCTTCTCTCCTGCCACGTTTTCGAGGGCCTTGTTCTTTCCGCGTTCTAACATCATGCGGATGGACTCTGCGAAGCTCAGCCGGCCTCAATCTTCTGGTCTGTGAGAGGAGGGACTGGATCAGATGGCTTCTGGGCCCACGCGGCTCACAGCGCTCCCTGGCTTTCGGGATCCCCATCGGCCCTCTCGTGTTGCTGGCTTTGCGAGTGTCTTCCCGGCCTGCACTCGGTGGGAACCAGCGCTCCTCACGCCCGCGTCTGCCATCAGACCTGGCGACCCTGGCGACGACGCAGGGCACAGGTACCTAGCTTCCTTTCGGGTGCAGGAAAGTTGTGCGCCCACTTCCATTTTTGGGAGTGTTGCCAGTCAAAGGGCATTGCCGTGTAGCTTCTCTCTCGTCCACTGTGCTGCCTCACACGCTTAGTTCAAGATGCTCTTTCTAGAACCTCTTCCTGCTGCTGCTCCCCGGAGCACTGGCTAGAAACTAGCTTACCCGAGGCTGCAACCTCTCACGTGCAGCCTCCCTGCCATTCTTCTTCACTGGATGGCAACCTGGAGAGTCCGAAGGAAACGGGCCTCTCGGCGGTCCGCTGAGGTTACAGGAAACGAATTCTGCGGCTCTTCTCTGCTGGTGGAAACAAAAGGGTGCCAAGCCATGCCTACAGGGATGTCGCCAATAATTCTCGTCTTCGGGCGTTGGAGCCCTGGATTCTGGTGCTGTAGCTCCTGGTGCCAAAGTCTGGATCTTTCCACATTGCAGCAGCATCAACACCTGCCACTCCCCAGAATGCTCTGTGGAAGGGGGACAGCTGTGGTGCCCTCTTGCTGGGGGCTGCTGTCTTAAAAATCTGAGTGCAATAGGGTTTGATTGTAACGATTATTTCAGGATAAATATTGTGTTTCCTTACTCTGCATACTTTCTAGAACCGTTATAAAATAGATTTTATTTTTAAGTGTCCTCAGCATTGCAGACGATACCATGTATAATAGCAAACGAAGGCCGGAGGCTCGGTTCCTCTGGGTTTCAAGTGGCTGGCAAGGCTGGCTCTCAAATTCCAAAGTTCGAAGGCCCCTTTCTGAAAAGCAGCCTGTGTGGGACCATCTGGAGTTCACGGTCAGGGGTCCTGGGGGAAACCTCACCAAATAGGGGAGACCTAGTAATTAAATAGCTGTCCGATCAGCCAAACAGCCCTGCTGTCCCAGCCGACAGACCCACTTTCAGTGCCTCTAACTCCAGCTCTCACTGGCCGGCCGCTAGCTGCGGGAGGGCTCCCGGGGCGCCTGTGCTCAGAGCTGCGCGGTTGGAGAAAGTATGGGAGGTGGCTGAAGGCCAGAGGCCGCGCACTCACCACTCTGGCACTCAAACCACCCGAGGAAGCCGTGGCTGTTTCTGCTTTAGCCTGACAGTGAGCCAGCGCGGGCGGACGGGGATCTGCAGCAGGGCCGCCGCTCCGGCCTCGGTCACCGGCGAGTCCGCACAGAAATCCTCCTCCCCCTCCTCTGTCGTCTAGGACCTGGGACCCTGGGGCAGCTTTCGTGCTCTACGTGTGGTGGGTCAGTGGCCAGCGCTACCCCCGCCCAGTAAGGAACAGGGACCCAGAGCCTCTGTGGATGTGGGATTTGTTGTTACTCTGACAGGACTGCTTGGGAAGAGCTGCTTTTAGGGATTATCTTTTGACAACCCCCGGGGGGGCCCAGGGTTCTCCTCGAAGCCTTCACAGCCAAGACCATAGGAAAGGGGCCCTATTTTCCTGCTGCTTCACAGCTCAGAACATGTACTGAAAGGAATGTATTTTTAAGAGAATAAAGTCTATTTTTTTGTATTTTAAAGACTGGGAGGGCTGGGAGAGTGGCCCTCACAAAACTGCCGATGCGTCAGAGACCCCTCTGCTGGGGGGCTCCGTCTCTCCGTTCACGAGTCCCTCTGCTCGTTTCGGCAGGCGCTCTGGCCTCAGCCCTGCCCCTTGGAGTCCAGGTGCAGCAGCTTCTACGTTCCTGCTCCAAGCCTGGGACCAAGGAGGCCGGACCCTGTTGCTGGAAACCAGGGCGACGCCATGAGCAGGGACTCGGGGCGCCTTGGGTGCATGTGTATAGTGGAAGCTGCCTGTCTGCACGTATCCTCGGGCTCGAATGCTGGCTGCTGGCTCTGCTGTTGGCTCTGCGGCACAATATGTAACAATAAAGCTCCCTAGTTTCCATGTGCTCGTGTGTGAGTCCCTGGTGCCATTTCTGTCGTCACCTGAGTACAGCTGTTGTCTGGACATCAGCACTGCTGGGGCTTGGAAGAGGACACGCCTGACACCCAGCAAATGGCTGCTGGGATTTTAGGCTTGTCTGTCCTCACGTGGAACGGTCCTCTGTCTCAGGGTGCTTATGCCATTTATTTAAAAAACAAATGTTTTAAAGCACCTAATGCTGCAAATAACAAATGTTTTAAAGCACCTAATGCTGGACCACCCACCTGCAGTAACAGTATGAGGGCAGAGCTGTGCCTTGTTTTATTTTAAACACAGGTCGTAGGTCAAAGTCTATACACTTTCCACCACTCGCCCCGGTCCTGGTGTACAGATTCGCCCGCCACTATTACTTGAAGACTCCATTTTCATCCTATCGTTAGCCCACCTGTGTAACAACCCTCAAATCTAAGAATAAACCTCATTTAGGCTAATTATAAGGAAGAACTGACAACACAAGTAAAAGCAAACAGATAATGTGCATGTATTTGTAGTAAAAGTGTTAAGAGCCCTTGAGAAGGAACAGTTACTGTTCCCCTGTAAAAATGTTTTTACCTCGTATGGCAAAAGGGAATTCGCAGACATGAGTAAGGATTTTGAATGAGGAGAGGATCTGGGTGGGCCTTAAATGAAATCACAAGTATCCTTATACGAGACAGGACTGGAGAACAAGCGAAGCAGGGACTGGAGTGATGTGCTCTGAAGAGCGAGGAAGGGGCCGCAAGGAAGCTAAAAAGGCAAGGAACTGGAATCTTCCCTCAGCGCCTGCTGTGGTCCTCCACTAACAGCAGCGATAGGAGACTGACAGTGGTAGCTAAGTCACCTAAACCCTTGACCTCCTTGCGTAACACCTCCTCAAACTTCTATGCCAGTGTGCTGGACCCAAGAGTGGAAAGTTAGCACAGACCCATGGAGGGAACCTGGGGAGTAAAGCCAGAATGGTCTCTCAGAGATCCACCCAAACTCTGTGCCTTTATTTTAAATTTAAAAATTTAAAATATTTAAAAATTCAGTCTCCTCTGATTTCTTAGGCTTGACCTATAGCTTCACGCTCTTGGCGCAGTGACCCCACAGTCCCAATGGGGAACACCCTCGTTCCAAGGATCATGAAGCCTTTGCTTCTGCGGGGCTCCCCTCAACCCTACCTTCAGACCTGGCCAAACCATCTGTTGCCTTTGTATAAACATCCTCCTTATTTAAACATGGAGAAAACTGGCATTTCTAAAGGCACAGCACCCGTTATATAAATCTAAAGGGGAAACAATAAGAAAGAATTTTATATGAAGTTTTATTTTTAAAATATAAAAAACCACCACACACCAAGAGACTACGACATCCTCTCACAACGCCTGCTTACCTCAGTCTTGAGGAAGAACACCGACTTCCACACTAACGGACAACTGCCCCTCTAGCCCTAAGTCACTCAAAGGAGGCCACCACCTTGGCCACCTGGCATCATGAGTTCCTTAGTGGGATCCAGTATTGCTCCAAGAGCTCTGCTCACACGGCAGAAGACTCACAGTGTCTGCTTCCCTCAGAACCCATCAATCAGTCTCACATGCTTGGGGACTGCTGTGCGGGGACGCCTGGTGTGGCCTGGCGAGGCAGAGTGTACATGGCCCCCAGGAACTGGTCTGCAATCCTTCCTGCTTCTCGCAGCCCACTCAGCAGAGCGCCGTGGACGGTGGCTGGATAATTCCGGATCGTATGCTCTCCAGCGAAGAACAGTCGTGGAATCGGCTATTGCAGGTAAACAAATAGAGAAAAGGATCAGCCAGTCGCAAACAGGAACTTTTCTTTTTGTTGTGTTTTAACTGCCAGATTCCTATCGGCCTTCGAAGGCTACCCCGCCAGTCACAGATCATTGTTCTACCAAAAAGGATCTCCCTCATCAGCAAGTATTCTAGAAATGACCAGTAGAAATGCAACAGTAAACCTCAGCCAAGCCAGCCTTAGTCCTAGGGTAAAGCAGGACTGGACCTGTTCTTATCACTGGATGCTGGGGGACACCCAGTTCTAGAGCTTCCTTTGCCTCCTACAGTACCTCCTGGGGCACAGAGGTTCCTGATTACTCTGCCACTGAAGCCAGTGTCTAACTCAGGACACCCCTGCTTCTCAGCTCCGGAGTGGGCTCACCGGGTCCTGAGCTCTGGAGCTGGGTCTGGCACTAAACAAGGACCCCTTAGGGGCATGTCCTGGAATCTGACACGTTCCTAGTGTTGGACACCCTGCAATAATCCTGTGAGCCATTACAGAACGGGATGCAACTAAAAAATGTGTTTGTTTTTTTTGTTTTGTTTTGTTTTAAGGGGAAAAAGTTTGAATAAGGGAAAAGTAATTGGCTTAGCCTATGGATTTTTCCATTCTGAATATGGACTGCCCAGATTTAACAGAGCCGGAATGTGAGGAATCAGACACAAGTAATATTGGTCCTCCCTTTGATGCTGCTCTTGGTTATTTGAAAGGGTCCAAGGAGAGAACAACTAAAATCTAACCACCAACACCAGAACCTACCCTACCCCATAAGAAAATAAGGAAATCCTTATTTGGGCTTATTCCCAAATAAGCCCAGGTAGTTTGCCAGTTTCTTACCTGTGGAGCACCTGGAATTGAGGGGCCAGGAGTGATTGGCTGAGCCATTAAGTCATAGTCATTTCCAGAAGATCCTGCAGCGACATATGAATAGGAGCCCCGGGCCCAGGGATCAGCACGCCAGCGAGATACCACAGTTTCCTTGGGCTGAAGAAAAAAGCACGAACAGAAGTTACTCCAGGGCAGAGGACAAGCCAGTCCTCTCTGAAAGGTGGGAAAGCTGTGGTGGGGAGGAATACAACAGAGCAGCAAAGGCGAAGAGGCAGGAGACATGAGTTAGCCAAGGAATTGATGCTTCCACTGTCAAACACACAAATGGCTTCCAACTAAGCATCCACGTTCCCCTGCCTAGGAAATCTATACATCTACCCAGGACTTGACCTTTATAAGGTCAATGAAAGCATTAATGTGCCTTCTTTCAAAGGAATCATAAGGATCTAGTGCTTCTTTCAGTGGGCCTAAAGAACAGAACAAAGTACCAAGCTACTCTTCCATGAGGGAGTCTGACCCTTTCAACTCAAAGGCAGGAGTGGCAGGACTCCACACGCAGGGATGATGGCTGGGGCCGGCAGGGATATGCAGCAAACCCTTCTCAGCCCCCTAGGCCAGGTACTGGGCGGGGGGCTTTCCTGAATCCCACATTGACACACAGACTCCAAACACTCGCATTCCTGGAAACTCAGCACACCTCTCAATTCTGGCTGAAACTGTGCTGTGTCAGACCCCGCTTCAGTGTGAACCTTGATCCCCACTTGGCCCTTCCCACTTACTTACCTGCGGCACTGCACTGCTGCCAAAAATTCCTTTGAGGATGGCCAGGCACCGGCCGACAATCACATCATCGCTTATGTTTTCCATGATGCCGGCAGCTTCTCCTGCCACTAGTGCCAGTAGTATTGGAGCTAGAGAAACAGAGAGAACAATTCCAGGGTTTTCCTACAGACTTTTCTCAAGAACTTCTTTATCAGGCCCTACATTATTCTGGGCACCCGGAAATAGGAGGACCCACAGACAGACATGCAACACTCCTGCAAGAGACAAGTTAGGTTTCCGAAATTGCAACTCAAAATCTATCCCTTAGAAGGCAGCTGGCAAAACTCTAGTCAGTAGAGTGTGACTCGTGTACTGAACCGCTTATAATTTTGCAGATACAGAAATCTTGAAGACCTAACTTCAGACCCTGCTAAAAAAAAAAAACCCAAAAGGTAATACTGTATTTTAGGCATAGAGTCCTTAGCCCTGACCACTCTTAGTTTGCTCCATGACAAGAGCTACATCCTTTCAACTACTCCAAACCCCTCTAAGCTCATCACCACCTTCGCCCACTCATTCGGAGACTATTTAGGCAACAGACTTGTGTAACAGGCACAGTACGAGATGCTGGGACACAAAAGCTAGGAACTAGACTGAACAACCACATGGATCAATAGAGATGTATCACATAGCTGTAATTATGAACTGATAAAAGCAAATGAAGAAAAACAAAAGAGAAAAGAATACAGGGACTTAATTTAGTTTGAGGCAGCAGAAGTATGTGTGTCCTGGAAGGCCTCTCTGAAAGCACGGCAGGTCAAGGCCAGAAAGGCTGGGCAGGGTATGCCACGCTGGGGGGAAAGAGAAGAAGAAAAAAATCTCCGTGGGCCCAGAACACACAGAACATGCAGACGCCCTGAGGTAGAAGACAGGAGATCCACTTGTATACACACACACAAACGTTTTAAGCACCCACAGAGAAGAGCAATCCAGTTGTAGAAGAAATTAAAATAGGCAGGGGTTTGATACATAGGTTCTAAAGGAAGTAGTCCAAAGATTCAGGGGCCAGTCAGATACAAAAGTCTGAGAATTAGGAATAAAAAGTTTCCCCTATGGAAGCTTCCCTGGTTCTGCGCCTCCTGGCTGGGTTGATTCTTCTTTTTACATTCCTTATGCAGTGCCCTGGGCTTTCACTCTGGTCCTCTACTAACAGCCCCATTCCGAGAAGGCTCACCTTCTTAGTGTACTTCCCACTAGGATGTGAGCTCTTTGATGAGGGGTACTTTTTTTTTCTTCCATATCCCCAGCACCTAGCAGGAATTTCTGGGATTGCTGGTTTAATCAGTGAAAAAAAGCAATACAATATGTATTTGAGAAAACCCAGAATATTTCTAATTCTCTATTCCTATAAGAATATGAAAAACATTAAAACCAGGAAGCAGTTACCTTTATAGAGGTTCCAGAAGAGGAAGAGCTCACCCCTGCTGGCCGTCGTGCTGCCAACGTGCCCGAACAAATTGACGCTTGGGTCCCAGAACACACGGTCAAAACACAGCACCACCTGTTGTAAGAGGAGCCCGTGAGCTGATGACAGGGCTCAGAGAGCAGGGCTTGAAGCAGAGCTGTGCCTCGACAGGAACTACTGCTTCTCAGGCCTTACCAAAGTTTCCTCTCATCTACTCTCTGCATAAGCCCAGAAATCCCTGTCACGAATGTATTATTGAAGACAACATTTAGAGCTGTTTTTGTGGGCTGAGGTCTGTAAAATGATCCCAGAAGAGTCAGTCCTCATCTGTGTGTGTGTGTATTTATTAAAAGAAAAAATCAGGCACCGAAATGAACAGAAATGAGCGAACGGACAGGCCTCTCCCCCTCACCTCTCAGAGCCGAGAGCACAGCACAATGTGCAGAAACGCAAACCCCGATGATCCTCGCCGACCACACCACGGGCACGTGGAGAGATGCCCAGGGCCAGTACCTTGTTCAGGTTGCCGAATCCCATCCTCTGGACGGCGGACGTCTTCCACTCGGGAAGGGGCGGCACAAACTGGACGGCGGGGGGCTGCTGCTTCAGCACCCCCAGGGGCAGCGTGCACAGAACGGCGTCACACTTGTAGATGAACGTCTGGCTCGTGGAGCGGGTGTTCACAGCTATCACTTCACACCCTAGAGATGGTGGAGGGAAAAGACTTTACTGGCGATAAGGATGGTACAGAACATTCTATGCGTGGGAGCATCAACATATGATCCCATGAATATCCTGTTCTCTTCACTTTTTAATACAAAAAAACCAAGGTGGCGGCGAAGTGACTAGACGGGCCCCTGCAGGTACGAACCGCCAGGACTCAAGCGCTAACAGTCAGCTCCGGAGTCCCGGCTCCCCACCACCGCACTTGTCTGCCCTTCCCCATACACTGGTCATCTTCCAGGCTAACAGCCTTATTAGTTACCAAGGGTTAAGTAAATTGCAACCAAAGTGAAGAATACAGGTCTATAACAGTAGAAGCAGTGCCGCCCCACGGTGGTTAGGTGCTTGCTAAGGACCGAGAGGGATGACCCCAGAAGAGCGTGGTGCAGACCGACGGACGCCACTGGCGCGCAGGGCGTGCCCTACCAGAGATGGCACCAGGAGGCCTCGCTTGCCAGAGTCTGCAGAAAGCTCAGAGTGGACCACAGCAAAGGCACTGAAAAGAGTGCCTTTTCCTCATTTGTGTTTTCTTTTTCAGTATGTACCCATTTATTTCAGAAGATTTCAGAAAATACATAAACAGCTCAAAACTGGTAGAAAAGCTCAGTTCATGTCCCCTTTCCCACTGCTCTTCTTCACGTGCCTGCAAAAGGCTATTCAAAGGCTACAGACCTCAACATCAGCTAGAAGCTTCAAATGAGGGGAATCAAATGGAAAATGGTCTCAGGGGCTGTAAAAGTTAAGAACATCTGCGGTCGTCTCTGCAATTCTAGAAGAGCGGCCATGAAGGGCAAGCAAGGTTGACGGCCACAACGCCACTTGTGGCCACGAGGGCCCTGGAGGCAGGGGAGTGCGGTGATTCGCTTTCATCAAGATTCTCGACTACTGATTCCAGAGGTGGGTGGACAGCAGGTTCTCTGTGCTCCACGTTAAATATGCCCTGAAACCAGCAACAGTGAGCACTGAGCCTTCGGACTGTGGGAATCGGGGTAACACCACCTCTAAGTGTGATGCTCCCAGTATGAGAAACCAACCCGAGCGGTTAGCCCCTCTGCACGGGAAAGGCTAGAATGGATCCGAAGAGGAAGACCCAGACGGTAAAATACAAGGAGTGGGTCCCATTGTGCCCAGAGGCCCAAATCCCAGTCTTTAAGAATATACTTTGTAGGGCACCTGGGTGGCTCAGTCAGTTAAGCATCCGCCTTTGGCTCAGGTTGTGATCCCGGGGTCCTGGAATCGAGCCCATATGGGGGGTCCCTGCTCAGCAGAGAGTCTGCTTCTCCCTCTTCCCAACACCCCTGCCTTGTGCTTGCTCTCTCTCACACATAAATGAATCTTTAAAAAAAAAAAAATCCAAACTCACCGGCAGTTGTTATATCAAAGTAATTCACACACAAATTGGAAACCTGCCTCAATTTTTTGATTTATGTAACGATGGATCAGACTGCCCAAAGGCTCTACAGGTCAATCCTTTTGTCATTACAGATTTTCAAAATTACAAGTCATAGTTTATATGATACAACATTTTATCAGGAAATGTACCTAATGTTTTTTTCTGTAAGTCAAACTCAACAAAAGATTGGTACCATGTTTCAGAGTAAGAGACTTATCACCCCAGTGAAGCAGGGACATACCCGAAGCCGTGTAGCGAACCTGCCGCACCGCTGTGTTCAGTTTAATGTCTAGGCCTTCCGCTAAAGCCACAGGGACACACGAGTAGCCATTCCTCACTGTCAGGTGGCTGCCAGTAAACTCAAAGTCATCATCCTAAAGAGGACAGAAAAGTCCATCCATATTTCCTTAATTTATGCCATACATCCTGAATTCTGTAAGATTTACACTGAAAAACAACTGTTTGTGGAAAACAGTCAATATTCTAAGGCAGAAATCAAAGAACCACCATTCAGTATTCGGTGACAGCTATCCCAGGAAACTAGAGGGAGAAGACAAAATGCTTACTGTCCCTAATGGTCATCTCTTCCCTAGACTGAGTTTTCTCCTCACAGTCTCACACCCAACCCCTCAGGCGGATTACCTGGGGGGGGGGGGGGGTGTCTCTCAGAGAAAGAGGATTCAATAAATTCAGATGTTTGGCTTTTGAATGCACTACAGATTTGGTAGAATATCAGATTCACCACCCTAATTACGTTTTCTTTTACCTGAGAGCAAAATCAGTTTTTATTTCTTAAACTTACAGACTTGAAGGATGAGGAAGGCTTCCAAAACTAAAGTTAGTCAAACTAGATAAAAACAATCCAGGATTATAAAGACTGGCCCAAGAGGCTCCCTATAGTAAAGAAGTCAGCATTTGGCCTGGAAGGAGCCCCAAATGATCTTACTTCTTTGAATTTACTGAAAAATTTTCTCTGTAGAGAAAATTTTGAAGGCTAGTCAGTATTTTCTAATCTCATGAAATTTCTGGGAGAAAACAAGCATGATGCTTTTGAATTAGATAAAAATATTGGGTTGGCAGAACTCTCACTACTTAGTGACTGATTCATCTACTCCCCATACTGATCAGTTCAAATCACCGACACCCAGACTTTTAATAAGATGACGAGAATGGATATATATTGAAACTTCAAATGATAAAATCAGTGACAAGGGTCTAATTTAGTAATACATGGAAAAACTATAGCAACTGTAGACAATTACAACTGTAATTGTCTATTCTGTAACTGGAATTCTGTAAGATTTTTACCACTAATAGGTCCAATCCTTACTCTAAGTCAAACACTAAAGAATATGGAAGTATAACCTGAAGATTAAGAATTCGAACTAATTTTATGAGCAAAATGTACAATGGAAATGAAAATACGTGAGTAAAAGTCTAATATTTACTTCTGTAGTCTTAGGTCTGGTCAAAGTCTCAGATTTAGAGATTGAGCCATTTAATTTCTAAGAAGCTCTGTGACTTCTCACCAGGTCAAGAGTAACTCACACTTGCAATACTTAACAGTAATTTGATGAAAGACTAGTGTAAAACCTGTACACTGAGAACTGTAAAACATTAAAGAAAACCTAAATAAATGGAGATATACCAATACCAATCAAAATCCCAGAAGGCATTTTTTAATAGAAACTGATAAGCTGATTCTAAAATTTTTATGGAAATACAGAAGACCTAAAGTAGACAAAAAGATTAAAGAAAAAAAAAAAAGCTGAAGAACTTACACTACCTAATTTCAAGACATACCATAAAGGAACAGTAATTGAGACCACATGATAGTTGCATGTGGACAAATGAGTGAGTAGAAGGAATAACCATGAACAGCCTCATCCATGGTCAAGCGATTTTCTAAAAAGGTGCCAAGACAAATGAAGAAAAAGGATGGTGCTAGAATAATTAGAAAACCATATGGAAAAATATGAATCCTACCCTCATATCTCATTGTACACAAAAATTAACTCAAAATGAATCAGAGACCTAACATTAGGGCTAAGTCCATAAAACTTCAGGAAGAAAACAAGAGAAAATACAGTGATCTAAGTTTAGACTTTCAGGATACAAAAAGCACAAAGCTTATAAGAGTTGAGGAAATACGAAATTCATAAAAATAAAAAGTTTTGCTCTGTGAAAAATACCATTGAGAAAACTGGGGGGGGGGGACCAGAAGAAAATATTTACAAAACAAAAATCTGACAAAATATATCAACGATCGAAGGAACATAATGAACTCTTACACAATTTAATGAGAAGACAACTAGATTTGAAAATAATGGGCAAAAGATCAGGGGCGCCTGGGTGGTTCAGCAAGTAGAGCCTCTGCCTTCGGCTCAGGTCATGGTTTCGGGGTCCTAAGATGGAGCCCCGCATCAGGCTCTCTGCTCAGCGGGGAGCCTGCTTCCCTTCCTCTCTCTCTGCCTGCCTCTCTGCCTACTTGTGATCTCTGTCTGTCAAATCAATCAATATTTTAAAAAATAAAATAATGGGCAAAAGATCTAAACAGACTCTTCAAAGAACTGACACACAAATGGCCAGTAAGTACAAGAAAAGGTGTTTCACATCACCCATCATTAGGGAAATGCAAATTACCACCACAATGAAATGTACTATACACCCATTAGAATGGCTAAATTTTTTTAAAAACTGCCAGTACCAAGTGTTCATGTGGACGTGGAACCACTAGAATTTTCATACACTGCTGGTGGGAATGCAATTTGGAATAGTTTGGAGTTTCTTATAAAGTTAAAAATCTATACTTAAGACCCAGCAGTCTCACTCCCAGACATATACCCAAAAGATGGATGTGACTGTTCACAGCAGCTCCAGTCACTTACAGCCAAAAAGCCTGGAAGCAATCCGAGTGGCCACCAGCGCACCCGCGAACGGACAAGCCATCTCCAGCGCACCACACGACAGACTAAACGATGAAAAGAAACCAACCACTAATATGCCAACAACACACGTGAATCTCAGCAACTCTGCTAAGTGAAAGAACTCAGACACACAAGGCTATATTCTGTATGGTCATATGCCATATGGTTCAACGTATAGGCAATTCAAGGAAAATTAAAACTACAGTGACAGAAAGGAAACCAGGGGCCGTCTTGGGCCAGGAGTGGGAGGGCTGGGTGGGGACTGACTGCAAAGAGGCAAGGGAGAACCTTCCAGGATGGAAATGTTCTGTATCCTGATTATGGTGGTGATTTAAGACTATGTACGTTTGGCAAAACTTGAACTTGTTTGCTTAAAATAGGTAAATTGTACTGTAATGTAAATCCTCTCTTAACAAAGCTGTTTAAACACACACACACACACACAAATTAAGTTTCTCCTAAGACCCCTCTCAAAGACACATGCAACAAAATAAATGATAAAGGAATTTTACCTGGTCCCAGTGTTTAAGGGAGAGTGTAGAGAGAGGCGTAGCATTAGCAAATTCAAGATTTGCAAAATGCCAATCAAGTATCTGTCTGTCTCTTGAGGAGAGATACACGTCACTGCAAAATGAAAACAGAGAGGCACAGGTCACTAAAGGACTACTATCCTCAGTGGACGGACGGAGACTATCTCAGTAACAGGAAACCTAAGCCTGGTACTGTGTGCCTTATACAAAGAAAATGCAAGTCAAAAAGTTAGGACCTTATCTGTCTCATAAACTCCTTTATTACTGGTGCTGAGAGCAGTGCCAAGCACACTACCTAAAGCAAATTACTATCAGGCTTCATTTGCGTGGGGGGTGCGGCGGTGGTGGAGACAAGGCGCCTGAGGGGCTCAATTAAGCATCTGCCTTCGGCTCTGTCCTGATCCCAGGGTCCTGGGAATGAGTCCCACGTCCGGCTCCCTGCTTGATGGAGAGTCTGCCTCTCCTTCTCCCTCTCCCCCTGCTTGTGCTCACTCACTCTCTCACTCACTTTGTCAAATAAATAACTAAAAATCTTAAAAAGAAAAAACTTCAAGATATCAGTACCTGGCATTATAAAAGCTTTTTTGTTTTATAAAGAAAGCAAAAAAAAAAAAAAATTTTTTTTTAAAGCAAGAGTGGGTAGCATCCCCAGCTCCAGAGTAGAAATACTGGAGGGCAGATGAACCATGGAGCACAGACAGCATCAGCATTTAAGTTCTCATTATCAAAAATCCAATGGAAACAAAGTAGAATACTTTGCTAGTCCTCAGAATTAGGGGAATTTAAAGCAATACCACCTTCTATTCCACTCACGGGAAGACGGTATATTTTATTCAAATACCGTATCTTATGGAGAAAGGTTATCTTTTCAAAACCAAGTGTATTTAAATAGGACACTCCTACCCATTAAAATCACAATCCATTCACTGGACATAAATAAAAGCCCACACTGCTTTGTAATTTTCCCTCTAAATATGACAGAGAACCGCAAAAGCTATCCTTCTGAACATTTGTGTGTTTTCCTCACCTTGGGGGATTGGCTTCCAATTCTTGAAGTTTTTCTTCTAGCTTTCCTTGTGTTTCAGCTAATTCGTCATATTCCTGGTAAAATTAAGAGAACTGGGTTGATCTTAATGGGTCAGAGACGAATCTCGTTTATACCTCAAAGTGTAAGGTCTGGACCACCTCCCTGTCCAGGTCACCTCTGCGGTGTGCCTCGGCTTAAGGCTGGATCAGGGCTCAGGGATGGTGGTTCTTGGAGACCAGTTACAATGTGAGCCCGGAATGAAGGCAGGATGCAGCGGAGGGAGAGGGCGTGCAGGAGGAGATAAAGGAAGACTAGCTCACTAGTGCGCTACAAAGAAAGAGTGAAAAAGACCAGCAACTACGACTTCCTGTGCATTTCCCATGTCCCTAGCACAGGATAAAGCATTTTAGATCTCTTACAAAGGAAAAGTATTAACACTGTCTCACATAGGAGATGATTATGGAATCTAAGATCCCACGGCTGAGAGATACTAAGGGATTTCGACCAGAGAGTTCCAATATCAAATGACTGCAGTCTATGTTACTACTCTAAGCTGACAGGGACAAACTATGACAGGGAGCTACACTGAGATGTAAGTAAGTTAAAGCACAAGACTGTGAAAACAAGGAGAAATTCTGCAGAAAAAGCAGATCTCAAACCACACTAACCCATTCAGTCCCCTTGGTTCCCGTGTATTAAATCCTCTTCTTCCTACCACAGGCACCCGTGATTGGTTAGTGGCTCTCCCTTTTCCAAAGCTTCCCAGATCTATACTCTTTCTTAGGATTCCAAGGAAAACCGTCCAGGCAAATATGAATACCCCACCTTGCACAGAGCAGTCAGATCTCTGTGTTTGCTTTTCACTAAGAACTCGGCAGTGATATCTCTGGGTGGCTTGACCTCAGATGCTTCTTTGTATTGCTGATGGAGTTCTTTAATTTTCTCTTTCAAATTTACCATCTAAGAGGGAAAAAGACATATTTACCATTTCAGATAGTGATGTAAGCCATCTCCAAATCACATGTGTCGGTTCCCCCTAAACTGCTAGTATACCTAAACAGGATACAACGCGAGGTCCTTGAAACTCCTCAGTACCTCTTCTACATCATGACATTTTAGAATAGGAAAAAAATCCTATACAGTTCAACACACAGGAATCACACCATTATCAGAGAAGTAAGATCATCTCTGCCTTCTAAAACAGAGAACCAGGAGTGTTCCATTAATTTAAAAATGTGTATGTATATGCATATATATATATATATATATATATATATATATATAAATAAATCAAATTCCAGGACAAAGCACCACTTATTGTTCTGGGGAACAAATGGTCATGATTTGTTTTCTAAATTATGTAAAGGCTATACCACCACACAGAACCTTCCAGAGCCATTCCTAATGTTAGCCCCTCAGCTTTCTGGCGGTACTGGGCCCCACAGCTATCCTGCCAGCTGGCTGTCCTCCAGCCTCTGCTCAATTCACACGTGCCACACACAGTCCATGAAGAAGGTGGGCACAGACCTCTTCTCACTGGACAGGAGGAAGAAACAAAGCCCAGTGAGAGAGTGAGGCAAGAGTGTGGTCACAAGATGCACCCAGATTTTGCATTAAAAAGCTCCTCGCAAGGGCCATCCCACTTCATGTTTTCTCCCTAAGCTGACACTACATTCGCAGCTGGCAGGATCAGGAGAGAACCAAGTGGTTTCCCAGTCTGGAACCAGGCCTCTGCGAAGTGGTGGGAAGAAGAGCCCTCAGCAGACACACCACTGAGGACTATCCCCATAACTGGCACCTCAAGCGAAGTAATTATGGCAATGAATTATGGTCCTGGATGCAGACTCGTCATCCTCCTCAGTGGGAATTCGACCCCGGCACGGCTGATCTGCCTCTCATCACAGAAGCCAGCAGAGGGCACTGGGCTAGCTTTGCCAAAGGGAACCTGACAGGAAAGATCTACTTCCCCTGGCAACAACTTGCCAATAATACCATACTGAAAGACGGACAGATAAAACCATGTCTTTTATTAGTCACTTTTTTTTTTTTTTTAAGAATAATGACTCCCAGCTGCATGGACCTTCTCTCCCCGCAGAGGGAAAAAAACAAAACTGGAAAATTTCTCAAGCCCCCCCAACCTGCACTAATACATCTTGAGCTATGAAGAAAATATAAAACCTCACCTTATTAAGAAGTTCTTTCAACTCCTCTTGAGTCTTTACTATCTTCTTCCAATGCTCAATTTGTTCATCTTTGACATGCTTTTCTTGTAACCTAAAATTGGGAGACAATAAATACGACCTGGGCACACAGCCAGCTTTGCAGCCCAAGACAGGAACGCATCAAAAACATTCAAGGACATCAAAGCCCATTGAAATTTCTAATACTTTGGAATGAGAAAGATGGCAGGTGGCAAATTATTTTCTTGGCTATATAGTTCAATGCCATAAAAGCTGTGAATTTTAGAACTGAGAGGGGTCTTAAGGATCATTTTAAAAAATGGTTTAACTTCGAGAGTTCATTAATTCACATAAAAATATGTGAAAACTAGCTCAAATAAGGCTTGCTGAAAACATCAAAGCATAAACAGCAAATCTCTAAGTAGAATTCGCTATACAATAAGCAGTATCAAAATACTTACTGAATGACGACTTCCAGTGCCTGGCCAAGGGACACAGGCTTATTATTGAGGACATTGAAGTCTAGCTGATGACTAAGGTAAGATGTAGCTTCTAGCAACCGGTTAAACTCTTGCTCTACCATTTCATCTTTTTCTTTAGGAACCTGAAAATCCGAAGTATAGCAGAGTTGGTCCTTATAATAAGACTGAACATAATCATCCATGAAAACACAAATGCTCCACAGTTTCAAAGGTCAAAATATGCACCTCAAAGGGGGAACCTTTGAGGACAATGATGCCAACTTTCTTTTCTATGAAGTGGTCAACTCCATTGAATGAGGTATGAAATGTTTGGTCCTGATATTTTCTATGCTCCCAATTTTGGCCTCCGAGCTGGCACTCCACCTCTATTAATGGCCACAGGATTCACACTGGTGCTAGCTAGTGCTAACTGAAATCACATGGGGCACAAGGTGTCCTGGCGCTGACATGCACTGAGAGAAGCTGGGCCGACATGCAAACGACACACTGGAAAAGTCTCAAGGAACAAAAACTATGTCAACACACCTGAGGACCTTCCAGAAAAAAGGGCAGGATGTAAAAATAAGAAGCCCAAGTATTGCCTTTCCCTCAAGATGAATTTTGGGTGGGAGTAGGAAGAGAGAAGTGAAACTCACGACGATGAGTAAGAACACAATAGCACCTTCATGCTTCTGCAGAGTAACAGCACCAATTAAGTTCAGAGCTGAATGTCCGAAGTGCTGAGACTATGCGTGACTGAGGTACCAGGTCTGGCTCATTACTGTGCAGGAAGAGAGCAGACTGCAAAGCAGATCATCAAGCTGCAAGATCACATTCCTAGTCCCTGCTGTGCCCCTGCTTGTTGATACCATCAGCTGGTTGACACAAATCCCTCTGCTATTGTTTAATTCAGTCCTAAAGGAAACTGCATCTGCAATTTTATTGCCGAATTCACAGCAGTAGCAAGAAGGAAAAGGCAAATCCAAAGCAAGTATGTCTAAAGCAAGCATCTCTTGCTAGAATAAACTGGGCATCAACTGGGAAATGGGATTCAAAATATGGAATTTCACTTTACAGCCAACCCAAAATTGGTAATAAGAAGACAGCATTAAAGAACATTCTAATAAACACTAAGGCCAAGGAGGAGTGATGTTTTACAATCAGGGGTAACTTGTGGATGAGATCACCACAGTAAGATTCTACCTCTCCTTTGAAATGCCTGCGTTTTTGCCCTTTGCAATTAAACAGACAACTTTTAAGGACCTAGTCTCTGCCCCTTCACTGAGGGGTCACATGAGTATCTCTACATGATGAGCCATGGTGTGGCAAAAGAATATGGTAAGAAGTATAATCTGCACCCAAAAAAGAAAGGGAAAAGAACTGCAACTCTCTTTTGGAACTGTAAATACGACACCATAACTGACCCAAACAGAATCACATTCTAAAGCATCAAATTCTAAAAGGCCAAAGATGGGAGCGATTAGGAAATCTTTATGAATTAGAGAATCCCCCTTGGCCTAAGAAATATAAATCCCTCAGAATCTTCTGGTTGAGAAATAAGGCAGAGAATCGGTCTTGGGATACTTGGTGCACTTTCTATACGAGTGGTACCTGAGACTTGGTGGATCAAACACATCTGACCTACCCATTCAGCTCCATGGCCAAAGGAAGGAGGTCCTGGTGACATCCCTAATTGTGCTGATTACACAGCTATCACAGCTGATGGAAGAGACCCTTCTGTCAGGAATTTCATTTACTTTCTTGTCAGCTGCTTTTCCTCACTGATGTGATGGGTCATATGCAGAGCAGCTCACAGCAATGCTGAAATTTTGCTCAGTGTGATTCCTGCAATGATGTTACCAAAGATGGTTCCAGAAACTCCAAATTTGGTGTTTCTTTTAAAAAGGAAACAATTGCATTTTTAACGTGAGAGCTATACAGTTATGAGATCTGAACTGATCCCAGATGCAGTGTGCATGACTGCTTTTCCTGGAGTATAAATAGTGATATTTCTATGTGTGGCTTCAAAAAAGCCTAGCAAGAGGATGCTACAGAAGCAAGAGGGACCAGATCACATGCGCCTCTGCAATAGGGCAGAATGTGCCAATACACAGTGTGCAAATGGTACAGATTAAAGCTCTCCCAGTGTCAACCGGATGACTTGCTTCAGACAAGCTTTAATCTTTGTAGCTAGGGTGACAGTCACATAGGGAAGTTCATACTGAAAAAGTACGCAGCGCTCAGGCTCAGTAACTGGGGTCCAGGGTGTGTGGTAGAGAAACATTTAAAGGGACACTGTCAAGGTTAGAGGGACCAAATTTGACCGTTTGTTTCTTCCCTCTGTTTGCTGAGCAGCCCACTTGATTCGTAACACTTTCCCCTTTAGTCCACCCACACCCCACCCCACAAAAAACCTTTTTACATGCGCTTTCAATGACAAAAACTCAAATGGCACAGCCCAACATATAGGCGCAACTCTACAACAACAAACCAGTGTGAATGTATGATGGAGAGGATCTTTGGAAGGGAAAGATCTAAGTTTCAAGCTTTTAATGGGTTATTGTAAACAGTGAAGAAAATGATTTGAAAAATTATAAAAAAAAAATACCTTGACAGTGTCCTTTTAACCAGTGCAGCAGAGAGAGAAATAAACTGTAAATAACAGCCCAACAGCCACGTCAAATTTAGTTTCGTATGACAGCAGTAAAATCAAGGCTTTAAACACACAGCATGACAGAAGCATTCTGTTAGCTCGGAAGCTGCAACCACCAGAGAAACAAGGAACAAACTGTATAGAAACCGAAATGGGAAAGTCAAGGCACAGAAATGGGCAAAAGAAAGGCAGTTTGCAGGGTGGGGTGTGAGGGTGGTAAAGGGAGATGGTGTTGGAAAGCAGTGAGGAATAAAGCAAAACTCAAGAGAAAAGGAAAAACACAGAACAGTAACAGGAACAACAACAACAACAAACAAAAACCAAACAAAAAGATGACTGCTCATCTGACAGACACCAGGACGGCAGGCTGCTCTGGTGACTGGAGACTCCACTCTCCAGAACACGAGAGAAGAGTACTGAGGCCACACCCATTTTCCACCTAGGTAAGCAGATTTTAGGACTGCTGCCAAAGAGCCCAGGGGTAGCTTTCAAACCTGGATTTTAATCCCATTAACTTCAGAATCCCACTTTGAAATGAAAATATTTGGAAAATAGCAAATAGTTGTCTGCTAGGAAACCAACACTGGGGAAAAAACCAAAATATATTTTTGGTATTTTTAAATCTTGAATCTGTTTCTAAAATTAAGCTAGCCAGGTATGCTCTATTTGACTTACTCACACAGTAAAAACAAGTTTAGCAACTGACTAGCCCCTGCGCACTTCTTAAGTACCTGTTTCAGGTCACTGCCCTCCCCTTGGTGAGAACCCCTCAACTGTTAGTTCCATAAATAATTACGGAAAGGAGCCGAAATATTGGCAATCTTTAAACACAAGCCGCAATAATTTTCACTTTTACCTGACTATTCTATGCGAGCTTCTCAAACGGCATCCTGAGAAAGGAATTCAGCAAATGACTACTGGGGCTAACCAGCAGGTCTGCTGGCAGCTGGGTTTCTATGGCGTACTGAGAACAGAACAGCAAACTAAGAAGGGAAAGTATCTTTAATGTTGTTCTCTAGCAAAGACTCACAAAAAGGATATCACTGAAACAGACCTTTTTTGAAACAAATTTTGATTATGACTTTTCAGAGCCATTTATTTCTCTATGAAAGACTCCGAACAGTTGCTTCAAACTAAGAATCTGGCATGTCCCACTGCTCTAAACAGGTACAATGCTAAGTGCTCTGGTCCTGTAGAGAAGACATGGAACATCCCTGAGAACGGGCGGGGAACAGCAGCCTGGGTATGTAGCCCGCGCAGAATAAATTTAGGGAGAGCCAAGTGATTTTCTGGACAGGGTCCTAATCCTACAGGAAGTCATCTCAGAGGAAGGACAGCTCTCCTCAGTTCTACCTCTGGTTACATTCTATCATCACAAACCCTTTAAGTCTTCAAAACCCTGTCCATTTCTCTTGCTTCCAGTGTGCATAAGCTCTCCAGCAGCACAGCAAAAGGGAGTTAGGTGCAGCTAGGTTCCGGGCACCCAAAGGCTGGAAATTTAGCCAGAGAAAGCCTCAGGAAGCGTTATGCAATGAAAAACAGCTGTAATGGCCAAATCTGGCCAACAGAAGCTACAATAAATCTATCTCTCCCCCTCCCATGCACTTCTAGAATTATGATAAAACGAAAGATTAAGATTAGTTCCTTTGGGGGGTGCCTGGGTAGCTCAGTTGTTAAGCGTCTGCCTTCAGCTCAGGTCATCTGCCTGCCACTCCCCCTGCTTGTGTGCTTTCTATCTCTGTCAAATAAATAAGTAAAATCTTTAAAAAAAAAAAAAAAAGTTTAGTTCCTTTGGTAAAACCTGGAAGAAAAATTTACATCGGAAGTCTCTGATTCAGATTCTCAAATAAAGGAAATGAGATAGGCGATTATCCTTAAAGGCAGAAAAAGGACAACAGGTATATCCTTAATCCAAATAAAATTCATTGTGACTTCATAAATGGAGACAGTTGTCCACCCCCACTTTCTCATTTCATTAGAATCTTTTAGGGGATATAAATAACAGAGTTCTCTAAAGCAGTAACTATGCTGAGTGGAGACAGCACACGCATGTCCAAGGAGTTCACTCTAGCAGTTTCTAGCGCACAGCAGAGGTGCTCTGTAAATTCTTATGAATGAATAAATTAGTAAAGTTTAGAAAAGCAAAGTCAGCATTATAATTATATTTGAAAGTAAAGTACTATTTTGCAACTTTAGGAACACAGAAGTCACAGTATTTTTACATTGATAAAAAGCAGGGATTGGAAGATTTTAAAAGGTAGAGAAAAACAACCTTTAAAATACCAAAACTCGGGGTGCCTGGGTGGCTCAGTAGGTTAAGCTTCTGCCTTTGGTTCAGGTCATAATCTCAGGGTCCTGGGATGAAGCCTCACATCTGCGGGAGGGGGGTCCCTATTCAGCGGGGCGTCTGCTTCTCCCTCTCCCTCCCCCTCCACAGCTCATACACTCGCACTCAAATAAATAAAATCTTAAAAAACAACAACAACAACAACAAAAAAACCACCAAAACTGTTTCCACAAAAGAATAGGAAAATGGAAAGGGCCAGCAGGCCTGTGTCAAAGTGTAACTAACCTAAGCGTCACTCCATATGAGTGCAAATGACAACCTGTTGAACTGAGGTAGGTATGGAGTGTACCCATTAACGGCCTTCGTAAAAGGCCGATTACTTGAAAGGCACTCTTTACCTTTCAAGTGTTTTTCTTCCTCATAACAGATGAGCTATTCCCAAGAAGAAAATCAAGATCTGTTTTCTCCAAGTTGTTACTGAGTCTTTGTGCCTCATGTGGTAAAAAAACAAAACAAAGACTACAAAAAAACCCAAAAAACAAAAAACCCAACTCCCTCCCCAAAATGGAGACCAGAGATTTTATAATGCAAAATACTACAGGACTGAAGTAATTTGATTAAGATGCTGTTTCATTACTCAAAAAAGCCAAAACAAAACTAGAATTTAAAGCCCCCGAGTTACTAGCTGTCTAGGAGATACGCTGAAACATTTACCCCATCTCCCCGCCAATCCATTTTTCAGCCTCCTCACTGATGACTCCCAAAATAGTCCTGAAATATGAATTACCCTATTTCCCAACTATCTCCATTTCCAGTTAAAGCTGATCACTGCAGAGTTCAGAGTATAACTCCAGCAGGTCAGTCTGAGGGCAGCTGCTGTGTTAGCTCTGCTTTTACAGGTTTAGAAGATAACCTCTATTTATAGGGACATCCTATATTAGAACCAAATAAGAAAGCCCTTGTTCTAGTCATCTGGAGCCATAAAAGCACCTTCTGTCAAAAGCAAACACAGAAGCTCAACATTCTACCTGCCAGCGCAGGGCTGGAGAATAAGGAAGGGAACTCATCCAGGGATTCTTTTGATTGTGTTTAAAACAATAACAAGGTAATAGAACAAAAATCACTTGCTGTGCAATTTTTCTGTGTGTACCAGCCAGATGACTAGGTTTGGTGACAGGTCCTAAAGACAGTATTACAAATGGTATTTGTCACTCTGGTTTAACTGCTGACTTTGTGCAGGATGAGGGAACTGATTTCTGTGTACTAACAACAGAACCATCGAATCACCCTCTTTTGCACCGAGGCCGTGCACAAAGAATGGAGGAAGACAATCCCATTTCATTCAACAGTTGATTAAAGCAAAATCAATGACTGAGTGAATGTCCACTCTGTGGGGACAGGGCGGGGGGCCGGGCTTATTGCCTCCTTAGAGTAACTATGAAAGAAAGCTCTTGGAGAAGGAGACTCAGCTGATGAAGTCACACAGGCAGCAGGATTGAATGCACTGACTCCAGTCCCCATCTTCTCTGAAATGTCACCAGATATGTAGCACAAGGGCCGGCACATCTCAGAGATACTGCAGGTCTGGTTCCAGAACACCGTAATAAAGTCAGTCAAATGGATTTTCTGGTTTTCCGGTGCATATAGAAGTTATGTTTACACTGTACTGTAGTCTAAGTGTGCAACAGTACTATGTCTAAAAAACAATGTACATGCCTGAAGTAAAGTAAAAAATGCTAACTATCAGCCAAGCTCTCAGTAAGTTGAATCACTGATGACGTATTACCATAATAAGTAATAATGAAAAAATCTGAAATATTGTGAGAATTAACAAAATGTGACACAGAGACACTAAGTGAGCAAATACTGTTGGAAAAATGGTGCTGAGAAACTTGGCTCTATGCAGGGCTGCCATAGATCTTTCATTTGTATAAAAAGGCAGGGACCAATTCCTGAAAAATGCAATAAAGCAAAGCACAATAAAACGTGTGTCTGGGGGCGCCTGGGTGGCTCAGTGGGTTAAGCCGCTGCCTTTGGCTCAGGTCATGATCTCAGGGTCCTGGGATCGAGTCCCGCATCGGGCTCTCTGCTCAGCGGGGAGCCTGCTTCCCTCTCTCTCTCTCTGGCTGCCTCTCTGTCTACTTGTGATTTCTCTCTGTCAAATTAATAAATAAAATCTTTTAAAAATAAATTAATTAATTTAAAAAAAACAAAAAAAACAAAAAACAAAAAACGTGTGTCTGTCAGGGAACCCAATCTGGGCTAGCAGGCAATGTATTCCAGGCTCTACAAATTACTGACTGGAGTGACCCTGTCTGAGCTTTAGATGCTTCCCCTGCGAAATCAGAGAATGAAGTAACTAACCTACATACTTAGTCCTCAGGTTTCCAAAGTCAAGAAACATATTTGTAATTATAAACAAAATTAATGGAACGGTAAGCTTTTAGTTCTTGTCCTATAAGCCAAAAGCCAATCTACTGGTTAAGAGTTGTCCATTTCTACTCTGAACTAGACTATAGAAACATTAACATGACTTCTTCTGTTTGATTAACTTAAGGTAAACAGAACTCAAAGCTGTGACAAATCTTCTCCTAAATTTGAGAGTGCTTGAAGAATCCTCCTCACCACTTGGCTATGGCACCAAATACAAACAAATTGACTTAGAGACCTCCTCTTGTAAAGATCAGAGTTGAGGGACAACTGCAAATTTCACCTGGAAAAATACTCCTGCGTATATAAAATGCTGAAAACCGCACACCACCTCAACAGAGGTTTCCTACAGTGCTACTCAAAGGGCTGGTCCTGGTGAGAGGAGCTTATGACAGATAATAACTGGAGCATCACTTCTTTTACTCAAGTCTTGCTATGCATCCCCACTTCCCCAAGTCATCATTTGAACTAGCCATGATTGATGATGTAGTTAATTTTACATTCTGGCACAAACTATGTATTTATCTCATCCCGTACTGGTAACCAGCAGTTAGTTCATGAATTAGCAGCTGGTTGCGGGCTACACTTGAGATTACTGGTACATTATTTAGAAACAAACGTTTTAAAAATGTGTTAAAAGTTCCTCTAATACCAAGAAAGGAAGAGACAATTCCTCTGGATATTTCTATTAGAAAAGAACTTTTTACTGTTAGACTAAATAAACCTGTTCTATATTCAGGAAAGTCTGAAGAAAAAGACAGTGTCTCAATGATCAGTGATATCCTTTGGCTTAGATTCCGTTACTTCTTGAGGACTACCGTAATACCCATTTCAGAGGCCTTGGACTACTGTAATACCCACTTCAGAGGCCTTGGACTACCGTAATACCCACTTCAGAGGCCTTGCTCCAGTGCAGTTCTGTACAGTTCCGCCTGCCTACCTGAAACACCCATCTGGTCACGTTACTTCTCTTGCTCTCAACCCTCTGAGGTCCCAGCCTACACGTCAGCCCAGTGAGCAACATCCTTCGCCCTCCACAGCAGTCTGCATCTCAGTCCCACCACTCTGATCCCACGCTCCTTCACAGACTTCTCTCAAGTCTGAAACCTTCCTCCACAACCACATTAAGTCTTAGGCCACCTTCACAAATGCTCTTGCCCTCCAAATCTCTCCTTGCTCTTGCCCCTCCCACTTTCAGAGACCTTGACTCTTTCTCTCTCCCTGGCCCCACTGGTTCTTCCAATGCAATTTATCCTTTTATCTAACCCTCAGCAAATCTGCCTTGTGTTCTGGTATATGGATGAGTAGTAGGTTTCTGGTTGGGATGTTTTTTTTAGGGTAGGGGGTGTACCACAGAATTTAATGATCCCGTAATTCCTGACCTTCTTGGGTTCATAAGATATCTAGAGTCACTAGAATTTAAGACCCTTGAGAGCAGGGAATACATAGTTATTGCTGAGAACAATGCCTATATTTTAGCACATATTTAATAAATACCTGCTGGTTGACTGTGATTTGCTTTAAAATACTCCAGACCAAAAACACCTCAAAGGGACTGAATAGATGCAACAAGACTAGAATAAATCAAAGTCCATTATTACACTATTCTTTCTACTTTTGTATAGATTTAAAAATTTCCATAATAAAAAGTTGGGAAAAAATTATCTATGTATAAGTCCCACTAGACTGGGGGTCTCCTATGGCAGGGACTATCTTATTCATCTCTATAGCCTTTACAGATCTTTGCAGAGTAACAAAAGTTTATTGAATTGTTGAGTTAAGCTCTACTTCTTCCTTTTTCTCTTGTTCATTCTATTTTGTTTACTCTGACAGAAGGATGTCCCACCCCCAAAGCAAGCCCTGGGAGGAATTTGAATCCAGAACGGGGAGGATAAGAGCCAAAACATTCCCTTAAGCCTGTCCTCCTCTGGTATGAACCCCACAAATTCTAAGGGCTTTAGTGAGGATGTCCATTGGACATAGCAGACTAAATTCAAGAGCTGGGATCTTACCACTTTTAGCAATAATAGCTAAACTGTCATATGCATCTTGAATCTTCCCTTCCTCAAAATACAAAGATGGTAATATGTTTATATCCTGAGAATGGTCAACTTGCTCATTCCTGATAGGGGGAGGTTGGTAAAATTCTGAATATGACCTTTTGAATTGCACCCAACCCCCCAAAATTAGGACTGACTTGCATAGTCTAAGCCTCTCAACATAGCTGTTGCTAAACTTACTCTCCCACAGCAAACATCACTGCCATGCTACTGCCTACTAAGTGTGGGAAACTTCTCTGCCTCCGGTCAACAAATACTTTCATCTACCTAAACATCTGGGTTCAGTATTATCATCTGGCTATTAGCTCATCAAAATCTTGAACCTACACACACAAAACTGAAGTCATAAAGAGCACACAGAGCTAAAGCACAGGATGGGAAGCACAATACAAAGAAATGAAGAATCAGGTGTCAATTCCACAGGTCTCTTCGAGTAGGCAGCCGCAGCCAAATATTTAAAAAAAAAAAAAAAAATCAACTGTCTAAATAGCCTTCATTAAGTGTCTAAAGATAAATGCCTAAACAGGCATTAAATTTGTATATATGCAATAATAATCTCTTCACATAATTTCTACCCTCAGTTCTTACTGATATGTGTATATATTCATCCACATATTTCCCCCAAATTGCTGTTTCAACTGAACCAAAGAAATTTTGAAAAGTTCTGTTTGTCCTCAACTTACAGCTTGTCCATTGGCTTCATAAAGTGGGCATTTTTGCTTGATCTTGGCCAATTCCATATTTACTTGTTTGCTGACCACAGCCATGGGATTCCCTCCTAAAAAAAAACTCAAACTATTAAATTCAACATATCTATGAAAAGAGAACACATCAAAGCAAAAATATATTTTTTTAATTTTTAATTTTTTATAAACATATATTTTTATCCCCAGGGGTACAGGTCTGTGAATTGCCAGGTTTACACACTTCACAGCACTCACCAAAGCACATACCCTCCCCAATGTCCATAACCCCACCCCCCTTCTCCCAACCCCCAAAGCAAAAATATTTTTACTCAAAATTTAAAATACTCAAAGCTTAGGATATGTGAATTATAGGTAAAAAAATGCTTAGTAAAATAATATGTAATATATGAAATATGTAAGATAAGCATAAAGAAGCAAAAAATTACCTATAACCCCACATGTTAACATTTTATTATAGATTCTAGGGGCACATGGGTGACTCAGTCAGTTGGGCATCTGCCTTTGGCTAGGGTCATAAGCCCAGGGGTCCTGGGACTGACCCCCATGTTGGGATTCCTGCTCAGTGGGGAGCCTGCTTCTCCTCCTCCCCGCTCATGCTTTTCTTGTTATCTCGCTCGCTCTCAAATCAATCTTAAAAAACAAAACATTTTATCATAGATCCTTCTAGATTTTACAGGCATAAAATTATAGACAGACAGACACACACACACACACACACAAAAGGATCATAGCGCATGTATTGTCTTGTCATCTTTTTTCAACTTAGCAATAAACCATGGCCATCATTTCATGTTAATATAAAGCTACACAATTTTTAGTGGCTGTATGGTTCTCTTTGTATAACAATATAATCACTGGAACCATAGGTTCTAATGTTTCGCTACATGCCATAGTTAAAAAGCTCCAGGGGCACCTGGGTGGCTCAGTTGGTAAGCGTCAGGCTCTTGGTTTCGGCTCAGGTAGTGGTCTCCAGGTTAAGAAATCAAGCCCGGCGATGAACTTTGTGCTCAACTCGGAGTCTGCCTAAGATTCTCTCTCCCCTCTGCGCCTCCCCATTTGTGCACGTGCAGGCATCCCTGCATGTGCTCTCAAACAAATAAATAAAATCTTTTAACATAAAATAAATAAAATTTAAAAATTAAAAGCTCCATACAGCATGGTCCACCTTGTCTATTTTCTAAGGATAATTTCCTAGAAGTCAAAACATTGTACAATTTAAGTTTTGCACATATTGATGTATCTTTTCAGGAAGACAGTATTTGTCAATTCACCTCTTACTAAGAACAGTATCTTAAACCAAATTATTTTAAAACCACACTGATGGCTTTAAAACATTAGCTTAATCACAATCTCATATAATGGCACAAAACGAAGGACTACTTACCAAGACCTGTCACTACCATAGCTCCAAGATCAGCTACATAGTTTCCTTTGCGAAATGTAGCAACTCGTCCACCCACTCGATCCTGTTTTTCAGAAATTAAATGGCTAAAATCATCAATTCTATTTTAACCATAAGAACCTGGCATGGTACCACCCCAGGCCTCTGTCTCTTATAATTTAAAAAGAAAAGTATAGTTTAGAGTATATTTGGTGTGCAGTGTGGGAACAACTATTTGAGGGAGTGGTAGGGTAATGAATGACACAGAATTAAGTGATAGGAGATAGGAAACAATTCGGCAACCAGACATATTTAGCCACAGGTACTATTATCTCTCTACTCAGCTGTCTCTAATACCATTTACTGTACAGGCTGAGCAAGGGCCACTCATATAGAAAATATCGGCTCATGAATTGCAACACTTAATGCCATCTTTCTATCACCATGTTCTGACTTTTGCCCCCATCCCCAAAGTCACCTGTGAATGACAGATGATTTCTTGACAAATGGTCCTCTAGTGCAGCCCCATGCCCAGGGGCCGAGTGTGTACAGAGCATAAACTTTTGATAGTATCTCTCATTCCTCAACCGGCCCAAGTTTATCTGTGCTGACTAGGGATTTTCAAATATGGGGAAAAATTACTGAGCTGTAGTGACACTTTAGTCATGGATATTTTGACACTACTCCAAATAAATGAAAGCAAAACAAAACTAAAAACCTGTAGATTAAGAGTCACATGGGTAGGGATCATAATGGTCCCATTATTCATTACTGTATTGCTAGTGCACAGAATAAGAGAACACACACGTTTCCTAAATTACCTACGAAATATTTTTAGCAAGATTATATTAAAAATTATTTTGATTTCCCATACTTTATTTGAAAAAATATTTTTAAAATTTACAATTTATAAAAAAGCAACTTAGAAGTACTGCACAAAACATTCTGAAAGCCTCTAAAAATTTTAGATTGTGTGGTTTTTTAAATGTTGTTAAGTCCAGGGAAGCCTATAAGTCACTGGAAGAATACAAAATGTCAAAAATCACTCATGAAAATAATTTGAATAGTACCAACTTAACATGATGTTCTTCTTCTCCACTCTGTGCCATCATCCCTCTCCTCCTTTAATTTCCATTACTCTTTCAAGGACTGATGATAAGGGAACCAACATATCTTGGCTGCATCAGGCACTAAGAAATGGCTAGGGGCGCCTAGGTGGCTCAGTGGTTTAAGCCTCTGCCTTCGGCTCAGGTCATGGTCCCAGGGTCCTGGGATTGAGCCCCGCATCAGGCTCTCTGCTCAGTGGGGAGCCTGCTTCCCCCTCTCTCTCTGCTTTCCTCTCTGCCTACTTGTGATCTCTTTCTCTGTCAAATAAATAAATAAAATCTTAAAAAAAAAGGCTGCTGCCCAAGACCATTCCTTTTCTTTTACGATCTAAAAGAGAATACAATCCACTCTGTTCCACCACTAAAAATAACTGCCCCCTACAAAGGGCATGTCCATGAAGGCCCCAAATTTGAAAGTTAACTGCAAGAAGCAATAACCTCCATCAAAGGGCTATAGGGATCATTTACAAACTCTTAATACTCACTGAGCACCTTCCGAAGTTTCATTGTCAAAAATGCTTTATCCAATATAAGTAACATTATCCAAAATACTTTGAGTAGTATACAAATCAGTTTGGTGTATTTCAAGCTATAGGATTCATTAATTTGCAATAGAGAGTTTCTTATTACATTGATAAAAACCTATTTCCATTAGGTCCAGCTTCTAAATACAATATAAAATTCTTACCCTGGCTTCCAGAAGTGTGACATCCATTCCGAAACTTTGTAACTGACGAGCTGCTGCCAAGCCTGAGACCCCAGAACCTATAATAATTACCTTTCCTGTCTTTTTAGCTAAAAGTAAAAAACGAACAAAAATTACAGTATTTTGTTGTAGGTTTTAAGAGTTTGTTTTACCATTTTTTATATCATGAAAACCTCTAGGTTCTCAATGTGTCATGATGTGTTACAAAGTAAACAGCTCACTTATTTTCCAAATAAAGAAACTACGTAAATACAAATTAGCACATAACTGAGGCTTACAAAATTTAATTCAATGTTAAAAACCTATAAATGAAATCCTTTATCTTTAAAGATTTACTTTCTTATTACACTGCGGTCATGTGCTTTGGTATCTGTGACTGAGTCTCTTCATTTATCTCATAGTTCTACTAGGACAACCTGACAGCCAAATTATTCTTAAAGCCATTTTCTTTAAGCTCTACTTCTCCTGTCCTTATTATCCCTTTCTGAAGAACTATTAAAATTATTAAAGCATCAAAAATAAATTAAAAACAAATAGAAGTGCTACTTCTCAAAATACCCCTAACTCCTGGATTCCTCACAGGATAAAGAACTGGTCAATGAAAGAAAACCTCAAATCTCTGCTTTCATACCAGACTTCTCTCGTTTTTAACAAATTCTGTTTTCTAATTTTTTTTATATTGGAAATTCAGTATCTTTTACTAAAGTACACTTATCAAACCAAATCACAGGCAATGCATATTTACGAAGAGATTTTACTTTAAATCTGACATATAATGAGATAAGCTTGCGAATATCGGACTCCAAATTTAGACTTAGAAATCAAAATAAAATGCTATGAGCCTCCTGAAAATAAGAGAGAGTGCTAGAACTCTAAGTTAAAACTATAAAGTCCATCTGCCAGGTCCTTACTTGGTAGGGGTTTTATCCTCTTATAGATGCCGAAGTTGATCAGACCGTGACGCTCTAGGTAACTGTGAACTCGGTGGACAAGCACAGTATCACCTACAGAACAGAGGAATTTTAAAACATGTTCATATTTTTAGCAATTTAAACAGAAAGCTCCTTAACTCTGTTTTGCCGTCATGAAATTATTCTATACATATTTTCCATAAGCTTCAGATCATGTGACTCCTTTAGAAAGGTGATTCCTAAAACTTTTAGTCTGTGATGAAGTCCCAAATGCCTATTGGGAGTTTTTAAGAATGACATTCCATTACAGATGAAATAAAGGATAAAACCAACCCCCTTTAAAGCAGTATTATAATCAGTTACTTTGGCAGAAACTTCTCAAGACTTTATGGGTAGTAAGTGGAAAATGAGAAAGCCAGCCAGCCAGCCAGCCAAATGGCAACAAAGTACCCCGGGGATTAAAGCCGGAACACAGTCCTGGTATAGCAATCTCCTGAACTCACAACTTAAAAAAACAAGAAAATAATTACAAAGACACATAATAGTTTTTTATAAGGCTTATTTCTGGATAGCACAAGGTAAAGTAAGATGATAACATGAACTGAAAAAATTCATTATCAATGAACCATGAGCCAAAACCAGTCCCACGGAAAACACTACTTACTGTTGTAAGGCGCTTCTAATTGCTGAAGAGTAGCCTCAAAGGTCAGCTGAATCTTTGGATTATCCAACCACAACTGCAACTGTATTTAAATGACAAATTTTTTTTACACAAGTAGATGCAGACCACGTGACCACTTTAAAATCTTTTCAACTTGAAGGCCTCAACTACAGGCTTTCCTTTCACTGACGCAAAGGGTTATACTCCCGACAAACTGATGAAACGCAAAACCATGTCAAACGAGTAAATAACTGAAGAAGCTGGAAGATAGCCTAAAACAAAACCCAAAAAACCCTAGTAACTTGCCAGTATCATACAGCTGGCAGGGACCAACTAGGATTTAAACTGGGTTACTTGACTCCAGAGATACTGAGTAGATAAAAATCCACGAAATCAAATGATCAGTTAGATACGCAAAGATGGAAGGGAGGTAACAGGGCCCAAGGATAACTCCACAGTTTGTAGCCTACACAGCTAAATGAGTTGGTATGCTATTCACTAAATGAGGGTCACTGAAAGAAGAGGTGGGTTTAGTTTCAAGAAAACCAAGAGATGCAAGATTGGCATCTGGATACAGAGCTAGGGTTCTGAGGGGGAAAAAAAAAAAGTCTGGAGCCATTTGCTTATGGATGATAACTGAAGCCGAAGTGCAGAAGAGGCCTCCTTGGGACAATACACAGCAGAGGGAGGAAAAGACCATAAAGAGCCTTAAGGAATTCCAATCAGTTCACATAATGCCTGGGGCGCCTGGGTGGCTCAGCTGGGTAAGCGTCAGCCTTCGGCTCAGGTCACGATCTCAGGGTTCTGGGATCGAGCTTCACACTGGGCTCCCTGCTCAGCAGGGAGCCTGCTTCTCCTGTTCTCTCTGCCTGACACTCCCCCTGCTTATGCTCCCTCTCTTTCGGTCAAATAAATAAAATCTTTAAAAAAAAAATAGAGATAAGCCTACAAAATGGTCAGAGAAGACAACCACCAGGGAGGCAGAAGAACAAGAATACCATCTTAAGCTAAGGGAAGGGAAGTTTAAGAGTTTAAGAAGAAAGTAGTCAGTTATTTCAAATACTGCTGAAAAAGCATTAAGATAAGGAATGAAAAATATTATGGTACAATCAATAGGCTCTAACACAAATGCTCTTCAAACTGAATAGGCCAGACCAACTAAATGCCACTATATTTAAGTCCTAGCTAAAAATTAACTGCTCCATAGACAAGTGTCAACAAAGACATGTGGCTGTGTGTAAATAAACCCAATTACAAAAGGATATGACCAAATTCATAAGCACCCTCTACTTTTCTCCATGGCCACTGTCAGGGCAAAATGGAATTCCTCAAGTACACACTAGGCCCAAACTCCTCACCCCTCAATACAAGCCTTCTTCCTCTGCCCATCCTATAAAAAAATAATAAAATTCAGGTCATAGTTTTTAGCTCAATAATCCTAAAGTTGTTGTGGTTTCAAAATCTGGAAGCAAAAGAACGGACACAATTCTTGTAAGAGAATGATTTATGTTCAGTTTTACAGCTAGAGGCCCACAACTCTAACCTGGGCCAGTCCTTCCTTCTCCCAATCTAGATTTTGGTCACAGAATGTAAATCAGAGAAAACAGACATCCCTGTAAATCCACCACTCAAATTCAAGTAAAGAGTGAAAACTTCTCAGATGAAACAAAAAATGACCTTATCTAAACAAATACACTTCTAAAAGAATTTAATCAATCAATTTTAAGTAAGCTCTATACTCAACATGGGACTTGAACTCAAAATCCTGAGATCAAGAGTTGCATGCTCTACTGACTGAGCCAGCCAGTTGCCCCTAAAAAATCCATTCAGATCAAACAAATATTGATGTTATACACAGAAGCTGATTCCAAGACAAGCGTCAGAAATATACATTAAAAATTTTCCATTCACTTTTTTAAAAATCACCCTGTTTTTTCTTCATTCAAAAATCCGTTTATTCTGTACTATGAAAACCCAATATAACCCACCACCCACTCTAGCTAATAATCTAAATTCAGCAGGGGTTTTGCAAACTAATAGCCAAAGTAAAGAAGTTAGTGGTAGCTAAAAGCAGACATGCTAAAATGACATCTGAGCTATACTCAAAGTAGCCGAAATTACAATATAAATTTCTTTTACTTTGTATCACCCTAGAGTACACTGAATATGTTCTGAATAGTATCTTGTCTTCCTCTACTCTGTGGCTTAAAATTTGATGAATAAAGGCCATGAAAGAAAAATTCAAAGACATAAAAAATGACTAATAAATGTGGGGAAAAAATCAGTCTTTTGGAAATAGAAATGAAAAACTTTAAGTCTATTACAGCAGCACAAATTATCAATGTTTTAACAACCAAAGCACGGGCAGAGCAACAGGGATGCTGACTGATTCAGTCTTCTCTGGGAAGCTATGTGACCATATCCATCTATCATCTATCTATCATTTATCTATATCAATTGATATATATGTATGTATTGTATTCGGGTTTTTATACATACATGCACATGTGTGTGTGTGTGTGTGTGTGTGTGTGTGAGAGAGAGAGAGATAAGGAAATAATAACCAGAGATAGTCAAGATGTATAAAGCTGTTCAGAGCTTAATAAAGCACAAATGGACATATAAATGCCTAACTTACAGTATGACCCAACTATCAGACAAAATATCATGCAGACATTAAAATCAAGCACTTAGCCAGAAGAGGAGGTTGAAGCAGAGGAGCAGAACAGAATAAGAGTTTGTCTTATCCTGGGAAAGACAGACAAAATGATTATTAAAAATTTGAAAAACATGGGGGGAGGGGGTGGCACAGTTAGGTCACTGAGCACTCAACTCTTGGTTTTAGCTCAGGATCTGATCTCAGGGTCATGGATTAAGTCCCACAATGGGCTCAGGGTGGAGTCTGCTTGACATTCTTTCCCCCCTCTCTCCCCCCTGCTCCTCCCCCAATTCACGCTCTCTAGAATAATGAAATCATAAGGGGGGGGGGAGGCAGGGTGTGGGGAGGCACCTGGGTGGCTCTGTCAATTAGTCAATTAAGCGTCTGACTCTTGGTTTCAGCTCAGGTCAGGCTCTCAGGGTTGTGAGACTGAGCCCTACATCTGGCTCTGTGCTGGGTGTGGAGCCTGCTTAAGATTCTTTCTCTCCTCCCTCTGCTCTTCCTCTGCTTTAAAAAAAAAAAAAAAAAAAAAGTTTCAGGGCACCTGGCTGGCTCAGTCAGTAGAGTACGCAACTCTTGATCTCAGGGTTGTGAGTCTGAGCCCCACGTGTGGCCTGGTTTACTTAAAAAATTAAAAGTCTGAATGAAGATTCTTTGGGTTTATGAGATTATGAAAAACAAAAAGAATCCAAAGGATATATGGGAACAGCATTTCAATTTTTAAAAACGAAAATTAAATACATATTAAAAAAAATAACTGGGGGTACCTGGGTGGCTCAGTAAGTTAAAGCCTCTGTCTTCGGCTCAGGTCATGATCCCAGAGTCCTGGGATCGAGCCCCACATCGGGCTCTCTGCTCAGCAGGGAGCCTGCTTCCCCTTTTCTCTCTGCCTGCCTCTCTGCCTACTTGTGATCTCTGTCTGTCAAAATATATAAAATCTTAAAAAATAATAACTGAAGGGAAAAAACTAATTTTTTAAACAATGGTTATCTCTGGGTAATGGTACATGTTATAGCTAATTTTGTAATTCTTCCCTTTCTTTTTTTGCCATTATTGTCCATAAAAGTAATATGCACTTTTTAATAATCCAAATGGAAAAAAGGCTGACATGGAAACTTACTGTGCGGTTTCGAATGAACAGAAAAACCTTCTGAGTCTGCTGCGGTCCACTGATGATATCTGGAAAACAGGCTGCTTCTTGAGAAGTCATCCGGTCGTGAGGAAGTCTACTCTGGAAAGCTGCACCCTCCACACCTAGCAAAGAAAGAAAGGACTTCTGGGAAAAGTGCAAGTGAATACAAAACCAGGGATAATGAAACTCCTGAAGAACCTCTGTAAAGCTCTGCCTCATTCACAGAGCAATCTCACCTCCTTTAAAAATCTTTTATTTTTTGCTCAAAAGCCGAAACATCTTTAGAATTTACTTTACTCTTGAGCATAATGTTCCAAAAATTACATTCTACCAATGAGCAGAACAATGTACCTCTGAAAACAGAATAGAGTAGGCAGCACATTTTCTTCATCCACAAAACAGCTTTGTAATACTGGAAGATAATCTAATTAAAATTAGCATCACTGACGGTGTTCCCAAAATCTGAAAACTAGGGAACCAGAATAAAGGAAAACATACTAAAAGGAAAGCAAAAGAGACTACAGAATGAAAAACACAACCACATGCCTTCTTTCAAGATTACAGCAGGGAACCTGGAGAGGACTTTAAGATTTAATCACGAACAGTAAGAAACGCGTGATTATCTGGTCCGTGGTATACCATCCGCTAGTTCCCACAATGCAATGCTGGCAAAGGTGAGGTCAGTTAGGCGGACTACAATGAGGAACAGAAGCAAGGAATTTACCTTCCCTGCGAAAACATTAGCAACCCTTTACTATACTACACAAGTATGTCACTGCAGATACTATACACTACACATACATACAATGTATACATATTCTCTGTGCAAGTAAAATATATATTGTTTTGAAACTTTTAAAATTGGGTATTAAATCAATTCTTTTTTATAAGCTGATAGTTAAGTACATCTTCATAAGATGTCCTTAAAACATATTTACATGTATTCTACCTGTATTTCTGAGATCACTTTATAAAAGACATATTTAACCACTCACTAGCTTATGAAAATATCAAGACAAAGTTTCAAAATTCACTATCACTGAAATAGTTATATATAAGTAACAAAACAGGCACCAGATATCCATATTTAATAATTTAAAGCACATAAAACAAGAAGTTAGAAACACTGATAATGGAAACAAAATTAAAGGAAAGGCAAAGTAAGATTAATAAAATAAAAAGTACAAGGTAGGTAAAGATATAACTTAGAAAATGACACCTAAGTTATTAAGGAGCGGTCTCCACAAAGACATTTATAAGCAATAACTCAGACAAAAGTCGTTAACAAGAGGTCAAGCTAATATGGGTGGCACATTAAGAAACGATATTTTTGAGAGAAGGAAAAAAAAATCTATCCACTCACAGTAGATAATGAAGGCACATGTACTCTATTCACATTACAAAATCAAATCAGCAAGTCTCTCATTCAGTGAATCTCAATCTAAAATTAAAGACTGTCAGGACAATTAATTATTCCCTAAGAAAAAACAAAATCAGTAAGAGCCATATTATTGGGAGTGGAACATGAAATTAAGGCAAGGAGAGAAGAAATGCTGGCAACAGGGGTAGGTTATTTCAGTAATGTGAAATTTTCTAAAACTGCACATAGCTTTGATGTCCCTAATCCCCTACCCCCAATCAAATAAACAAAAAACAAAACCAAGAACAAAATCATGTCACATTATAATAACAATTACCTACATATCCCAAGTACTCAGAACAAGTTTCTTAAAATAGGTTACCTTCATAAGTGTATACTATTAACATGAAAATCAATTTGTTCTATAAACTGGACTCCTCCCTCCCCCAAACAGGGGTAGTTTTCTTAGCTATACCTTCTACATGCTTATTAAGTCATCACTGAACATCAATCCTACTGCAAAATACTGCCAATGACAGTAAAAAAAAAAAAAAAAAAAAAAAACATGTAGGGAAAGACACTAAATTTTGAATTCTATTTGGCTCCTCATTCCAAGTGCTCTAAAAATCACTCTAAATTAGTTGGCTAACTTTGGGAATCTTGAGACTATGTAACAATTAAGAAATGTGATCTACATAAGTCATGTGGCAGTTTTAGGAGGATCTTTAAATCAAATAACAAAAGATTACCAAAAGGAATTAAAGAAGCCAAATATTGTGACACTAATGTATGTGCAGAATAATAATCTTCTCCATCTCTATCTTTCACATAACATCCGAAAACACCTATTCTTAAATACTTGTCAAGTTTTAAGAATGAAAAAGTTTCTAAAAACTCAATAATTATTTTTCCCCTTTTGGTTTTTAGGTTTGAAGACATTATTTCAAGGAAGGAAGACCATTATCAATATAAAGGTGAAAATTTTAAGAAAAGATCTAACCTTTATCAAAGGAACAAAAAATGTTAACTTGGAACCCAAGCTTCAGAAGCTCAATCAATGCACTCTCTTAATAGGATATTTCCAAAATGAACTAACAGGCCATTCTGGACAACAGAACTCGTAAGTATCTCCTTTAGAGGGAAAAACCTTAAAGAATACAATTAACTTTAATAATATCCTTATTAAGGGCGCCTGGGTGGCTCAGTGGGTTAAGCCGCTGCCTTCGGCTCAGGTCATCATCTCAGGGTCCTGGGATCGAGTCCCACATCGGGCTCTCTGCTCAGCAGGGAGCCTGTTTCCTCCTCTCTCTCTCTCTGCCTCTCTGCCTACTTGTGATCTCTCTCTGTCAAATAAATAAATAAAAATCTTTTAAAAAAAATAATAATATCCTTATTACAAGGGAAGTACCAGTAGTACATTTCATTCAAAAGTTAATTTATACTGCTGTTTGTGTGGATTTAACACAGTCTGGTATTCTGGAAATTGAGAATGTTTCAAAGAGGCAACCTTAATTTTTTAAAAGCCCCAAGGCTGCCTATGTATCTCTCTTGCCCCCTCCGTTCAATTCCTTTTTCCCTACACTTCACACAGGAAGTTCCAGCATCATCCTTCAAAATGCAGTCATGCTAAACCAGAAATGCCCTTTCTAATGGTCTGACCGGCTCACACTTTCTCTGAAAACACAGTAAAAGTCATAAAATATTTAAGGGACCAAAAAGACCTTTTTGATAGATTAGAGACGCAGATAAGGAGCAGGGGATGGGAAGGCCAGAACTCCTCTATTCCATGAAACCACTTCCTCCCTGATTCTGATGATACGGGTAGCATCTTGAGTAGAGTGAGAAACAGAGATATAAAAATCAACAGAAAAGAAAGCCTCCATGAAACTTGTCTTTTTTTTTTCATGAAGTAAATAAATTAACTAGAAAAACAGATTTCTAGTTGATGAGTAAAAACAAAAGCTTGACAAGAATCTACGTATAAGATGACTTCAAATTAGTACCTATATATATATACCATATCCAGTCCTATAATGGTTTAAAAAGACAAACAGAATAAAGAACAGAGGGAAAGGAGAGAAAAAGAAAAAAAAAAGAGAGAGAATCATGTGATTTCTTATGCTTTACATCTTTTATTTCTAGGGTAAACATACACTTAAAATGACTCTGACGGAGGGTATAAGGACTAGTCTATGCATAAGAGAAGACCCCTGGGTTCTCACTCCTCCGAACTGTTGGGTGTATCCTCCGTCATATCGTTTTAATTGTATTTGGGGTCCTAATCCATAAAACAGGGATGGGTGCAATATTATCCGTTTGACAGCAGGAAGCTAGAGAAAAATGACCTTAAGTTCCCTTCTAATTTTTAAGATGTAGGATGAATACACCAGCTTGATGTGGATTTATAGAAGTTAAGATATGATCCTGGTCCCAAGATACTCATGACGGTCATTTGGTTTATTAAAAACAGAATGTTGATTGCTTATAAGCACATCCTTCTAACTAACCATCTCACAAATGCATGCTTCTGAACATGGCAAAGATCTGAAGAGAGATCCTGAAGGGTTAAGAATAGTCCCCACCATGCTTGGAAACACTTAAAAAAACAAAACAAAACACCTCATGTTCTACTGAACAGTAAGTCAGAAGCACCACAGTTCTATATGGAAGTCTGTTTTTACTTTCAGCAATACAGCATATTGTTTACTAAAGCAAAAGAGTAAATTTAACCACGTTAAAACAAAAAGCAGTAAGAAAACTCAGTTTATTTCTTCAAGATTCAAGCTTTAAAGGCTATCTATCCCCTGATCCCCAACAGTTCCTGGAAGAGCTGATCGTGCATCATGTGATGAGTAGCATTCTTGAACATTTATCTGCCACATTGACTCTGAACGAGGATTTTAACTCCTCAAGAGAAACCCCATGTACTGATTGTCAACCTCCAATCCTTGGGACAGCATTTAAACAAGTTTACTTCTAACATTCTGGATCCCTTATATACTAATTTCTGCACTAACAGTGAACTTTGACCCAAGAGTAAAATACAAATATTTCCCAGACCCGCTGTACACAACTGCAAAAGACAAACAATTTTAAAGTAGACATAACAGTTGAAAAGTGACAAACTCCAAAAGTGAAGTAATACCTATTCCAGTTCTTTCAAAATGTATTAGCTTTGAGCACTGAACCACACAAAAACATCCAGGGCAAAGGATGAAATCCAGCCATATCACTTTGGATTCCTGGAACAAACTTTAATAGCTCTAGATGGGCCCTATCAATCATTTAACCCTTTACTTCTTCCTAGAAGTAAAAATATCATAGTTTGATCTGGAAAGAAACAGCATTTCAACTTAAAAAAAAAAAAAAAAAAAAGCAAACAATTTTCACATGACAAATGTTTAAACTACTAAATAATTAACTATATAATGTTAATTGAAAAACTATCCAACACTATCTGACAACCACCTCTGAAGAGTGCCTTGCCTGAATAATTCCTCTGACTAGTCCTGGAATGACTTTCTGTCCTTCCTTTTTTTTTTTTGAAGGCTTTCAGCCTATGGCTTCTCCTCTCTGTATATGTAGCTGTATTTCTTTTTAAAGGTCCCATGATTCCGAAACCTATGTTCTATATCATGTTTCCTAGCACTGTAAAAGCTGCCAGGAAGAAAAGGACCCGCCATCTCCTCAAACACGTGAAGAGTGGAGGGCTGAGATCGGCCTGAGGACTTCAAAAGGTTTTGCTTGCCTTTGCTCTGGCTACACGCTCTCCTACGCTACTCCTCTGTCCTGATGGCTCTGTTTGCCCTGCACTCCTGGCTACCATGCAGAAACCACAGCCAAAAACACTTGCAAGCATCAATCCCTGACTTGGCGGCTCTTGCTCCTAAGTGGCAAGCATCTAATGCCACCCTCACCTGATGCTTGGCCGTCTCCATACCCTCCAGAACTGTCGTCTTGAAGTCCTCCTGCTTGCCCTGTGGAAGGAAAGAGGAGAACTCAGGGACCTTACTCCATAAATTAAGATATCATCTGGACATAAAGGCCTAATAGTTGGCGACTCACAGATTCACCACCAACTAGTAAAACCGTATTGAGAGAGCTCCTTCTTCTCGAATCAGGCCCAGGGAATCACATCATAGTCTTCCAAGTTCTGGTCAGAAAATTTCAACTTTACACACTGATTCTTGTTGAAAGGTAGCAGAACAAAGTACACGGTATTTCTAATCACTAAATCCTTGCTGTCGGTCTTATTAAATCAAGGTTGGATGGGGGGAAGAAACGAATTCCAAACGTCTTTTACTACTTGTTGCTAGACTGAGTTAGGTGTCACACGGGCTCTAGGGTCTAGAGCCGCAACAATTCAGCATCTGCTCAATCTCCCTTTATCTTTACCTTCCTATCCACAGAGAATATACTTAAGTATCAGGCAAAAGATATAGTTTTAGTGAAAAATTCTCCCATTGAATTCAAAGCAGGGACTGTAAAGATTCAGCTCCAAAACAAGTTTCATTTACTATACATGCCAGACAGCACCAGGTCTGAAGACGCAGTGCTTCCTTAGTAAAACTTTCAAACACACCACAAGACACCCTGCAGTCATATGCCAAGTAATGTAGAGAGACACACACACAGGAGGGGCTGGGGGAAGGCAAGATATGGGGGAGCTTCTACTTCAAGCTACGTAATAAGCCAGCTAAGAGATTGTCCTCATTGACTAATACATAGAAATAACTTCAAGAAAGGTATCACAGCTTGAAAGTTCCATCTGAAGAAGTTCAAATAGATCATCTTCCAGACTCTTCCAAAATCTATCACCAAGACAGATGCTATGATCTTCTTAAGGTTTTAGCTACCTAGTAAACTATGAGAAAACTACAGCATGATCTTTAAAAGATGCGAAAATACTCTCCAATGATCTAAAACTAGATAAGCATCACTAAAAAGTTTATTTTAGAAGAACTCAATGAGAAAGCAGACTGATTAACCACTATTTGAGTTAAAAGGGAGCAGGAAGGTAAAAATGACATCTCTATCTTCATGTATTTGAAGGTATTTAGATAGAAATGATTTCTGACATTAGAATGTGTTACTAGAAGGTATATGTTCTGAGGATAGGACAGAATCTCATTCTAAAATTATTTCACTATGCTCCTGTCTTAATGACCCTTGAGGTTTTAGAAGGATATGGCTCTCAGACAAGGCTCAAGATACAGGATTCGTTTACAGTCTTTGGAAAAGGGCATATAATTATAAGGAGATGACTCCTTACAAAATCTAGTCTGCAAACATCTTAAAAATGCAGGCCCTCCATTTTTTATTTTACTTTTAAAATTTAAATAAGGGATGCCTGAGTGGCTCAGTCAATTGAGCATCTGCCTTCAGCTCAGGTAATGATCCCAGGGTCCTGGGATGGAGACCCACATTGGGCTCTCTGCTCAGTGGGGAGACGGCTTTCCCTCTGCCTCTGCTCTCTCAATCACTCTCTCTCAAATAAACAAAAAATTGTTTTAAAAGTTTAAATAAAAATACTGCTTAACTTCTAAATTTATTCATAAAAAAATCTTACAGATTTTTTTTTTTGAAGTTGTCATTGTTCTGTTTGATTCCAAACAGAACCAACCTAGACCAAAAGTTGAATCATATTTTAAAAAGGGGGAGAGGTGGGCGCCTGGGTGGCTCAATTGGTTAAGGTCCTGGGATCAAGTCCCACACCCGGCTCCCTGCTCATGGGGAGTCTCCTCCCTCCTGTCTGCCCTCCCCGCTGCTTGTGTGCTCCCTCACTCTCAAAATCTTTATGTGGGCAGGGAGAGAGAGGCTCAGAACAATGAAATAAATACAGTTTCCAAGAATAACATTCAAGCACTATGAACAATATCGCTCCTGACTCTCTCAAATTATGTAGCCCAACTGGCAAAGAATGAAAGCTACAGTCTCCTGTCAGGAAGGCATCTCACCACTTCTAAAAATAAAAACAAACACCACTTTCAAGCTAGCCATTAAGTCCTGAATTATTTTATCCTTCCTATTTCTCTCATTTGCTTTCTTCCCCCACTATATGTCATAGAATATGCTAAAATAATTTATCTTAATCTACAGGTAGCCCTTGGCTGACTGTTGACTGTCACAGTCTTTAGACAAAAATTCCATACAAATGTAGATTTCTTAAGCCTGACTTCTGTGCTCAAAAGCTTAAAAACGTTCCTCTTTTACAAGATAGGGAGGTCTTTTTTGACTTCTGCTTTTGAAAAAAGGAACAAAACTCAGATACTGTTCCTCGATAAAAATATGTAAGAGTAATATGAAAAATACTCAATACCCTGCAATAGTTTTTTAAAGGAATCCCTTTTAACCGCAGAAAGTCAAAATAGAAATGAAACTCCAAAGTACTGCATAAACAGAGAAATAGGAGAAAACCAAATAGGTGATATAAACATGCAAGAAATGATGAGAAACAAAACAAAAAGTGCTTATAATTAAGTAAAGAAACAACGTGTCTCTTAACTTGATGAACGTTTAGAGATAAGATCGCTACTTTCTAATCATAATACTCCAATATCTGGAGAATGCCTATTTCTCCAAAGACAGATAACAGCATCATCTTTATTAGTGGTATTCCAGACCAATTCTTCCATCATCTTAAAAACAACACACATACAAATGTTTGTAGCTAACTTTCCATCCAGGATTGCCTCTGATCTGATTAGAACATATAAAATGCCATATTCACTTGTTCTTTGGGTCCTTCTGGCCTGGGACTCTGCTTCTGACAGTGGCACAGGGACAAGGAACCGCAGGCAAGTATAGTTATTATCCTACATGAGTTCAAATTCAAGATAGAAAATGAAAATATACAAAAGCAACTCTTTCGTATCACCTTGATTTTGGCACTACTGCGCAGGAGACCTTTGGTTTTCATTCCCACCATATACCCACACACTCCTCAAGACCCTTAACACCTGTATTTGTGCATATCTTCTACAAGTTGAAAATAAAATTTTTGGTTTAGCTTACACAGCAGCCTTTCAGCTGCTCTCTAATAAACTCCCACAGACCTGGTAGATCATTACTGAAGAATAGTGAAATATTTTAGTTACAGTCACACTACTGGATGCTTTCTCATCTTGATTCAAATCCCTAGCAGACCAATATCTTAAAAGGAAATCTATGATGTCTTTCACATATTTTCATCTGACAAGCATGAAGGACAGGATCACTGATATGCTATTCCCAGGAACACACTGACCAACAGATTCACATTTTGACTTCAGTTTGTAGAAAGCACACTCAAATCAATAACTTTTGTAGACAATTTGAGAAACTTCTAAGTCTTCTGGGAAGCAATGATTTTTAAACAGAAAATCAACTTATCAAAAATTAACCAAAATCGTACAAATTTATAGAATAAAAGTGACTGCCAAGCTAATGGTTTCAATTAAACCTGACAAATTAGCAGAGAGAAAAAAAAAACCTTCAAAGTTTAAATCACCTGTGAACACATAAGTTTCTACTCTAATAACACTTCAGTTTAGTTTATATTTTAAATAATCTCACTAATTCAGTGTTCACCAAATACCTATTCCAAAACAATTGAGCACAAGTAGAAAGTTGAACACATTAAGTACCTATTTTCAAAGGGCTTAGAATCTAATTGGGGAAAGATGAAAAATATCCAGAAAGAAACGTTATTTTTTAGGGAAACAAGAAAGAAACACAGACTTGAGGAATCAAGAAAGCTTTTCTGAACAAATCCAGAGATTTGGCAAAAACCACCAGCATGGTCCAGAACACTTATAAAAGCAAGGAGAAAAGCACAGTCAGGGAATATATAGAGAACCACACAGCACTTGCAGATGTGGAAGAGCAGGGTAAGTAAAATGGCCCATTTTTTTGGCCCATTCAGTGCCAAAACCTAAACTTGATCTTAACAGTAATGAGGCAGAACTGGCAGCAAAACAAGAGATATTTTAATGAATCTAATGTGGTCACTTTGTACCAGATGGATCACAGGGAAAAGGTGACCTGGATAAAAGAGAGCCAACTGAAAGACTGTTTAAATAATTTAGATATGAAGTGAAATTCACTAGAACAAAAAGGTAACAATGAAAATGGATAAGGCACAGCAAGTCAAAGAAGTTGTTCGCAGGTACATACAGGGCTTTAAAAAACACTTGATCAAAGGGTAAGGGACAATCAAGATGACTCCAAGGTTTTAAAAGTTCAAGAATGGTAATACAATGCACAAAATGGGAAATTTGGGGAAAATTTAGGCAAACTAAATTAAAAAGAAATACTCCTTACTTAATTACTTAGTCTTTAAAGTAATTAAAAGACTACACTCCAGGGGCACCTGGGTGGCACAGCTGGTTAAGCAGCTGACTCTTAATTTTGGCTCAGGTTATGATCTCAGGGTTCTGGGATCAAGCCCTTTATCAGGCTCAGAGGTTTCTCTCTCTCTTCTCCTCCCCCAGCCCTGCCAAATAAATAAATAAATCTTAAAAAAAAAAAAAAGGAAAGAAAGAAAACAAAAAAGACTAGAACTCCCAAGTTAGGATGGGTCAAAACTTTAAAATAACATGGAGATAATAATATGGTCAGAGAAGGATGCCTGGGTGGCTCAGAAGATTGTCTGCCTTCAGCTCAGGTCATTATCCCAGGGTCCTGGGATAGAGTCCCACATCAGGCTCCTTGCTTAGCAGGTTCCCTGCTTCTCCCTCTGCCTGCTGCTCCCCCTGCTTGTGTTCTCATGCTCTCTCTTTCTGACAAACAAAAATAAAAATAAAAAATAGTAATAGGCTCAGAGAGTTTGAATCAGTTGTAAATGTAGGACTAATCTCAAAAGGAAAGTCACAGCTTCAAAAAGGAATTGGTCAACATAGACAAATAATAAGAAAAAGTTAAAATAATTGAAAGGTAGTGAGTTATTGGTGACTGTCTCCACTTCATGCTGCCTTCTAGTCCTCTCTGTAGTGAAAGGTGGCTTTAAAAACATCCTCAGGGCGCCTGAGTGGCTCAGTGGGTTAAAACTCTGCCTTTAGCTCAGGTCATGATCCCAGAGTCCTGGGATCCAGCCCCACCTCCCCCCCCCCATCATATTGGGCTCTCTACTCGGCAGGGAGCCTGCTTCCCCACCACCCCCACGCCCACCCCGCACCTGCCTTTCTGCCTACTTGTGATCACTGTCTGTCAAATAAATAAAATCTTTAAAATAAAATTTAAAACATCCTCAAGTATACTGACTTCTCTTAATGTATCTCCTTCCTAACTTTTTGACTATGAATCTGGACAGAAGAATAAATGATCTACAGCAGTTCAAAGAAATGCAAAGGCAAATGAACTGAGCTCATAGAAATAGATAAAACTAGCCTGATGGAAAAGCCTCAGGTGTTCTTTGAAGCACATCAGAGGCATTTTAACACAGCTAACACTGATCAATACTTTCCAACAAAATTATCCAGAATGAATGGAATCTAAGGATTCCAACTAAAACAGCAATTTTAAGGTTACACTGTCAATAAGGTCTAGAATGCAAGAAAATGGGTGTTGCTTGAGGGAGAAGCAGGACTAAAATTTTCTCATTTTGTCCCCCAGGAGGAGCAGTAGTTCTGCTGATTTGCACCAAAAGACAACAATGGGGCAGAAGTGAGAAACTCAGTAGCAGAAACCCTATACAAAGTAAAAGCCCTATAAACCAAAGAAGAAAACAAAGATTTTAGAAGCCAATGGGAAGAATTAACTTTTTTAACATACTGTTTCCTTCCACATTCCATAGCAGGATATTTCTCACCTATTTTGTTGTAAAATCTTGGTTTGTAGTTAACTTTTCAAAGTGTTCCAAAGTCTACAATTTACATGCTGTTACTGCTTAACTACCAAGCTTAAAGTGAGTTTGAGTAATTAACAACAAAGCTTACTTTTTTAAAAAAAGTTAGTTTGTTTACATATCATATGTAATCTCTACACCCACGTGGGGCTCAAATTCACAACTCAAGAGATCAAGTCTTCTGAGTCAGCCAGGCAGTCTTCACCTGTTTCTAAAAAGGCCAATACTGAAGTTTACCCTGGACCTATTAAAAGAACCATAGTAACTTTTTATAACTGATGATAACCACGAACCAACAAAAGAATCCCTTTTTCCTGCTCAACTAAGTTTTTCAGAATGCTAGCTATCTCTACATCTCAGATCATGATTAGGGGCTCTTCCCATCCTCAATATGATTTGAGTCTACACTGCTCCGAGGAAGATACAACTTCTTAGGCATTAATTAATCACATGTGTTCTTCTACTTTCACATATCAGAAGATGCAAAACAAACAAAAGCAAAAACACCACTCTATCTTCAAATGTTTAAGACCACTGTGATTAGGAAATACTGCAAAAATGTTAACATTAGCTTATCTCAGTATTTGATATATCAAATGGATTTTGATTAGGTTACTCTGAGGAGAGAAAATTTATATTAGGAAAGTACCAAGATTTGCCATCCTTCCTATGATTTAACATACAAAAGCTTAAATGATTTTGCAAGTGACATGTTACTGAAAATGGGTTACCACAAATACTTTCCAGTTTCCAAAAGTGATAAGGTGTCAACCAACCCTCATTTTTTCCTGAATAAGACACCAGTCCAGGCTATTCCTAGTTCAACTCTTTGTTTAATAAATAGACAAAGACGGAATTCTCTTTTGATCCCCATACCAAGCCCCATTTTGGAGATGAGCAAGTCCTCACAGACCAAGTACCCTATTCTTCCAGTACACCATGACCATACCAAATAAAGGATGGTAGCAAAAAAGAACTCAAGGAAATTCTACAAAAAAGTTGTCAGCTAACCAAACTACCATTTTGTCTTAATAAAAAACAAAACAATGAGTGAAATGGAATCATTAAGAAAAGCAGCTCAATCTGTTAAAGACAGAACATAAAACTGGTAGCATCTGATTCAATGGTTATCAGCCAAAAGCAGTAAACAGTTAAAAATCAAGGATATTAACTGCTTCATAAGGGCCTAATTGAATTCCTTCATGTTTAATATAAAACTTCCAAAATCCAATTTTAGGAAAAACACTTAAAAACTACTTCTGGATTCTCACCATACTTTGAATACACGTTTAGTATACTGTTTCTTCACTGTAGCCAAATATTAAACCCGTAAACCCAAAGTGGACTATGAATTCTTTGCAGGAAGACCCAGTCTTCAGCTCTGAACTCTAAGAACCCAGCACCACACCTGGAACAGAGCACTGTACTTTTACAATTAATGTGTAGAATAAAGTAAATGAGGAACTGCCAAATTTGGGGCAATTTTACTTTGTGTAGAAAATGTCTCTCTCTTTTTTTTTCCCCCATTTCCTCTCAATCTGGAGGCTGTGAGTTCAAGCCCTGAGCTGGGTGTACAGATTACTTAAAAATAAAATCTTTAAGAAAAAAATTCCTTCCACACTAATTCTTAAAAAATTCTTCCATTAAGCCAAGGATTTAGGAAGACTTACTTCCCTTCCACTCTTTCTGCCTATAAGTCCCTCCAAATGTTTATACTAGAATGTGGTATTTAAGAGTTATTTCACCTTCTATGGGATTTATGTATGCATTTATAACTCATATTAGGCCATAAATTATCTGTGAGTGGGGACCATGTGTTGCATAGTGCTATGTATCTTGACCCATTTTTAGTTACCTCTTAAAATATAAAAATGTTGAATTAACCTAGATTACACCTTTTCAACCTGTGACTTTTATACTTAGCTCTCCAGTAAATTATTCTGGGGCACAGTTCCAAATCAGAACACTGAAATGATGCTATGCAAGAAAATTACTCCTAGGTCTGCTTTCTAAATGTATGCACCACCATACTTCATACAATGAGAACTCACATGATTTCTAGGCACTTACTTGACACAAGCAGAACAAAATGGCAACATAAACAACTCTGTTAGGAATGAATTTCTATCAACTTCTAGTAAATCTACAAAAGAGGGTCTCCTGCTGGGTATAGGGATGTAACAGAACTCTATAATCCTCCCCATGGACACCTGAATCCATTCTCATGAACTCTGAAAGCTATTCCTGCTATCTGACTGTATTTGAAGGCATGGCAAGGGAAATCAAGAGAAAGCCTGGGAGAAACCACCTGAAAATAGTTATGGCACGATAAATTAAATTCTTCACTGAACACGGACCATAACCATCCATGCTGCCAACCAAACCCAGGACGTCTACTATTATCAGTACAACTGCCTCAAACAGGATCCTAAGAACAAAGAACTATAAAAATGTAAAGGCCATTATACAAATATTAGGACCACTGATTTTCTTTTCTTTTAAAGTAAGGAAATTCATCTTCAACTCTTCTCTGGTCAAATTCTATTATACTAAGTTCTAAAGACTAGTCCAAAAGATTCTGCCTTTTTGATTTTTGCTATATTGAATAATCAATTAAGTATTTAGTCATCAATCTTTTGTCATAAGTATTTTCACTATAATAGTATTTGTGATCAAATTTAATTGCATTTTAGGGGCGCCTGGGTGGCTCAGTGGGTTAAAGCCTCTGTTTCCAGCTCGGATCATGATCCTAGGGTCTTGGGATAGAGCCCCTCGTCGGGCTCTCTGCTCAGCAGGGAGCCTGCTTCCTCCTCTCTCTCTGCCTGCCTCTCTGCCTACTTGTGATCTCTGTCAAATAAATAAATAAAATCTTTTTTAAAAAATTTAATTGCATTTTAAACTAAATTCTTCTATCCATACACATTATTTTGTATATTTTCTGTTATTTGGACTTTTACTAATTCATGTTGCATCTCCTTTCATGTGCTTTTTAAAAATATTCTTTCAACCTATAGTATAAGTATTACATGAACAGAGTCCCAAAATTATTAAAAACCACCAATTTTTTTCGTCATACCAATCTCTCACATCAATGATTTTTGTAAACAGCCTACATCTCTTTCAAATACACATACCACATACACATCCATAATTACCATGCATAACAGAGACCAGGTACTTTCCTTTGTTTACATTCTTATAAGAATTCCTATATATTCTTGGGATCAGGCTCAGTGGGTTAAGCCTCTGCCTTCAGCTCAGGTCATGATCTCAGGATCCTGGGATCTGTTCAGCAGGGAGTCTGCTTCCCCTCTCTCTCTCTCTGCCTGCCTGTCTGTCAAATAAATAAATAAGATCTTAAAAAAAAAAAAGAATTCTTATATATTCTTAAAAGAATATAAACAAGGAGATGAAGTGATTCTTCCTACAGTCATTCAACAGAATCAATAAAATAGATTATTATACAGAGCTGTCATCAATCAGCTAACCATATCTAACAAAATTAACCAATGATTTGATGGAGCTTCGTTACAGTAAAGAGCACAGCACCTATTTAGAAAAATAGTACATGAGGGGCTTAAGACTTATGGAAACTTAGGGACGTCTGGGTGGCTCAGTGAGTTAAAGCCTCTGCCTTCAGCTCAGGTCATGATCCCAGGATCCTGGGATCTGCTCAGCAGGGAGCCTGCTTCCTCCTCTCTCTCTGCCTGCCTCTCTGCCTACTTGTGATCTCTGTCAAATAAATAAAAATCTTAAAAAAAAAATAAAAGAAAAAGAAAAATGGTACATGAGACACAGGCACCTGCTTTTACGTATTTTTTTTTTAAGATTTATTTATTTATTTGACAGACAGAGATAACAAGTAGGCAGAGAGGCAGGCAGAGAGGGAGAGAGGAGGAAGCAGGCTCCCTGCGGAGCAGAGTGCGATGCAGGGCTCGATCACAGGACCCTGAGATCATGACCTGAGCTGAAGGCAAAGGCTTTAAACCACTGAGCCACCGAGGCGCCCCTACATATGTATTTTTAAACATACTTGATATTTCTGAAATTCATTAACTTGAAGAAATCTTGAGAAAAGCATCTTAATAGCCCATTTCAAATTTCATTTTATTATTTTAAAGCAAGTTTCCATAAGTCTTTTTTTTTTTTAAGTATTTTATTTATCTGACCGAGAGAGATCACAAGTAGACAGAGAGGCAGGCAGAGAGAGAGAGGGAAGCAGGCTCCCTGCTGAGCAGGAGAGCCAGATTCCAGGCTCAATCCCAGTACCCTGAGATCATGACCTGAGAGGAAGGCAGAGGCTTAACCCACTGAGCCACCCAGACGTCCCTAAATTTCCATAAGTCTTAAGCTTTACACAACTAAGCTACTTCTAACCCCAGATATCTTTCCAAACCAGAGATCCTAAATAGCTATCCTACAAAAATTTAAATTCAGAAACTACTAAGACTTTTCTGAAAATGTTCAACTATTGTAAGGCAACGGAGTGAGGGAAAAAAATGTTTTTGTATGAAAATAAAAAAGCTAAGTGCTAGCAAACCATTAATATGTAAAACCTCTTTGAAGAATCAATGGCACACAGGGTACCAACTGAACCAAGAAAGGAAAAAAGCAATTCTCTAAAAGAAGGTTACTGTAACAGAGGTTATTATTCTAAACCAATAAAACCCAACAGAGATTTTTACTGTTTTACAGATGCTCCACTACTCTGTGACACACTAATAACCACTCAATTCCAAAAACTTTTCAGGTTTAGTTGGCATGACTTTAAGAAAATTTTATCTTTTTATCTTAATAGAAGAAGTACTAGGAAACCAAATAAACCCATCATTCGTTAAAACAAATATATTCGGACGTGTACAGTAAATGTAAAAATACACGGAAATGTTAAGGAAAACAAATCATTTTAATTTTAAATATAAGCAGCAATACTTAGTATGAAAAATACATTATTTACTCATGTAACTACCACAGACTACAGGCCACATCCAGTTATCATCAAAAACAGACAAATCTAAAAATAATTTTTAAGCCACAACAAAACTTCTTCCCAATTACATAAATCCAAGCAAACAAAAAACCCAAACATCGTTACCATAAAAATTCAACTTTCATATTGAGAACATTTTTCCATTGACCAGAATTCACTAAACTTGATTATCAAAACAACCTAAATCATCTCTCCAAGCCAGTCTCTTTACTCCTTTAGTTCACTCTTAGAGACCACATCAGATTCATTTTTCCCAAAAAAGTATTTTGGTACAATGCCTCTCACTCAAAATACAAAATACCTCAGTGCTACCCCAGCCAGATCCTCCCAGTGTTTAAAGGACACACAGTTCAAATTCCTTAGCCTGGTAACAAAGGCTCCAACCTTCCTTTCTGGCCTCCTCTCAGAATTCTCCTAAAGGAATCTTCTCCAGTAATACTGTCTAACCCAACAGACTTTGGAATACCTAGTGCTAAAAAAAAAAAAAAAATTATTCTTAGGAATAACATTGTGGAAAGCCAAGCAAAATTTTCTAAGCAAACTTAAAAATTGGTAAAAATGCAATGTATTCAAACCTTACTTATATAAAGTTTTATATCTTTATACTTATATAAAGAGTAAGTAACTTTGTCGTTATTACCTAAAATGATTAAGATAAAAATATTTGGTAAAGAATGAGATCCACGTCTTCTCTCAAAAATTTTAAGATACCGATATGACAATGGTTCTATTCAATCTTTGAATGAAAGCTCAAGTGAAAGAGCTGGTTCTGATAAGACAAGAGATTTGGAAACTCTGGACAGCTTTTAAACGCCTGAATTTACTTGACAGTATTTTATGATTCACTAATAGGGCCCAATTTGTTTCAATTAAAAAGGCCAGTAGGTTGCCACTACTTTTCTAAGGAAAATACTTCCCTAATTCACCCTGGAAATCTTTTTTTTAATTTCAAATTGTTTTAAAAGAAAAATCACTTTATTTTCATAATCACAAATAATATATTGCAAGTTTTGGCTGTTATCAAAACATCTCTGAGCACTGAAGATAGTCTAAACTTCAACTTTCCCCCAAAATACTAAGATAACTTATTTAAACCACTGGATGAAAATTTAACAACATAATAGCATAAAGATGGTTCCCCAAATCCTAAATCTCTTTAATAAGATATTTACTTCTTGTAGCAACAGCGCTACATTCCACATTAATGGAAAAATAAACATATAAAAACAATATAAAAAACCTTTTTCTTTTTCATGGAAAAGAAAATATCAACACCAGGTTTAAAATGTTGAGAGGAACAAGAAAGTGTAAGTCAGTTAGTTGTTCACTGGAGACGGACAACTACTCAACACACCAAGAGGATGAGCAGCATCTGAACTATCCAATCACATACTGAAGAACACTCAGAGCCAAGAAAACAGAAGCCTCTTGAACTATGACAGATGTCAAGGCTTATCCCCATATACCTAATTCATCAGTAAGTCCACAGCAAAGGTAGAAGAAAAGAAAGGCAAGAATCACAGAAGAATACAGAAGAAAAAGGAATAGAAAATCAAGGGAGAAGTTGAAGGCAAGGACAGAAAGAAGGGATGAGAGCTAAATATAAAAGACTAGAAAGAAAAAAAAAAAATCAACAAAAAGAGAGGTGGTGATTTGCCGTGTGAAGACTACATTTGCGTCAGGGACATCTGTCCCAGAGGTAACAGATCACTGCTAGTAATTCCCCAAGAAGTCATTTTAACAAAGTTTTAGGGAAACCATTCTTAGAAAACCCTTGATTCCTGAGATAAATTGAACCCAGAATCTAATCATCTGGCTTAAATGTTTTCAAACCATGTTTTTATTACATTTTACAATGATTACTGAAATTATAAATTTTAATTTTTGAGAGTTTCGGCCAGAATCTGTTTGGTAAATTGTAAATCTAAATATAAATTAACACCTGACCTGTAATTCTCTCAAGTGATACATCAGTAAGAATCCTTTAAAAAAATAATAATAATAACATCTGGTGATTTATATGACATCACAGGAGAGAACCACCCCCCAAAAACTAAAACAAAAGATAAAATTTCTCAAATTAAATATGTCTCTATTTGGGTACCTATGAAAGTCATGCAAGACACAGCAGACAGGATCTGAAACAAACATTTTGTTTTTAAAAGATGCAGGACTAGAAGAATTAGAGAGATAAATGAGCCTGGAGCTATTAGAAATACAAAAAGAACGTTAAGGAGAAGAACTCAGTAAAAATTCAAAATCAAGAAGTTAATGAAAAGCCATTAAGGACAGACGATATGAAAAATTAATTAAGACTCTGCTTTTGTTTGGTCTCTCCAAACCAGAAGGGTACCCGTACTTGGTCTGGGTATCCTCAGTAGGACTTCGTCTTGGGGAATGTTAGTGAGAATTCTTCGAAGATGTTTGAAGATCTAAAACCAGTACCACAGTCTCCAATAATCCTTCCACTGTCATAGGAAGACTCAGTTTAGAATCTCTTCATAACCTTCTCTTCTACCATTCCTTTGAAAAGCCACTTAGTCCTTTTCTTCTTGACTTTATAATGTATTTTAACATTTGTTCATCAGGAAATTGTTCTCAAAACTAACCCTGACTCTGAAGGTTTTATCAGAAAGTATCTAACTATGTGGTAAATGCATAATTTGACCAGAATAATCTACAAATTCTGAATCAGAGATAAATCTGAGGGGTTTGGTCTTTAGATTTGGCTTTCTGTATGTTTTCTCGAATTGTTTTTCTCCAACTTCCAAGTGCCTTACACTGTCACTATCCTTCCATCCCCATCTTTTACTTTCCTTCTACATGTGTACACACACACAAAATGTCAGTACCACTGTATATGTATGCAAGTGTGCGTATAAAAATACACACATAAATACACTACAGACACACACGGTCAACAGACTATAAACCGAAGATAAAGACATAAACAACGCAGCAGAATAGGAATTAATCCATTTTTTCTTATTTCCAAGATAAAACAAAACTAGTTGGTTACTATAACTCACCAGATGGTTCTTCAGGCTCGCTTTCGTTTTCTTCCTCAGGTGGGGCTTGAGGGGGTGGTGGGGGAAGCTTCTTTTCTTTCTCTGCTTTAGCATTTCTCTCTTCTTCTGAATAATACTCATCTTCTGAGAGGTTGGCCAAGCTTTCATCCATCTCTCTGTACTCTACCTATATGGAGATTACACCAGGGAAAGCTAAATACAGTGAACATCTAAACCAGGGACTCAATTTGGAACCATCAGTGAAAGTAAACTGCCTTTTAACTTCAAATTGTAAGGGAAACAAGCAAATAACAAGGAACAAGCTAGTTCATAATAGGTAGCTATTAAAAACAGAATCTCGGGAGTACCTGGCTGGCTCAGTCGCAAGAGCACATGACTCCTGATCTTAGGGTCATGAGTTTGTGTGTAACCCATGCTGGGTGTAGAGATTACATAAATAAATAAAAACAAAACAAAGCCAAACCCCTAAAATCTCTCATGAAACAATCTCGTGTCAGTTCAGATTTAGCTTAATCTATCAATTTTACATCACAGTACTGACATTTAGATGAATCTGAGGCTCTCTACAACTCCTGAGAACTCTTTCAAAATATGTGTATGTATATACAGGTATGTTTGTATGTGCTTATGTATTCACATGTACGTATACATCATGTTCAACATGATGTTTCAACAAAGACTAATAAAATAACCTGAGATAAAAATACAGTTAACCAGGGGTGCCTGGGTGGCTCAGTGGGTTAAAGCCTCTGCTTTCAGCTGAGGTCATGATCCCAGGGTCCTGGGATCAAGCCCTGCATCAGGCTCTCTGCTCAGCAGGAAGCCTGGTTCCCCCTGCCTACTTGTGATCTCTGTCAAATAAATATAAGTAATAAGTATAAAGAGGAAACAATCTTGGCTATTGTCTTATTGGGGATAAAGCAACTTAAGATAGGAAAGATTATAATGAACCTATTTGCCTGAATGTATAATATAGTATCACAAATAGTCACCAGCCTTAGAACATTAACTGTCACTGTAACTCCTACCCTAGAAAGATTCCAGGAAGCCAGAGCAACAACCACTCTCTATTTCAGATTCAATGAAACAATAAAATGAATGAAATAAAAATTCATTAGATCTGGAGACAGAGCAAAGACATTATGATTTCCACATGTAACGTACCTAATTTATTTGGTTTCTGAAATTAATAGTCCTGCAGATCACAAGTGTAATCTCCTTTAATTTTTGAAATATCTTTGAAATAGCTCCATATTCGGCCAGCTTTTATTTGCCTCTTTCTTTTCTTTTCTTTCTATGACATGAATACACTCAGGCAGGGGAGTGGGTGGCTAGGGGTGGTAACACAGATTGTGTCAGAAAATGGAAACAAAAAATTAAGGATAAATTAAACAGTTCTGATCCATACTCTAAGATTCTTATTTATAACACATGAATAATAGTTTCATCTATCAAATACAGAACACTGAGTACATGGCCACAACAGAGAAAACAATTATAAATGAAAGTCTCCGAGCCCTTAATAAGCTGAAATTCTAGTTAAAAACTATCAGTCCTTATCAGGTAAATCGAGAGACTTTACAATAAAACCTCTAGAAATCTCGATACTAAACTTCACCCTACTTAACTGAGATACACTTTAAGAACAGACCTCAGGACAACAGGCAAAAAAGCTGCGAGAAGGGAAAGGTTTCAAAGAGGGAGAGGGGTCAGAAAATGTAACACATGTTACAGGAGTATGCAGTTTCCTTTCTTTTAGCCCTCAACAGTGCTTGACCCCGTCCCTACCCCCAAAGATTTGGCCCTTTAAGCCTCTGTTCATCAATCTCATCCATTTAATCAATAATCACTTAACAAATGCCTATTGTGGAACTGGGCAATGTGCAAATTCTGAAATAACAGAATAACAATAACTACTGCAGTAGTTCAGCTCTTTCCAAAGGATGTTCCACAGGACTGTATACCCTTTGAAGAAAAACCCACGATCAAGTCTGGGAAACACTGCAGGACCCCTCTAGGACAATCACATGCACATTAAAGCTACTGAGAAGTTGTGCAGCAAAAACACTTTTTAACATTGTTTAACCCAATCTTTTCACGAAGTAGTAGCTACTAAGAAGGAATACAGAGTTCTTAGTTTTCAGGGAAAGAAAGAGATCAGAAAAACACCTAGAAGTAGGAGCAAAAATATCTATAGGTAGTATTTAAAAACAGCAATAACAAGGAAAATAAAATCTGTGTTTCACAGAACCCTAAGATTCTTCAGGATTCATTTAAATACACATTTATATGTGTTCCACCAAACCATAATCCTTTGGAGACCAACAACAAACACATGAACTTGTAATGCTTGGGTAATAAATCTGGGGTAGACCTAACAATGAAATTTCTTCTGCAATCTGTTCAACCAAGACAGTGTCCTGAGATGACAAGACAAGCTAAAAAAAACCACCATTTGCACTACTTATCAATCACTGGATCTTATCAAGCACTGGGTCTTACAAGACTTCATAAACAACTGAAATAATAAAACTGGATTCTGAGACCAAAATAAGATGGCAACAATAAAGCTTAATCTCCATTGTCAAATTTGGTGATCTCTCTATAAAAGAAAAGCCTCATTTTCTCAAAGACTGACAACTAAAATAAATTAAACTTCTTAATACAGGGTGTCTGGGTGGCTCAGTTGATTAAGCATCTGCCTTCGACTCAGGTCATAATCCCAGGGTCCTGGGATCGAGCCCTGCATCAGGCTCACTGCTTGGCGGGGAACTGCTTCTCCCTCTCCTGCTGCTGCTCACCCTGCTTGTGCTCTCTCACTCTCTCTGTCAAATAAATAAAATCTTTAAAATCTTTAAAAAATAAATAAATAAATAAAAATTAAATTAAATTTTTAAAAACTTCTTAATATAAAACAGGCAAGGGGCGCCTGGGTGGCTCAGTGGGTTAAAGCCTCTGCCTTCAGCTCAGGTCGTGATCCTGGGGTCCTGGAATCGAGCCCCGCATCAGGCTCTCTGTTCGGCGGGGAGCCTGCTTCCCCCTCTCTCTCTGCCTGCCTCTTTGCCTACTTGTGATCTCTGTCAAATAAATAAATAAAATCTTAAAAAAAAAAAAATATATATATATATATATATATAAAACAGACAAATACTACTTGATTTTGGATAAAGTTTTATTTTGTTAAAAAAAAAAAAGTTTCACCATCTGAAAGAATCTTAAAAACTCTAAAAAATTAAAAACTATTCCCCTGAGAAAAACAATACTCACAAAGTACTGCGGCCCTCTCAACCCTAAGTAAAATCCTCCAAGACTTTGGAGGTTTTTGTTTTTTTGTTTTTGTTTTTTTTTTTTTACTTTGGAGGTTCTACAACTACTTACAACCAAGGACATAAAGATGTCTGTCAGGCAGATGTACGTCAGATGACTCTGAAATTTACACCTCTAGTCTCTCCCTTCTCTTCCTCACCCTTGCCACAACGCTTCATTCATTTTCCAATCATCTTAAGGCTCCAGTCTTCTTAATCTTTCTTCCTTTTAAGTCACCTAGGGCACAACTGCCATACTGATTTCCCAAACACGTGATATTTTTAGATAGTTTAAAGGTGAATGCCAAGTTTTTCAAACCAGCATAGAAACTTTCTGGCTCTAACCAGATGAACTTACTTTTAGCCATTTTCTAACACACTTATCAAAAAGTCCTCAGTGTTGTTCTATGGATTCCCACCTGCTTCTGTTAATCCAATGCCAGAATTCAAAGCTCATCCCGACTGCAAATTATTTCCTAACTATTCCAAACTTGCAAGTACTATCTTTTCTTTCTCTGAATTGTTACAGCACTTTAGGTCTGCACTTCTCAGTCTAGTACAGTGCTGTCTGATACCATTTTTTGTGATAATGGCAACGTTTGGATCTGTGCTTCCAATATGGCAGCAATAGCCACATGTGGCTATTGAGCACTTAGCCATGTGATTCAAGTTTAAAAGAAAAACTCCGTTTCCTCAGTCATACTAGTAACATGGGCTACTGGTTACCATATTGACTAGCACAGGTTTAGTGTTTGGCTCTCTCTATAACCTGGACATGACTCTACAACCTAAATACTACTGATCCCTCCAGTTTATCTTGCTCCTAGAAAAATGTCATTTTCAATTAAATTCATTTGCCCCTTGTTCCCAATATTCAACTGTCCATTCTGGACTCCTGCTGCTTCTCAAACCACAGAATATATTAAGCATGTTTCACTACCTTTTTCCACTGGTAGTACTTAATTACTGGGTTTCTTACTCTAAGCCAAACACCATAATAAGTACTTTGTTTACATTATATCTAAACCTAAAAACCTTACAAGTTTATTTTCCTGAGGAAAATGAATCACAGGGAGAAAAATTAAATCCTTTTCCGAATATTTTTCTAAATTCTGTGCTTTTTCAAGGCCCAGTTGAAGGCCACCACTCCTCAAGTCCCAACCCTAAAGTTCCTAACTAAAGTTCCAATCCAACTTAACAAATCCAAACCTTAAATATTTGCCATAATATTAGCATACACAGTCAGAGATGACTATATTCTGGAACTAATGCAACTTAACCTTTAGGGACCTCCCAACTGCATGGACCCCTCCCAATACCCTGAACCTTGTTTTAGTTACAAAACTATATATAAAAAAAATCTGTATCCATGTCCCCTATTGAATCTACATTTCTACATACAGATATACCCCCCTACATATACCTCAGAACTCTTGAGGCAAGGCTAGTCTATACTGGACTCAGCTTGCTTTTTCCTCCTTTAATGCATACTCTATTCCTTGAGGTCTGTTTCTGGCTCCCAAGGCTGGTGAGGAATATATCAGTTTCCCTAGTACCTTACTTCCTAGTTGCTCCCCCAAATAAACAGGTAACCCACTTTTCTCTTTAGAGTTTCAGAGCTAATCACAATGGAAAAACAGTGTAACAGGAATTAAACCCAGAAAAATTATAAAGACAGAAATCTTATGATATGTCCCAAATTGATCTACAGATTCAAGGCAATCCCAATCAGAATATCAGTTGCCTTTTTTTCAGATACTGATAAACTGATTCTAAAATTCATGTGGAAATAAAAGGGTCACAGAATATCCAAAAGAGGGACGCCTGGGTGGCTCAGTTGGTTAAGCAGCTGCCTTTGGCTCAGGTCATGATCCCAGCGTCCTGGGATCGAGTCCCACATCGGGCTCCTTGCTCGGCAGGGAGCCTGCTTCTCCCTCTGCCTCTGCCTGCCATTCTGTCTGCCTGTGCTCTCTCTCTCTTAAAAAAAAAAAAAAAAAAAAAAAAAAAAAAAAAAAAGAATATCCAAAAGAATCTTGAAAAAAGAGCACAGTTGAAGAAATCAAACTTCCTGATTTCACAAAGAAAAAACTTATTATTTCACACAAACACACACACACCTTACTACACAAAGTCACAGTAATCAGGACAATGTGGTACTGGCATAGAACAAAAATACAGATCAGTGGGACAGCAATGATGGTCCAGAAACAAACCTTTACATTTATGGCCAACCAATGAGGGTGCCAACCATTCAAAGGGGGAGAGAATAGTCTTCAATAAAATGTGCTGGGACAAGGGGATATCCACATAAAAAAGAATGCAGTTGAACTCCTACTTTATACCATATACAAAAATTAACTCCAAAATGATCATAGATCCAATAAACCTAAACTCTTAGAAAACACGGAAGCAGATCTTCATGACATGGGATTAGACAACGGCTATAAAAAGCTTTCATAATCACCATATCATTAGGGAAATGCATATCAAAACCATCATGAGATACCACTTCACATCCACTAGAATGGCTATAATAAAAAAGAGTATCAGGGCACCTGTGTGGCTCAGTCGTTAAGCATCTGCCTTCAGCTCAGGTCATGGTCCTGGGATCGAGCCCCCCACTAGGATCCCTGCTCAGCAGGGAGGCTACTTATCCCTCTCCCTAGGCCACTCCCAAGCTCTTTCTCTCAAACAAATAAAATCTTTTTTTAAAAAGGCGGGGGGTGGGATAACTGTGTGATGGGCATTAAAGAGGGCACATGATAGGGGCGCCTGGGCGGCTCAGTAGCTTAAAGCCCCTGCCTTTAGCTCAGGTCATGGTCCCGGGCTCCTGGGATTGAGCTCTGCATCGGGCTCTCTGCTTGGCGGGGAGCCTGCTTCCCCTTCTCTCTCTGCCTGCCTCTCTGCCTACTTGTGATCTCTGCCTGTCAAATAAATAAAATCCTAAAAAATATCATTCACAAAAAAAAAAAAAAAAAGAAAGAAAGAAAAAAAAATCTTATCACATGGTTTCTGGCCATACTTCCTATTAAAATAGTAAAATGAAAACCCTTTACATGGGTGGCTCAGTGGGTTAAGCCTTGGCTCCAGTCGTGATCTCAGGGTCCTGGGATGGGGCATTGCCTCTCTGCTCTCTCAGCAGGGAGCCTGCTTCCCCCTCCCTCTCTGCTACTTGTGATAGCTCTCTCTGTCAAATAAATAAAATCTTAAAAAAAAAAAAAAAAAAAAAGAATGGAAAAGAAAACCCTTGGGCTTCTGCCCTCTATTTCTGAGAGTTGGGAGTCTCCAACCTATGTCTTTTCTAACACATGCGTTGATAAAAGCCCCCAAAACCCTTTCCTTTTTTTGGCAAAGGGTTTTTTATTCTTGGAGAGATGTCTTGAGTGGGCAGTTGAATCTGAGGGCTCAGTCTGGCTAATGCTCTTCTCAAGAAGCTCTTCCCACACAGACTTGACATACCCATTTAAAAATTACATACAGACAGAAAACTTGTTATATGCATAAACGATATGAATTGCATGATTTTCAGTATTTATTTTAAAAGTATACATCTCCAGAAAACACCCAAGTCTAAAAAGTCCATGCCCTAATTCTGCCGTAGGGCCCTGCACAGCTGGTGTTCCATGTGGTCCTTTGTCTGAGGCCGAGGCTACCTTCTCCCAACTTAAGCCTAGATTCCCGTTCCACCACGGACTGAGTTATGCGACTCTGGGCAAGTTTGCTTCCACTGTGTGCCTCTGCTTGCTCACTTCCTAAAGCGGGGCTAACAATACCTGCCCACTGGTGTTTAGCAAAAATAAAATGTTAGTGAGCACAGCATCTGGCGCCCGGGGATGTGAGGCAGCTGTTGTCTGTATACACTGTTCGGGTGACAAGTCTTTTTCTTTCCCTATCTTTTTGCACCCTGACTAGCTGACATTAGCTCTCTTCATCAGGTTCCTCAATCTGTAAATATTCTATGTCAAGAGATCGTTGAGAGAATAAAAAAAGAGGAAAACTAGCGCACAGCAGGCCTTAAAAAAAAAAAAAAAATGTTCTTTTCCGTCTCCACAGCTAAAGCCATTTCTTTAGCATAACCCCCACAGCCTCAACGCGCGCCCAGTTGAAACTCCTCAAACACAGCCCGGGGGCCTCCAGACACGACCGCGGACAAACAAGCCGTGCCTGTCTCCAGCAACCCCGGCCAGAACTCCACGTCAGGGAGCCATGTTTCCCAGCCCAGAAAAGGTGTACAGATGTAAGGAGTCTACCACCCCTCCCATCGGGGCCCCTTTCCCGAGACGCCCGGGTCCCCGCACAAAGAGCGCATTCAGCCGGCGCGAGCCCTCCGCCTCCCTCACCCCACACACCCATCCACCCAGCTGGTGGGGAGGTGGGGGTGGCCGGGGGCCGGCAACCTCGAGGGAGCCGGGCACCCGGGGCTAAGGCGCGCGGGACGGGGTCGCGGCTCACCTTCGCTCGCTTGCGCCGGCTGGTCCGTCGCCCCTCCGGAGTCTCGGCGATTCCCGTTTCCATGGGGGTCGCAGATCCAGGCACGACGGTAGGCCCGGCTTGAGGCCCGGCGGACCCCGGCGGCTCCGCCAGGCCCCCGGGAGGCGAAGCCCGCGGAGGCTCTTTCTTGCGGGGAGTGCGCTCCCCGGCCACCCCCGGGCCGGCCTCGGCAGGGCCCGACAGGCCCGTGGGCTGCGCGGCCACCTCGGAGCCGTTCTCCGCGCCGCCCGCCGCCCCGGGGCCAGCCTCATTCCCGGCCGCCGCCGCGGCTGCCGCCGCCGCCGCCGCCGCGGCCTTCTTCCCAGACAACATCTCTGGCCGCCTGGCCGCCGACGGCCGGAGGGGCCGCTCGGTCTGTCGGTCCGTGGGTCCGGAGGCGCCTCGCCTTGCCTCACTTCACAGGGGAGCTCGCTGCCAACCGCCGCCGCGTACGCACGCGCTGAGCGCGCTCCAGCCGCGTCGGGACAAAAAAGGCCCGGGACGCCCACCGCCCCGCCTTCCCCGGCTGCCATAGAGCGGCGCCCTCGCGGCTAGAGCGACACCACCGCACGGAGCGCAATGCTCTCCTAGAGCGTCGCCTTGGCCTTTGGAGTCGGCCCCCGCACCTTCCTGGTCCTGGGGCTTCTGGGCCATACTGCACCTCCGAAGGCGCTCATTTTTTCCAGGGGCTTGCATACACCCACGAATTCGTTCGTTCGTTCGTTCTTTCATTCGTCAGTTCGACCAATATTAATGCTTACTACGTGGCAAAAGTTTAATTATGAAGTTTTTCTTTCAAAGAGTTTACAGTTTAGTGAGTGGAAAACATTGAACCGTGACTGGGACGTCATCTTATTGTTTCATAATTGTCCTGCTTGCACTGGGGAAATCTTGGAGAGTAAATGAATTTCGTGGTGATATAATGGACAGAAGTTAGGAAATCCACGCTTGAGTCCGAACTGGATTGCTGTTGCCTCCAGGGCCGTGTTCCTGCGCTTCCTTCTGTCTGGACCTCCTTCCCATTAGCACTCCCTGTCTTCCATGCATAACACCTCTTTCTATTCCAGGTTAATTCTAACTAGTGCTGCAGATGGTGATGGTGGTTTGTTTTTTTAATTCCTCCAAGACTCCTTTAGTGACCCAACACTGGAACGACTTGTGTTCTTCAAGCTTGTTTCTACTTATTACACACAACTATAATTGCTTTTGTATATACCTCTCTCTTCAAGCTATAATTCTCTTTTTTAAAAAAGTTTTTTTGTTTTGTGTTTTGTTTTTTTAAGTAATCTCTACACCCAACGTGGGGTCGAACTCAAGAGTCACATGCTTTCCTGGCTGAACCACCCAGGCACCCCTTCAAACTGTAATTTTGCAAAAAATTATCCCATTTACATGAACTTCAAGAACTGGTAAAACTAATGTCTAGTGATAGAATCCCCAATCAGTGATCACTTGGGATGAGAGTGAGGGCTGACTGCAAAACAGGAGGGAATTTGCTGGGGTTGATGGAATTTTTTTTTTTTTAATCTTGATTATGTGGTGTACATGTTAGTCAAAACTCACTGTCCTGTACACATAAAATATTTTCATATTTTACTTTATGTCAATTTTACATCAATTAAGTTGAAATTTTTTTTATACTAGGCAAACAGGAAAAAGGAGACAAGTCCAGGAAATTTAGAAGCTGTGCAAGAAAAAAAATGTAATCATAGTTCAACATATGGCTCAGCTATGAACTACACTGACATAGCCATAATAACATAAGGATTAATATTGTTTTAACCAAATCGATAGAATTATGCTGAAAGGGTGGGGAAAAGAGGTGTGTGGAGGAGAGGAATGAGAGGGGTTTACAGAATCAGAGACGAAATGGGAATGGGAGAGATTCTGCCTGGGAGCTAAATTCTCATCTTCCATCATAAAAAGATAATATAAAACATCAAAATTGAAAAATCAAGAACTAACAGTACAAGCATACAATTTAGATATATCAAGATAAATACCAGAAGAAACAGTTAAAAAGCTGGAACGAGTTGTCTGGGTCCTATAACTTGAGCATGGAAAGGGACAGATATAAAGCAAAGATTGCTTGTTTCAAACCCTGTAGATCTGATTGTGCATTTAACAATTTGATAAAACTTAAAATTAGATTTTTAAAAATATGTATATCTTTTAATCCAGCAATTCCACTTTTCAGAGGATATTCTAGGAAACTATTTAAGTATGTGTACAAAGATTTAACTTTAGTACTGTTTACCTCAAATTATATATAATAGCAATAAAGAAGAATTAACCTAAAGGCCCAACAATGGTCACTAATTGAATATCTTAGAGTATTATAGCCATTAAAATTGACACTTCAACATGAAGAACTCTCATACAAAATACTGAGCATATGTCAAAGATTTATTTAACTCATTATTGAGACAACCAGTAAGATGACAATGCTGGTTCAAAGGAAAACATGAAAATCTGATATATAGTCACTAGTCAGTGGAAAACAATGCTGGGATAAAATTGTAAAGTTAAATAAGAAACAAATGGTTTCAATGTCTTCCAAGGACATAAAACTATAGACTTTGAGGTTATCTTTTCTATCAGACACAACTCATTTGCCTCTATTTCCAACAACAACAGATGATTTGCAACTTAACGCATTATAAAAATTTTGTGGCAAAAGACACATAATATAAAATGTATCACCTTGACCATTTTTAAGTGTATAACTCACTGCAGTTAATTACATTCTCATGTTTGTACAATCTCCAGAACTCTCATCTTATAAAATTCTGTGCCCATTAAACCATGACTCGTCATTTCTCCCTGCCTCCTCCTGCCTCCTCCTGGCAAACACCATGCTACTTTCTATCTCTGTAACTTTAACTACTCTGGGTATCTCACGTAAGTGGAGTCAGATGACTTTTGTGTTTTGGTGACTGGCTGCTTTCACTGAACATAATCGCCTCAAAGTTAACCCATGTTGTAGCATATGTCAGAATTTCCTTCTCTTTTTTTTTTTTTTTTAAGATTATGTATTTATTTGACAGAGATGGAGAGATCACAAGTAGGCAGAGAGGCCGGCAGAGAGAGAAGGGGAAGCAGGCTCCCCGCTGAGCGGAGAGCCCTATGCGGAGCTTGATCCCAAGACTCTGGGATCATGACCTGAGCTGAAGGCAGAGGCTTCACCCACTGAGCCACCCAGGCACCCTTCCTCTTTTTTTTTTAATTTAATGTTAGTTCACGTCTTTTTTCAACCCCTATACAATTACGGATACTCTGGTCTGTCGAAGCGGTAGGTCAGACAACATTTGCTACAATAACATCTGTTAAAGTGCTAGCCATAAGAACACCAGCATCACATTCATTTGAAGGGCACACCCAGCAAAGGTAACTGATGTAGCCCCTTCTCATTTACCTCAGAGATAGTATTTCAGGATGGCTGGCTTAATCTTCTTTCTCTTATGCTTATTCTTCTTGGGCGTGGTCTCAGACTTCTGTCTTTTCTTTGTGCCACCACAAAGTCTCAACATAAGATGAAGAGTGGACTCCTTTCGAACATCATAGTCAGACATAGTATGTCCACCCTCCAGGTGCTTGCCGGTGAGAATCAGCCTCTGCCGATCCGGAGAATTCCTTCCTTCTCCTGGTTCTCCGCCTTTGTATTTTCTATTGTATTTGAGGGTTCAGCCTCAAGGGTGATGGTCTTTCCCATAAGGGTTTTCATGAAAATCTGCATCTTGGCAGCAGTTCTACGTTGGATGGTGGATGGGAAAGGAGAACATGGCAACACCCCTCAGGGTTTTCTGGATTTCCTTCCTTTTTAAGGATGAGTAATTTCATTGTCTGTGCACACACATTTTGTTTATCCATTCATCTGTTGTTGGATTTCGGGGTTGCTTCTACCTTCTAGCTATTGTGAATAATGCTGTTATGAACATGGGTGTGCAAATAGCTCTTTAAGACCCAGATTTTGAGGGGCGCCTGAGTGGCTCAGTGGGTTAAAGCCTCTGCCTTCGGCTCAGATCATGATCCCAGGGTCCTGGAATGGAGCCCCGCATCGGGCTCTCTGCTCAGGGGGGTGCCTGCTTCCTCCTCTCTCTCTGTCTGCCTCTCTGCCTACTTGTGATCTCTGTCTGTCAAATAAATAAACAAAATCTTAAAAAAAAAAAAAAAAGACCCAGATTTTGAGGTGCCTGGGTGGCTCAGTTGGTTAGGCCTCTGCCTTTGGCTCAGGTCATGATCCCAGGGTCTTGGGATTAAGCCCCATATTGGACTCTCTGCTCAGCAGAGAGACTACATCTCCCTCTCCCTCACCACCCCCACTCCCACTTGTGCTCACTCTCTGTCAAATAAAAAAGTAAAATCCTGAAAAAGAAAAAAGAAAAGAAAAAGATCCAGCTTTCAATTATTTTAGATCTATATTCCAAAGTGTAATTGCTAGAGCGACTTATCCAACTTTTACAAAGGTAACATCTGACTTCACAGAGTCAGGACTCTATCCGATATTAAACAGTACTGTCAAAGTTACCTTCCCCTAAAGCATCAGATGACCAACAGGTAGACCAACTGGACAATATTCTAATATGACTGCATAGACAAGCTTGGAGTAATCTCTTCGTCTTATTTCCAGATCTTGGGTAGTTTTCCTTTGCAGTCTTCTTCACAATGAGGGTAAGGGCTCTGTGCTGCTGACCATTTTATTCCCAAGGGTGAGGCCCAGAAGTACTGTTGAAGTACTGTTGAATAAATGAAGTATCACTCTAGCCGACATCACCTGGCTGTTGTGAAGACATCATGAGATGTTGCTTACAATCTGCCTGTCAAAGTCTGGCACATAGTGGCCGCTTAAGACATAGGAGTAGTTAATATTATTGTTATGCGGCAGCAGGGCGGCTGGTTATGACTCAGAGGAGGGGGCAGCCACGGCTCCTGTCATGGAGGGCAACTGTCCTAGAGGGGTCACCAAGGCTGGGTCTTGGGGCCTGGGTGCCTCCAAGCCATAATGCTGGGGGAAATAATGTCTCTTTTTAGGTATCTCCATGGGATACTTGCTTCCTCTGGCACCGTAGGAGCACTGGTGGCTTGGCTGATAGGCTATAAGCCAGCCTTGTTTGGCTTCCTATTCCTTCTGCTGTTGCTTAGCAACTGGCTGGTCAAGCATGAACTCAAGCCCACTCCCCCAGAGCCCCCGAAGGTGAGCAAGAGGGGCCTTAGCTTCAGCTAAGGATGATGGGATATTTACAGCTAGACTGGGGGGGGGGCAGGGAAGATGTCAGGATAATAGGGACAGGACTGAAATATCCACAGCTCTGGGTCTAAGCCCCTGTTCCACAACTCCCTCTTGGGGGATGGAGGACAAAGCACTTCTTTTACAAGGTGTCAGTTGCCTGGTCAGTTGCCTGGGCTGTGAAATAGAGACCATCCCTAGATGAAAAACAAAACAAAACAAAGAACTGGTGGTTGACAGGGGGGTGGTAGGTGGGAAACGAATGAAATATGTAAAGGGCGTTAAGAGTACACTTATCTTGATGAGCACTGAAAAATGTATTTATACAGTCATAGAATCACCATGTTGTATACCCGAGTATACAACAATTAGTATACACAGTATACTAGTCATACCTCAATAGAAAGAAAACAAAGAGAAAAAAACTTGTTAAAAAAAAAATGGGGGACCATCCCAGACTCTCCTACTTCATGTCTGACATCAACATGGTTTGGCAACAGTAACCATTACTTTAAAGTGGAAAAATCTTAAATGGATGAACTAAAGATACCGGCAGAACATAGACGCTTCTCTAGAATGGCTTAAGGAAGACCGTGGAAATGTATGCAGATTGCTATACCTTTTATGGAAAGATAAAAAAGCACATGAGACCATACACCGCCTTGTCTGTGGATGCCTGTGCATAGGGAAAATATATTAAGGTTGGATCTCTCCACCTCTGGGCGTTTGATATTTTGAGTGAGATAATTCTTGATTGTGAGGGCCTGTCCTTTGGATTGTACCATGTTTAGTGACATCCTTAGCTTATACCCACAGATGCTAAGAGCACCTCCCGGCCCCCCTATTGTGACAACCAACAATGTCAGACATTGCCAAATGTCCAGTGGGGGAGGCAAAAGAGCCTCCCACTGAGAACTACTATGGTAAAGAAATATATGGGAAAAATAACTTCTGAGTTCAGGATTGCCATTGAGATGAGGTTCAGAGGGAGAGGGAACTCTATGAGAAGGACCCACAGGGGACTCCAGTTACATTTGTCATATTTTATTCCTCATACTTGTATGGGAATGTGGGTATTTGCTGTAATATTCACCTTTTTTGCATGTCTGAAATTAATTTTTTTAAAAGATTTTATTTATTTATTTGACAGACAGAGATCACAGGTAAGCAGAGAGGCAAGCAGAGAGAGAGGAGGAAGCAGGCTCCCTGCTGAGCAGAGAGCCCGATGTGGGGCTCGATCCCAGGACCCTGGGATCATGATCTGAGCTGAAGGCAGAGGCTTTAACCCACTGAGCCACCCAGGCGCCTCTGAAATTAATTTTTTAAAGATTTTTAATTTTTATTTATTTGACAGAGAGAGAGAGATCACAAGTAGGCAGAGAGAGTGGGGGAAGCAGGCTCCCCGCTGAGCAGAGAGCCCGACGCGGGACTTGATCCCAGGACCCTGAGACCATGACTTGAGCTGAAGGCAGAGGCTTCACCCACTGAGCCACCCAGGCGCCCCTGAAATTAATTTTTTTAAGATTTTTGTTTATTTATTTGACACAGAGAGAGAGAGAGACAGCACACAAGCAGGGGGTAGCAGCAGGCAGAGGGGGAGGGAGAAGCAGGCTCCCCGCTGAGCAGGGAGCCCGATGCGGGACTCGATCCCAGGACGACCTAAGCTGAAGGCAGATGCTTAACTAACTGAGCCACCCAAGTGCCCCTGCATGCCTGAAATATTTAAACTGGTTTTAACGATGAGGATCTTGTAGCTGACTCCAAAAAGGGAAAAAAAAGTATTATTAATGGCATAGAGAAAGATGAGGATGACAGAGATCAGACAGTGTCATGAGACCACAGGAAAAGTTGGCAGGTGGTGATTTTTATGAGGCCTGACAACAGTCTCAGGCACACTGGGAGAAACACACTCTCCAGGAGACAGCTATATCTTGGTTAAGTGCTTTCTGTCCCCTGTGGGTACAGATGAGCAGGCCATTTCATTTATTCCTAGGAACCAAAGGCAAGTATGGGCCCTAGGAGTTCAGGGACTCCCAAACTGAGAAGAGGACCTTTCCTCACTGGACCCCAACTCTCTCAACCACAAGATGTGGCAAAGATGCTCTCCTTGAAGGCTGCTTGTGTGGACTGATTAATGGGCTGTTTGTAAATCACTATTAACCAATGTTTCCTTTTCTGGAATGTGGGGAGCCTAGGAAGAAGCAGAGAAACCAAAGCCTCCTGAAGTCAAACCCAACAGCCACGTCTTGAACACGAAAGAAGTCGAGAGATTGCACGCCTGCTTTGCCCTCCAGGACAAGGTCCTTGAACGGCTTATGTTCAGTGAAATGAAGCTGAAGGTCTTAGAAAATCAGATGTTCATCGTATGGAATAGAATGAGTCATCACAAGAGGTCGAGCAGGCAGCGGACTTTCCCCATGAGGAAACACAGAGTAAGGAGACATGACTCAGTTTTCTCCATCATCTCGGACTGCACTTCAAATTCCCCCTAAAGAGGTCAGACAGACTGGGGTGGGCTGTTCTCTTCAGATGTTACCTTTACTCAGTAAAACCCAGTCAGAGACTATTGAATTTTCTTAGTAAATCACACTGGAGAGCAGGATTGGAGGCTGAAAGTCCAATCGCCTTTGGGAAAGAAAGCCATCCTCACTCGGTCAGCTGTGTTACGTTCTAAGAACAACCTAAGGGGGCTCCAGAATCTGGCTCCTCCTCTCTTTTGGCTGACCACATTAACCTAGTCCAGGGCCCTGTCCCTGTTCATCTAGAGTCTTATAATGGCCTCTCCTGGGCTGCCGCAGCTCCCAGTCTTCCCCTTCCCTTTCCCCTTCCCCTCTGCTCGAGGCCAGAGCCAAGCTCTGCCAAGTGGGCAAGTTCACTGCCTGTTCTTAAGCTTACACCTGCTGTGGTTGACAGAAGAAGGGCCACACTCCTTACCGTGGTGTTCAGACCCTCCATGATCTGACCCCTTTTCCAGGCTTGCCCCCGATCACCTTACTCTCCCTCATTTGCTTTATACCTTGTGCTGAAATATCCTAAACTTCAGTCATCAGGTACCCCCTTTGTGATTTTTGCCAGAGCCACGAACCACCTGAATGTTTAACTCAATATCGTCCCTTTAAATGGACTCATTTCCTTAAATAAATGTTCCTGTGAAAGAAAAGTCATAATAAACATAACTAACTGTACATTTAAAAGCTGTATCGTTTGGCTAAAATAGAACATAACTGTCAAAAAAAAAAAAAAAAAGGAAGAAGAAGCAGACAGTGAAGACAGATCCATGTTACTAAAGTTCCAACCAGAGCTTGGTTGCCCACCGGAAAAGTCTGAGCCTGGGAATTTGGGGTTAAAAAGAGAGATTAGTAACTATTAGTGTTTGAGAGATATGTTAGCACCAAGCTAAGAGTTTTCTCCATAAGGAGAACTAGAAGGAAATCACTACCTCACCATGGGATCTGGTGTGGCTTAATGCCTTGTTGGAGCCCCACCTAAAAGCATCTCTAATCAAACCAGATGGCTGGTCATCCCCCAAATGCATCAGCATCTTTGCTTGCATGATTTCTTCCCCTGGAACTCCTTATCTTCCCCCCCTCCTTTTTAAAAAAAGAGTTTATTTATTTGACAGAGAAACACAGCAAGAGAGGAAACACAAGCAAGGGGAGTGGGAGATGGAGAAGCAGGCTTCCCACTGAGCAGGGAGCTTGATGCGGGGCTCGATCCCAGGATCCTGAAAACCCCGAGACCATGACCTGAGCCAAAGGCAGACGCCCAACCAACTGAGCCCCCCAGGCGCCCCTATCTTCCCCTTTCAACTATTAAACTTCTTTAGTAGTTCCTAAACTACACCTCCGGAGAGCTTCCCTAACCCAGCTGGGAATAGTGTCTGTCCTTGGCAAGCTCCCGCATTTTATCTTCAGTTTGGCAGTAGAAAGTATCACGATCTGCTGGGATTTGATTTGCACACATTTCTGGATTCCCTCCCCATCCTCCAACTAGATTATAAATTCTCTGGGGGCAAGGACGGCATCTTGTTCCTTTGTCTACTGCCCCCAACAGGACCCAACATTGGTGCTGGTGCTGGTATACAGTCAATTAGTGCTTCCTAAATAGCATCTCTGATGGTTGATCACAGTCTTATGGGTTTTCTGCACCTTCCTTTTATAATGACTCTCTTATAACTTTTTTTTTTTTAAGAGCAGGATCTCTGGAGCCTCACAGCCTGGCTTTAAATCCCACCTCTATGCACTCCCAGCTGTGTGCTCTCAGACAATTCTAATTGTTCGTCCTTGCTGTACCTCAGTTTGCTCAACTGTCAAATGGGGAGAGGAGCACTATCACCCTCCTTGCATGTTGTGAGGGTTTGGTGAGTTACCACGTGCCCTCAGGTCTGTCTTCCCATGACCTCCCTACCTAAAACCACAAGCCTCCCTTGTGGGTCAGGTACCTTCTCCTTGCCTCTCCAAGTCCACTCTCCACTCTGGGGTTGTGTCAGGCTACTTTAGGGCTGACTGGGTTCCTTCACACAGGGTCACTCCTCTCAGGGAGGCTCTCTCAACAGGACCGTCTTCTTCCAGGTTCCCTTTGGAGCCGGGGAGAGGTGTATCCCCCCCCAGTTTTCCAGCCCAGGGGGACTACACTCTTTTTAAGATGCTTCTCACACCTTTGTCAATAGTCCCTTTCACGTAGCTTCATGGGCCATTGTTAATTGTCTTGCTGTATGGCCAGGTCATGGGGCCACCTAGAACTGGACCATCAGGAGCATTTCTGCTGTGGAAACAGATAAAGCAATTTGGCCACAAAGTCCAAAGGAGGTGATATGTGAATGAGCTCACAGTAAAACACTGGACACTAAATCCTTCCCTGGACCTACCAATAACAAAACCATCATGGAGGTCCGAGGTGGCCCAGTGAAGATCCACTTGACCCATGAAGCACTCGTACTCACACAGTATGACTCACTTGCAAGAAATGCTGGCCTGTGGGGACGCCTTGGTGGCTCAGTTGGTTAAGCAGCTGCCTTCGGCTCAGGTCATGATGTCAGCGTCCTGGGATCAAGAGTCCCACATCGGGCTCCTTGCTCCGCAGGGAGCCTGCTTCTCCCTCTGGCTCTGCCTTCCACTCTGTCTGCCTGTGCTCGCTCTCGCTCACTCTCTCTCTCTCTGACAAATAAATAAACAAAATCTAAGAAAAAAAAAAAAATGCTGGCCTGTGGCTCAAGGTCTATCTCAAGAACTTGGTCATCTGACCAGTTCATAATAGCCAAATTGGTGGCAGTGGATTCTGACTGCCGTAGACCTGATTTAGGATAGGGGGTGTAAGTGTAAGTGTAAGGTTTTATAGGCGAGATAAACACGACACCAGGCGAGGTAGGCACAAGGCAAGATTTATTAAAGGTGCATTCCGCGAAGTTTCAGGGCTCAGGAGAAGGGTAGCCAGGAAAGTCGTGCGTGCGGGGAGGAGGTGCCCCCTCCCACCGCCCCGCGAGGTTCTTTCGGGGGGAGGTTCCTCAACTCTGGAAAGGGGAGTGGGGGATAGTCGCACTGGGAGGGAGTCGGCAGGGGGGTCTTTTATTGGGCCAAGGCAGGGCATGGGCTCACATATATGTTAGGGTATTTGGTGATCAGAGGGTATGGGGTGGGGGGTCCTAATACTTCTGTTTCCTGCATAGGTATCGGGTTACCTATGAAGCTGTGACCTGGGCATACATCCTTTTGGCAGGAGAGTCAAGGGTTTAAGGAAAGGGAGGGAGGGGGCTTGGAAGATGGCAGGCCGGCTGTCATTTCTATTGTTCCTCCTGCACTCCCGGAGCCCTCCGACCCAACACTAAGATTTCCTGCTATGACACAATCTGACAATGGAACTCTGTTTAAAGCTGCTGCCACCCAGTTGTGGGCTCTGTCAATACAGAATTCTCTTGCTCTTCCACACTTGCCCCCTGCAGATGGTGGGTACAAGGGAGCTTTGGTATGGCTCGTTCAAGGTGCCATTAGATCAGCACTCCCTCATCTTCTGTGGGCAGCTAGGAAAGAGAAGGGTACACCTGACGTGTCAGGCGGAATGCTGACTTCTGGGTTCCTGTGGAGAGCAGAGCTCTAGAAAGGACAAACGATCCGGCTCTTCCCGGGTTCATGACAGCCCACAGGTGATGATCCGTCAGAAACTTCCGCCAGAGATCTGAGGCAACAGACCAGGCTGGAGGGCTAAATACACTTGCCTTCTTCTCCAGAGTGGGCCAGGCAACACTGAAGGGCTTCTAGCAGCTGCTCAGGCCAGAGCCCATGGCGTGAACCTATCACAGTGCTGAACATACCCCCACACTGACCAACCCCCCCACCCTGCACCATCCCCAGCTACAGGAGACTTACCAGCGACTCACTCTCTGACAATGGCAAGGACATTGTTCCTAGCTGGCCGCAGCCACCAACAGCTGTTCTTGGGCCTCCACAACCATGTTTCCATCCCTTGCTCAGAGGGATGGATAATTCCTCGCATCTGGTGTGGACTGCACGGCCATCGTGGACATTGTGTCATCACTCCAGGCTCTTCCTTCCCCCTCCGGTGTCTCCCCACCCCCCCCATTGGCCAACAACAGCTGAAAATCCTCTTAGGAGCCCAGCTGATTTCTCCCCCCCTTGTGTGTTACACTCTTACTGAGCTCCATCCCTAGCGGGAAGGCTTATGTTGGTGAGCCCTGGGTCAGGGGATGGACCTTGGAAAAATCTGGATTGTATGGGAAGACCCTGGGAGCTCACTCCAGGTTCCAGCAATGAGATGACAGCAGGTGGGCTCCAGGCGGCGGCTCCCGTCCCCAAAGCAGAAACCACTGCACAAGGTCTCCCCTTCCCTCAGGGCCTTCAGGGACCTCAGCCCCGCAAGCAATTTCCCTGGTGCCTGAGTTCAGACCAGCTTTTCTTTACTTGCAAGGCTGACCTCACTCGGTCTATACAGTAGAGCAGTGTGGTAGGGGTGGGGAGGTGGGGGGGGGGGTGTTGGCTTGGGGTGGTGGAATCTTCTGGAACACATGTCAGGATCTTTCCGTCTTGAACCTTGAACCTCTCTCCATACGATGATGAGAGCCAGCATAATGCACCAGCACCTCATAAACTGCTGACCCGCCGCATCTGGGTCCCCTGGTAAAGCCCAATTCGCACCCACGATGCATGACTTCATGGTCTTTGCCTCCATCCCGCACTCACAGCTCCTCGACCTCTGTGCTCAGGGCTCAGAACCTCCTCCACTTCATTTCACTCCCTGGTGATGGCTTTAAATATTCTCTATTTTCTAATGTCAGTGATTTTCTAAATTATATCGTTGATACGGACCTCTAAGTCCCAGATTCAAATGGCCCAGTGCCTACTTCTGTACTTGCACTTGGCTCAGAATTAATGACAGTCCTGATCACTGTCCCTTTGCCCCAAACCCCTCCCACACACAGGCTTCCCCATTCTGGTGGCTTTGGCCAAAAGCTCTGGGGCCCTTCCTGAGTCGTCTTCTCTCCTGTTTGGCTTTAATTCACCAGCGAGTCCTATGGGGTCCAACTCTGAAGCATATCAAGAGTCTGGGACTCTAGGAGCCTCCACCGCTGCTTCTGAACAGAGCCCTGGCCTCCCCGCCCCTACCCTGGCCCTCCACACACAAGCCTGAGTGGTCCTTTAAAAATGTGAGTCAAGTCCTGGCACTCCTCTGCTCCGCACCCTACAAGGGCTCCCATATCACTCAGAGTGAGAACCAACGCCCCCTTCCCACAGCCCACGAGGTTTCCCATGACCCGGTCGCCCATTACCTTCCCCACCTGGCTGACTGCCCTGCCCCCCAGGCTGCTCCAGACGCCCATCTCCTTGCTTTTTCCTTTGGCACACTGGGAACATTCTCACCTTCCAAGAGGTCTTTGCATTGGATGTTTACCCCACCACGGACTCTTCCTCTCCTGGCCATATACCCAACTCCCTTACCTTCTTTGGGTGGTTTACTGGATGTTTCTTTCTCAGGGAGGCCATCCTGACCTCCCAGTGTAACCCTAGAACCCCCACCTCCAGCTCTGCTTGCTTTGCATGGCCTGCAACACGGTCTAATGCGCTACTTACTTGCTCGGCTGCTTCTGCTAGAATGGAAGTTCTACAAGGTCAGGGACCTGTCTTGTTCACAGAGATAGTTCAAGCACCAGGAACAGTGTCCAGCACTTAGTAGGTGCTGAACAACTACATGCTGGGGTGCCTGGCTCGCTCAGTCGGAAGAGCCTGTAACGCTTGGTCTTGGGTCGTGAGTTCAAGCCCCATATGGGGTGTACAGATTACTTACATATATACATTTTAAAAATACACATGTGTTGACAATGAGTGCTTGTTGCTACCTCTGCCTTGCCCTATGTCCACCCCCAGATCCGAGCGTAAGATCCGGCAAATGGTAGATCCTTGGTAAGTGTTTGTTGGGTGACTCAGTGGAAAAGTGAGCGGACAGGGGCGCCTGGATGGCTCAGTGGGTTAAAGCCTCTGCCTTTGGCTCAGGTCATGATGCCAGTGTCCTGGGATCAAGCCCCGCATCAGGCTCTCTGCTCAGTGGGGAGACTGCTTCCCTTCCTCTCTCTCGGCCTGCCTCTCTGCCTACTTGTGATCTCTGTCAAATAAATAAATAAAATCTTAAAAAAAAAAAAAGAAAGAAAAGTGAGCGGACAGATGGATCAATTAATCAATACAAGCCTGACCAGGGGGAGATGCTAAGTATCTTCCCAGATCCTCTGGGGAAGACACTTTCCTTTTTCAAGTTTAGTTTGTCCTTGCCATCTTTTCGGCCCCTTTCTCCATTTCAAACAATCCTGATGCTGAGGGTAGGTACAGTCATTTTCTCTCTCTGGGGATGTTCTGGAGTGGATTTGGGATTTGGAGCAAGAGAGCAACCTCAAAACAATCCGGGCAGCAAGCCCCGGGGACCTCCGGAGAGAGTTTCAGGACGGGCACAGACAGAGGAAGGCAGCAAGAGTCCCTCAAGCCCACAGTCCACGTGAACTCGGGAGCCTCTTCTCCCCCTCTGTGTTACAAGTCCTGCTCCTAGTTCTAAAAACCCGAGCATGGTCTTCAGAAAAGAGACATCAGGAAACACCTCCAGGAAGTGTTGGGACAACTGGAGCGAGTTCTGAAACTAGAAGGAGAATGATGGAGAGAAGAGGGTGGAAAGGATGGGAAGGGGAAGCGGGGGAGAAGGGGAAGGTGGGCGGAACAGGGATGAAGAAAGGGGAAGAGACCAGGGGCAGGGGCATGAGCGGGGAGCACTGGGAGGAGACGTAGTTGGTCATCACAGGGGCTCACATGTGCTTAGCTAGTGCAATCCTAAGGGGGCAGGCGCTATTTTATTGTTCTCTTTACCGATCAACACATGGGGGTCCAAGAGAAGCCCAAGAAATCCAACCAAGGGCACGTAGTCAGTGGTGGAGCTGGGATTCCAACCCTCGCAGTCTGGCTCAAGGGTTGAATTTTGATTCTTTCGAAAAGCAGTGGGCAGGCATGGAAGGTTATTTAAGTAAAGGACGGATATGATGTTTCCCGTATAAAGAAGACAACGACTCCTCCCTCGGGGGGGGGGGGGCTGTTGTGGGGATTATCTTTGCTCACGTACAGAAAGCCCTGGACAAATGCCTAGAGAAGAGGAAGCGCTCCGGGGCCCAAGGGTTCTACATACGGGCCTCTGCTGCCACCGTGTGGCCGTTTTGCTGTATGACACTCTGCGGATTCTCCCCGGCTTAACTTCAGAAAGGGCAAACTGGGCTGGGTTGATGACAGGTGGCTGCTTTGGGGAGGGAGGAGCTCTGGAAGCAGCTGGTGTCCTGGGGGTGAGGGTCTTTGTCAGCAGAGGTGTGGAACCGTGATGTGGACTGATGTGAGTATTTGGCCCCGATCTGGAGACAAACCAGAGTGAGATGTGGTCCTCACCCTGGAGGGGGTGGGAGACAACACGGGAGTCGCCCCGATATTCAGGAAACAGTGTCGGCACACAATCTGTGACCCAGCAGCAGGCTGTCCGGCAAAGACTGACCAAGTGGGCTGGGTACAGAAGACCCGGGTTCCCGCCCCGCCGCTGTCCCTAAGCTTGCTATGTGACTCTAGGAAGTCATCTCCTCTCTCAGAGCTGGTTTCACCAGCCCTACAACATGGAGTTGGGGAAAAACCACTCAGGCCTCTTCTTGTTCTAATTTAGTAAGTCTCTATTCTGGGCCAGCCCGGATTTTTGGCCACAGGGGATGCAGACTGAGATCCAGAAGGCCTGCCTCCACCCCTTCACATAGGAGACCCTAAGCATCAACAAAGTGGGAAGAATCGTTCCAGTCCTGTCAACCACGGGGTGCCTGGGAGACAACTGTGGGACCCTACTGAGATAAGGCTATGGAAGCTGGTGTGATCCACGAACTGTAGAGGAGACATGCTCCTCAAAATGTGGTCCACGAGGCCCAGCCTCGACCTCACCTGGGAGCTGGTTAGAGGTGCAGAATCTTGTGTCCTGCTCCAACCCCCTGACTCAGAGCCTGTAGTTTGACTTGACCCCAGGCTGTTCCTACAGACATTTAAAGTGAATTGGAGACATACTGCTCTAGGGCAGTGCTTCCTAACCATGACCACACAGTGGCATCACTGAGGCCACATCCCTGAGCATCTCTAGGTGTGGAACCCAGATACCAGTGGGTTCGAAGCTCTCCAGGTGATTCCAATGTGCAGCCGTGTCTAGGGGCAGGAAAGCAAATATATTTACACTTTTTGTGTCAAGGAAGCCCAATGGGATAGTAACTTTCTAGAATGTTCACCGAGAAGGATCTGATGTCTGACACGGGGGCTGGGGAGAATTGCACCACAAAGCTACGTGATCACAAGAAGCTGGTCTTTATGGGGTCTTTACTCAGTGAAGGGTCCTAGGCTACCTGCTTCACCAGCATGCTGCCATTTAATCCTCCTTTCACCAAGATAGGATTATCCCCATTTTATAGATGAAGAAATAAAAAGGTCTACATGAGCAGTGACAGAACTGGTTATTTGAATATTTAACAATTGGTTTGACCCCTGGTGGTCTTCAAACTATGTTCATTGGAACCCCAGATGCCTCAGAGGCAGCTGAGGAGCTGGTGTGGAGGCATGGATGGGTCTGGGAGGCCTGTGGGTCATCTCTCTGGCGCACTGGGCTTGGCAGACAATCCTTCCGGAGAGAGCATTCCCTTGCCCGCCAGCCTGGAGCATCTTGGATCACGTGGTGTTGCCCAGGCTCCCTGACAGATGTGCCCCCCTCCCTGCCGCTCACGGACCCCTGGAACTAATCCTAATGGTGGGGGGCACGTGGAGGGATTAATGCTGGGGTAATCCACACTACATCTGCCAGCTCCTGGGGAGCCTGGGTGAAGTCTGCCTCTCAGAGCCCAGGACGCCATTCCTGTCCCCTGGACCACGGGGACTCATGGAGGCCCTGGCCAGCCATGGCCCGGTCTGAGTTGCCCTGTCCTTCCTGAGCCTTCCAGAAAAGGGTGAGTTGGGGCTAAGGACCTGGGGGTCAGATAGGGTTGTTTCTGAGGCTGGAAGGGGAGGCAGGGCCAGGAGGATAACCAGCTGACTTGATTTTCCCAGGATGGAGGGATCTGGAACTTTCAGTGCTAAAATCATGACAGAGCCGGGCTTACCTGCACAGCTGGTCAAGCTTGCAGGTTTTCTGAGGTGGTTCCCCTTGCCTTGGAAGTGGAGCTTCACGGTGGGGGGCGGGTGCTTCGCCCACGCCAACCCATCCACATCACACCCCACCCCCCTCCCATCGCCTTCTTACATTTCTGTCCCCTCCTCTCTTTCCCAGACTCCAGGACCTCTCTTGGCCTTTATTTCTCTCAGTTTTCCATTCACAGGGTCTCTGGGGCCATAGACCAGAATCCTCAAGGAGCTGGAATCTTTCACACCATGGAGAGAATGAAGAACCAGGTGAGAGAGAGCCCCACAAGGCTTGCTTCAAATAGTGCCTAAATCACTCCACATCACCCTCATCGTCCTCACTAACATTTCTTCCATGGTTTGCGCCGTAGGCCAGGAAAGGTTTCAAGTCGTTTACATGTACCAACCCACTGAACTCTCAAAACCAACCAGAAATCACGGCCCTTCCTTCTCACATCCCCAGGCCCCTGGCAGGAGTGCCCCCCGTTCATCCCCACTACCTGCTCACTGAAGCTTTCCTCCCCCTCCCACCCAGAGGCTGAGTTCCTGGGTTCCTTGGAGGCCCGAGAGCTGTCTGCTCATGTTCTGTTTACATCTCCCTCCTAGAGACATTTCTGCACTAGCACCAGTTAGTGGACAGCTTTCTAGGGGCTTTGCATGCATTATCTCATTTGCCCACATCTAACTTCTATGAGGTGTAGGAATGATGGTCATTCCCATCACACAAACAAATGGAGACTCAGAGAGGTGAAGTTCAAGGCCAGTAAGAGCAGAGCCAGCGTAGAGTCTTGCTTCACCTGACTCCAGAGCCCTTCTGTGTGGCCACTCCCCCATCCTGCCGGCTCCACGGGCGACAGATGTTGGCCAAAGGCTCTGTAGCACTGTGCCCAACACACAGCTGACCCCTGGAGACTGTATTCTGGATGAATGACTGGACAAGGAGGGTTATGCCACGGTGGGCAGTGAGAAGGAGAACGGAGGTGAGTGTCTTGGGTCTGTAGACTGCCTTGGGAAGGAGCTGGCGAGGGGTAGGATTTGGGGGAAGTCAGACTCTTCCTGAACCCTCCCCTTGCCAGGATGTTCCAGCCGGGAAGGGAGAGGGGAGAGAATCCTAGTGGCTACTGCAAGTCAGCATGTGAGCAGCTGGTGAGCAGCTTAGAGGTGAAATACTGACTCTGCCTTTGGGTCCCTTGGAATAAATCCTGAGGCTGGAGACAGGCATGAGATGAGACTGGGCCCCAGAGGAAGGCTGTGGATCAGGAGTGCAGCGAGCCCAGTTACGTGGTGAGGTGGGGTGTGGTGCTGCAGAGCACGGAGCTCGAGTCCCACTAGGTCATGTGCTGTCCACGACTTCAGTGAGTGATTTAGAGTCTCTGAATTTCGTTCTGCACTTGGAAATGAAACGCCCATCTTCTGGCCCCTGTGACAGAGGCCTGCTGGGGGAGATCAGGTTGCCCTCCCACCAGGGCTCCCTCCCTGGCCCTGCCCCAGGGGTCTTGTGCTCATACTCAAAGGGAAGCCCCTTCCAACGTCCCTCCCACACAAACAATGTCAGAGAACCCCGCCATCCACTCCTTGTGCCTGAAGCCCCATCTTGCATCTGATGTTACCCCTCTGACACCTAGGTGGGGAGACATCCTAACGCTCTTGGGCTCTTTAGTGGGTTCATTTAAAAAAATGGAGGTATAGTTTATGTGCATTCGAGAGTCACTCTTCTGGGTGGACAGTTCTATGAGTTTTGATAAATGCACCCAATCCTGTGACCACGATCTGGTTATAGGACGGTTCTGTCCCCTCCCACAGTCCTTTCTGCTCCTCCGTAGTCTACCCCATCCCTACCCCCAGATGGCCACCGAGTGGTTTTCTGTCCCTACAGTTCTGCCTTTTACAGAATGTTATGAAAATGGGATTATACGGACTACGGCTTTTTGAGTCTGGCTTATTTTACTTACCAGAATGCATTTGAGATTCGTTCACGTTACTGGGTGTATCAATAGCTTGTTCCTTGACACTCCTGCGAAGTGTTCCATTGTAGGGATGTAAGAGAGTTTGTCTATCCATTCACCAGTTCAACATGTGTTCCAAACAACATTTGGGTTGTTTCCGATCTTTGGAAATTACGAATGAAGGAGGGCTTTAGTGGGAACCCCAAATTCTAGAGATGGAAATGGAATAAAATTTCCAGGTGGAAATGTTAACTGTTTACCAATAGTCCATCCTGCTCCAACGGCTGAAGACACTGGGGCCCAGCAGGGGAAGGGACTTGTCTGTAGTTACAATCAGCTCAGGAAATGCGGCTGAGATTTGAACCCAAGACATCCGGCGTGCAGAACAATGTAAAGTCCAAAACGTATTTCCTGGGCATCCCCAGCAGAGCGCTAAGAGCTGTGGGTGTAAAGGCCAAGAAGGAAAGACCCTGGTGCGGGCGACATCTGCCCCAAGGAGGGAGCCAGACCAAGAAGCCAGTAGTGACCAGGGCGGATTGCTATTACGAGGCAGGATGGCGTGTGCCTTAGAGACAAGAGGCCCTCAATTCTGCCTAGGGGAGAATGAGAAGGCTCTAGAGATGCCCAGGGGTCTTACGGGAAGAAGAGAAGTTTGTCAGGTGAAAAGGACAGAAAGGGCCTCCCAGAGGGGAATGACAGGTGCAAAGCCCTGGAGAGGGGGATGAGGCATAAAGAGGCCAGGGGGAGGGGAGGAGGAGGAGAGGCAGGAAACGGGCCCATGGAGCCAGTTAGGCTCAGCTCAGAGCAAGCCTCTCCAGCCGGACTGTTTCCTGTAGGACAGTGTCATGGTTCTGGGCTCAGCGTTTGAGCTTCCTTCCTCATGGAAAAGTGTGTGGGATTGGACGGGGAGGCAAGGAATTGCAACTCAGTGAGACCCTAACAGAACAGAGCCTACAAAGCAGGCATTGGTAGGTACAGACCCTTGGTGTGTTTCAGGGACGACACAGAGGCCAGTGGGGGACAGGACTGGAGTCTGTGATACATGGCGCTGAGATGACTGATTATGCACATGGAAAAAATAAAATTAGATTTCTTCTTTATACCATAACCCCAAATATTTCTGTGTATGAAAGTCTAGAAATCCACATTTACAACCTCTGTATACACACACACAGACACACACACACACACACACACACACAGAGAACAAACAAAAAAGACAATATTGATGAATTTGATTTGATTGGCAGGAGCCAAAACCAAAACTAAAAGCCCTTATTTTATTTATTTTTTTAAAAAAGGTTTTACTCATTTAACGGACAGAGAGGGACAGCAAGAGAGGGAACACAGCAGGGAAGTCAGAGAGGGAGAAGCAGGCTTCCCACTGAGCAGGGAATCTGATGAGGGGCTCAATCCCAGGTCCCTGGGATTATGACCTGACCCCAAGCCAGATGCTTAACAACTGAGCCACCCAGGCACCACCCAAAGCCCTCTATTTAACAATAGTATCTCCTAGAGCTTATACTGTGTCAAACAAAATATACTTTACATATATATCAACTCACTAAATCCTTGCTAATTTATGAGACAAGCACTATTATCATTTCCATTTTACAGGTGCAGAAACAGAGGCACAGTAGGGTAAGTGACCCTCTTAAGGTCACACAGTCAGGAAGTGGTTGAACCGACATTCAAAATTAGGTAATCTGGCCACGGATTCGCCAGAAAAGAGGCATGTTTTTGAGGCCTCCATGGTCTAACTAGTACACTTTGAGGTATATTCATACAGCAGCATGCTCTACAGAAGTTGAAGAGAACAACCCAGAGCTACATGCATTGTATTGGGAAAAAGGAGGATAACACAGTAGGATATACTTTACAGAAGTTTTAAAATGTGCAAAGCGATACTACATGCTGTTTGCAGATGCAAACGCAGAGTAAACGAATGAGAACATCCTGGCAATGACCAACCGCGGGATCAGAATGCGCCCTCCATCCGGGAAGAAAGGGAGGAGGCGGAGTCTGCAGGTGGGACAAACAGGGCACAGGATGGACGACCACACACTAACCAAGTAACTGACATGGTAATTTTTAAAGTGTAAAGATAGAGGAAAATAGGGTAAAATGTTAAGATCTAACAAACTCCAGCCCTGCCCTTGGAGAACTCGTACTCCATTAGGAACATCATAGTAGTCCAACAACTGTTGTATTATGGAGTTGGACTTGTATCATGATGGAGACTTGTACAAAGGGCCGTGGAGGGGACCTGGATGAGGACAGTTGGGGAAGGCTTCATGGAGGAGGTGGCATTTCAGTTAGTCTCAGGTATTTTATTAAGTACACAGGAGAGAGATAGCATACCTGGCAGAGGAAACAGGTTGTGCAAAGGCCCAGAGGTACAGAGGTACACGTGTGGCCCGCCCGTTGAAGGGGTCATACTGGGAAGGACCTTGCTTCTACAGGTGTGATATTTCCCCCAAACTGTGGGCTCTCGTGATGTCTGGGTGAACCTAAGGCACGGTAGGGGTCCTGCTGACTGCTGGGGGGGCTGTAACCTGTGTCCTTCCCCTTCTAGGTAGGCCGGCCGCCACGCCTGCCAGGAGTGAAAAAGAAGTGGTTCTTCCCAGCTTCCTGCAGCTTCTTCTTCCTGCTCTCTGTGGTTATGACTGGCTGCTTCCTGTGGCAATACCACCTTCCCAAACTGAAGCCCAGTGAGTGCACCCGCAGCCTTGGGTTGCTCCCCACCCCTGTGGGTTCTGTGGGCTGGGAGCTGCCGCTCCTGATCTGAAGGTATAGGGACGAGGCCACAAGATTTAGACCCAGAAGCTCTGGCTTTCATGAGGACTCCGACTCTCCCTAGCTGTGTATCTTTGGGCCACTCCTGTGACTTTTCTGTGTGTTGATGCTCTCGTGGATCCCAATACCACTCGGGTATCCTTAAACTACCTAGTCTGGCTTTAAAACTCAGGATCCTCCAATATGTGCAAACAGAGTTTCTTCAGCCCTCATGGTAGGATCGCCAGGCCCCTTTTAAAGATCCTCCCCCAGCTGTATCTAAGACCCTGGGAGGAACAATGAGGTGTCCAAGAAATGGAGAGATGCTGCCATTTCTTGGAGCCTCTCCATCAGGGGCTGGTCAAGGCTTGGCAAATGAGTCACTGCTGCTGGTAATGCCCACTGCGCCTTCTGTTGCTATAGCAACTCCTCTGACCTCCATCCTGCGGGGATCCTGGATCATCCAGAACCCCAGCTCTCCGCTAAACCCAGAGAATGTCTCGCTCCATTCCTGTCATGTTACAGATACCCAGGCCTCAGTGAGGTGGTCTGAACTCCTAAAAAGTCCCGTGGAAATTGTGCAGAAATGGCTCCTTTTATTTTCCTGTTGGTTTTTCCTTTCCCACCCCAACCTGTTCTTTCTGGAGTAAATTCCTTTTTCGGGGCTTCTTAGTCCCTTAAGCAAAAGTCCCCGAGTAGGTGGGTCAGCCTGTCCTCTAGGGCCATGCTTCTTAAACCAACAAACTAGCAGCCCAAAGCAAACCAGTATGACTATAAATAGATACAAATGAAATTAAGTGAAAAAAAAAAGAAAAAATAAATGAAAAAAAAAAGACTATAAAATAGAAGCCCAAGTTTTAAGACTCAACACAAAATTACTCCATCAAACTGCTGTCGAAATTTCTAAATGCGTGCTCTCAAATTTTCTCCTTAATTTGTTCTGAATGGGAAGCAAGCAGTTCATGGACCTGCTTGGGGATCTAAGTACTCTCCCTCGTGTGGGTACCCCCTGACAGCCTGTTAGATATGAGGACACTCTGGTTCTACCCCGTATCTACTGAATCAGAACTGAATTTCTTTAAAAGTAGGCTCCATAGCCAGCCTGGGGCCCAGCATGGGGCTTGAACTCATGATCCTGAGATGAAGACTTGGGCTGAGATCATGAGTTGGATGCTTAACCGACTGACCCACCCAGGAGCCCCTCAAATCTGGATTTTAAGATTCTCACGTGACCTTTTGTGCCTATTAATGCAGGGCTGGAGGAACCAGCCCCCCCAGGGTCCCACCCCAGTGACACTCCAGCTTTGGCTGAGCCCTCCCTACTCCAGCTATTAGACCTGTGTCAGAGAGTTGTTGAGAGAGTTTCCTTCAGGCTTGTCATTTTTCTGTTTGGGACCCTATCACTTACTGAATGCTGAGTAAGCCCCCAAAACTACCGGCTTCAAACAAAGTGATTTATTCCTTCTCCTTATTCTGAGGGCTTGCTGGCGGTTCTGCTGCTAGTCTATCCTGGGCTCTTTCAAGGCCAGGGCCAAGTCCCGGTAGTCTCAGGAGGCAGTGCGAGGGTTCAGGAAGAGGGCCGCTCCTCTGGGCACTTATACAATCCTACTCTACACTTTTTCGAGGCTGAGGGGGAGGTCTGGGGCCGCTATGATGATCTCTCAGCCTGAATCCTGTCCTGCCAGGGTCCATACCTCCCCCTCCCACCCCACCTCCACCCCGAGGTCCCCAGGAAGCCATACACCTGAACCAAAGCAGAATGCGACTTAGAGCAGCTATCCCTGTCACCACTCTGGTGACAGAAGGCACTGTCCCCTATGGTTTAGGCCTGAAGCCCAAGTAGAGCCCAAGTCTACTTCTCCACCCAAATATAGAATCAGAACTAGAGAAGGAGACAAACAGACAGATGTGGCTGAACCTGACCCAAGGAGCCAGGACTTTTCTAAGTCAGCTGATTACATGGAGGGAGGAAACTGGTCAAACAAGAGACAGGGGCTGCCAACTGAGGGCTGTGGTGTGATTGGCATTTGGAAGGCCAGTCATCATGTGGTAGGCGTGGCACTATCCCTTCTCCCAGGGAGACTCTGCCTTTTGCCCCTCGCTGCCCATGTTAGGTCACTGTGCCCCACTGTCTTCTGGGGAGGCTGTTGCCAGCTGGGAGGGCTGGTCCCGAGGCATGGCTCTGGCCTTTGCTGCCACCTTCGCATCTCTTCTAGGATGACCCCGGGACTCCTATCCTGATCTCTGTCTCCCGCTCACCATGTGATGTTCCTTCCAGGTTCCCTGGGACCAGAGGTGACTTCTGCCCCTGTGAGGATGTGTCCCCGGCACCCGGAGCCTGTGCCCCTGGCTCACCCCCTCCCTGTGTTGAAGGAGGCCCTGGAAAAGGTCAGTGGTGATCCAAGAGGGACCTGGGTGTGTGGGCTAGGCCTGGGCGGTGAAGGGGAGGGCACGTTCTGGGCACTGGCAGTGGTATTCACTCTCTCAATCATTCATTCATTCAACATACAATTCTTGAGCACCTGCTCTGTGCTAGGCACCAGGGAGATGGCAGGAAGAAGGTTCTGTCCTGCTGTAAAGAAGTACTAGTCTGGAAGGGCCAGAATAGTCAAGACAAGTAACAACGATAACTGGGCGGGGGGGTGTGAGAGTGAGGGTAGGGAAAGTTTAGGAACTATGGGGTACAGAGAACTGGCTCTGGGCTCAGTGGTGTCTACACTGAGATGTGAACAAGTAGGAGATACCCAGATGATAAGCATTTTTATAGTAAGGGAGCTTGGGGGAGCGAAGCGTGTGCTCTGGAGAGAGGGGCCGGCACATGCAAGGGTCCAGGGGCAGCGGAGGGAGGGCAACGCACACACAGAGAGCTACAGGGCAATTCAGGCCGGTGGGGCCAGAAGTGGGGGAGGGAGAGGGGATGTGCGGGGAAGACAGAGCCCCGACCCCTGGAGACCAGGGCCATATCCTTAAACACACCCTACAGCGTAACTGTTAGTGCTGCTAATACGTGGTTGCCAACACGAGACGGGGCTGCTGGCCGGTGCTGGTCTGTGCCCGTCAGATCCCACTCCCAGGTCACTCACCTCAGGAGACACGCACAGAGGTGAAACACGACTGAAAATCTACAAGCAGCAGCACGGCGTGGGGATGTGACGCTGTCGTCTGGGACGGTGGAAGGGACAGATGTGCACACGAGAGAAGGCGTGGGCCAGCACAGAGAGACACCATCAGTGCCTGCAAATATGTGAAAAGTTTAGTGACGGAGAGGAGGCAGGGGTGCTCTGAGGCTCCAGGGTCACAGTCAGGAAATGAAACAGCGATCCCCATGGCTGCTCTCTAGTGAGCACCTAGTGTCTGGGGACCTCTTTCTGTGAACCTGAGCCTTGGTCTACAGAGGAAGACACCGAGGCGCATGGAGGCAAAGCTAGCACTGGGCTGGGAACCCCAGGTGGACAGAGCTCAGCTCCTGATCTGCGAAGTTGCTTGGCGGGGTGGTCTGGCTGTGAATTAGGAGCAAGGGCTGGAGTTCGCTTGGGCTTTGAATCCTGACTCCACGAACCATTAGCCACTTGCGCAAGCCACTTCGGGTCTCAAGAATCCACTTTTCTCATCTGTAAAATGGGGAGAAGCGAGCACTGCCTTGTTAGGAGGATTAAGTGAGACAATGCATGAAAATAACTTTATATGATGCCTGGCACATGCCCAGTGTCCAACAGATAGAGGAGTTCTCACCGGCACTGCATTGCATTATTGACAACAATGTCTTTTCAGTCAATGTTCAGAGAGGGCCTGTGCACCCTCTATCATGAATTCTCCACCATTAGGGGGTCAGAACGGGCCTCCTGGAGGTGTTCTAGGGCATCACAGGGTTCAACTAGACTAGTAGTTTAACCCCTCCCTCCTTTTGCATTTTGTCAAAGTAATATTTCTTTGAACAGAAATCTTATGAGGAAGCCCTACACAGAAAACACATTTAGTGGAGCTGGTCTGGTTGCAAGTGGATGGGGGTCCCATGCCAGGGGGATTCTGAGAACCAGAGGTCCGGAGGCTCCAGCAATAGTGGGGAGAGAACGGAGGGGAGCCAGGTCGGGGCTGCTGTGTGCCAGGGGTGGTGTGGGAGTGGGCCGGGTGTGCAGAACAAGTCAGGGGTGTCTCTGCACCTGCGCTCTGAGCCTCCTGCTCTCCTCCTCCAAGGTGGACCGGATCCTGCATCAGGCACTGTCTGCCCCGGGCCTGGCTGCCATGTCTGCCGTGGTCATCCACAATGACACTGTGCTCTGGACTGGGAACTTCGGGAGGAAGAATGGCTCAGACCCAGCCTCTGGGCCCCCTAATGAGTACACCATGTACCGGTCAGCTGGGTGATCACCGAGTCCTCTGGAGGGTGGCAGGGATGGGAGGACACGGGAGACCTAGGAGGTAGGGGGACTCAAGAGAATCATGACAGTGGGTCCAAGATGCCAGGGCTGCTATTAAGTCCTGACAATTTACAGATGAGGAGACCGAGGTCCAGAGAGAACCAGAGAGTGCCCAAACATCACACCACAGGGATAATAGGTCAGGAAGGAATCCCTTCTGGAGAGCCCTTAACCCCAAACCTTCCTAACTAGAAAAGACTCCCTGTGTTCCATTCCCCTGCCCTTCTATCGGCCACAAAGGGACTATAACCAGTTCCTGGCTCCTTGCCCCAGGTCCCTGTCAGTCAGTAGCAGTGGTCCAGATGGAAGAAACGTGGGACCCTCTGCTGCACAGCCAGAGTCTCCCCTCCGAGGAGCTGCCTGTGAGATCCTTAAAGTTGACCATGCAGAGTGAACATGGTCACTCCCGGAGATACTGTGAGGATGTCAGGGGTTCCAATCACACTGCACCTGGTGTGCCAGGCACCGGGCCAACGATTACATTTGCTATCACTTACTGAACACGTACGTACCTGCCGGGTATGCTGCCAAGCACTCTACGTGCCCAATCTCATTCAATCTTTACGACAACCTATGAAATGGACAATGACTCTCAGAGAGATCTAGTGCTTGCCCAAGACCACTTGGTCAGTGTGAGGCAGAGGTATGAGCCCAATTCACGTTTGTCCCAGATTGGGAAGGGCTTGGGTTAAGGGCTAGCATGGGGATAGGTCAGGAGTGTGCCCCCACCACTGTGGTATGTTCTTAAACATCCCAATGGCAGTTTTACAGAGGCTGGTGAATTTCCATCTGAGACCCTAGGGGAGGGTAGACTCGGTGCTTTCCTAGAACTCTAGAAAGTTGGGGGGGTGGGGATGCAGGGTGGAGGTGTGTTGTAGGGCCAACTGCATGCCCTCTGCACCGCTGTGCCCTTAACGCTGCCCAGGATCGCCAGCATCTCCAAGATCTTTCCAGTCCTCATGCTGTACCGGCTGTGGGAGGAGGGCATCGTGGCCTCCCTAGATGACCCTCTAGAGAGGTACGCCAGCACCTTCACCATTAACAACCCGCTGGGCGTGGCATCAGCCCCTGAAGAGAGCCTGATGGACGGGCTGGAGCAGGTGGGCCCAGCCCCCAGGCCTTCGCCGGTCACCCTCCGAAGGATGGCCAGCCAGCTCTCAGGTGAGCAGCTCTGAACTTTCCCAGCTCAACCCAAACCGTTTCAGGTGCGGGAACCGAGCAGCAGGCCCTCACCCAGCCTGGCCATCCCACCCATTCCCCATGCCAGGCCGGGGAATATCTACAAATGGAGAATGGCTCAAAAACCTAGGAGAGAGCTATACAATCAAATAAGATGCAGCCTGAGAAAAAAGGGGTAACAATGTTCTTTATTACGAGATGGAATAAGATATAATGTTAATTTAAGTGGGACAAAAAAGCTCAAACAACATGTCACATGCTACCATATGAATGGATAAAACAATATACACTATATAGGGTGCATATGGGTGTATGAAAGTGTATGTGTAAGAAAGTACAATGTACATATTACATGACACACTTATATAAACTATGTGAATATACACATACCAGCAATTTCATCATTTAAAATGGCCTGAAGTCTCGGTTGATGGGTGTGGCTGGTTATCACTTCTGAGCCCTGATGGTGTACCCAAGGCTCAGCGAGAGGACAGAGCCACTGGAAGTAGCTTATGCAGGACAGGGTCAGTCTTCTCATTTTTTTTTTTTAAAGATATTTATTAGCAGAGGGGCAAAGGGAGAGGGAGAAGCAGACTCCCTGCTGAGCAGGAAGCTTGACGAGGGGCTCCATCCCAGGACCCTGAGATCATGACCTGAGCTGAAGGCAGATGCTTAACTCACTGAGCCACCCAGGTGCCCCAGGACCAGTCTTCTTGTGGGAGAATGGCCCAGTGGTTAAGGGCATGAGCACTGAAATTCCATCTCTGCCCTCTTTGATTTTTGGCAAGTCATTGAACTTCTCTGAGCCCTACTTTTCTCCTCTGTAAAATGAGTGTGGGTTACATTATTCCTGGGGATTAAATGAGCTAATGACTGTAAAACACTTAGCGGGGCACCTGGCACACAGCAGGCCCTTGTCAATGTAGCTTTGGTTATTATAGCCAGGGTTGGACCTATGTTTGGTGGGGCCTCATGTGGATATAACCCTGGGGTCCTCTTTAAGAATACATTGTTACAAAATCAAAATTAGATACAGGTCTTGGAAGGGGCCATGCAGATGAGGAGCCTGGAAGCTTAGGCTCTAGTTAAATCCTCCCCAGGCGGTTAGAACTCTGACTCCAGGGCTCCCTCTAGGGGCTGTGTTGTGGCTTCTTGTTTACCCATAAACCCAGGGACCCCAGCACCCTGTGCTTGGTTAGTTTTAAAACATCCCACATGTCTTCTCCTACAGTCCCAAGAGACTAGCTGAACAACGGCTGCCTGCATAACTCGGTTCTAAGCTCTCAATGTCTTCTGTGATTGACTCTCACTGTTATCTGGAGCTCTCTCCCATTCCTGGAGCTTTTCATCCCCTCTTCAAGTTAAGCCTTCTAACACCTCACCTCAACACAACACCACAGCAAGTGCTTCAGCCCATTTAAAGATGAGCAAGTAGAGGCTCAGAGAGGTAAGGTACATGGTTTGTGCCCACACAGCAAGAAGTGTCAGAGTCAGGGGGCGCCTGGGTAGCTCAGAGGTTGAGCGTCTGACTCTTGATTTCAGCTCAGGTCATGATCTCAGAGTTGTGGGATCAAACCCCATGTTGGGCTTTGCGCTGGGCATGGAGCCTGCTAAAGATTCTCTCTTTTCCTTTCCCTCAGCCCTTCCCTCCTCTTCTTAAAAAAAGAAAGAAAGAAAAGAAGAGAAGAAGTGCTAGAGTCGGAACTTAAACCCAGGACCAAGACTCCATCTCCCAATTGCTTAACCCAAAAGCCTTTTGAGTCACCCGGACACCTCCAATCCCCACACCCTCCACATCTCCTCCAGGAGCAAATTCTGTTGGCTCCCCACTCAAAATATATCCAGAATCCAACCACTCTGCTGCTAGCATTCGAGTCTAAGTCACCATCCATTAAACATGGATTTTTCAAGTCTCCTTACAGGCTTCCTTGCTTCTGCCACTGCTCCTCCCTCCGCCCCCTCACCCCCAACGTCTGTTTTCAAACAGCAACTGGAGCAATCCTGATAAAATATATGTCAAATCACATCACTCCACTGCTCAAAACCCCTGTGGTGGTCAAATCCCACTCAGAGGAAAAGCCAAGTCCTTCCAGTGTCCTCTAGCACCCTGTGGCATATTCCTGTCATGTCTCAGCTCCAAAGTCCTCCCCTTCTCACTCCTCTTCAGCCACACTGGCTATTCCTCACTGGTCCTCAAACATGCCAAGGCATTTCTGCCTCAGGGCTTTTGCACTAGCTGTCCCCTCTGTGGGAGACATTCTTTCCCCACACAGCTCTCACATGCTCAAGGGTCACCTTCTCTCTGAGGCCTTTCTCTGACATACCCTTGGATAAAATAACAATCCCTCCCTTCTTACATGCAATTATTTTTCTCTACAGGATGAATATTTATTTCTTGCCTATCCCCTCCACTAGAATAGAAATTCCATGTGGGCAGGGACTTTATTTTGCTCACTACTGAACCCCCAGTTTCCAGAACAGTCCTTGAAACAAAAGGGATGCCTGAAAACTACTGAGAGGAAGAATGGAAAGAATCCCAGTCCCGTGACCCTTCCCATATTTGTCACATCCAATAAACAGAAAATTCCAAGTGGGCAGAGGAGCGAACTGATTCCACAAAACCTGCTCGGGCACTGACCCCAAGAATTTGGTGGACTCAAACTTCTATGGTGGATGATAACAATTATTTTTTGAACAGCTGCTATGACCATACCCCATGTTGAGCATTTTATCTCAACTAATCCTCCCATGAGCCCAACGATATAGGAAATTATTTCCCTCATGTTACAGATGAGGGGACTGGGGCTCAGAGAGGTTAAGTGACTTGCCCAATAAAACTCAGGCACGATTAAAGTCCAGGCTAGACTTTTTTTTTTTTTTTTTAAAGTGATTTTGTGGTCCTTACCTCTCAGTTCATGGAAGGTGGGAGAGGGAGAGCACCCAGGGATCCACTATCCCACGATCAGCTGGCCCAGCAGGTCTGATTGATGCTCCTCTGCAGGGCTGCCCAGAAGGCTCCGATCCACTTCGCTGCTGTGGACGGGCAGCACCCAGGAGGCCCTGAGCCTGCTCAAGGATGACGTCCTGGTAGCAGACCCGGGAACCAGGTGAGGAGTGTGTCTGATGCCCCACACAAAATAGGAACCACGCAAGGTGTCATAGCCCTCCTAGGACAGAGTCTGTATCACTTTGTCCTAAACAGGGATCCCTGAATGTGTTCCCTGTTCCACAGCTGGGCGGACAGGCCCAGACAGGGGGCACAACAAGGCATGGGGAAGCTGGGCCCAGATCTAGTGTGAACTCCATATTCTGTCAATTCATCAACTCAGCTTTCATTGAGCATCTACTCAACTGAGATACAGCACCTGGCTATTGAGATATGGCAGGGAACATTATAACCAGGCTGCTCCTCGCCAAGTGTACATTGTTCTGAGTGAACACCGGACATTTTCATCAGTGAACAGATAAACGAGGGAAATACAGATTTTGCCAAGTGCCATAATGGAAATACATCCCCCAGCCCTCCCCCCGACTCCGGCTTTGGGAGCAGTAGGGTTTGGGAGAAGGATGGGGTGAAATCCTGCCTCCTATTTGTTATACTTGAGCTAGGAGCTCCCTGTCATTTTTGCCCTACAATCGTCTCTAGTTTTCCATTTGATAAAATAAATCATACTAAAGTGTAAAGAACTAAGATTTGTTTTATCACTCTCTTAGGGGCATCGCTGAGTCCAACTCTTCCCCAACCTGCCCTGTGCCCGTGGGCAATTCTCTGCCCGTCTCTGGGCTTTAGTCTTCCCAGATGTAGGATAATGACTTGTATTCAATGACCTCTAGAGTCGCTGTTGAGTCCGACCTTCGGGGATGCAATGAAGCAGGTTTCTTCTCAACCCCATCCAGTCCAACGAAACTCTGGTGGCATTTCAGACAGTCTGAGCAGGTGGCACGGGGCTCTTTAGGGCCTGGAGACACTCCTCCAAAGCCACATCCCAGTTTCCACCCTTCGTCTTCCAGGTGCCATTACAGCACGCTGGCCTTCTCTCTTCTGGCCCACGTCCTGGCAGCGCACACCGCTGAAGGTGATTACCAACGCTGGATCGCGGAGAACGTGCTGGAGCCGCTGGGGATGGCGGACACGGGCTTCGACCTCACGCCCCTTGTGCGTGCCCGCCTGGCCGCCGGCTTCTACGGCAGCGGGCGGCCTGCGCCGCTCTACGACCTGGGCTGGTACCGGCCGTCCGGCCAGATGTACTCCACTCCCGCCGACCTGGCCAAGCTGGCTATGGTGCTCCTGGGCAGCGGGCCCCGACGTCTCCTGCGGCCCGACGCGGCCAAGACCCTGCTGGCGCCGCTGCTGGCCTGCTCGGGCGCCTACTTCGCCAACGAGACGGGCACACCGTGGGAGTTCCACGCGCAGCGGGGCTACCGCGTGGTGCGCAAGGACGGCGACCTGGACGGCTACGCGGCCACCTTCTCCCTGGTGCCGCCGCTGCGCCTGGGCCTCGTGCTGCTGCTGGCCGGGCCGCGGCCTCCTGGGCGCGACCTGGTGGCGCAGGCCTATGACGTGCTCCTGCCCGCCCTGGAGAGGGCCTTCCGGGAGGCCGAGCCCCGCCCCGCGCCGCCGCCCAGCGCGCGCCCTTTCGTGGGCTACTTCACCTTCGCCAACAAGACCTTCTACGAGGTGCGCCCCGGGCCGGCGGGCGAGCTGCGCCTGCGCCAGTTCGGGCCGCGCGTCGAGGCGCTCGTGCCCCCCGCCTTCCGCACGCTGACGCTGCGTCACCTGCGCGGCCGCGTCTTCCAGCTGCACGTGGCGCGCGAGTTCCCGTGCGCGCTGCCGCTCGGCGACGCCTGGCTCTCCCTCGAGGCGCAGCACGGCCAGCTCGTCCGCTTCTACCCGGTGGACCGCCACGGGCTGTCCCCGGGCTTCGACGTGCCGGGCCTTAACACCTACCGGGTGCTGAGGCTGCAGCGCAGGCCCGTGTTCCAGCCCCAGTGACGCGGGGCTCTGGCCCTCCTGAGCCTCCCCCCCTTCCGCGAGGTGTGGAAGGTGGAGCTGCGGAGGTGGCTCTGGAGAAGCCGACCCCAGCTGGCTTTTGAACTGTTCGTTATGCCGGGGTGGGGGTGGGTGGAAGAGTTAAATAGAGACATTTAGAGTACGCACTTAGAAACTTTCATAGCAAGCTGACAGCGTACTTTCTTTAAAAGATTTTATTGGAGAGCGAGCGAGTAGGGGGAGGGGCAGAAGGAGAGGGAGAATCTCACGCTGACTCTAGGCTAAGCCCGAGGGGAGGTGGGACTCGATCTGACGACCTGAGACAAAATCGAGAGTGGGCTGCTTAACGGACTGAGCCACCCTCCTCCCCAGAGTGCCTTTGTGTCTGTTGAATATAAGACAAAACATGGGCTTGTATTTTGTCTTTTAAAAATCAACCCTACTGAGGTTTAATTTGTATGATCTATATACATTTACATAAAATGAAATGCACACATTAGGTATGATTTTGACAGATATTTATGCCCACTATTATCAAGATATGGAAAATTTCCAGTGTCCCCCAAACTTCTTTTGCTGTCAGTCTCCTCTGCTGCACCCAGCCCTGGGCAACTGCTGATCTATTTTTAGCACAATGGATTAGTTTCGCCTTTTCTAGAATTTCATATAAATGGAATCATTTCATTGCCTGTTCTAGAATTTCATATAAATGGACCCCCCTCCCCCACCGTGCCCCTCCTCAGGATGTTTATGAGGTCCACCCATGTTTTTGTGTGTATCAATAGTTTGTTCCTTTTTTTTTTGCTAAGTAGCATTCCATTGTATGGGTGTATCACATTTGCTTATCCATTCACCTGCTGATGGACATTCGGGTTGTTTCCAGATTTGGGCTATTGGGAAAAAGCATTTCTGTATAAGTCATTTTGTGAATACATGCTTTGATTTCTCTCTGACTTTTCAGCTTTAGGCATGCTAGCGGTTGCGAAGTCCTATCTCACTGCGGTTTTAATTGTATTGTATTTCTTGTATTGTAAAAGTTCTCTGTATGCTCTGGATACAAACGCTTTGTCAGATCGGGTATTATACATATTTTCCCTCAGTCTTTGGTTTGCTTTTCCAGTTTCTCTCTTAATGAGAGAAGTGGGTGAAGAGCTAAAGTTTTAAAATTTTGATGAATTTTATGCCTGTTGGATCTAATATAAAATTTAGGCTTGTCTTTCGCATGTCCCTTTAAAACTTAAACTTTTTATTTTATTTATTTATTTTTTATTTTTATTTTAAATTTTTTTAAAAGATTTTATTTATCCATTTGACAGAGATCACAAGTAGGCAGAGAGACAGGCAGAGAGAGAGGAGGAAACAGGCTCCCTGCTGAGCAGAGAGCCCGATGCGGGACTCGATCCCAGGACCCTGAGATCATGACCCAAGCCCAAGGCAGCGGCTCAACCCACTGAGCCACCCAGGCGCCCTAAACTTTTTATTTTGAGGCAATTATAGATTCACATGCAGTTGAAGGAAATAACCAATGTATCTTTCACCCAGTTTCCTCCAATGGAAACATCTTGCAAAACTGTAGTACAATAGCATAAGCAAGTAATTGACTTTGATAGAGTCAAGATACAGAATATTTTCCTCAGGGCAAGAATCCCTCTTGTTGCCCTTCTCTGACTGTGCCCATTTGCTTACCACCCCCCCCCCCCAACTCCTAGCAACCACCAATCTGGTTTCCATTTCTGTAATTTTTCCATTTCAAGAATATTATAGGTATGGAGTCATACAGTGTGTAATTTGGGGAGGTTTTTTTTTTTTTTTTTAAACTCAGCATAATCCTCTGGAGATTTGTTCAAGTTGTTGCAAGTATCAACAACATTTTTCTTTTTGTTGTAGACTAATGATTGCATGGTATGGATGGACCACAGTCTATTTAACCATTCATTTGATGAAAGACATCTGGCTTGTTTCCAATTTTAGGCTGTTAAGGATAAGGCTGCTATGAACCTTTGTTTACAGGTAACTGTGTGAACATAAGTTCTTATTTCTCTGGGATGAATGCCCAGGAGTGCAACTGAGGAGGTGAATTGGAGTTGTTTGCTTTTGTTCTGTTTTGTTTTTAAGAGACGTGTCAAACTGTTTTTCAGAGTAGCTGTACCATTTTATATTCTGGTTGGCAATATAGAGTGAACCAGTTTTTTGCATATATATATTTTATTTTATTTTATTTTTTTTTTAGTTTCCCCACATCTGTGCCAGCATTTGGTATTGTCACTATCATTGTTTTTGTAATTCTAATTTCTTAATAATGAATGAGATTGAATTTCTTTTTTTTTTTTTTTAAAGATTTTATTTATTTATTTGACAGAGAGAGAGCACAAGTAGACAGAGAGACAGGCAGAGAGAGAGAGAGAGAGAGGAAAGCAGGCTCTCCACTCAGCAGAGAGCCCGATGCGGGACTCGATCCCAGGACCCTGAGATCATGACCTGAGCCGAAGGCAGCGGCTTAACCCACTGAGCCACCCAGGCGCCCCGAGATTGAATTTCTTTTCATGTACTTTTTTGCTATCCGTATAGCCTCTTTGGTAAAATGTCTCTGTGTCTTTTGCCCATTTCCTGATTGGACTTTTTAAGAAATTGTTGGGTTTTGAGAGTTCTTTATACATTCTAGATACTAGGCCCTAGTTTGCAAATATGTTCTAGTCGGCAGCTTGTCTTTTCATCCTCTTAACAAGTGTGTGGTGGTATCTCATCGTGGGCACAGCTTTGGCCCCTGGGTCATTGCCATTGTGTCTTCTATGTTCCTTGTTCCTTTCTGGCTTTACCATACTTCCCTGGCCAAACCCTGGGCAGAGATTTGCATCTCTGCCCCTGACTGCTCCCCTGACCCCAGACTCACGAGTCCCACTGTCTACTTGATGTTTAAGAGGCATCTCTACCTTGTGTTCAAAACAGAACTCTCAGTCGCACCCCAGACCAGCTCCTCCTGTAGTCTGCCCATCTCAGTGGCAGCTCTGTCTTTGCTGTTGCTCGGGCTGGACTCCTGGATCCTCACTTTCTCTCACATCCGTTCTACCCCCAAGTCACACTGGCTTACCTTCACACTGTGTCCAGAATCCAATCCCTTTTCACCTCCTCTGCTCTTCCTGCCTTTTCTGAGCCATCATAATAACGGTTCTCTGTCTCCCCACTTCCACCCCTGCCCCTGTGATGGTTAGTTTTCTGTGTCATCATGACCTGGGTAGATACTCGGTCATTCAAACACTCATCCAGGTGTTACAACAAAGGTGTTTTGTAGATGCGGTTAACATCTCCAATCAGTGGACTTGAAGTAAAGGAGATGACCTTCGATAATCTGGGTGGGCCTCATCCAATCCATGAAAGACCCAAGGAGCAAAACCACAGTTCTCAAGGAAGAAAGCTTCTTCTGCCTCTGGATGCAGCATCGGCTCCTGCCCGAGAGTTTCCGGCCAGCCAGCCTCCCTACAGACTTTGGATTTGCCAGCCAAATCATGGAAGCCAGTTCCTCGAAATAAATCTCTTCATATATATCCTAGTGGTTCTGTTTCTCTGGAGGACCCCTGATGAATACAGTTCAGACATTGTTCTACAGAGCACTCAGAATGATCCTTTTAAAAGTCACATCACGGCCCTTGTGTTCTCCAACGCTCCCAGGGCTTTCATCTCATTCAAAGAAAAGCTGAAGTCTTTATCATGGCCTGCAGAGGACCCTGCTTCTTCCCACCCTTGTTCTCTTGGCCTCAGCCTTCCCGGCCTCCTTGTGGCTCCTTGAACATGTCAGGTGTCTGTGGCCTCTGCTCCCGCTGTCCCCTCTGCCCCTGTGTTCTTCTCCAGAAAGTCAGTTACTGGTCCCTTCCCTTCTCAGCGAGGCCTTCTCTCCACCCCGTTCTTGCAAATTGATTATTTATTTATTTATTTATTAACCTATGTCTGTAGCTGCGTAACTGCCACCGAGATCAAGGTGTGGAATGTTTTCATCCCTTCCTGTGGTTTCCTGGGAATAACTATTCGTGAATTCTACCACCATTGATTAATTTGACTTTTCTTAATCTTTTTAAAAGTGAAATCTTAGATGGGGCGCCTGGTGGCTCAGTCAGATCTGATTTCTGCTCAGGTCGTTATCTTGGGGTCCTGGGATCGGGTCCCCAGCTGAGCTCCTTGCTCAGCGGGAAGTCTGCTTCTCCCTCTCCTTCTGCCCTTTCCCCTACTCCTGTGCGCGCGCTCTCTCTCTCAAATAAATAAAATAAAAAAAAAATCTTAGACTATGCACTCTTCTGTGTCACTCCTCTATTTTAAAATTACAACACAGCCCCCCTGTCCTGAGAACTCCTCAGACCCTTTGCCCACTAATTTTTCTCATGGTTTCATTTCCACCAGACATACTTGTATTCAGTTGTTTAAGCACCTATCTTCCCTCACCAGGATACGCACTCCACGTGGACAAAGTTTTCTGTGTTTTGTTTATCACTGTATTTCCAGCACCTGGTGAACCGACCATCAGTTGTAGGCAGTCAATACATATTTGTTCAGGAAATACTGAGTCTCCATTTTGTAGATGATGACAATGAGGCTCAGAGAGGTGAAACTACTTCCCCATGTCACACAGCATTAGTGATAGAGACAGGATTTGAATTTCAGTTGTTTGAACCCAAAGACTGTGCTCTTAACCTGCGGCATTAGTCCCTCCACAAATGCAAATCCGCACACTCCTATTCATGGGTCTTTATGGAAGGGATGTGGATGGGACACGAAGGTATTAATCCATTCAGAATATTTTCTGAGTGCCTACTGTGTGCCAGGCAGTGTACCAGCACCAGGGACATAATAATTAGCACAGATACATCTGTATGTTTGGATCTGTATTTCTGTGCGCATAACTGTTTAACTGTAGTGGATAAACACATGTGTGTTTGTGCCTGGAGTGCCTTTCCCTATGTGTATTTGCAGGTGTGTGTCTTCTTTTGTGTAAATGAGTGTACCTCTGTGCCCAAGTGTGTAGGGATATGAGATAGCACAGTTTGGGGACAGACCACCTAGGTTCTAATCCTGGCTCCTGTCCTTATCAGCGATGTAACTGTGGGCAATCTTCAAAGTGGTGTACCTTAGTTTTCTATCTATCAAATGGGGATAATGTCTGTTGTCCAGTTTCTGGCATGCTTTAGGGAATTGCTACTCAAAATAGCGATGGGACTGGTGCCTGTCCCAGAACTGTTGGTCTCTGGTCTATGACAACGCAGGCACAGAAACTTCAGAAATATTTGTGGGGTTGTGACATTGCCGTCACACCCCAGTGAGAGATCAGGGACCGGTCTCATGGAACAGGGTACAAACAAGTTTGGGGGTTGAGTTCGCAGTCAGACCATATACTGATCCACAAAAGAGTGGAAATTAAAAACCAAATAAAACCCTTCAAAAACAAACCTAGTCTTTCACCACAGAGAGTTTGAGAAGCAGGGATTTAAAGGATTAAGCAGGACGATACATGTAGAGCACTCAGAACCACTTCTGGCACAGAGGAAGGATTCTGAGGGTTCCCTGTGGTCATCCTGTGGGGGTGAGTGTTGTGTATATGTGACTTGGTGTGTATGGGGGGTGTTTGTATATGAGCCCGCAGCTATGGGTGCATGTGTGTGAGTGCGTGTGTGCCTGTTTGCAGCTGATGGCAAAAATGGGTGTGTATTAACACATGGGTGCCTCTGGGTGAGACGGGGTCTTACGCATGTGGGTGAGTATATATAGGGGTGGGGTCTGGGCGAGGGGGTTGGGCAGGCTTCAGCACATTTCTTAGGACTTTCCATCATGAGGTGGGGGTGGAGAGTGGCCATGGCGGCAGCACCGGTAGAAATAAAGTCTCAGGCTTTACCATTGTGCCATCCAGGGGACAGCAGAGGAAGAAGGGTCAGCAGAGGATGGGGGCGGGCAAGGGGTGCTACTGGCCCAGGATTCCGTGTGCTGAGTCATTAGGATTCTCCAGCAGGGTTGGTCCAGGCAGACACTTTAGTCTGATGGGATTGGTGGGGGTTGGGGGAGGAGGTGAAGGTGGGGGTGGACCCTTGCTACAGTCCCACCTGGTGTGGGGGGAGGGGGTTCCATGGCTATGATGCCAAACCTAGTGAGAGTCTATGGGAGAAATCTCTTTCACTGTTTCTCTTTTCTCCTTGATGGCATCTTTTTATTACAGGGACCTCTCTGTCCCTGTGAAATGACCGAGATTGTGGATGCCTGTTTAGAGCCAGGAGGGGCAAAGACAGGTTCCGGCTATTCCCTGGGTGGGAAAGAGGAAGGTTGAGAGGAACATGGGTTTGGTGAGGGAGCTGGTGGGGATGGAGCAGGAGACCCAGGTCAGTGTCCCTGAGTTGGAGCAAGCCCTCATGAGATTATGTTGGATCTTGGAATAGGCAGGAGAGTCTACGGGGAGCCCAGGATGGACCAGGGACTGGGGCAGGTGGAAGTGGGAAGAGGATCCAGACTTCTCAGAGGAACTGGCCTAGGACAGACAGAAGCTGTCAGAGGCCCCAGGCTGTTGAAGGAGGGGCCAAGGTTTGCATGCCAGGCTCTAACTGTGCTGTGTGCCCATGGGTGCTGTGTGACCTAACTGGCCTCACTGTGTGCTCTCAGAATCTCCTCCACCCAGTACCCCTAAACCCCTGATACGAGATGGCAGCTCACAGTCTGTAAGTACAAATGGGTATAAAGAATCACTTATTATTGGTGACATCACAATTCCAGACTTCAAGCTCTATTACAAAGCTGTCATCATCAACACAGTATGGTACTGGCATAAAAACAGACACATAATCAATGGAATAGAACAGAGATCCCAGAAATAGACCCTCAACTCTACGGTCAACTAATCTTCGACAAAGCAGGAAAGAATGTCCAATAGAAAAAAGACAGACTCTTCAGTGTTGGGAAAATTGTACAGCCACATGCAGAAGAATGAAACTGGGCCATTTCCTTACACCACACACAAAAGTAGACTCAAAATGGATGAAAGACCTCAATTTGACATAGCAATCCATCAAAATCCTTGAGGAGAACACAGGCAGCAATTTCTTCAACTTCAGGTGCAGCAAATTCTTCTTAGAAACATCACCAAGGCAAGGGAAGCAAGGGCAAAAATGAACTATTGGGACTCCATCAAGACCAAAAGCTTTTACACAGAAAAGGGAACAGTCAACAAAACCAAAAGACAACTGATAGAATGGGAGAAGATATTCACAAATGACATAGCAGATAAAGGGCTAGTATCCAAAATCTATAAAGAACTTATCAAACTCAACACCCAAAAAAGAAATAATCCAATCAAGAAATGGGCAGAAGACATGAACAGACATTCCTGCAAAGAAGACATCCAGATGGCCAACAGACACATGAAAAAGTGCTCCACATCACTTGGCATCAGGGAAATACAAATCAAAACCACAATGAGATAACACTTCACACCAGTCAGAATGGCTAAAATTAACAAGTCAGGAAACAACAGATGTTGGCAAGGATGTGGAGAAAGAGGAACTCTCCTACACTGTTGGTGGGAATGCAAGCTGGTGCAGCCACTCTGGAAAACAGCATGGAGGTTCCTCAAAAAGTTGAAAATAGAGCTACCCTATGACCCAGCGATCGCACTACTGTGTATTTACCCCAAAGATACAAATGTAGTGATCAGAAGGGTCACATGCACCCCAAAGTTTATAGCAGCAATGTCCACAATAGCCAAACTATGGAAAGAACCTAGATATCCATCAACAGATGAATGGATAAAGAATATGTGATATATCTATATCTATATCTATATATATTTATACACACACACATATATATACACATACACATATGTATGTGCATATGTGTATATACACATACATACATATATATGTATACATACATATACGTATGAACATATATACATATATATGTATACATATATACGTATATGTATGTATACATATATATATGTATGTATATATATACATACATACAATGGAATACTATGCAGCCATCAAAAGAAATGAAATCTTGCCATTTGCAACGATGTGGATGGAACTAGAGGGTATTATGCTGAGCGAAATAAGTCAATCAGAGAAAGATAATTATCATATGACCTCTCGGATATGAGGAATTTGAGAGGCAGGGTGGAGGGTTTGGGGAGTAGGGAAGGAAAAAAATGAAAGAAGATGGGATCAGGAGGGAGACAAACCATAAAGAGACTCTTAATCTCACAAAACAAACAGGGTTGCTCGGGGGTGCGGGGTTAGGTAGAGGGTGGTTGGGTTATGGACACTGGGGAGGGTATGTGCTATGGTAAATGCTGTGAAATGTGTAACCCTGATGAGTCACAGACCTGTAACCCTGGGGCAAATAATACATTATATGTTAAAAAAAATACTAAAAAAAGAAATATAAAATTAAAAAATACTAAAAAAAGAAACAATTATTATTGTTTAATATGGTAGTCATGTTTGTATTTGCATTACTTACATGGTAATTCACAAAACACCTCCATGTTGACATCATACCTTTGCATCTGCTGTTCCCTCTACATGGAATGGTTTATCCTTAGCTTCCAGGAGAACTCCTAGGCATGTTGTAATGACCTGAGTACTTACTGGTTTCCTCCACTGACAGGGGACTTCTGTAAGTGAGGGCATGTGTGTAAATTACTACACCAGCCTCGCGTCTGTCACCCTGTGGGTGCCAGTTCACATGCCGTGAGGTGGTACAAATGCTCTGAGAAACTCTCCAGGGTGAGCTGCACGCGTGGGTCATTTCTGTGTCCCCCATGACATCTCATAAAGCACCTTTTGTGGAGGGGGAATACAGTAAGTACTTTTTGAATGCATGAATAAATATTGAATGAATGAATGAAAAGACAGCCTCCTAGATCCCATCTTCTCTGACTTGCTACCCCACATTGTTCCTAGGCCTGACTTCAGCCCCAGCCCTGCTCTACCTCTAACCCCCAGAGCATTACCCAAGAGCTGGTTTACTTCTCCAAATCTGCTCCCAGGGAAACGGGTCCCATGAGATGCTCTCTTTAGAATGGCAAATGCAGCAAATGAGAACACTTTTTTTTTTTTTTAAAGATTTGTTTATTTATTTTAGAGCAGGAGGAGGGAGAGAATCTCCAGCAGACCCTCCAGCGAGCGCAGAGCCCGACACAGGGCTCCATCTCACGATCCTGAGATCGTGACCTGATCCCAATGCAGGAGTCAGATGCTTAACCGACTGAGCCACCTAGGTGGCCCGATTACACCATTTTGGACATGCTCTTTAGCATACTCAAGGCTCTTCAGTCTCCTGAAGTAAAGAAATCTGGGCAACTTGTTGAAGTCCAGAATTTGCCTAGTGGATTTGACCATGAACCCTCTTTGAATCTCTCCAGGCTTTTTTTTTTTTTTTTTTTTTTACCGAACAGAACTTCAACTGACATTTATTTGACAAATGTTTATGGAGACTCTACTATGGGTCAGGCCTTGTCCTGCAGAACATATGACAGACACGGACCTTGCTTTCTGCTCAGCAAAATACCAAGCGCTGACATCCGTGAGCGCGAAGGACTTGCTATGCTCATCTCATTCACTCCTTATCTACCCTCTAGTGTTCGGCATTATTGCCCCATTTTACAGACGTGGAAATGAGGCTTAGAGCAATTATACGACCTCTCCAAGGATACGGAACTGACAGATGGCAGAGTTGCGATTCTGAGGCTAGGACCCCAGACAGCAGAGCTCAAAATACCACACATGACTGAATATTCTCTGTATTGCTCTGATTCCACACCCAACCCCAGCTCGGGCCAAATCCCACCCCACCGCCAATCCCAGTCCTAGCCTTGGCTCTATTTTTAGCCTTGGAAAACTCCTAGTCATGCTTCAGGACCCCATGGAGATCCTTTAGGAGCACCCACTCGTTCCCCAGGGAACCTCAGTAGAAAAAAAAAAAAAAGAAACTACCACAAACCACAAGTCCAGGAGATAATTTTTACAATTCACATTTATTTTGGGAAAAAAAAAAAAAAGGTTCTGCTAAAAATACTCCTACAAAGGCATTGGAGTAACAGGGTCAGGGTTGCTCATGGACACAGCTGGTGAGATTTCCTTGGTCACAGCAGTGGGGGTCTGGAAGAGCCAGGTCTGACCCACAGCCCTCGGAACCCCAGCCGCATTGCCTCCCAACCCCCCAGCATTGTCAGAAAAACCCACGTTCACGACCAAAGGAAACAGGGTTCTGTGAAACCCTGACAGGCCACCTGGCCTCCAGATGGGAGATCTGGCCTGCATAGCACAGGCTCAAGTAAACACCTGGCATGAGGAGGGGGGAATCCAGGTCCTCACCTCCACTGCCCATGGCTCTGACAGTGGCTCTAGGAGGCCAAGGTCAAAGAAAGTGTGCCCTGAACAGAGTGCCTCCTGGGGATCTAGGGTTTGATTGGCAAAGGGTCTGACGGGGAGTGGGGCTGAGTAGGGGCCACTGGTAGCAGCAGATAGCAGTGTTTATGAGAACAGGTACTGTGGTCAGAGACCACTGGCTACTATGTGACCTGGAAGGGCCACCGCGCCCATCTCTGAGTCTTCTAGTCTGTGGAGTGGGAATTCTAATTGTACCTGTCTCACAGAGCCACGTGAGGGTTAAGCAACACGATGTGTATCAAAAGTTAAGAGCATTTCCTGGCAGATTGTTGGCACTCAAGACATAGCAGCTATGATTAGGATTCGGGGCTGGGTAGGATCCACCAGTAATTACTCTTCTCTGGAATCCAAAGAGATGTGCCCTGCCCAAGTTCTTGCCCCCTGCTCACTGGAGTCCTGTCTACAGAAGGGAGCACAGCCAGACTGACCACTAGTTCTTACCAATCCAGAGGCACCTCCCTGGTCTGCCAGATCCTATAGGCAGTGGCCTCACTGGAAAGGTGAAGGGGTCCTTAGAATCAGGCAGGGGCTTGTGTGGCCATGGACATTGCATCCCAAGGGTTCGTGGCAGGGCACCTGGCTCTGGGGTTCATAGCAAGACCCTCTGGTTGCCCAGTGTCAAGACTCCGGCGCTGAAAGGAAAGGTGGTGGACTTGGGGTAGTTTCCTCAACAAACTTGAGGAAACTAAGTTTCCTGCACCTTCCACCCCAAATAAGTCTCTTCCCAAATGGAGCCCATGGGGGGCCCTCTTGGCTTCTGAGCTGGCCTGTCCTGTCTACCAGCTAGTAGGCACTACAGCCCACCTGTGGGCTTTGCTCAGCTGGGGTACCAGGAGTATTTCTATTACTTTCCCAGGACAGAAATTCAACATCACACTCAAAAGAAAGGGTCCCGGGCCCTCGTGAGGGTACCTCTCTGACTCACAGAATGGAGCTTTCCTAGTATTTGAGTTTAGCTGTTTTTCTCAGTGTCTTTCATTCTCTTTGTGACCCCTGAGCTTTAGAGACCCATGATGGGCCCTAAAGTTTTAGGTTTTAAGTTTTAAGAGCTATCAGTCTCAAATCACATGGTGATTGAATCTGAAAAATATGAAATCCTTCTGTTAGAATTACAGGGCTTGCAATCTTAAAATCTCGGAGTCTTTTCCTTTGTGGAATGTTAGCCTGGACCCTTACAGCCTCAGCGGGGTCCCCAGTGTGCGTGGCCTGGCTCTGACCTCCTCCCTCGTTCGTCCCCCTCCTCCAGCAGAGGCTGGGAGGCCCCGAGGCAGGGTCCTTCCCTTGCTCTTCTCCCTCCCACGAAAGCCATGTCTGGGTCTGGGCTGGAGAGTTCGAAGGGGGCAGCATATAGGACCCTCCAGGCCTAGCTGGAAGACCTGCACTGACTTCGCCTGGCCCACCCGGCTAGGTATTGAGTGAACAGGCCTGGATTATAGCCTTGGGAGCCGCGGGGTCTCCATAGGGTGGCTCTGGGTGGGCTGGTGGGCCCCTGTGAAGTATTAAGTTCCCATTTCTTCTTACTATATCAGCTTTCCCGCGGCAGCCTTCATGCTGTGAAGCTAAACTCCGAGAGATGCGGGGTCTGGGGGTCTAACTTTCCTGAAAGCTTAGCTCAGTCTGAACACATTCCTGAGGGTCAGCTCAGCTCCCCCACCCCCTTCATGGGTCCTAATCCATGTCTGAGTTCAGACATCTTATCTGACGATGTCTTGCTTTTTGCAAATCCCTGTCTAAGCCAGACCCTCCCTCCCGGCAGACATCAGGGCATAGGTTGTCGTGGGAGAAGTGAAGAGATTTCCGTATCTGGAGGAATCTCCTGGAGCCGTTTGTTAAAAGTAGATGCCCCTGGGGGTGGCCTTGGGGATTCTGACTCAGGGGGTCACGGTGCAGCCCAGGAATCCACAAGATGAATAAATGGCCCGGAAGATTCTAATACAGATGGGCCATGGCCGACGTGTTGAGAGATCCACCCGCGATGCGGGAAGGAGAGAACACTAAAGGCAGATGGCTTGTTTGGAATGCTCTGGAAATCACCCGTGGGAATCTGTTTCCTCACTAGTAGGGGTTGGTAACACTGGTAAGAGCCCCACACGGGGGGCCTGGCGTAGGGAGCAGCATCAGTGCAATGTCTGTGGCGTCAAACTCCTGAGGCAAGACTCTCACAGCAGCGTCCCTGAGCCTTCCTGTGTCACACAGCAGAGGCCAAGTCACTGGCCAGCTCCAAGGCCGCTCTTCATGCTAAGTATTACGGCAGGAGCCATTTCACAGGAGGCTGGGTCAAGGCCAGCAAGTGGTGTAGGCATGTATAGTGCAGCTCCCTAACCTCCCTCTGGGTCGCCCCAGCATAACACACTACTGAAAGCAGCAGGACCCCAGACAGACCCTTCCAGTGTGTCTGGCTCATCTCAGCAGGGCCAGGCCTCCCAGAGCCGAGAGGAGCTTCCCAAGAAGTGTGCAAGCCACCCACCCAAGCCCTAGGTCCTTCTCACCCCTGCGCTCCGTTCTGTGCCCCCAGGGCTCCACCGTGATCACCGGCCCGCCTTCCTATGCCACCACCGCCACCCATATCTACTCAACTCGGGTCATGCCCGGCTGCTTGCAGCGAGGCCAGGCAGAAATGGGGCGAGCATCCATCGAATGCAGCTGAATTAAGAATCAGGTAGCACAGATCCAACCCCGCTGTTGCAAGCAGCTGACGTGACTCTTTGGATTATCTGCCTCAGTGAGTGAGGACGGAAAGTGAAGCAGCAGGGCTTGTGTTCTCCTGGAATAAATGAGGGCTTTTCCAGGGGGCTCTTCCTCCAGGAGGAGAGGGGGAGTTCTGAGGGGGAGTTCTCCATCCGATGGCCGGACTGACTCTTCCTCCTAGGACCCACTGCTCCTGCTGTCACTGCTCTTCTGGCCAAGAGCTGGCTGTGGCTAGACTGGGCATCACTTTTAAGCTACCTTACCCGCCTCTTCGATCAACCCCTACTTCTCACCATTCCTGTGGCTCATCCAGACACAACTCATGGTTGGACCATTCTGGACTCTGTATCTTTGGTTACATTGTACCTCCCACCTGGAATGACCTCTCTCTCAGCTTCTGTCATTTTCAAGACAGCCTCCTCCATGAAGCCCTCCCTGACAACCCCAGCTCATTTGAGCTCTCTCTTCACTTACCAGCCAGCCTCAGACACCGCGTGCTTTATGTCCTCTAATCGAGTACGGGGGAGTGGGCATTGGGAACAGATGAACACAGCCCTGCTCTGCCCCTTCCTGGCTGTGCAATCCTGAGCAAGTCACTTCCCCTCTCTGAGCCTCAGTTTCCCCCTACCCATGGGAGGAAATAGTCTCTCCTCACAGTACTGTGATATACCAAGTGTTTTGCATGCCTGACACACCCAGCCCAATCTTCTCATTTCACAGATGGGAGACTGAGCCTCAGTGAGGACAAATGACTCACCCAGATCCATATCTCAAGTTAGTGACAGGAGCTACACTGCCACTCTGGGGTCAGGATGCATTTTCCCTAGCATCACTGGGCATCCTGTCCTTTGAATGCATTTACATTCTTTCCTCTGGCAAGAATCTTCTTGCCTTTAGTACAGTCTGAGAACCACAGGAGCCCAGGAGAAAGGCAGGAATGACTGAGGGCCCAGCAGTGGGGTGGGCTGTGGTCTGGACCCTGGGACCTTCCTGAGCTTCAGGGCAGAGGAAGGGCTGGCTGGGAGAGCGCAGGACCTCCCAGTCTTCCGGGAGGAAACCCTGATCTAAGAGGATGCAAGGCTAGTGGCTGCACACAAGGGGGTGGCAGAGAGCTCCCTGAGAGGTGACAGCTCCCTGAGAGGTGACAGCATGGAGACCAAGCAGAAATGCAGGGAAAAGGCGGCCGATGCCATCTGAGCGGGAGGTACCACTGGTTAGCAAACAGCACCATGCCGGTCCCTGAAGTGTCCCCGACTGCCCTCGCCACCCAGCCCCCGTTCCGAGGCCTCTGGGTCTAGCACTAAGACCATTCTCTATTCTGAATGATCTGCCCACATCTTACCAGGTGATAGAAATTTTGAACATCATCCCCCAGGAAGAAGCCTGATGATAAACAATAACCCCACCCTGGGGGTGGGGGGGTTTGGGGCAGGAGGACTACCAGCCTAGCCCTCCATAAATCTGCCTGTCACACCCTCTGAGAGCAGCTGGTCCCCATTTCCATGGTGTCCTGGCCCGTGTTTACAAGGCAGCTTTCTTTCCTCCAGTACCAACTGTGTGCAGAGCAGCCGGAAACCCCTCTGACACTGTTGGGCAGGTGGGGGGTGGCACTCGGGGAGGTTGAGCCAGGAAAGGATTAGTAACCAGGCAGCGGGAGGCTCAGAGCTGTGTGCCCAGGCCAGTGGGCAGCAGGGCCTGCCCCTCCTTGCGGAGCAGCGAGCAAGAGGTGGTGGTGGGGGGGGCAGCAGGGAGAGATGGGCATCTGCCTGCACCCGAGACGGTCCCAGTGATCGCGTTTCCCTGCAGTCTGGGTGGCACCTGCACTCTGAGACGCAGGCACGTGGGGGCTCAGGCCCACGGAGGACTCTGCCCTTAAGGGTGGATGGGCAAACGAGCTGGCTAGCGGACAGCAGCCTAGCAGCTTAGGACAGGAAGCCATCTGACAGCAAGCACCGAGTGCCAGCCCCCTGTGGGGTCCCAGAGTGGTGGGGGGCGGGCTGGGGAGATGGAGTTAATCTAGAGAGCATCAGGGCAGCTCCTCCAGAAGGTGACCTTGTGTGCTAGGACAGCTGCCACCCGTGCTGGGCAGCTTTGGGGCACAAAGGGTGGCTGGCTGGGCCAAGGCTGGCCAGTCCGTGGGCAGCCAGCCAATGCCTTCCCTGTGGCTCCCTCTGCTGTTGCCCCCCAGGGGCCCCTGCTCCCCTCTTAATCCCTTCCTTCCCCTTGCATCTTGGGTTCTGGAGAACAGGTGAGTGACAGACGACAGGCTGGTTCAGGCTGCCCCCCCCCCCCCCCGGGGGCCACCTGCGGCCAGGATCCTTCCCATGGACAAAGCGGGAAGGTCTGAGATGTGGAGCCTCTGCCTCTCCCTCCCCACCTGGACTTGAAATCCACAGCACATACGCCTTCCGGCCTCCTCCTTCCACACAAAGATTCCGGATGGCGTGTGCGTAGGAGCGCATTTGCAGAGATTAGCCTTGACCGGGATAAGCTGATCTTACCTGTGGCTTTGGCTGGAGGGGTCCATGGGTACTCCAGGACCCTCACACTACCACAATCACAGCTTACGTAACACCCTGACCCCCTTCCTCTGGCCCAGGAGGGCCGAGGGCACCCCTGTCTACTGCCTGGCCCTGATGCTTCCCCTAGAGGCTCACCCTAATTTGCAGGGCATCTGACGCTGAATTCTGAGCCACTTTCAACCTGCTTCTTTTGTTGCCTGTGCCTTTGCCAAGCCAGAGTCAGAGAGGTCACGTGGACCTTCGGTGTCCTTCATCCGTTTTCTCAGCCTTGGGCCTTCTAGAAGCCCGAGGAAGGAAGGGTCCCTTAGAAGAGCATCGTGGGTCACTTGACATGTCCCAGGGTGCCAGAGTCTCTCTTGGAACTTACAGAGAACAGGGGTCGTTTTATAACTAAAATGTTTATTTCCATTCAATTCACTAACCGATTGTTCCGCTCAGGTGCCTGCGTTTGCCCACAGGAGGGACTTTGTGGCCAGACCCCACGGCTGATGGTTCTCTCCTGCCAGCCCGGCTAAGACCTTCAGACCTTGGGCAAAGGGGGGTCGGAGAGAAACCATACACTTTCCCCTCAGGGGAGGAAAGGACACGCCTCTGAGGGTGACACTCTGGAGAGCTGGGATATCACAGTGAATGATCTGAGGCCCGGCTCAGGCTCCCAGAGGCAGAACCCGGCTCTGGCCATCTGAGGGCTCTCGGGAACCTCAAAGGGGCCTATTTGCCTGGGAAGCACTGGGCAGACTGGGGCAGGGGGGTGGGGAAGTGGACAAGGTGTGTGGTTCTGCAGCCCTAGGGCTTGCTTCCTTCTCAATCTGGTGCTTTCCAAAGCAGTCCTGGGTGGGGGGCTCCTCTACCCCAGCCCCTCATCCTCACTCGGTCTCTGCATGGCCCAGATGGCCCCGTGGCAGTTGGCTTTGGTGAGGCCTGGCAGCAGGGGAGGGAAACACTCTGCAGGGGGAGGAGGGAAGAGTGTCAATGAAAACCATATAAAAAATCCAGAAATGTGCATATAAAATCTCGCCCTTGGTGTATTGCCTAAGTCAGTAAGCAGAAAGCACCTTCTTCTTGGAGAAGGATCAAGTCCTCAAAATGTAGGAAATGTCAAAGTGTCACTTCATTGTCATAAAAAAAAAAACAACCCCAACAAACCCCCCAAACCAAATCCACCCCTGACCAAAATACCCCCGAGTCCACGAATTGCTGTAAACAAACCCAAATGCAGGAGCAATCCTTTCTCAGTGGCAGTCGTAGCTGATGGCAGTCACTGCAGCCAACAGGCCTCCAGGCGGGGGCTGCCGGGCACCGCACGGCGCGACAGGGACGTGGCGCGGCAGTCCTTGGGGGGCCGGTCATCCTCAGGAAGGCTGACCTTTCCGGTGTCCCCATGGTCTCTCCGACTGAGGAGGACAAAAGCCCCCTTTCAGCCCCAGGAGCCGACAGGAGAAGCCCAGTCTTTTTCGTCAGAGTTTCTGAAATATTCTCCAAAGACAGAAAAATTCTGTTTGCCCAGCGGCAGTGGGAACGGTTCCCGTGACGGTGGCCACCTCTGCCTGGCCTGTGGCTGTTGAGTGAATCCTGGAAGAGCAGCCCAGGGTCGAGAGAGAAGGGTGGCCCCTGTCTCTCCCTTCACATTGGTTTTCCTGAAAGTGTTTCTTGGCTCTGGCCAGGTTGCCTTCCCAGAGGCAATTGGAGAGAAACTGCTTTTGGTCTCCAGTTGGGACTAATCGCGTGGATCTCCCAAGCCCTTTTTTTTTTTTTTTTTTCCAAATTTTTCCCTAAGAACAATGATCGCTTTCCTTATGAGAATCCTCTTTAAAAAATATTTCTTGTATTTCCCGCCCCCTCCCAGGATCTGTTTTCTTGTGTCCCTGTTCCCTTTTTTCCATCATCTGAGTTTCACATATTCCTGGTGAGGTCTCGTGGCTGGAGCGCTGCTCGGTTCTTCCTGCTGCCCGTGGCCTCCTGGCAGGCGGCTGAGCCCGCGGTGGACGTGGACGGAGAACCAGGGGGCCGGCGTGTGGGGCGGAGGGGGCAGGGGCCTGGAGGGAGAGGTGAGCCGAGGCGGGTGAGCGTCAAACCTCCACAGACTGGATTTGGTTCATCTGTGCCCGCATCACCTGGATACTGTTCAGGATTTTTTTCTGGTGGCCAGCCAAGGTGACCCCAACCCGGAGAATGTCCCTTTGGGAGAGAAGCATGTGTGTTAGGGAAATGTGGGGGTGGGGGAGACCTTGGGCCGGGTGGAGAGCTGCCTGGGCTTCTCCAGGGGTTTCCTGCTGGAGAGAGCAAGGGAAGGGCTGAGTGGGTAGATTGCCGGTGCTGGACTGACTAGTGGGGATGGAAGGAGCCTGGGACTGGGAGTCAGGACACTCAGGTGCACGGGGTCTCCTCTGCTCCAGGGAAGGGGAAGGGAACTTGCATTTATGAAGTACACACTCACTGTATATCCCTTTGATCTTCCTAACGACCTCTGGTTTACAGAAAACAGCTGGGGCGCAGGGAGGTTCTGATTTGCCCTTGGCCACAGGCAGACCTGGGGGTTGATCTGAACGTGACTCCTCGCCCTCCAGAGACCCCGGCTTGCTGGGATGGCTGGGGAGCAGTACTGGTAATGGTGGGCGAGACAGCCGGGCACTTACTCCATCATCATCTGTGACACGACATCGAAGGAGGTGAAGCCGGCGTTGGCGAAGCTCTCCTTGTATTGTCCCATCTTGATGGCCTCCAGCCACTCGTCCACCGTGTTAAAGCTGGTGTAGTCGGGGATGGTGCGGTCCAGCAGCGGCAGGTTGATTCTGGGGGTGGAGGTGGGCGACAGATGGTTAGGGCAGGTGCTGGGAGCGGGGCAAGGGTGAGCGCGGGGCGCTGCTGCGGGCTTTGTACCTGCACCTGTGTATCCATCTGTGGGGACGAAGGTGAGTGTGTGTGTATGTATTTCTGTATGAGAGTGGGTGTGCATTTGCACCTATGTCAAGGGGACACATTTGTGTGTGACTATGCGGGCGTGTGTGTGCAGGACTCAACAATGAGGCCCCCTGGGAAGTCCAGAGGTGCCTCTGAACAGGCTGCTGGGAGGCCAGCCCACAGTGGTGAGGAGCGAGATGCTTCTCCAAGTCTCTGATGATCAGGAGGGGGGAGTTCAGCCAGACTAACTGTGCTACGAGTCGCTGTGTCCCCCGTCCTTCCCCAGGCGGGGTGTGCTCTGGGAAACTGTGGGTTGTACCTCCAAAGTCTAGACAAGGCTAGCGGTGCTCGTGGGAGCAAGCCAGGATGGAAGTGACCCTCATGGGGCTCAAAGCTCAGAGGGGTTTTATCTGGAGAGCCAGGAGTGGCTGATGGGGTCCTGGTGGGAAGCGACAGGTAGAGACAAACGCTAACTATGGGCCATAAAAACTTGGCAGGTGAAAGACTTGGGCCCAAAGAGTGTTTGGACAAAGCCAGCCCTGGACCCTGAGCACCCCTGGCTGGATGCCCCAGAGAAACTCTGATAGGTTCCCAAAGAGAAAGAGTGTGCAGGGCTGGCGGGGACAGGGGTCCGGCGCAGCCACCCAAGCAAGGTGGTGGTGACCCAGGTCTGAGGGAGCATATGCCTGGGGACCACTGGGAGGAGGCAGGCCTCAGATCACCGGGGATAACGCTCGTCCAGCTGAGTCAGGAATGGTGAGTGAGTGTGCGTCTGTTTGTGTCTGTGTGTGTCTGTGTGTGTCCGTGTGTGTCTGTACTTCTTCTTCTTTTTTTTTTTTTTTTAAAGATTTTATTTATTTATTTGCCAGAGAGAGAGAGAGTGAGAGCGAGCACAGGCAGGCCGAATGGCAGCAGAGGCAGAGGAAAAAGCAGGCTCCCCGCTGAGCAAGGAGCCCGATGTGGGACTCGATCCCAGGACGCTGGGATCATGGCCTGAGCCAAAGGCAGCTGCTTAACCAACTGAGCCACCCAGGCGTCCCTGTGTCTGTACTTCTGAACACGCAGGGAGGGTAGGCATGAGGGCCTGCAAATGGGTGTGTATCCGTGTGTGAGACCATTTGTGGGAGAGCACAAGCATGAGTTCTTGTGCCTGACGGTGCGTAGGACTGTGTAAGTGTGCCTGTGTGTTTGTGCACGCGTGTGCATGGCGGTGCTGGGGAGGACGCAGAGGTAGGTCAGAGGGTCCAGGTTTGAGCAGGAAGGGAGCTAGGAAAGAAGCCCAGTGACCAGTCAACCTGTTTACCACCCCAGATTCTGATAATTTTTTCTTAAATGCCATCCTCTCTGACCACGGCCATGCTTTAAAAAGTGCTTCCTTCACTGTCTCTACCACTTCCTTCTCCTCTACTGTGTCCTGGCCTCCTCTGCACCACCAGGCAGGGTCAGTGCCCAAGGAAGCTTGTGCTGTCCTTCCTTGACCCCCAGCTGCCTGCAGCCGGGGGAGCCTGGGCAGGGCTGGGGAGGGGTTGGGATTCGGGGAGAGGAAGGGCCGGCTGAGGACGGGGGCAGAGACGCACTGGGAGGGGGGGTGAGGCCAGACCAGAGCCGTACCCAGAGGAGAGGGGTGCCATGGCTTTGAGGCTGTTGGGGTTTCGGATCATTTTGTCCAGCGTGTTGACGATCTGGCCGAACTTAGGCCGGTGGTTGCGGTCCTTCTGCCAGCAGTCCAGCATGAGCTGGTGCAGGGCGCTGGGGCAGTCCATGGGGGGCGGCAGCCGGTAGTCCTGCTCGATGGCATTAATTACCTGCGGACGACACGGGGCCACAGTGGGGTGGGGTGGGTGGGCTAAAGAGCGTCTGCCTCTCACCTGACCTATTTTTCCCCTCCACCTCTGCAGCAAGGCAGACCTATTTGGTTGCCATGACAGCTGCCTCCGCCTCCTGGACACAGCCCCAGGGATGCCCCTCCCCTGGGTTCCCACCATCTGTGGCCTCATTCTGACCTGGGGGCTGCGTGCCTGCTCCCTCTCCCAATCCCGGGAAAGCCGACACCCCGAGATACCTTTTGCCTCAATGTCTACCAGGCTGACCCTCTTGTGGACCACTTTTTCCTTTCCTAGGACTCCTCTCTCTGGCCCTTCACCCCCGGGTGACAACAACTCTTGTTTTTGGTGCCATTTACTGCTCCAGGTGAGACATGTCTCCTGGGTCGGACCCCACCGCGTGGCTCTACATGGCTCCGCCCACTCCTCTGTCAGGAAAAGGAGCTAAAAATGCCTCTCTCCAATCTGTCCTGCCACAGGCCCAGACTCACCTTTCCCAGCTGGACTGTGGGTCACCCTCCCTGCTCGAGAAGCTTCTTTAAGTCCTTCCTGTTCTGTGTTGTTGCAAATCCAAATGTGTTGGGTTGGCTTTCAAACACTCCATTATGGAACCTTATCATCCTTTCTGACCATCTTTCCTCCCTACTGTTCCCCAGCCTGCTCCCTCAGCATCCTACCTCTGGGCCTTTGCACAGCCTATTCTTCCCCTTCGACATCCTCATGTCTCCAAGTCCTACTACAGTGTGTGCTCCCCCTGTCCTGGGAACACTTCCTGACTGATCTTGCTCACGTGGCCCCTGCCTCAACCCCTACAGGACTCGACACCCGCCTTCTCCAATTTAGCACCTGCTCGTAAAGTTCCTGATAACAATTGGTTCCTGGAATAATCGCCTTGTCCCTCAGTTACATGGAAAATACCTCAGGGACAGCTATGGTCTCATTCGGGGCTGGCCGCAAGGTGAACGCATCTTGAAGGTTCGCTGAATTGTGGATGAGTAGGTCTTTCCTACTTGACCCCCAGAGAGTCTGGGATCCTGCACAGACATTAGAATCATCTAACATTGGGCTGGGCCCGGCCCTTGGAAACTTACGTCCTGGTTGGTCATGTCCCAGTAGGGTCGCTCCCCGTAGGACATCACCTCCCACATAACGATTCCATAGCTCCATACATCACTGGCTGAGGTGAACTTCCGGTACTGGATGGCTTCTGGGGCTGTCCAGCGGATGGGAATCTTCCCACCCTGGGGAGCAGAATGAGGAGGGTTAACAGGTAGGAGGCTGATCTGTGTGGCCTCTGTTCTCAATGCTACTCCTCGCCCTCAGCCCTGTGCTGTACCAATCCCATGAAGCACCTCATTCTTTCTCGAACTCACTGTGCTGCTTCAGGCCTTGGGAGTTTGCACATGCTGTTCCCCCCACCCTCTGCGTGGAACGCCTCTTCTCACTCTGCCATCTGGAATCCTCTTCTCATCCTTTAAGTGTTTCTGAAAATCTTTCCCTACGTCCCCAAGAGTTGCCCACTCTTTTTAATCCTGTGGCCCGTGTCTCTCCATCCAGGAGGCACTTCTCCTACAGAGCAGTACTCAAATCATTTGCCTGCGTGCTTGGCTCTTCTTGTCCCCCATCTGAGCTCTTTGGGCAGGGGCTGGGCCTTATGCCCTTCTGTTTTGAACTCTTCAGCAGGAGAGAGTCCTGAACTTGGCCTCGAGGTTCTCCAGGGTCAGCCCTGCCTGCCTCTCCCGCGTTACTGCCCACCATCTTCCCGCTTACAGTCTGTGTTCTAGTCTCATCTTGCTTTGAGAACGTGGCATCTGACCACCTTTCATTGGCCCTTCAGCTTCCAGCTCAGATATCGCCGCC